>NC_090124.1:1357500-2691013 GCF_023973825.1 Plasmodium brasilianum
GACTCATAAAAGAATATATATATTTTCGTGCTTTTCATTTTACCTCATATGAGAGCAAATCTATCAAGTGTCTTTCATACGGGAAGGAACAACATATTTTGTAAATATTCTCATGGGTGTACGATCCTTTGTACTGTACATTCAACTGAAGGAAGGGAAAAGTATGTATGTATGTATGTATGTATGTATGTATGTATGTATGTATGTATGTATGTATGTATGTATGTATGTATGTATGTATGTATGTATGTATGTATGTATGTATGTATGTATGTATGTGTGTGTGTGTGTGTGCATATGCGCATATATACGTGGGTCGAATTGGAAATCGCAATAGCGAAGAAATGAATGAATGGGGCAATGACACAATGAATATATATCTGAATATGCACGTAAGTATATACACGTAAGTATATTCGCGTAAGTATATACACGTAAGTATATACACGTAAGTATATACACGTAAGTATATACACGTAAGTATATACATACGTGTGTATACGATGTGGGGAAAAAAAGGACTGTGCCTCCCCAGTTACTTACAAAATTCAGGATGTCGCTTATGACATGATCGAAGTGAAACATTTTCACTTTTTTCCTCTCCTTTTTTGAAGTAGTAGAATTGGCACTTCTGAAGCCTATATTTTCCATGCTATAATTAAGAATATAGTAGAAAAATTTGGCAATATTAATATTATTATCTAAAGATTTGCATATTTTTTTATTTCCCAGTAATTTGTTAACAGTTTTATCACCATTTTCTTCATTTATTAGATTTATATTTGTTCTCTCAAAATTTAAATCTAAATAAATATGTTCATCATTAATATAGACATTTTCTTGAATTTTGTTCCATGTATATTGCATATCTTTATTTTTACAAAAAAAATCAGAAAAATTATAAATATGATAACACACCTGTTTTGACAACATAATAAATTCATGAGTATAAAAATGTTCGGAATATTTACAAATTTCACTTAATATATGATACAAATAATTATATTTATTTAAAATAATATTTACATATAGTAATTTTAATAATATCAGAGAAGTGTCTTCATCGCCTTTTTCAATATATGAAGATAGTTTATCATTTTCTTCGTAAAATAAATTAAAGCTTAATCTGGGACTCCCCTCTACTGTATCATGTGCCATGTATGCATCACTGTAATTATTCTGCTCGCTGGATATAGTCCGCTCGGAAATTTTGACATCCTCATTCTTATATATTTTGATATCCTCATTTTTGTATATATTTATATCCTCATTTTCATATATTTTGATATCCTCATTCTTATGCATTTTGATATCCCCATTCTTATAAATTTTGATATCCCCATTCTTATAAATTTTGATATCCCCATTCTTATAAATTTTGATATCCCCATTCTTATAAATTTTGATATCCTCATTTCCATACATTTTAATATCTTCATTTTGCCGCATTTTGTTACTTAAATTTTTTTTTTTTTTTATTTTCTCATTTTGCTGTTCTATATCGCGGCCATACCTGTGCTTCATATATTCCTGAGATAAGTGGCTAGCTAAGGGTATCTTATTATTTGTTAAGGTCAAAATGTATAAGAAGTTTATTAACATATACGAATTTATGGATTTTCTTTCTTCAGTTATCATATGTTCAATGATATCATATATTTTCAAAATATTATCATCTTCATAATGCATGTTAAAACAAGCATAACAAAGAGCTATGCAACTATTCAGGTCTACTCTAGTTCTTTTTTGAATATCATAATTTACCCATGATGATGAAGTTACAGCACTACTACTCACTGCGCTTTTCATTTCGCTCCTATAATTTTTATCATTGGGAACATTCCATTTTGTAGCTTCTCCACTCGTCATGTGCTCTTCTAGGGTCTCTCCAAACGGATGAACATTTTCAGTCATCATAACTCCATTTTGTAAAATTCTTTTCACTCCTTGTCCTTCCTCATATGTTGATGTTACATTTCTCATCTGTGCATATCCAGTATCTGGTGCATCGTGCACATATTCAAAGTTACTATCAACAGAACTATATTGTCCATCTTCACAGCTGTTTAAAATATAACAAGTAATTGAATTAATTTTTTTTTTAAACACACTTATTAGTTTAGGTCTACGAGAAAGATGTGTTAATGCTATAAATTTCAAGTTTCTATTTGATGTTATATTACTTAAGAAAATTAAAAATTCAATATTTGTACTTTTTAGCAAAATAGGAATGATCTGTCTCATAATCATATTTAATATTACATCATCATACATACATCCATCTTTCATAATTATTAATAAATTATTAACATCTTTGATATTTAACTGCCAGAAATTGTTTAATCGTATCTTTATTTGTTCATATAATAAGTCATTAATATATGGTAAATACACTTCTTCCTTGTCATGCGCAAAATGGTCTATCTTCACGTTATCATCAAATATATCTACATAATTATTAGCACCACTTTGGTCCTCTACATGCATATACGGATGGGCATAATTTTCCCCATTGTTAAGATTACATATATGAGTAAAGGAAAGATATCCCTGGTTTGAGTATTTCATCAAGTCATTTATTATTAACGTAATATTAACACAATCTTCTCCACATAATAATTTATATTTCTTACCTACCTGCTCAAATATATATGATATTAATTTGAATATATCCAAATTTTGGATATTTAAATAACATATATTTTTTAAGGCATACAAAATTAAGGTCAAATTTTCCAAGTACAATAATTTTCTTATTTGATAAATTTGCTGAACAAGTACATAATAATATTTGTGGTCATACATTTCTAGAACGGATGAATGATATATAATATTCGTAAGCTGCAATGGGGTAAATGCATATACATTTTTTATTACTTTATTTTTTAAATGATTAAATAGATATTTATATCTGTAATTATATTTAATTCTACTTAGACAAGTTAATATCGAAACAACATCTTTCGTAGTAATTTGGTTCATATTTTCATTTATTTTTGTTAAAATATTTATGTACAAGTCAGGTTTATCCACATTTGCAAAAGTGTATGACCACAAAATTATACACAAATTTTTTACATTCATATTATGTAAATAAACATTAATAGCATTGTAAAAAACATCATTATAAAGATGATCATCATATTCATTCAATTTTGTTAATGAATATATTATATTAATTATATCCATATAATTAGCATCATGTATATGTTTTTCTATAATTTTTTTGATGTTTTTTACCAGCTGGCTTGTATAATTAATGTTGCTGAAGGACCATAAAATATTACTCACATTTTTTATACTTAATTGATCCATATTTTCTTCAATCTTTTTGGACAATTGATAATAGGTGTGTACATCTTTATATTTTAATTTTGATAAGGATGTAAGTAAGCAAATAACATCATTAAGACATACAAACGAAGATAAATTTCTCTTTATCTTGTCAATGATTTTCATTTTTAACATCCTACTTTCATTTGTTTCAATGATAATATTACTTAGTGTGTATAAGATACTACATATCTGCTTAGGCATAGCTTCGTCTAATTTGTTATTAATGCTACTTATTATATCATTAAAAAAGAAGGGGAAATTTTCAATTTTTACAAAAGCGTAGAATATTTGAACCAAGTTAGAAATTTCAAACGTAGATAAATTTTCTTCTATTTTTTTTATTATACTCAAATACATATAATTTTTAATAATACTTTGTTTTTGATAAGAATCTAACAACTTTGACATCTTCACTAGTGCACTACTTAAATTTATTTTATCACAGTTGTTCAAATTGTTGTACACTACATTTATTATACCATTCGCAGTTTTTTCTTTTTTTATTTCTCTCTGTATAATTAAATTGTCTATATTTCCATCAATGATGCTGCTCAGGCTTTCTCCGCTTAGTCTGTTCAAAATTTCGATCGGAGTTATCTCTATAGTGTGGTTGTCTTGCTTCATATGTTCGAGCTGCCCTTCGTTACATTTAGTCGCTTCCTTCATTTCCTTCGATTCTTTCACTCCCTCCGCCACTTTGCTGGACTCATTACCTGCCTTTCCCTCAATCAATCCCTTGATGCATTTCTTCGCTGTTATTTCTTCCACTTCTTCAACAAAAAGGGAGCTGTTAACTTTACTATCAGAACTGTTATCATTTGGTGTTGTTAAGTCATCAACTAAAATATCGCTCTCAATGTTTTTATGTTCACGGTTAGGCTTTCCAATAGAGTGAAAAATAGCTTTTGTCTTTAACTCTTCTTGAATTAAACAATTTACATTAAAATCGTCCTTTTCCAAATTTGTACTATCATTGGAAGGGGTACCATCCACTTTGGACATCTGATCCAAGTGATCATCGTCACCCTTTTCTTGGATTAAAAGGTGGTCTTGATAAATTTCGTTGTATGACTTAATATCATTGACGAATGTGTTGTCGTTTTTTAAATATGCGTCAATATCATCATGCACGTCTTCTATAATGCTTTTTTTTTTTTTTTTTTTTTTTTTTTTTCCTTCTTCTTCCGCTTCTACTACTATATTATCATCTACATTTTTACCATAACTATCCATTTGTTCTTTCTTTCTTTTCTGCCCATTTTGCTTGTTTTGATCTACTAATAAAAACATTTCTTCTTTTTTTAATTTTTCGTATTCTCTACTCATTTTGTAATCAAGTTCCTTTTGATAAGATTTCAATTTTTTTTTGTTTTTTAAATAGTCTTCTTTTTCTTTTAAAATTTCCCACAAGCTTTTGTCATCCTCCTCTATGACTTGTTCAGAATATTTACTGAATCGATTTTTCTTACATCTCCTATTCTGGTTATATTTTTTTATAAAATTTACGTACTTTTCATTATGCAGCAAAAAATCGCTACTTCTGGTATCATTTTTATTTAATATCTTCACTGTGCTATGTTCTTCTTTATCACAATTCTCCTCGTCAAATTTGTGTATGAACTCTTTTTGTTTCTGCACAAATACGTTATCGCTTTCGTGAGTAGGTTCGTCTACCTGAACTTCTTCCTCTGCATCTCTATCCTCCTCTAGGTTGACCGCTTCGTCTACTTCCTTCCTTCGTTTACGAACTGCGTTTATCCTATGCTCCGCCTGTTTATCTATAGAACTAAACGCGCGTTCAGTTAATTTTCCATTTAAATTGTACTTATATATCGAGTTTGCATGTGTAGCTTCAATTCTTGCCGTCGTATGAAGTATAAATCTATAGGAACACTTGGTGATCAAATTTTTTATCATCATTATTATAGAATAATTGTCGTTGTTACGAGTTATGGTAGGTATAAATCTTTAAATATGTTATATCATATTATTCCTAAATTTATTTTTATGCCCCCTTTTTTTTTGTGTTACAGTTACTTTTTTTTTTTTTTTTTTCATTTTTTAAAATATGTTCGCCATATCATCATAATATTGTAAAACTGAACAGCTATCCTATTTTAATGATACAATTATTGTGTAAACATTTTGTGTTTAGGTGAAGCGATGATTTATATTTTTTTTTTTTTTTTTTTTTTTTCCCTTATCCTTTTTTAATTATTTTCCTTCCACATACTGATTTTTTCCTATTTCTGGTACACCTCTTTGCCCCTTTCCCTCGTTGGAATGATAAGTAGTTTATTTTATTTTTTTCTTACTTCCCTTTGTAATTCTTTAGATTTTCCTACAATTGGTACTTCGTTGTTTCCCTATTTTAGTGGATTAGCAAAATGATGAAAAGAAAAAAAAAAAAAAAAAAAAAAAAAATACATAAATGTATATGTATATATATGCATATGTACATATTTGCCTGAACAAGTAATGTAAAAATGGTAAAAAGTTTAAATTAAAAAAAAAAAAAATATTTTTACTAACGAGAAATGAGAATGTTGGTAGTGCTAGTCATGGAACAAACATGAGTGTAAATATATATGGGTACGCGTAAGTGTATACAAACGTGTATACTTAGATGCGTGCTTACAAGTATACTACTCTTACTTGCACTAACTGGCAAAATGAAAACAAAGTGCTAGACACCCTGCTACAGGATGTTTCGTGAAACACTAAAGCGAATATATGGTACTTACAAACATATGCAGTATGTCGTAGGAATAATTAAAAAGATGGAGAATTTTATAAAATTTATTTATTATTTAAAATAAAATAATGTATTTTACTTTTGCTTTGAGAAATATAATATAAAATGAACAGAGTTTGTACAAAACTGTGTTCAGATATATTGCACCCTCGATATGTTATAGTGTTGACAGTTTGCCCGAGTGGTTAAGGGGTTGGACTTGAAATCCAATGAGCTTTGCTTGCGCAGGTTCGAATCCTGCAGCTGTCGAATCATTTAAAAAATGAATTAAACGATGAATTTAAATGATGAATGTTTTAAATATGTTATTTTGAACATAAAATAAATATAATTATAATTATAATAAATTTTTTAAAACAATAAAACAATACAAAAGTATATTTTGAAATTTAATAAATAAATAAATAAAATTCATAATTTAAAGAATCAAAAAAAAATTAATAATTATTACATATCCTATAAATTTTAGGATGTTTTAGGATGTTTGCTTAATGAGCGTAATATGAATTTAATCAAAAATAAAAAATAGCACGTAAATTGTACTTTTTATTTGTGTAAAAAAAAGAAAAAAAATAGTCTAACTTTATTATATACTTGTCACCAGTGGAAAATACACGAATAAATATGAGTCATTTATTTAGAAATTTTTTAAATTTTAAATGATTTTTATTTTTTATTTTATTTAATTTTTCTTTTTTTTATAAATTTAAAAAGTTCCCACATATATTCACTTATATATGAAAAAATTTGAGCAAATTTTCTCACTTCAATGTTTTATATTCCTACTAATGAAGATGGTAAAAATGTAATAATTTTATTTTTGTAATATATTCTTAGGACCGTAACAATGTAGTGTACAGTTGAGAAGTTTTATTCCACTTTTTAATTATGCGCTAGTAACATGCAGGAATATACTTCTTAAAGACCAGTGCACAAAATATGTTTAATATGAAACATTCGCACAAGGTAAGAAATACTAGGAAAGTATATATTACAGAACGGTGTGAGCGGGAAAAACAAGGGCACAAGCTACCTCAGTGCAACAATGGCTACAACAACTGTAGGGGCATGATAATAAATAAGATGTGGAGAAGGCACTAGTAAAAATTTCACGCAAGCAAAATGGATAAAAATGAACCAAAAAAAAAAAAAAAAAAGTTAAGCGCTTGTATTGATTTTTGCAACGGACTAGCACTAAAAATTAAAACGTAATAAGGACTTATAATCTCGTTATATCCATAATATTTTGCGTCCATGATAATTACTTGTAAAATACTGCAGTGTTAAAGGATTTTCTAACCGATGCTCTTTGAATACAAGAGAGGGGTACAGTTGTAATGCATGCCATAAGATCTTTACACGTTAAGGTATTGAAATTAAAAAAGAGTCTTAAAAAATTCAAAGGTTCTATTATTTCACTTTCTTTTGTACTTCCTGAACTGATAATAATTTTATTTAATGGAATAATTGAAAAAATATTATTTATATTTGATGAAAAAATAAAATGTTGATGATCTTCATTTATGGTATTTAACGAAGATACTTCAAAAAATATTCCTTTATCTAAAGCATTTTGTATATCTGCTTTTTTTAAAGAAACAAAAGATTTTTTCATATTAAAAAAAATTATATCACAATCAAATTTAGTCGCTGTCATATCTGCTTCCTCAGGAGAACTTATCTCAATTGCTATCAGATTGAAGTTATTTTCTCTTATTAATTTTTGGTAATTTCCCATTTTTACAGCATCGTCGTATTTTATATTCAGCCTTCTTAGTACATACGTGCTCGTGTTGTTTGATAGGTAAAAGTCTACTTCTTTTGGGGCACAGCTGCTATGTGTCTGAGCACCAGCAGTTGTTATTGCATCGCTAGACGTCAAAGCAGCACTGCTCAACAAATTTGCACGCAAACTTTGCAACTCCCCTTCTGTCATTTCATTTCGTACGTATAACATAAAATCATCGCATAAATTTTTGATGGATAAGGTATTAGGTCTATTAACTAAAATATAATTTTCCTCTATGCTGTTATTTATTCTTAATAAATGGTCATCCATTATATCTTCATCATTCATCTGATCAATGAAATAATTTCCTGATTCACTTTTTTTCGACTTATTCATTATATCAGCAATTTTATATCTAAAACAGTTTATAATTTTCCAAGATTCGTTAAAACTGTCATTAGTATTCTTATCATAGTCTGTACATATAGCAACTACACTATACCCTGAATGGAGCGCCTTGAATATCAACGCTTTTGCATTTTTCTTCGAGGAATATTTTAAGTGCAAATCTGCATACATTTTATATTGCTCAGAAGGGTTTGGGCGTTCTTACGTGAATAATACTGCTCTTTTCTCATTTTTTACAGAAGTGGGCAGGAAAAAAATAAAACGTTCCCTCAGTTAATACGCAGACATGGATTTTACTATATTTCGCTAACCCATTTATTCTACTGTACTGCTATTATGTTATACTTCTATTATACTATTTTGTTGTTTCACTGTTTTACTGTTTCTTCATTTTTTTTTTTTTTTTTTTTTTTTTTTTTTTTGGTACGTATATTTCTATTTTGGCGCGCAAAACAATCCTCTACCATTTCACATTCATAACTCTTCCCTTATGCAAAGCAGTCAAAAATGGCTTATCTCAAAAACATTAAAAAAATATTTTCGAAAAGAGATTAAAATGTTGTAGTTCCTTCGTAATATTTATCGTAAATATAAATAAATTAATAAAATATTGAAGCTTTTTTTTTTTTCGGTCCTATTTTCTCTGCTTAATTTGAATTAATTGTATCATAGAGCCCTAAATCGCAGAATTTTAGTACTCCTCTTTTCATTAAGAACACTGGAGAGCAAAATTAACTATGATAAGTGCATATATATTTTTGCACTTGTGCACTTGTGCACTTGTACATATAAATTTGTATATATGCATTTGTATATATACATTTCTTGCTAGAAAAACAAATTTATCTTTATATGCTTCTGTTTGTGTTTATGTTTAACTTTTTCTTTTTTTTTTTTTTTTTTGGACGATACCGTTTGAAGTGACGATGTTAAGGGAAAACCTTAGTTAAGAGAAAAAAAAAAAAAAAAAAAAAAATATACACCTTGTGAATATGTAATTAATTGCCTCCATAGAAGGGAACAAATCTGTTAGCGGCGAAATTAAACAAACAAACAAACAAACAAACAAACAAACAAACATACAAACATACAAACATACAAACATACAAACATACAAACATACAAACGTACAAACATACAAACATACAAACAGTGGACAAAGCAACGTAAAATAAAATTGGTCAAAGCAGAGTATAGTATATATAAAAAAAAAAAAGTTAGTAAAAACCAGAGGCAACATGGGAGGGCATGAGACAAGGTCAAAAATGTATATATATTTAGGTGTAACGAATATTTATATTTAGGGTTTAAAAAATGTATATATATATTTATATGTTTACAAAGCAAAATAAGGAGCACTAATAAAAAGCCAAAAAAATATATTTGCATATTCATTATGATTTTTAGAAGCAGTAGTAAAATGCCAAAAAAATATATTTGCTCATTCGAAATGATATTTAGAAGTAGTAGTAAAATGGCAAAACATATAATTGCTCTTGCGTCATGATTTTTAGAAGCAGTCGTACGTGAGATAAGTGCACATCATGGAAGGCTGTGCAGTTAATAGAATTAACACAAAGACGTGCATACGTACATACACATTTAAACATGTGCGTACATACATATATATATATATATATATTCATGGGGAAGAACTTCAAAACGAAGGGACGATAGAGGCTAAATTGAAAAGAAACCGTAAAGAGCTGTACGCATATATTTCTCTTTTACCCTCATTACAGTAAAATTGTGGTTGCTAGAGTAATCCATCCAATTCATTCCTTTTTCGTTTGCCTTTTTATATATATTTTTTGCTAAAAAATAGACATATTGTTACGCATAACATACATAGAATACACCATTTTGCAGCTAATCTGAAAAGGCGAAATAAAGCAAAGCGATACATATCCACGTAGAAGATGCTATTCTCATGTAGTGCTTAGCTGCCTTAAATAAAAATCTTAATATATTACTGCATCGTGAGATTCATAGTTTTCATTTATATAGTTTAAGGAAGAGTTGTTGTCATAGTTGATGTAGTCGTCTTGTTGCATGTGATCCATTCCACTTTGGTAGTCGTCTTGTTGCATGTGATCCATTCCACTTTGGTAGTCGTCTTGTTGCGTGTGATCCATTCCACTTTGATAATCGCCTTGTTGCGTGTGGTCCATTCCGCCATGGTAGTTTCCAACATATTTATAGTTATCACTATTACAGTTTTCACCTGGTATGGACGTGAAGGACTTGGTTTGGTTTTTATTATTATTAATACTGAGTTTGTTAAAAAAAGGACTTTGTGGTTGTACATTTCCATGTAAAACGTCATTCATCATAGGTGCAATGAAGCCAGTAATTTTAGGATCAACCCAACCCTCAGAAGTGGATCCAAATAAATTTTGAATGGACGAAATATCATTTTGTTCAAAATTTTCAGGAGGCACTAAATCTAGAAATTTAGGTTTAGGCATATTAGGTACAGGTATAAATTGATGTACTTCAATTGCATGTAATTTGAAAGATATGGAATCTAACTTTCCTCCATCTATTGGTGGCTTATCAATTTTACCTACATATTCAATGGTAGGATTGACAGGACTTTTCTCTATAAAATTACTTGATGCTGTTGATTTCGTATCAGTATATATACCCATTTGTTTTTTGACCTTATTTAAATCTTTTTTAAAAAAAGCAGAAAAATCTTTTGGCATAGATTTAGGATATCCTGTCTGTGGATCTATGTCATTAAGGGAAGTTTCTCCCCTTTGATCCTTGCAGTTGTTGAAGGAACAGAAAAGCCAATTTTTTTTTTTTGTTTTTTTGTTCTTATCCTCTACATTTTGACGTTGCCCATCAGGTGTTAGCACAATGTCGTTCTTATCCTCGTAATCATCCTCAACTTCTCTATAACCGACGACTTCTTTGTAACCATCGATTTCTCTGTAACTGTCTATTTGGCTTTTTTCCTGGTCGCCTTGGTGGCTTCCCAGCTTTCTATCTTTTTTCGATATCAACCGAGCAAATTCAAAGAAAGGCCTTTTTTCAGAAGCTTCCCTGTTCATAATAGGTGCCTGTTGAATATAGGATGTATTATTTTTTAATAGTTCAGGAGGGATATCTATCGCCTTTTGATTTGGATTAAGAACCTCAGAAATGTTTTGAAAATGAACTTCAGGGTATGGTACTATTAAAGGTGGAGGACAATCTAACTCAACATCAATTTTTGGTACATATTTACATACAGGTACATCTTGATATTTTTCTTTCCATTGATATTTGACTATATCAACTTGTTTTTCCATTTCAGTAATTTTAGGTACAATTTTTTCTTTTATATCTACAATGATTTCTTTTTCTACATACTTGTCTATATATTTTATTTGAGGTACTTCTACCTCTATAATCTTTTGCTCTCCTTCATATTTGGGTATAACTCTAGGTATTTCTCTTACATCCCATATAGGTGAATAGATTGGTACATAACCTATTGGTATATCTACATCAACCGGATTTTCCAAAATTTTTTCTTGAGGTATATTTATTTTTCTTTCTTTGTATAATAATTCAACTGTTGGTACATCATGTTTTGTTTCTTGACTATAATATTTTGGTTGTACCACATCTTGAATTTCATATTTTGATGACTCGATTATTTTATCACGCACATACTTATCTTGGTATACAGGAATATTAAACACAGGTTGATCTCCCTTTACATTTATCACTGGTCTCTCACTACTTTGATATGTATAATCATTTCCCTCTTCATACGCTTGATCACTCTCTATATTCATACTTATAACGGGGGCTGCATAATTCCCCTTGCAGCACTCACTGAGCAGTAGTTTGCACTGTTTATCCTCCATCATTCATACACGTCCCTTGTAATTCCTTCTCTAAATTCGCAAACTTTCCCTAGCGTTTGCACATGTATATGTGTACGTGTGTATATGTGTGTGTATATATATACTTGCGCATAGAAATATACAAACAACAGTTGTTTAATGCCGCGACTTCACTTAAAATATTTTTGTACCTACTTACTTTGCGCTCTTCCTAGCCCTCTTTTCACATTTAATGTTATATTTTTTATTTTGTTTTTTTTTTTTTTATTTACCCAAAAAAGGAATACTTGGAAAAATCATAAACTGCGTATTTCTACAGTCGTTTTAATTAACGTTTTGTGTATTTTATCGTAAAATATTCCAACGACTACTGAAAATGCAACTGTTACTGCTGCTCATGCTAGAAATACTGCATGTACAAAAAAGGGCAATGCTTGAATTCCTCTTAAAAATTAAAGATAAAAATCAAGAATATGTAAAAAGACAAATTAAAAAAAAATAAAAAAAAAAAAAAAAAAAAAAAAAAAAAAAGGAAGACCTTACATATGTATAAACATTACGGGTGTAAATTTAAAATGTTATATAGAACATAAACAAAACTGAAAAAAACAACACAATATAGTGTATATATCTGTCTGTTTGTCTATCCTTTTTTTTTTTTTTTTTTTTTTACGTTACTTATATTTGATATGTTATTTTTGTCTTCTTTATTTAATTCGTCCTATTTTATATTATTTCGTTTTGTTATATATTTTTTTTTTTTTATTTGGGCACTTCACTTTAGTATTGTGTGTGTATACAAAACAGAATAAATTGTTATGAACAAAAAAAAAAAAAAAAAAAAAAAAAAATAAATAATTAAAGAAAAAAATGGCTAGATAAAATAAAATAAAATAAAGAGTCGTATATGACTTAAAATGACAACATAATAATGAGATTAATGACAAACAAAACAACGGAAAAAATGAGTACCAAACAGTGAACAGAATGAGTAGCAAAACAGCGAGCAGAATGAGTAGCAAAACAGCGAGCAGAATGAGTAGCAAAACAACGAGCAAAAGCACTTGCTTAGTGTGTACTTACAACTCATACATCTTTCGTATTTAGAAAAAAAGAAATATGAACTTAAAAATTTCTTCTTTTTTTGTGAATCTTATGAAATAAATTATAGAAAAAAAAAAGGTATAAAAGTTTTGCCCAGTATAACTAATTGTGCACATACATGTAGGACTTATACCTTTTTTTGAAAGATGTATTTATATATATATGTATACACATAAATACGTATATACATATGTACAATAACCTAATTGCTTGCATTTTACGTTGATCTATTTGTGCGAAATGGTATTCACAGATAGTACGAGATATTCTTATCATAAATTTAACACAGGGACAATGAGATATATGCTTTTTCTTTTCTTTTCTTTTTTTTTTTCTTTTCTTTTTTTTTCTTTTTTTTTTTTTTTTTGCACAGAATAGAGCAATTGTTGTACGTTCTTTACAAGTTTTCACACATGAAAGAAAAAACAAAGATGGTTATATATGTTCAAATTACATCGACTATGCGCTCTTATGCACAATAAAAGAATACAGTTGATAAGCTTATAGAATAATATGCTTGCGTGTGGGTGTGTGTGTTTGCGTGCATATGATTCAATGTTTTCGTTGCTTAATATAGAAAATTGTTGAGCTAACAAAAATTTAAAAAGTAAAAATTTACTAATTAACCAGTTGAAATATGAATAATATATGCCTGGTGTGTTTTATTTCTGCACATTTTTAAGCTATTCATGAAACGGAAAAAATTAAAAAAATAAAGTAAAATATAAGGTAACAACATAAAGTAACAAAATAAAGTAACAAAATAAAGTAACAACATAAAGTAACAAAATAAAGTAACAAAATAAAGTAACAACATAAAGTAGCAAAATAAAGTAGCAAAATAAAGTAACAACATAAAGTAACAACATAAAGTAACAAAATAAAGTAACAAAATAAAGTAACAAAATAAAGTAACAACATAAAGTAAAAAAAATAAAACGAATAAAATAATTTTCTTTTCCCAAGTAGCAGATATATGCCAGAAAAAATTTTAGAAAAAAAGGGTACTAAAAATTTAATGATACTGTTTCTTTTTTGGTCCACGCAATTTAACGTCTTATGACTGCTAAGCAACATGGTTGTGCTAAACAGCTTATTGTGCTTATTTATTATAGAAATGTAAATATAATAAACAAAAAAAAAGACAATTAATTTGGTATGCCGTACTGCAATTTTTCTTGCATAATGAAAAAAACATGCTAAAAATGAATGAATAAATATATAAGTTAGAAACGTAGCTCGAAAAAAAAAAAATGCCCAATCTTAAGTCTTAGTTTTATTTCATTATTTAAATTGTAAATATTCTCTCATTCAATTTGAATATAAGGTCTTTCATCTTTTGAAAAATATTTTTTAATGGATTGATTTTTTTATTATTTTTAAATAAAAAGTTAATTTAAGGGAATAAAAATTTATTATATCAATATACAAAAAAAAGTGTACTTCTATTTTTTTGGCTTCACATATATGTATATGTTGTAGCATTAAAAACTGTAGTTGCTATAATCGTGGGAAAATAATTTTTTTGTTTTTTTCTATATTTTTGTTTTTACATTTACATTTTATACATTTTTCTGCCATCTGTGTAACAAAAATTACTTCATTATAATTAATTTTAATGTAATTAATAGAAGGAGGGTAAAAGAAAAAGTTCCTCTATGGTCTACTCCTTTTGTGCAACCTGTTATACTTTCTTATTAGATATGCGTGCTACTAACTCTGATAAAAGATTTTACAATATAGAGATCCATGATAACATTGGAACATGAGATTGGCAAACACGGTAAAGCAAAACAGTAATAATGGTGGAAATAATAGTGTCAACAGTGGTAGGAGTAGTAGTTGCAGCACTTGTTGCAGTAATGTAGAAGTAATGGTACAAATGGCATAACACTAATACTCATATGGGATTTAAAGTTTTGAGAATTAATATTTACACCTAATAATATTCCGCATCATATTACTGCTGCATACTAAATACCTATGACAAAACTTTGTCCGCAAACATTAAATGCGAATTTTATGGTAATGATATTAAAAAAGTAAGAATGAGAAAAAAGATATATTTGAAAATTAAAATTTTTCTTAAAAAAAAAAATGAAATAAATATAATATACATACATTACTTACGTAAAATAAAAATGCTCACAAAAAAAATGAAGAAATAATATAATGCAAACAATGAAATGCAATTAAATAATAATGAACATTTTTATAATAGTAAAAGCAATGCGCAATATGACGTCATGTGTATAACAGTCATTTCTCGCTTATTTAAGTAATTTATTCAATAAATAAACTAAAATCAGTTAAGTTAAAAATATGGAGAATTACGATGGCATTACTTTGGCTAAGGGAATACATATAGTAGAGCAATATTATGTCCTATTTTTTATATACTTAAGTTTCTTCGCCTTTAATATATATATATATATATATACATATAATATGTATGTATAAATATACATATTTTTTTTTTTTTTTTTTTTTTGGAATTATTCGGAATGAGCATTAAATATCACATATAATCATTTATTTGTTCTTATTCTATTCTTATACGGATTTTAAAAAATGAAAATATTATCTTACATTCAACAAGAAAATGGCAGATTTATTTTAGATACTCCAGAAAACCATGTTCATTTCATTATATGGCAAATATTATGTTTACAGGCAGTATTTTATGCTATTCCGAGTACAACTACTTTTTTTATTTTTACTATTGCTGGGTTCTTTCGAAATTTAATTTATATTTTTAATACAGAGTCCTATTTTAATGGAGATATTGCTTTGTTTTGTATTTTTTTTACAAATATATTAAACTCCGTTTTAATGTAAGGATAAAGGATAAAGGATAAAGAAAATGCATCCCTTTTATGTAATGATCCTTTAACAGTTAAAAGGGCTTACACAAGTAGGTGTGTATAAATTGCATATATATATGCGTGTGTAAATACATGTTCAGAAAAATACACACAGATATATTTATATTTATATATATGTTATTTTAATTATATAGATCTTTATTCATAAAAATTGTCGTCAAAAGATCAAAAAAACATTTAGACTACGTCACATCTTACGGTATAATTCATTTATGCCTATCTATTGTGGTTTCGAGATTTCCTGTCTCATGTAAAATAAGAAAAAGTATTGTGTGTAAAACTTTTTTTTTTTTTTTTTTTTTTTTTTTGTATATTGGTTAAATCCTGTTTTAGTTTAATTTATATGTATCCTTTTAATGCACATTTATATGCTCAAGTTTTTATGCGTTCATGTAACTACTTGTTCAAGTTATTACCTGTTCACGTTATTGCTTGATCATGTTATTATGTGTTCATGTTATTGCTTCTTCATATTGTTCGTTGCTCATATTTTTCTATACTGTTTCATTTTTATGTGCCTGCTGTTTTATGCTTATGTTTGTCATATGGAACTTTACGTTTTATAGATTTATGGTATCTAAGCTTTTTCCTTTTTGTCATGATAACTGTGCTTATAAGCGAGTGCCTATGCTACAAGGATAACATTGAAAGAAATTTATTTGAACAACACTACATTGTAAGAAGTAACTATAATGTATATTTTTATAACACGCAAAAACTGTAATAACTTGTGTGAGTATATCCATACTGTTCCTATATTACACAGTCAATTAAGTGCTTTTACTGTTTCTACAACCTACCATTATATATGAATAGATATACACATCGACGAAAAGCACAGAGTAGCTACAAAAACTAAATAAAATTATGCTCCAAGGAAGTCTATAATATGTTTCAACGTAAATGATATTGTTAGGATGAGGAATACAACCTCCTTTTGGTAATAACTGCACACGGAAAATTTAGACATTTGTTATGGGCTACATATGCACGTTAAAGGAAATTACACCTTCTTTTTTTTTTTTTTTTTGTGTGTAATTTTTAAGTGGTATTTATGGATATACACATATTTAAGAGAAAAATAACTCAAAAAATTATAAAATTTTTTTTTTTTTTTTTTATTTCTTACCATATAAGCACAATTTATTCAAATTTTTTAAAGATTTATTTTAAAATTTATTAAATGTTTGATACGTGGAAAAAAAAAAAAAATTGATACATACATATATATATATATATATATATATATATAAACATATACACAAATATGTATTAAATGCCGGGTAATACTCTCTTATTTTTATAACTGCTGTTTACATTTTAAAGCGCGAACAAATAGGCTTAATTAGCAAAAAAAATAAAAATACATGTGCAACACATAGCAACAAGGGGTTTGAAAATTGAAATAATTTATTCCTTTTCCATATTGATATCTACATTAATTAGTTCAAGATACTTATTAAAATACGTTAATTTTGGAGTTGTCTGTTTTAATTCGTTGTAAATTTCTCTATTATTTACCTGACCTGTACATGTTAAAAATTTGTCATACATGTTAATGTCCTTTTGTTTTACAAATATAAATAAGTTGTTAAAAGTTTTAATTAACTCGGATTTCAAAACAATTTCTATGTCAAGAAGAAATATGTTACATAACTTTTCATAAAATGTACAGCCATCCAACATTTTACTTAATAGATTATAACTTCTGGAGGAGGTGAAAAACCTCCTGAACAAGTCATTAATATGTTTGCAATTATACATTTCATTTATATTAGCCTCATTTTTATATAAATATATAATTTGTTCTATAAAGAACAATAAATTTTTTAGCACTTGTTCATTTTGAGTGTATGATAAAAATTCATAAATAATAAAAATATATCTTTTATCCTTTAAATATTTATTTAATTTATTTTTATCTTGGAATACAATTAGTAATTGTTCAATAATGGGCTGTATAATTTCACTTTTTCTTTTGAACCCATCTTTGACACTTTTCACTGCCTTGGAATATATCATATTTTTCCATGTAACATTAAAATATTTATCTTCATTATGTTCATTTATGTCATAAAAAAATTCTAAAATAACATAAAAACCATAGTAATCATTTAATAAGTTTTCAAAATCACTTACAATTTTTTGAACTATCATATCATTCAAAATTTTGGTATCATCCGTAATTTTTAAAAGCCTAATAACTAGCAAGAAGTTTACACTATTTTTACACAAATCTACTATATTGTTTTTTAATAATTTTATTAAATTTTTTTTATGTTTACTAGTACTGTACCCTAGTAAATATATTAAGGCTTTGTTACCAATATTTGTTGATATTAAATATTCACATCCTTCATGTATTATTTCCATTACATTAATTAACTCTTCTTCGTTTAATATTTCACATGCAGCTAGGAGGATATTATGAGAAACAATATTATATAGTAGTTCTTTTTCTACAATATTTTCAATAGTTTCCATCAAATATTTTTTAATCGACATTTTATTTTCTTCATTAAATGTTTTAATCATTTCACTCGGAGCCTTTTTTAAAATCTCAGGTGAAATATTCTTTATATCATTAATGTTTGGAATAAGTAAAAAGTTAATCATTTTTATCCTCATGGCTGTTTTTAACTTTTTAAAAACTGTGTGCCATAATCTTGAAGCAAATTTTGTTAGAAACAATTTCGAATGGTTTAATAACCACAAGAAAATATCATTCTTTATCTTTTCACTTTTTGCATGTTTGTAAAAACATTGAAATATAAGCGAAACAAAATTGCATGTACCAATATTGTTGAAGTGTGGAAATAGACCTTCCCATAATTTATTTTGATCTTCTTCTTCTGCATTTATAATTAAAGAGGACATTACATGATAACCAAGATTCGTACGAGCAAATTTGATAAGTTCAACTTTTTTTAATTCATTCCAAATAATAGTTATTCGCTTCTTTTTTTCAGCTTTATCTTTTGCTTGTAATAGTTCATTAAAATATAATCTCAACTTTTTATAATAATCATAATTTTCTATTACTACTTTTTTTTTACATTCTTTTATTAGTTTTTTTTTTTTGGATTTTGATAAATTTTCATCATTCATAATGTTCTTGCATTTTTTATCTAATATAGTATTATCAACTCTTTTCATATTTTGCTTCATTGTATTATTTTTTCTTTTTTCTTTTTTTTCAAAAAGAAATGTTCCTCCTGTTGTTTCAGGGTTAATCTTGCCTTTCTTCTTAATTTTTTTTACTATTAGCTGCTTTCTTTTTTTTTTTTCACCATTATTTGAAGCATGATTACCACTGCCAGTACTGCTATTATTTACATTATTCATATTTTCATCCCTCTGCTTCAAGATTTTTTTTTTTTTTTTTTTTTTTTTTCCCTTAGTTCCTTTTTGTTAATAGAACTCTTTTCCTTAATCTTTTTACTTTTCTTCATCGCAAAAAGTTTCGTCATTTTCACACTCTTTAAATGGATACCCTAAAAATTTATACAACAATTAATTATACCCTCTTCCTTTCTTTTTTCCCCCCGATGTTGCAAAGATCTCTTTTTTGTAACTATATATATATATATATATAAACGTACATACATACATACATACATACATACATACATACATACATACATACATACATACATACATACATACATACATACATACATACATACATACATACATACATACATACATACATACATACATACATACAGATACTTATATTGTTTTTTTTCTTCTTCAATGCAAAACTTTTTTCCCTTTTAATTGTTTGGGCTCATAACGATAAAAAAGTATATTAATTGTATAAATGTAAGTACATTATTAGAATTCATATTTTTAAGGTTTCTTCTCAATTTCATATTTTTCTCATAATTTGCACAATATACATCCGTAATTTTTTTTTTTTTTCCCTCCCATATTAAGTATCATATATCATTTTAAAGTACATATTTCGTGAACATTGTATATTGCAGATATAATAAAAAATAAAAAAAATAAAAAAATAAAATAATTTTGTAAAAACTTGGCTTCATAACCCCAACAATGAACATGAAAATTTTGGTGAAGATTTTTTAGAAAATTAGTTTACTCATATTATTTGTTGCCCCTGAAAAAAAAATATATATCCGCAGTAGGATTACCATATATATTTATATGTAATATTATAATATATAACACAAATTCATATACATCATCTATATATATATATATGTAAAAACAATCTTCATTCTAATTTTTTTTTTTTTTTTTTTTTTTTTTTTTTTATATTTGCACAATTTGATACCTATTTATAGTTCTCCTTTCCTTAATTCATTTCTATATTTTGTTGAATTTAAGCCCCCCCAAAAAAACTTCTTAACTTTTTAATGGAAGAAAAAATTAATATATTGTAATGCGGAGCGAAAGCACAGTAATCCATGGACCCACTACCCGCAATATATTTATATGCTTTATTTTGCGCCTTGTCATATCTGCAACAATAAATATATATCATCTATCTACATATAATATATATATATGTGCTTAAAGTTGTATATGTATAGGTATATATACATAAACATTATAGATAAATATATATACTTATATAAATATGTACATGATGGTACTATATCATTAAGATATTTTTTTTTATTTTCTGGAAACTATAATATATAAAATATAACAAAATAATTTTGTAGAATGCATTTAAATTTTTTTCTTTTTAATTTTTACTTTCCTTAATAGTGTTAATTTTTAAAGAAGAAAATTTATCCTAAAAAGGAAGAGATTTAAGCTTATAATTTAATATAAAAAATTGAAAGAATAAAAGAAAAAGTGTACAAAATAAAACATTTATTAAAAATAATTTTATTAGAAATTTGTCGTTGAATTATTAAATTGTAGTTCAATGAGTATATTTAATTAAATTGCCTGAACAAGCAATAAAAATATAAAAAGAAAAATATTAAAATAAAAAAATATAAAATAGAATACAAAAATAAAATATTAAAATAAAAAAATATAAAATAGCGTACAAAAATAAAATATTAAAATAAAAAAATAATAAAATACTTGTAAATTTGTCACTTTTACATTATAGGTATTAAAAATAAAAAAAGAAAATAATATTCTATATCTATATTTACGATGTAGTGAAGGATAAAAATTTTATAAAAGAAAATCTCAAAGTTATGCATATGTTATATGTATTATGTATAATGTATATTATATGTATATAAATATATATATATTTGCGTATAATTTTTTAGGAGTAATGCGAATATTTGAAAATTTTAAAAAAATAACTAAATGTTATTAAAATTGAAGTACCAATATCAGCTGAAAAAAATAAAATAATAAAATAACAGAGCAATATAAAGTAAATGTAAAGTAAATATATATGTATATGTATATATATATGTATATGTATATGTATATGTATATGTATATGTATATATATATGTATATGTATATGTATAAAAAAAATTAGGATAAAACGTAGCATTATGCAAGAATTGAAAAAAATGGAGAATCACAAAGAGAGCGACGCAATAGTACTAAAACACGGATGGTGTGAAATGTTGAAAGGAGGAGTAATAATGGACGTAAAGAATGTAGAACAAGCAAAAATAGCGGAAGAGGCAGGCGCAATAGGTGTAATGGTTTTAGAAAATATCCCATCTGAATTACGAAGCAAAGAAAGTGTAGCTAGAAGTGTAGATCCTATAAAGATAGAAGAAATTAAAAAATGTGTTTCTATAAATGTATTAGCAAAAGTTAGAATAGGTCACTTTGTAGAAGCACAAATTTTAGAAGAACTAAAAATCGATATGATTGATGAGAGCGAGGTTTTAACAATGGCAGATGAATTTAATCATATAGATAAACACAAATTTAAAACTCCATTTGTATGTGGTTGCACAAATTTAGGTGAAGCATTGAGAAGAATATCAGAAGGTGCTTCAATGATTAGAACAAAAGGGGAAGCAGGTACAGGTAATATTATTGAAGCAATTAAACATATTAGAACACTAAATAGTGAAATTAAATATGTTTGTGGCTTAGACGATAACGAAATTTACAATTATGCAAAGAAAATAAGGGCGCCAATTGATCTTTTATTACTTACAAGAAAATTAAAAAAATTACCAGTGGTTAATTTTGCTGCAGGAGGTGTAGCAACACCAGCAGATGCTGCCATGTGCATGCAGTTAGGTATGGACGGTGTTTTTGTGGGTTCTGGAATCTTTGAAAGTGAGAATCCCAGGAAAATGGCTGCATCTATTGTTACGGCCGTTAGCAATTTCAATAACCCAAAGATACTTTTAAATGTTAGTTTTAACTTAGGAAGAGCCATGTGTGGAAGTACCAAGATATCAGACAAATGGAAGAATAAAAATGAAGAACAGATCTAGTTTATCATTTACGGAAATTTTAGCTTTTATTATTATTATTATTTTTTTTTTTTTCTCATTTCATTGCGATTTTAATGTATATTTTGCCTTTTTTGTGTCCATTTTTTTACCTTACTTGTTGACATTTTATTCCTTATTTGTTTACATTTTTTTGCGTTATTTGTTTCCATTTTTTTTACTTTTTTTGTTTCAATCTTTTTGCATTTTTTGGATTTTTTTTACCCTTTTTTGTCATTTCGTATTGCTTTATGGTTTCCTTTTTAAAATCTTACTTTAATTTTTTTATTCATCTCTCATTTTTATTTATTAGAACTCATGTGCAGTGCTGTGTATGTCCGAAAATGTAGGGAAAAAACGGTATATGCAAAAAATAATGTAAATATATGGATACATAAAAATATTACGTATGTTCACGTATGTGTGTGCTTAGTAGTTGTATATGTACATTTGTATTTGTATATGTCTTACGAACCTCAGTGGGCATTCCATAAATTCAAAGAAGACATGTTCGTAAAACCGTACCTTTGTATACGCAATGGGGGAATTTTTTATTAGTTACATGTTGATGCCGCGCATATTTCCGATTTTTGCACGTAATACTCTTTTTCCCGTGTTTACATATTTTCATATTACTATTATTAATATCATTTTTATCATATTAATATTTGAACGTTATATAATTAGCTATATTTGTATCATGGAAAAACATGTGTTATGAAAAAATTTACGTGCAAATTTTTTTCAAAGGTTTGCATGAATGTAAAATATGGCCGAAAAATCTTTAAGGGAAAGTCTAGTGACCTTCTAACAATTACATATAAGAGGAACATAAAAAGAATGGTCATTGTGCATTTTTCCTTATATTTTTACCATCACATTGAGAGAAGAGCTATGCAATTCGAAGATATTCAGCTTTAACCTGAAAAGGTAAATATTTTTGAACGGAAATAAGAAAGGGCGTAAAAAACACACACACACACATACACACACAAAGAAAAAGGAAAAGGAAAATTTTCAAAAAATTGAAAATTTAGTCCTTTTTTAACCTTTTGCTATTATCACAACCTTTTGACATATTGTTATGCGTAAATGTTGAAGCACAAGAGTTTGCTTACGTGTTAAGAATAAGTATTTCACTGCACCTTTTGCTTTTTGCATTATTTAAGCATATATATGTAACTACAGCGAAGCGATAAACTGGGGAAGTTCATAGTATAAAAATTTGCATGTAAAGACTTTGTAAAAAAAAAAAAAAAAAAAAAAAAAAAAAAAAAAAAAAAAAAAAAAAAAAAAACAATGATCAATTAACAAAACCATGTGCACATTATGTATGCACGTATGAACATATGCACATCTGTTTGTAGCGCTTTTTAAAAGAATTAAATATACAAACGCGCATACAAATGCGTAAGGGGAGCTATTTTGTTTTCCTTTAAGATTTTTTTTTTTTTTCAGAATGAAAAAGTGCAACAGTATTTTTCTTGCACATTATATGTACACACATATGCACGCATATACACACACACAAATATATATACATATATATGTATATAATCGCGTATATATGAAAATACACATTTTTATTTGTCTGTATTAATTTTTTTGTACGACTTTGTTACGTGACAGTATTTTACTTTTAACGGTTAATTTTACTGAACAGTGCATAATGCTTTTTAATTTTTTTTTTTTTTTTTTTCGTAATAGTGTTAAATTAATACCTTTAATTTAATGAAGCGATGCATGCTTACAAAAAATACAAGATTATGAAAGAGGTATCTGTTTTAGCTAAATTTTGTGTAAGAACAGTTCACCCTTTGAATGTTACTATTTCTGATTAAACGATATAAGTGTGCATAAAAAATTTCTTGGTAATTAAGTAGTTAAATGTACCATTTCAAGGCACGTTACGCTTGTATCTACGCACTTCGTACATGCGTACGCGTACATACATGCATACACACGTAAGTATGTGTATGTAAATATATATACATGCGCGCATGAATGTAACATGCATGTGCTAGTATTTTTTATTTTATTTTTTTTTAATTTACATATGCACACTTATTGAAGAGCTTCCCTAATTTTTATCCTGTTTAAAATTGTGCACTTACGTACAATCACTCGATTGTATGTACGTATACATATACATATATGTATATATATACTCATACGTGTAAATATACGCACAAAGGTGTAAATATACACGCGTATGTGTATTTGTTTATACACCCATGCATTCTCATTGCTCGAGGAAACACTCGAGTGCACGCTTTTTCCTGAGCTCCATTCCGTGCTGCCATTTTTGTTAACACGAAAGGGGGGGGAAGAATAAAATCGGAAGAGAAAGAGGAAAATGATTGGGGGAGAAGTGATTGTTGAAAAGAATCCATCAACGAAATACTGTGTTGCTAGGAAGGAGTTGCTATGTGACAGTATAATATGGGACATGCTACAAAATTATTATAAAAAAGCAACTATAAATGCATGGAAGGAAAATGTGGTACCGTCTTTTGTAACTAGTAATAGCAAGCTAGCTAAGGATTATGCACGGGTAATAGTAAACTATATGAAAGACTATTTTAACAGTAGTGAATGTGATCGTAACGTGCCAATATATATATTAGAGATAGGTGCAGGACATGGTAAGTTTACTTATTTAATATTAAGAGCATTGTCAAAATATAAGAAATTTTTTAAAAGTATGAATATACCTGAACGAGCATTTGTTTATGTATTTACAGATATTGCAAAGGATAATATAAATTACTGTATGAATAATGAAAGGTTAAAAAAATATATAAATACAGGGGATAGTTATGATCAAACATATGTTAGTAAAAACAATTCATATTATGATTCTGAATATGAAAAGAATGAATTGATAAAAAATTATGACTCTTCTACAAATAGTTCCAATTATTCTTCTTCATATAACGAAACGAATTATTCAGATGAAAAGGTAAAAAATTATTCTAATTTTTCTATGCTAGATTTTGCATTTTTTGATGGAAATGAAACAAGTGATAAGATATATTTAGAAGTAGCAAAAAAGTATGTACCATCAAACACACCTATAGTGCTCATATGTAATTATGTACTCGACTCTTTACTAACTGATGCATGGATTGTGAATGGAACAAATAGTTTTAAAAGAGCCCTGTTATCTGTATATTCACCCAAAGAAGAAGAAGACAAAACTAATGCGGACATCATGCTTAGAATGTCCGTTACTTGGGATTGGATAGATATCAATATTGATAATGAAATTAAAAAGGAAAAAACAAGTAAACCATCTGATTATCTGCGCAAGTATGAAGATATATACACTGTTTTGAAATTATACTCTTATTTTAACCAAGACTTATCTTTTGTATTACCAGTTGGAGCATTTATTTTATTTAAAAGGATTCTAAAGCTTAGTAATAATAAACTACTTTGCTTAATAGGGGACAAGGGTTATCAGTCATATGAAGAATTTCGAGGATATAGAGATCCACATATAGTAGTTCATGGTAGTCTTTCTTTTATGGTAAATTTAAATGCAATATGCCTTTTTTTTCTGTCACTGGGTGGGTACTATATATATACCCCATACTCTGATACGTTTCAAATAGTAACTCTTCTGATGCACCCTAAGGGGAATGTACATGTACAGAAGAGTAATATCGAAACATCCACTGGGGCTGTTATGACGAATAGTTGTGGTGGTAGAGGTAGTGGTACTGCTGCGAAGGGTGCCAATGCTTCCAGTGGTGGTGCGAGTGACCCGAGTTGTTCTCCTTCTCATTATAACTCCTTAGCAGAACAACTAGATGATAACACAACCAAAAAAAAAAGAGATCCATACATAATTGAATACTTTAAGAAAAACTCAAAGGATTACCTAAAGAGCAGATATTATAAAGACAAGTGTAACAACTTAACAAGTACAATGACGAAAAGTAGTAAATGTGTTTCTGCAAATTATACAAAATATTGTGCAAACTCAGAAAAAGTATATAGAAAAATGAAAAAAATGAATTTAAAAAATTTGAATGATATGACTATAAAATTTGGAGGTACTATAACATCATTTTCTGATAATGTAGAACAATTTCCTCCTGACCTGTTAATTAGTTGGCAAAAATCTGTCATTCATAATATTAATAATAATACATCTAATGTGAATATAAAGGAGTTAATATCACTCCTCAGGTATTCGAATTATGACTCAGATGTATTCTTTAATATCAGAAAATCTTTTACCAATTTGGCATCATACCCGAATATTAATGGTAGAACCGAAAAAGATATACTACTAGATATAAAAGAATGTTATGATAACTATTATTCATTAAAAAATGATGAAGATATTGCTGATGCGTGCGGTCATATGTGTATGAAATTTGGAAAATTTGAAAAGGCTATTTTTTATCTTAAAGAAAGTTTACGTAATTTTAAAAATAGTAGACATTCATCTACATATATTAATATAGCATCATGTTACAAAGTACTGGGTAACTATAGAAAATCTCTTAAGTTTATCAGGTCAGCTATTAAATTATCAAAAAAGGAAAAGAAAAGGAAAAGTTATCCTTCTAATAATATTTCTCATTCTTATGATTTACTATATAGCATTCAACTATGTTCAAATCCAATTACGTATGCTATCATAGGACTGGGTTACTATATTCAAAATGATGGTCTCTACTTTCTATCATTTGAAAACAGGATCAAGTTAAAATATATTATCCTTCTGTCGAAAGAAGAAGAAAGAGTCTTAAAGTTTATGAACACAAAGTTTAAGCATTCAGATTATGACAGAACTAGCAAACATGTGGACCTTTCCCAAATAAAGGTTATTAAAATGTACGAAGGAAATAGAGTGTATTCGTTGGAGCATTTTGGCTTCTTGGATTATCCCACGAACAACCATATGGACTCCCCTTCAGAAGACAAAGTGGAGCCAGGATTAGAGACAACATCGTCATTAACGGAAGGAGTAGGGGAAGTAGTAGTGGAAAAATTAGGAGGAAATGTAAACAAAATACCGAACTGCTACCCACGCGCAGAGGAGCTTAAAACTAATTTGGTGGAAATACTGGAAAAGCATACCTTCGAATTTTGCGTAATTGATGCCCCATGGGTTATCAAAGCAGATATCGCTGAGTTGATGTTAGATAAGTCTAGACATATATTTACATATGGTACTTTAGCTGATACATCTAAACGTTCTTTAGAAGTTATTTCGAAGTATAATGAAGTTGCTAAGCAAATTAGTTGGGTAAATAATAACTATATTAATGATGAATGCTTATATGAAGCTAGGGAGGCTTTAAACTATATTAAAGATATCACTTCAATAACAGTAACACATTATAGTATGAACGTATATAATAATCAAAATGAATGCATTGCTTGTAGAGACATTCTAACGGATGATTTGTGTTGCATCTTAAATATACTGCAAGTTGTTCTTAGCTTCAACTTAACTGGCATAACGGCCAATTTCTCCAAAGGTGAAAATTTGCCAAGTGGGAATGCAAACAAAGGTGAGAAAGTGCATATAGGTGTGGAGGCAAACGCAGATGCAGAAGCAGAAGCAGATGTTGGTGCAAAAGGTAATAACCCCATAGAGCAATACGTCTGTCTCTCTGGAATTATCATGTTTACGCAAAATAAATCGGTATCAGAAGAAAGGAACATATATGGAAACTACTTACTAATGAACAACAAAAATGAAGAATTTGTCACAAGTATTAGTATCGTTGGGATGCTTGGTTGCTTATGTTTAAAAAAAACATTATCGAATTGGTCTATCCATGTATTTAATATTAATAATGAAAAAATATTTGACAAGTCTGGAAGAATAGCAGCTAGCCAAAATGCCAATGATGTGTTTATTAATCAATATTTAATAAAAACGAATGGAAGAAATAACAACATTAAACATATCAATGAGTATGATTTAAAAGGCTCTTGTAAGGGCTCCAGTGAATCCATTGACTCTGATATTGATATCTTAGAATTTTCTTCTTCCGATGATGATCATGATGATAACGAAAATTATTTAGAACAGGACGTGGAAAAGGAAAAAACTAAAAAAGAATATGACAAAATGAGATCGAAAGAGGTAAATATATCACATCATAAGGAAAATGATTGTGACAACCTGTTCATGGATAGAAATTTAGAAATACTTAAAAACATCCCTGGTAAGAGATTTTATTCAATCGGTAAAGACGTTTATGAAAACATAAATCTTGATGAAAATTTTGTTGACATTACTGTTAATAATATTTGCTTTTACTCAAGAATTGTGGAAGGAATAAACATGTCTTACAAAAAAGGAGGAATGATGATTAACTTTAAGTACAATGTGGTCTAACGCTCATGCGCAATTGCAGTTTATATGCGAACGGGCAATTTCCCATATATATATCCATTCGTGTATGTATGAACACATGTGTATGTTTTTGTGCATTGGAGGGGAGTTTATACACTCACACTTGAGAGCGTCCTATTCATCGTAATGATGCACACGTATCACACGATGCGTATGGACCATACTGCGCATTTTTTTTACCATCTAACATTTCTCACTTTTTTTTTTTTTTTCTTTTTTATCAAAACTTTTGCAATATTTTTGGGTACTTGTTATAATGCATATTTTACGGATACATGTGTAGTCCTAAATAAAAAAAAAAAAAAAAAAAAATGAACCCACAAGCACAAAAAAAAAAAAAAGAGCCAAAAGGGTCAATATCGGCAAAATTGGCAAAAATGAACATTCACAATTTTTTCAAAAAAAAAAAAAATTCTAATTAAATAAAGATGCGTACATATGACCAGGCAGGAGAGGCTGTTCTTTTAAGGAACATTAAACAATTTAAAAATGTACATGAACCAGCATGCGAATTTATAGACAAACGTACTAATATATGTACATTAGAACTTATATGTATTTATATTTGAACATATCGATGCGTTGCTAGATATGCGTAAGCGCAGACGCGCCTTTAAAAGCATACAAAATACTGCTCTGAAATATATACGTAGAACAACGCGTTTCGACGTGTAATGTAATGCAGTGAGCTACAAGTTGCTTCGGTACGCTACATGTATACCCTACGTGGCCTATACAAGTATCTGTGAGAAATCATTTCCTAAGAATTCGCATTGAGAAAGGTTAATATAAGAAATGAGATCGAAAGTGGAATCTAGAGCTCCTTTATTTTTTTTTATCTTTCCAATATAATTTTTTATTTCATTTAAGGAGTCTTGAAAATGCTTTTGGAATTTCTTCGTTGTGATTTTAAGTATTTCACAAATTTCCTCATCTGTATAACTTTTTTTTTTTAAAAAAAGTCCAAATTTCATAAAAATAATTAATTTATTAATTTTTTTTTTCAATGATTTGCAAATAAATTTTCTTAACCCTTTTATTACAATATCGTTGTACATGATATCATTGAAGCTGTTTATATCATCCGAATTTATTATTAAATCTTTATATGTATTTTTTTCTGGATATGCGGAATTGCTGTTTTGGTATGTTATTGGTTTTTCGGAATCAATTATATTAACAACTGAACATAATGCTTTTTCTACTCGCTCTACTGTGAATTTCAGACCATCACTAATTTCTTTTATATTAGGTTTTCTTTCATTTCTTTCTAAAAATTGGTCTTCGAATTTTTTAATTTTATTGTAATCTTTATATGTATGAGGTGAAATAGAAATAAATGACTTATGTTTTTGATAGTAATTATATGTACTATTTTTTGCCCACATATAAACATATTTTGTTAAATTTTTTATTCCTAATTTTTCGATATCATATTTTTTGAACCCATTTTTTACAGCCTCTAAACTTACTAGTAAAAAATCATCTTCACTTAAATTACTGCTGAAATTTACTTCTGCTTTTCTTATAATATTACTTATCAATGGTATAAAATAAAATACTAATTTCTGTGATAATCTTATTTTGTTCTCTAAATTTTTTACCATCTTTTCCTTATCATAATTGTATGCATAGATCAATTCTTCATATAATGGTGGTCTGTTTTCTAATTTTTCAAGTATATAAATAGAATTTTCAAAAAATACAATGTCCTTTATGCATTCCAAAAATTGCTGGACTTCTTTGTTTATTAAATTTTCACAGTCTTTATATAATACTATTTCGTTCTTACCAATTTGGTCAGAAAAAATATCGTATTTGTTACTCTCGTTCTTCTCTACACTAGTCACTCTGCCTTTACCCCCTTCCATATCAGTTTTATTCTGTTCTTTCGGTTCATTGTGTTTACTGTACGCAATCTGTTCACACTGCTCATTCGGCTCATTCTCTTCATTCCCACTCTCCTCCTTTCCATTCTCCTCTTCATTCCTTGCATCTTCTCCTATGAGTCGTTTAGCTTTCCCCTTTGCAAATTTCTTCTTTTTTTCTTTAGTTTTTGTAACCTCCATTTTGTCTTTTTGCTGTACATCCATTTGATTAATGATTTTCTCCTTTTCCTTCTCCTCTCCCGGAATAGTGAAGTCAAAAGTTATAGCATTACCATCTTTGTAATTATCCCTAAATAGTGTGTACATATTCGTTTTATTATAAAAATATCTTCTTACTAACAAATCCTCATCTTCTTTTTGCACTAAATTTTTCATTTTATAAATATATACAATTAATTTTTTTAAATTTTCTACAGATACATTAATTTCCTTTGACCATAAGTCTAGAGTTAATATCTTCTTTTGATCTCTTATATTTTCATAGTATTCTAGTAATGATTTATAGAATAAGTACTGCTTCACCTCCTCCGTTTTTATAGTTTGTCCATTTAGTAACAACATATTCTCCTTAATTTCTATGTCTTTCTTTTTAAATATATTCTTATCCTTTAGTGAAAATAAAATATAATTTAATTTTTTTTTTTCTCTTTCATATACCTCGTTAAGGAATCCTCTTTTAAGCTTTAGTCGAACTTTCTTCTTTTCCAAATCGTTGATTTGTTCTGTGTTTCTGTACTGTACCTTCTCCCCTTCAGTTATGCGTTCCACATTTGCACTGGAATTATCCTCCGTTTCTGCTTTTCCTATTTTGTCCATCCTTCCCATTTTTTCCACATCTTTTTGCTTTTTTTTTTTTTTCTCATTATAAGTTTTTTTCTCTCGAATAATATTACTTGTTAGGAAGCTTATGCTCGGATTTGAATTCAAAACGAAGAAGTTTACTTCCCCATCGTCAAAATTTACATTTCTATCCACGTTTTTATTTAACACATTACTAGAGCATAATGAATTGAAGTAGCTATTAATTCTATGTTGTCTCTTTTTATTTATTTCCCATTTTTCGATGTTCCCCTCAATAGCTTTAACATCATTCTTCATGCTCCCCTTAGCTGCAGGATGTTTATTAAGTCCTCTTCTTTTTTTATATTCAAATAATTTATTACCATTATATTTAAAATATAGCATTTCCCCCTTTCTTCTACCACAGCTAGTGATATTGACAAACTCACTGTTATGAACTAAACCATTTTTTAGTCGGTATGATTGAATAAATATTCCTTCTTTACAAAATAATACTACAATCAATAAACATACATAATACCAATATGGCTTACAAATAGTTTTCTCTCTTTTTCTAAAATTTATAATCGTTATAACTATTAGTTGATATAGAAAAAGATGGATTGCTTTTATTACCATTCCACTAAAAGAAATTCATCGTAACTCTGTGGGGAACAGAACCAATGGTTTGCCTTGCCGTGGGCCTCTACAACAATACAATGCGCGCGTAGTAAGTATACATATATATATGTACGTATATAACATATATCCTTGCACATATACCTATGTGTTCTTGTAATTATTATAGGGCGCTTATCCTTTTTATTTTCCTTCCCCCTTAACACTTTATCCTGAACTTTTTAATTATAATAAAAAAAGGGCTTTAAAAAAGACTCAGTTTCACAAAAAAATTCTCCCCTAATTTTTTTTTCATGTTTCTTTTTTTTTCTTTTTTTTTTTTTTTTTTAATTATTTTATTTTTAGTACTAAAAATTATGCTTTTATTTCAAGTTCTGTTTTGCTTCACTCATGTAACATTTTTACGCTCAAAATATGGTATTATCATATATTTTGTTCATATACCTCGATATTGCACCTTTCTACTAATAAATGCGTCAAGGTATATACTCACATATACACAAGCATATATATGACGAACAAATGCAACAAGTACTTTACAAAATATACAAGAGTTGTATATAACATGAGTTGTATATATTCAAGTAAATACATGCCCATTCACAAATATATTGTATAACTATTACCTTAACAAGTCCTTATTTCTTCCTCCAAAGATGTATACAACTATATGGAATGAGCTTAAAGAGAAAGGAGTCAACTCCTCCCTGTGTGAAATGTTATGTAAATATATATATGTACATATGTATGTTTATGCGTATCTATGTATGTGTATTTATGTATGTGTATTTATGTATGTGCATATATGTGTATGTAATTTTAGCAAATTCTTTTAAAACTCTTTTTGTGAATCTCTTCGGCAAAATGAGGTAATAATTTCATTTGAAAAAAAAAATTGACTACAAACAGGTGTATGCATATGCATGTACATAGGTATGCACGTATACATATATATATCCATACATATATGTAACAAATTATGCATTGGAGTTGCTTGACCATTATTTAAATGCTTCTTGCTATACATATTTAGAAAAGAAGCTCACAACTTCTAGCACCCGTTCAAGAAAAGTATACGATATAATTCTCATGGAATATATATGTACTATTTTTTTTTTTTTTTCTACTTAAAAATTTTGCTGAAGATTTGATAAATTGAGAACAAGAATTAGCAATGAGTGAAGATAAAGATTTTATGTATTTACTTTATATGTTATACAAAAAAAAAAAAAAAAAAAAAAAAAAAAAAAAAAAAATACGCAGAATAGGAAAAATATTTAGCAGTATGTTTAAATGTATGTAAATTTTTTTTTTTTTTTTATAAGTTGTAAAATATTTGCAAAGTAGTTACATTTATGCTCACATTTACCTTTTCTGTATGATGCAGTATTATACCTTTCAAAAGAGGATTTAATATTTAGTCCTCTATTTTGATTCTTCTTATTCATATTCTTTGGCATTGGTATAAACTACTTCATTAGTCTATGATTATAGTAACAATGTTTATTAAGTTTTCAAGTTACAAAATGCAAATTTGTGAGAGGATCGAATGGCCTTATGTTCTGGGTTTATGTGGTAATATGTCAATAAAACAATTGTATTATTATTATTATTATTATTATTATTATTATTATTATTATTATTATTATTATTATTATTATTATTATTATTATTATTATTATTATTATTATTATTATTATTATTATTATTATTATTATTATTATTTTATTTTTTTTTTATTATAAAATTATTTTGTATTTTTTTATAATTTGAACGAAGAGATAAACAACAATTAAAATTGTTCGACAGAATGGCCGAGCGGTCTAAGGCGCTACTTTCAGATGGTAGTCTGTATAAGGCGTGGGTTCGAATCCCGCTTCTGTCATTAGAAATTAAAAAATATTTATTAAATCTTCAAAGATATTAAATCTTCAAAGATATTAAATCTTCAAAGAAATTACAAAAAAATCTACAAAAATCTACAAAAATCTACAAACAAATAAAACTGAAAAGAAAAATAATAAAGTAAAAATAACAACATCATTTATTATTAAAAAAATATTAAATAATTTTATATGTAATTATTTAACGATTGAAAATGGTAATGTCGCAAAGTTTTAATTATTTCACACCAAAAAAAACATGGGTATTATATACTTTTTAAAAATATTAGTATATGAATCGTATGAATCTGTAGAATCTATAGAATCTTCGTACAATTCCGTATAGAAATATATTATAAATAATCTTCTTTTAAAAAAATGTTAAAAATTTGAAATTATTAATTATGTAATATGTTTATGTTCACGCTCATTTGTCATTTTAATTAATGTAAAGCATGAAAACTTACATAATTTGAACAGATAAATTTATATATGTATATTTATATACATGTACCTATGTAAGCGTTGCCAGCTACGTTTTCAATGTTTTAACTCTTACAGAACTTTAGAATTCCAAAAAATAAAATAAAAATACATATATATATATATATATACATGCGGAGGTTGGATAAAATTATAAAACTTTTATTCATATGAAAATATGTAGGAGTTACTCATTTTGAAGGTTGCCTCAAGTATCAGCGATTTTTCTTTCATTATAAAATTGTAAGAGATGCATTACTTCAACACATAATGAAATATTATTTTTTTTGAAGAAATGCTATTTTTTGGTAATTTAACTGTTCTTTCGCTTGCCCTTCATTTTATAATTAAATTAATTTTAAAAATATGCTAAAATTCAGTAAGTTTGTACAATTCAAAACAAATATACACAAAATGAATAAATGTATACTTAATTATGCTTCATCTGAAGGTGTTTTATTGCCTTTGCGTAAGGCTTTATTCTTTTTTCCATATTTTATATACTTTTATTTTGCAATAACGTTACTGAAAGTTTACCCCTAATAATAATTATAATTAAATATTACAATTAAACAACAGCAAATTAAGTAGCAAATTGCAGTGAATTTTTTGGTGAGCATACGATTTAAACGAATTCTGTTCATATTGTTTTAATTATATATTTAAATATATATTTAAATATATATTTTAATTATATATCTAAATATAATACTATTTTAATTATATATTTAAATATACTATTTTAATTATTATTAGATTCATTAGATTATTAGTTACATTCCAAATTCTCCGAACATAAAATAGTTATATTTCATATCAACTTTAGCAAATATATATCAATACATCTTCATCCATAACGCACATATAATATAAATACATTATTATATAATATGTATTTAAATACATTATATTATGTTTTAATTTATTTTCTTATTTATTCATGGGCCACCACCATGGACGATCAATCATGGACCAGCCGGGAATCGAACCCGGGAGCTTTCGCATGCGAAGCGAACGTGATACCACTACACCACTAGCCCAAACATTTCAAAAATTGCAGAATTCATATTTATTAAAACATGGAAAACGTTTAACATTAAGTATTAATTTTTTTTATACTAAATGTTACATCGACTATATTAAATTTAAAAGGGAAATTCCTTTATAAAAGGCTATTTTATTATCATTAATAAAAAATTTTTTCCTCTTCTTCTTCTTCTTCATTTCTTTTTTTTTCTTTTCTTTTGTCAATTTGTTTTAACTACTTTGCAGAAAACTTGCGCGGATTGAACATATTTGAAAAAATAATTATATATTTTTATGTGTAAAATTTTTTTTTTTTTTTTGTTCTATTGCCACTGAGACTTCTCATTGTTGGGAAATCCCTTTCCTAATAGAGAAAAAATTAGTTAAAAAATTTATGCGTAAATATGAAATTAAGTATATCCCAAGTTTTATCATAATTTAAATGGTAGTTACAAATGCTAAGCAGTTTTGACAATAAATTCTTGCCGAATTATAAAAAGTAGTATTAAATGTGTAGTCAGCACTTACTAAGCAAAGAGATGTATCTATTATGTGGCTGAGTGTGTGTGCACATATGCATATATTATGTGTGTATATATATATATATATATATATATATATATTTATATATTATTATATGATACTGAAAAGTTGACTACACACAGAAATATATTATATATATATGCTATTACCTCAGAGCAAAATATTTTATACCCATATTGTATATAAAGTGGAATGAAACAAGGTTAAAAAAAAGAAATAAAATAATACAAAATGAAGGAAAAAAAAAAAAAAAAAATATATAATATATATGTATATATATATATATATATATAACAAAACAAAAAAAAAAAAAAATATATATAACAGAACACAATAAAGCAAAATATAATACAATAAAAATTAATATAACACAATAAAAATTAATATAACACAGTAATAATTAATATAACACAATAAAAATTAATATAACATAGAACAAACTAGAAAGAATTAAATTGAACTGTAAACGATGTGGAAATAATATTGTCATGTTTGCGAATTGTGCAAAGTGAGTAGGTGTTTGTTTCGATTTATGGGATACTTGTGCAAAACTTTTTTGCATGAACAGGCAGTATATTTTAACTTAATTTTTTTTCTCCTTTTTAACTGTGCGCGCTTTTTATAAGGACAAAACTACGTTTTTTCGCTTAATTAATTCGCTTTATTTATTCTTCGCGTATTCGGCCGTGCATTTGTTTCATTAATTTAATTAATTAGTTTGTGTATTTTATTTGGTAATTCATTTGCACAATTTATTTGGGTTGTTCATTTGCACAACTTATTTGGGTTGTTCATTTGCACAATTTATTTGGGTAGTTCATTTGCTCAATTAATTTGGGTAGTTCATTTGCTCAATTAATTTGGGTAGTTCATTTGCTCAATTAATTTGGGTAGTTCATTTGCTCAATTAATTTGCTTTATCCATTTTTATCACCTATTTGTGGTATAATTTATTAGCTATTCCTCCTGTTTACCTGGTATTTGCTCGTTGTCCGACCATCCAATATGACTCACACGAGTGGACAAAAGGAAAGAACTAACGGTGAGGCACGCGTAGGAGAGGAAAGCAACAAAAGCATTATTACGAACGAATTTCCAGCTGATATAGACAGCAACGAAATTTTAAAACTTAACTCAATGAATAGTGAGAATAAAAAATATTTTTTGAATAATTATATAGCAAAAATAAAATATTTGAGTGAAAATTATGCTAAACCGAAATATTATGAAATACTTAATGTTAGTGTAAAATCAGACTATAAAAGTATTAGAAAAAGCTATTTATTATTATCGAAACTTTTAAGTGTTAATAAAAAGCTATCTAGCGAATATGAAGAATGCTATTATTTAATCCAAAAATCATATAAAATATTAACAGACGAATATGAAAGATTTTATTATGATGTTTTGAATAATTATATGGATGAAAATGTAATAGAGGAAGAAAGGAAAATATTAGAGAAGGAAGCTGATATTATATATACAAATAAAATAAACGAATTAAAAAACATATATAACAAAAAGCTTAAAGATGAAAAGGAAAAAAATGGCTTAATAATAGAAAAAGCTTTATTTGGTAACTTGACATTAAAAGATGAATGTATAAATAATTGTTTCAATATTGAACCAATTACAGAAGATCATATACAAGGGCCATTTTTAGATTTAACTATAATTTTACAGTCAAGAGTTGAAAATAGCTCTTTATTATTTAATGATGACTTTTCTTTTGCTTATTTTTGTGAAATTCCAAAACCATTAATTAAAATAAAAAGTGAAACAGAAAAAAAAAAGTATTCGCACATTTTACAAGATACAGAAATGTATTTATATATAAAATATAAATTTTTAAATATTTATCATGAATTAATTGTCGTAGATAGAGCAAATTATACATTACCTGAAAGTGCCCATAGAGTTTTTGGAAATCGTATATCCGGTCCTTTTTCACCTGTCAATGTAATAAAAATGAAACACGTGTCTAATTCTTTGATGGATAATATTTTTCAATTCTTTTCAAAAAATAAATTTTACATTACTTTATTTACAACGGTCATACTTTGTGCTCAGTCCGTTAAGTCTATCTAGTGAATGTACGACATCTAAGAAAAGAAGAAGCACATTATGAAAATACCAGGACAGGGTACAGTGCACGAGCAGAAAGATCAATACAAATTAAAATAAGATAAATTAAGATAAGTTAAAACGAGATATGTTAAAATGAGATAAGATAAAATGAGATAAGATAAAATGAGATAAGATAAAATGAGATAAGATAAAATGAGATAAGATAAAATGAGATAAGATAAAATGAGATAAGATAAAATGAGATAAGATAAAATGAGATAAGATAAAATGGGATAAGTTAAAGTACGTTGAAATATAATAAGCCGAAATACAATAGAGTGAGCTTTTTCTTTGCAAAAAGGTTTTATTTTTAACCACCCAATGACAGTTTTTGCATATGTGCATGTATCACTCCGCCCATCCATACGTATGTATGTACGCATGTACATGTTTATAATTTATTATTCTTTCCGTACCGTTTATTGTACACCAATTTGCAGCACCATGTGCAGCGCTCTATTATGATATCCTATATCTTCCCCATTTTGTATTTTTTGAACAACAACTATTTATCTACTTAATCCTGCTTGTATAAGCATTATAAATATGCGTAGTCATATTTGCATACTCCCTTCTTATGTCGGGTGAAACGCATCGTCGGTGAACTTATCAAAAGATAGATAATATTTTACAAAATCTTCTAACCCTTTTAACAGTTTATTCCAAAGAAGAGAATATTCTTGTGTGCTTGTTTTCTGCATTAATAAATCATGTAATTCGGTTCTAGTTGAATGATTTAGAAAATTTAAAAAAAGACAAAATGTGTCTTTTGTAAAAAAGAATGATGATATATCTGTGTTTGCATTTTCGTCATTTTCGTCATTTTTGTCATTTTTTTTAATTTTACTGAAAATTTCACAAGCACTAAATTTTTCGAATTCGTTTTTGAAAAAGAAATTTGCTATATCGTTACAACAATATTTTTTTTTAACATCCATAATTTCTACGTGTACTTCACTTATTTTATTAGCTAATTCTTCATTTCGTTTTTTGTAAAATAAATTTTCTTTTATTAAATCTTTTTTATTTACATCATTGTTGTCGCTTTTATTTAATTGAAAATAGTTAATAATATATTCGTATGGGTTTTCAATTTTCTCCTTATTATTTATTAGTTCTATGAATATATGCACAAAGGTAAAAAACACATTGCTTTCAGATAGGTATTTTCTGAATTCATAAATATTTTGTTTCTCTTTATCTTTTAATATTGATTTCAAGAATTTTCTCCTAACACCAAGTTCAATATCTGAATGGGACATTTCTTTGCCTTTTTCTTTATCGTAACGTTCTGGGGAAAAATGTGTTTCGTTCTCTTTTTCGTCTGATTCTAAATCTTTATCGTACAACAAATGACTTGTTTTTACACTCGTATCTGAACCAATTGTATCATCTGAGTTATCTGTGCTATTGCTCGTACTGGGAAGGTTTAAAAAATTTTCAAAAAAATCATCAATTTTTGCTTTACTCATTTTTCACTTTTCACGAACTTGAACGTTTATGCAGCTATGAAGCAATATAGCTTCCCTTGCGTCCAGTATCAAGTGGTCACACGCGCCTACATACACATATATATATATGTGAATATACACGCGGCACTGATAATTATTTACTAAAAGTTCCGTAGTTTGTCGAGTAATGTAGTAACCAATGAAGACTACCTCAATTTTGTAATATCTGCATATAGATGTAACGTTGGTGAGCTCTTCAAATTGCATATATATATATATATATACGCTAACGTTTTTTTTGTTTTACAATTTTGTAAACGAAAAGGTTAAAATAACGTTGCGCATGGTTCACATGCTTTTTATATTAATTTTTACAAAGACAGATACATGTGGTGCAAAAAGAGTAAGATAAATATGGAAATATATAAATATATGTATATACATGCAAGCATACTTAAGCAGTTTTTTTTTTTTTTTTTTCTTACACATATTTCTAAAATACCAAAATGGCTAGCTGGTCAGGTAAATTTTTGCTTTGCACAGTAGATTATAAAATTTGTATTTCTATGAAAAAAAGAGGTTTTCTTGTTAACTAAAACTTTTGACCCCACTCTTTCCATTTATTCAAGTATGTTAAAAATACAAGTTTGCTAAATAAAAATGCAAAAAAGGAAAAATTCAAAACTGTAATATGGTAAAATTAAAGAAAACAAAATGAATACTAGAAAATGTGGATAATTTAAAAAAAAAAAAAAAAAACGTTAATTACCAAAAATTTTAGACATTGGAGAAATTTTTAAAAAAGCACACAATATGGGTTAATTAATCAAAATGGGTAAAAGTGCGGCATAACTATATCCATGTGAACGCGTATATGTGTATGTAAATGTTTTCGTGTGTGGATGCATATTCCCACGTATATCTATATATATATATGTACATATTTTCATAATGAACGGAATTAGACAGAGTTTAAAAAAAAAAAAATTGTTCAAATAATAGTGAAGTTATGCATTTTTTTGCATCCACATTATTTACAAATTATACCAAATTCGGTAAACTACACCTTGCTCATTTTACAAAATTGCTAAGTACTTATGTTTTAGCTAATAATCGTGCACGTATTTCTGCTCAATTTTAATGGTCTTGCACACACAATCATACCCAGCTGTGTGCACATTCAACCCATCTTTTGCATTAACAATATCAGATATCTGATCTATGTGTATATCTTGTATGTTATGCTCTATATTTCCAAAATAGGAATTGTAAATATAAAATTTCGATGTAAAATGATCATTTGTTTGAATAATATTAGCTAAGAGCAATTCATCATTCATAAAGATACTTTTATTTGAAGAACATGATAACCCATGTCCAAAGGTAAAAAGGGATTTAAAATTTCTTATATCCCAAATTTTTGTTTGTCCATCAAGTCCTGATGTTATGATATAACAATTTGACTTGTTAAATTTGACTGATTGAATAGAGTACCCATTATGTGCATTTAACTGTGTATGTATTAAATGAGAATTATGACCATCCCAAATTTTTATATTCCCATCAACGGAAACGGAAGCATATATATTTCCATCGGATGTTGCACTAATATCATTAATGGATGAAGTATGATATGTGTTTTGATCAGATGACGTAAAACATGTTAAAGTTTCAAGGTCATATAATTTTAATATATTTTCATTTTTATTACTTGCATAAAGGAAATCACCACACGGATGTACACACATGGATATAAAAGGATTTTTATCTTGAATTATAATATTTCTGAACAGGTCATCATGTAATTTTTCACGTATATTTTTATTATATTTATTATATTGTTGCTTTTTCTTTTTTAAAATTTTATTTACATCCATAATCTGAATTGTACAATCATCGCTTGCTGAAAATAAAATATTTTTCATAGGATGAAATTTAAGGCAATTAATTTTTCCTGTATGTTTATTATCAATAGTAAAAATTTTTTTTTTTTTTATATCATTTATTTTAGCTATTTTTATAATATTATCTGAACCACCTGAACACAAAATATTATTTGTAAAATTTGTTGCACAACAAATACATTTATTTTTATGAATTAATTCAATACGATCCGTAACTTCATAAGAATATACTTTTCTCACTTTTCCGTTTTTTACATCGTAATTTAGAATGCAACAATTGTTGTTGGATATGTTTAATTTTTTATTTAAGATTTCGTATGACGTCAATTTTTTTCTATATTCCTCTTCATTGTTTATTTCAGGTTTTTTAAATATATTCTTTGTAAATAAATTGAATAGATAATTTTCTTCAGCAGTCTTATTTTCTTCTAAATTTAACTCCCTTTTTAAAATATCGAACGATTCAGTTAAATTGTCATCTTTAAGTTGTTTCAAAACAATTTCATAAAATGCAATTTTATCAATGTTCCAAATGGGTCTTTCCATCTTTACAGTGCTAAACGATTTGTTGTACTCCTCTTTTTTTTCTTTAGCCTCTTCTTCATCTGACACAACAGTTACGTCATTATAATTACTTGTTACACAGTCGCTGATTGGTGCAATGTCATTATCATCTATTAATTCATTTTTATATATGTTTTCACTATGATATAGGCTTTCCCCATGATATAGGCTTTTACCTTGATACAGGCTTTCACGATGATATACGTTTTCGCTATGACCTACGTTTTCATTATCATCTACGTTTTCATTATCATCTACGTTTTCATTATCATCTACGTTTTCATCATAACCTAAATTTTCACTATGACGTACGTTTTCATTATCATCTATGTTTTCATTTTCATCTACGTTTTCATTTTCATCTACGTTTTCATTTTCATCTACGTTTTCATTTTCATCTACGTTTTCATTATGCGCGATATTTTCATCGTTCGATATACTACTACCATTATTGACATTTTCATTACTTACAACATTTGGCAAAAAAGAAGTATTGTCGTTAAATTCCTTCATTAAAAATTTATTTTAAATTCGCTTTGTAGCTAATACATTAAAAAAACTATCGTGTGGTGGTGGTTTCCACTATTCCTTATTCTTTCTCTATCTTTCCTTATAGCTATATTTCGTATTAAAATTCAGATATATATAGGCATACCATCTTTGTATTATTCATAAAAATTAAAAAGAAATTATATATTTACAAGGTTTAAACATGAACTGAAGGAATTCCATTCCTCGACAGTGATAAAGAAAAATTATTACTTGTTCGAAAAAAAAAAATAAAGAAATTCCAAATTGCACAATCAAAAAGATCCTGCTTAACCTAAGCCATATATATATATATATGTACATGCACATATATATTATTTTTTATATATATAAAATCAGGTTATTTTTTTTATTTGCCATTTTATTTTGTTCACATATTTTGAACTTGTGGAAATAAATATAACGAGGAATGTATGTACTATTTCTATATTTTCAGATTTCTTATTCTCTTTTTTCCCTCTTTTTTTTCAATAAAAAAAAAAAAAAAATTAAAAAAAAAATAATTTATTGCATTATTTTTGTGCATGTGATTTACACGTAAGGAATATTAACCATGACAGAAAGTTTTGCGTTTACATTTAAAATATATCAATTTGTTTTCAGATATTAAACGAAGGAGCATTATTTTATATATGCATATAAACGTACATACATACATATGAACAAATAGCCATGTACATAAATATGCATATACGCTAAAAACACCTGTTAAGAGCGTGTGTTTCTAGCATTAAAAAACAGCTTCCCCTTTAGAATCGAGCGAATACTGATAAATATGGGTTTATATTATGGCGCATGAACCATAAGAAAATAGTTTTATTTACATATTTGTGTGTAAATTTTTGTATTTTTTTCTTTTAAAAAAAAGTTTTACATAAAATTTTCATCCATTGATTGTACCCAGTTAATAATTATAGGTGTCAAAGGCAATTTGATTAATGAATATATATTTAGCAAATTTTACAACTATATAGAAAAAATATTTTTTTTTTTTTTCAGAAAAAGACATTATTTAATTGAAACAAATTCACACCCTTATAATACACATTACAATTTTGTGTGTGCTATTTTGTTAAATTGAACAGTTGTAAACCTTTTTCATTTTTCATATACAAAAAGAAATTTTTTTTTTTGTTTAAATATGCCAGAATGAAAAACAAAGCTTTCGTAAGATTTTTATATACAAGTTGAAATGATTATAAAGTAATGGTACTACAAAAAGTACTCAGCATAAAAAATTTAAAATATGAGTCGTCATACATTTTATGGAATAAGCTCAATATAAAATGATTCCTCTTCTGTTTTATATTAGCAAGAAAAAAAAAAAAAAAATATATAGGTATAGAACTTAATGTAACGAAAAAAAGCATATATGTGCTTATTCATGTTATGCGTTTATCCAGTAGGGGAAAACTACATGATTACTACGCATTTTGTAAGTGTGTTAAACGTTATTTATATTTGGAATAAAAACGAAGAAAATGACAAATATGCAATGAAAGAATTTTTCCTTTTTTCCTCTTTTACGTTTTTCCTTTTTTATTTTATTTTACTTTTTTTATCGTTAATCATTTTTATATATTTTTTAAGCGTTCACTATTACCATTTAATGGTAAAACTTTCCTGGAAATTTCCTAAAATAAAAGCCCATTTACCAGTTAATTATGAAAAAGATACATATGTGGACAGAGTAATTGTTCTATGAATTTACTCTTACGCATTTTATAATTTTATTGAAACGGCAAACAAAATATGTAATAAGAAGTGAAAAAAAATAAGAAATGAGGAAATAATGCTGGTAATATGTACGTAAACACCACTTGTTTAACTGTTAAATAAAATAAAGTGTACACTATAAAAGTGTACTATATGATGATTATTGCTTTTCCATTTGTTGTAAAAAATAAAACAATTTTAATTTAATTTTAAATTCTTTAATGCAAAAAATTATAAAATGCTTAGTATAAATTTTTTCTCCATTTTTTGGAAAAACCAAAAATTAATTTTTTTAATTCTTTATATTATATGGTACACATTCGTAATTTTTACCATAAATTTTATATTTTTCTGTCCAGTATGGTTGATTTTACAAGAAAGGAAAAAAAAAAAAAAAATGAGTACATACGACCAATGTATTCATTTGGTAATACAATTATGTTGTCGCATTTGCGATTTAGTCGACATAATTTTTAAATTGCTATTTTTTTCAACTTTTTTTTTTTTTTTTTTTTGTTCTTTGTTTTTTTGTCCAATATGTACATGTATATATTTAAATGCTTTACCGTGCTCCTTAGTTTATCATCCAAGTTTAAATTTTTCTCGTCAAAATTTAGAATAATATTTTGGAGAGTTTATTTTTAATTTTTTCTGAACTTTTCTATCTTTTCAGCACAAGAAATTACAATTTTTTAGTTTATTTCTTTTTTTAGTTTATTTCTTTTTTTAATTTATTTCTCTTTTTAGTTTTCTTTCAACTATTTGTATTTGCGAGTAGAAAAAAACAGAAAAAACAAAAAAAACAAAAAAATTAGTAATATGGAAGGAAAAAAATGAGCTGGGAAAAAAATTAATTTTACAGTGCATTATTTGAAAATCGCGTATACACAATTTTTTTTATTTTTTTTTTTTTATTTTTTTTTTATGGTGTTCTTAGTGATTTTGTTTTCTCTTTCGTTTTTGTATTCATTATCCATTTAATTTTCATTTTCACTTTCTTCTTTTTTCATTTCCTTTTTGTTTTCCCGTTCGACTTCTTTTTCTTGGTCGATTTTTGTTTTTCCTGAATTGGTCATATTTTTACGTTTGTATTTTTAAATTTTTGTAATTCCCCTTGACTCTCTGTTAATGTTATTTTGTACTTCAGCACTTCTTTTAATTTTATATAAAATAAGAAGTGCGAATTAGTATAACATATGTATATGTATATGTATATGTATATGTACATGTATATGTATATGTACATGTATATGTATATGTATATGTATATGTATATATATATGTATATGTATATATATATGTATATGTATATGTATATGTATATGTATATGTATATGTATATGTATATATATTTATATATGTACATATTTTTACATGCGTAAACCCCCACGACACACATTTGCACGTGCACGTTTATCCATAATTTTTATTTTTTTCTGACCTTTTGACATTAACTTTTGCATGAACGAAAAAGGTAAAAGATGATTTTTATCAGGTGGAATAAGTCGATTTCCTTAACAATTTTGCTCCTATTATATTTAAACAATGTAATTTACATAAATACAAATGATATAAAAGATAAGAAAAAGGAAGACGTTTCGAACAAAGAAAATAATGCAGTTGATAATGATGATCATGAAAACTTATCAATCGAAGGAGGAAATGGAAATGATAATGATAACGCCTTTGCTGGAAATAACTCGGGAAAAATAAATATACAGGATGATGAAAATGCCGAGTTCAGCCCAACCGGTATATTTAATGCTTTTGAAAAAATTTTTTTAAGAAAAAGGAAAGATAATATAGACGAGAGTGATATGCAATCAGACAATTCGAATGACAACAAAAAGAATAAGAATTCTTTGAATGCATCAGATGATGATGATGAGGAGGAGGATGGAGAAAGAAGTATAAAGGACGAAATTTATCATGCATTTAATTATGTAAAAGATAAATTTGTTCCTTTTTTTTCAAGTAAAAATCAAACAATTAAAGCTGAGGATGATGATACTACAAATCCAACTGAAGATAATAAAGATATTAACAAACAAAAGCAAAAGCCCAGTGTTGACGATGCAGCAAAAAAAGACCCACCTGAATCAAAGGAATCAAACAGTAAGGAAGTTACTAGTCAGAAAGGTGGAGAAAGTATGGCAAATACGTCCCCATATAGTTATGATAATTTTTTTAAAAATAAAGAAACAGGAAAACCCAAACCTGAGGTATCAGAACATATTCAGAAAACATTGTTAAAAGAAGGGAACGATATTAAGGAAACCACTAGCCAAATAGATAATGTTGTATATAATTTTGAACAAGTAATTTTGAAAACAAAATTCTACACTAAAGCTATTAAAAATTTTGTACATTTCAAAATGTACCATATATGTGAATATTCAAAATGTGGAGCTAATGCTCGTTGTTATATTGTTGATAAAGATAAAGAAGAATGCAGGTGTAGAGCAAATTATGTGCAAGATACTTCCGTAGACTATTTTAAGTGTATACCTATGACTACAAAGGATTGTAAGAAGAAAAATGGAAATTGCGATAAAAATGCAGATTGTTCAACTGATAAAAATAATAATATAAGATGTCAGTGTAAACATGATTATTTTGGTGACGGTATATTCTGTGTTATGGGATCTCAAGCAAGGCAATCGGTGTACTTGCTCCTCTTAGTTGTTATTGGTGTTGTTCAGAAATTTCTCTTTTAACATGCTTTAAGGAATACTCTACATGTACAGATATATGCTCATAAATACGTACACATAAATACGTACACATAAATACGTACACATAAATACGTACACATAAATACGTACACATAAATACGTATATATAAATACGTACATATAAATACGTACTTATATATATGCATGTACATATATATATATAATTAAAAAATATTGCTGCATTTGTGGTTTTGTCAAAAGGTAAATATGTTTTGTTTTCCGTCAATGAATGTCATCATCTGTTATCTTTTTAAATTTTACATCTTAATCTCTTTCCGTTTTTACGTCATCATTGTTATGATTAATATTATAATTTCTTTGTTATGAATACTCTGAATAGTGCAGCTACTGCAATTATTGCAGTTATTGCGATTATTTTGATTGCTATAATCGTTATGACTGCTTTGAGTACTATGATTGCTATAACTGTTATGATTAATTTATTATTTTTTTTTTTTTTTCGCGGATACAAAAATCTGGGCATTTTTTTTGTTCATTTATTATGGATTATGTTCAACTTCGCGACTTTGTTTTTTTTAAATTTTCGTAATATTTTCAACTAGTCATGCAAATGACACACAAGTACATATATTCGTACATATAAAAATATGCATATCATAGAAAAAAGGTATACATCGTATAAGAATATGCGAGTAGTATAAAAAAGTACATATATATATATATACGTATATATGTATATCTATAAGTACATAAATATGTATATATATTTATTACGTACTTGCTATCATTGACACGAATGCTACTTACGAAGTTGCTTTCCATTGCCAAGCAAACCGACAAAGGAAACAAACGCCATGATAAAAGGCGTAGGAAGAATTATATATCTTTATGGAAAAAAAAATAAAAAATGTAACAACAGATTTTTCGTAGATTTAAAAAAAATAAATTTCTGCAGTAACACAGAAGGGAATTCTATTCACCATGGCAGTAGTAATTCCTCTTCTGCCCCCAAAAAAATTAGCCCTTTATTTCACCTTTTTCACACGAACATAAAGCCATACTCAACGAGGGCTATCAACGGCTTAGTAAAAGAAACGAAAAAATCAAACATCAATTTTGAGCACATTATAAGAATTTTAAAGTCCTTAAAGAGGGAATATGAAAACTATGATGAAAAGAAAAACTTAGAAGGAAAAGTAAATTTTCTTTTGCCTCACATATTTGAAGAGTCCGAACGGAACTATATCCACTTTGCTTGTATCCTACATAATTTTCATAAATTAAGAAAAAAAATTTCGAACAAGTATAAAATAAAAGTATACAACAGATTTAATAATATATTTCTTAACAATATTAATCTGTTTACCCTAAAGGAGTTAACGATTATATTAAAATGCTTGTCGGAAGAGAAACTTATAAACAGTGAAAAAATTGTTCATTTCTGCATATTTAAATTTATATATTTCTTAACTTTAGACATTTTACATAAAAAAAAAAAAAAAAATGACGTACTTTTATACAACTTTCTTTTTCTCCTAAGTTATAATTATAAAGAATGTGTAAAAGATTTTTTTATCTTAAGCATAGATACTATAAATACGAATGTTGATATGCATTACTTTTACGATTTGATATGTAACTTAAGTGATGAAGACAAAAAAGGTCAAATGTTGTATTTCAAAAATAAATTTTCCAAATATGAATATAACTCCTTTAATTTGCATGATTTGTCGACATTCATGTTTTTCTTAAAAAGTTATCCCCTAAATATAAGAAGTTTGTCTATGTATACATTTTTATTACATCTGTATTTATCCCTTAACTTTTTGGAAAGTATTATCACCACCTCTTTTCATGAGCACCTAGAAAACAACTTTCTGCGGTTCGAAAAAAAGAAAAAATTTGAATTTTTGGAAAAAAAGGCTCCGCGTGAATTAAGGAGCGAGGGAATAGTGAAAGTGGAACAGAACAAAGATGTACAAAAAGAAGCGGATACAGATGCAGAGGTAGACGTAGAAACAGAAGCAGAGGAAAAGGTAGACGTAGAAACAGAAGCAGATGAAGAGGCAAAGGTAGAACAAGGGAGCCGCTGCAATGGCGGGGAAAATAAAGTGGGGCACTTCAAAATGGACAGTGCGTCGGCAGCTAAAGACGAAATAATTGACCATATATCAGATCTAATTGTGAAGGGGGGTGAAGCCAGTTCTTCCCCTTCTACTACCTTTCCAGCAGTACTGAAAAAAAAGGATGATAGGAAAAAAAATAAGTGCATAAAAGAAAACGTGCATAGTATGTCTATCATTATTTATGTTAGCATTAAAAGAAAATGGAAAAATAAATTTCTGTATATTTTGTCAAATTATTTGCTATTGAAATATATAAATTTTATAAATTTATTTGACTTATGTAATATATTTGACCTAATTATATTTGATACCAAAATTTCAAGGAAAAATTTTGATATTCTTTTTGAAAGAATAAAATATTTAGTTTCAAAAGAAACTAATAGCAAAACATTTGCAATTTTTTGTATAAGCATTATGAGACATAAAGAGGATTTAAAAAATCATTTTAATGATATTATTATTTCTATATATAAAATTATATTAAATAAAAAAAAATGTGAAAAGTTGTTTTATCGGGAAAATACAGTAATTTTAGCTAATATAACAAATTTTTTAGAAGATCAAAAAATTAGTTCCTTATTTTATTTATATTATTTAACGAAGTTTACTAATTTTTTAAAATTCTTAATTTTGCAGAATAAAACGAATAACCATAATTTATTTTTAAGTGTAATTGATACGTATGATATCCTTAGAACTTTTATAAACATTTTCAAAATTTTCCAAAAAAATAAATATTTTCATCTATCTCAAAAAAAAAAAAAAGTTTTTATTAATTTTAATTTGTTACTGAGTTGTATGCTTTATTTTTTGAAATATGTATGCTTTAAAAATATAACAGCACAAGATAACTGTCTGTTAAATAATTCTTCACTTACTACTATGAACGATTTGAAGAAAATAAAAATATTAAATAGAACATGTTATCTTTTAAATTTATTACTTCATCTTATTAAAAAAATGCGTATGGACAACATTATTGAAGACTCAAATGCACAACTGTCTTACGAAATTTTTAGCTATTTTAAAAATAGTATATATAAAAATTATCAGCATATCCTTTTTAGTAGTGGGAACAGTAATAAAAATCATGTAAATCATATTTTAAGTTTTATATTCATTATTAGCAATGGAAGTTATATAAAGTGAGAATTTTCAACGTGTAAAAAATCCTCAATTTTGTTATACCATAAATTTCACTATTTTACTACATCAACAGGGGGATAGCTATAAATCGTAAAGAAGAAATAAAAGGAGGTGTATGTGTTTGAAATGTTCATCTCAATTTTGCTCCTTCACAATTTGGTCAAATATTGTCTTATACAAAAATTTATTTAAAAATATACCTTTTTGTGTGTGTGTGTGTGTTTAATTTTTTGGAACCATTCTTCATTTTATTATTTATAAAATTTCATTATGCTTTTTTTTTTTTTTTTTTTTTTTTGTTGTTGTTGACTTATTCGACGTTTGTTTGTTGATTATATACCATTCCCTTTCATTTGAAATATTTATCAGTTTGTTCATTATTATGTATATATTTTTCAAAAATATAAATTAAAGCATGTAATAAAATAACATTTAGACCTTTAGATCATTTTTTCTTTTGAATATTAAGCAGAAAAAGAATTTTTTTTTTTTTTTTGCGATTGACTGAGAAAATATAGTGGAAGCATTTGTTGGGTATGTTTTTTCTATTTTTCCTATTTTGTCTATTTTTTTCGTTTTCTTTTATTTTTTCTTGCACATCCTTAATTTTCTAACATATTTCCACTTTATTTTAGTAGATTTAATCTGTAATAAGCACCCTCATATATTTTTTTATTTTTTTATGAGCAAATTTTTGCGTACATTTTTAAAAAATATTATTTTTTTTAATTTTTCAAGTTCCTTTTAACATTACATATATGCAATTAAAAAGTTAGAAAAAATCGAATTTTTTTTAAATTGACTCTACTTGCATAAGAATGAAAAGAAGACATTTAAAAGATTGCTTATTTACTAAATAAATATTTTTAAACAGAAATAGGATGATTAAAAATAAGCCTAAATTGAACACAGTCTGTGTAAATATTAAGCACACACCTGTGTGTGGGCATGTATATGTAATATAGTACATACATATATATATATATATATATGTGTTAGCATCAAACAAATTTTTATTATTTAAAGAACCAGCATCATATAGGCTTCACTTGTAGAGGGTGTAACTCATAACATCCAAATTCTTCATCTTTATAATGTTAAAAAAAAAAAAAAGGAAAGAAAAAAAAAAGACCTAAAATTATTAAGCAAAGTATTTGTTACTTAGACAGAGTTTACTCTATATGTCGTATGTGCTATATATGTCGTATGTGCTGTATATACCGTATGTGCTATATATGCTGCATATTTGTATATGTCTATTTAATGTTCTTTTTTTCTTTCTTTTTTGTCGCAAAAGCTTTCCCCTTTTTATCACCTTGCCTGTTCATAATTTTTTCCGACTTTAATTAAAATTATCAGACAAAATGTGCTTAAAAAAAAACAAAATGAAGTTGAAGTTATGTATATTATTTCACACATTGTATCTATTCCTTTTTTCGTGCACTTGTAATGAAAATTTTATTTATGAAAAAATAAAAAGAACCGTAAATGAAGCTGAAGAATGTTCATTAGATGATGTGCATTTCATGGACAGCTACAGTGAAAAATTGTACTGGATGTGGACCAGTAATTTTTTCAGATATATAGGTATTAAAACATATATTTATGAAAATGATACAATATACGAAAAAATAAAAAAGGGAAACAATAATTTGTACAATATACTTAAAGATGATGAATTTTTTCATTATAACAATAGAGATGAATTTATATCAAATGCATTAATTATTTTATCAAATGAAAAAACTTTAAAAAAAAATATAGATTTACATATCTCTAGGAAAAAGGTAAAATTCTTTCAAGAATTGACCCAAGAACAATTAATGAATATATTTATTAACGAAAAAAATAATTTAATAAACTCATTTAAAAAATTAAAAATGTTTGAACAGTTTCGAGATGTTGCCAATTCCAAATATTATTATCATAAGAAGTTAATAGAAAATAAACAAGAGTCCAAAATTGATGATGCTATCCTTCCAGATATAAAGGACAAGCATAATAATAATAATAATGAAAAAAAAGAAGAAAATGCAAATATTAAACGAATAAAGAATGTCATCACTTTTAACCTTGATGATATACCTCAAATCAAGGAAGTGTATTTTGATTACTACGACAGGAATAAGTGGAATAAATATTTCTATTTTGATACTAATGGCCTAGAAGCAGATATGTAAAAATTGGTTTTACGCGAGTTTTTCGACCGACGGGGAAACGTATCAATCCTCTTACCATTAATATGTATATACATGTATTAATGTACATACGTTGTGTATGCACACAGCGAACAAGAGTGAACTTTTTTTTTTTTTTTTTTTGCATAAAAATTTAACGAATACTAGTACACATTTATATATTCTTATTTTACGCTTCCCATTCGTAAATAGTTGATATTTAATTTAAAACAAAAAGGAGCATTTCCCCTATATATTAATCTTCGAATGCATGCACTTCGTTATATGTTCACATATATATATATATATAAATATACGTCCTTAGGCGCGTACGCTTATATGTACATAATAGACTTGTTAGCAACTGCGCAATATGCTCTACATCCACACTTGAGGCACATGAATATTCAGACACTTTTTTAAATGGATAGTATTCAAGTATTTAAAAAAAGAAAAAAATAAAACAAAAAGGGAAATTCGAAATATGAAGTGCGAAAAGCGAACTGTGAAATACGAAATGTGAAATGAGAAGAATTATTTTTCCATTGGATAAAAAAATTTCGGAACCATTTTTTTTTTTAATTCAATCTGGTTCTTAGAAAAATTTATAAAAAAGTAATCCCTAATTTTTGCATACCATTTAATATTTGTTAATGCAGTTTTCTTGTTTTCCTCATTTTTATACGCCTCAATTAGGTTCAATGCGGATATTTTATATTTTACATATACGCTATACTTCAACGGATTGTAATCCTTATTATGTAAATTTGTGTTTTCGTCAATATCATCATAAATGGAGTTCACATCACTTAAGCTCAATTCTAAAACATTCTTATCCTTTCCTAAAATTAAAGGTAACAAAATAGCCGATATTGGGCCTATATATACGTACCTACATACACATATACATATGAATGTATTTATGTAACTATCAATCCCCCCCCAAAAAAATGTTTTCTCTTAATTTCCTCAATTTACCAACTCGGATCCTTTGGACTGGCCTTTTTCCAAAGAGCAATGTTTTCGATACTATTCTTTTTGGTATAAGATTTAACATTTATCAAAAACGGCAAAAAAAAAAAGATGGATATAATAAAAAAATGTACTCAATTATACTCGAAAATGGAAGGCGTATATACTTCGCCTCTCTATAGCGCTCTCAAATGTACAAATTATACGCATTCAAACTCGTATACATATATATACAAATACGTATGTATGTATGTAATAGAAAATGCAATTTTATTTCCTATATGTTTATTTATTCTTTGTTAAAGGAATACATGAGTATTTATTTATAACCCACATTTCAATTATGAATATATATTTTTATATAAAAAATTATTTTTTTTTTTTTTTCCATCGTAATGGTAAACATGTTAGAGTTTTCTTTTTTTTTCTTTTATATTGTATCTTTATAATTTACATTCACCATAAACAAAAGAAAACATATGATATATTTTTTCTTCTTCCATGAATTTGAGAGTTGAAAATTTTAACACACTTTTGCTTCGAACAAAATTACAAAAAAAAGCATATTTTTCAAAAAGAAATAAGAGAAAAGAAAATGAAGGAAGCAACTTAATATAGCATAATTTTACTTCAATTTTAGTTTAATTCAGTGTAATTTTAATTTCAGTTCAAATCAATTTGATTTAATAAAATATTTTTTTTTGTAAAATTTGTGCACTCCATAAAAAGGTATAAATCAATTTGTAGATTAAAAAGATGACAGACGTGCAAGGACTACGTATTTTGTTTTCCCAGTTTTGTTGTTGATGGTAATGTTTTAAAAAATGAAACCACTGAAACAGTAAAAAAATTTTTTTGTTATACTGTTTATATTAAAGAAATATATACTACACACACCTGTACATGTATTATTTATCCATACAAGTATCCTTACGAATTTCATGACAAAAGCATAAAATTGAAAACGTTCTCATTTGCATATCATTTATAAATATTAAAACATACAATTTCATAATAAAATTTGTTTTTTTTTTTGTCAACATATTAACACCTTTCATAGTGTAAAAATGAAAAAAAATAATAAAAAAAAAAATTCAAGAAGAGAGGAACCAGAAAATACTTTCATACGGCGGTATTCAACATATACATAATATGTTGAGTGTACAATTTATGCAGTTTACATATATATATATTTATTTATTTATCTATTTATATTTATATTATTTAAAAAAACTTGGAAATATATCCCCAATTAGTATTTATATAAATAGGGGAATATGAATAATTCGTATATTCAGAATGTTCCTTTTTTTACATAATGTTTTTAATCTTTGGGACTTGCTACTATATCTTTAAGACAAAAACGTACAACTTTAATACGTTATACTATTCGATAGTCATACAATTCAAATTGTCAACAATCTTGAAATTCATGCATATGAATAAATTTAGATATGACTATATATCAAAATAAAATAAATCCGTGTAAGAATATGCATTTACAAATATATACCAATGTATGACAGTATATATACCATACCATCGTATAAATAATATATGTAGATAAATATATGAACACACATGTATTTAATATACTTCTACAGTAATAAGTGCCTAATTTGTGTGCGGAGGCATCGAAAAAAAAAATATTATGAACATATATGCTATAAATTTAAAGAATATGTAAGAAAAACAGCCATTTCGTGCAAAAATATGAACAAAAAAAAAAAAAAAAAAAAAAAAATTATGAACATACAGCTATAAATTTAAAGAATATGTAGGAATAACAGCCATTTCGTGGATAAATATAAACAAAAAAAAAAAAAAAAAAAATTCAAATAGCCAAGTTGCAACCAAAGGTGATGAAATAAAAGAGGTGCCATAAAAATATAAGCGTATTCTCTACATACATTTTAAATAATCATTTTGCAACCAAAGAGATGAAGAAAAGAAAAAAAATAAATAAAAGCCAAACGACAACCAAGATACAACCAAAGGTGATAATACAGAAGTGAGGTGTTATAACAATGTAATCGTATTCTCTAGATACATTTTAAGATAACCATTTTGCAGCCAAGTAAAAACAAAATATAAAAAAAAAAAAAGAAAAAAAAAAAGCTAGTTATAACCAATTTGAACAAAAATCTATGAACGCATCTCTTTTCAGGAAAAAAAAAAAAAAAAAACATATATTAAATTAAATTGGCTATTTCCGAATTTTTTAATAAATTTTATTAATTTTAAACATAATGTGTTAGTTTTTAATTATGTTAATTTTTCGTTATTAGAAATATTTGCTTTTTCATTTTTCATTTACAACATATTAATTTCCCCTTTACTTTGGGACTATCCTCATTGACATATATTTATGTACATAAATATTACATATATATATATAAATAAATACATACATATATATATAATATATAAATACTATTTTGTATAATTATACATATCTTTCTAGTTACTATTTTTTTTTTTTTTTTTTTAAATATTAAAAAAACTGTTATTTAACAGCAGAAAATATTGGTTCAAAAGTCTTTCTTTAAATTAAACAGAAATTTTCTTGAAAATCCAAAATGGTTAAAACATGTTATTTCCCATTATTGTTCCTTATATATTTTTTTTTGAATTGTTATGTGATACTCACTGATGGTACTAAGGACAACATAAAAAGTGAACATCATTCATCTGCAGAAGGTAATGATGTCGTTGAACACAGTTTTGAACAAGGAAGGCACTATGATACTTATTATAAACAATCAAGGCAAGAACCCTCAACAGAAGAGGAAAAACGAAAAAGAAAGGAAAATGATCAAAAATGTACACTAGTTAATCAGGAAGACGGTAGTTTAAAATCATCATGTGAAGAACAACAAACCAAGGAAGTTAAGAAAATTGAACATCCTCTTATAGCACAGCCACTATCTCATGATCAACAGTTGATGGATGAAGTTGCACCATATAAAATTATGGATACGAAAATTGCACTTAATAAAAATGCCGGCGCCAAACCAGCAACATATGAATCCAACAAATTGGTAAGTGATGAAGAGGAGAAATACATAAATGATGATGAAAATGAGTTATATGACAGGATGGGTATGATGAGCAGGGGGTTTATAGAAAAACAGGATTTCTTTCATGGTGTTATTAAAACTTTATTTAATTTGTATAACTCAAATATAGACATAAGTAGTGCTAATTTTGAAAATGGTTCTATATTATTCTTTTTCACTTTTTCAAAACATACAAAGAAAGAAGATATTGGTGAGTTAAATATATCGTTTTATGGAAATGTACGAAAACATAATAGCAACGGAATTTCGGAAGGAAGATCAGACTTTACCCTTCATTACTTATTGGATGATATGATATCAAAAAAAAAAACGACTGACGATAATCATCTTGAGGAAATTGATGTCTATAATAGTGAAAATGAAAATGAGATGTTTTCGCAATTAGGTTATGAGAGTCGAGAAGAAATATCAAACAGTTCTACCGCTTCAACTGGAAATTCTTCGCAGGATAAAAGTGCCCTAATTGTACCTAGCAAATTTACGAAGATGTGCAAATCCATTTATGATAGCAAAGTCGATAGTTTTAAACATTTTCTTACGTTAGATAAGCTAAGCGAAAACGAATTTTCCGTTTCGAAGTTGGATGATTTCCTGAACATATGCATAACAAACGCCAGTGACGAACTGGAGGCAGAGAAAAAGAAGAAAAAACTTAAAAAATTAAAAAATTCTGAAGGCGAAAATAATGGTCAAGTGAGCGGGAAAGCAAGCGGACAAGGAAATGGCGAGACAAATGTGCCGAATTTACCTAAATCCAATATTATATTGCTTAAAGAGTTTAAACAGAGTTTAATTAACAAAGACATGGAAACATGTAAAGAAGCTGCCAAGCTGTTAATGGCTAATTCAGCAATTTCTAATTTAGTATATTTCTTTGTAATAATGACAACTGTTATTTTTATGTTTTAAATATCTATGCTTAATTTTTAATCTTGAAAATAATAGTATGTATAAAACATTTTATGAATTTTTTTTTTTTTTTTTTTTTTTATTATCATCTACATAACTACTTTAATGTATATGAATGTACTATGTGTATATATTTGTAAAATACATGCGTACCTAAATCATAATGCATAATTTGCAGTGCATGTATATATGTGTTGAGAAATACAAAAAAAAAAAAAAAAAAAAAAAAAAAAAAAAAAAAAAAAAAAAAAAAAAAGAAAAAAAATTGAATATGCGTAAAAATATAAAAATAAAAGAATGTAAAAAGCATTTGTATATTTTTAATTTTTTTACATGAATGGTTAAAATTTAATTTTTTTGAAATTATTTAGACTCTTTAAATGCTTATATATAAAAAAAAAAAAAAATGCGAAATGCGAAATGCGAAATAAATTATGCAATATGCAGAATAACATGTTGTAAAATTGCAAACATTTAAAAAATGTTACATAAAAAAAATACTTTTTTGTATAACCAAAAAATAAGGTAAAAATCGGGCTAATAATAATGGGGAGGGGGGAGAAAGTATAAATTGGGTAAAAATTAAGGTAAAAATTTGAGTAAATAATAAAGGCATATCTTTTCTGGAATAGATGGTTATCACATTAAAACTCCCTGCAGTCACACCGCTTACTTTTCGCAATGAAAAAAAGAACAACATAATTGCAGTTGTTTTATTGCAAATTACCACCTCATAGGGGGCGGTAAAAAATTTGGATGGTCTCGCATACGTAAATGATCAGGGGTATTAATAAAATGAATTTGCATCACAAATATTTTCTTTTTCTCAAACCATTTATAATAAAAATCTTCATTTTCATCTATATCTATATTTGGAATTTTAAAAGCAATAGTTTCATAAGGTTCTGCTGCAAATAACAGATACTGGTACTTCTTATCAGGCGGTTCAATTTTTTGCTCAAATGAGGACATAAAACGAAATTTTGGTTTCGTATTTTCTTTAATATTAGGAAAGGATAATTCAAATAATATTCCTCGTTGATTTTTTTTATTTTTCACTTTGGTAACATCATATCTTGGTTTTCCGATTTTTATAATTTTTCTGGGTTCAGGTACTACTTTGTCTATCTTATTAGCAGCCATTTCATTTTTTTCCTTTAATAATCTTTGTCCCAAATTCATTTGATGTTTTTTCCCTTGCGTATGACATAAATATGAGCTTTCATTATTATGTAAAGTTAAACATAGTTTACATTCATACATACCAACATTGTTTTTCAAAATATACGGATCTTTTGTAATATCAATATTTTCTAATGCTAATTGTTTTAGTCTTTCTCTTCTTTCTAAATTTATGTCTTCCCTCGTCAGTGGCATACCGCTGCCCGTTTTGTGCCCCACACGATTTTGAAAATCCATCTTTTTGCAACGATATATGCGTATAAATGTATATAAATAAATATATATATATAATTGAAAAATTAACTAATATGAAAGGCTAACTATAAAATTAAGCTAATATATAGCACACCCTTACTAAATTGACACAATAGGATAGACAAACACATAAAAAGGTGCACTATAAAATACCAAAATGAGGAAAGGAAAAAACAAGTTTGGAGAAACAATACATATCCATATATTTATATATGTATATGTTTTTTTTCAAGTATGCTGTAACGACACAGGAACTTCGTGGTGGTGCTATTTTTTCGTTTTGGTTTTCCCTTAAGCGTTTCTTCGCCCTCTGTTTCTTTCCTCTTTTCACTTTAATTCAACAAATGCACACATATATGTACATAATTTATTAAAGCAATTTTCCTACTTTGCTATACAGTTTCCCTTCTTCTTTATATCCTTTTTAAAGAAACAAGATGAATATAACAACTTCATCAAGACACCTTATATAAATTTTCAAAAAAAGAATAATTTTTTAATTTCATAAATTTCAAACTTTTTAACTAAATTTATTCGGTATTTTATTTCCCGTTTAGATAACGAATTACCATGGCTATATTCATTTCATATACTTGTTTTTGTTTTTTTTTTTTTATAATTATATTTTTTTTTTTTCCTTCTATTAAATAACAAGTATTATTACCTTACGAAAAACACATACGTACCATACACAAAATAGTACGTATAATATAGTACATACAGAATGTTATAGGTAAATATAAGTATATATATATATTTTACATGTACATGTATATTATACGTATATATATATATAAATATATATGTATAATATTATACTTATTATGCTAGTCCTGCAAATTATACATATTTTGCGCTTTTGGCATCCGCGAAAATAAGGCCAATATTTAATAAATTATTTTTCCCTACTACATTATGAGAATAAAAAAATTATGAATAATAAATATATAGCATTTTGTCATAATATAGAAACATAAATTATATGAAAAAACTCAAAGTTGCTAAAATAGTAATAATAAAAAAAAAAATATAATAAATGAAATAAATAATACAAAAAAAAGTAAACGACACAATTTAAAACAGTAGTGATATATATATATATATATATATATATACAAACCACTGTTAATCTTGTATTGTATGTATAGTGAAGAGGAAAATTAAAAGAATAAAATACGCGAACATTATTAATATATAACGTGTTAAAAAATAATAGTGAAGATGATTCATATTCAGTATTTTAGCAAGTAAAACATTAGAAGTCTTAGTACAAATCAGTCAAAATTTTAAAAAACGTACCAAATGGTGTATAAGAGGTGGATTAGCAAATAATAGCAGCAACTTCTACAACTGTGCCATTAATGTATGAATTTACATAAGTATTTAAACATATATATATATATATATATATTTATACTTACGTATGATGTACGTAGCCATATTATGAACGTACGTACAACTTAGCATTGTTGAAAAAGAGGCAAATAAATATAATGAAACAAAAATGAGCCATGGATGGCTGTACCACAATTTGACAGTGAAGTAGATTAAGATGAGCTGTATATAAAAATGAAAACATTTGCTTTTTTACACAAACTAAATGTGAACAAAAGAAATAAGCAAAAGGATGTTTTGTTTTTTTCCTTATATATGAGCGATGCTTTTATTTATATCGGATCTACAAATGGAAGGATATTCATTTTTAAGAAAAAAGGCACGCACTTATTTAGGAAAATTATTTTTGTTAAGGTCATTAGAAATTTTACCACCTCCGTTGTAACGAAGGTTAAAAGAGAAAACGCGACTGCGAGTGTATAGTTGCATGATTTTGTGTGTTCTTTTGTGTTATGTTTCTACGTACATATATACCCAAGCAAAGCTTTTTTAAGAGCACGATGTTTCTACTGCCAAGTTCATTATCACTTCTTATACACATTGTTACACATCTACATTTTTAATTTCTTCTCAAACAGATATGCGTCTTGCAAAAATTTAACCTACTAATTAACGGAACGGATAATGGAAATATTTTTCTAATAAACAGTAGAAGAATTCTAAAAGGGAAAGAGGAGGATGATGAAGACGACAACGAAACAGAGGAACATGAAGCGAAGGAGAATGACGTAGGGGAAGAAAATGAAAAACAAAAAAAATACAGAGTTACAAAGTTGACAAACGAATTCCATAAAAGTGCCATAACGAGTATAAATTACTTAGTAAAGGATGAGGAAAATTTGATTTATTTATTTGTTGGAGACCTAGAAGGTGTACTGACTTGCAATATTTTAAAAAAGAGAAAAAAAAAGATAAGAAATGAAGGAAGCATATTACTTATAGATAAATTGAATGGTTGTGTTAATAATGTTGAAATTTTACGAAACTTAATTTTAGTTACTTGTGAAAAATTTAATGTTATTATAAATTTTCAGGATATACTTTTAAAAAAAAAAATGAATTTAAAAAACATAGGGAAAACAGAAAACAGCAGTTATTATAAATCTGTGTTTTGGAATAAGAAGAGAAAGAATATTATGATTTTAAGTTTAAGAAAAAATGGTCGAGTGTGGCTGAGCAATGAGGAGAGAGTATTAAATACCTTGGTCTTCTACTACTCCTTTTATTATTTCTTCTACCTTTTTTTCTTCCATTTAGGGTATGGCGATGGGGGCGATGGGATAAGAGGCCATAGTGATAGCCATATCAGCAGAAGGCGTAAACCCACTTGTGATGAGTTCGCCTCGTTTAACTTGTATAAAAATTACTTCCTGAATAACAAGTACTTTGTCAATTTGTTGGAACACATTTTAGCAAAAATTTCAAATTACCGCATGCCTTTAAAACCAAACTTAAATGTATGCTATAAGATTAATAGCTCATATTTTGTTTCTTTTGAGCAGACAAATCCATTTATCTTTTTGAAGAACCTCAACGAAAATGCTTCTAGCAAAGCTGAGAATTATAACAAAGAAGTAGACGTAGATGATGATGCAAAATTGGAAAGATTGGAAAAATCCAATTTGAAAAAAGACATTAATGGAATTAAGAAATTTTTAAAAAATAAAATGGTAGAGGAAAAAAATGATGAAAATAAAAAGTGCTTATCATATATTATGAACAATTTTAATGACCCAAAAGATATATGGAATAAGTTAAGAAGTAAAAAAATATTTATTATTAATATTAAAAATATTCAAATACACGAAATTTTAGATATTCATGTCAATTTTTCATATCCAGTGGAAAAAAGTTCTACTCCTTTTATTCAAGCAGAAGCAAATAGTAATAATGAAAAACTATTAAATGAGGGAAGGAATAAAAAAGAAGAAACAAATAACGAGAGTGTTATTTTTCAAACCACATGCTTTTACTCACAGGGAGAGGAGTATAATGAACAGCGGATCAACAGCAGGACATGTAGCAAAGGAGAAAATATTCGAAGAAACAAAAATGACAAAGTAAGAGTAAACTCTAATGAATACATTAATAGTAATGAAAACAAAATGAATACCTCTGCAAGCGATGCAGTGCTAAACAGTTCGATTTATGAGAACAATGATACAGGTCAAAATGACAATGATCATGAGACCAACGGGAGCAGAGGAAAAAAAATTTCTACTAAAAAATATGAAGAAGGGGAAAATAACTACCTCAAAAGATTATTATATAATTCGTATTTCAGGCAAGATAGAATTGTCGACTCTTTTCAGTTAAAAAAAAAAGTGTTTCTACTATATTATAATGACAACCTGAGTGACGATTCATATTTTGCGCTCAACATGAATGATGGAAGCCGCATGTTCCCCTCGTTCAAATTCGTGCACGGCGGTCCGAACGGAAGTGGAGATGCGAATTGTAGAAGTGGTAATAGACGCAATGATTATAGTAGGAGTGATGATAGTTGCAATGGCGATGGTAACAACAGCAGTAACAGTGGCATCAGTGGTGGAGGACTCTGCTTTTATTTGTGCGAGGTATATTTCGAGGAGAACTTAGAATTATTTAAATACCTACGATTCCACATGGAAAAATTAAATACATTAGAAGAGTCATCCTTGCATATTTTATATTTATATGTAATTCTATTTCACGATTACTTGAGGGAGAGGAAAAGTATGTATGATAGTAATTTTTTTTTCTTCATTGAAAAAAGCTTTATTCAATTTGATGAAATGCAGCATATAGTTAATTTAAACGATATATTACTTAAAAATATACAGTTGATGAAAACTAATATAAAAATGGTCTTTTCCTTCTCAAAAAACGGAGTAAGAAGTAGCATTTTAACGGACAAAAATTATATATATAATATGATTTTTGCGGATGAAATATATACTAGTAGTAGCAAGCTTCATTATTTTCATTATAATATGAAAAAAATAAAAAAATTGTATAATATAATGAAAATTGTTATTACGAAGTTCAAGTACATATTTTTCAATATTATTAACCACACCGTGTTTGCAAATTTACACCCTATTCAGGGGGAGATAGAGGACAATGCAGTTGGACAAAGGGAGGAAGAGACAAAAGTGGAAGAGGCAAAAGAGGAAGAAGAAGAAGAAGAAGAAGAGGAGGAAAAGAGGAAATCCCATATCAACCTCTTGAAATTTATGATTTTCATTGAAAGTAATAATTATCAGTTGTTTATATTTTTATACTATTTTTATTTATTTTTAAATCTTGAGCTTGTTATTACTACGTACACCTGTAGAAACTTTACGCGATTTACGAATTTTCCGCTGTACCTGGGAAGAAGGGGAAACACTGCAGAGGGGAAGCAGAGTAAAGGTGAAAATAAAAATGAAAATGAAAAACGGAGTGAAATGCCAAGTGAAAGACAAATTGAAAAACCAAGTAAAATTACAAGTAAAATTACGAGTAAAATTACGAGTAAAAGTAAGAATGTAATGCAAGATCAACCACAGAAGGGACCGATTTCTTTCGACGAACAGATGCACAGCGACGGAAAATTCCTTGTAACAAGCAGATACCATGCAAAAGAGTTGTATCTAGGATTGGTTAACGTTTTATCCGAAAAGGTTTTCTGTGATAAGAGAAGAGGCATCAGTGTTAGGGGAGATCAAAAAGGAGATGAGGAAAAACCTACTGCTATAATCGGTTTAACGACAAAAAAAAATAAGACAATATGGAAGCAAGACGAAATGAAGTACAAACATAAAGCAACAGTATTAAGTAATTACTTTCTAAAAAATGAAAAAATATACGAATTATGTTTATTCTCATCGCAAATGTGTGCAAATAATTTACATAGGCTGAGTTTAAAATTAGAGAGAAGGCAGAATAGACAAATGTGTACTACACTGCTAAATCTCCTTGAGAAGGTTAAGAAGAAATATCTTTTTTTCAAATTGAATAAATCTATTTCTACTACTGGGTATATGAAAATTTGCCATAATTTTTTTCTTCTTCTCTTTTCTTTTTATATTTATAAAAAGAAGGAGCAACAACGCAATTTCTCGAAGTTTAATCGGGAGGTGATATTTTCAAAATGGAATAGAAATAAAAAAAAAAAAAAAAAAAAAAATATGATAAAAGTGAACAAAAAGGAATTCATCGTTCAGCTATGTAAAAGGGAATTATTCAAAATAATTTTTTGCAATAAACTAAATTTAAGTAATACATATTACTTTAAAAAAAATGAATATAATTATGATGTTTTACTTACAAATGACCAAGTTGAAAGGAGGCAGAAATGTGAACCAACGTGCACTACCTGCTGTGCAGATATGCTCTGTAAGGACGCTTTTTTTATGAGTGAAAAATATAATAAAATTTTAAAAACGTACCATTTAACTTACCATTTAAGAAAAGCGTATAACAGTAGAAAGTATTTGCAAAATGGGAAGGAAAAAATGAGTATTCATAAATTTTTAAATTTCACAAAAAGGTTATACTTATTTGAACAAGTGATAGAAGGAGTATATATCATAAATTTAAATGAGATTAATCAAATATTTGAATATTTGTTTTTATACGAAACGTTTTTCAAAATGATGAACAGTGATATGCTTTTATTCTTTTTGTATAAAAATTGTAGTTTCAACAGTGAAAGGGATAAACTTATGAGGAACTTATTTCATCATGACCACTGTGATGACCCAAGTCATGGTTATCATCGCCGTACTTTACACATCTTATCAAATAAAGAAATGATTTTTTTCGAAAAATTAAATAAACAGGTGCAAAGTAGTAACATATTACTACTAGATGTCTTGTTAAGTGTTTATCATAATTTATCAACTAAAGCAAATGTTGACTTTAAATTGCTGGTTAGAAAATTTTTAAATTTTACAAATCTGAGTGAATATATTGATTATGTAAAACGGGAAGTAGGAAAAAATTTGGAAGAGGCGGAGGAAGCGGAGGAAGCAAAGATAGTGAACAGGGTGGAAGAACGTGGTGCACAGGACCAAGTGATCAATGTAGCTGACTCTTTTTTGTTCAGCTTCGAGGGTAATAAGTACCACGAAAATTATAGTTATAGCAGTTGTAATAGTGGTGGATATGTAAAAAACGACAACAACGGGGAATGCTTGTACCAATGGAGGAGCAACAGGGTTGTAGTACAAGGACAACGTAGACATGAAAAAGTATATTCATATTTAAAAAAAAAAAAAAAGAAAAAAAATATTATAAAACAAAATGATGCCCATAATATCATGTCACACTACTTTAGTGGAAAATACAAAAAATTGTACATTTATAACCTCAAGGTGTTATTAGATGTATACGTTAAATTAAGCAGTTTGTACAGGAGTAATAATAAAAAAGTTGACCATCACAAGTTTGTTTTCTTTAAAAACTTGAATATTGTTCATTTTGTTAACATTGCTCATTACTTATGTAGGGAAATATACGAGTACAGCTTGTACCTAAAGAGAAGGAAGTTACAAAGAGAAAGAAACAAAAATAGGGAGTCATATAATAATGGTGGCAGTAGTTATCTGCATAAATATGTCTCTACTCGCTTGAGGAAAAAGCATTGTAGAGATAGAGTTATTAAACATAGTGGTATATTCAATTTAGCACTAAGAAACAACCATAATAGTCTTTTTAATTGCTCATATGTATACTGTTTGTATAGGAAGTGGAAATATATATACAGACAGTGCTTGACCCATAAAAGGGTAATGAATAAATTAAACAGTTCACCAAAAATTGGTATGGTGGGGAAAAAGTATGTCACTAAAATTTTATACAATCAGTGGAATGATCACTTATGTTACGAATTTTTACAATATTTGAGAAGACAATATAATTTTATAAATGGGTTGAAAAGAAAAAAAAAAAAAAAAAAAAAAGTCATTTTATATAAATTTATATTCTTGTTAATTTTATTAAAATGGAAGAAGTCCTTGTTTTTGTTGCTACATATATTGAGAAGAAAGCAGCAAAAAGAGATTATTTTTTTCCTGCTACTATTTATTAAATATCCTCTTCAAAAAAAAATAAAAAATAGCGGCGTTAATAGGGGTCTTAATAGCGGTGTTTTTGGTAACTTATATAAAAATAGTAGTAGCAGTAGCAGTAGCAGTAGCAGCAGCAGCAGCAGGCGCAGTGTAGCGTCCCGCTTGGAAAAGTGCATAGATCACCTCTATGGTAGTTGTATTAGTTATATACCTAAAAAAATGGTAAATTTTGAAAATTGTGTCTTAAGCTTGTTATTACGAGTAGGCAGTGGCAGTAGCAAGGGTAGCAGCAACTACTGCTTTGTAATGGTGTTAATTATATTTAACTTTTTTTTTGAAAAATCATTTTTTTTTGAAAATATGGCTTTATTTAGCTCAAAAAGGAAAATTCTCAATAAATACTTTTTGCTGCATTTTTTTTTTTTTAAAAAAGGTATCTTTTTAAGAGAGAATATTTTTTCAAAAAATTTTTTTAGAACATTTCACACGTGCGATAATTTTTTGTTTTCACACTATTCCATAATTCAGGGAATTTTACAATTTTGTTATAAATTAATAAATTTTGAAAATGAAGCAAATTATTTAATTATGGTAAATAATTCCTTATATTTCCATTTTGCAAAATTTTTATCCTTTTTTAACATTGATTGTATATATCTTTTGTACTATCACTTTGTTTTTTTTATGCTGATATCCTATTTGTATATAGGCTATTTTGTATATTTCAAATATTTTTTGCAATTTTTATATGATGCATTTTATTTGCTGCTATATAAGTTAAAAAAATTAAATCGTGAAAGGAACGTCTGCACGTCGGTAGATCATAATAATGAAGAAGTCAATCAGGTGGACTGCAGCATGGACTATATAAGTAATAACGAAAAGTATTTGTATATGAAGAATCAAAATAGTAGTGTATGTTGCGTTAATCACTTTGATAAGGGGAAAGAAAGAAAAGTACAGTGTTCATTCTACTGTCCAAATGTTGAGAACATAAAGGAGGTTTCCTTAGCCACTACTGCTATATCGAATGATGATTGTTCTTTTGTTTACAATGGGAAGGTGGGTGCACGAGTGAAAGGACGATGGAGCGGACAACGGATCGAACGAAGGAATGGACAATCGAACGAATCACAGTGGCCGACGGGGGATAAGTCCAATTACTTTTGCAAAATATTTAACATAAATCTTGAGAAAGACAAGAATAAAAAAGTCGACTTTTCGGATGAAAAGATACTAACGAGTGTAAATTATTTTATTAATTTTTTTTATGAGTTATTGCTAAAATTTTTATGTGAAATAAATTTCAAAGCATGTAATAAAAGGGTTGAGCTCTTTATATTACCGAATAATAAAAATGCAGATATATACATAAAAATTAATGAATTTATAAATTCCTTTTATGGAAAGTGTACCTTAATATATAGCAAGTATAATGAAGAAGAGATTAATAATTTATACCAAAACGGAAAGGCGGATATAAAAAGAGAGCATAGTTTTTTAATTGTACATAGTATTAACGACAACATTTACATATTTTTACAAATATTTAACGTGCTTTTCAGTATTTATCATTGTTTACTTTGTGTAAAACTAAGTTTTATAAAAAAAAAAATGGTTTTTGTAAATAAAAAGAAGCATTACAGAAAATTTATTTTAACCATAATATGTGTATTATTTTTTCATATTATAAAAATGAAGAGGAAAAAGTCGCACGAAAAAAAATATATGCTATTATTTTTTAACAATAGTTGTATTAACAGCAAAGGGGAATGTATTTTTCATATAAAAAAGGAATTAATCAAAAAGGAAAAGTCAATGAGTGTCCTTTGTTGTGTGTTATGTATTGTCCATTTTGTTAACCATTTTAAATATATTAAAAAAAATATAAAAAACAAACTTATTTTTATAATGAATTATTTTCTGACAAATCAGCATTTAATTTATTTTAAGCAAAGGAATAATCCCTCCGCCTTCCCACAAAATATATATCAAATATATAAAACGATTATAAAAAACCTGCCCAAAAATGCAAAATCATTAAAGTGAAGGCAGGAATGGGACGTTTTCCCCTTCTGCGGAAAAAAGCCAGTGCGAAGAAATTTTTCCTTTCGCATTGTGTGCCGTCATTTTGTATTCCCTCATTTGTTACCCCCTTCTTTGTTATGCTGTCCTATCATTTTTTGCACGTGTGTTGTCATTTGTTATTTATCATTTATTATTTATCATTTGTTATTTATCATTTGTTATTTATCATTTGTTATTTATCATTTGTTATTTATCATTTGTTATTTATCATTTGTTATTTATCATTTGTTATTTATCAATTATTATTTATCATTTGTTATTTATCATTTGTTATTTATCATTTGTTATTTATCATTTGTTATTTATCATTTGTTATTTATCAATTATTATTTATCATTTGTTTTTTATCATTTGTTTTTTATCATTTATTATTTTTCATTTGTTGTTTTTCCATTTCCCCCTTTCCCCCGTGACCCCTCAATTTGCACACTTTTACGTTGGCACAATTTTTGCTGAGTTCGCGAGGTATCAGCACATACATTTTCAATGTCAATATAATGCAATAAGAACAGATAAAAATTTTCGAAATCAGTCCCTAGCTTACCATATTTTTCCTTGTTAAATACATTCTTAAGTAGTTCCTAAAATACCTGAATAAATTTCCTTTTTTCAAAATTTTTTTTTTTTTTAAATTCGTACTATATGCAGTACACATGTGCATATATCCTGTACTCTTTAAAAAAAAAAAAAAAAAGAAAAAGGAAAAGGAAAAGAAAAAGAAAAAGGAAAAAAGAATAAAGCGGCAAAAGGTGAAATGTTAACAAGAAAGCCTTAAGGTGAAAAAAAAAGGGAAAAAGGTTACGATGTTAGATAAGAAAAAAACATGAAGGCGAAAAAAAGGAAAAAACGTTACAGCATAAGTAAAAGTAAGAAAAAAATATTACTGTGAAAAAAAAAGAAAAACAAGGTGAGAAAAAAAAAAAAAAAGTTCAGTCCATGAAGAAAACTTCTTTAATTTCCTAGTACAGTACTCACAAAAAGAAAATATTTGTTATCACTTAAAATTGGTGTTTCGTACAGTTAAGTATATATATATGTATAGGTACATATACATATGTACAGGTACACATACATATGTACAGGTACACATACATATGTACAGGTACACATACATATGTACAGGTACACATACATATGTACAGGTACACATACACCCACTTATACATACATGTACTCACATACACACACACACTGCCCTTCGATATGTCACATTACTGTATACCAATACGAGGCTAAACTTTGTGCTTTGCTCATTGTTACCTGTTTATAGCATACGCAGCATTACATACTTGCACACACATAATCTTCTATACCCCTCTACGATGGGAAATAAAATACCTGAAAATAAAAAGAGGCAGTTCATTTTATATAAAGATATAAAAAATAGAATTAAAAAAAAAAATCATATTGATATTAAGAGTAATATATATATATGTAAATTAAATGAAAAAGACTTACAAAATTTTAACAATGAAATATTTGATACGTATAACACATATGAAGAAAACCAAGAGCAGTATATTACGAGTGATCAGGAGGAAAAGGAAGGCACAGAAATAAAAATAAATTTAAAAAAAACGAAAGATAATGAAGAATTTTATAAATGCACACATATAAAGGGAAAAAATAGCTTCATTAAAGGAATATCAAATAGGAAAGAGAAAGAGATAGGAAAAGAGAAAGATAAAAGAGAGGATCTGTGGTATATAAAAAAAAAAGATTATGACAAGGAAAAGAATACAAATTATTTTGAATTAGATTATGGTTGTTTTTATAATTTGGAGGAAAAAACAAAAACACCGCAAAAGAGTTACAGTAAATTCGTAAAAATAAAAAAAAAAAAATCATTAACCATGTTAACACAGTTACAAAATGGGCAAAATTTAAAACAAAAAAATAGAGAGAAAAAGGAGGGAGGAGAGGAGGAAGAAGAAGAAGAAGACGAGCAGATGGTGACAAATAATGCAGTGGTTAACGAAAAAGCGAAATTTTCTTCATTAAAAATAAAAAATAATTTAACTGATGATAATTATAAAACATCTACTAGGAGAAACGAAAAGGGTTTATTTCAAAGTATCGGAACAGGAAATGTACATCCTACTAACAATTCACGCGTAGACGACAAAGAAGAAACGCTTAGGTCGTCTTTTAAGTCGATGGAAATAAAACTGCTACCAGGAGATACTTATACGATGCATAAGAAATGTAGCTCTGTGCACAAAAAAAATAATGCAAGTAAGTGTAACAGCAACAGTAATAGCATCATCGGTAGTAACAGCATCGTCAGTTGTAACAGTATCACCACCAGTAACCACATTAGGGACAGTTGTTCCAGTATTAACAGCGAACGGACAAACGGACAAAAAAGCATATTTCGCGAAAAGCACCAAACAGGTGCACTGATATTTTCGAAGAAATTTTTCAATTTGTTTAAAGAAAAAAAAATTCTACAAAATGTGTTATCATTTTTAAACTGTACTGACCTATTGGAATTTCAAAAAACATGTTCAATTATTTATATATATGTTAGCGATTTTTTGGATTATATATGTTTAAATATATACTCTAATTTCAAAAGAGCTTATGGTCTTTATTTTATACCATTTAATTTTTTTTACAAGTACGAGTACCTCTACACGGACAAGCCATCGTTCCGCATGGACTGCATCCTTATTGCAAAGGTAAAAGAGGAGTGCATGTATAAATACTTGCATACACACGTGCATACTTGCATGCGCCCGTACTTCCTTGCATGCATATATGCACCTTACTGAATGTGTTACACGAGTGCATTGCTGACAAGTGCATTATATTTGTTTTCCTGTTAACCCAATGGCATATGCCAACATGTGAATTGCTTTCACTGCGTTTTGACGCCTTCCCCTATTCGCAGATAGAGAAGGGGTGCATAGGTTATAACAACAGGTTTGGTTACAAGTACAAGTATATATATGACAAAAAAAAAAGCAATTACTATGTGTATTTTAATTTTAATGTACTGAAGAGCAATTCATCAAAAACTATAGAAATCCATAAGGATATTTCATATAATAATGGAGATGACATAAATGTTTCTCATATAATAAATAACGATGTGTGTTCAAATGATTATATATGTATACCTATAAATTTATACAACTTCATTGGAATTGTTGATTTTAATTCTATTAGTTTTATTTCAAATAAGTTGAGTAAATATTTATCTTATAATAATCACTTGGATGACCAATTATGGTATAACTCAGATGAATATAAAATATTAATAAAAGAAAATAATTTAATATCCGCACAATGTTTTCTTCCTCACTTAAAGCATATAAAAACCATTTATTCTGGAATAGATGTCACTGTTATGAAATCCACCTATAAAGCAGTCGAGCCTGGTATTTCAATGCCCACATATTAGTTGCCTTCGTATGAGCGACATGTATGTATGTATGTACGCCTCTATGTATGTATGTATGCGTGTATGTATGTATGTATGCCTCTATGTATGTATGTATGCCTCTATGTATGTATGTATGCCTCTATGTATGTATGTATGCCTCTATGTATGTATGTATGCCTCTATGTATGTATGTATGCCTCTATGTATGTATGTACGCATTTGTAGATTCGTACGTACGCATTAATCATTTTTATATACTCGTCGTACATCTCTGCATTTACATAATCGTATGCACCTTTATCCTTTTCTAATTTTTACCCATTTACGTCTTGACACCTTAACAGGAAAGATGGGCAAAAGAAGCTACATTTTATGGGGAAACTACTTTATAATTGAAAAAAAATTTGATCCAGTCTTTACATTTCTAAAGAGAGAAGGATTACAACACGACTATGTGTACCATAATTTTTATTTAAGAGTAGGTGATTCTATAATATTCTATTTAATTAAAGGAGGTAATAATGATATCTAAATTGTGCGTAGTATAGTTTTTATTGTTTTTTGTTTTCTGCCAAAATTGTGCTTCTCGCTTTGGATTCTTTTGTTTTTACTCTATTTATTTTTCTACTTTATTTTTCTACGTTATTTTTCTATTTTATCTATCATTTTTTTTTTTTTTATTTTTTTTTTTTTTTGTTTCATTTTGACTAATTTTGCTTTACATGATTATTTGATTTCCCATCTTCGTTCATACTACGTTATTATGTATTCACATCACCATGTAATTGCATCTCTACGTATTATTATCACCACGTAGTACCACCCCATTATCACCCCATGCTGTCATGCTAGTTTGCCAAGTAGTGTATTACCTAATACATGACTAACATTACATTTCTCTAATTACACTTTTATATTTCATGTTACTAATTTTTCCCATTTGTCGAAACTAACATTTAGCTGATAAACAAATACCCTAATGACTCCTTCTGAATATTTTTATTTCGGTTTAAAAAAAATTGCAAACTTTTTTCATACATGAAATAATCTAATAAGCTTTTCTGCTCATCATTTGTAAAGTTTCTTCTTTTTATTCCCTCTACGCTATTAAAAAATATTAATTGTTGTGTGTCGTTTAAGCAAACAAATTTGTTGAAGCATATCATTAATAATTGTTTATACAAAGCATCAAATGTTAAATTGTAAAAGTGAACGAAATGAAGAAAAACAAGAATGTCATTGATGTGAAAGGGGCATGCCTCTTCAATATTTTCTTTCGTGTTGTTTTCACTGCTCGCTTTTGAGTTATCACTACGATTGTCATTATGATGATTACTACTCTTGCTACTATCGTCACTAATACTATCATTATTGTTGCCCTTAATATTGTGATTTCTACTGTCCTTCTTTCCTTTGTAGCTATGCCGTGATGATAAATTTAAGAATGCATCAATTTTGTAATGCAGCACTGAAAACAATTTGTCGACTATTTCCACTTTGATAATTTTTCTTTTTAAAAAGCACGTACATATAAAAGCTATATCACCAATATCAAAGGAGTAGAAAATATTTTTATTATTTATAAAAAACCCCATGAACATATTAAACGAGTTTAAGTAAGATTTCAAAATGTGTAATTTTAAGAAGGGAAGTCTTAACATATAACTTACTAAAAAAAAATAATTTTTTAAAATTTTATTCATTATATAATGAAATTTATTTTCATAAAACATGTTTTCATCGTATAGAGTAAAATTATATATATACTGTTGGTTGTATAACAACTCTAATATATCATTCGACTTCTTATCCTTATTATATATTACATTTTCGTTATTATTTTTTTCGTCTAATTTATCCTCATTTTCGACATGTATCATATTCTCAAAAGACATTATCTTTTCATTTATAAAATTATATATGTCTTGTTCAGACAAAATATTCATACTTTTTATGTAATTAATTAACAAAAGTTCAATACTGATATTTAATTTCTTATTGTTATAATAGCATATTTTTTTCATAAATACAAGAAGTATTAAAAGGTTATTACATAAGGCATCATTGTGTTCAATGAAATAATGCACAACGACATCTATAAAATCTTTTATGTAGTAATTTTTTTCAGCTAGTTTTTTATCGTTAATAAAAATTGTTAATACTTCTTTTATTTCAAATGCGTCTGCTTCTCCTGTTTTTTCTGTATTTTTCTCTTCTACTTCCGTCTTTATTTGAGTTAGTAGCGCGCTTTTTAATTTGAGTCCTTCATTCTTCATTTCTTTAATTTTCATCCTTTTTTTTTCCTTTTTTATGTTTAAATTAATAAATTTTATGCTGTCTTTTGATATCAGCTTTTCGTACTTTTCCATATCCACATCTTGTAAATTTTCCAGTATATTTTCACATTCACTCTCGTCCATTTTTGTCAATAAATTATTGCTCTTGATATGTTCTTTTTTTTTTTCATTCAATTTTTCAGTTTTTAAAATATTACCATTTTGGCTATCTTGTATATTTTCTTTGCTTCCATTTCCTGTGATCTTTTCCGTAGTTTCGTTAGAGGAGATTCTTTCCTCTTTTTCCTCCACAACTTTATCGCCTGAACGTTCAGGTGAACTTTGACTTTTTTCATGATAACCCTTATCAGCACTATTAATCAATTTAATTTTATAAGGTAATGGTAAGTTATTTATAGCTAGGTGTAAATTATTATAAGGGGGAAAAAATAAATTAGAAATATTATATGAAAACAAATTATCGATTTTATAATAATAAATTTCAAAAATGTTTAAAATGCTACGAATTATATGCATATCTTTATAATTTATTCTGCATATTAAGTAGAATAGTATAAACAGATCTTCATAACTAAAACAGTAGTTGTTAAAATTTTTCATCAATTCAACAAACTTTCTTTTTTCATTATTGTATATATAAAATACACACAAATGTATAAAATATTTGCTACTATTTACATAACTACTAATGTGCTTAAGAACTACATTATTTAACTCTTTGTCAAATGTGTTGTCATTTATTATATCTTTTAACTGCTTTTCGCTTATATAATCATTTTCATTTAATTTTTTCTTATTATCTACTTTGTGTGCCTCTCCTCCATTTATTTGTTGTAACTTTCTTTTGTCTTCCAGGAATAAATTTCTTACATCCGCTCGGTCAATCACCTTGTATATTTTTTCTTCTAAATAAAAATACTCATATACAATTTTGTTAACCTGTTCTTTTCGATGAGCGCTGAAAAAAAATCTCTTTTCTATGTTTAGCGCACCTTTTAAAAACAATTTTTTTTTCATTTTCCAAAATCAGCTTAACCAGGCAAGGAAAAACGATTTTCCTAACTGCGCAATGCCGTTAGTTTTCGCCTGACCATGCAATGTTCCTAAACTCGCCTGACCATGCAATGTTCCTAAATTCGCTTGACCATGCAATGCTCCTAAATTCGCTTGACCATGCAATGTTCCTAAACTCGCTTGACCATGCAATGTTCCTAAATTCGCCGGATCACACAATGTTCCTAAATTCGCCGGATCACACAATGTTGCTAAAATCGCCTGATCATACAATGTTGCTAAAATAGCCTGATCATACAATGTTGCTAATTTTTGCCATACCGTGCAACATTGCTAATTTTCTCCTGACTATGCAATGTTGTTAATTTTTGCCTGAATGTGAAATTCCACTAATTTTCACCTGACCGTGCAATGTTATTTTCTTCACCATATTATGTGCTTTTTCCAATTTTTCCAATTTTTACCTGCTTTTGCAAGGGTATGTTCCTTTTAAAAAAAAAAAAAAAACCTACCAAAAAAGGCGAAGGTATTATGAAAAATTTCTGTGCATTTTGCATTCTTTACAAGTAAAATTTTGAAGTTTCCACTGTTGCGTATTTATACACATATATATATATATATATATATATGTATATATACAATTGGAAAAAATTATTTTCATATAGTGCAATGGGTGGAGAAAATTGAAATTGCGATTTTCAAGAGCCGCTTGGAGAGTCAACCCTCTGAAACTTTATTGAAAAATAGGATATGGATAAAAGAATCAAACAGTTAAAGGAGTAAACAACAAAAAACAAAAAAAAAATTAAATAAAAAATTGCATGTTACATATTACAAAAAACAAATAACAAATAACAAATTACAAATTGCATAGTACATAATACATAGCAAATAATACATAGCACATATTACATATCGCAGAATATGTATTACATGTTACACATTTAAGGTGTTAAACTGAAATGCCTTGAAATGTAATTCTTTCATTTTAAAAAAAGAGGAAAAAAAAATATACAACAAAAATTTAAGTAAAAAGTAGTCGCACAAAATTAGTAATAATTATAATACACACACATATAAATATATATTTATATGCATGTATATGCATATGAATGAATATACATATGTATACTCATATTTCCCGCCTAACCACCCATACCTCTTTAAAATAAAGCCAATTTCTTATACCCTTTAAGATATAGTAAAACGCAAGCTTCAATATTAAAGAATAATGGCTGAAAAATACACTTTGGAAAATTTTTTGGAACTGAAAAACGTGAATGATAGGTATATTGTTGACCTAAACACAGAGAAAAAACAATTTTCATATAAGGAGTTATATGAAGAGATAGAAAACTTCCTAATTTTTTTTAAAAGTATAAATATCATACCGGGTGATGAGATTTCCATAATTTTGTTTAATAGCATTGAATATGTGTTATCATTTTTAAGCATAAACTTTAATAAGAACATATGTTTACCGCAAAATACAAATCTGAAAAAAGAAGAGTATATAAAATATTTAGTTAACAATTGCAAGTATATAATTATACATGATTATAATGAAAATGATGAAAATTACGCTAGCATTAAAAATAAACATAGTTATTACAAAAATGTTTGTGCATATATAGAGGACTTAGCTGAAGAATACCAAATTGGTTTAATTAAAATAAAAAAGAACAAAACTAAACCGTATTTTACGTATTCATATACAGCAAATGGGATTGACAAAAATGATAGTAAAATGGTAGCTTCAAAGGAACCGCTAAAAGGGGTAGGTAACCCAAAGAATGATATTTGTCTACATTTGCACACATCAGGTACAACAAGTAAAGTAAAAATAGTACAATTAACAAATAATAATATTAAAACAACGATTAGAAATATTATAAATTCGTATTATATAAATAAAGAGGACAACACAGTTATTGTTATGCCTTTATATCATGTGCATGGATTAATTGGTGTGTTATTACCTATACTTTTTTCCAAAGGGAATGTATTATTTCAAGTTGGTCATACGTTTAGTGCCTCGGAATTTTGGGAAAATGTAGTACATTATAATATAACCTATTTTTCAGCTGTTCCTACTATACTTAATATATTGTTAATAAGATATGAAAAAGATTATATAATAAAAGGGAAAAAAAATGATGAAAAAGTACAGCACAAGTTGAAATTTATTAGAACTTCAAGTTCTTATTTAGACGAAAAGTTAGAAAAAGAAATTGAAGAAAAATTTGCAACAACAGTTCTACAAGCATATGGAATGACAGAAGCTTGTCACCAAGTAAGTTCAAATAAATTTATTATGAACAATTCAGAAAATGTTATATCAGGAGTAAATAAAAAGTATAAAAGTGTTGGGATACCAAATGTAGGAGTTATAATATATAATGAAGAGAAAAAAAAAATATGTGATTATAATGAGTTGGGAGAAATATGTATCAGCGGAAAAAATATTATGTATGGTTATAAAGAAGCAAACGATAATGATCATATATTTGTTTATGTGAATACAATAGAGCAAAAAACAAATTATATGATGAAGAACAAATTTTTAGAAATATCTGAAAGGGTTCCTTTCTTTAAAACAGGAGATATTGGGTATATAGATGAAGATAATTTTCTTTTTATTTCAGGAAGGATTAAGGATATCATAAATAGAGGAGGAGAAAAAATTATTCCAAATGAGATAGATGATGTGTTAAAAGGGAACAAACTGGTTAGGGATTGCTTAACCTTTGCATGTAAAGATGATATATATGGTGAAGTTATTAACAGTGCAGTAATTCTGGATGAACGGGGATTAATGATCGATGGTAATGGGGAGGTATATGCCATTCAGGCTGGGCAGAACAGTCAGACCAACCAAACCAGTCAGGCTTGTAAATCTAATCTGAGTATGACTTTAACAACTTCGAGCCTCTCTCCACATGTGAGTTCGGAAAAAAAAGATCCTATTAAGGAAGAGGGAGAAGTAGACGCACTGAAAGAATATGACATTAACATGTCCATAAATCTTAATTTGTATTATTACAAGTACAGAGAAGAATTAATGAGTTACGTGAAAAACCGTTTAGCAAATTTTAAAGTTCCCAAGAATGTATATTTTGTTAATAATTTTTTAAAAACGGACACAGGAAAATTATCCAGAAGAAAAGTTTCAGAGAGTACTGAAAATTTGAAGAAAATGGAAATAAACGTTTTTGATGTAATTGCATTAATTTTTAGAAAGTATGAAATAGATTATATATATGGATTGTATGGAATACCAATAAATAAAATAATCTACAGTTTTATTAAAAATGGTATTTATTATATAAGTTTTCGAAATGAAATAAATGCATCCATAAGTTGTAATTATGTTAACTATTTTGATATGGATCAGAACAAAAAAAAAAAAAAAAAAAAAAAAAATTGGTATTTTATTAACATGTTCAGGTCCAGCATTTATAAACACCTTAAGTGGTTTATATAATGCAAAAATTAATCATTTCCCAATGGTATTAATATGTTTTGAGAATTATATAGATGAAAAAATAAGTTTATTTGAAAAATATAATAATTTTCAATACTTTGCACAATATAATTTTTTGAAAAAAGCAAAAGAAATATGTTTTGAGTCATATCATGTAGATTCATTAGAATCTTTTTCTGAACAATTTCATAACTGTGTATGTACCGCTATTAAAAACAAATATCCTGTATATTTAAATATTGATTACAAGTTAATAGGGGAAAAAATAACAATAGACAATGCTATTAAAACTTTGGAAGTAAGTGACAGAAATGTAGAAGCTTATTTTGGCTATACGATGAACAGAATAGTACCGAATGAAGAGCAGTTATTGTTCGCTAAACTAGTGGATTCCTTTTGTAATATATATAAATCAAATAAAAAGGGAGTTATATTTTTAGGTATTAACTGTAATGAAGGTATTAAATATATATTGAAGATAGCACAACTTTTGAAATTGCCTATTTATACAACTGCTATGGCTAAATCTTTTATAAAAGAAAATTATGTATATAATGTTAATGCATGTAAGTCGTACCTATTTGAAAATATTGATTTTTGCTTTGCTATTGGATCTTTGTTTAATTTTTATTTTAATTTTGGAAATTTTAAAAATTGTAAAAGACAAAATATGATATGTATTGATTTGAAGAATGATCAATATGAACAGGGGAACCCCTCTATTTGTGATCATTATTTTTTTTTCGATTTATATTATGTTTTAAAAAATTTATATCTTAAAATTAAGAAGAGCCCTATCACAATTGATGAGAATGTGGATATAGATGCTAGGAAAAAATGGATAGCAGATTTGGGTGATATAAAAAAAAGAACTATAGACAAACTTTGCATGGATGTAAAAAATGTCTATTTTGGAAAATATGAAAATTGTGGGAATAACAAATTCACGATGGAACAAGCTCTGCTAATTATTCGGAACATTCTGATTGATTATTTCTTTTCAAAAAATGGCATTGATGAGATGTTTAAAAAAAAATATTTTATAAATTATTTAAAATATGTAGATAGTAAGTTAATAGCTGATTTTGTGAACACTGCGCATGATAACAAAAGTGTATGTTCTGACTCCATCAGAGGAGCCCTAAATATGTTATCCCCTTTAGCAACAGATGATGAAGTTCCCGAAGAGGACTGCGACTTGAGTGATAGCAGCTGTGATGAGTATCTGTCGGATGAACAAGTATGGAAGAGTTCTACAGAACGAAATAGCACCAACAACGGTGGTAATAATTGTGGTAGTAATAATCGTAGCAAATGTACGGCATATTCAAAATTCCTGACGAAGGACATAAAAGAAAGAATTATAATCACCAATGAAGGGTCCATAACGTTAATCCTTGGAATATTGTATTTGCCCAAATTTGGTCCATTCAATTATGTCATACCACAGATTAATGGAATGATGGGGATAGCAATGAATGCATCTATCTCTGCAGCTTTGAACAATTCTGGAAATATCGTTTTTTCTATATTAGGTGATTCTTCCTTTGGGTTCACGTCGAACGAAATTGAGACCATGTGCAGGTTAAAGTTGAAAATTGTCCTCATAATTTTTAATAATAATGGCATATACGGAGATAGGGACTACCAAGAGAAGGGGGTAAAGAAGGTGAAAGGAAACGAGAAAGATGACGAGAAAGGAGTTGTGAAAGATGCCTCTAGGGAAAAGGGAAAAATTGTCGATACCAATTTTTACTTGAAAAATCCGTCCTCTTTATACTTTTTCAGCAAATATGAAAATTACATTATTTCACATGGAGGATATGGTTGTTACATTGACAACAAAGAAGAATTTATAAAAAAAATGAAATATGTAACAGATGAAAACTTTAAGAATTTCCCTGCATTGCTTAATGTAATTATTCAAGACAATGGTTCTGTTAACTTTCATTTTGATAAACTTATACAATAATAAACTCACTTTTAGGTTTACTTCAAAGGGTGTAGTAGCGGAAGTAAAAAAAAAAAAAAAAAATAATAATAAAAATAAAATAATGCTACACCGTTCCTGCTACATTGTGCTTATGGCCAAATTATGCAGTATTTATTTTTTTACATATACATGGTCCGTATACACATTAGCTTATCCATTTTTTCTTTAATAGATCAGCAAAAGATGCTTGCATATAATTTTATTTTATTTTGTTTTTTTTTTTTTTTTTCAAACCTGTTAGAGGCGTCTTTTTTTTTTTTTTTACATGTGCTATGATCCTTATGCACTCTTTTTTTTTTTTTTGAATTTTTTTTTTTTTTTTTTTTTTATCTATAATGATGCAAACTGATTCGTTGTGCCATTCAACTAGGAGAGTTCACAAAGTATAAACAGCCGATACCGTGTTTGTCAGTGTACTCACAAATATTATGAATAAAATTATTATCATATTTCAAGGTGTGGACACCACTATGTGTCCCATTCAATGAAGAACAGTAATTGCAACGTCGTTATGTAATTTTAATTTTTTTTTTTTTTTTTCTTCACCTAGGTAATGGCAAATTGTGTCTATTGTGTATTATTTTAAAAAATAAGTAAAATATACAAAGGAAAATAAATGAAAAGAAAGAAAACTAAGCTAAAACGAGCTAAAATTGGTAAATACCTTCACGTATTTTATGAACATATATTTATTAATACGTAAACATTAACAATACATAACGTGTGTTTACAATTATACAATCATGAATTTCGAATTTTGTGTTTCCCTATATATAACATATATAATACTGCTTTCACGATTATAAAAAAAAAAAAAAAATTTAAACATTATGAAAAAATGGTGATAGCAGGTTGCTTCACTTATATAGTAAGAAAGAACACTATGTTTTTTATTTATCTTTGTTAAAAATGACTTGGTTAGTTTATGATTAAAAATTTGAGTAAAAAATATACAAGTAGAATTGCAAAAAAGGTACAATAATATATATATATATATACCAATTTCGATTTGCACAAAAATATTAAACTTTGTCACTTTTTATTTTTTATATTTTTACACATTACTGAATTTTATTACATTTTATTACACTGTACTTTATTTTATCATTTCTTTTCATTTCATATGATTTTATTTTATCATTTCTTTTCATTTCATATGATTTTATTTTATCATTTCTTTTCATTTCATATGATTTTTTTTTATCATTTCTTTTCATTTCATATGATTTTTTTTTTTTTTTTTCTTTTGATTTGATTTTTTTTTTCTTGTTCCAAATGGCAGAATGTGCTATAGCAACGAATATTCAATGTGCCTAGTATTTCGAAAAGCATAATTTTTGGTGAATTATGTGTTAATATAACTGTTTTATGGGAAAAAAAAAAAAAAAAAATCTTATATTAATTTATAAATAGTTTCTTCATCTTTATCTTTTTATTTTTCTTCTTCCACTTTTTCCACCTCTTCCATTTCTTTTTCTTTTTTTCTTTATAAAAGCTTCTTTACCTTTTTTATTCTCCTTATTTTATCATTACGTAATTTTCATATTTACTTCTTCATTTATGTATTTGTGTAAAAAATATTCGCTTAATCGTATTTACATACACATGTATATATATAACGTGAATACGAATATAGTACATACGTTTAAGTATACTTATGTATGTTTGTATGTATATAACGTGTACTATATGTATACATATATGAATATGTACTCGTATATAGGCAATTTATTATTTATGTAGTGAAGTACACGTTTATGCGTACATTCTTGCACAGAATTTTTTCGTTAATACACTACTATTTTGTGGCTATATTTTTTTTATTTTATTTTATTTTATTTTTATTTTTATTTTATTTTTTATTTTTTTTTTTATTTTTATTTTGATATGATAACACTTTAAGTAAATACTGCAAAAAAAAAAAAAAAAAAAAAATCATTCCTTTGATAAAATTTAAAAAGATTAAAAACGATTAAAAAACAGTAAGCATATTTTGACAGCTCAGAATAGTGTTTACTTGAGAAAAAAAATTTACTTGAGTGTATTTTAAAAAAAAATATGATCAAATATACCTTGTTCGTTTATATCTTATATAATACGCAAATGTAGTATATTCGTAAACACATAATTGAATGAATACATAATTATGTAAACATATAATTGCATGAATACATAATTGCATGAATACATAATTGTATGAATACATAATTGCATGAATACATAATTGTATGAATACATAATTGTATGAATACATAATTTCATAAATACAAAATTACATAAACATATTATACATTTGCACTTAAACTTATATTTACTTACCCCCTTTCGACACGGCTTATTACACATGTATTAGGGGGAAATATTTAGCCTTATAAATATTTCCGCATATTTATTCATAGCTACCGAAAAAAGGTGTATGTATTTATGTATATGTACATATACCAACATATATATATACATACATACCAACATATATATATATTTATGTGCATGTGCCCCTTTTTGATGAATTATAATGGAAAACAGCTCTGATATGAAAGCTTTAGCCGATGAAAATAATGGTGAAGGCAAGGTAACTAAAAAGAAAAATTTGAGTAGGCTAATTGTAGAAGAAGCTACAAATGATGATAACTCAGTTGTTGCACTAAATACAAAGAGGATGGAGGAGCTGAACTTCTTTAGGGGTGATACCATTTTAATTAAAGGGAAAAAAAGGCATTCAACAATTTGTATTGTGTTAAATGATAATGACCTAGATGAGGGGAAAATTAGAATCAACAAAGTCGCAAGGAAAAATTTGAGAGTTTGTTTGGGAGGTAAAAAAAAAAAAAAAAAAAAAGGAAAAATAGAAAAGTAGAAAAGTAGAAATACGAAAAACAGAAAAGTAGAAATACGAAAAATAGAAAAGTAGAAATACGAAAAATAGAAAAGTAGAAATACGAAAAATAGAAAAGTAGAAATACGAAAAATAGAAAAGTAGAAATACGAAAAATAGAAAAGTAGAAGTACGAAAAATAGAAAAGTAGAAATATGAAAAATAGAAAAATAGAAAAACATCAAGTAGAAAAATCAGATAAACGACAAACGAACTGAAAGGGGCAATAGAGCAAAAAGCGTTCAGGCGCATTTCCGTTGCTCCATATGTGTGTTCTCCTGCATACAGTTTTTCTTACCCTTTTTGTAATAATACAATAAAAAGAATGTGCACATATTTATATATATATATATATATATATGTATTTATTTATTTATTTATTTAACTGCGTATTTTTTTTTCTCCCCCCCCCCCATAACGCCCTTTTTAGACGTTGTTTACCTAAAGCCATGTCCCGAGATTCCATACGGAAAAAAGATCCAAGTGCTTCCCATTGATGATACAATAGAAGGATTAGCAAAAGATACATTATTTGAAATATTTTTAAAACCTTATTTTAATGAATCATATAGACCAGTAAAGAAAGGAGATTTGTTTTTAGTAAGAGGAGGATTCATGTCTGTTGAATTTAAAGTTGTTGAAGTAGACCCAGACGATTTTTGTATTGTTTCACCAGACACAGTAATTTATTATGAAGGAGATCCAATTAAAAGAGATGATGAAGAAAAGTTAGATGAAATAGGTTATGATGATATAGGAGGTTGTAAAAAGCAATTAGCTCAAATTCGAGAAATGATTGAATTACCATTAAGACATCCAGGTTTGTTTAAAACTTTAGGGGTAAAACCTCCAAGAGGTGTATTATTATATGGACCCCCAGGTAGTGGAAAAACTTGTATAGCTAGAGCAGTAGCAAATGAAACTGGTGCATTCTTTTTTTTAATAAACGGACCAGAAGTAATGAGTAAAATGGCAGGTGAAGCTGAAGCAAATTTAAGAAGAGCATTTGAAGAAGCAGAAAAGAATTCACCTGCTATTATATTTATAGACGAAATTGATTCTATAGCTCCAAAAAGAGAAAAAACAAATGGGGAAGTAGAGAGAAGAGTTGTTTCTCAATTACTTACATTAATGGATGGTATAAAAAGTAGAGGTCAAGTAGTTGTTATTGCAGCAACTAATAGACAAAACTCTATAGACCCAGCTTTAAGACGATTTGGACGATTTGACAGAGAAATCGATATAGGTGTACCAGATGATAATGGAAGATTTGAAATATTAAGAATACACACAAAAAATATGAAACTATCACCTGATGTGAAATTAGAAGAATTAGCTGGTAATACACATGGTTTTGTTGGTGCTGATTTAGCTCAATTATGTACAGAAGCTGCATTAACATGCATAAGAGAAAAAATGGATGTAATAGATTTAGAAGATGAAATTATTGATAAAGAAGTTTTAGAAAGTATGTGTGTTACACAGGATCATTTTAATATGGCATTAGGTACATGCAATCCTTCATCTCTTAGAGAAACTGTTGTAGAAGTACCAAATGTCAAATGGGATGACATAGGTGGTTTAGATGAAGTAAAAAATACGTTAAGAGAAATGATATTATATCCTATTGATCATCCAGATAAATTTGAAAAATTTGGTATGTCTCCATCAAGGGGTGTTTTGTTTTATGGACCTCCAGGTTGTGGAAAAACTTTACTAGCTAAAGCTGTAGCTTCTGAATGTTCAGCAAATTTTGTTTCAATTAAAGGTCCAGAATTGTTAACTATGTGGTTTGGTGAATCAGAAGCTAATGTTAGAGAAGTTTTTGATAAAGCAAGAGCAGCTGCACCATGTGTTTTATTTTTTGATGAATTAGATTCAATAGGAACACAAAGAGGATCTACTTTAGGAGATGGAAGTGGTGCAGGAGATCGTGTTATGAATCAATTATTAACAGAAATTGATGGAGTTGGACCTAAAAAGAACCTATTCTTTATCGGTGCAACTAATAGACCAGAATTATTAGATGAAGCTTTACTAAGACCGGGTAGATTAGATCAATTAATTTATATTCCTTTACCTGACCTAGCTGCCAGAATTTCAATATTAAGTGCTATATTAAGAAAATGCCCAGTTGCAGACAATGTACCTATAGATTTTTTGGCTCAAAAAACTGCCGGATTTAGTGGTGCGGATTTAGCAGAGTTATGTCAAAGAGCAGCAAGAGCTGCTATTAGAGATGCTATAGATTCTGAAGAAATGAATAAGAAATCGAAACTACAACTAAATCTGAATGAGAATAATGAAAATAATAAAAGTAGTGATAACCAAAATCAGAGTCAAAATAATGATGAAAATAGCATAAAATATGAAATTACTAGACATCACTTTAAGGAAGGATTAGCTGGAGCCAGGAGAAGTGTGTCACAAGCAGATTTAATTAAATATGATAATTTTAGAATTAAATTTGATCCCTTGTATAAAACTAAGACAGGTGGTGCAACAGAAGACTTCATTATAGATTGGCCTGATGAAGAAAATAATGAGGAGCCTCAGGATTACAATGTGGATGATGACTTATACTCCTAACTTGAAATATAAATAGTCTCTATGCATTGTGCATGTAAATCCTCTTCAGGCACTAAGCGTGTATATAAGCCATATGAACAACGTGCGTATAGTATTCTCCATTATATGTACGTGTATGTATTCTTATGAAAATCGCAGTTTATGTAGTGTATCGCATATATATGCACATTTAGATGTTTACATATACCTTTTTAATTTTTTTTTTTTTTTTTTTCATTTTTGTTATAATAAGAGCATACATTTTTTAATTAAATAGGGGGCGAAATATAAGGAAATTTTGCCTCCCACATTTTATAAAATAGGAAAAAAAAAAAAAAAATTAAGTCAAACCTATTATAATTTTAATAAAATATATAAGTTGATCGTGTGCTTTCTTAAACATTTTACATCACAACAAAATGTATAAAGTTGTATATAACATGGACGTTTACCTTTTAAATGTAGTTATGTTTTTTTTAAAATAAGTTTATTTGTAGTGAAAACCGCAAGACGGGTGAAAAAATGCAGTTACGGGGAAGTAAACATGCGCATGTATATGTACATATATATGTATGTATGTATATGGAGGAAGAATTATGTATTGTACATGCTTGTAACTGTGCAACACTATTCTTTTTTTTTTTCTTCCCTGACTACAATAAATTAAAAATAGAATGTTATTTATAAACAATGAACTTGACACTTTAGTGTTTTTATGCATTCATTTTATTGTTAACGTGCTAGGCAAAATAAAATAAAAATAAAATAAAAATAAAAATAAAATACATATAGTGAAGCTGAACAAGGTAAATTATTACACCAGGTTGGACGACCTTTTGCAGAAAGAAGTAAAAATATGGGTATTTCTTCACAGGGCATTATATATATTAATATATAAACAATTTTTTGTAATAGCATAAAAATGTACAAATGTCGTAATTATGCTGCCTAGGAATATACTACTGTATATATATATATATATATATATACATATACATTATATGTGCTTATACATGCATATACTTGCACATATATACATTCATGCGGTTAATTCTTATACTTGGAAAGAGGTAAAATTAAGTCAAACAGAATATTCTACTCAACATTTAAGTGGAGAAAAAACTGGAAAGAATAGCTCTATACAAATTACGCTCTCCTAGAACAGTTTCCGATAAAGAATATGAATAGTCAGTACAAAACTGTCCTGTCTTCTACACTCATATATATACACATAAACGTTAGTGAAATATTAATTAATTTTCTGTAAAATTTAGATTGCCTTAATAAAAAAAAAAATGAAAAATGTAGAAGTTATATAATTTCAAATATGATATAAATTGTGAAATATTAGCTAAAGGTAGACTGCTCCTATTTGGTATGTACGCATGATACAGCATACTTGCAAACGTTTATATTCGAAATATTTTTGCAATAACTTACAGGCGAAATAATTTGTAATTCTTTTTGAAACAACTTGTTTCTTTCCAAAATAATGCTTTTACTCTTCGCTACTTGTATTATTATATGCTTATACGAGTATGAAACTACATTTACACAATAAAGGCATATATGTTTTATTTTTGCAAAAAACTCCTTTTATTGTTTTTTTTTTTTTTTCCGAATAACACAAGATAAAAACAAGGAACTGTTTTTATTTTTCATTCTTTTTATAGTGTCATATTTTAAACCTTTTTTCAGAAAAGAGATAGCATCACACTAGTTTTATGACTTGTACATATTTTTTGCATTTTTTATGCATTTATTGTTACTTTTTTTTTATCTTTTTTTTTTTTTATTGCATGTTAATGCAAAACATATGGCTTTTAAGGAGAAAATATCTGTGTATATCTAGCCAAAATGTTAAAAAATATAAGGGAAAATAAAATAATAATAATGATAAAAATAATTATATATGTAAATACTTATCTTGTTCTCCTATATTCAGTGTAAAATGATGAAGAAAGAGTTATTTGTGCATTTCTACAAATGCATATTTGTACATTTGTATATCTGTATATTTCCATATTTCCATATTTCCATATTTGCACATTTGCGTATTTGGAAATTATACGCTTCTTTTAAACTCCCATCACGACAAACGTATTTCAGAAATGTCACTACTGTAATTAAGCTTCTTTAATAACAAGGCGCTCAGAATAAATTTTTCATTCTTTTTTGTTTTGAATAAACATTTTTGAACTGTCTATTTTTGACAAAAACATTTTTGCGTTATATTATTTTCCACTTTTTTTTTTTTTTTTTTTTTTTTCAATTTAAATATATAATATACTGAAACTTTTTTAAAGAGCGCATATATATATATATATGTGTATTTGTGTATGTATGTATGTATGTATGTATATGTATATATGCATATCGTACCTCCAAGTCTTATTTCTTAAAACAGCGCAAGATTAATTGTTATGCCTAATATGCGCTGTCCTGAATATTATTTCATACATATGGACATAAAACGAACTTTACAGTATTTCTATCATAAAAATAGGATCAAATTGATCATTTCAGAATATATATATTTACGTGTATTGTTTTTCCTTTACTTCTGAGTAAGACACCATTTGACCAAACCTAATTGTTATTTTAATTTAATAAAATATATATTTTTTCATAAACATGTATACTGTAATTCCTCAATCTGAGTTAATATTTCTTGCTTAATCGTAACAATCTTTTGATGTGGGAAAATATTCATTTGCAATAGTGCAATGTGTAAATATAAAAAAGGAGAAAAAAAAAAATATATATATATATACACATAGGTGTATACTCTGACGTATATGTAAGAATATATAATAGCGTATAGATTGGTGTATTGTGTTCCTACATAATCAAATACGTACGCTTATACATATGAAATATATGCAGTGTGTGCATATGTTAGATAAACCGCAGAAGGTACTGCAAGTTTGCAAAATTGAACAAGCTGAAGATAAGCAAAGCACAGCAGATCAATGAGTCCATTGCAAGAAAAGGACCACTACATTTCACCGAAATGGATCCTAATAACATAAAGTTTTCAACAAATAATGAAAAGATTTGTCCTAATGATGTTGTGTTTAATAAAGTAATAAGTATGTCACATTTGGAAAGTAAAAAAAATAAGGGTGTACTGTTACATAATCCAAGTATAAACAACCATGAAATGAAAGATGAACAAAATTTCTGTAGAGCGCAATATGTTCTTGGCGTAAATGGGGATAAGTACAGTAATTCCAACAAAGACTCTTCCGAAAACGCCATCAGTATGACAATCAATTTGCAGAATAAGAATGAGCCAAGAAGCTTGCATCATAAAAATGAGGAGACCAATATGCGAGGTAAATATAATACGGATAAGAAAAAAAACAAAAACTACGTGAATATGTTTAAAACTAATATGAAGAATGTTATCAACAATATAATTAATAGGAGTTTAATATCAGGGGAAGTAAATAATAAGGACATAAATAATATAGAAGTGAACAAAATAAGTACAGAAAGAAATAAAGCGGAAAATAGGATACTATACAAACATGAAAGTATAGAGTTGTCTAATACAAATGGGAAAGGAAACGAAGTAAAATTTACACCTTTTAGTTCTGTTAAAACAGGAGAGATAAAAAAAATCAACAATGTAAAAAGTAGCAATAAAGAAAAAGATCCTTTACTTATTAAAAGATCATTGCTTAAATTAAAAAATGACGATAAACAAGTGAAAGGAATAAATATAGGAAAATGCTTTTCCTATAGTACAAATAAGCATATGCTTTTAAATGAAAATGTAAGTTGCAAGAATAATTTGGAAAAAGGCAAAAAGAGTGAGGAGGATGAGAATGATAATAATAATAATAATAGTAGTAGTGCATTAAGGTACAATAATGCAGTAATTAACTATAATGCAATAAATAGAAGTAGTGCAATAAATAGAAGTGGCACAATAAATAGAAGTAGTGCAATAAATAGAAGTAGTGCAATAAATAGAAGTAGCACAATAAATAGAAGTAGCGCAATGAATAGTAGTATCGCAATATATAGAAGTAGTGCAATGAATAACAATAATGATCCTACTACTAAGAGTACTACACTAAATGGAAACAATATGGCAGCAAATGAAGCAACAACTAGCGAACAGAACAAAGTAATTTCACGCATTTCTCTCATTAAACATAACAAGATAAACGAACTACATCCTAATTTGAAAAGAATAGCGTTAGATTCGAACATTTTAAATAATAAAATTAACCCAGCTGCTTGTGCACAAAACAACAGATTAAAGAAGAACGGGTTAAGGGAAAAAGTGAAAGAAAAAAATAGATCTGTCCTATCAGGTATTAATAAAAATGAAAAGATTCAAAATAAAGCTAGTTTATATTGTCCTATGTATATATCAAAAAAAGAAAATTGTCAACGTCAAGAGAAAAGTAGGACGCCTATGAGTAATGACAGTTTTCATAGAAATCTAAAAAAAACATTAATTAATATTATTACGAACTCAACTAAAGACGAAAATGACAGAGATTATGATATAATTAAGAAAGCATGTCCTGATTTTGTAAAAAAAAGCGATAATACTTTATATAAAAGTAGTTTATTAAATAAAGAGAAAAGGAAACCAGAAAGTAAGTACTCTTCACCCTCAAATTTTATTAATGCAAATGAAAGAAAATTGCTACGAATAAACGAAGAAAACGTTGAAACAAAACAACAGTTAATGAGAAGATATTCATCCTTAGTTCACAAGAGAAATTCTATATTTAAAAAAAAAGGTGCTACCGAAAGGTGTAGTGTTTCTATTAATGAAAAAATTGAAAATGTAAGTGAAAATGTAAATGAAAATGTAAATGAAAATGTAAATGAAAATGTAAATGAAAATGTATGTGAAAATGAAAATAGCCAAAATAAACTAATCAATGAGAGGAGTGAATTATCAGCATGTAAAAAGGAGAAAGTCGCTGGAACCAATGAGAAGAAAGCCGAGGACGAAACAGGTAGATCTAACATGATCTTACCATTTATTACAACTCATAAATGTAAGCATGTGTCTAGCGTACTGTTTGAACGGAATAATAATATATGGGGAAAGAAAAATTCCCTATTCAGGAATAAAGAATCAGTGAATGGTAGTTCCCCTTTATCGCTAAAAAAAAGCACCATCGGTAATGATACTAGCATGATCCATACTAGTTCCGTCTATACTAGAATTAGGAAGCCTAGTAGTAATAATGTTAGAAGTGAAAAGCCTTGCAGTTATAATATTAGTAGTGGTAAATCTGATGGCAATCATGTTAGTAGTGGTAAACCTAGTAATATGCAGAGCAGTACACCTAGGGGTAATTATCGTAGTGGTAATATGTATAAACCTAGTGCCAGCCCAGTGAAAGCTGTACAGAATAAAAGTAATGCATTACCAACAAACATATATAAAAGAGCAAGCACAATGAATATGCCAATACAAAAAATGAATATTTTAGATTCAAATAAAGATTTAGCAAATGGTAGGGAAATAGTGAATGCTCCAATGAATCAGAATGCTAATGAACTAAGAAAATGGTTTAATGTTAAAGCTCAAAATAAGTTGACTGGAAATGTGAGGGAAAATTTTACCCCCCAGAACAACAAACGTGTGAAGGATTATTCGGACGCATTAAAATTATCTTTAAGCAAAAAATATGGTGGTACATTAAAGAATGAGCGATACTTGCAGTTAGGTATTAATCATGAAAAAATTTCGAAGCCTAAGGTTAGCGAAAAAATGAAGCATAATGCTGCTACTGATAATGCTGCTACTGATAATGCTGCTGCTGATAATGCTGCTACTGATAATGCTGCTACTGATAATGCTGCTACTGATAATGCTGCTACTGATAATGCTGCTACTGATAATGCTGCTACTGATAATGCTGCTACTGATAATGCTGCTGCTGATAATGCTGGTACTCATAACTCGGTTTATGAGCCAGATGATGACAAAACTGTCGGTGCTAAACATGGCGGTGATAAAATAGACACCACACCACTCAGTATCGATATAAATATAAAGAATTATGAACACGATGCAGTTCTAATAAGTGAAAGAAAAAATGGTAAATATAAAGGTGACATTTCATCAGAACCAACTAGCTTTCACAAAACGTATATATATAAACATACTAAAGAGAATAATTTAACTATGGTAAAAAACAGCCTGATTGAGCAAGGTAATTATATTACAGGAGCACCGAACATAACATATGGAAAAGAAATTGTAACTAATTCGGACCTTAAAAAGTATAACTCAAACAAAAAGTATATAAAAACAGATGATATTCTACCTTATGAGCAAATTAAATGTGTTACCAATATAATGGAAAATGAATTCAAACATGGTATGAACAAAACAAATACTGATAAGGTAACTACAAATTCTGGTGATATAACCAGTTATATAAACAGTTTAACTGATGAAAATTCTGCATTAATATATGATCAACAAAATGAAAAGACTATAAATCATCTGGACCTTGACAAAGCAAACGACGTGTGCCACAGAGATGGAAGTAAATATTCATCTAATGAGGAGCTTATATGTACATACGAGAACATCAAAAGGAAGCATGGGTCTACAGGCGCACGACAAGGTGGCACAAAGGGGAAGAGTTCTAGTGAGAATGAAAAATTGGAAGAAAAATTGGCGGAAAGTTTATCCAAGAAACTACACGAAAATATTGTAGATAACTCTACCCAAAATGATCAAATGAGCGGTACCAAAAATAATTTTACGCTTAATTTGGGAAAAGAAAAAAGGACGGATATTAACAACCTGGAAGCATTTAAATATGCTAAAGAAATAAAAAGTCATTATAACATAGAAGTAAAGATAAAAAAAGAACTAATTGAAAATGAATCAGCTAAGAATGATAACACCGATGCTCTAAATTTTGAGTGTCCTACTAACAATATGGACAAAAAAGAAAAGGAAAAATATGAGGAAAATTGTAACAAAATTGACCATGTATATATAAAAAAAGAATTTACAGTTGATGACTCAGATGCAAGAAAAAGGAAATATTTCATAAACGAAGTAAAAATCGATGAAGGGATAAACAAAGACGAAAAATACGATAAACACGATAAACAGTTAAAACAATTGCTTTTAAATCGTAAAAATAACTTAGAAAAAAAGCTTCAACAAAAGGATGATTTGTCAGCTAGTGATGCACATGTAAATAAGTTAGCTCCTTCAAATGATTATCATATGGAAGAGGTTGTATCGAAGGAGAAAATAAATGAAAAGGAGATAAATTTGTCCAAGGATAACAACAACGGCGTTACAGTGTTGCTCTTAGACAATGATGCATTGAAAAGAAAGAGCGAACAAGAAAAGGAGCAAAAGAATACAGAGAATACTTTAACTGGTAAAAACAAGAGCATTTCAATAATTGGGGGAAATAATAGAACTAAAAAGTTCTTACTGCACTATAGCATATGCAAAATTAAAAAAAAAAATGACAAAAAGGCATACACAAAAAAAGGGGTAAACAAAGGAAATAATGATGAGATAAATGGAAAAAATGCTGACGAAATAAATGGAAAAAATGCTGACGAAATAAATAGAGAAAATGCTGACGAAATTAATAGAGAAAATGCTTACGAAATTAATAGAGAAAATGCTGACGAAATTAATAGAGAAGATGCTAACGAAATAAATAGAGAAGATGCTGACGAAATAAATAGAGAAGATGCTGACGAAATAAATAGAGAAAATGCTGACGAAATAAATAGAGAAAATGCTGACGAAATAAATAGAGAAAATGATGACGAAATAAATAGAGAAAATGATGACGAAATAAATAGAGAAAATGCTGACGAAATAAATAGAGAAAATGCTGGTGAAATTAATAGAGAAAATGATGACGAAATAATTAGAAAAAATGATGACGAAATTAATAGAGAAAATAATAACCCGGTAGAAACAAATGAACGTAGTGAAATTGATGCTTACAGGGATAATATTATTATTCCTATCTCAGAGGACCAAATGATCGAGGAAAAAATTAGTGATTTAAATATGCCACAATCGTGTAATGAAAATTTTTCTTTACATAAATATGGGAACGTTGTGACGAATCCAAATAAGAGCAGTACTTACAATTTCTTTTCAAATCGCAAAAAAAAATATTACAATTTTAGTTTAATTAATCATAAAATTAATGTGGGCAAGAGAGTTACAAGGTTATGGAAAGAAAAACAAAATGAAATGAAAAAAGCAACTTGTGTCTTAAAAGATAAAGCTCAACTGGGAGTTACTAATACAGAGGTATTTCCTGCTAAGAAAAATAATGAAAAAGAACAAGGTAAATATAAGAAAAAACGAAAATTTGAAAATTGTATGACCAATATGACGACTTCACACAAGTTTAGGAAAAAAAAAAAAATTAAACTGAGTTACTATCCATCGAAAAAATGGGACAATGTGTGCAACAGAGATAAAAGGAAACACTTCAAGGAATGTGAAGCGAAAGAAGTGAATGAGGAAAGAAAAAAAAAAAAAAAAAAAAAAAATGTGTAATACCAAGTGTATGCTTAAGTATAAAAAGGGCAATAGTAATATGCAGCAAAATCGAATTTTATTAAATACTGATGAAGAGAATGGAAAGCAAAAAAAAAAAGAAAAAAAAAAGAAAATAAAAAAAAATGAAATAAAAATAAATGAATTAAAAATTAATGAAATAAGAATAAATAAAATAGCAAATGTACAGGAGGAAGTACAAAAGAAGTACACAGACAAGGGTAGTGAAAACATCTTCTTTTATGAACATGAATGGGTAACCATAATTTTGCGAATTATAAATAATAACAATTTCCATTTAGCAGAAAAATTGATGATTTTCATTTTTCAAAAAGAGGAACAGTTATATAGACAGTATTTTATAGAAGCTAAGGAAGAAGCGTTAAATAACAGGGAAGGTAAGAAATGTAACAAAAGCGACTGCACAGGGGTGAATGGATGTATAAACAAGAATACAAATAAAAGCTGCACCAGCAAGAATGGTCAAGATGAAAGATTCTGCATAGGAAATAATGATACTGAAGATGGATATTATGGAGGTTGCAATGATCATAATGGCGATAGTCGTGAGTGCAGAGCTGAGGGGAAGAGAAAGGGGAAGAACCTTTCTCCTTTCATGGAACAAATATTTGACAACTGCCCTCAGGAATGGCCTCTCTTAGATGTAGGTATTCTGATTATAGTTTCTCAAATCGTTTGTTACATTTTTAACATGAACAAATGGGACATATTTTATGAGGGATGTAAAATATTTGAAAAGTACTGCATTGCAATTTTATTAAATTCTTCTTTGATTACATCTAAAAAGGATGGAAGCAGACTATTAATGTTTGAGCATGACTTTTTCTATAAAATAATTACACCAAGGGGGGGTGAGCCTAAAAGCGGTATTAGTAATGTTGGCTATACAGGCTGCAGTGGACGTATGAACAACATTTTGAACTACCACATGAATTATCTAACGAATGACTACCTTATTAAAGAGAAAACCATATTAGATGTAATATTTCTAGCCTTGGCATATTATATAACTGTTAGTCAGAATTTAAGTGAGTACATTGAAAAGAACAATATTCTGTGCTACTTAAACTTTTTTCAAAAAAATGCAGGTGTGAGGAAAAGGGGATTAACGAATGAAGATAGCGAAAGGGGAAAGAAGGAAACAAAAAAGCGGGTAAATATGCCAGGAGATCGATCAATTAGACCAAATGGACCACATGGACCTGATGGATCTAATGGATCCAATGGATCAGACGGACCTAGTGAATCAACAAATAAAACAAAAGAAGCAGGGGGAGTGAACAAAATGGAACTATCCCTTGCTAACAGGCGGAGCATACAGAAAAGCAGATATGCCTTTTCCAGATTTTCCGAAAATTTGCAGAATAGAATAAAGGGAGAACCTCTGCAGCACGAAAAGAGCAAGATAAAAACGTACGAAAGGAATGTGAAAAGAAGGTTAAGCCTTCTTAGAACAACTAGATGTATAAGCGAAGTACAGAGGGGGAAGCATGTAAAGGGTAGTAGTAGTAGTAGCCGTAGAAGTAGCAGTAGTAGTAGATGTAGTAGTAGTAGCTGTAGTAGTAGTAGCTGTAGTAGTAGTAGTCGTAGTCGTAGTAGCTGTAGTAGTAGTAGTCGTAGTCGTAGTAGCTGTAGTAGTAGTAGTCGTAGTAGTAATAATGGTAGCCACGTTAAAAGGGGGGTATACGAAGGAATTGGTAGAGATAGTAGCATTAATGAGAGCTTATATGCTACAGAGTTACTTACGCAAAATGGGCATATAAAGAGAGAGGGAAACACCAAGGAACAGAGGAAATCTAAATCTAAAGGAGAAATGAATAGACAAAATATAGGAGCATGTGATATAGAAAACTTTTTCCTATTCAAGAATAACAAAATTAACACTATTGTCAAATACCATACGAATAGTGCCTTTGAAAAATTATTATGTTTAATAATTATCGAAATTTTTAACCTGATTTATGATACTAGAGAATACTCAGTGGAAAATATACTAATCATTAGAAAATTTTTTCGCGTTTTCCTTAATTATACACAGAAGAGATTTATATATTGGTCAATACAAATGCACTCTGTGGAAGTGAGTGACCTAGTGGAACGTTGCTCACTGGAAATGTTGAATACCATTTTTACAGAAGACATATTAAAAAATATAAATGTACAAAGTGTGGATGGAAAGGCTAGTATCGTTATGGATGAAGAGGAAGGGGGTGAAAAGAGTACAATTAAAAATTATAAAGAGAGTAATAAAATACTACCATTTCCTTGCAAAGTTTATGACAACTATTTTAATATGTGGATGTGGATTGAACGAATATTTAATGAAAATTTTTATGAAATTAATAATCTAATGTACAACAATACATATCATTTTGAAAAGAATTATATAGAGAGCGGAGATATATATATCAACTATGGAAAAATAGAATTAATTAGTCATAATATTAAAAGGTTTTCTTCTTTGCAAAAACATAATTGCGCTATTTTAAAAAAATACTGGATCATATTTGGATTAAAAGTAAAAAACAAAAAAATGGAGAGTAGTAAGGAATGGTTATCCCCCAGTTCATTACTTACATACAACAGTTTTAGGGATACTACTACTACAGCTTCTAATAATAATAGTAATAGTAGCAGTAATAGTAGCAGTAATAGTAGCAGTGATAGTGACAGTAATAGGGACGGTAATAGGGACGGTAATAGGGACGGTAATAGGGACAGTAATAGGGACAGTAATAATGATATTCTCCGGGTAGCTACGCAGGATGCATTTAAAAATAAATCATTTTTTACTTTAGAAAAAAAAGACTACAGGCACGACATACTTACGTTTCATTTCTTATCTTCCATAGAATCCATTTGTAACGTTTATCAATCGATGGAGGAAATACCATCATTCTTACATCTAAAAAATAAAAACCACTTGATAAATTGCATAATTAAGAAGAAGAGAGATGATGACAGTAGTATAAATTTAGTACGGGCGACTAGTACAAATGAGGGGAAACTCCTATCGTTAAGCAGTACCACTTCACTCTTCAACAGGGATGGCAAAGATAACCAAGATAACGAAGGTGACAATGATAACACGGATAACAGGGACCAACATATAGGTAGTACTTATCCCCTAAACGAGGAATCAAATGGCGACATCCTCTGGTTAAAGCAGTTAAAAAGAAGGCTAAAAATCTACGATATACAGTGGCATGAAGAATATGAAAAGAGATATTTAAATTTAGTTATATGTATGAAAATGATGAAGAATAAATTTAAAGACAACAAATTGTTTAACCATATTATGAAGTGTAATGTTTCGTCTATTTGGCTAAATAAGAATCAAATATATCTCCAGTACATTCAAATAGCTATTAACTGTAAGTTCCTTTTAGGATCCTCTTACCATGACATCTACCTGTTCATAAAAAAAAATTATGCATTTGTTCTCAATCTAGTTTGGCGGAGCGTAAATAAGCAGGGGTCGGAAAAAAATAAAAAAAATAAACTAAAATATAGCAATATGGGAGGAAGCAAAATGAAACAAAACAAAGAAACGGAAAGACTCACCAGTGCCAGTGACTTGTGTGCAATGGATGATGAGGCAAATACAAACCTTAACACATGCACCCAATATAAGTATAAAGAAAATTTGATCGATGAAAAATTTTTTGCTATGTCTTGGGAAATAGCTAATTTTTATTTCTGTATTCTTTACTACAAACTAAAACTAAGAAGTATATTAGTCGAGTTATTAAAATGGGTTGAATTTTTTGAAAAAGTAAAAAATAGTATAAAGTTTGAATCTTTTAAGTTTCGCTGCACTTCATATATCTTGCATATTTTAATTTTTATGAACGATTATAAATATGCTCATAAAGTTGTAAAGCATAACTCGAAGTATTACTTTAAAGAGAGTCATCTGAGGAATGAAAAACTAGATGATAGACAAGGAAAAGATGTCTGCTCCTATTGTGGAAGGGACCCACATCTGAGTAGTTACTCAAATTGGAGTAGGAACACCAATGTGTGTAACCGCCAATCAGGTAGGAAGGAAGCAAATAGAACAGCAGGTAATGAAATGGAGGAGGGCGTAAAAATGTACTGTAGTAGAAGTGTCTTTCCGTATGATGACAGAAAAAGCTTATACTATGCACATATAATAAACAAATGTTATTTATACGAAAAATGGATCAATTTTTTGCTGAAAAAATATAATAGTTTAATTACGTATTTACTAATAAGGAAAAACATTATAAAATTAATTCTCTTTAATAGTAAAAATTTACGTTTTCTTATGATAAAGAAAAAGGAAAACATATCAGTAAAGAGAGTTAGTGCAAAAATGGTAAGACTACAACAGGTTATATTATCACTTTATTATTTATGTGTCAAGTTGTATAAAAATTATTATTATCATTCATCTATATTGCATTATAATACATCAAAACAAATTTTAGATGCATCTAGATATTTAAATATTGTTATTAAAAAAAAAGAAATAACCATGAATTATATGAATTTATGTACTCGCCAGAAGGGGCAAAACTTGAAAGAAGAAGCAAACAGTGACAAACCAAGTTGTTCGATTCATCATACATTATCAAATAACTTGCTACATGTAGATACTTTATGTAAGGACAACAACAATAGAAACAGCAGTAAGGACAACAACAACAATAGAAACAGCAGTAAGGACAACGTCAACAATAACAATAACAATAATAATAATAATAATAATAGTATAACAACATTTTTGAAAAATTATTCCTTAAATTATGGACAACATGATTATACGAACCTTACCGATGAAACGTCCACATATTCGAAGTTTCATTCAGGATATTATTACCCAACTAATAGTAAAGAGAACAATGAAAATAACAATCAGGAAGAAAACTCCGACGATATGTTTTATATGCATGCACTAATTCTAAGTATACAAATACAATACATCTTATCTATTTGTATCATTATTTGTTCGGACTTGTTTAATTTTCCAAAAAAAGTAAAAAGACTCATAAAAATAAATGATAAAAATACAAGTATAAAAATTTCAAAAAATATGCACATGTACATGCTCTATGTCCCAACTTTATTTAATTATAAAATATTACGTAAACATTATAGAATAATTAATGGGTGTAATTTTAATAAGCACAAGATGCAAATGAAAAGAAAAAAAAAAAAGAAAAAGAAAAAGAAAAGTACCATTGCTTATAAACGAAATGGTCATTTGGTCAGTACCTATGCACAGAATATTCCTTGTACAGAAAAATTGAAAAAATCGAACGAACATTTCATTTTTGAAAAAAAAAAAAAAAAAAAAAAAAAAAAAGTGAAAGTGAAAGGTTATACTAATAGAATGTATAACGATACATTTGATAACAATGATGATTACTATAATCAGAATGACTGTACGAATCTCACTTTTGTGTCAAGTGGACAAAATATTAAACCTGCTGATATGGTGGTATCTTCAAAATATTTACTGAATCGGACGTACAACAACAGTGCTGATGAACGATATAGCAGGGGGTGGAACTCGGACACCATAGCTGGATCAATGAACAATAAGAAAAAGTTGGACAAATCAAACAGGTCGAAAGCGTTAAACAAATTGGGAAGGTCAAACAGGTCGGAAGCGTTAAACAAATTGGGAAGGTCAAACAGGTCGGACGCATCAAACAAGTCGGACTCGTCGAACAAATCGTACGCCATTTCCACCTTCAGTGACGTCGTTTCTGGTTCACATGGAAATACCATTCAGCCTCTTTTAATAAAAAAAAAAAATAGGGAAAAATATATACATTCTACAATATCAAAAGTAAAAAAAACAAATGAAAGGAATATAAATACAAAAAATGGCTATCACATTTTAGTTAAGATTTCTACGTGGCTCAGCAAAAACTCAGCTTGCCAGCTTACCTGGATAGCACAGGTTTCTTCCTATTCATTTACTGTTCATTCCTTTCCCCCCGTTTTGTTTGTATGTACATTCGCTGTTTGATTTTTTTTTTTTTTTTTCGCGCAAAATGAGTTGTATTCATATGTATATATATATATATATATATATGAGCGTACATGCGTGCGCCAATTTTTGTTTTCCTATTAGAAACTCTTCAAGATGTGTTTGCCCGAATTACTGTGCATCGCTCTAACTCTGCAAGCGAACATGTTTATGAGCAAAAGCATCTTAACGGTAAAAAAGGGGAAGAAACGGAGGAAACAAATATATATGTGTATATACATATATGTATTATCCGAAGCATAAGCACGTATATACATACATACAAACATGTACGCACATATATATATATATATATATATATGTATGTGCTCATACACAAACCTACCTTAATCATTTTTTTTTTTTTTCTTTTGTTAGAACATAAAACGAATTGACAGAATTTTGAGGCTGTGTGCAGAGAGTCCTCAGCTCGTGTATTTTGCTACGGAGTCGTTAAATAATTACAAAAATAAACAAAATTTTAAGTTGTACAGAAATTATTTTAATATAAACAAAAAATATAGAAAAATATTTCTGAAAAAAAAAAAAGACATAAACAATTCTAGAGATATTCTGTACAAATTGTGCGAATATTTTTTGAAGCCAAGCGAGAGCAACAAGCTAGCTAATTAAAAAGAGGCTATACACATACGTAGAGATATGGGTTTGTTAATGTATAAGTATGTATAAATATATATATGTAGGTAGGTACGTGTTAATAATATACATACGGACGCGTACCTAATTCTAGTGCTGTTCTTTTTATGTAAAGAATTTATTTCATTGCACTAATATATACTTTCTTTTTTTTTTTTTTTTTTTGTGTGTTTATTTTAAATTTTAATTTTTAAATCTATTTTTTAAAATTCATAAAATAATGGCGTAAGCTCTCAATATATTTATATGACACTTAAAAATAAACATAGGTAATTAATTTGAAAACGTTTGTAGTAGCCCTAATTCGTATGATTTTTTTAAAGAGAACAAAAAAATAAAATAAATAAACAGGTACATACGTTAATAAATAAATAAACAAGTGAGTGCACGAATAAAACAAATAATCGAAAAACATAAATTTGTAAATAGACGAATTCCACCAAGGAGTGGGCATATTGAAACATCTCCTTGTGTAGTTATCAAAGTGTTCCATATATATTTTTTTTTTTTTTTTTTTTTTTGTGAACTTTCAATTTGCTCCTTCTATAGAAGACCCCGCTAAGGTCATCTGCCCTACAGTATCTTTATTCAAAATGGCATTCAACAGATAGCATTTGATTAAGCTTAAATCATTGTCTATATTGTTTAAGTTGCTATCTAAAATAATTGGTATCAACTTTTGTGAGAAGGAGTAGCACAATTGATTATTTAAAAAATCAACACTTCTGTTCAATATATAAAATAAAGTTAATTCCTGTTCGTTATTCATTTCTTCACTATACAGAGGAATTATCTTGGAAAGGTACTCCCTTTTTTTGTTTTCATCTTTTTCATTTTTTATTTTCTTATATATGTCATCTTCACAATAACTATCTGTACTGTATTCACTATCTAAATTGTCTAGATCTTCATTGTGTTTGCCATTATTAGGATTATTATATTTGGCATAACTAGTACCACTGCTTATGGTAGTAGGCTTACCACTTAAAATGGGTGCGTCCCTTAAAATATTTTTTCTCAGAACTATCTTCCTAACACCATTATTTACCTCTCTATTTATGTTTACATATGGAGTTATCAAAAAGTTAAAATAATGTTCAAGAAGAAAGAAAGCATTTGAAAAGCATTGTATACTTGAATTCTTTAAAATAAAATACATAAAAGACTCACAATATTTTAAACCACCATGATGAAAAATATTGTAAAGTATTATTTGAAATAGCGTACTATTTACACTACCACCGTTTTTTAAATTATCAAATAATTCATTATTTACTTTTATTAACTTTCTTTTTGAAAAATATACATTCAAATCTGTGTAAAATTTACTCATATCTTCTTTGCAAAGGTATAACTTAATATCCGCATCATACAGCATATCGTCATTTCTTGTATTTGCATCTGAATGTGCATCGCACATGTCGTCCTTATCAGCACGAACACCACTGCTTCCACCATTGCTTCCACCACTGCTGCTAGTACCACTTCCAACATTACCACTACGTTGAACAGCTTTTCCTTCATGGGCGTGTCCTCCCTTGCTACAAGATCTAACTCCTTGCCCTTTTTTTACCCCCTCATTTAAAAAAACTTTTTTAATGTCAAATATAAAATGTTGCTTCCTTTCTATTTTGTTAATAATTTTTTCGCATTGCTTATCGGACAATCTTTTATGTTTATAAAAATCAAAATCTGCACAAGTGAAGTAATTACAAAAGTCGACCTTTTCGTTTTTATTCTTATTTTTGTTTTTGCTTTTGTTTTCAATTTCGTACTTATTTGCACTTCCATTTTCGTTTTCATTTTTCCTTTTCGTTTTCGTTAATTTGTGTTCACCCCCTACATAATCCGCATCATGCAAGAAAATAATTTTTGCGCGCCCCTTATCATAATGCCATTCTTTTTTTCTACTACTCATTTTTACATATTTTGTTTTTTCAATTGAATATGGATTTTCATTAAGTAAAAAATCTTCATACATAAACATTCCACCATTCATTAATTTATTATACTTATCTGGTATCTTGTTAATAATGACAAGTTCATCTTCATACACCATTTTTTTTATCTTCGCGTATTTCTCTTGCCATTCTTTAGTTGGATCGACTCTGCTACATGATGTAGTATCCCCAATTTTTTCTTCTTTATCTTTTCCATTTCTATGTTCATAATGTATTTTATTCATCTCATTCGTCAAACCTGAATTGTCATGTGTGTCTTTTGTCTTAACTAATAAATTTTGGCTTTTATGGATCCCTTTTGTGAAAACCGGTATAGTTGAAATTTTTGCACCGTTATCGTAATTATTACCATTGTCATGCATGTAATTTTCCGCACAACTTTTTTTATCATTTTCCTGCTTAACATGCTTCTCCTCATCGACGTCCCTATCAGAGGATAGATTCTCCTCCCCCTTGGCTTTGTTCTTACTCTTAAAAATGGTAAAGATGCTTTGTTTTTTCGCTTGAGTGGATTCAATTTTTTTCACGGACGCTACTTTGCACAAAGGATACTCTTTAACCTCAAATACATTTAACACGTTTGTAGTGATCGGTTGATGCAGTTCAACAATGTCATGACTTAAGTTAGGTAATAGACTTACCTCTTTCATTTCACATTCATTCGTATCCTTTTCATTATTATTAAAAGTAAAGTCCGAAATGTCTTCTAACTTAAATTGATCTAAATACTCTACAACTATTTTTTGATTATCTTGTAAAAGAAAAAAAACATTTGGATCTTTTAAAAATGGAACATTGCCTATTTTACTTTTTCTATATATTTTATCTACGTATTTTGTATACATAAATAATGATAAAAAGAAGGTATCTGATTGTCTTGTATTGATTTTATACCCCTCTTTAATGCATAAAATTTTTAAATCATTTGAATTTTTATTATTTCCGAAATGTTCATTATGTGTATAAATAATGGCCTCACAAGATTCTGATGAAAGAGAGACCAATATTTTCCATTCACTTATATACATACATTTAATAAAATTATTCTTATCAAATTTTTCAAAAAAAAAATCATTTATAGAATAATTAATTCTTCTCATTTCATTATCTTCTATATGTATGTCATAGGTAATACTTGTTATATCGTTCGAATCTTTGTATAAAACGACTATAAACAATTTTTTTTTTTTTTTTTTTTTTTTCTTATCAGCTTCTAAAATCTTGGCACAAATTATACTACAACTATCGTATGTTATATCAATTTCCTTGTTCAGTGGTCCCAAATCGTAAGAACAACTTTTATTTTCATCTTTCAAAATAAACGTTTCTTTATCCGAATGGGTGAATAGGAATACCCCGTTCTTCTCATCCATGTTATTTATTGGTCCATCCAATTCCTGACATTCGTACAACATCTTATCGTTCAAAAAATATATTTTTTCTTCTGCGCTTTGAACCAAGAAGAGAAACTTATCTAAGGGCAAACGGGGAAAAATAACGAAACATCACGGAAATGAGGAAAGTCAAAAAAAAAAAAAAAATTAAGAAAAATGTTAAATACACAAAAAATGCAAAAAATCAACCAAAAGAACGTATATGTAACGCACATCCAATCATTTCATGTGTTTTGGTTACGCGTCTGAATCTGTTTTCTCTCTTCGCGCATAGTTCATATGCTTCATGTAATTTTATTTTAATTCAGATGGGTCCCTTTTCCCCTTTTTATGGGAAGAACATGAACAAATACATACACATATATACGAATATACATACATATATATACCCACATATATATGCACACAGGCTTAGACGTATTCATGTCCATTTTGTCCTACCTATATGCTTCAACCTCTTAATGAGCAGGTCTGTTTTACAGTATAACTTCACTTCATCGGTGGTGTAATCAAACACATAAATGTTTTGCTTATCCGTGTATATAAAGGATAAATAATCTTCTTTATTATTTTCTATTAATAAAACATTTTCCTCAAATGGTAAGGATTTAATATTTATCTTTTCATTCTCATTATCAATTTTGTATAAAAAATCAGAAAGGGAAAATATATGTAAGTTTTTATTAAAATAATATAAACCCTTTTTCTTTACATTACTAATAGCAAAAATGGCATTACATATTTTCTTTTCTATATTGTGGATTTCCCTTTTTTGTTTTTTCTCTTCCTCTAGCATACAAAAGCAAGCCCCATGCTGAAATTTAAAATATTCCGTTTCTTCAATAAACTCAATTTCGTTAATTTCTACCATCCTGCTCTATCTTTTCATTTGATTAGTAGGTTTAGCTGTCACTCCTCATATTAAGAAGCCGCATATTATTTAATCGCATAATATATATATATATATATGCATATAGTTATACATACGTACATACATATAACTGTGTAAAGGTAATTACCATTTTTTAATTAAAAAAAAAAAAAAAAAAAAGCATAGATTCGCGGATTAAGCTTTATCTCCTACTTTCACCAAAAGTAATATGACCAAAGTACTAGTAATTTTTTATAACATAATTTTTTTACCATTTTTTAATAAAATAATGAAGATAAAAAGTATACATACAAATATTGCTTAATATATATATATATATATGCATACGTATATTTATTCAATTTATAGTATGAATTATTTTAGTAGTTCATATGAAAACGTTTTTCCTGATTTTTTCAGAAAAAAATTAAAAAAATAAAACTAAACAAGTGTAAATTAAGCAGAACAAGAAGCAAAGTAGGAAAAACTACGCAAACTAAGCAAAACTAAACAGCTAATTAAGCAAACTAGGCAAAACTAAACAGCTAATTAAGCAAACTAGGCAAAACTAAACAGCTAATTAAGCAAACTAGGCAAAACTAAACATCGCTAATTTAGCAAACTAAACAAAACTAAACATAGCTAAATGAGCAAAACTATATAAAACTAAATTAAATTAAACATGAGAAAACAAAAGAGTTGCAAATGCAAATAAAAAAAAAACGCAAGAAAAATATGAACACGTCAGGTATTTCAAAAAAGTAATTTTTTTTAAGTAAAAAGCAAACAAACACACATCAATGCTGCGCATACATATATGCATACATACATATATATATATGTGCAGCATAATTAAAGGAATGACTGCAATTATTAAAAAGGGGAAAAAATGTAAGAAAAAATATGAGAAAAAATATGAGAAAAAATATAAGAAAAAGTAAGGGCTTTCATGTTAAGCAAAAAAATAAAAATGATAACACTGTAAAGGCGCGATGTTGTTTAACCAGTACACACATATATGTATATATATATATATATATATATATATATATATATACACGCATACCCCTATACGTACATGTACATACTTACGTACATATGTATATATCTACTATGCGCATGTTTGTGTTTCCTAGTGGCAATCTCTTATTTCTTCATATGAAATATGTAATTAACGTTTCTCGATGGCAAAAGAAAAAAATTTTGATTACGTTCATAATATTTCAAAAAGTAATGTAATAAATAGCAGGATGATAAACTATCTCTTCTATTTTTACAATTTCTGTTATAAAATTTTGAAAATAAAGTATTATTATCGTCCTTTACTTTGGTTACCATATTTTTTAATGAAAAGTTTAAAGTATTATTTGCATTTTCTTTTTTTATGTCCAATTTTGTTCCATTCGAAAAAAATTTATAATTTTCAAAATAACTAATTTGTTCTCTTTTATAAATATCATCCTTTTTTAATGTAATTAATTCATCTCTTACTTCAAAAGAAACTTTTTCAGCATACTTTTCTCTTTTTCCGTTAATTTCATTCATAAAATAGCAAATGTGTCTTCCTATATCACTTGCCAGCTTGTTCATGTGCGGTCTACAAAGTTGAGGTGTAATAATGTGCATGAGCACGTATGTAAGACATGTTTATATATAAAGTGTATTTTGTATAAAAATATTTCGCTGTGCTTTGTTGCATCCACGCATTTTATTTTTATTTTATACAGAATTTCATAGGTGGATACACACACATACACAAACGCACAAAAGCACAAACGCATAAACGAACGAACGAATATGCCCACCCATGTGTTACATTTCTCTCTTGTAATTTTTGTATAACCCGTTGCACCCGATGATTACGAGGATGTTGCTATTATAAATGAATTCAAATAAATAATGAAAAAAGGAAAAGAAATTATAAATATAGCTTTTAAAGTAAACGGCATAAAATAGAACGACATTCTTCTTTATGGGTAAATCAAAATTATTGCTATATATTAAATTTTTATGTCTTGACATAATTTTTTCATATATGTACTTGCTTTTTGATAAAATGCACAATCCTATGTTAAAAAGTAAATGAATACATGCTAATGAGATGTACATGCAGGAAAATGCATGCGTGCGAATGTGCAAATGGAGTATTATTATGAATATATATATACACGTGCACACGTACACTTTTGCATATTTGGAAAAGGCTTATAACGTTACCCATAAAGCTATATCCATAGTCAATTGATATAATACTGTAATTATTTAGGGGGAAATTGTCAATCTCAACTGTATTCTCATTTATGTTTACATTTGAAAGCTTCCAATTGTTTGGTATAGAAATATTATAATTTAGAATGTTAGTACAAATTTTGTTTTTACTTTTTCTTTTTCTATTTTTTGAAACATTTTTTATTATAAATGTTATAAAAGGGTAAAACATGTTGTTTGATTTTCCCTTTTTTTTTCTACAAAATAATAATGTAGATTTATGCAAAATTAGATAAAACAGGGTAAAATAAAAAAACCCTTTGTTCATTTTTTTTTGTTTTCTTTTCTTTAAATTTTTTTTTGTCTTTTTATATCTTTTTTTTTTTTCCCCTTTTGTTATTCATTTTTCTTCTCATTTAGCTGAACAATTCTTGGAACAAATGATAAAACGCTCTTTATATCTGTTATGGGGAAACAAAACATAAAAATGCGTAATCTCTATATAATACGCGCGCTTGAATATGCACTTGTACATGTATTGTACAGGTAAGTGTACATGTAATTGTACAGGTATATGTACATGTAATTGTGCAGATAGTTGTACATGTAATTGTGCAGATAGTTGTACATGTAATTGTGTAGATAGTTGTACATGTAATTGTACAGGTAAGTGTACATGTAATTGTACAGGTATATGTACATGCAATTGTACAGGTATATGTACATGCAATTGTACAGGTATATGTACATGCAATTGTACAGGTATATGTACATGCAATTGTACAGGTATATGTACATGCAATTGTACAGGTATATGTACATGCAATTGTACAGGTAAATCTATATACATATGCTCACAAATGATTCATTCACAAAGACAGCTGTTCAATAAAAATTCAAAAAGTTGTCATTTATCATGTCTTTTTTCCTACTTGTGTTATCTTTTAAATCTTCATAGTTTCTCTTTTTCTGGTTAATACTGATTTTTTTACCTATTTTATATATATCAAAAACATTATAACATAACACGAACAAAAAAAAAAAAAAAATGTTCATATGAACGAATATAATATTTTGGTAAGTACGCATATGCATTAGGTATACATGTATTTGTGTATGTACGTATGTATTCACGTATGTATGAATATGATAACATGTGTATGTACTACTGTACACTCTTTTTTTTCCTATTTCAAAGTTACCTTGTTCATTTTTTTGTGCTACTTTACAAACTTCTTCCTTATTATTTTGGCTGTTTTTCATTTCTCTCTTTGTATTCATGAGTTGGTATTTAGCTATATTTTACATGTATAAATGTATGCATACATATTTACATAAACATAAGCATATATCTATATAAATTTTATATTCAATATTTTGTTATTTTGGTCCTTTTTAAATAATACATTTATCCTCATACAAATTCGCAAAAACGATACAGTTACTTAAAATTATAATTAGTGTTTTATGATAAAATGTAAAAAAAAAAAAAAAAATTAAAAAAAAAAAAGTAAGCAGAAGCAATAATGTTCAGTTCCGAGAAGAAAAAAAAAGCAAAATGAAAATGAGGATATGAATAAGGATATTAATGAGGATATGAATGATGATATGAATGAGGATATGAATGAGAATATGAATGAGGATATGAATGAGAATATGAATGAGGATATGAATGAGAATATGAATGAGGATATGAATGAGGATAAAAATGAGGATATGAATGAGAATAAAAATGAGGATATGAATGAGAATAAGTGAGAATATTAATCAAAATTAAAATGGGGATATGCATGATATTAAAATACATTTATGTTCATATTTCACATATATTTGTACTTAGATATATACATACATTTACACTTTTGTATTATGAATGTATGTACGTAAAAATTAAATATGAGGAAAAAAGAAGGAAAAAAGGATACGAAGAAAAAAAAGCCATATTACATACGACATTGTGTAAATTTATACATACATTTATGTATGCAGTATATACATAATTTATATCAAAATAGTAAAGGAAGGAATCATTAACAATTGTACAATAATTTTGTTTTGTTTTGTTTTTTGTTTGGTTCAGTTCAGTTCAGCTTTTTTTTTTTTTTTTTTTTTTTTTCCGTTTGTAAATATGTGGAATGTATTTAACTTCAACAATTTTGATGATAAATTAAAAAACCTAAAAAATGAAAAAGAAATATATACTCATGAAGACTTAAGGTATGAAAACAAAATGAAACAAGAAAAGTCTATACTCAAGTGTGTCATGTAGCTCCCACAGTACTATGTTTTGTGATCAACCGTGTGATATGTCTTTCAGTGTTGTACATATATATGCATATGTGTACGCACCTACTTATACATGTATTCACGTGTTTACCTGTATTTCCCGCTCTTTGTAGATACTACTTTGAAAAATTAGTAAGAATAAACTTAAATAATGTTAACATAAATAATTTCATCGAACTATTAAGGAAAATTACGCAAATAACAATATGGGGGGATAAATATGATGATCAAATTTTTCAGTAATACATAAATAGAAGGAAAAACAAAAACTTAATAATGATAATAGTAACTGTAGTGACAATAGTAGCTGTAGTGACTGTAGTGACTGTAGTGACGACAGTGACTATAGTAACTATAATGATGATAATAATAAAGTGCAAATGCTTTTTTTTTTTTTTTTTTTTTTTTTTCTGAAATCTATTTGTTGCATGGACGATATAAAAAATTAAAACATTGTACGGGTAAATATAAGAGTATATATTTATATATACTTATCTGTTCTTTTATTTTTTCCTTTTTTTTAAGGTACTTTTGTGAAGATAATATTTTCAATCATTTTATTTATTTACTTAGACAAAAAATAAATAAAAATATCAGGATTCAAATATATCAGTCCCTGACCTTGTTAATACAAAACCTGCAGAAGGATATATCATTGTGTAATAATTCAGGAGCGGAGAGAACATAATCATTGCACGGATGAATAAATGCGCATATGCATACAAGTACATAAGTGCAAGTACATACGTGCAAGTACTTACGTGCAAGTACATACGTGCAAGTACATACGTGCAAGTACATACGTGCAAGTACATACGTGCAAGTACATACGTGCAAGTACATACGTGCAAGAACATACGTGCAAGAACATACGTGCAAGAACATACGTGCAAGTACACACATGTATATTTATGCACGTATATCTGTGCGCATATCTACATATGAGAGCGCAAAATAGTGCATCATCAAGCATTATCGTAGGCACACAACAGTACATATGTTCATCCTACCTTTTTACAGACTACATATTTAGTAACAACAAAATAAACAATTTAATTTATACAACGTTCATTTATCAAGATGACGAAATAATGCCCTATTACATTTCAATTATTAAGTCCATCTCGTTTTTTCTTAACTACCACACGTCCAAGTTCTTTTTTAACGAAGTAAAAAACAAGGAAAAGTTTCTCTCCGCGTATTTGCATATATACTCATATGCATGTACATATGAGTATACATAAGTGTACGTGCGCAATGAATTTTAGATTCTCCAAGAGTGTTAATATTTGTGTTAATTTTGTTTTTTTTCCTGTATTTATACTTTTATTTTTGCATTTATTTTTATTTAATTTTTTTTTTTTTTTTTTTCATGAAGAAGAGTATGAAATTCCCCCTGTACACAGAGTCGCTACGGTTGTACAAATTCAATGATATAATCACAAGGACATACGTAAAAAATATTGTTCTGAACATTTTAAAAAGTATGTCCAGCTATGTGTGCAAATGCATGTACATGTGTGTACGTGTGTGCACATGTATGTATGTATTTATACATGCATGTACATGTTTGTGCATTTTTTTCTTCCTTTACGTTTATACATCTTATATATACATGTGCCTTTTTCGTTTATGGGTCTGTATGCTCTGCGGTTTTGCTGTACTAATAAATGGTAGTCGACATAGATAACAGAGAGTACTTGTTAGCCGATTATTTATCAGTAAAATGTTGATTGAATCCATTTTTCTTCTTACAGTTGAGGATGAGGGGATAGAAAATTTAATTATCTTGCGCTCGTCATTTTTCACTGTGCTAGTTTGCTATTTGAGGAACCATATAATTAAGATGAATAAAATATATGCAAAAATTAAAGAATCTGAAAAATTAAGAAAACAATTTAATATTTATTTAGATGAAATTGATGATGTTTTATATTTTTTTGAAGACATGCTTAATTGTGAAAAGAAAAGAATTAATGATATGCTAGTAGTAAAACTTTTAATTTATTTTTATTTCCCAATTATTGGTTCATTTCATAGTTCTATATATTTCGATGGAATAAATTCTGAATGTGATAAGAATTTGCAAAATTCTGTTAAAAGAGAAGAAGAAATATGTAGAAAAAATAATGCATATGGTGCTCCTAATAAACAAGTAAACTGTAACAGTATTGATTTTGTCTATTTTTCAAATCAGAAGTCTAGTGATTATGAAAAGGAAGCAAGTAATAAGGAGGAGATTATCATTTTAAAGAAGGGTTTGTCATGTGAGCAGGATGAAAATGGAGGGGTAACTTGTATCGAAAGTGGAAATAAAAAAGTTCAGCAAAATAGCACCCACCTTCAGGAAACAAAAGAGTGCAAAAATGATTCCAATTTGGTGGAAGAACAGTATATGGATGAGAACCAGTACGAAGCGGAACCGCTGCATTCGATGCAACTGGAACTACCTCAAGAAGAACTGACTCATGAACGGATAGAGAACCTTGAATACCTAGCGAAACAAGGTGAACAAACAACTGAGCAAGAGACAAGTACAGACGGAAAGGCAAATGAAAATATATGTCCCATTGCTCTAGATAGATTAGAAAGTATTAATTATGATAATAACATCCCCTTTTTAAAATTAGTTCATGATAATTTGAAGAATAACAAAAATTTTGATTTTTGTAAAAGTCTGTCATCAAATGAATCATCGGTTCACTCAAGCATGAGTAATATAGAAATCGGACAGGAATTAAAAAGTGAGGGGGGAATAGTACGTAGCAGTGGGGAACTGCAGAACTTGACGAACACGGGAGGAGAAAAGAAAGAGAATGAAAATATTGTTAAAACACAAAATACGAATAACAAAAAAAAGAACAAAAAAGGTGATAGTGCGTATGAGTTTCTCTATTTTAGAGGAAGAAATAGCTCAAAGAAAGGACAAAGTATAGAAATAGCAAGTGCTCAAGGAAATAAGAAAGATATAATGGGTAATGATAATGCTGATAATGTTGGAAATACATATGATGATATTGATGATGATGACACAATAAATGCTAACAGACAGACAGATACAGTAGTACCAACAGGAGATGCAACGGCAGCAGCAACAGACAGTAACAGTAATAGTAACAGCAATGATACAAGTTTTGTAAAGGAAGATGAAATGAAAATCTCTTATTGCAGGAGGAGGAAAAAAAAAATATACATCCAGCTAAATGCAACGAGTGGAATATTGCACAAAAAAAAAAAAAAAAAGATTAGAAGTAGTACGAACGACAATGATGGTGAGCATAGTAACGCTAATGGGAATGCAAGCGGTAATGCAAGCGGTAATGCAAGCGGTAATGCAAGCGGTAATGCAAGCGGTAATGCAAGCGGTAATGCAAGCGGTAATGCAAGCGGTAATGCAAGCGGTAATGTAGGTGATAATGCGAGCGATAATGCGAATGATAATACAAACGGAAGTGTGAATTACTCCTTTCTAAGGTATGATAACGAACTTTCGGAGTTAAAAAAATTACTAAACAACAACAATCTATTAGATGAATTGAAGAAGAAGAACAACGACTTGTGCGATTTATGCCACGTGGAAATACCAACTCTACAAAAAAAAGTAACATTAGATAATAATATTAATAGTGATATATATAAATACTTATTTAATTTTAACTGTTTTACTTTAAGCGTGTTAAATCATTACAATGAAAAATTAAGTATAACAAATATTTTTTATAATATATTTAAGGTAAGTTTGTTTTTCCATCCATTATGCTATATTAATTCCTTTAAGAATTTTTCCTTATTATACAATTACCTTATTAACACTACTTTGTCATTATTTATTCTTATTCGTTCGCTTAATATTCTAAAAAATGATAAGATAAATAAAATTGTGTATTCACTTATATTTGATGAATATATTAATGCACACTTTTTACATAAAATATTATCAAACGAGTTGAGAGATCCTTATTTTTACAACTACTTTTTTGACCCACACAAAAAAATGAATATTAACAAAAACCCAAGTGATGATATAGAATTTGAAAATATATACTGCTCCTCCATTGACCACCTATTGCCTCAATATAACAAAGAAGAGGAGAGTGTTTACTTGAGGCTTGTCAATAGCTATTACAATGAAATTGCGTACCAGAGGGGCGAACCTGTTAGTGGAGGGGTAGACGTGAAGGAAGTAAACGTAAAGGAAGTAAACGTAAAGGAAGCAGATGTGAAAGGGATAGACTCGAATGGAGTAGGCTCTAATGGGCTAGACCCGAATGGGGTAGACGAAATGGGAGAAGTCCAAAAGGAACAACAGGGGAGCGAAAATGGGGAAGGCAAAATAAATAACCCGTTAGAAAGAAACGATGATAGCTTGAGGAAGTACAACGAGTTAAGCAACCCTATACTGTTAAATTTTTTATTATTGACTAATATGCAAAAAGAAAAAAATATAAAAAAATGTGAAAAAGATAATATAAAAAATAAAATTTCAGATATATATCTCTTATTAAGCATTCAGTTTGTTCATAATTATATTAAGAATTTCGCTGGTGATATAAATAATATAGATATACCATTTTTTAAAGTTTCCGATTATAATTGTGTTTACGTTTTTTGGAGTATTATAAATGTTCATATAAATAATTTATATCTTCGAATTATTACCTTAAAACTGTTAATTAATTTGACCTTGTTATATATCGACAAAATACCTGACAAAAATTCGTGCATTAATTTTTCAACGCCTTTATTAAATTTAATAAAAAAGGTTAGTTAAAAAAAAATCATTGTTGAAAGATTACAGCGAGGAATGTGACTATGTGTATACAGAAGTTTTGGGTGGACGTACGCGCATTTACATACATACATACATACATGCATACGTACATGAACATATTTATATGTACGCACACAAGTACATATATACATACATACATAAGTACATGCTTACACATGTACACGCTTACCCACTTGCATATGTTCGTTTGCGAGAACTTTTACAGATTAAGAATAAACTGGCAAACAAAATTAAAAATATCATCGGAAAAATGGAATACAAAGTATGCCAGATCTTTTGGGTAATCTTGTACTTCATTAAATTCTGAACTGTTCATGTTTTTTTTGTTTTTTTTTTTTTTTTTTTCTTGTCCCATTTAGATACCTAATAATTTGTGTTCCCCAATTGGATTTTATACTATACTATTTTGTCATATTTCATTTTTATTTTTAATTTCTTTTTCCCTGTTTTTAAATATCATTTCGATAGGAGGAAAGCAAAATATATGAAAACTGTGCTCAGGAAAAAATTAATATTTGTAGGGATTCCATTTTAACAAATATTGTCAATGATATGGGAGGTATTTTGAGAAAAAAAAAAAAAAAAGAAAAAAAAGGATTAAGAAAAAGATGAAAAAATGGAGCGTTAATTTAGAAAATTTATGTTTACCATTTTGACGTTAATCTAATTTTCGATGTGCACACTGTGGAGTAGACCCAAATATGTTACGCTATAAATTTTTTTTTTTTTTTTTTTTTGCAGCCTCAGAAGACAATCACTTTTTATGTTATCCCGTTTCTCAAATTGAAATATACCGGCGAAATGTTCATGTAGGATTTATATTCATAGTCGAAAAAAAAAAAAAAACAAACCGCCTTTTTCCTATTTTTTTTATTTTTAACCCCTACATTGTGTATGCACATAAAATTTTTGTTACACTATCTTGAGTTGTTTTCCCGTACACATTTATATGTTCAATTGTTTATATGTTCAATTGTTTATATGTTCAATTGTTTATATGTTCAATAGTTTATTTGTTCAATTGTTTATATGTTCAATTGTTTGTATGTTCAATTGTTTATATGTTCAATTATTTATTTGTTCAATTATTTATTTGTTCAATTATTTATTTGTTCAATTATTTATTTGTTCAATTATTTATTTGTTCAATTATTTATTTGTTCAATTATTTATTTGTTCAATTATTTATTTATTTTTTTTTTGCCCTTTTTATAACGCGTTAGGCCTTGTTTGTTCTGGATGGACTGTCAAAGAAGTTGCAGCGAATAATCTCACATAGGAAAAGGTAAAAAAAAAAAAAAAAAAAAAATGTGAAAGAATAAAATGGAATAATAATAAGACAAAGCAGTAAAATTTTTTTTATTTTTGTTTTTTTTCATTTCATGTGTAACATCCTTTCTTTAATTTTTTGTATTTTCAGTGAAGATGTTAGTTCCATCCCGTTTGATTTTAGTTACAGTGACATAACGGCCTTGATTGATATAAAGAACAAGCATACGATTAAATGCTACTTGAAGAATAACAATAAAATTGTAATGCTCGATTTTGCTAACCTGCTCGCTCCTTGTGGGGTTATATATGTTCCCCAGCGTTCGCTCTACATACATACATATATTTGCACACATACATACATATGCATACATGCACACGTCAACACATATGCATGCCAATGTTCCCTTCTCTCTCGCTCACCTATTCCAGTTTAACTGCTACTACATCGAAGACAACTCAAACTTCTTGCTGTGTATCCCTTCGAATAGTCATGCAAATCAAGCCCTTATAATTTTTAGCTACCCGTTAATGTTAATTGATTTGTACATAGACAAAAATGATAACAAGAAATTGATAGTTCATATATACAGTTACAACAATGAAGATAGTAATAGCAGTAACAATAATAGTAACAATAACAGTAATTTTATGGATGATTCAAGTGCTGTTAATTTTAACAATTCAGAAAAAAATTTCAGTAATAGTACCTTTGATAGCAATAATATGAACACGGTCAGGTGCTACAGCTCAAATAATAATGAAAGCGCTTTAGACGAAAATGCAAAAATTCATAAAAACGATTATATACTAAACAAATACAGCTCGACTTATAAGAAGAACAAGACGTAAAAACAAAAAAAAACAAAAAAAACAAAAAAAAAAAAAAAAAAAAAAAAAAAAAATTATAAAAAGACTATGGGACATTTGTGTTTGTGGTTTTGCTATTTTTCCAATTCGAAGGCGTTTTACCTTTTTTCCTTACATGTTTGTGGGTGTACATGTATTAAGTGTATATATACGTGTATGTATGAGTACGTATAAATATGTACATATATATCTGCATATATATATCTACATATTTAAATATTTACGTGTACCTGTGTAAATTTTTTTTTTTTTTTGCAGCATAACCAATGTGAAAAAGGAATGGTGTCATAAGGAGCTAAATTTTATGAAGAACGTTTTAAAATTAAATTTTTATGATACTACAAGATCTTTAATCGTATACGTATGTTTGTCTTTGTCCCTCTTAAATATTTTAGTTTACACATATATGCATATATATATATACATATAAGTACGCATATGTATGCGCATACATGTGCATATTTATACATTACGATAATTTTCTTTCCTTTATGAGCAAATTTGGCATTTTCAAATTTTTTTTTTTTTTTTCTTCTTTTTAGAAAGAGCTAAAGGTCAGCATACAACACATAAATGACATATATAAAAAAAAGCTAGAAGACTATCTTAACACGTTTTGATTCGTGTTTTGTATTTATTTGTTTAAAAAAAAAAAAAAAGGAAAAAAAAAGTGCATATTTGTTCCTTATATGCTCAATTATCTCTTTTATTTCTTTTTCTAAATAATTTTATTTTACACTCATTGTTCTTCTTGCTTTTTTATTTAAGAAAAGATAAATTCTTGCGTTTTGAAACTAGTGGAAAATTGGATGTTTATGTTTGTTTCTTTTTTTCTTCTTTTTTATTTTTCCCTATGTTTTTTTCGTTGTTTTCATAAATTTTTAAAATTAAAACGTGCCTTATTATAAAACTTTATTTTGTGTGTGCTCAGTTACCATGAAATTAACTTTGTCTTTTTATTTATTTATCAAAAAAATAAAGGAAGTAAATGAGGTAAAAGCTGTAGAGAAGTAAATGAATAACAGTTTAAAATGTAATAAATTACAATCTATGATAAATAAATAGTAACGCGTACTGTACAAATATATGGACCATAGTGAACTATGGATGTGTATAGTACTTCCTCCTTTCATCCTTTTAACTGTATTTAATTTTGTTATATTTTTTTCTTTTTTTATTTTTGCTACTATAACTTTTTGAAAGTACTTCCAATGGATAAATGTAAATGAAGGTATGCATTGTATGTTTTAAAAGTTCTATGGGGGAACACAAAATAAAGTAATACAACATAAAGAAGCGAAATAAAATAAGCACAATATAACGAAAGAAAAGTCGAACGATGGGATAAGTGCGTAAGAGGCAAAAAAAAAAAAATGGATGATCATACTTATTTACAGCTTACATAATTAATGAAAACGTTCATAAATAATTTTATTTTATCACTAAATAAAAAATGAACATTTTCTAAGAGCAAGTAGTTTGATTTTGGAAAATTCTTCAATTCTTCATCCTCCTGCAATGGGAAAAAAAAAAAAATTTCCAAAATAATAAAAGTATTGCTCAAGTCTATTGCTTTTATATATATATAATATATATATAATATATATATAATACTTATATAATATATATATAATACTTATATAATATTTATATAATACTTATATAATATTTATATAATATATATATAATATTTATATAATATATATATTCTATTTATATATGTATATATATATATACATCCTCCACAGAAACATTTTTATGCATGTACATATGCACATGTAAATTTCTCCTGCACGGCAAGGTAAATAATTTTTTAAGTCAAAAAAAGGGAAATTAAAAGGAGGTTTGTGTAATTATCTTTTTACCACATAATGACCTTAAAAAAGGAAGTAAATAAAAAAATAAAAAAAAGAATTACATTTTTTTTTTTTTTTTTTTTATAAAAAAGTAATTGATTTTCTCATCTTACATTTGGTTAGCTTTATTCCTTTGCTAATATATTGGTTACTACTACACCTCAGGAAGAGAATGTAAAATGGGGAATATAACAGGATTTCCTTTAAAATAGACAACACGTATATAACCCCTAAAAAGCGAAAAAATAAAATTCCACACGATATACATTTTTTTTTACTTTTCATCTGTGTTGCTCTTGCATAAGCATGTCTCCCATTTGGTCTGGTTTTGTCATATATATATATATATATATATATATATGTATATATATATGTATATATTTTTTTTTCAAAATACTATTTATTATAAAGTAGATAATCCCAAAAACGCAAAAGAGTACAAAAATTGTCGGGTATAAAAATATTAGTATCGTGAATAAGATGGTGCCTGCAAATATGTTCATTCGTTTGTGAGTTTTCTTTTATTTATTTGTTATTCACTCGTCACTCACCCACTAATTCACTAACTCACTAGTTCACTTACCCAGTATAACCTCCTCATTGGTGTAGTAATTCGTGTCTACCCTAAGCTTTAATATGTTCCATTTTTTTCCACTGAAAAAATAAAAGAAATAGATGGGATATAGAAAAATTGATTAAATTTTTTTTTTTTTTTTTTATTATGTGTACATATGTTCCGTTCCATGGATATTACTTTATTTTTCGCATAGTTTTATTTTTTTGATTCCTTTTTTTTCAAAATTTAAGCTTACTTGAATAACAAATAAAGAGAATATATATTACTGTGAAAAATTGAACATATTTTTTTTAAGAAAAAAAAAATAAGTGTAACCTTCAAAATGGTAAAGAAGCAAAATTGTATGCATGTGACGTATGATAGTATGGTTATACAGATGTGTGTACGGATGTGGGTAAAGGAAAAAATTATAAATGGCTAAATTAATTTTTTAAAATGTAAAAGGGTAAACTGCTTTTTTTTTTTATTCTGTTGCCCCATTTTTTCACCTACATGCAGAGTTATAAGCCTTATGAAGTCAATGAGAACAGCGAGAAAAAAAGACAAGCCTAATAAGGATGAAGCTTTAAACATATATACTACTGACGGCATTCTCAGTGGAAATACATTATTGAAATAGTCCCTAGGAAGAACAATAACTCGAAAAAGCATGTTGTGAAGTGGGCTATTTATACGCATATGTACATGTACATTTATATGTATACCTATACGTACACTTATATTTATGCATTTATAAACGTAAATCGGTTTAGGGACAAACAGAGGGGCAGGTAAACTCTTCCTTCAACCATCTTGCTTAAGGCACTTACCATTTATCTAAAATCGACACAATGACGCTTCCAATGAATGAAGTAAAGTTGTTGTTCAACTTCACACCGAAGGGGTTCTGTAATAATGTACCTAATATAGACCTACCAGAAATAAAATATATATATATATATATATATATATATATATATATACATACATACGTATATACACACATATATGCACATATATATATATATATATATATAAACGAGTTCCCCGCGCTGCTATCTCGACCCAGCGCCCTCACAACATGGTTGCTTCATCACTACTTGAACATACATGTAAACATAAATGATTTCCTTACGTTAGTGTACTCGTATCGTATAATATCTTTATCCTTTCGTGAATAAAATAAATGTTAATTTTGTTAAAGTTAATAAGACAAAATAAGGTGACACCACAAAATACATCAACTAATAAGTTAAAGAGTCGAATCAATAATATCTGTTTATATTTATGATGTTGTTCCCTGTTTTTATTTTCAATTAAATTACAAAATATGTGATACCACTCGGAATGTAATAAAGACTTTTCTTTTATCATTATTAACGTATTAATTTTTTTCTTCTGAAAAACATATTCATTTAAAACGTTCGGTATGCAGAATGCGTAATACATTGATCTGCTGATAAGACAAATGATATAAATAAAAAATAAAGTCAATGAGAGGGGAGAAAATAGGTTTTGTTTTTTCCCTTTTTTCTCCTCTTTTACTTCCTCTTTTACTTCCTCTTTTACTTCCTCTTTTACTTCCTCTTTTACTTCCTCTTTTACTTCCTCTTTTACTTCCTCTTTTACTTCCTCTTTTACTTTCTCTTTTACTTCCTCTTTCACTTCCTCTTTTACTTCCTCTTTTACTTCCTCTTTTACTTCCTCTTTTACTTCCTCTTTTACTTCCTCTTTCACTTCTACTTTTTCGTCCTCCTTTTTTTTATAATTATTAGTATTACTATCGTTCCCCCATTTTTCTAACCCTTGTGCATAAACATATTTTTTGTTAATTAAGGAAATTATATAGCCTATATTCAAGGACTGCAATGATTTATTTTCTTCAATATTGTGGATCACTGATTTATTTCCTTGTCCTCCGTTCTCTCCCTCCCTCTCTCCTGCTTCATCTTCTTTTTTTCCTTCTGCTCTTTCCCCTTTTAACCCACTTGCCAAATTGGTTGTATGTAAATCGAGCTCGCCGGAACATGAACATGCTTGTTTCTCCTCTTTTGAAATATTCGATATACTATCCTTTGGCACCTCTTCACAATATTCACCATTCGTTTCATCCTTTATATTTTGAATACCCTTGTCATGTTCATCTGTGCTATATGTATCACTATTGTCTATGTCATAGTTGAAATGATCATTATTGAGATTGTCACCTCCGACTGTGTTACAGTTTACAGCTTCATTTTGATATGAACTTTCGTTAACATAGTTATATTTTTCTCTAATCTGTTTGCTGTTCTTTTCGCCATTCTTTTTGTTGTTCTTTTCTCCATTCTTTTTGCTGTTCTTTTCTCCATTCTTTTTGCTGTTCTTTTCTCCATTCTTTTTGTTGTTCTTTTCTCCATTCTTTTTGCTGTTCTTTTCTCCATTCTTTTTGTTGTTCTTTTCTCCATTCTTTTTGCTGTTCTTTTCTCCATTCTTTTTGTTGTTCTTTTCTCCATTCTTTTTGCTGTTCTTTTCTCCATTCTTTTTGTTGTTCTTTTCTCCATTCTTTTTGCTGTTCTTTTCTCCATTCTTTTTGTTGTTCTTTTCTCCATTCTTTTTGCTGTTCTTTTCTCCATTCTTTTTGTTGTTCTTTTCTCCATTCTTTTTGCTGTTCTTTTCTCCATTCTTTTTGTTGTTCTTTTCTCCATTCTTTTTGCTGTTCTTTTCTCCATTCTTTTTGTTGTTCTCTTCTCTAATCTGTTCTCTATCATTTTCCCCACTTTTTTGCCCCCCATTTTTAAAGACTCCTTTTCTGTTGAATGCATAGGCGACTAAGCTATCCACATGATCATCGGAAATATTGTAAGTATATTTTTTGGAATTATACAAAATAAATAAGGCACTTAGTTCCCATCCCTGATCTCTACTCCTTCTTATAAATACAGGTTTGTCTTTATAGTAAATCAGAAAAATGTAGTCAGGTACATTGCAACTCCTACAACCGTTACAATGGTAGCATTCTGAACAGTCTCTTTTCTGTAATTCTTCTGAATTGTTCATAAAAATTAACTCACCAAAAATTCGAAAATTTTTCCATTCCTCCTCCACCAAGTGTTCTTTCTTTACTTCAAATTTTTCTATCTGAAAATACGAAAAAAAAAAAAAAAAAAAAAAAAAAAAAATGATGCTATCCATGAACAAATGATACAGTTCTAATATACTTTTAAGTGGGAGTAACTTGAAGTATAAACAGAAAGATTAAAACAAAATGGAGGAAGTTCAACTTGGCAAAATGGAGCGTGGCAATATACGACTGAACAATGTGCAAATAATTCCCTCTTGTTAGTCATAAAGCTAGTTACATATTTTTTATGTCTTATCATTACGTGCTTAGGTGTTACATGTATAGTAACATATGTATCCTCCTGTGCAATTCCATAAAGGTAATGCTTGTCCTTTTTATTGATTATTTGAAAGTCATCTGGAAAAAATATTCTCAAACATGCACTTTGTACTAATCTATATTTTGTATCATTCATTTTGAAATTTTTTTTTTTTTTTCTTCTTTTTTGTAGCTTTAATAAAAGCATAACTCTTTGATAAACCATACACAAGAATTAAGTCAACGTCTTAGGCTAGAACACCCACTGGGCTTCAAAAAATTTGTGCGCATGATTTTGCATTTTTTGTGCACTTAAGGTTATGCTTCTTACACATTTTAATTGTTCTTATTCGAGATATTTTCCACCCAAAAAAAAAAAAAAAATATAATAAAATATAATAAAATAAAATTACGTGAGCGTATTCGCCTATATGCGTATGTACGTATGTGTGCATATAAATATAATATATATATAAATATATATATATATATATATATATATATATATATATATATATATATATATATATATATATATTATGTGCACTCTATATATTTTCTTTCTAAGCGAAATTTCTATACACATGTATATTTTTTATGCTACTACAGTGGATGAGGAAATAAAAAAAAAAATAAAAATACTTCCCCCATTAACGAGGTGCAAATTCGACGTATTAAAAAAAATCTAAAAAAAAAAGGGGAATTGGAGAGGATTAAAAGCAGAAGAGATGGCTAAACTAAAAAACTTACTCTTCTTAACGAATGAGCATCAACTCCTACACATCCGCTACATTAATTTAATGCAAAACTCACAGCATGTTTCAAACCCCATTTTGTTTAAGTATATCTCCACTTGCATAAAGCACTCGCTTCATCAAAATATATGCATTAAATACGTTCAGAAAAAATAAAAAATTTATAACTAAAATGTACATAAATATGGTAATCGCGGAAGGATAATGCATTAGATTTTTCGACAAGTGTAGATATATACATATATATATGTTTATGTACGTGTATGTATATTTATGTGTATTTTTTTTTTTTTTTCAAAGGGGTGAATAGGGGTTAAGCAGGTACCTCATTCTGTCGAGTCATTAATTATTTACCTGACCAGTCCATCTGTTCGTTTGATTAGTACATTCTTTGCCGTGTATGTATATATGTATTTGTATATATATATATATATATATATACATATAGAACCTTTTGCTTATTTATTTTATCGTTTCTATTACACCGGAGCGTACTGATATACGAACATTGAAGGGGAATTCTCCCACTTCCACCCAAACATTAATATAAAACATATGCTAAAAGAAAAACAAAATAAAGGAAAAATCGAAAAATCGAAAATTTGAATAATTGCAAATTTGCATGTGAAGATGAAAGGGCACAAACGAACATGCATCAATGAAAATATAATCTGAAAGAGTTATGGAGTGAGTGCATAAAAAATATAGCGGAAGGCAAAATTGCAGCGATTTGATGGATTGGAAGTGTATCTGCGTTATGTTCTTATCTGTTTTATGTTTGTATCAGTATCTGTGTTTGTGTTCGCATTTGTGTGTAGGAGCCCATATACATACATAAACTTAATTATTTATATTTATGCGTAGAATGCATATACTAGCAAACGCAGTGAGACCACACTATGGCAAGGGTTGGTTCTACAAACTTACGATTAGTTACTCCTCGTATATTATTTATGGCTCTAAGTATAATTTAAAAGATAGTTCGATAAAAGGAATGTATGATGGTACTAAAAGTAATAATGATGAGTTTCATTGGGTAAGTGAGAAGGGAAGTGAAGTACAAAGTAGTGGAACTAAATGGAAAGATAACCTTGGAGCGGTTATTTCAAACAACAGTGAGAATAATGAAGATAATTATGTAAACCTATTTACTGATAAGATAATAATAGAAAAAAATTTAAAGACCAACAAAGTGTTCTCTATATATACGAATAGTTATATACCTAAAGAGAGTGAACATATATTAATTTTAAGTCTTAAAAAATTGAAGGAATATGAAAAGATAAAAGATAAAGTAAAATTAAGTGTTTATATATATGAATTGCAAAATTTGAGTAAATCTAAAATAAGCTTTAACGTTTTAAAAAAAATAGAAATAATTAATAATCTTTTTGAACACATTAATGCAAACATAGAACATGCATCCCCTTCTTTGTTACTGTCAACGTCCATAAGTTACAAGCGAATACATTTAAACAAATATACATACTTTAAGAATATACTGCGTGCTATATGTAATAATATAAAAGTGCATAAAAGCAATAAGCTAAGTAAGCTTTTAATAAATGAAGACAGAGGTAATAAAGATGATTATCAGTACACCATTGAATTACTTAAAAAGGAAAAAAAAAAAAATAAAAATAAAATAAATATGGTAAATGTATATACAAACCATCTCAATAATAGCGCCTTATGTTATATATTGTACTCCTACTCCACCTTATTTACTACATCTAATGCATATGTACTGTATATATGTAAATATATCCTATTGAATGTGGGTAATCTCAACTGCTTAGACATGTTGTCCCTGCTGTATTACATACGTAGGTCCAATGTGAAAGTTAGGGGAGCAAATATGTTTTTATGCAGAAGTGAAGGATTGAGCGGAAGTTTTGGTAGTAGATTGAGACGTAGTTCGAGTGATAGTTCTAGCGGCATGGTCGAAGGGCACGAACAAAATCACTTCGATAAAGCGGTGGATGAGTTGTCAAGTAATAAGTTAAAATCGCAGTGTAAGAGCATAAATAGTTTTACAATGAGCGACGAAATGAATAGAAAAGCTGTAAAGAGTAGAGTAATTGAAACAAATCACAAGGGCAAGTACGATGAATACAAAAATACGTACATGAAAATTCTGAGAACCATTATTCACCTTATAAATAAAAGGAAAATCTTTTTAGAAAATTCAAATATATCAGTACTAATTTTATATTATTATTTTAAAATGAATTTCATACCAATCCAGATATTTTATAAATTCCATTATAAAATAAAAAAAAATATAAAAAAAATTGATATCAAATACTTGTCTTTATATCTGTACATTTTGAGTAGCATTAAATTTGACCTTGGCTACTACAAATTTATTTATAAGTATTTAACGTCAATTTTTCAAAACAGAGAAAAAGAGTTTAACATGTTGTCTTTGTGTCTATCCTTTTACTCGCTTTCCAAAAACGGATATTATGACGAGACCTTTGTGAGATGCTGTGTAGGGCTATTTCGAACGTAATGGAATTAAGAAAAAAAGAAAGAAAGAGGAAAAAAAAAAAAAGAGGAAAAAAAAAAAAAAAAAAAAAAAAAAAAAAAAAGAAAAAAAAAAAAAGAGGAAACAAAAAAAAGAGGAAAAAAAAAAAAAAATGAAAACTAAAAAGTGAGAACCAAAAAGTAAAAATTAAGAAGTAAAAAGCACAAAACGAACAGCACTTATGTTCAAACAAGCGGAGCTGCCCTTTCATTGTGTAGTGGTCATATAAGAGTCGTTAAAGATAAATGCTAATGCTTCTTTCATTTTTGTTTTCCCCCCCCCCTTCGCACTTCCAATTTATAGGTTTGCAGGAAGCCTGAATAATGTAAACATAACTAACATAATATACACACTAGGGAAATTAAAAATAAGAGACGAAGAATTGCTGGATATATTATGCGATATTTTAATGAAAAGACAAGACAACATATCAGCAATAAATTTAAGCTTAACTGTTCATAATTTATCAAAATTAAATTATAAAAATGAGATTTTTTTTAAAATGTGTCTTGAAAAAGGAAAAGAATTATTAAGTACCTTTACAACAAAACAGCTGGTTATATTTGGTGAGGGAATGATAATAAATAATACATACGATTATGAATTCATGCAAGTTTTTTTTAATCAGCTTATAGAAATGGAATATAAGGATACTGCTACTTTTGTTAATAATAACGATATGAATAATAACGATATGAATAATAATGATATGAATAGTAATTATATGAAGAATAATCATATGAAGAATAATAATAATATAAAGAATACTAATTACAAGAAGAAACATATATTAAGTACAATTTGCTTCAGTTTAGCCCTGGAAAGAGAAAATTTTGTGAATCAATTTCCATTATCAATTAAAACGTTCATATCAAAAAATTTGAATAATATAATCCAGAGTAAAAGTATAAGCAACATACATGACGAAATTGTAAGTATACTAAATTATTTGAATATCGAAAATTTTGAGATAGTAAAACAGAAAAAACCGTATGTGTTTGATATATTTATTAAAGGAGATCAAAACATATATATCGATATACTATCCCCGTGTAAATATCTTACAAATTCGGTATATTTAAATGGATTTATAGAATTAAAAAAAAGACATATGAAATTGTTAAATGCGAACTATTATTATTTCAATAAAAAAAATTATTTATCTTTGGAAAGCTTAGATGAAAAAATAATTTTTATTAAAAACTTTTTGCAAAATGTCTGTTCATATAATTTCAACTATGTGAATAAAATGAAAGAAGAGAAAAAAAAAGAAATTCAAAATTTCCTTCTTCTTAACGCGAATGAACATGGTCATCCTTTTGTACAAATTTATTATGAACAAAATGGACATCAAAAGAAAGGAAATATTACAAATGATAAGAAGAGCTCAATTAAAAACAGAGATTATTATCTGTTACCTTCCTATGCGAATGTGGAAAATATAAAAAAAAAAATTTTAAAAAAAAAAATGCACCAAATAAATTTTGAGCAACCGTTAATAAAAAAACAGCAAATATTCATTCATTATGATGATGATGCTTTGTTAAATCGGAGCAAAATGGATTTATTAAATACGACCATGTCTATTTCTGACTCAAATATATTGTATGATGAGGAACAGGCAAGGGAACAGGCGGGGGGGAAGCAGTCGCCCATTCCGTTTAAAAACGATTTTAAAGAAAAATTTTTATTCAAAAAAAAATGCCATGGGTTAAGCAAATGGGAATATTTTGATGAAAGGACAGGAAAAATTATAATCAAAAAGAGGATATAACAATGAGGGGGAGCCTCAATAAAAAAAAAAAAAATTGCGCATGTGTGCGGTGCAAGTGCGTATAGACGCATATAAGTAAAAGCGAAAGTACGTATAAGCATATGTACGTATTAGTAAATGTTACATATGTACTCTTCCCTAAGCACATTAATATAGTTAATTATGTTCCACTTCAAAAAATTTCACGAATTAAATTTTATTCTTTTTTAAATTTTGCAAAAAAAAAAAACATATCCTTTTTTACACCTTTTTTAAGGTGTTTTTTGTTTTGTATTTTTTTTCTTCTCACGTATTTTTTTTTTTTTTTTCCACTTTCATTCAAGCTTTTACATTTTCCTTTCACTTGCTCATTCGGTTCCGCGTTGTCTTCTTTTTTTTTCCGTGGATCGGCCCCATCCGGTGCTTCCTATTTTATTTTATTTTATTCAAAAAGTTCGATATTTATTGTGTAGCATTTTACACCCTTATACATTTTCAACGTTTTTTAAAGAAAATTATTTGCTTATCAAGTGCCATTTTCAAGCATTTCAAGAATTTGTTCCACCTTGTCTACGTGTTAGTCGTCAATTATGTTTATTTGAAAGGAGCCTAAAAAAAAAAAAATAAAATAATAAAAAAAAAAAAAATAAGCATACATATAAAACGCAATAAATAGCATTATGCAGAAGAAAAAAAATACCGTAAAATAAATAAATAGAAAAATATTATGTGCAGCTTGCTAAATATAAATCACATTGCTTGTTCATAATATTATGAACATAACATAACTATTCAACTTTTCGATGCTCCAAAATTTTGCCCTTTATGCGCAAAAAAAAATAAAAAATAACAAAGCAGAACAAATTAGGGCAAAACAAAAACACCTTACAGTGAGGGTAATTCAGGTTATAAGTCACATAGCCCTTTATCCTAAATCTCTTTAGTATTCCTTTAATAATGCCAATAATTAAAATTAAAAAATAATGAATAAAATTATTTTTCTGATTTGTCTCATCAATTAAAAGATGTTTCAAATACATGCCTATATCGTTATCCACAACAATATATACACCTTTTTTGTATGTTTGTATTTTATCAGCATTTTTATTAAATAAAATAAACCATATATCTCTTCCTATAAATTTTAAAATATCCTTAACATCGTTGAATTCATTTTTATATATCAACATGCGTTCAATTAATTTTATACCTATACTTTTACCCATATCTTTAAATTTACTTGATAAAATATTTATATAATTTTTTTCTTCATTATTATTTTCTAAATACATAAGATTATTAATTATTCTATCTCTCTCATTATAGTGTTGTCCATATATGTTATTATTGCTCATTTCATTGTTGCTATCAATATTGCTGTCATTGTTGCTGTCATTGTTACTGTCATTGTTACTGTCATTATTGCTATCATAATAATTATTATTACTATTACGATTACATTTATTGTTATTATTACTATTACGATTACCTTTATTGTTATTATTACTATTAGTATTACCATTATTGCAATTAGTATTATTATTATTGTTATTAGTGTTATTATTTATTTTGTTCCTTTCTTTTTCATTTTCCTTCTCCTCCTCATTCTCATAGGGTAACCTCTTTTCATTGCGGTCTTCTTGATGATGATCTGAGGAGCTACTAAAGCTGCTAAACTCATATTCATTATTTTTCAAAAGGTCAATATTTATATTAATTATTTCATAAATTAACAGTAATAGACTTGTCTTTGATATTTTCCCTTCACTCATATTATTTATTGGATTTAAATAATACCATTAAAAGATAGTCCCCCCTCAAAGGAAGGCAAAAAGGGTGAAATAATAAAAAATAAATTAAAAAAAAAAAAAAGAAAAGATAAATAAAAGGTACAGAAAAATAAATAAAAAAAAAAAATTAAAAAATTAAAACGTCAAAAATAAAAAATATATGGCAATGATAAAAAATATATGGCAATGATAAAAAATATATGGCAATGATAAAAAATATATGGCAATGATAAAAAATATATGGCAATGATAAAAAATATATGGCAATGGCAATGAAAAAATATATGGCAATGATAAAAAATATATGGCAATGATAAAAAATATATGGCAATGATAAAAAATATATGGCAATGATAAAAAATATATGGCAATGATAAAAAATATATGGCAATGATAAAAAATATATGGCAATGATAAAAAATATATGGCAATGATAAAAAATATATGGCAATGATAAAAAATATATGGCAATGATAAAAAATATATGGCAATGATAAAAAATATATGGCAATGATAAAAAATAAATAGTAATGATAAAAAATAAATGATAAAATGAATAATACAAAATAACTGTAAAAAATGAATAATACAAAATAACTGTAAAAAATGAATAATACAAAATAACTGTAAAAAATGAATAATACAAAATAACTGTAAAAAATGAATAATACAAAATAACTGTAAAAAATAAATGATAAAGTAAATTATTACATATGTCCAAAAAACTATACATATAAAACGATGAATTTTAAATTATATTCTCTTTTGTGATGCCTATTTTTCTGGAAAATATTTGCAAAAGGGGAAACATATCTGAACAGACAAGCAAGCTTCAAATATGACGGTGTCATACATGGGAAAAATGTTCTTTGCTCATAGGAATAAATAGTGCTAAGGTATGCCTGTGAAATATATTTTCATGCACACATACCTACAATCATACATAATAATACAAGCATAAATAATACAATATAATAATATATACAAAGTGTACATTACTTTTGAGCTTCATTTTTTCGCACTTGAAAATAAAACAGAAGGTACTAGACTGTACTGTACCATAGTGTACAGAATTGAAAAGAAAGTCCTTTTATTTTTCAAATTAAAAAAATGTTAAACTTCAACAAGTTTAAACATATATATATATATATATATTTGCATACATGTAAATACGCATTAATATGTACCATATACATACGTACATACATATATTATGCACATGTATATACAGTAAAACACATGCTATGGAGAGATAATAATAATGATATTCAGGATATACTCACATAAATTAAAATACATACATATATTTTCGAATAAATTATACTTTAAAAATTTTCTTTAATTCATGATTTCAACAAAAAAATAAAATAAAATAAAATAAAACAAAATGAAATGAAATGAAACGAAACGAAACGAAACAAAATAAAACAAAATAAAACAAAACAAAATAAAACAAAACAAAATAAAACAAAACAAAATAAAACAAAACAAAATAAAATAAAACAAAATAAAATAAAACAAAATGAAATATAGTATAATACGACATAACATAATAAAAAATTCGTTTTATAAATGCACACATAACAGCTACTAAAATTGCAATTTTGGATAAGGCAAAAAATAGGTAAAATATGTCATTCAAGTATATTTTTGCAATATAAGTATACTACTTATACATATATATATATATATGTATTATATGCACGTAACAATAATGGGTAGGTTATATATTTTTTACAAATACAGCAACAACTAAATAAACATATACATTTTATTAAATATTTATTAAAAAAAAAAAAAAAAAAAAAGAATATAAATGTAGATATTTTTCTAACAAATTCAATAATAAGTAGGTCTGTTTGTTCCGAATATTTTAAGAGCGACTTTTAAGAATTTTGTTTTTAAAGTAAAAAAAAAATGTTATCTAAGTAGTAACAGGAGATTCAAATGCAAAAATTAATATAAATATATAAATTTATATATATATATATATATATATATATATATTTATATATGTATGCAAATATATTTGTGCATATATGCAAAATCATTTATTTTGTGTTTATCTATGAATTATATATATGTTTGTAAATATATATATAAAATTTTAGGAATGAATATAAATTAAATATTTATAAAAAAAAATACTTATGAATACAGTTGAGTAGGCATGTTTGAGTCTGCGAATTACAATTTTCCTTTTGTTTACTTATATATAAAACTATTCATTGTTTATACTTGTTAATTTATTTCAAAGGAACATAAGGCTCTGTTTATAAATTTATTTATATTATCATATATTACTTTATTTTAAATCTAATTTTATCCTATTTTAGCTTATTCTATTTTTTTTTCTTCCTTTTTGACAGAAATATGTAGTTAAAAATGCGTTTTCTAACAAACATAAATAATAACAATAACAACGTAAACTCGAACTCATCATATGATTCGAGTAATTTATTAATTTACAAATATACAAGAAGTTTTAATATAACATTTAAGAAAGATATAAAATTTATTCAGATTTTATTCCCTTCATTTACGATTTTTTGTGTTACCTTTTTTTTTTCGTTACTTCTATATTTATGCTTCTTCTGTTTGGAGGCATTTTATTTTAACAGGAAAAACCCGCTGTTTATAGATGAGTAAGGGAAAAAAAAAAAAAAAATAATAATAATAAATGTATAAAATTAATTAAAAAAATAGAGCAAAAGAACAAGATAGAATAAGTGTACGAGTAAATGAACAGTAGAGTAAAGGTGTAAAACATGGTATAATGATGAAAGCAACAAGTGAAAGAGAAAAGCAAGAACACATTTATGACTTGAAAAAGTCATTCATAATAAACTGATTCTTGCGTGCATTTTCCCACGTTCATATTATTTATTACTGTTTTCATTTGTTAGAGATGTATTAAAACGTTTTGGGCTGAACAGATTTTATATTTCAAATAATTACCAGTACTACAAGTTAATAACTGCTACTCTTTTTCATTCGAGCATATGGAACTTAATAGTATAGTTTACAAAAAAAAAAAAAAAAAAAAAAAATTAAGCTAATAATGTCGATGTTATATTGATGTGTCATAATTAAGCACATATATTATTATACACCAACATTGTTAAAACATAAAATGTATTTTTTAACCCTTTTTTTTTTTTTTTTTTTTTTTTATTTTTGTAATAGATTAACACATATTATTTAATGAACATTGGAATAGTAGTAGAAAAGAGGTAACCATTAATAATAAAAAAAAAAGCACTACATATAACATAGAGTTTATTACACAGCTTATTCATTCACGTTTGAAGTGCGTATATGTGAAATCTACATGTGAACATGTACGTATGAACATCCACGTGTACCCATGTTTTCACCTTTTTCTTTTTTATTTTTAAAGCTATGGGAAAGTACAGTATATAATGATTATGTTACTAAGTACGTTGTGCGGACACTTGTTAATGCTTGCAACCTCACCATGCGCAGATGTAAGGAAACGAAAGGCTCTAATTTGAAATTAGTGCATATATATATATATATAATATATATATATATATATATATATATATATATATATATATATATTATATGTATTCTTGTATATATTCGTACGTATGCATGCATGTACGTACATGCATCATGTTATGCTTTTATATTTACATTCCCACACTGCTCTCTTTTTAGGTGCATATGGGAATCACTGCAATTCTCTCAGGATTTATGGGTTTGTTTCTTCAAGAAGTTGTAACAAATTATAAGCAACTGACTGATAAGTGGGACGTCATTGGAAGTTTCATGTATGAATAGAAAATAAAAAAAATAAAATAAAAAATTAAAATAAAACAAAACAGAACAAAATAGTACAAAGCAAAATAAATTGCTGTAAACTGAAAAACATTAATATATTATTTCGTTCTTAACTTTGTAGATTTGCAGTATTGTCCCTTTATTTGACCATATCAATGTTTGCCTATAATGGTAGGACAGTGATGTGCATATAATAATAATATATGTATTATATATGTTTAAGCACATGTTTATATTTCTGTTTTTACAAAAATGTGTTCTTATAATTTTTTTTCTAAATGTGTACATTAGATTGAAGTTGTATATATATATATATATATATATATATATATATTTTTTTTATCCCATCTTGTTTTGTAGGAAATTTTGTTGGAAATATAGGAGGAATATTTGGAGGGTTTAGTTATCCTTACATTTTTAATAAGGAATCATTTAACGGGTAAAAAAACAATTTTAGAGGCCAAAAAAATAGCATTTTAAAATGTCCTATATAATTTCAATGCATGCTTGAAAAAAAAAAAATATATATTTTATACATCGTGTTTGTAATTTTTGTATAGCTTATGTATTATATGTCTTTTTTCATTATTATTATACAATATGGTCACATGATAACATTTTGCACATTTCCAATTTTTATTAATTTTATAGGCCGCAGAAAAATGTAAAAATTACCTTTGTAACATTAACGCTTTTGTTAATAATTGGTACATTTATTAGTTTAATATTTGTTAAATGTTAGAGGGATGAACATGTGCACATGTGCGTGTGTACATAATGTTTGTACATGTGTGTGGGTGTACATACGTTTGTATATATTTGTGCGTATATTTGTGTATGCTTTTGTGTGTACATTTGTGTTTATATACAAATATGTTCATGTGCACGTTAAAATATGAGGGTATCCCTTTTATTGTTAAGCTTTGACATAATAGAATTTCCAAAGAAAACTACAAATTTTATGATTTTACAGTTTTATTGTATAATATTATTTTATAGTTTTATTATACAATTTTATTTTATGGTTTTATTGTATAATTTTATTTTATAATTATATTTTGTAAATTTATTTTGTAAATTTATTTTGTAGTTATATTTTTTTTTTATTTTAATTTGTATATTCATACGGTTATACTTCTTTACAGTTATACTTCTTTACTACTATACTTCTTTACTGCTATACTTCCTTACTGTTATACTTCTTTACAGTTATACGTCTTTATTGTTGTTATACTTCTTTACAGTTATACGTCTTTATTGTTATACGTCTTTATTGTTATACTTCTTTACATTTATACTTCTTTACATTTATACTTCTTTATTGTTATACTTCTTTACATTTTTACATTTTTTTTTTATTTTATTTTTCTTTTTAATCAACACCAATGTAAACTTAAAAATATAAAGAAATACCGTTAAATGAAAAAAGGAAATATTATACTTAAATCTGCATGTATATTTTTTCGTACGTTGTAATTCATATGCTTAATGTAAATAGTGCAAAGTAAAACGTATAGAAGAGTGACAAATATGCACATTCATACAACAGATCAGATGAGAAGTAAAAATGGATATGCACCTGGCGAGCATACTATGGAATACAAACTTTTCCTCGTTATCACGAATGCAGCTTAACATATATACACGTTAACATGTATGCAGCGTATCAGCTCAACTTTTTGACACATTCACTTCCGACCACCTTTGCGCATGCTGTCGTTCCCACATATACATATGTACATGTGTATATATTTATGTATATATATATATATATATATATATATATATATATATATATATAAACTTACGCAAAAAGAGTGTATGCTATGCTATACTGTACTTACACCATGGAAGTTAGTACACACTTAATTAATTATGTCAAATGCCTTCTTAACATTGACTTTGACATGCTCAATTGACTTATCGTACAGTTGTTGCTCCTCCTGCGTAAGGGGAAATTCTATTGGATAAACCCCTTTGTTGTTTATAAAAGTAGTTGAACCAACAAACAAATCAGAACATTTATATAAACCATTTAAATAAACTGCGCATGTAAATAATTTATTTTGATTATACAAAAATGATTTTATCATATTAACAATAGCAGCAGCAGGGGCAAAAGCAGCAGATGATTTAGCTAATTTAATAATTTCTGCTCCCATATCTCTAGTTTTTTCAATAACTTCATTAATATCTTTGCTTGTAATTAAATTTTTTTTTACAAATTCGGAAAGAGGTATACCTGACACAGAACAATATCTTTCTAAAGGTACCATTAAATCACCATGCCCTCCTAAAATGATTGCATTAATATTTGCTGGTGAAACATTTAATTTTTCAGCTAGTAATGTTCTAAATCTTGCTGTATCTAATATACCAGCCATACCACATATTTTTTCATGCGGTAAATTACTATACTTATGAAATACATTTACCATAATATCAAGTGGATTACTTACACATATAACAAATGCATTTGGACTATATGTTTTCACAGACTCAGCTACACTTTTCATAATTTTTCCATTTACACCTATCAAATCTTCTCTACTCATGCCCTCTTTTCTTTGCACACCTGCTGTTATTACAATTACATCTGAATCTTTTATATCTTCAATATTGTTCGTACCTGTTATTATCCTATTCACCCCTAGTATGGTACTAAGGTGTTTTAAATCTAATCCTTTCCCTTGTGGTACCCCCTGCACTACATCATACAAAACAACATCCCCCAGGTTGTCCACCAAGCACAACTGACCCACTAGGGCTCCTATATAGCCACTTCCGATAAGCGATATCTTCGGCATTTTTAAGAAAAAAGGACACGTATAAAAAAGAGGCAAAATGGGAGAAAAAGTGGGAAGAAATGAGAAAAAATGAAAAAAAATGAAAAAAAGAGTAAAAACGAGAGACCAAATGAGGATACGATATAACTAAATGAAGCGAGATAAAACAGAATTAAACGAAATTAAATTGAATAATATCAAATGGCACAAAATAATGGTAAAAAATAAGGCGAAATAAAATAAAAGAGGGGAAAAATACAATGATGAAGGAAAAAAAGATAAAAAAATTTGGAAATGAAATATTTTAGCAACAGAAGAGCAGAAAAAGATAATAAGATTTCTGAAACTTATATAGTTGTTCCACAAAAAAAAAAAAAAAAAAAATTAAATTAAAAAATAAAAAATAAAATAAAATGAGAAAAAAAATATAAACCTTAACATATAAAAATAAAAATAAAAGCTAACACATTGAGCATAAAAAATTAAAATAACCTTCAACATGAACGTAAATACAAAGGCACTTAATATAAAGATAGCAGGAACACACTGTAGAGGTGATAGGCATACAAAATGAAATAACACATTCACTTTGAGCGAATAGGGAAAGGGTGGAACAAGGTGGTTACTCAAAAATGAATGTTTTAATTTGTCCGTACTTTTTCCATAATTTTAAATATTCGTTCTTTCTTCTTTTATCACATTCGTGTATTTTAAATGAAGATAAATCAGGCATAGTGAAGGTCGTTATATACATATATATACATAGGTACACATGTATTTCAAGAATAAAATTGTAAGTTCATCCCGTTTTGCAAATCGCATGATTATGCAAGGCAAATTTTTTTTTTTTTTTATACATACATATATATATAAATACATGCATATGCATATATATACACATGTGCAGCTCAACGTTTTATACACCCTTCCTATTAAGCATTGATAAATAAAAATACTTACGTCATTTAAATGTAAAAAAATAAGAAAGATAAAGAAAAGTAATTTTTTTTTTTTTTTTTTCATATATAATACATATATCGCGTATATATTTTTTTTTAATTATTGTTTTCTAATAACAAAGGGGGAATGTGTGTACCTCTTTTGTTATACCTAAGTGGTCAATCAGAAAGTGAAAAAGATGGATTTTAAAATAGGCATATTCGTAAGAGAAAAAGAAGAAAATGAAATTACAATGCCACTATGAGTTGTCGCTATGAGAGCATAGTACACATATATGTATGTAGATCTCCATTAAAAATATACAAATGTTTTAATATATAATATACACACCTACAATTCGGACTTTTTTTTTTTTTTTTTTTTTTTTTAAATTCAATTTTCCACATAATGCATATTTTTATATTTTACGTGTAAACGATGAGGTACTGTAAGAAGCCATATAAATTTAAAATTCTTTTTCCCAATTTTTTTTTTATATAATTTTTTTAAATTACAAATTGCTACCAAAATGGTTAAAACTGTAAGTACACGTATGTATGCATTTGTGTACCCTCCTATGTACGCAATTATGTGCGTAGTTTTGCATGTATACACGTAATTGTTTACATATACATATGTATATGCGTATGTATATGCCTATGCATACGCCTATGCATACGCCTATGCACACATGTACCATGGGGAGAGGACCTTTTTAAACGAAGGTAGACATATATATATGTGCAAGCAGGAATACTGCCTTTTAGTCGGTTAATTCCCATGTACCCATTAATTCTTGAAAAAGTATGGGAAAAATATGTAAGTCTGTACGTTCATAAATTATATAAACTGTTACGAAAAAATATCACATTGAGACAGTATCTGTACAATTTTATTTTCATTTACGAACATTTTTGATAAGTTCAGCTTGCCCATTTTTGCACTTCCAATTTTTACAAAATTTTGGGGAAAACGATAATTACAGTATCCAACTTTTGGAAAAAATGAAAAAAAAATATTATGTAGATCTTAAATTTTTCTTCATCTTACGTGTGCTATATACCAAAATTTCATCAAATCATTTATATGAATAAAAGTGATATGCGGCACATGCCATCCCCTTATAAGTTGTAAGATAAAGAACGAATATCTTATTATTATGTATTCTCATTAATCTGTTACTGAATGTTGCATATAACCTAAGAAAAACGACTTAAAGCAATTTAGCCTTGCCCCAATTTTCCTATATCTGCGTAAGTAAAAATGTTATTTGTTAATTCAAAATAACGTTTTTTTTAAAAAAGAAGGAAAATATCTTAAAGAAACAAACGATAAAAAAGAGGAAGCTTGTGCCTGGTTTTTTTTTTTTTTTTTTTTTTCAAATAGCCAAATTAATTTAAGAAAAAAAAAAAAAAAATGCGTCGACTGAATAATTCTACCTTTACATGTGCATGTACAAATATACATATATATATATATATATATATATAGTACACAATACTTTGGGTGATATACAAATTAAGTTATTCTTTTTGAGGTCATAATTTTTTATTTTCTCTACATTTGGAATTCTGGCATTTATGTATTTTCAATTTTTTTTATTTTTTCGTTTTTGAAGTATATTTTTTTTAAAAAACATTTGCATTTTTCATATTACTGCTTAATTAAACGTAGTATTGCTTTACATACACGATGTGGAGCATTCAATCAGTATGGACATTGTGAAGAACGGCGAATAACTCTGAATTGAGAAAAAATCAAAAAAAGAAAAGGAAGTGCAGGAGCAGGAACAAGTTGATGTGCCCATTTCTCTGTAAACAAATGCGCAAAGCGTGCATTTTAGCTCTTTTATCCTTTAGTCAGTTACGTTTATTTGTTTGTTATTCGTTAGGTGTTATTTGGTGGATGTCATTTGTTTGTTGATACTTGTACGTTGTTATTTGTTTGCTTCTATTTGTTTGCTTCTATTTGTTTGCTTCTATTTGTTTGCTCCTACTTGTTTGCTCCTACTTGTTTGCTCCTACTTGTTTGCTCCTACTTGGTTGCTCCTACTTGGTTGCTCCCACTTGTTTGCTCCTACTTGTTTGCTCCTACTTGTTTGCTCCTACTTGTTTGCTCCTACTTGTTTGCTCCTACTTGTTTGCTCCTACTTGTTTGCTTCTATTTGTTTGCTTCTATTTGTTTGCTCCTACTTGTTTGCTCCTACTTGTTTGCTCCTACTTGTTTGCTCCTACTTGTTTGCTCCTACTTGTTTGCTCCTACTTGTTTGCTTCTATTTGTTTGCTTCTATTTGTTTGCTCCTACTTGGTTGCTCCTACTTGTTTGCTCCTACTTGTTTGCTCCTACTTGTTTTCTCCTACTTGTTTGCTCCTACTTGTTCGTTTTTTGCCTCCCTCCGAATGCCGTGCGTTTTGGCCCCTTTCCCCTATTTATATAGAAAAGTTGCAACAGAATGGACGAGTATGTATTGCTAGCTTTTTTTATTGGCTTCTTAATTTTATCAGGAATAACAGCGTTGAGAGCATTAGTAGTATACAGCCGTAAAGACGAAAAGAATCGATCTATTTACTTTTTTATAAAATTTCTTGTTGTTATAGGATTTGTTCTGTGTTGGGATACGGTAATATTACTTCCGATTGATGTTTATTATAATTTATCGCATGATATAAAAAAATATGTAAATATATTTACCTTATATAGATCCTATTACTGGGCATGCTTAGTCTTCATTTTTTTTTTAACACCAATTACAAACACTATTTATTTAGAGCCAGAAAAGCAGACTCGCTCCCATAGGCGAAATAATTATGACAACAATAACAATAATAATAATAATAATTATTATTTTGGCAGTAGTTATGGCAATACTAAGAGTAAGAAAGGAAGTAGTAGGCGTAATACAGGACAAGGCAATGAAGTGGACATATATAAATATAAGAAGCTTTTTTCAAAAATATTATCAGCCACTTTTTTCTCCTTTGTTTTAGCATTTTGCTTATTTTTCTTGACATACTTGGCTGTTAAAAAATTTACCATATCATTAGATGCACAAGATTGTAAATTATGGTACCCTTATATTGAAAACACAAATAAAAAGGACTTTTTAAAATATAATATTCGAAAAATCGAAAGTTGTCAGAACATTGTACATACAAATATCAAAGTGAATATAGACTTAAATTTTAACGACTATATTGTAATATTTATGTTATTTGTCGGGCTTCATTTTTTTTCATTTTACGTTGCAATCGGGTTGGCGTCCTTTCCCTTAAGCTTAATTAGATCATATATATACAGAAAAAAAAAAATAAAAGAAGATGATTTCAAATATGAGCTCTCATTAATAAATAGAAAAGCAACCAGGCTAATGAACATTACAGAAATGTTACAAACAGAAAGGAAGCAAATATATAAAGTGAACTACTGCATATCGTTTATTAAATATATAAGATATAAGAGACAGAAAAAAATTCTCAGTTATATGGTGCATAAACTAGAAAAAGACTATGAAAATCTATTAGATAACTACAATAACCCTACAAATAAAGTTTATTCATTTGTTGCTCTTTTGCTTGGCATACTTTTTTTAATAGTAAGTATAGCTATTGTTCTTCATATTATTTTTTATATTATATTAGACTTGACGGGAGGGAATAGGTTTTCTTTTAATCCCATGTTTTTGGACATTCTTCTAGAGGTGATAGGCTGCATATATGTAGTGAAATGAATTAGAGGGAAAGGAAATACTCAACTAGCCAATTATTTCGTTCTATATTTTGCTTTTTGCTTTTCATATAGTACATTTTACATTTTGTTTGTTATGTTATACATTTTTTTTTTTTTTTTTTTCCATTTTCCCTTTACAGCACTTTGTGAAAAACAACTTAATCGTAATTTCGATGATCATCTATACACTGATTGCGTCCTATATGCTTATCTGCGCATTGTCTGGGTTCATTTATTTCTGCTCCGAGGTAAGAGCAAACAAAGTGGAGGAGCTTACATTGTACATGGAATGAGTAAAATAAAAGTGGTTACACTCCTTTCTGCGCCGAGGAACATATTTTTCTGATACATTACTATTTATCGTTTATTATTATTTATTAGAACTATTTTATTTTATTTTTCCCTCTTTTTCTTTCCTTTTTTTTCAATCTCCCTTTTTAACAGCTCCATCTAGGACTTGTTTTTGCTTTAGAAAAAAAAGATACATATTTGAACTCCTTCCTTTTGAACATATGCCTTTTTTTTTTTGTTTCATCTGGAGCGGCGTTATTCTCAACGGTAGGAAGAAAAAAAAAAAAAAAAAAAAAAAAAAATATGAAAATGGAAATGGAGCGTCCACTACTACAACTGCTACTACTACTATTACTACTATTTTTAATAATAATAATAATAATAATAATAATAGTGATAAATGCGAATATGAAAATATTTCTCATTATCTATCTGCGGGCATTTGGGGGCAAAATGACAATTGTTCATGAAGCATTTTCCCCTTCATTTTGTGCATATTCGTCGTTATACGTTGCAATGTGTGTACATATGTAGTATGTATATGTAAGTATGTGCATTATAGGCACATTTATTCATACATAACTGTGTCTGTCTTAGAAAATACTTAACGCTTATTCAAGGCGCTCTCACGCAATTTTTTTTTTTGACCTGACCTTAAGAAAGCTTGGTATTATTGGGTAAGGAAAATTAATTTTGTTTTTTTTTTTTGCTCTTATAAATTTTTTTTTTTTCATATGGTAAAAATTGCAAGAAGTGCTTAATTGGTATTATACCACCTTACATACACAATATATGCCATTACGTAGCATCCGTACTCACATTAATTTTGTTCTATTTTTTTACCTTTTTAACAGACAAGCATATGCAAACAATGCGTTGTTATACTTCGTTTTAGTGATAAACTTGTTAACGGTCATCGTATTTTTCTTCCCAAAAAAGTGCAGCCTTAGTTGCTTATCTGTGCCTTCAAAATTTTTTAAAATTAGCGATGAGGTATACGATGGACAAGAAATAGATTTGGAAAGTAACACTGCTTCAGACAACATTGACAAGCAGCACTTCAAGGCAACAAAACTGTTCAAATAGGATCCCTAAAATGCCCTCATATGTATAATCGTATAAGGCGTACGTGCATACAGGCATACAGACATACAGGCATACGCATATACATATAGGCACACTCGCACCTGCATCCACATACACATACATACAACGACCGTTGTTATTCTAACAAATTTACTCTTTCCATTTAAACGAATGATTATATATGTAACGGTATTTAACTGCACTTCCTCAATGAGGACGCACTAATTATATGAGTACCTAAAATAGCATGTATATTTTATTTCCCAAGGATGATCTAAAATGTCAGTTTAATTTTTTTTTAGACTTTTTTTTTTTTATTTTAGCTAGCTATATTATTGTTAATTATTACTGTTCATAATTTTTCTTTTTTTATTTTATCTAGCTATGTTGTTGTTAATTATTGTTACCCTTTATTTTATTTTATTTTATTTATTTTTTTTTTTTTTTATCTAGCTATTTTGTTGTCAATTATTGCTACTCTCATTTTTTTTTTTTTGTATATATATTTTAATTTATTTTTTCATTTTAAATTAGTTTATATGTATGCTGTTCCTTTGTCCTTTCTGCTCAACCTTTTGAAATTTTTTTTTAATTTTCGTGCTTCGTTTCTGCACTTGAAATTTAAAAAAAAAAAAAAAAAGAAAAAAAAACAAAAATGCATTACATATATATACATATATACAACTATACACAACAAGCGTCCACTTAACATATGTACAGAAATTCGTTCAATTCTCTTTTCCTTTTATGTCTTGAATAATTAACAACTTTCACCAATTCGTCATTTCGCCATTTCACCATTTTGTCATTTCTTTATAAGGTGAAAATAAAAAAAAAAAAAAAGGTAGAACACCTTTTTGTAAACGTTAAATTCATGCAACTAACATACACTGACCTCCTACTGCTTTAATTTTCTTCTCTGCCCTTTTAGAAAAGTATCTTGCTTTTACTACAATGGGCTGACCACATCTTAACGCCCCATTTCCTAACACTTTAAAGTATCCTTTCCTTGTCACATCAATAACAGGAACAATATTTTTATTCTCACTAAATTCTTTTTTTTTTTTTTCTGGTAACAAACCCCACAATCTATCGATGTTTATTGTTGGACAAAATTTACGGTTTTTCAATAAATTGAAATGCCTCATACCGACCTATACATAAAGGTACACAAATACATTATTACATATACACTGAGCATACACATATTACATATATACTATACATACTCATATTCATACACTTTTGCGAATGCACATATACATCTCATTTATTTGTGTGTAAAAAATAAGCATATACGAGATGTCATTTGAAATTGGGGGAATACACAACAATGATACGAAAATTATCCTTTTTTAAAAATTAAGACAACATTTCCCCCATGGATTAACTCATTTAACACAAAATGTTTGTATACAATTATCACGTTAATGTATATAATTATGCACATGTGGTATACGTGACCATTCTCTTCTAATTTGTTCATACCTTTCCAAAGTACCCTGGGTGATATTTGTCGAAATTTATTCTCATGTGATGCATACCCCCTGCTTTTCCTCTTCCACCTGGATGTTTTCTGTGCTTTCCCACACGACCATGACCAGCTGATACATGTCCTCTCTTCTTTCTGTGTTTCTTAAATCTAGTTGCCATATTTTATTCTATTATAAAAAATGCTTTAAAAAAGGAGTGGGTGAAAAAAAAAAAAAAATAAAAAAAAAATAAAACTATAACATATGTTTACATATACATACTTGTATAAATTTTAATTATGCATAAAAAATATTTTCCATAAAATGAACTCAGTTTCATTTCGTTTTATCTTCTAAGGAATCATGCTAAAGTGCATGATATCGTTTTGTTTTGTTTTGCTTAGCTTTGCTTTGTTTTTCTTAGCTTTGCTTTGTTTTGCTTAGTTTTACTTTGTTTTGCTTGGCTTTGCTTTGTTTTGCTTAGCTTTGCTTTGTTTTGCTTAGTTTTACTTTGTTTTGCTTAGCTTTGCTTTGTTTTGCTTAGCTTTGCTTTGTTTTGCTTAGTTTTACTTTGTTTTGCTTAGCTTTGCTTTGTTTTGCTTAGCTTTGCTTTGTTTTGCTTAGTTTTACTTTGTTTTGCTTGGCTTTGCTTTATTTCTTTTGCCAATTTTGTATATTACATACATTTTTTACTGACTGCATTTTTTTTTCTTTTTTTTTAAATATACCTTGAGTAGTTAAGGCTCCTTTTAATTTATGCCTTTTGAAAGTGTCGCAACGTGAAGTTACAAGTTTGTACCTATATATATATGTTTATATGAACAAGCTAAATACCCTTACGATTTTATTTTGCTTATGATGAACTTTAACGTAATTTTCAAATTTACCCTATGTGTCAATTTTTAATTTTTTAATTTTTTATTGTATTTTTCTTAAGCTGTTATTTTATATGCATTTATATTTTTTCAATTAAAATGTGTTCATAATTATTTTGTTCAGTTATTTTTCTCCTATAAATACGTGTATATATATATATATACTATTTTTATATTCATAATGTACATTAAAAAATTGGTGCCATAAGGGGTAAACGGTACAGTGCTTTTCATTGTTTAAAATATAAACGAAAAAAAGAAAAAACGGAATATACAGAAAAAGCGGAATATACAGAAAAAACAATATATACAGAAAAAACGGAATATACAGAAAAAACAAAATATACAGAAAAAACAAAATATACAGAAAAAACAAAATATACAGAAAAAACAATATATACAGAAAAAACGGAATATACAAAAAAAACGGAAAAAGTTTTTACAATAAATTAGTCTATGCTAACGTATCATTTTTCAACGGAATAAAATTTTTGTATTCACTATTTATATATGTGAAAGTATATAACTGCGCATTTTTTGACGATCTTTTTTATGTTTTTGAACGCATAAGTTAATATGTTACTCCTTCGCGTATTGCCCTTTCCACCTTCGTGAAAAACATAAATCAGTGAGTGTGTATGAGTAGTATTTATATATATGGGAATTCATTAATTTAGTGCTAATTAAGTTTTTGCATTAATATATAGGTAATAAGAAAAGAAAAGTGAGCATATTTTTTAACGTACCAAATGCTCAAATGTTTTTTTTTCTAAGAGCATATTTAAAAAGATTTATATAAAATAAGGGAAAAAGACTAATGCCATTTTAATTTTAATTTTAATTTTAATTTTTTTTTTTTTTTTTTTTTTAATCCATTGGTATATGTTGTACAGCGTAGAGATCTGTCATGGGTATTATGAAGGCATATCAAGTTTAGAACAAACAGCTGCAGTCTGTGTAAAGATAATAATATATATATATGTATATGCGTACGTACGTATGTATGTTTGTGAGGGTGTGTATTTGCCCTCCCCGAATTTTAAACAAAAATGAGATAATACATATGTAACGTAAGAAAAAATAAAAAGAGGCAAACAGAACAATTAACGTAAAAACAGATAGAAAGGAACGGATTTTGTGTGAAATAGAAAGTAGATATGTGCCTGTTGAGCGTATTTATAAGTTCATTTTATCCTTTTATTTTCCAAAATATTATTTTGAAAAGTTATTAGGCATGTAACAAATGTACTAACATAAATGTATGTTCCTATATGTACATATATATATGTATGTGCATACATATTTTACGCGAAATCTACGAAGCGTAATATTAACTACTCAACAGAAAACATATAAACAGAAGAGCAAATTAGAATATGCATTCTGTTGTGATGGATCCCCTCCACATTCTTTGCTGTCGTTCCCATTTTTATGACACTAAAACGGGCTCCCTAAAATTTTAAATGAACAAATTTTTTTTCTGCTCGTTTTTTTCTGCTCATTTTTTTTTTTCGTTTTCGTTTTCGTTTTCGTTTTCCTGTTCTTTTTCTTGTTCTTCTTTTTGTTCTTTTTCTTGTTCTTTTTTTTGTTTCTTTTCTTGTTCCTTTTCTTGTTCCTTTTCTTGTTCCTTTTCTTGTTCCTTTTTTTTGTTTTACCTATCTGTTGTGTGAAGAGAAAAAAAGCGCCATAGGTATCTTATTTGTATGCAGGTACATCATCCGTAAGAAATGATTGTTTATACATTTTGTGAATGGAATTTTTAAAAGCATATTGGCATGAGCGATCTTTATAGAACTAATTTACATGTACCTTTCCGTCTACCCTTTTATTATTTTTTTTTTTTTTCCCTTTATTAAATACATTTCATATAAAATGGTATTAAGGTCGAGCGTACTAATATACATATAAATAAAAGGATACATAAATGTTTTAACAAATTCGTTCAATTTTTTGTTTCTACGTACTACTGTCAAATGAACATATGACAGTATAGGAGGTGTGTGGTATGGGAGTTAAGCAGTTTATTTAGGAAAAAAAAGAAAAGAAAAAGGAAATCTCATAACTATCCCTCTTTTCATTTAATACATATATGTCCTACTACCTCCCCCACTTTATAGAACATATAAGTATGCCACTATCACGTATAACATAATACTTTGATCATTGCCTATATACCATTGGGTTTAGCATTTCTAAATATATAAGGATTAATAAGGGCTTAATGTTGCATAGAACAGTCAAAAAATATGTACAGTTATATAAAATCGCCTATGGGAGTATATATATATATATATATATATATATATATATATATGTGTGATTATATATGTATGTACATATGTGCATATAACAATATGGCAATATGCCTGTAACAACTTTTCTAGCATTAAATATGTTTTTTACATATGGTCAGCTGAGGCATAAATAAGCGAAATTCTCTTAATGAAATATGTTTAAACAATGTATAAAATAAAAAAAAAAAAAGGATATAAAAGGGCCTATTTGCCTGTTTTATCTTAATGCATACTATACATTCCCACCTGTCCCATTCATTATATGTACAATGTACCAAAAGATTTTAACCACATAAGAAATAATTTTTTTCCTTTATTTTTTATGTGGTGTTCATTTTTACAACAATTAAAAATTGTACTAAATGTTATAAAAAATATATAATATTTAGATCAAAGGGGTAAAGCAAACCATATAATAATACAGTGGTAATGATACCATCGTAATAACACAAAACTATGCGTATTTCTGCCTGATCAAAATGCTAATGAGGAAAAGGATCACAGGGAAAACACATTGCTAATAAATTTAAAATAAAATAATACAATACAATACAAAAAAAAAAAAAAAAAAAAAAAAAAAAGGGCAAGTCAAATGATATGTTAATACAATATAAAAAAGAACAAAAAAAAACGGCTAAGTCAAATAATTTATTAAGCCTCATAAAAGAATTTTTGTTTTTTATCTTATTCGTTCAATAAAAAAAAAAAAAAAAAATTCAATTGATTTATCCACAGAATATATATGTTTCAACATTTAAGTATAAATATATATGCATGCGAGGGAGATCGCAAAATATTTTTTTTTTTTTTTTTTTTTAACTTTTTCGTGATACTACGTTTAAGTATTTTATCTCAAATATTATTCGTAGTATATATATATATATATAAATGTATAATATATATATATATATATATTTCCTTTTTAATGTAACTCTAAGATAGATTTTATAATCTCATAGTTCCAGGAATTTGGATTTCAGATGTTTTGCTTCGTAGTTCTTTCGTTGTAGATAAAGTTAAGTTCTTTTGATTTGTTTACCTTTCACTGTTATCATGGGTAAGTTTATAATTTTTTGAGCCCATGCGTTCTTTTCCCGTACTAGGGAGATTTCACTGCGCATTTGTAATTTGTTATAACATGAACACATGCTCTAACATATAAACTTATATATATATATATATATGTACACATGTATGTGGACCCACAGGCTTACCTGTATATGTTCGCTTAATTCACGCTGCTATTAATTTCCTTTTTTTTCCAGATAAGGAACAAAACGAAGTTGACGACTGGACCGAGTGGTTAAATGATGATGACGAAAAAAGGGAAGTGTTCAACACGGAATATACATCAAAAGACGATGCAATTAAAAAAGAAATATTACAAAACAACTTAGATGATATTGCTGATTTTTTAGATATAAGTGATAATAATAGTAATATTAAAATAAAAAACAGAACTAATAATGAAGAAAATGAAACTCCAGTTAAATCAAAAATACAAGAAAAAATAATAACATTAGAAAGCACACCATTGAATTCAATAAAAGATTGTGAAGCACTAGGTGAAATATTAGCATCTAGGATACAAAAATGTAAAGCTAAAAGTGTAGCTATAGAAAGATTTCTATCAATTATTCTTCAAGCATGTGATGGAAAATTAGAGGATAAAGAGTTACAATGTGTAAATAGGAAAATACAAGAAATTATTGAACAAAGAGAAAAGAAAAAAAGATATGCACAAATAAATAAAAAAAAGCCAAATGAAGTAAAAAATTCCATGAAAAATTATAAAGATGAAGTAGATATGATATATGGCGATTTATCATATGATGAAGATGAATACGAGAATGAAGGTGCTGACGAATATTTTGAAGAATATTAGATAAACTTCGAACAAACGCTCTTTTTGTTTCATTCTGTATTTATTATATATAGTAGCACAGCTGCTTCGTTTGACATTAACCTTCGCGCGCACAAGCACAGGCGCGGACATACATGCACATACGTGTACATTTACTTCCCCCTTATTTTGTATTCCTTTCTTTTTTTCTTTTTTTCTTTTTTTTCAATTTTTCTCCATTTTAAAAATGCCCAACATTTTAAACGTATTTTTTTTATAAATTTATCCTATGCATATACTTCCAATAAAATTTTGTGTTTCCCTTTATTTTTAATTTTTTGAAAACTCCAATAAAAGAACACTATTGATTAAGTTGTTGTAAATTAAAATTACAAACTAAAATATATGAACATGTACAAAAAAAAAAAATGGCCTACTACACGTCTATCTGTTTAGCATTTTTACCTCATTATGCAAAAAAAAAAAAAAAAAAAAAAAAAAGACAGCGATCAACTCATGTTTGCCACTTAATTTTTAGCTATACAAAAAAGTAGTGAAATGGAAAAAAGTATCATAAAAATACCACATTTAATACACATAAATATCATAGTTATTTATTGGCACATATATCAAAGTACGTTAAGTGCAAAGAAGCGAACAGGACCAAGCGGTGGGATAATCAGACACCCATAATCTCATAAATCAAGAATTTTTTTTTCTCTTCATGCGTAAAATTTTTCCACTGTTGTAAGTCAACCAAAATATATTTGATGTTTAAACATTTTATGTGTTGTCTTTTCATATTTGTGTAAATATCTATTTGGTTGTTTACATCATTACCTAGCTTATTTATATAAAAATTAATAATAACTTTTTGAGAATCTTTTTTAATACTATCCCTTTCCTTTTCTATGTCTAAATAAATATGACTTAAGTAATAATTATGCACAGTTTTATTTTTCCTTATATTTTTTACTTTAAATATTGTATCGTTAAAATCGGTGTTTAGTAAGACTTGTAATTTGTCTATTTGATCTTGTATTTCTTCTTTTAGATCCGTTGCGTCTTGCTCACTACCTAGTTCCATATTTTCTTGAATTTTCTGCAAGATTCCTTTTTGTTCTAATTTTTCAACAACTATTTTGTTTATTTTATATACACTGTATAATGCATCTCTGTCGCATTGCTTGTTCATATTGTCATCGTTATCATTTTGTTCAGTTGACAAATTTGTTTTCTCATCCTTCGTTTGATTTGTCTTTCTCATCTGATCCGTTTCCCTCATCTGACAGTCTAAATTTCCATGCGCTAACATGCCTACCCCTTGAGTTCTCTCATAATCATGAGTTAGTGAAACATAAATTTGGAACAGTTTTACTTTGTCCTCTTCATTTGTTGCACTAAAATGTTCAATATTAAATAGGTAATCAAACATACACACGTACGAATGATAATTGGAAATATACAATTTTAAGTAGGTATATAAATAAATTAATAACAATAAATCTTTACCATCAAGAGAATAAAATTTATTTAAAAATTTTTTTTCTAATATGGACAAAATGCACAATGGAAAATTAAAATCTGCTTGTTCTTTTAACGTAGCGATGGATAATAGTAGAGTCAATGAGCTAGACATTGGCAGCAATTCAATTACATTATACAAGTACGCGTTTAACTGATCATAAAAATAATAGTTAGTACAACCTAATGTGGCATACGATAGATATATATTCACTAGTTTCTTTGCTATATCAACTTCGAATTTTTTATCTAAAATGTTATCAAAATTTTTACCATCCAATATACCTACAATTTCATTGCTTACTTCGTGTAATAGCACTACATTTCGTACGTTCAAATTACACAAGGATGTGCACAGCAGCATATAACAATCCAGACTTATACACTTCTTTTCCCTACTATATGCTCCTTCATTCTGTCCAAGAACATTATTATTATTATTTTGATAGTGTCCTAATTCCCCCTCATTTTTAGCTTCTTCCTTTTTAATGTTATTTAATATTACTTGAATGTAATTATTTATAAAGGTGATAAAGTTTAAATTTACGGATGCATTTTTTATATTTTTCATATTTGATAAAATTAATAAAAATTGAAAAAATTTATTCATATCATCTTTGAAAAAATTATGTAAGTATCTTTCTTCTTTAATAGTTAATATCATTTCTTCCAACAACATTTGTGGTATAAACTGTATTTTCGAAAAGCATAATGCAAATAAAAACATTTCATGAAAATTAAAAAAAGACATTTTTAACTTAATAAGTGATAAGAAGTCAAGAAATATGGGACTTTTCCATATCGTTATTTTGAAATTATCCTTTTCATTTATTAAAACTAATATTTTATTTAATAAGTTTAACAATTTAAACATATCTACTTCTTCCTTTTTTGCTTTTTTAAAAGATATATCTTTTTCATCATATCTTTCTTTATTTTTAATATACACAAAAAAATTATTGTCGTTCAGAATTTTCTGAACATTGTTTAAAAGTTCATTTAAATTTTTTTCCGAATTATTCGTGTTATAAAACTTTTTATCAATTCTTATGAAACTACGCCTCACTGTAAAATAACAGCTGTATTTGTCAAATTGCAGGATATATCCCTCGCATTTCTTAACTTGTATTCCAAACGATCTGGGGAAAATTCTACTCTTCAAAGTAGCACTTGCATATATATTCGGTGTGCATATTATCCTCATTTTCTCCCGCTCTGATTTTTTACTGCTTTATTTGATTATTGTCCTGTATTTTTCCTTTATTCTGTTTTGCCACAGTTTACCGACTTATTTTGTTCATTTCATTTTAGCAGTTTATATGTGCAGTTTATTTGAGCAATTCATTCGAGTAGTTCATTTGCGCAGTTCATTTGAGCAGTTCATTCGAGTACATTTGCGCAGTTCATTTGAGCAGTTCATTTAAGCAGTTCATTTGAGTAGTTCATTTGGGCAGTTCATTTTGTGCAGTTCATTTTGTGCAGTTCACTTAATTTCGCTGCATTTTTTTTACTTTTTTCTGACCAAGTAAGGTAAAAACGAAGAAACGATAAAAGCGACGTTTTAAAAAAAATAATAAAACATAATAATAAAAAGAGCGAATTTTTTTTTTGAAAGTTACCACAATCGTATAGGATATAAAGATGTGTTTCTATTCTTAAGAGGTAACTACTTTTTTGAAAAATATTCCGGTAAAATTGCTAACCATGTAAATATGAAATTTTTTATTTTTAATGAGTTCCCGTTCTTGCTCGCTGGAAAAAAAAAAAATAAAAAAATGTAAAAATAAGAACAAGTTCATTTTGTACTCTTATATGATTATTCACTCCTTTACAAAAATTAATAAAAATATATGTGTATCCACTTGTAAGTCTGGGTTATATACAAGCATATAGTTATTTCCTAAATGCAACATATAGATTTATAAAGATATGACCATTTTATATAAATCCCGTGCCTCCTTCCACATTTGTTATTTTTAAGAGAACTAGCTACAACATTTTTAAGAGGCCTTAATTAAACAACGAAATCGCATATTACGTATATAGTAGTACTACATTCACTTACAATGTAGAAGGTGGTACTACTACCAATATGCAGCAAGAAAGGGGGAAGTTATAACAACATAAAGTACAAAATTATATTCAGTATGTGAACAAAAAAAGTGTTCTTCAATTATTTAGTGTAATTTAGTTTTTACATGCACACATTCATAAAGTTTTGGCCCTTTATTCTTTTATTTACAATTTTTAAGCTCAATGAGTATCGCTCTGGGGGGTGAAGTCCAAGCGTACACATATATATTTAAATATATATATGTATATATTGTTATAATGTGAAAAAGCGCCTCCGGATAAAATTAGGACAGCATATTCACTTGTGTATACGGTACATGCAAAAAGAAATATGGGTGTAAAAAAAAAAAAAAAAAAAAAAAAAAAAAAAAAAAAAAAAAAAAAAAAAAAAAACGAACAAACAAACAAACAAACAAACAAACAAAAGCTATAGAGGCAAAAACTCTACAAAAAACTAAAGCAAAAATGAAACACCTTAATAAAGGTAGTAATAAAAAATATATCTTTATATAGAACCAATGGTATCACTGCACATTTGCAAAAAATTAAACAGATAAATGCACACAAATTAATGCATTAAATCAGTGAAAAAAAAGTTCGACAAGAAAACAATCTAGTTAGAGGGAATTTTTTTAAATAAAAAAAAAAAAAAAAAAAAAAAAAAATTAATAAGAAGAAATTGAGAAAAGTGGAGGAGTTTTAAAAAGAATTAATAATGGTTGGAAGCAAAGTGAGGTCACAAGGTTTAGAAGCAAAATGAGGCTGCGATAATGTGGCTTAAATGCGTTAACGGAAACAGATTAGACGATTGACTCTTCCATCGTACTGCTCTTACCGTGCACGATATTTATAAATTTGCAAAAGAATAAATTAGAAAAAATTATTAAGATGATAGATGAACGAATTAAATGAATGGACTTCCCATCAATACATATATCTGAGCTTCCATCACTCTGAACACATAGGGGAATATTATATACACGGTTTATGGAAAAAACAGATGAAATTAGAGTTATTAATGCCAAATTTACCAGAACAAAAGAAATGTATTTAAATCTTTGTATATTCTGCACAGTCTTATAATGTAGAATAATATGTAATAATAAGCAGATGGATATTAATAGAAATATCAATATTACAAATAAAAGAATTTTATGAAAAGAGCCTGCCTTTTTTAATTTTTCTAAAAATTTACATTCTAAATTATAGATTGTAGGACCGAAAATATATTTACGTGTTAATACAAGTTTTTCGTCACTGAGTAGTCCAACATCTCCAGGATTTTTTAATGCTTTCATTAAATAATCATCAGTTATTATTTTTTTTGTTATATCATTCGGTTCATGTACTGTTTTTAGCATATTTTTATAAGCTAAGTCAAGTAAAAAGTTTTCCAGTTCATTTATACTTATAGCTTTACATAAATTATTATTTATTAATGAATCCATTTGCTGTTCTTTATCAATAGAAAGAGTTACATCCCCATTTTTGTCTGAAAGTTTTTGTATTCTTCGTATAGTCGTTGCACCTATATGTACTTGTACATTCTTTAGCATACTGACTGATTTTAATTCTAAATCATGTATTTTCCAAGAATCATAAAATAATGAAGAAAATATTAATCCAAAACATAATATATATAAAATGAAACACAATAAGACGTTATAATTAGAACAAAAAAAATTTACTTCCTTGCTTAGCTGAGACTTCTTTTCTATAAGTAAGCTTTTCTTATCTTTTAAAAAAGTGTTATTTGAAACAAAAGATTTAATCTTCTCAAAACTGTATATTTTTTTACTTATCGAATCTACTATTTCTTTTTTCTCTTCATGCGACTTATTTCTTTTTTCAAAATTTTTTTCACTCATATGCTCATTCTGTAATTCTAAAATGATATTGTCTTCTATTCTATGGGATTGAATATAACTACCTTCTCTAATAGGACTACTAATATTTTTATATTCCTCTTTTTCTTTTTTCGAATTTTCATCATTTTGTATATCCATGGGATTTTGTATATCCTTCACACTCTGCTGTATACTTACAAAAGATGAATTGTTATAAAAAAATGTGTTGTTACCAAAAAAATTTCTCTTACCATTAGTATGATCCACATTTAACATTAGTTCCTTTTTTCCTTCCCCTTCATCTGCCGCTGCCGAAATCGCACTGACGTTACCATTTATCGTCTTTGTATGCAGTGCGGATGAGGCGGCCTTATTATTACTGCAGTAACCATCGTTGTTCTCACTGCTGCGAATATCGTTATTGTAATCGGTGCAAATAGCATTCTTATTATTATTGGTGCAAGCGCTGTTATTATTATCGATCCAGATGTTATTTATGTCATGGATGAAAGCATTGTTATTGTCGTCGGGGCAAACGTTGTTCTTGTATTTGCTTCTAAGAGTGTTAATTTCATTAGTATATGTATTATTACTGTCAATGTGGCGTATATTGATATTTTCATTAGTACATGAATTATATCTGCCTTTACTGCAAATATAGTCATCGTCACTGCCTTGCACATCGTCATTTTTACTTTTTCCCTTAAGTTCCGCATTATCAGACGCATTCTCATTGTTTATATTTTCTCTGTCCTGCAAAATTGTATTAGGAGAAACTTTTTTTTTAAATAAAAGGAAAAATTTGTTTTTATATTTATTTTTGTTTTTCCCTTTACTTTTCTTTCCTTTTGCTAATTCTTTGTTCTTAATTTTGTGAAACTCTACACTGTTTTTTGTATTTTCGTTTGCTCCACTTTTTCGCCGTTTTTCCATATCCATATCCATGTCTTTATATATATGCAAATCCTTATCTATATGCAAATCCTTATCTATATGCAAATCCTTATCTATATGCAAATCCTTATCTATATGCAAATCCTTATCTATATGCAAATCCTTATCTATATCCATATCCTTATCTATATGCAAATCCTTATATATATGCAAATCCTTATCTATATCCATATCCTTATCTATATGCAAATCCTTATATATATGCAAATCCTTATCTATATCCATATCCTTATCTATATGCAAATCCTTATCTATATCCATATCCTTATCTATATGCAAATCCTTATCTATATGCAAATCCTTATATATATGCAAATCCTTATCTATATCCATATCCTTATCTATATGCAAATCCTTATCTATATCCATATCCTTATCTATATGCAAATCCTTATCTATATGCAAATCCTTATCTATATGCAAATCCTTATCTATATCCATATCCTTATCTATATGCAAATCCTTATATATATGCAAATCCTTATCTATATCCATATCTTTATCTATATCCATATCCTTATCTATATCCATATCCTTATCCTTATCCTTATTCTCTGTTCTATCGTAATTATGTATAATCAGAACGGGCTGGTTGTAATTGATTCGTGTGCTGTTGTTATTATTATCACATGCATTGTTACTCTGCATGACTCTGTCACTATCGTCGTGTTTACCTTTATCGCTATCATAGTGCCTATCTTCATTCTCACCTTCGTGCCTATCTTCATTCTCACCTTCGTGCCTATCTTCATTCTCACCTTTGTGCCTATCTTCATTCTCACCTTCGTGCCTATCTTCATTCTCACCTTCGTGCCTATCTTCATTCTCACCTTCGTGCCTATCTTCATTCTCACCTTTGTGCCTATCTTCATTCTCACCTTCGTGCCTATCTTCATTCTCACCTTTGTGCCTATTACCATTTCCATTGCCGTGTCTACCATCATCATCGTTACTGCGCTCACCTCCATCGCATTCGCTGTACATGTGGATTCTATCCTCATAATTGAACTTTTTATTTGCATTATTCACAAATGCGTTTTCACTAGAAATATCATTTCTTTGAATGACATTTATAATATCTTGTGTACCCTGGTTCGTATTTTCATATACCTTATTAATAGGATCATCTACATTGATCACACTGCTATACACACTCTCTTTACTCATTTTCATTTCCTTTCCTTCTTCATTATCTTCAATACTTTTTAATATATTTTGTTTATTTTTCAAATCTTCATCCAAATTATTAAAATTACTTTTTTTTTCCATTTCCTTGTTCATTTCGTGTTTATAATGGTCAGACGAATTCGTTTTAGAGTTATTCAAATAAAATTCGTTTATTAAACTTTCTTCAAAATTTACCTGAACGTTCAGGTTGTTCTTGTTGTTCATGTTGTTCTTGTTGTTCATGTTGTTCTTGCTGTTCAGGCTGTTCTTACTGTTCAGGTTGTTCTTACTGTTCAGGCTGTTCAGGCTGTCCATGCTGCCTTTTTCTGCAGCTTGTTCATCATATTTCTTACCCTGAAATTTGAAGTAGTCCGAATTATTATCCTCTAAATTTATGTTACCATTTACTGAGTCATCTATATCCCTATAATATTCAAGGGACTGTTCCTCAGTTAGACTTCTATCCGGTTTAGAGTTCATTTTGTTTAAACAAATTTTATTTAATATATCACTTTATGTGAGCTAATGAGCAATAGTTAAGTTGCTCCCAAAAAAAATTAAAAAAAAAAAAAAAAAAAAATATGCATAAATGTACATGCTCGTATGGAAATATGAACATAGTTATATACATATATTTGTATATGTATATGTGCATGTGCATGTGCATGTGCATATGCATATAATTATCACTCATGGAAAATTTTTGAAACCATTGTCTACCACCTATTTGCAACTTGCACACATTTTATTATTACACTATTGGCGGATTATTTATTTGTTCACTTGTTTGTTCACTTGTTTGTTCACTTGTTTGTTCATATGTTTGTATATTTATTTTATTTTATTTAATTTTTTATTTAATTTTTTATTTTGTTTTTAATTTCAATTTTAAAATAAATGAGTAAAATTCAAAAGTGGAAAAACGATTATTTTATTTATGTAATATAAAGCAAGTGTTTCCTCTTTTGGAAAATTCTGTAAAAACACATATCACTGATTTAACGTTACAGAAAAAAATACTAGCACCAATAGAACAAATAGACAGAATAAAAATAAAATCAGTCGAACGAAGTATGCAAAGGATAAGAGTTACTAAGTAGCAACTTCATTGAATTATCATAGTATACATATGCACATCAATCTACCACTCAGGAAAATAAAATAAAAAAAAAAAAAGGGAAAATAATAATGGAAATGAAAATAATAATTAAAATAATAATTAAAATAAAAAAAAATAAATAAAAGGGAAATAATAATAAATATGAAAATAATAATGAAAACTAAAATGAAAATAAAAATGAAAGTAACGTAAATTTAAGCACGTCCACATATATACATATATGTGAGTGATATTATATGCACATTTTCACACACTTGGACATTGCTATAAGTGCTATTTCGATTTTTCTACGCTTTTTTACACGTTAATGTTGCTTTTTACTAAACAAAAAATAATATCCATCGCTGTAGTGCACAAAATTTTGTCTGTTGTGTGTTTACGGGGAAATAAAAAATTTAGAATAATTCTAATTAGTCGTGTATGTTGTACATAATTTTTTTTTTTTTTTTTTTTTAATACGGTATAAAACTAGAGTTTTTAAATACATTTTACATATTTTACGAATTTACTTATTTGCACATTTACATATTTACATATTTACACATTTTACATATTTACGTAGTTACACATTTTACATATTTACATATTTACGTAGTTACACATTTTACATATTTACATATTTACGTAGTTACACATTTTACATATTTACATATTTACGTAGTTACACATTTTACATATTTACATAGTTACACATTTTACATATTTACATAGTTACACATTTTTTATGCGTCATATACTTCATAATGCATTATGCAACTACACATAAAGTTATCTTTTAAATACAAGGAGAGGGATATTATTATTTTCCACGTTTTACATTTATTGTGTATGAGTTGCAAACAGTGGGAAAATTCACTTGCGTGCAAACAAATAAAATTTTATGTTTTCAAGAAATTAATTGATAAGGAAGTTTGTGTATATCTTGAGAAAGTGTCGGAATAGCCGTCGATTTTGCCGCTTCGCCGCTTTGTTGATTTATCGTTTTATCGCTATTTCGTTTTGCGATATTCCTTTTACATTATTTCGTTTTGTGATATTCCTTTTACGTTATTTCGTTTTGCGATATTCCTTTTACGTTATTTCGTTTTGCGATATTCCTTTTATGTTATTTCGTTTTACACTATTCCTTTTACGTTATTTCTTTTTCCGCTTTTTTTGTTTCTCTCTATTCCGCCATTTATAAACCATGATATAAAAAAATTAAGGTAGACTGTTCAGAATTAAATCGTCAATAATACTTGTCCTCCGGATACACAAGTGCAAATTCAATTTTTTTATATTGTGTGTACAACTTCTTTTAAAAGCGTACCTGTATTTTCCTTTTCATTGAAAATTTGTATATTTGTATATTTGTATATTCGTATATTCATATATTTGCATGTACGTATGGATGGATGTAAATATGTAAATATATAGGTACGTACTCACTCACGTATGTATGTTTATATATATATTGATTTATATATGCATGCATACATGCAACTATATGAGTTCGCTCATGTAACACATGCACGTGCGTCCATTATACGATTACGTACACTCCGTAAAACAGAATAATTTAGAGTAATGTTTACGAGTACAGTTTAAAGACGAGAAAAACAAATTCGTACAAATGTTCACTCGTATAAATGCTTAACTGTTTATTTGCATGCCATTTGAATTTTTTACTTTAGTATTGCAAAATTATGGCATGAATTATTTTCATGAATGGAAGTAAATATCTCTTTTTATCTTTATTTATTATTTTTTTTTATTTTCCTTTCTTTTTTTCTTTCTTTCTTGCTACTTTTTGCAATTGATTATTTATTTCTATTCCTTTATAGGCTCATATCAATCGCATGCATAAAAAATTTGAAAGTTAAAAATAAATGTAAATTTAAAATGCACACATAATAATAGGTTAAAAATTTCGCTGCGTTCATTCTGCACTACCATTCTACTGTTTATGATGTTAAAAAAAATATGACCCAATATCCTATCATATTTTTTAAAATAAAAAAATGAAGTTGGAAAATAAGTAAAGAGTGAATCGTATTTTTTTACTACTACACAGGTTGTACTAGTTCCAACTACGAACATTTGCGCATATACACATAATACGCGTGTAGAAACATAAATATATATATATATATATATATGTATATGTGGGTATATGTGTGTATATGTGTATATGTGTATATGTGTGTATATGTAACATTATTTAAAGGAATTGAACAAAGCTGACTTTTTATAGTAAAAGAATAATCACTCATTAAATAATTAAGTTAAAACAAAAAATAAATTGCCTTTTTCTGTTAGTCATTCCCTTCAAAAGTGTATATGTAGGAATTCTCAAATTTTCGGACTATATATAAAAAAAAAAAATAATAATTATCCTATCAAAATGCATTATATACGCACATGCATATATACGTACACATATATGTGCATACATATATGCCCATTCATGTGTTTATAGCACCTTTCCACCTACGAATACAACAGTAATTGTACTGCGCAAGATACAAATAGAAGAAAAGAAAATGACCTTATTTATGAACATGTAATGTTATTTTAAGAAGTTATCTAATCTAACAATTTAATAAACGAGTAATGAACTTAACAATAACCTAATTTGAAAAAGAATATTTCGTTATTCTATACATATATATATATATATATATATATATACTTATTTATTTATTTATTTATTTATTTTTTATTTATTTATTAATTATTTTTTAAGAATAAGTTTATCTGTTTTGTATATGCATTTAATATATACCATGCCTCAGTATATATATAAAACAAGCACATAAAAAAAAAATACAATATATATATTTTTTTTTTTCATTGTATTATTCTCTTTTTTAACATTTGTAACATATATATGTATAAAGTATATATATATATAATATGCTACACCCAATCAAAAAAAAAAAAAAAAAATAAAAATAATAATAATAGCTTCTAGTGAAGCCTAAAAATAAAAAGAAAATAAGATACATTCAGCATATATATACACACACACACATTCATGTATACATGTTATAAGAACAACTGAAACGTGAAATAATTCACAAAAAAAAAAAAAAAAAAAAAAAAAAAAAGTTTTTCAATTGCAACTTCTTTTATTACCATAAATTTTTTTTTTTTTATTTTATTTCTTCCTTTCTAAAAAAACCCCCCAAGAAAAAAAAAAAAATAAAATAATAAATGAACAGCTTTATAAACTTCACACAGAGAAATGATAATAATTAAAACGATATAAATATACACATATAAAAAAAATTTTTAATCCACGTTATATCACGTATACATATATATACATATACATATATATATGCAAAAACGTTAAAATATTAAATTTTTTTTTTTTTTTTTTTTAAGAATAAAAATACTGCTTTTCTTATACACTTCTACTACATAATATACATAATAAAACTTCACTAAATAGTAATATACTTTGCCATTTGAACATACAGACATGCATATTATTGTTATACATATAAATAATAATACAAATTTAAACAATTGTAAGGAAAAAATAAAAAAAATACATAATTTCTAAACATCCATGGTTAATAATTTACAGAAATAAAAAACTACTACAAATTTTTCGAAATTAATGTATTTCTTTTAGCTTTCTCTCATTTCTTATATCATAGCTTTTGCGCGTGCACGAATATATATTTACTCATGTGTGTACACATGTATATATATTTATATGTACACTTATCCTGTTCGTTATGTATGCACGATGTACAAACCATGGGTACATATTTATACGTTTTGATATGCATATATACAGTATGTATACAATACGAACAAAATGAAAAAATAATTCAATGAATAGGACGGCATAAAAGAAATCATGTTTTCGCGCTCGTTACCGCTTGTATTCATATACATGAACGCATATGATGCACATGTATATGCTTCTGCCTATGCGTTACTCATGATAACTCTTTCTTGCCATTTTTCTGTTTCGTACGCCTATCCATGTCTCATTTTGTATAATTTTCTCTATTTTGTTTCATTTTGTTTCATTTCGTTTCATTTCATTTTGTTTCATTTCGTTTCATTTCATTTTGTTTCATTTCGTTTCGTTTCGTTTTTTTTTTTTTTTTCTTTTTTTTTTTTGAACAAAACACTGATTTTTCCACAAATGAAATATTCCCGTTTCATTTATATTTCATTTAAGATCTCTCCCCACGTATACGTCTAGCTAACTGAATGTCCTTTGGCATGATAGTAACTCTTTTTGCATGAATTGCACACAAGTTGGTATCTTCAAAAAGTCCTACCAAATATGCCTCAGCTGCTTCTTGTAATGCTAAAACTGCTTGTGATTGAAACCTTAAGTCTGTTTTATATTCTTGTGCAATTTCTCTTACTAATCTTTGAAATGGCAATTTTCTTATTAACAAGTCCGTTGATTTCTGAAATTTTCTAATTTCTCTTAAGGCAACTGTTCCTGGTCGATATCTGTGGGGTTTCTTTATACCAGTTGATACGGGAGCTGATTTTCTTGCTGCTTTCGAAGCGAGTTGTTTTCTTGGAGCTTTTCCTCCTGTGGACTTTCTTGCCGTTTGTTTTGTCCTTGCCATTTTTGCTTATTTTTCAAAAATAAAAACTTCAATATACTTATACGTATTTTAATATATATATGTGAATATATATGTGAATATATATGTGAATATGTATATATATATATATATAAAAAGGTAATAATGCTTTGTTGTGGGGTTTTAAAGTTAAAAAAAAAAAAAATGGGTATATATATATGGTATATATTTATCGAAAAAAATTTAAGTTTTAAGTGTATGATATTATTTTTTTTTTTTTTTGGTTTTTCATCAAATTAAACTTTCTTAATTTATTTTTGTTGAAATGTTGAAATACTTTAAATATAAAATTAAAAAAAAAAAAAAAAAAAAAAAAAAAATATTTTGCAAGTACATGTTTTTTTTACGTAATTTAGGGTGATTATTTTTAACAATCAAAAATTTATTTTATATATTTTATATATATATTTATATATATATATATATATATTTATATATATATTTATATATATATATTTATATATATTTTGTACATTTATATATTATTTAGTATGTACTACTTTTATATATATATATATATATATATATACATATATATATGTTGCTAATTTATAATTATTTTTGTCAAAACTGTTAAAGAAAATAATTATATATATGATTAAAATATATTTATATATATAATATATATTTTATTTTTTTTTAAAATGCATGTAACATTATATATTTTTTAATTTTTTTTGAATTTTGCCAAAAAAATATATCTTAGGTTGACACTAAAATATATATATTTAAAATATTTTTACAGCAGGTGGCAATTGTTTTTTTTTTTCTTTTTTTACAATTGTTATTTTTAAAAAAAAGAATAAATTGTTTTGTTTCTTCTTGATACGCAGATATATTTATGTATATATTTGTTTATTTTTAAATATATTTTTACCTGTTCGTATATTTTATATGATATGTATACAATTAATTATATATGCATTTATGCATATTTATACATTTATACACTTATATAATATGTATATATATTATATATATATATATATATATTTTTTTTTTTTTTTTTTCTTCCGTGTGCATTATTTACAGAATAAAACTCAATGATCGAGATTTTTTTTCTTTTTTTTTTTTCCTTTGCATTTTTTTAATTTTATTTATTCATGTTAAGGCAATATATATAGTATACCATTTACAAAAGCAGTGTTATATACAAATGGCAAAATGAACATTGGGACGAATGCAGTTGCGGTGTATGTATATGCGCACTATGCGTACTGTATGATTTGCCTTTTCACGTTAGCTTAATTTTAAATAGTTTTTAGAGAAGTATGTACTATTTAAAGTACCATATGTACATACATGTATTTATTTATATATATATATATATATATATATATATATATATGTAAAATGTGCTAAATATATATATACTAATGTACATATACATATAGTACAAAATAACGGCGAAACTAGGAACGTTACTACAATATATAAATAAATATGGGTCAACCAAAATTTGAATCAATATTTTTCCTTTCATTTAACTTTGCTAAAAATCACCTTTTATGACGTTTTTTTCTGATTGGTAATTCGTAAGACTTTCTTTAACCACTGTTATTTTTTTTGTAAACATAACAATTTTGTAAAACCCTACAATATTATTTCAAGTACATATGTGTACATATGCAGTACATCCCATTAGACCTTCGAGAGTGTATATATATATATATATATATATATTTGTGCATACATATATATATTATTTTGTACTATTTACAAAGCCATTAAGAATTAATATAATTATCAGTTAAAATGACGTTTTTAAAAAAAAAAAAAAAAAAAAAAAAAAAAAGGAATTCGATGATTTTTATTTTGCATTATATTACCTACCCATTTATATATCATATGAGTATTCTCCGATTGAACCTTACAATTATCAAAAATATTGTAGATATATGTGAAAAGTACAAATTAGCTTTCCGAAAGGGATACGTTTATTTCTTAGTTTTATTATATCACGTTATTAAATAAAGAGTTTTTTTTATCGATCGAATGAATATATATTTACGACGTAACGTGCTATTTTGGCAATACCTTATATCGAATATTTTCCTTTTAACATTTAACTGTTGTTGAAAGAAAAATTTATTTGCCTGAATTTGTTTTGTTCATAATATTTTTAAAACTGAGTTAAGGGGGAAAATAAAGCAAGGAATTGAAAGGACGTGAGAAGAGGTGAAAGGAAATGAAAAATTAATTTAAATCAAAAAAAAAAAAAAAAAAAATGAAAAAAAAAGAAGCTTTTACGCAAACATTATTACGTATAAACAGAAAAGTGTTCATATGAAGAAACACTAAAAAAGGAAGCTTTACGTCTACGTATGTGCATGTTTTTATATTTATATTTATATATATATATATGTATATATATATATATGCACCTATGGTGTGTAATTTAAAAAAGGGTCAGAACTAATGAAGAAGCTATAAATTTTTTTCCTTTTTTTTTATCTAGATGTTATATTTACAACAATTTAGCTCTAATAACATTGGGTTTTTTCTTTTTTTTCATATATGGCAGATCGGAATATATTATATACATTTGATAATAAAGCAATTTATACCCGTATTTATTTAACTAATAAGTGTATTTATTAATGTGAAAAAAAAAAAAAAAAATTTTTTAGTATGTACATAGGTCATCATTTTTATTGCTTTTTTTTTTTTTTTTTTTTTTTATTATATTATTGCTCTTTTACGTATATTTATTATGAGGCAAATATAGCAAAGTTAATTATAAGTGGAACTGAGCAAAATGAGCAAAATGAGCAAAATGAGCAAAAATCAGTTATATTGAACCTATTCACCACTTATTTAAAACATCAAAAAATTGCTTGTGTTAAATGGAATCATATTATTATCGGTGTGCGTCCCCCTCCTTAGTAATTATTAAAATAGGTGAAACAAAAAGAATATTAATAAAAATTGTTTTAGCTATATTGTAAGTAAAATTTAGTTTTTTTTTTTTTTTATGGATATTCATATATATATATATATATAAAATACTGAACATCCAACTAGCCAAACAAACTATTTTGTAACTATTTCTGTATAAAGAAAATGGTTATCACGAAAAGTTAACCGAAAAACCAAAAAAAAATTAACCCCATTTCTCACACCCTTAATGGATTAACATAAAATGGTATATTTCTCAATAAATATGAAAAAAGATAGAATAATTTAGTACGTTCAGTGTAATATAAGATTAACGCTAGTTACACTTTAAATATATGTATTTACTTCAAAAATATGTATTTACTTCAAAAATATGTATTTACTTCAAAAATAAAATACACATAAAAATTATTTAGGTAAATAATATGAATAAATAAAGCCTTGGAAAATTTCGTTTGTTTCTCTTGTACATATAAGAACATATTTTCATGTTTTCATTTTTTTTTTTTTTTTTTTTTTACTGTTCATGTTATATTTTTAATAAAATACAAATGTACTATTTGAGTTGTACAAAAATGATCTATACAGTGTTATTTTCATGAAATACCATAGTTTTTATGTACTTAACACAAAAAGGAACAACTTACAAGAAGGGAAAAGTAAACATTTCAACAAAATTAAAAACAACATATTCACGCGCACATTTATATATATATATATATATGCAGATCTTTCTATGCACACATAGATGTACATACGTTTTATCCTAATTTGACGAAATGAATTGAGGAAATCACTAACAATGCTACTTCATTACGTACACAATACCACTTTATGTAATTGTGTAGGATTTTTTTTCTTTTTCAAAAACCGCAAAATTTCACACGTTTGTGCGATTTTACAAATTCGTTATACGCATTAAATATACAAATATAATTATCAAAAGGTGAAACATGTTCATCAGTTACCTACTGATTTTCAATATGAAATGATTATTTTTTTTTATTTTTTTTTTTCCATGAATATAATCATAATAAAATAAGATTTGTTTAATTATATAATACTTTGTTCACACAATAAAATATATGAATAAACAAACATGTAATTTTATAAAAGTTTATATTAATCTGCTTCAATAAACAATTGCGTTTATTATATTAATAAAAAAAAAGTTTATTACACACATGGATATTTCAATTCATATAAATGAAAGTAATACCTTTTTTTTACACCAACAAAGTTGATTGAATAATCATAGGTAACACGACATATAAAAAATATGCAAAGACTTAAGCATACACAAATATATTATATATATATATATATATGTATACATATATATATGTATACATATCTACTTATGTATCGCACAAAATGATAATGGTACACCTTTTAAAAATTGTGTGCCAGGAGTATACAAAAAAAAAAAAAAAAGGCATAAGATCATGTACAATTAAAAAGTTCAAAAAAAAATAATGAAAAAGAAAAACAATAAAACGACTTAAGGAAAAATAGAAAAAGTTAAGTGGGTAATAGTAAATAATGAAACGATAATTAACACAAAACGGGCAATAGCAGAGAGTCAATGTAAAAGTGTATGTAAGCATTTATGCAAATATATACATGTATTCCAGTGTATATGTATAATATATATTATATTACATATATATATCTATACTCATAAAATTTGCATTCGTTCAATATGCAGTTTCGGCTAATTTTGGTGTATCATAAAATAGCTGACTGTATGAAAATACATGTAAATGTATTATATACATATATATATTTATATGTATGCATATGTATTAATATGTATCATCATATTTATGCATCTCTTTTCGTGCAATTAAAAAAAATTCAAAATTTTCAATTATTTTATGCTAAAAGCGCACTGTGCATACCTGTTTGAGCTGTAATTATTTTATTTTAAAAAGGACAAGTAAAGAATGGTATATCTTTTAGGGGTTTTGAAATATACATATATAATATACATCATACGTATTTATATATATATATATATATATATATATATGTATGCAAACATTTATCGTAGCTCTTTTTCCTTAGGCCTACGACAGAAATGTATTGTATATTCGCTATGCACTAAATGGGTACTCGAGTATAAATGTATATATAATATACATATATATATCCATACACATGTAAATGTGTACCTGTGTATGTACTTTTGTATATATAAATAACTAGGTAAGCGAATATGCATAAGGGGGGTATTTTGTAACTGTGTACATATGTATAAGTCATTTATTTTGAAACTGTACGTATGCACGTATATATATACATATGTATGCGCTACGTACTGCAACTATGTATACGAATACAAAATGAAGTTCAACTGTGCATTGGTATATTTACATACAAAAAAATAAATTACGCACATATGATACGCAATTTTAAGAAATATAAATAATTGAATTGATGCAAAAAACAAAAAATTATGCACACACAGCTATATATACCTTTTTCATATTTTATAGGTTATATATATAATATTATACATTTTATATATAATTTTGTACATTTTATATATAATTTTGTACATTTTATATATAATTTTGTACATTTTATATATAATTTTGTACATTTTATATATAATTTTGTACATTTTATATATAATTTTGTACATTTTATATATAATTTTGTACATATTAAATATAATATTGTACATTCTAAATATAATTTTGTACATACTATATATAATTTTATATATATTTTTTTATTTTTTTTTTACATTTTTTTTCATTTTATATATATTTCCTAGTGCGTATGCATATATCAATTCCCATCCATCCATACACTTGCATTATATAAAACTTGAGTCAATAAAATAGCGTACAGGAAAAATATTCAAAGGTATATATATCATTTTTGTGTATGATCAAAATGCACGATTTTAGTAAAAAGATGAATATTATTTATATATAAAATACATTGTAAATCTATAAAAAAAATACCAATTCGTTATATACTTTTTTTTCTTTTTTTTTGCTCATATGAATACAATTTTGTTGCACATACGTATATATATATGTACACAAGTTTATATATATTTATATATATACATATATTTATATATTTATATATATATATACATATATTTATGCATATTTGTGAATGTTTATATATAAATATGTATTTTATATATAAGCGATACCTTTTCTTGAAGACAAAATAATTTCATGCATCATTTTTTTATTTTAAAAACTGATTCATTTTTTTCTTAAATATTAACAATATGTGTACATATGTATATATATATGCATGAAAAAAACGCAAATATATATATTATATATATATATATATATATATATATATAAATATACGCACATTATTTTATAAGCATATATATATATATGTGTATACGTGTACAAGATATAATATTTTTTTATTGGCAATTTTTTACAATATATTTTATAATTTTTTCGTTTTTTTTTTTTTTTTTTTTAATTCTAAACAATGATATATATATATATATAAAAAAAAAAAAGTATTTTGTAATAAAAAAAGAAAACTTACCCATCATATATAAATAAGTAAATAAATAAATATATTATATATATATATATATATATATATTGCAAAACTAATTGACAAATTCACTTTATTTTTTTAAATTTCGCAAACACATTTTTTTTGAAAAAGTAATTCTTCATATTTTAAATCAAAATAAGAAAAAAAAGAAAAAAAAAAAAAAAAAAACCCAAGTACAAAAGTATAAAGTTTTATCTTATTTTATTTTTTTAATTTTTTTTTTAAAAAAGAAAATGTCAGCAAAAGGAAAAACTGGTCGAAAGAAGGCTGTGAAGGGAACCTCGAATTCTGCAAAGGCAGGACTACAATTCCCCGTTGGAAGAATTGGAAGATATTTGAAAAAAGGAAAATATGCAAAGAGAGTAGGAGCAGGAGCACCTGTATATTTAGCAGCAGTTTTGGAATACTTGTGTGCAGAAATTTTAGAACTAGCTGGAAATGCGGCAAGAGATAATAAAAAGTCAAGAATAACCCCAAGGCACATACAATTAGCTGTTAGAAATGACGAAGAATTGAATAAGTTTTTAGCAGGTGTTACTTTTGCCTCAGGAGGAGTATTACCAAATATTCATAATGTATTATTACCAAAGAAATCGCAATTGAAATCTGGTGGAACTGCAAATAATGACTATTAAAAAAGAAAGAGTCTTATATAACCTACTTATGAACACTTTTTTGCTGATATGTATAACTTTATATGTGCACCTCTATACATATACATGAATACGTGTACATATACTTGTATATACAGATACATTTTTTTTTTTTAAAAAAAGAAAAAAAAAATAAACTATTTACACGAAATTTGTACATGTATATGCACAAAATTTAGCCATATATGTTAAAATGGAGATATACATATGTACATGAAAAATGTACCAGTGTGTGTACGTGTATATATATATATATATATATATATATATATATATGTATATATATATATATATATATGTGTACACGTATATACGTATATGTATTAAAAGAAAAAAGAGAGAATAAAAGAAAAGACCCTTTTTTTGTTTGATTTTTTTTTTTTTACCAAAATTTTTTCCCTATTCGCTTTATTATAATCTTTTTTTTTTTTTTTTTACCAAATTTTTTTACGTTCTGTTTTTACTTTTTTCCCTTTTTTCTTAAAAAGAGAAAAAAGGGAAATTTTTTAAAATAGAATGTATAAAAAATATTTATAAGAAAAAAGAAAAAAAGTACAAATTTTTTTTTTTTTTTTATATTTTTAACTCGAAACATTTAAGCACATACAAAGGTTTCACTAGAAGCCATTAAAAAGGACTTTACTTTGGCATAGCTATTATAATTCTCTATGTGTCTACTAACAATATTGTAAGGTTGGAAGCACCTGCGCAGAAGGAAAAAGGAGCTGCTTAACAGGATGCACGTTGCTAAATACACATGCATATGTACATATATATATGTGTTCATACGTGCAGTTGCACCATATAGGGAAAACTCAGTTTGTTCACATGTTGTAATTTTATTGAGGCTTCAAAGTACATACGGAAGGAGTAATACCTTTCCTTTTTTGCTTTAAATGTAAAAAAATTGCGGAATGACGTAGAAAGGGGCCATTCGTGTTTCCAACTTTCAGCGCGATCTGTATACCACACATGTATATATGCGTACATGCGTACATACGTACATACGTACATACATATACAAGTACACATATACATACACACACATATACATACACACACATATACATACACACACATATACATACACACACATATACATACACACACATATACATACACACACATATATATACACATATGTGTTATTTCTTATTTTCTCACAAAAGGAATGAGAGTAGCAGTAGCCTTAGCGACTAATGAACACTTTGCAAAGGCGAAAGTCGTTCATTGTACAAAAGGTCGGAATGAGGGGGATGCACACAAGGATGTTCATGCATGTATGCGCATATGAGTACATAGATATACATATATATGTATATATATATATATATATATGTTTTCATGCAAATAATTGTATATCTTCTTTTTTTGCATATAGTGAAATAACTGCTAAAAGTTTTTCAGTGAGACAAGGGGAACTCATACACATTAACCACTAAGTGTTTTATTTTCCTTTCACTCAAAAAGTCCATTACAACATTAAAAGGAAGGAAAACAAAAGAAAGGAAAACAAAAAGAAGGAAAAACAAAAGAAAGGAAAATAAAAGAAAGGAAAATAAAAGAAAGGAAAACAAAAGAAAGGAAAACAAAAGAAAGGAAAACAAAAGAAAGGAAAACAAAAGAAAGGAAAATAAAACGAAAAAAGACAAAATAATATACTCCTTAATTCATCAAATTATTTTAATAAAAAAAAAAAATATATAATAAAATAAATTATTTTTCCTTTTTTAAGAATTAACAAATGACTTATTATTTGCAATTCCATGAAAACATACGAATGTAAGTAGCTTCAGAGTAATTGTCAAGATCAATACTTGTTAACAAGGCAAACTTGTTTTTTCAATTGTCCTGATGATACGATGAGCCGTTGAATATTTTAGTCCAAAGAGAAATGTATTGCCTGCTAGTACGCGAAATGATGTAGTTCGCGTGTATTATATATATATATATATATATATATATAATGTGCTCGTACGTTTCAACTGCAGTACGCATTGGATTTTACTACGTCTCTTTAATTTGCACAAGGACAATGGTTCATTGATAACATTACCATGCAATATTGCATTGATTATATTTCCTCTTTCAAAGCTCCAAAAAAAAAAAAAAAAAAAAAAATTGCGTTATGCGTTCATGCATGCTATATTGCATACAAAGATATACATGTGCGTAAAGGTTAGTATATACATTTGCATGTGTCAACTGAGGGGAATAATTATATACGTAGTTCTCAGTATTAACTTGTTCTTACCTTAAAAATTTTGGAAGAAGGAGGAGTAATGCTGCAAATATAGCGTTAATAATGTTCCACTTATTTTCGGAGCAAACATATGTAGCATTAACTGTCGTAAGCGCATTGTCCATTTAACACGCATAAAAATGTAAAGGTGTGCAAACATCAGTATGCTTATATTAATGGGTATATTCTTCGTTCTCTTCATAATTCATTACTAAAATAATTTTTTCAAAAATAGAAAAGTAAATGAAGGTATAGCAATGGCTATAGCGGCAGCAAAAATGAAATACCATTTACGCGCAAAAAAAGTAGATGGTAAGTATATAACTCGACTATTAAAGAATTAAGCCTTTTTACAATGAGAGTATATTGAAACTTGACAACAGTGAAAAATTATTCAAAATAAGGCGCACATTTACTAGCTTGAACGAAACCTTTTTTAATATATAAGAGTTAATGCATGAAATAAAAGTACATCTACATATAATGACAACCTACATTTTGAATTATGAAACTTAAATTAATTTTCCGTTTTCACCTGTGCAGTGGAATATCTTATTAATTAGCTGCTCAATTATACTAATTTTGTAATCTCATCATGGCGATACTCAGAAAATCAAAACGTAATGTGGTTTGCCTGCCACATTTGTATATTGAAGAAACAACAGAAAAGGAATAAGACTGAATTGATAACTAATATCCTTTTTATTTGTTCCATTTGCTAATGTATTACCTTTTCGTATTTATGATCTATTCTTTTCCTTAGAAATGAAAGTTGCTCTCCTTTTTATTCAACATTATCATGAGTTCATAGAGCACATTTATATATATATTACCCCTATTTTTTCACATGATATAATATTGACTATTACTCAGTTTTACTTATAAAAAATATGTTTGCAAAGAGAAAAAAAAAAAAAAAAAATAGACCTATCAAAAAGAGTTGTACTAAAACGATAGCATAAAATTGTTGAGCCATTAATGCGCTTTTTTTTCTTAAGCATATAAAAAATTATAATCTTGGTAAACTAGTAGAATTATGAACACATATATTCCAAGGTTTTTATTTCATATGCTACTTCATTTCGTATGGAACTCTCTTTTTTTTTTTTTTTTTTTTTTGAATTGCAAAATTGGGTTATTGAAAGAAGGGTTTGGGAAGAAGAAAAAGATAAAAGTGTAGAAATATATTAAATGGAAAAATAAAAAACAAGCAAGAACAAGTTAGAAAAAAGGAAAACATTACATGTTTGAATGATAAAAGAGTTAATATGATAGTTATAAAAATCTACGGCATGTATAAGGTACATAAATTTATTCATCAAATGCAAAAATGTACTCTTTTCATTGGTAAACATATGTATAAAATGAGTCTATACATTTGTAGAAATATTCATAATTAACAAAAACAAAAGGGATGGTAAGTTTTTATGAATGACAAAGGTGCATTTGAAATTTTTTTTTTTTTTTTCCCGAGCTATACGCTTTTTTTAAAATTAAAAATTAAAAATTAGTGCGTCTTCAGTGATGCAAGCGGCATATGCACATGGTATACATTCTGGGGTAGTTCACATGTAATTGAAGATATGTATGTACCTAAGGGCACATACATATATATATATATATATATATTTCCATTCGTACGTGTATGCATGCATGTATATACATGTATATATGTATATTTATATATGTACGTGTTTGTATATATTTACGTTTAATATATCCACACAACCAAACAGGACCTGAAGGACATGATTACCCCCGAATAACCCGAATGGCCCTCCGCTTTTTCTATGATTTAAATTTCTCCCCAGTACGTAAAGTTCCATGAGATACACAAATTGTAGTTGTTATTTCCTACTTGTGTTATGAAAAAAAATTAATGTTGGTTGAAATTATGTCGTTAATACTTTTCCAAAGAGTTTCACGCTTTTCCACTACTCTCGTAAATAGTTTTGTTTTATTTTCATACAATAACGGGGTTTCCAGTGCTATCTGAACAAGCAAAAAGTACGAAATGGCAAGATGTACGAAATAAAAAAAGTGTATAAAAATGGCATACATCATATAAAAAAGTACAAGTTTTTTTACGGTACTATGCACGCTATTCATAAATGAGGAACTGAACGACTTGCTCCTTTTTCTAAATCGTTCTGGTCAGTTAACCATTCCACTGAAGGTTTGGTAAAAATGCACACAACAGCGTACAGCACGAAGGTAGAATAGGGGATATACATACATACATGCTTGCATACATATATATATATATATATATATATACATATATCTAACTACGCATCTGCGTATTTATACATATGCATTTGTAAACATTGTATCATATCACCTTTGCAAAGTAAGGACTGCAAAAAACGACAAGGTAATTGCTCTCCTGGAGAAACGATGGTATTTTCTCTACTTTTATGACTGGGCCCAACCATTGCATAAAATTTCTGCAGTCATTTATTGTCGTTTTTTGAGGAAAATTACAAACAACTATTGTCGAGTCTTCATCAAAGTCCTTCGGCTACGTACACAAAATTGTGAGCGTGTTAAATTTGGAACATGTGCGGTAAGGTGTGCAAAGGGGTATAGTACATACCTAAATGTATACATACATACATACATACGCAAATGTATACATACATACATACATACGTAAATGTATACATACATACATACGTAAATGTATACATACATATGTATGTATGTATGTATGAGCGTATATACATGTTACTACGCATATATATGTACATTTCTCAACATGCGCACGTACATGCAAAAAATAAATCCCTGTCAAATACACACAGACACATATATATATGTATATATATGTAAATGCAATGGAGGCTCATTTCTCTTTACCGTACCGCAAAAACATTTGTTAGCTTCCTTTCAGATATATTTGATGGGTTTTTTGACTGAGTAACTTTTCTTTTTTGCAATTCCACTGTCCTTAATTTGTTGTAGGACGGGTCCATTGTTAAAAGAAAGTGAGATGAAAACACACAAGCACGAAAAATTAAAATAATTATATACACATATACGTACACATATACGTACACATATACGTACACATATACATACACATATACGTACACATATACGTACACATATACATACACATATACGTACACATATACGTACACATATACGTACACATATACGTACACATATACGTACACATATACATACACATATACACGCACATATACACGCACATATACACCTACATATATGTTTTCATTTATATATTTGAGTGAAAACGGCCCATTAATTTTTTTTTATTTTTTGTTTGTTCCACTCTTTTCATTTTTTTTTGGTATTTTTTATTTCCTTATTGTAACTTGTTAACATTTTTTTTTTAATTAAGTTATCATGCATTTTGCAAATTATGTCCGATAATTTATGGGCTTTATATTTACACATGAAATTTAACACAAAGGGAAAAAAGTGCAAAAAAAAAAAAAAAAAAAAAAAAAGAAAAAATGAGTAAAAAATGGGGAAGTGAAAACGAACACATGAACAAAAAAGTAGGACCAGAAAACCAGCAAATGCATAAAAAATGATTGAGGAAAAAATAAGAAAAAAATTCCCAAAAAAAAAAAAAAATAACACAAAAAAGAAAAGGAATAGAAAAGGAGTAAAAAGTTAATAAACAAAGAACAATTTATACTACATTTCTGAAGAATTGTAATAATTTTACAAATATATATATATATATATATATATATATATATATATGTATGTATGTATGTATGTATGTGTGTATGTTTGTGTGTATGTATGCGTGTATGTATGTGTGTATGTATGTATATATTTATGTATACATTCATATTGTTTATACATGGTAAAAAGAAAAAAAACTCTCCTTTATGAACTCGCCTTTTTTTTTTGGTTTATATGGCACTGCTGCTTTCTCATTTAGTAAATTTATAAAAACTATTTTGAAAAAATGAAAGTTCTTCATTTTCATGTACTCGTTCATAACAATTGTCTTTATTTCGAAATAAAAAATTATTACGTCAGTTAAATGGATATATAACCTCACTTAAGAAGTGTGCAATAAAAGTTGGATGCAACTGGGGAAGGGAAACTTAAGGGCACGTGAAACAAAATATGGAAAAAGTACTAATACACGTATATATGTATACGTGTACTTATACATATATGTGCGCATGAATATATATATATATATATATATATATACATACATATTTATGTATGCACATATATTCGTGAGTAGGTAAGTACGCCTTTGCAATTACTGCAACGTTTGAGACGCTTGTGAAACTCATAATATTTGCACATTCCATTATAATAGTTATATAATTTGGCCCTTGCATTTATTTTCGTTAAATGGCTTAATTATTTTACAACGAAATGAAAAAGAATACTTCCAAATAAATTAAGAATATAATTCTACTGACAACTGCCCCATGCTCTGTTGAAATAGTAACATCCTTTTGATAGTACACGTTTTGCGCAGATTTATGGGTACCCCACTAATGTACACAATCGTACATTTGCACAATCGTACATTTGCACAATCGTACATTTGCACAATCGTACATTTGCACATGCGTACATTCACTAAGTAATATTGAAGATACAACTATGTTTTATTAAATAACATCAGGACATGAATATATACAATCGACATTTTTTTTTTTTTTTTTTTTGTTTCTCCCTCTCCCCTATGTGCTACTTGGTTATATCCAATATACTAATTTACAACAGGGAACCAACTCCTTTTGAATATACATTTCATTTTAATTAAAAAAAAGAAAGATTATTCAAAGGTTACGTGATGATTGTCTTTTTTCTTTTTTTTTTTTTTTTTCAAAATAAAGTAAAATCAATTGCGCTATTTAAAATAATGCTTTTTTATTTTAATTTTTTATTATATATTTTTTTAAAGTTTTACATCCTAATAAAAGTAAATACTTTTTTTTTTTTTTTTTTTTTTTTAATTATGAATACACCATATCAATTTATTTTTTATAATATTTAAATAAAATCAGCATACATACATGTATATATAAATAAATAAATATATATATTATATGCATATGCCTTGGTATATACGTTCATACACACCTACATATGCACCCACATATACACACGCATGTACCTTTACATGTATTTATAATCATGATCATATACTTATACATAAATATATATATATATATATGTTTATATGCCCATATGTATGCGCATTTATCCGTATATTTATAAAAAAATATTAATATAATTTATACATATATGTAAGTGTATATGTATTTATATGTAAGTGTATATGTATTTATATGTAAGTGTATATGTATTTATATGTAAGTGTATATGTATTTATATGTAAGTGTATATGTATTTATATGTAAGTGTATATGTATTTATATGTAAGTGTATATGTATTTATATGTAAGTGTATATGTATTTATACGTAAGTGTATATGTATTTATATGTAAGTGTATATGTATTTATACGTAAGTGTATATGTATTTATACGTAAGTGTATATGTATTTATATGTAAGCGTATATGTATTTATATGTAAGTGTATATGTATTTATATGTAAGTGTATATGTATTTATATGTATATGTATATATATACCTTTTAAAACGAGAAAAAAGGGTGAGCAGGGCTTGAAATAAGAAAAGAACAATATAGGTAAATAATGATACGTTTTAAATAAACACAATTATTAAGCATTTAAATAACTCAGACGTCAATATATAAATAGAAACTGCCTTAAACAGCATTTAATAAATAGCTTTTTTTTTTATTTTGTTTACCACCACCCTCCCTTCTTTTCTTTTTTTCTTCGTTTTTTTCCTTTTTTTTTTTTTTTTTCTCTTTTTTTCTATTTTTTTAATATAATTTATAATAATTATTGTTAAATACTTGATGAACAAAACAGAATATTCAAAAAAAACTTATATTAAAAAAACAAAAAAAATACGCATACATTTATGCACATGCAGATATATTGTCGAATACGCGCACGTAACACGCATGCATGGGAATGTGAAACACATATATGCATGCATAATATGCACACACATATACATACATATACATATATATATATACGTATGTGTACATACAACTATAAACTATCCCTATATCCTTATCATATTTAGATCTTCACAATAAACGTTAAGCCTTGGCCTTGTTTGCCTTCATGACCTTTGACTCATTTTGTTTGTATGAGGAGAGCTTCTCTTCAATTTCTACAAATAAAAAAAATAAAATAAAAAATGAAAAATCAAAATCGTGCTAAATACCCATTTTGTTAATTTAAAAAATTACAAATGCTTCTACACATGTTACATACGCTAACGGATAGAGCATCAGGTATGCATATATATATATATATATATAATATATATATATATTATATTATATATATATATATGTATGTATGTATGTATGTATGTATGTATATATGTATGTATGTATGTATGTATTTGCCTCATGCTGCTTTATGTCCACACGGGGCTTACCCTTTAACTTTCCCGCCAAATCAGCCCTTTTGTTTTCCACGTTCTTGACACTCTCATCGCGCTTCTGCTCGTACATAGCTTTCTTTTCATGTAACTTTTGTATACACGAATCTACTTCATCAAAACTCACAGGCGGGTCTATCCCGGCTGTTACAAAATAACAAAGAATGTTCATGTCTAGTTTAAATATTTTTTGTTTATCCTTTTTATTTTTTGTTTTCTTATTTTCGTTTTTTTCGTTTTTTTCGTTTTTCTCGTTTTTTTCGTTTTTTTCCTTCACATCTGTGTTACTGTCTTGTTTATTATTATCCTCGGAAACTTGAACATTTCCATTAACTTTTTTATTTGATGGACCATTTTGCTGTTTTTTTGCCTCATCCAATTTAGCTTCATCTTGTATTTTTTTCAAATAAGCTAGCATATTTTCTATTAATGCTAATTCTTCTCTATATGGCAATAAATCAATATCCTCTAAGTCTTTCTCTAATGATTGTTTTTCCAATTCAAGATTTTTTCTTTCTCTATCTTCTTTCATCTTTTGTTGTTTCTGTTGTAATAAATTTAATTTATAACTCCTATATTGTTGTTTCTTTTCCTCCATCTCTACTGTTATATTACGTCTTTCCATAAAATAATGATTCATTTTTTTTGAATAATTACCACGTAAATTATTAAGTTCATTTAGCTTGTTATTTTTCTCTTGATAACTATTTTGCAATTCTTTTAATTTATTTCTTTCGTTTTTCTTTTCATTTCTCAATTTGTTAATCTGCTCCCTGATAGCATCCATTCTGCTCTTCAAGGGAACTGCAAGGATGGATGTGTGTAGGGGAAAGAATAATACACAAAAGACAAAAAAAAAAAAAAAAAAAAAAAAAAGATTAAGTAGTTTAGATGCTTCTGTGAGGGGAATGGTACAAATAGGGGAGTACCATAAACAATACGCAAATTTACACACCACATAGATATGCACATATGTGTGTATATATACGTACATGTATTTATGAACGCATGTATGAGTGAATAATATATATATATATATATATGTATACACCACATGCACTGTTTTGAGAACACTGAGCAACATCCCATAGTATCTACTCTCTCTTTATGCCTTACCTATCTCCTCGTCGTCGTACTTACTGGCTGCGTTTTCAATTTTGCTGTAGGAAGAGAGGAGTGGCTTGTTCTTATTGAGGGTTAGGATTTGATTGATTAATAATTTTTCTTCTTTTATTGATATAGTTGAAGTCATTAATTTATTTTCTATTTCTCTGACTTTTTTTTCAATATCTTGTTCATTCTCAAATCCAACTTGTTTTTTTAAATTCTGTGCATTTACTCTTAACTCCCTTTTATGTTTTTGTCTTTTTTCAATATCGTCTAAAATATTTCTTCTTTCATTTTCTAATTTATCAATTTCATGTTGAAAAGAATCTATTCTTGATACTATGTCCTTTTTCTTTTTGTTGTACTCCTCTCTTCCTTTGCTAGCGACTTTTATTTCCTTCTGCAAGTTATCCTATAACGGAAATGGGGAAGGGGGAGGGGGGAAATAGTACAACAAAACAATGTAGTAAGTGGTGAGAGTTTAACAAATAATCAATAAGTTACACGGTGAGTGGTAATACTAATGCAATGCACCATGAACAATAAACAACATGTATTACAAGCAAATATTTAAAATGTGGAAATAAAACTAATACGCATCAAAGAATACATATGAAATGTGAACGCATGCAAACAGTCAAACAGTTATCATTAAAATGGGGGTACAATGAGTGAAACAAGAATAAAATAAAAACAAAAAACAAAAAGAATAACACCTGTAACTGTAACGACAAATGCTGCACAACACCTAGGAGTATGTGCATACTTTCAATAATTATTGAGCTTTCAAAACTCGACAGTTTTGGTTGTTACACATTTACCATACGACTTATTCGTTTGACACATGTACAAATCAGAATTAACGAAAAAACAAAAGACTTCACACAAAAATGGGAGCACAATATATATGCACATATATGTATGTGTGCATACAAAAATACGTGTGTACGTATGCTTATATGCACAAATACGCGATTCTTAACACCTTACAATTTTCTTTTTAATTTCATCGATGGACTCCGATATATTCCCCAGCTTTTCATTATAGGCATCGAAATCGGGTTTCTCTACTTTTATTTTTTCTGCTTCCGTCATCTTTTAAAATTATTATTTCAAAGAAAAGAAGCCAAAAGAGGAGAAAAGGAACGAAAAGAATAGAAATGAAACAAAAGCACACGAAAATGGAAAAAAAAAAATTTGAAAAAATAATCTTTCCCTAAAAATACAATATTTCACTACAGAAGATTTTTTCTTTATTTATCAAACACATTGGTAATTTTTATCAAACGTTATGTCGACAATGTACTGAATGCAAATCGTGTGAAAGTGTTAACGTATATGAACTTCTTTATATAAATATTAGCTGAGAAAAAAAAAAAAAAGAGAAATTTTTTTTACAAGTAAAATTAAAACAAAAATACATTCATATTAATGCACGAACAATTAACACGAACATATAACACTAACACATAACACACGCATATAACACTAACATATAACACACGCATATAACACTAACACATAACACACGCATATAACACTAACACATAACACACGCATATAACACTAACACATAACACGAGCATATAGCACTAACAATTAACACGTCATTTCACACGATCATTTTTAGCTTTGATCTTGAACAGTTGCTTCTTATCACGCTGTGCATATACTTGTATGCACGTACATATGTTTATAACGTGTTTAACTGGGGAATCTACAAAAAATGCGCACATACGTTCGTTCTCTTTTATATTACCAAAAACAAAAGTTAAAACATCCCTTTACATTAAAAAAATATAAAAATCATAAAATAATAAACAATTATTCTAAAATGGTTTTATACATACATACATATATATATATATATATATATATATATATATATATATATATATATATATATATATACTTCAATCAGTGGATAAAAATTGCTTTCTCCTTTTCTGTTTTACTATTATACATATATATATAAAACATAATTATGTTTCGGGGATATGTAACACCTTTCATAGAAAACAGAAATATACATACTTTTTTTTTTTTATATATTTTAATACAAATAATTAAAGAAGTAATTGTTATTACGCTTACAAAATTTAAGTTCACATCATATACATACATACATGTATACATTTAAATGAATATATATATATATATATTAACATGTAAACATAAACGTATATATGCATACATATACAAACGATTTATTAAAACATTTACAAATATATATGTATATATACGTATATGCATATATATGTGTTTATATAGTCATATACAATATTACTGCATTAAAGATATATGCGTACACGTAAAAGTATGCAAATGGGTAAGGGGGTAGTAGTGGTAAGAAAAAATAGTATACGGGAAGGGATAGCTTAAGCGAATATAAAAATAAAAAGGTGTTGCTATATAACATTTTAAAACAAAACATTAAGTAAAAATTCTATACAGTTAAAAAAAAAAAAAAAAAAATTATAATTATTTGTATTATATATTATATAAATATATATGCATATATATGCGTATATGTACATGTGCATAATTATTATTGAAATAAACTTCGACAATTTTGATGTAAAAAAAAAAAAAAAAAAAAAAAAAAAATGTTAATAGAACTACAGCATAAAATTAGCGCAAAATTAAACTAATCGTGCATAAAAATATGCATACATGCATAATACGTACATACATACATACATATGAAAGTATATATATTACAATATTTTTAAAAAATTTAATATTATACCTTTATACATATCATACAATCATATATTGTTATACACTTGTGTACATATACTTATATATATATATATGTACATATATATATATATGTATATATATATATATATATATATATATGTATTCGTATATGCATTAAGTTATACTACTTTTGAATTATGTATATACTCCTAACACCCGTATGTTTTTCTACCCAAAAATTTTTACTCATTGGTAAAAAATTTCCTGTAAACAAGGGGGCAAAATGTGTACATAATAAAATATATACAAAAATATATACATATATATAAATATATATTCATGTAAATATACATATACAAATACGTATACATATATGTACTTATATATACATACACAAAAACATATACATGTACATATACCTAAACGTGTATATTATTTTATACTCATATCTCATAATGTACAAACAAATAATTTCAAGTGCTTAGCTATATACTCTTGTGATAATTTTTCGTATCATTTTAACTGAACAGTATTTTAATAAAATGTACAAAATTGATATGCAGATGAATATCAACAAATTATTTTTTTTTTTGAAGTTAATTATTTTTTTTATATGTTTATTTTATTTTATACAAATTGCACTTTTCTATGTAAATGTAAGTACTAAATTTTGATTTAATCACTTGGTAATAAATTTCAGGGGACAATATAGTCTATAGTATTTTTCCATTGTTTCAAATCGAAATGACTTCTTCTAATTACTTTATATATACATATGAAAAAAATTAAGAAATACATAAATAAAAAAGGAAAAGAAGAAAAAAAAAAAAGAAAAAAACAAAAAAGAAAAAAAAAAAAAAAAAAAAAGAAAAAAAAAAAGGAAAAATCTTTTAGCTAAAATTTTTACGTGAAAGAGCAAAAATATGGCCCATGTTCTGTAGTATTATACATTGCATAAAAATGTTTTATGTCCACTTTTTATGCATTTTGGTAGTCATTTATACAAAGGAATAATACATAAGTACACGTACATATGTACGCATACATATGTGTATGTGCATATATACATACATATATATATATATGCCTATGTATTGTTAGCATTTTTCTATACATTTAATACATAGATCATAACCCAAGAAGAGGCCTTAAAAAATATAATTTATTACCTTGTTATTTGTATTTTTTAAAACATAAATTAATGGATGATAAAATATACGTACTTGAAAGCTCCATTAACTTTACCTTGTATGCACGAAATTGTACAAGTACAACGAATATATAGTAGTATACATGTATAGAGATTTTTTTTCGGATTTAAAATTAAGAAAAAGAACACCTTGTCGAACGTACGTCCGTGTATACATATGTACATGAACACATAAGTGTATACATACCTACAAACTTACGTAGGTACATACATATGTACATATATATTTATAATGCAGAGGTATTAGGCTTATGTGCAATGGTTATCATTTTTTTTTAATCTTCATTTTATAAATTGCTTGGGGAAAAAATAGTATAAAGTAAAACGAAAAAATGAAAATAAAAAAGATTACGAGTTAAATTCGCCGCAATAGTATCCATTCATTATGCCATTAATATATGAAATTCTGTCATATAAATGAAAATATATAAATCTTGCTAAAAGAGAAAATCAAAAAAAAAAAAAAAAAAATGAAGAACGAATTTAAACAAATGTGAGTAGTACACACCTTTGTATGTCATATCCTGTTTTTAATTTAATCAACGCAAAAAAGAAAGAGGAAAAACCATTTATTTTACAAAACAGTACATTCACATATATATTATATACATATCTATATATAATATATATACACACGTAAGTAAAACTAAGATAGTAAATATTGCCATTTTGTGTATGCTCGTAAACCCATTATATAATTTTTATACTGCCATTTTGCATATGCGCGTAAACCCATCAAAATAATTAACGTAGACACACGCAGTATACCGAGCAATAACCTCAATACGCATTACACATTGTTAACCGTGTAAAGTTATGATGAGACTACAACCTTTTACCCATTCTACTCATTCCCTTTGTGGGAAAAGGACAAACATTTGCGATTAACATTTTTTTAGAAGTCATATATTAAAAATTTGTTTTTTTTTAAAAAAAAAAAAAAAAAAAAAGACAAAAAAAACAATGAAAAAAATAAACAAAAATGTCAACAAATGATACATTAAAAAAAACGATACTTTAAAACAAGGGGTTTAATTACATATCAAAATTTAATTATTTTTAAAAACGTAAAAACTTGCAAGGGGCGGAACGTATACATATACATACGAAAACGTATATATATGCGATATATGTGTGTGCATAAATGTATGTTGTACATATAATGCTTGCAAGCTTTATTTATTTTTTATAAGATATATCTCAAATATTTTGTTCAGGTAATTATTTAAATGTTTGATACTGGACACAACTGATATCTGACACCTGAACAGGACAGGAAAAAAAAAAAAAAAAAAAAAAAAAAAAAAAAAGACGACATATAATGTGTGTGCATGTGTGTATGCACACATAAGAATATTATTAAAGAAATAAGCATACAAATAGATGTACAATTAACATACATTGTATATAAAATAAATGCGCACGTTAATTCCATCTATGTGAAATAGTTATATATCAATTAAATATATCACTTAAAATGTACATGTTCATAAACATTACATCATCTAATAAACATACCCTTTTACTTCGTGTCGAATCTTTACTAAAATTAAAATTTTGTTTTCATTATTCGTAACTGGAAAGTGTATATATCCCGATGCGCACAACATTGATCCAATCTGGGCATAAAAGAAAAGAAATAATAAAATTAAATATAACTAAATAAAACAAAACTAAACAAAATTAAATATAATTAAACAAAATTAAATATAATTAAATAAAATAGCACAAGTAATAACTCATGCACGAGTTCATGCGTACAATAGGTACTTATATGCACATATTTTACACTATGCCTCTGACTTCTCCCTTTTTTTTTTTTCTTCCTATTCTCTATCATATTTCTCTCTTATTACCTTCAAAATGTAGAAATTAAAAGCGTTAATTAAATAGTTTAAGAAATATTTTTTGGAAAATTTTGGCACACCCATAATAATATCTTCATTATGAACTTGTGTAAGTGCCTTCCAATAAATTTTAAAAGTTGCCTCATTCATTTTATTCTCTCTAATAAATCTTGTAATAAGGATTGGGAGTTTCACAGAAAAGCTCGCGTTCTATATCAAGAAATAAGGAGAGAGGGGGGGGGGTATAAATAATTGCATATATGTGTCTTGCGCGTTTGTAGCATTAAAAAGTGTATGTGCATAGGTATGTATGTACGTATGTATGCACGTATCTATCTACGTATGTAGTATGCACGTATGCGCGTACATATCGCGCATTTACGTGCGTGCCCTCACCGATGACATAGGCGTAATAATGTTGAAGTAAATACTGGGAATATTGTAAAAAATGTCTGATATGGTAATAATAATTTTATAAATGTACACACTATGGCTGTCTATTTTTTCATTGTTTGCACTCTTTTGTTCCTTGATACTCATTTGTTCACAGTCTTCTATATTGATGCTGAAGAAAGGGGAAAACGGAAACGCATAACGAGAATGTTTACGTACACATGTACTGCATTGTGTGCGTTGCATTATGTTCGTTGTATGTATCTGTTATATAGATGTACGTGCTGTGTATATGTGTTTGCGCATTCGTCGTGTACAAACACATTCGACTGCGGCAAATTGCACACATGCGCAGTGCGCAAAAATATAAACATATAAGACTGCACAAGATGAACTGAAGGCATTTTTCTGAACATGTTCATAATTTTTTCCCGCACAATATACCTGCTCAAGTTAACCACGGCTTTCGAAATATTTTTTATATAAAAATTTAGTACAGCTTTATTTTCTTGATATTTTTGCTTTACCAGAATTGATATGATGTTATTTTTAAAAAATAAAGATTTATCTAACAAGCATGCATTAAACCATAAATCATTAATATTATTCGCTTTTTGTAAACACAAAATTTTAAATAATTTTTCATTATCATCTGTATTTTCGCTCGAATATTTAGAATTATGACTAGAGATACTGGATGATTTTTTAGAGTTATACGAAGAAGCATTTGATCCCTTACGTACTTTTTTCTTATTATAATTCTCTTCTGATGAATCATACGAAAATTTATTATTTGAATAATCATCACTTGCACTCTCATTATCATTGTCATCTTCCTCATTATCCTTATAATTTTTCTCGTATTTCCATGCTCTGTTGTTTCTATCGCGATGCTGCTTTTCAAATTTGAGAAAATTCTCTTTCTCGTTGAAGTCAATGACTGTGTGCCTAAGTACCAAAAAAAAAAAAAAAAAAAAAAAGGGGGGGGAAGCAAAACGACATGAACAGAAATGAAAAGGAGCGATGATATGATAATATGGAGAAGATATGATAATATGGAGAAGATATGATAATATGGAGAAGATATGATAATATAGAGAAGATATGATAATATAGAGAAGATATGATAATATGGCGATGATATGATAATATGGCGATGATATGATAATATGGCGATGATATGATAATATGGCGATGATATGATAATATGGCGATGATATGATAATATGACGATGATGTGGTGATATGACGAGTCAAGTTGTTCCCACAGGAAAATAACACACATGTGCAGACATATGCACAACACACATAACCACGTACATATATGCACATTCACATCTGTATATATACATGCAAGTACCCCAGCAAACGAGTACCCACATAGAAGGGGCATGTTTCCCGCTTACTTGTTCTTCTCTAGAAGGCGCTTAATCAGAAAATTCTCGTGCACTTTTTTCACGTTATAGAGTGGCATATTTTTGAGCAAATAGTTAAACATGCTAACATTGTTGAGGTTGCATAAATTTAAGAATTCACAAGCCCTAGTTTGTAATTCCAAATCTGGATGGTTAATGCAACTATTGAGTATTTTTTTAATATTGAGCATAAGTGTATTATCATAAAAGACCATTTTCATCATTGCCATTAATATTACACATTTGGTATGGGAAGAGCCGAAAGCGAAATATTTTTCTAAAATTTTTAGCTGATCCTTCATGGGTATTTTGTCTTTAATCAAATATCCAAATGAACCAATAATATATGAACATAAATGAATAAGCAATTCTATTTTTATAAAATTATCGGACAGATATTTATAGCATTTCATAGCTGCATATATCTGTACCTTTTGCTCTCCTTTATTCTTACCACTACTCGGGCTACTACCTATATTGCTATTACTGCCGCTAGTGCCATTAATATCGTTAATATTACTATTAATATTATTATTGTTATTACTGATACTGTTACTGTTACTGTTACCGCTTTTGTTATTTCCGCTTTTGTTGTTTCCGCTACTATTAGCTGCACAACTGCTACTATCACCGGAAATTTCTCGCTTGAAGGATTTAAAGTTTTTTTCATTTTGGACAAAACCTGTAATAATTTGAACCAAACGGAACCATACCTCCTGAAAAATATACTTATGTGTAATCTCGATCATCTTATATATCACATCGAAATACCACGTAAGATCAGGCGAGAAATTTTCTGCAAGTATGGATATTTTTATTATTATTTCGTTTTGTATATAGGGATCGATATAAGGTAAATGATGAAGAAAAACATTAATTAACAATTTCCAATTGTTATGATTACACATATTAAAAAGAATATTAAATGTTTGTAGCTTTATAGTTATATCATCATTGTTTAGTAGATTTACTAAATGCATAACATGTGCTTCAAGCATTTTATAAATTTTTAGATTCATTTTTAATTTTGATAAACTATTTAGAATTACATAATTAATATTAGATTTCTTTGTATCAAATGAAGTTGTTATTAAACATATAATAATATCTCTATTTCTATCCTCTATTTTGTCATCCAAGAAATTATATAAATTTGAACATTCATATATAATTCCATATTCTATATATATAGCACTTTTTTCATTTCTAAATTCTTCTTTTCCTTTTTTATTATTTAAATAAAAATTATTTTTTGTAAAACTTTTTCTAAATATATTCTTACTCCCACTCACATTGTAGTTAATACTGCTACTGTTCTGTTTCCTCAAGTGCACATTAAAATCATCGTTAATTTTTCCCTGCAACTTTTTATACGGCTTACTAATAATTTTGTATAATATATCGTTAATATTGTTTATAGTTGTTTGGGATAAGTTATGAATGTCATACAACTGTATCATTTGTAGACATTTTATTAGTAAAAATGGATATCTAAATTGACTATAATAAAATCCCTCATCAATTTTTAAATTATCATCAAGTATTAAATACAATACATTTAAAATGTAATGAATGTATTTGTTGATATATTTTTTTATTTCATAATAATTAACTTCTTCATAATTAAATGAACACTCAGATTCGATTTCTAAAATTTTGTCCACTTTTTTTAAATCATTATATACAAAATTTTGCTCATTTAGTAATGACGTTGATTTATATTTTTTTTTTAAATCATCTTTAATATTTAATGAAAACCGTTTACTACTTGAATTACTTGAATTATTACTTTCTATTTTTAAATCATCTTTATTAAATAAGTCATCACTTTCATCATTCATACTTTTTTTCTTTTCTTCTTTTTTTCTATAATAATATAAAGATTCATATTTTTGAAAAACTAATATAATTACATATATTAAATTTAGATATGCAAATACATTGAACATATTTATTTCGTTTAAATTTTGATCTAAAAATTTAAAAATTTCCAAATCATTTTTACTATCAAGTAGTAAGTCATGCCTCTTTTTATATATATTAGCTAAACAGAGAAAAGCTTTCTTCCTAATATTTGGTTTATATATATAATTCGATGTTACTATATGGAATATATCATCATATAAATTTTCTACTATAAGCCCATTAATTTTTTGACTAGCAAAATGTAAAGCTAAGAAATTTACTTTCTCATCATTATTTTTTATATCTAACTTTACAGTACTTACCATCATATTTAACATTTCATTATTTTCATTTATTAGTAATGATAAAGCTGTGTAACCACAATACTTATCACTAAAGTTGTTACTACTTATCAATTTTATTATGTCCAAATAGGATAACGATATCCCATACCCTAATATATGACAGTATATTAATTTCCATATATACTTCTTCCTCTTATAATTTGTTATATTCTTTTCATTAAATTTCTTTTTTATCTTTATAATCTCTTGCAACACTTTCTTCTCCTCTTCCTCCCTGCACTTGCAGTTCCGTATATCGTCAATGAAACAGTATAGCCCCTTTATGTTGTGCTTGATCATTTTATCCCGTTACTTGTTTGATGGATGCCTCTGCTGCGGTTGCTTCCAGTGCGACTGTCTATACTTATGACTGTCTTTACCGTAACTATCCCTTCCTACTTTGTTATCCCTATGGCATTATCATCAACCTTCTTCCAACTACTCGTGGGGGCGGATGCGTTTATACATTTGCACATGTGCGCATATAAATGAAATGAACAGGCAAATAATGCAAAATGGGCAAAAAAGGCAAAAAAGGCAAAATAGGCAAAAAAAGCAAAATGGGCTAAAATTTCCTATCACATTTGTACGTGCACACACATACATATATTCACGCAGAGTTACATATGTATGTATCTACTATACTGCGGAGGAGGCAACTCCAATATTCACAAAATCAATAAACTTTCAAATTCTTACAAAAAAGGGTCAACATGTACGACGTAAAGGTAAAAAAAAAAAAAATATATATTTACTTTGCACGCTTATGTAATTTAAATACACAAATATAAATACACACATATATATGTATACGCACATGAATATTCTCGCATAAATATACATACATGTAAGCAAATGCTCGGAATAAGTCAGTAACGGATATAAACAGAAAACATTCTTTAAAGCAAAACGTTTTAATATAAAAAAAAATAATAAATAAATAAAAAAAAAAAAAAAAAAAATCATATCAAAAACATATTATTATATATCATAACATATCATTAAAAATCATATCAAACCATATAATACCATAACATATCATACCATTACATGCAATAATTTGTGTGTGAAATAGTGTGTTACTATATATATATTAATGTAAACGTGCGTTAAAGAAATTTGTCAAGAAGAAAATAAAATTAATCATGGATCTTTGACATAATAAAAGAAAAACAAAAATATATATATATATATATATATATATCAAAATTTTTACCTTTTACGAATAAAATATACTCATATGATCATATTTGTTCACATGTATACACACATACAAATATGAATAATATACCCTATAAGTACTCACACGTATATATTTATACTACGCAATTACATATATAAATACACGGAAACACATATTTATTTGTTAATAATGACAGGAACAATATGTATTTAATCTTCGTTTGTAAAAAGCGGATGCATCTACACCTTTTAGAACATGTAGCACAAAATTATGAAAAAAAAAAAAAAACATGAAAATATAAATATATATACAAATAAATAAATAAAATATAAACAGAAAAAAAAATACATTCTCAAAATTCTTTCTATTTAACTGTGCTGCGAATGTATTTGTCAAATTAATTAGCTTTATAAATTATACATATATTAAAAATATATATATACATTTTTGACTATAAAAAAAGACTGAACTCGTTTTAAAATTTATCATTTTGCATAAGAGTGTATAAAAAGGATTACTCAAAAATTGCTATTCTAATAATAATTTCGCACCAGTATGGTACTTCCTCAACATAATTATAGGAAAAACGTCAGTAATGAAGAATAAACAACAAATACATAAAACGAAGCACAATAAAGCAAAATGAAGTAAAATGAAGCAAAATGAAGCAAAGTGAAGCACAATTAAGCAAAGTGAAGAGCAAAAAAATTATCTTTTTATATTATGTTTTTTTCATTGTTCATTTTATGGCATCCTGTTTTTAAACGTAGGTTAACAATAATGTACATAAAATAATTTTCATTTCGCTTTAATCGTAAGTAAACACGTATAAACAATACTTCACTTCCTATAGCATAATATATTTTCATTTATAGCAAATAAGAAAGAAAAAAAAAAGAAAAAAAGGACGCTGTAAAACATAGGCAAATTCTTTCATAAACAGTTATAAAAAAAGATTTTACTATTTAGTTTCATTTATTTTTATTTTATTCCTTTTTATTTTATTCCTTTTTATTTTATTCCTTTTGTTTTTATTCCTTTTGTTTTTATTCCTTTTGTTTTTATTCCTTTTGTTTTTATTCCTTTTGTTTTTATTCCTTTTGTTTTTATTCCTTTTGTTTTTATTCCTTTTGTTTTTATTCCTTTTTATTTTATTCTTTTTTATATTATTCCATTTTATTTTATTCCATTTTATTTTATTCCATTTTATTTTATTCCATTTTATTTTACTCCATTTTATTTTATTCCATTTTATTTTACTCCTTTTTATTTTATCCCTTTTTATTTTATTCCTTTTTATTTTATTCTTTTTTTTCTTTTTTTTTTTTTCTTGTAGAATTAATTTTTCAGTTCATCCCATTTTAAATCTCGTTGCATTTTTCCCAAAAAGCAGGGCGATATAACTTACTGTCGAAAATGTACATTTATCATTTAAATTTTAACTGTTGTATTAACAACTTTTTGTCCTTATGCCCTGTATAATTCGCATTAAAAGGGGCATAATGGGAAGGCAAGGGTACACGTATGCATATATGTTCTGTCGTTAAGGCAAAGTGAAGAACGCGATAATATTCAATGTAAGGTGTATGTGAAGCCTCAAGTGATATTAACACCACATAGTTGCTTTACCATCGAAATTATAAAGTACGAAAAGAGAGAATAATAATAAAGGTGTACGTAAAAATATGTCTTTTTAAATTATGTATTCTTGCCTAATAAACAGACTACTCACTCGGTCAGCTTATTTTAAACGAAAAAAAAAAATATATATATATTTGAGATTATAAAAAAAAATATATACGCATTTGCTTAATTGCTCATCCTTGCACACACAGTATATAAATGTATACGTTGTAACGAATCGTGCAACAAGAGAGATAAAGGAGTACACAGATAGGGTATATATTATATGTGTACATAATCGTAATGACGAAATATTATAGCTAAATAAATATATATATATATATATAAATGTAACTTGCTGAAATTTGTAGAAATAGAGAAAACCCCTGTACTTGAGCTCACATAAAAAAAAAATTTTTTTCCATCCATGATGTTATACTTTTACAAATACACCGGAATTATGCACTTACACAAATTTTTAAAAAATCGCCATTTAGGTTGTATGCCTTTTTTTCCTTAATGCAAAAAAAAAAAAAAAAAAATAGAGAACTTTTAAAAGTGCTTAATTTACGTTTTCTTTTTTATGAACTGGTCATTTAACCTGACCTTAAAAAAAAAAAAAAAAATTAGGATTGTTGATTCAAGTAGATTAAAAAATAACAAAACAAAAAAGAATATTGACATGTGTTGATAAGAATTAAAAAAAATTAAAAAAGTCTCTTTGTATGTTTTTGGTAATAGCTAAATTAAATACGTGTATTTTATCTTTATATTTATATGTTATATATTATGTTCCTACATGTATCCCACGTACATATACATATGTACATAATTATGTACGTTTTGTTATATGTAGTATCTAAAATTATGAATGGTTAATATTTTTTAAAAAACGATTGTACGCCATATAATTGTATGTACTTTTTGTTAGTTTTTTTTATGTAGGCAGTTTGACAAAAAAAAAAAAACACATTTTTTCGTTATCTAATTTTGTACATACGATGATATTAAAAAAAATCAAAAAAAAATACATAAATAATAAAAAAAAAGTAAAAAACAGTAAAAAATATGTAAAAAACCATAGTATGAACCTCAGTGAAAACCATAATAAAGATAATAGCCAAAATAATATTGTAAAAATGAGATTCTACAATTCCATAAACATGTACAGTTTATGCATGAATTTATGTACAAATTTATGTACAAATTTATGCACAAATTTATGTACTAATTTATGTACTAGTTTATGTACTAATTTATGTACTAATTTATGTACTAATTAAATTTATAAAAAAAAAAAACGACTCTTCAATATATCGTTATTGTTTTCATAGCAAATTTGTTACTACCCTTTAAATATATATATACATATTGTGAATTTCCAAAAAAGGATTTTTTTTTATTTTTTATTATCGTTGACATGTTAACTTGGCGCTCCCTGTGAACATAGCCTTCCATTTTATATTAGTTAGTACGTTGTTAGAACAGGCATAATCGAATTGCGTAAATACATAGTTATATATGCATGTAGGTATAAATCCATGTATAGATGTATGCATGTATGTATGTATGTATGTTTATATGTTCGTATGTTTATATGTTCGTATGTTTATATGTTCGTATGTTTATATGTTCGTATGTTTATATGTTCGTATGTTTATAAATATATATTTATATAAGTATATTTGTATATATGTATATATAGGTAGATACACATGCATGTATTTGTACACATAACTATCTCACGTGGTGTAAGAACAAAATAATAAAAAAAAATAAAATAAAAAAAAAAAATATTATGGAGATAGCAAATATTTTCAAAAAACTGTTAAAACAAAATATAGCATACACAGAAAATAACTCCGTTTTTGATGTTTTTAAAAAACAAAATGAAGGATCACAAAATGTAAGTGAAAAAAAGCTGGAGGGAGAAAAGCTACTTGAAGAAAAAACTGATACAAACAAACCAACAGAAGAAGATAAATTAAAAGAGCAACACCTTTTACAATATACAAATAATTTTGATGCTCCTAATGCATTATTATTTGAAAATCTAAATAAAGAATATAAATTTATTACTACACAAGATAATTTTGATGGATTTCGTTTTGAAGTGGATAAAAATGTGAATAAATATTTACAGTCAACACATACCTTATTTCTAGGTACAACCCTCAGAGATGTTGGTTACTTATATCAGTTTGGAGCTAATTTTACGGATAGTGATAATAGTTTATTGATGATTAGTAGAGTAAATATTGATGGTAGTGTAAATGGTAGGTTTTGTAAAAAGATTAATAACGCAATAGATTGTAAATTAAATTTTAATACATATGCAAAAAGTGATACAAGAAATATGTATGAAATGTCAGTAGAAGTAAATAAACCATTACATACGTATAATTTTAAGAGTATATGGCAAGGGGCATGGATATTTAATGCAACATATACTCAATTACTAACCAAAAAATTTCAAGCAGGTGTTGATTTAACATATATTGCATCAAATTGTGCATCCATCGGTTCCTTTGGGTTACGTTATAATCACAAAAATAATGTTTTAACAATGCAAGTAGTTAGACAACCAAATTTTAAATCACCAGAATTTATGCTAAATCAAACTCATTTATATAAAATACAATATGCTAAGAAAATATCAGATCGTTTATCTGTGGGAACAGAGCTTGAATTAACTCCTCAGACGAAAGAGTCCGCCATGAGACTTGGTTGGGATTATTCTTTTAGACATGCAAAAGTTCAAGGCTTAATTGATACTAGCGGAAAAATTTCTGTTTTTACGCAAGATTACTCAGGTTTTGGTGTTAGTGGTTACATAGATTATTTAAACAATGAATATAAATTTGGATTTATGATGCACATCTCACCTTCGCAGGAGCAGCCACAGCAGGCCCCGTCATAGTAAGTGTGCTTGGTGGAAAAATGTATGAGCGGAAAGATGTATGTGCAAAAGAATGTAGGAGCAGAAAAGTGTTAGAAGAAAAATGTGAAAGCTAAAAAATGTACGTGCGAACAAAAATGTATTAGAAAAAAAATTGTAAATAAAATAAAAAAGCTAGAAAAAAAAAAAAAATTATGAGCAGGTCATGCTGAAATAAATTTTTACAATTTCAAAAAAAAAAATATCCATAAAAATATACATAAAACTTTTATTATTTTATTTGAATATGTATAGGGGTAAGAATACATGTAAGAAGTGTGTGTTACCCTGACATTTTATATTTAATGTATTGATACAAATAACGTATATTTTTAATTTTTTAAATATACGCATGTGTATATATGTGCGTGTGTTTGTTTGTGTATTTGCATTCGCACGTGTGTGTCTACTTGCACACGTTCTTTTGCTTGGGGAAATGTGTTCCTTTTAATTTTTAATTAATTATGAGCTTTTAATAATTTTTTTTTTTAATTCAATTATTTATAAATAGCTATTTTGACAAATATGAAAGAAAATAAAAAAAAAAAAAACAACAAAAAAAAAGTAAAAATACTTGTTAATTTTATGACCATGTCAGGTTATACTTAACCACTGCTTGATAAGTATCATAAATGCAGAAGAAATTTGGTAAAATAAACACTCTATAAATTTACATAGCAAAAGGAATGTAACCCCGCTTAAAAGTAATCACACATGTTGTTTATTTTTATGTAAAAAAGTGCATAAAGGTATAACTTTCCAAATGCAGAAATATTCTTAAAAATGTATTATTTATTTTGAAGAATTGATTTTCTAAAAAAAAAAAAATAGTATTTCATAAAATGTACCACAGATTTTTAAAAGGATTAAAATTATTAATAAATAGGACCAATATGACAAATATAACCAACGTTATAACTGCTTGTGGCTCTTGGCAAAGAGTAGCATTTTCAGTTGAAATGATGATAGTGAGGATACCCGCTGAATATACAACACGGGCAAAGGTAAAGAGGCATGTTCACACTTTGATAAAACGAAAAAAAGTATAATGATTGAACATGTGTACAGAGGGAAAATTAGTGAGGAAAAATTAAAAAAAAAAAAGTAAAAAAAGTAAACATACCAAAAATAGTTGAAAAAAAAGATTATTCATTTAACAAATCGCGCACCTAATATCAGTAAAGGGTTAATTCATAAGGGATGAAGCTACTCAATGATGGCAACTTTCAATTGTGTTGTGTGTGGGTTCTCTTACCATGAACTATTATTCCTTAATACAATAAAAGAATAAGCGTAAAATAAAGCAAATAAGGCAAAAAAAAAAACAAGGAACGCAAAATAAAATAAGACATATTACACAAAATATGGTATACAAAATAAAACGTAACGGGGAGCGACAATAAAAAGGGGCATTTAGTCAAAAATTGAAAATTCCCCTGGTGATACATATATATATATATATATGTATACACTTCAAACTAATTTTCCATCTTGATCCTATCAGCATCAAATTGATCTGATTTTAATTTTGTCATAACTTTATTCCATATATCCATAATGTCCCTATAAAAATTATCATCAATTAAATTATGATTAATCCCACTGGCATCATGTGAATTGTCTTCACCTACCTTGTTTATAGAAATTATTATATGTATTATTACGGATAGTGTTAAATTATGAAACTTACTAGAATAATCATAATTCGCTAAAACATAATCATAAAATATTTTCTTAATAATATCATATAATTCTTTGTCATTTAATAATAACACAATATTTCTTATGGACTTCAAAATTTTTAAGCATCTCATTAAAAAAATATATTTTTTTTTTTGGCTATTATTTGTATTTTTATAGCATTGCAAAAATGTGCATATATAGCAGTTGAGTTTCTCTTTTAATATCTGAATTAGTAATACTCTCCCCTCTTGATGCTCATCATCATTATTATCAGTATTACTACCATTACTATCATCTTTATTACCATTATTATCAGTATTACTACCATTACTATCATCTTTATTACCATTATTATCAGTATTACTACCATTACTATCATCTTTATTACCATTATTATCAGTATTACTACCATTACTATCATCTTTATTACCATTATTATCAGTATTACTACCATTACTATCAGCATTACTACCATTATTACCACTATTATATAACACATAATCTCTGATTATGACATATAAATTGTAGCTCTGTTTAAGCGATAACGGGCTCCAGACGCCTATCAATTCAAAAACACGCTTGTTAAGAATATAGTAATATAGCTTTTGTAGAATTTGTTTTTCGCTACAAGTGTCATATATAATCCTTAACTCATCCATAAATTTGTACCACTCAAAAGATTTTATGCATGGGTTATGATGAAAGGAATTTCTTTCAAGTTTGTATTTTTTTTTCCTGAAGTCGTCATTTTTAAAAAGGGAGGGACGTCTATTCTCACTCTCGCTTCTTCCATTTGAGCTTCTTTCGCTGCCATCGTTTTTTCCATTTGAGCTTCTTTCGACACCTTCATCTTCTTTCACATGCACGCTTTCTTCATTCTCAAGGTTCGAACTACTCATGGAAAAATTATTTTCCGATCTTGATGAGGAGGAGCCGTAATCCTTGTCACTTTCACTTCTTGCATGCGTATTAGTACCGTAATTTTGGGTAGGGGTTCCGGACGAATATAATAAATACAGTTGCTGTTGTTGCTGTTGTTGTTGTTGCTGTTGTTGTTGTTGCTGTTGTTGTTGTTGCTGCTGTTGCTGCTGCTGCTGTTGTTGCTGCTGTTGCTGTTGTTGCTGCTGTTGCTGCTGCTGTTGCTGCTGTTGTTGCTGCTGTTGCTGTTGTTGCTGCTGCTGCTCCTGTTCCTGCTTCCTATAACCTGTGTGCATGTTTGTTAACCTCCCGTCCAGCTTATGCACATGCTCATTCATGAAAAAATTTTGATCAAAGGATTTATTTGTCATTCTATTTTCATAAAAATGCAGAATGTCAATTTTTTTTTTTTTTTTTAAAGAGAATTGAAAAAGAGGATCCCAATATAATAATTCACATCTTACAAAAAAAAAAAGTATGTCATCAAAACAAGCAGCACAATTATTATTTTTATAAAATTCATAATTATACAACTTTAGTAAATAGAAATATTTTATAACATTTTTAAAATTTAAAAAATAAATGTTAACATTTTCAAATATTTTTTTAATTGCTACCAAAAATTTATTTTTTATGTCTTTCATTTTTACTGTTTGAAAATATTTCTCTTTTTCTAATTTTTCCTTTTTCTCTTCAATTTTTGCGTGTTCACTAGCATTTCCCGCTTCTCTTTTTAGTTGCACAGTAATGTTGTGTACCTTTTTTTCTTTTTTTACCCCCTTCCTCTTATCCGATTTACCCATTCCTCTGGAACTATTCAATGATGAGGCTGGAGAAGTAGCCATATCGAGTGATGTAAGACTGGAGGAAGATTCAATCCCAGTAGACGAATCAGTTGAATAGTTACTTGAAAATCCATCAAACATGTATTGTAAAAATGAGTTGTTAAAATGCTGATGATCAGTTACCTCATTGACAATATGTTCATTAACTAACATGACTTCATTAACACATTCATAATTATTAATAATTTTATTACGCATTAACAACTTTAACTGATCACGTTTACTTTTTTCCTTTTTATTTATATAATATTTGGAGTTAAAAATATAATCCTTTATAAATGTAAGCTTGAACTTTTCATAATACTCTTTATACAAATACAATTTGAGATTATGATATATTAAATGAAAAGTGCTTTCCAAATTATGCAATGATATTAATGCATCTTCGACATATTTATATTTATCAAAAATAAGATTTGTTAAATTGATAACAAAATAGAAAAAAATAGTGCACGTAATTATTTCTCTTTTTTTTCTTCTACAAATAGTTGTTAGTTGGTTATGCTCATTTTGCATTGTACTCTCTAATTTTTTTACTCGACTGGACTCTTTCATTTTAGTTTTATACTCACTAAATAATTTTTCTATATAATTATGCATTTTTATAATCTGCAGGTTGCATACTGCTTTGTTATCAAAAGCATTTTTAATTTTTTCAAATAATTTTTTATTTTCATTAATGTAAAGGTAATTACTTGTAAGATCTTCCTCAAATGAAGGAATGGCTGATACATTTAGGTCCTTCTCGATAACACTTTTTTTTCCATTATTCGGTTTACAAGAATCGTCTTCCTTACTTACATAATTTACAATACCGTCTTTATTTATGTTCGTTTTCGTACAAGTAGCAAACTCCCCCTTTGCTACATCGAACGAGGAATCATACTTTATGTTAGTATCTTCATTCACATAAGGGTCTATCACATATTCAATATTGTCCTTCTTGTACCTCTTTATCTCAGAAACAAGTTTCCTCCCAACAATTTTGTTAATCTTATCGTCTTCATGCTGATCATAACGACCTTCTAATTTTATATCACTATATATGGCATTATCTATTTCTTCCTCTTCTCCTCCGTTTGACCTTAAATAATCGTAGAATAAAGTATTTATGTCTGCATCGTTATTCCCCTGTTCATATAAATTTTCTATATTTTTATTTCTACATTTTTTCAATAACAACCTTTTTTTCATTTCATTCACAGTTTCGTAATTGTAAATGTCGTCAATGTCAAAATCGTCCTCCATCGTACACTTCGTTTGCTCATTTGTGTAAATTTTAATTTTTTCTTTTTTTTCAATACCGCAAAGAGGAGAGAGTCCACCATAGCTATCATCATAGTTGTAATCGTCGTGGTGGTAATCACCATTGTTGTTTTCTTCGTTAATGCCATAGTTGTCCTCTCCATCAAAGGGATAATAATTACTTTCGTTAATTTCCTTCTTTTTCCTTAGTATTTTCTTTTTTAATTTTATTTCTTCAATTAATTTTCTTTCTTCCTCGTTTTCCGTATCATCACCTTCGTCTTCCATGTTTATGGCGATGATTTCATCGTCAACATTTAGGGATGCATTCATCGATAGGTTCTCATAGCCAGCATCCATCACTACATTCTCACTGCTCGCACTTATGGCAGCACTTTCGAAATTTAATTTCTCTTGAGGGGGGATCACCTTTCCGTCGTTCCCTTTATGGTCTATACGATGAGGATCCTTCACATCAGTCAAGTGCACAGCCTGTTCACTCAAAATATTGTTAACCCTTTTCAAGTTAAACGTGCACTGACCATAACTGCTTCCATCTGAAGAACCAATATCAGTTCTAGATACATATCCGTCCTGTTGTACATATACATGATGTTTTATATTGTATGAGTTAACATCATTTTCTTTGTTGATTTTTCTATATGTCTTTTTGTTATAAAAGTGCCTTTGCTTAACAGATTGTTCGAACTTTAATTTTTTTTTTTCTTCTTCATCATCTACATCATCTACATCTTCTTCATCATCTTCATCATCTACATCTTCTTCATCATCTACATCTTCTTTATCATCTACATCTTCTTTATCATCTACATCTTCTTTATCATCTACATCTTCTTTATCATCTACATCTTCTTTATCATCTACATCTTCTTTATCATCTACATCTTCTTCATCCTCTTCGTAGATGACTGGATGACCATTTGAAACATCTTCTTCATTAGAATAATTTTTATTTTTCCAATTTTGATCCGCGTTTCTCTCCAGGTTAATACTTGTAACAACGTCTATTGTATCTCTAATCAAATCTTTCGAAACGTCTACTTGTTTAATATCTTTTTTTTTGTTTTTCTTCTTCTTAATAGTTATGTAACTGTCCGTGTCTTCATCACTGTATATGTGAAAACTTGTGTTCATCTTATTTACTCTATTTGTTTCTTCCTCCTTTTTTCTTTCTCTATAATTTATCTTTTTTTTTTTTTTTGTTTTCTCTTTCTCATTTACCTCTTTTTCCATAGGATTGCCATGTTCACATAGTGTATGTTTATCTTCGCGATTCATTCCCATGTGTTCTTCCTCAGGATGCTGCTTATGGCGCTGCTCATGATAGGACTCACTCCTGTTCACATATGTAGCACCTCGCTTATCATCAAGTTTATTATTATTTTTTCCCACTTCAGCGCATATCAGCTCCAGTCCTTCCTCCCTTAGAGGTTCACGTAGAGACTTACTTGAACTTATATTATCTCTATCGTTCTGACCTTGTGCATGTATATTTGTAGTAAATCTTTGTTCTTCCTTCGTTAACTGTCCATCTGCATTTTCCTCATTATAATTACAATTCAAATCGTCGTCTAAATTCTTCTTGGTATTTTTCTTTCCTATTTTTCTCTTTGTAAACATAATGTAAGGAAAAATACCGGCTTAGTTTCTATTTTTGTTTTTGTTTTTTAATTTATAATTTTTTTCTTTCTTCTACTTCTACTTCTGCTTCCTCTTTCTTCCCCTTTTTTCCTTTTTTCTTTTTTCCTTTTTTTTCTTTTTTCTTTTTTCTTTTTTCCTTTTTTCTTTTTCTCCTTTTTTTTCTTTTTTCCTTTTTTCTTTTTCTCCTTTTTTTCCTTTTTTCTTTTTTTCCTTTTTTTTTTTTTTTTTTTTTTTTTTTTTTTTTTAATGATATATAAAATATACAAAATGGAAAAAGATATATTATAACGAATCGTACATTTGAGTAAATGTTACTTGTTATTCCCCTCGTACATAACAAAAAATAAAAATCTCTAGGATATACATTATCCGTATGGCGAATGTACAGAACGTATAATCTTTTGATGCTTACTTCGACGGTTAATACTGCGTATGTATATAAGTGTATGTGTATATACATACATACTTGCGTAAACATACGTATGTTTTACGCAAATGATTACCTTATTCACATAACTGCTCTCACCACAGCCACACATAAGTATCAACATACGATATACTGCCAATGGTAATAACCATGGAAGTAATAGTGGCAATACTGTCCTATTAGCTACAACAAATTCTTTTCATTTTCCACCTTTTGCTAGTACCATCTGCTGTTGTATATCCTCTTTTGCATATCGTTGGGCTCGTGCGACTTATCATTTTAGTGCTCTTAAAAATAAGGGAAAGAAAAAAAAAAAAATAAATCCCTTCAATTTAAAACTATAAGATGGATAAGCATAAATTTTTCAAAAAGATAAATTCTCATAAATATATATATATATATATATATATGTACGTGATATATTACGTGCTTACATTAGTGCCTTAATATATTTCCTGTCGTATTCATATAAAAAAAAAAAAAAAAAAAAAAAAAAAATTTCGCATATTTGTATATATTTATGTATATCATATATATTTTGCACAAATTGCAGGAATTGTATGTGTGCTTAGGAATATATGAATTTTAGTAACACGTTTCGAGTAACATACTTATTTAATTTGAACAAGTTAAGGTTCTTCGTTGGTATAATAAATATATATATTTCCCTTTTTTTCACACCGCGCTTTGCTATTATGTACATATATATATATATGTATATATAGCAAATGAACGACCGATTAAATGGAGTATTTCCTTCATTAAATAAAAAAGTGCTTATATCAAAAGAAATTTAGAGAAAAACAATTACCCATATTTATTACATGATACATAAAACAATGCAATGAATGGTTGGCACAAGATTTTGTGGCACCGTTCTTTTGTGCACTTTAAAGGATAAAGAAAATATATTAGCTCGAGCTGACTGCTGCTATTCCATTTGTACCTTCACAATTACGTATGTACGATCATAGGAGTATAAGTATGAAAGTTTACAAAACAATTTTTATACGTGTATAGTGATAAATGCTTTTAAAATTATTTTCCCCCTCTACTTGTGTAGGGACCTTTTTTATTTTTTTCTATCCAAATATTTATATTTCGTTTCGAAGAATTTAAAAATGAGGTAGTGCAAAGTTTAGGGGTTGCCCAGGTGAACCAAGAGCGGCAAGAAGTGAACCATGAACAAGGAACAAGGAAAAATGAACAGTTAACAGCTAATAGTTAACAAATTTGTGGAGATTTTTTTTTTTTTTTTTTTACAACTCACTTTGATACATTATGAGTAAACATTTTCAGTATGCACCAACAGGAAAAAAAGAATTTGTAATATGTATCCGCATTATGTGGCAGTTAAGGTAGCTGTCACTTCAAACGTAGGGCAAAAGCATTGTACGCATGTGTATATGTATGTATGCATGTTTTTACATACATGTGCATATACACATAAATTTTTAACAAAAACAGGAGAAATACCATCTAAAAATGTACTACTTCTAACTGGAAACGTAGGGGACTTAAAATGCATATAAAAAAGAATAAACGAGAATTAAAAAAAGAAGACGATCATTAAATGTGTTGTAAAACGAGATGTTAAGAACTTTTATGTAAGTTCCACCTATGTATATCTTTATAATTCGAACAGTCGGCATGTTACTCTTGAACGAGTAATAGCATACCTGTGCAATGTATATTTTGTCCAAAAGTATGTATAGACATGCTCTTCCAATTGCTCATGTTTCAATTCACGTACGTATACATGCAAGTATGTACAAATGTACATATTGTTTGTATATGGATACAATCTTCTTCCCCGTCGCTTACATTTTCGTGGGTTAACCTTCATAATCCACTTTTTCGTCATCTTCTTCATCTTTATCACCTTCTTCTTATTTGTATCCCCACCCCACGACTTATCAACTTAATGGCTTAACCGATGTATCCCCTGAAAGCATCAGAGATAATCAACGGGGTACTCACCCTGATAGAGGAACTTGTTCACTTGGTCCTTGTTTACAGTCGCATTTAACCTTTCACAAATAGTGTTCATGTCAAACTCACCATTACCTAAGCAGGTTGTAGCACCAGGGGAAGGAGTAATATTAAATATGATATTTTTACCCGGATCAATTTTACCTTCTCCTAATATTAGCTTTCTACTTTTTTTGTTTATAAGTTGAGGTCTAACCCCTCCATAACCAACACAGTATGTCAAATCATTAATTGTTAAAGATGGTATAATTTTCCTTACATCTTTTAGAAATATATATTTATTTAATATCGGTATTTCAAACAAGAAATTTCGACAAATATACTTTAACATAGTCATATCTTTAAACAAATTAAAATAGACATGAAATAAATTTATATCTGGATTCCATACTTTTAAAAAATCTATTATTGTTTTTTTATTATCTCTTTCAAGTAAGGGTAAAGGTAAAGCAGTTGGACCAAATCTTGTTTTTCCATTCTCAATAATATCCGGATCGCCATGTACTGCTGCAAATGGCAATGCTGGATTTTGGATTGTATATACTTTTCCATTTAATATATTATCAGTGAAATAAAAACTGCCTGCTACTGGCATACAACTATATTCCGTTCCATAATTCATTTTTTGTGCTATAAGTAGAGAATGACCACAAGCACATACTACAACGAACCGTGCTTTTATAACTCCTTTACTTGTATATATTTTATACAGACTGTCGTTTATCTCCTCTATGTTCAGCACTTCCGTCGACAGGTTGATGGAGATGTTTTTATTGTTACTATGCCCACTTTTGCTGCTGCTACTATGACTGCTGCCGCCACTATTACTACCTCTACCACTATTATCACTACTGTTGTAGTTAAAATTAATGCTAGCACTGCCGCTGCCGCTAGAACATAAAGCCGATTCGACAAAACTTCGCGATAACTTCTGATAGTCGCACGTAGTCAACTCTGGTGGCATGTATAAAGCATATAGCATTTCATTTCTGAGTGTGTAATCATCCTTTAATGCTACCTTTGGCTCCACTTCTCTTATATCTTCCTTGTTATATAATTTCATAGTTTTAAATAACTTCTTAAATATAGGATACCTGTCCTCTAAAAATTGACATTCTTTTTCCCCTACCCCTAATACCATTTTTTGAGTTACTCTAGATATATCTTGTCTCTTTTCTTTTGGTAAATTGGATAAATAATTTCTTAACAAGTCAGCATATCTTTTTATATATTTTGCTTTTTCAAATGTATAATTTGTTTCAATATCACCACAGTGTATTGTCTGACTGTTATTCTTTCCATGGGATGCTACTAACGCATAATCATCTCTTCTTTCTATTAAAGCTAATTTTTTTAAATTTGTAAATTTTGATAGTAAGAATAGTAATGCTGTACCAGTTACACCTCCACCTATAACCACTGTGTCATATACATCATTATGTAATTCTTGCTCTTTCATAATATTTATTTCCATTTTTTTTTCTTCCTTCTTCTCATTTGCTGCTTTTAATGAAGAAGAACTAAATTTTCTTTTTCCTAATATTAAATTTTCACTATTTCCATAGTCATATGCAGGCCCCTCTGTGAAGTGCCCCTTCGTTTTATACCTGCTCAAAATATTTCTAAGTCTTATCATCTTGCTGTTATATATATATATATATATATATTTTTTTTTTTTTTTTTCTGTACTACGACAGCCTTTTCATATATTGAATTATATTTGCAAAAAAAAGGAAAAAGCGTGCGTGGGTATTTGCAGAATGGTGTTGCTAAAAATGTGTGCTTATCTATATGGTCTTTTAATTTATTTTATTCTATTTTAATTTATTTTATTCTATTTTAATTTATTTTATTCTATTTTAATTTATTTTATTCTATTTTAATTTATTTTATATTATTTTTTTTTTTTTTCCTAAAAAATCTCACAATAATATATGTACACGCCTTTCCACAATAACAGCGTATTAGTAAAATTTTCGTTTTTTGTAATTGCCTGATATGATAAGCACTACCTCTAAAAGTTCAACATTTTATGTATGCGCAAGGGTCGTGCTTGCGGAATTATGTATGTATGTACCTCTTTATGTGAGTACCCCTTTATGTGAGTACCTCTTTATGTGAGTACCCCTTTATGTGAGTACCTCTTTATGCGTGTACCTCTTTATGTGAGTACCCCTTTATGTGAGTACCTCTTTATGCGTGTACCTCTTTATGCGTGTACCTCTTTATGTATGGGCATATGTATGCGTATACGTATGCTATAATAGTGGCACTGTGGGACTTACGAAAATACGTGAGCTAGTAACTGAAACAAAGAAAACCTTATGAGCATGCCAAACTTGCGCAACAACAAATATTTTTTATAAATTTTTAAAATTATTAATTTTTTTTTCTTTGAGTATATATTATCCTTGTATGGCACGTGAAGATGTAGGGGGTAAAAAATTGCGGGATGCAGAATAAAATGTGTAGAGAAAGATAAGGTGGATACGCTAATGTAATAGAACATACGTATGTATATATGTATGAATGTACATATGTATGAATGTACATATGTATGTATGTACATATGTATGTAGGTACATATGTATGTAGGTACATATGTATGTATGTACATATGTATGTATGCATGCGCCTCCGAACATGTAAGCATACATATGTTCTCTTATAATTTCCGCTTCTTACCTACTTTCAGTGTCACAATGTAATGTTTATAAACAACTTTATTTTATTTTGTTTTATCCTACTTTATTTTACTTTAATTTTATTGTTTTATTTTTTTATTTTATTACTTCATTATTATTTACTTTTTTTTTTTTTTTTTCACTGCTCCATTAAATGTTCTGCAAAATATTCCAAAAAAAAATTTAAACTGAGAAGAGGTACTTTAGCAGAAATCTTCTTTTTATCGTTAGGGGGAAACATTTGAGTAATTGTATATACATAGGTATATGCAAGAACGTGTATTTATTTGTATGTACGTATATAAGGACGTATGCATAAATGTATGCGTGAATGTATGTATGCATGTACATGACCTCTTTACTTTTTTTCGTTTTATATTTTATTCTCTCACCGTAGCTCAAAACATGTTGTAAGGACTTCTCTAAGGTAAACTTTGCGTTATATTTTATTATCGGAATTTTGCGCTAGTTTTCCTTACTGTATTTGGATTTTTTTTCTTTTTTTCTTTTTTTTTAAAAAAAAATAGAAGCCTACATATATTCTCTTGGCACATTTTAAAGTTGATAAATATTACTTCATACTTTTCATTCCAAGTAATAGATATTTTTTACACCATTTTTTCATCATTTTTGCTACCCTTTCTTGTGGTATATTTTGTTTTTTGTTAAACCTTCTTTTATATTTTTTGCAGTATTGAAGATTAACAAATGCAGGAAACACGGTACTGACAAATATGTATACACTTGAATAATGTATTTTGGACGGATTTCCAAAAAAAAATAGAAAAACAAGAGATACGTTTTATAAATTATAATATTTTTCGTTTTTTCGCGTCTGTCGTGTTTTTTCTTTTTATAATTAAACAAGTAATTTTTTTATTCTTTTTTTTTTTTTTTTTTTTTTTATTTTTTGAAAAATATTTCCACATCATTTATTTTGCATTCTGCCATATGTTGTTTATTCTCTCCTTGCCAGCAAATTAGAGAAAATTTGAAGGACGTACCATAAGTACATTTGTTTTGTTTTTTTTCTTATTTTATTTTTTATTTGTTTTATTTTACTTTTTTTTTTATTTATTTTTTTTCATTAAATAAAGTAAATAAGTAATTCAGTAACGGAGTTATTAACGATGTAATCTCGTCCATATTGTTAAGCTAAATATGGAGAAAATCATATCATTTGTTATGAATATATATATTGACTTTTTAAGTTTTTAAGGAAGAACAATTGAAAGATCGGTATTTTTATGTATTTCTTATTTTTTTTATTTTTCTTATTTTTCTTATTTTATATATATTTCATATTTTTCCTCCTTATTTTACTATTTAAAACAAAAAAGAGAAAAGTACATGTTTTAAATATAACTACTCCCATCATACACTTGTCACAAGTAAAAATAAAATTTGCAAAATTTCTGAAAAAAATTTCGGCGTTCGAAATATAGGATGTGTTAAGAAAATAAGGAGATAGTGGAGCATTGAGTGAGAATAATTTATAAAAGGGTGGTATATATATATATATATGTGTGTGTGTAGATGTGTATATATATTTATATAAACGAAAAGTAAATGCCAAAGATAAAATAAACGTAGCATATGTGATAGTATGCACTTTTCATATCCCTCTGATATGTGAAGAACAACTGATGTAACATTATTAGTATAAATTATGGTAATAACTGAAGGTGTTTATTATATATATTCCTTTTTTTCCCCTTTTATTTTGTACACCCATAAGCGTACTATACATATATATATATGTGTATATATTTGCACATATATCATTGTCCAGATATTTTTGAATGCCCAGGCATGGCATAAAAATGATGCACACAATTCTCTATAGTGTATAAAAACAGACGAAATGAAAACAAACTTTTTAAAATTGTAAAAAGCTATCAGTTGGAAGGCACAAAGTGTAATGTAGCGAAAGGGGGAGTACTAAAGAGTCGGGAACGTAATATACACATGTGTATATATATGTGTAGGTATATATATATGTGTGTATATATATATGTGTGTATATATATGTGTAGGTATATATATATGTGTGTATATATATGTGTAGGTATATATATATGTGTGTATATATATGTGTGTATATATATGTGTAGGTATATATATATGTGTGTATATATATGTGTAGGTATATATATATGTGTGTATATATATGTGTGTATATATATGTGTAGGTATATATATATGTGTAGGTATATATATATGTGTAGGTATATATATATGTGTGTATATATATGTGTAGGTATATATATATGTGTGTATATATATGTGTAGGTATATATATATGTGTGTATATATATGTGTGTATATATATTATGTGTATATATATTATGTGTATATATATTATGTGTATATATATTATGTGTATATATATTATGTGTATATATATTATGTGTATATATATTATGTGTATATATGTATTTATTTATGTATGTATATATATATAAGTATATAACGGCGAATGCCATTCGAAATTGCACGCGCAACACAGTACTACGTAGAAGAAAAATACATAATTTAAATTAGTCTGAGATTAGATGAATAAAGGATATCATAAAAATCAGCGAGTTGACAGATTATAAATACATATAAAATAATTTTGCAGGGCATGTAACGCACATACGTATGTGTAAATATGTATGCATTTAATATGTACATATAGATATACATATACGTATACATGTGTGTACGTGTGTATGTCAGTGTGTGTGTGTGGGTTTACGCAAAATGAAACCGTTCTCTGGGTATGTCGCCCATTGGAATTATCCTTGCTGCTTCCAATACACAGTACTAATGTTATTTTCACAATATTAATTTTTTTTGTCCAATCATTTTATTTCTCACATAAAACACGTTATCGCGTTTAAGTAAGCACATTTCTGAAATGCAAAATATATATATATATATATATATATATATAAGTAAAAGGCGTATGTAAAAAACACAAAAGAAAAGTTTAACTGAATGTTAAATGACGCAGAAGGGAAAAAAATAAAACAAAGCGACACATAAGAGCGTCAAAAAAAATATATATATATATATATGCATGTATATATGTTGAGGTAAAGAAAAAAGGCAGATATGGAGAGCTTGAAAATCCTCGTGCTCGGAGATCTCGGCGTGGGAAAAAGTTCATTTTTGAAATTGATAAGCGAAAGGTTTAACGAGATTTACCCAATTAACGTCTTCGATTATTTCATGTATTTAGACGAAGAGGAGGAAAAGAAACAATTTATAAATGCTCGAGATTTGGCACAAAATAATAGTACAAAACAGAATGTAGAGACTATAGTAGAGTCGATGTTTTTTCAAGCAAAAAAAAATTTTCTTGAGTTCATTGAAAATAAAATGAATGCCAAAAATTTTTTTTATGAAGAAAGACATAAGTACACCTATGGCTTTGAAATATTTACATTCTTATGGAATAGAAACAATGACTATAACAACAATATTTTTGAAAAAAATATTCCATTAAATATAATTAAAAAGGAGGAAAATCTTACCAGTAACACAGTGTTGTACGGTAATAAGAAGGATAGTGGTAGTATTAACATTATCCATAGCAGCCATCGTGGAAATAGTGACAGTAGTGATAGCCCTGCTAATCTTGACGACGTTTTACTCGTTGAGTTTTTTGAAATAGGAGGTGTTCAATCTTACTCTTATATTAGAAACATCTTTTATGAAAAGCATGATGGAATTTTACTAGTATACGATTCGTCGAATAATAAATCTTATCATAACTTAGTCAAATGGCTATATGAATTGTACATAAATACAAAACCACCTTCTGACATTTTCTGTAGAGCCAAAAAAGAGCAAAATCGAATTTGGGAATTCTTTCAGTATACAGAAATAAATAAAAAAAAAAAAAAAAAAAATAGTGATGATATAATAATATCACCAACAAGAAAAGAAATAAAAGAGAATTATGAAAATTATTACAATATGAAAAATAAAAAATACAATGAGGAAGAAGATCTTTTCTTGTCTGATGAAATTTCAGATATAGAAAAAGGACATATTACACATAAAGAAGATATTTTAAAAGGGGAAATACCTATAGCTTGTATTGCTACAAAAATTGATAAAAAGAATTCAAAACAAAAACCAGCATTTGTTAAAACACCAAAAACGTCTTATTTTTATAAAATGTTTTTTTCAGACCCCTTGTCAAATGAATCTATTTACGGAAATAGAGATAATTTAAAAATAAAAAAAGAAATTTTAAAAAAATTAGAAGATCACATTAGTCAAGCGATAGAAATCAAGGCCAGCTCCATTGATTGTGTTGTTGATATAGAAAAATTTATCAGCTTTTTAAAATGCGTTTACAACAAGAAGTACAACTCACCGAAAACCCATCTTTACCGCTAACTTGTGACACATGAGAAAAAAATTTCTATATGGATATATGGGTGTACAAATGTATGGGTGTACAAATACATGTTTATATGAATATATGTGTATATGAATATATGTGTATATGAATATATGTGTATATGAATATATGTGTATATGAATATATGTATATATGAATATATGTGTATATGAATATATGTGTATATGAATATATGTGTATACGAATATATGTGTATATGAATATATGTGTATATGAATATATGTGTATATGAATATATGTATATATGAATATATGTGTATATGAATATATGTATATATGAATATATGTGTATACGAATATATGTGTATATGAATATATGTGTATACGAATATATGTGTATACGAATATATGTGTATACGAATATATGTGTATATGAATATATGTGTATGTAAATTTTTTTTCCATTTACTGTAATGTGCATGTTCCTACGATAACTCTTTTGAGTGACTAGGTTTATTTAATCAATTATTCTTCCCATTTTCAGGAGATAAATGAGCTTTTGTTTCAGTAATATTTTCACATGTTAGGTGAATGAATATGTGCATACGTACATATGTGGGTATTAACATATACAAACATATGTGTGTATTACATATGTATTGCATATTCATACTTATACATACATATTTATTCGTATATATATATTAATATATATATATTTATATATATATATATGTATATACTCCCATTTACATTCACAAGTGCATAATATTTTTATCCTCGTATGTGTACTTACATAAACAGCCATTTTTTAAACACAAAATGGGGCATATATTGATGCATGTGCTATTTCTACCCTTGCATTAAGCAGTTTAACCGAATACAGCCCTTTTCACTTTTTGCATAAGCAACTGTTTTTTCCATTTTATTTTGTTTCCATTTTATTTTGTTTCCATTTTATTTTGTTTCCATTTTATTTTGTTTCCATTTTATTTTGTTTCCATTTTATTTTGTTTCCATTTTATTTTGTTTCCATTTTATTTTGTTTCCATATTATTTTACTTCCATTTTATTTTACGTCCTTTTTATTTTGTATCCTATTTATTTTTCTTCCTTTCTATTTTATTTTTTATTATTTATTTTTTTTTTTTTTGTTGCATTAAGTATCCAAAATTTGAACTTACTTTAATTATGAAAAATTTTTTCCTGACATTCATAAAATGTGATGACAATAAAAAAAGAAAAGGGAAGAAAAAAACAAAAAAAGTGTGAGATTCGTTACAGCTGTTTGTTTAAAGTTGCGGTACAATGTGACAATTTTACCTGACTGTTCATGTTTTTTTCTGTTTTTTTTTTTTTTTTTTTAAACATTTATTCAATGGGTATACATAGCGACAATTATGCTTGATGAAAATTTGTCATGTTTGTTAGACGAGAGCGATGATGAATGTGTTAAGAAAAATAAACTCAAAAATAAAAAGAAAGAATTAGATCCCATCAGGAAAGACATAAGAAGTGAAAGCCATACAAATTTATCAAATTCTGTATTGAACTTTAACATTCGTAATATAAAGAATTTGGATAATTTTTTTAAAAGCACAAACAGTGAGAATGCTAATGTGAAGAATAGTAATAACAATCAGGATGCAGTAAATTATCGTAATTATGCAACTTATCTCCATTCAAATGATAACCCATCATTTAGTGAAGATGAAAATAACCAGGAAAGGCGTACCAGTGCGATTAAGTATGTACAGGACAGACATCCACATACTATAGACTATGAACTAGTGAGACATCCGCATACCATACGTTATGAACAAGACAGGCACCCACACACCATAAGTTATGAACAGGAGAGGTATCCGCACACCACAAATTATGAACAGGACAGGAAAAAAAGTGTTACAAATTATGAACAGGACAGGAAAAAAAGTGTTACAAATTATGAACAGGACAGGAAAAAAAGTGTTACAAATTATGAACAACCCAGGAAAAAAAGTGCTACAAATTATGAACAACCCAGGAAAAAAAGTATCACAAACCGTGGTCCAAGCGATAAAAATCATGAACAGTTAAGGAAAAACTCAAGCATTAACAAACTAGGGGTTAATAATGAAAATGCAGGAAATGGTGAAATTAGTGAAGGAGTGAGCTATTCTTATAACCATACTCTGTTAAATAAAAATGAGGCAAAACAGAACATTAGAGCAAAAGAGAAAATTATTTTGCATCCTCCTCCTGTAAAAGATTTAAGTAGTTCGATTAAAGAAAAAATTACAAATAGCTGCAAATTTAAGAAAAATCATAATGAAAAAATACAAAATGAAGGAAAGAAAAGAAAAAATTTTATCTGTAAGGAATATCTACTCAAAGAGAAGAGTAAAGAAGATATGATGGTTGTTACTACATGTAATGAGGGGAAAAAATTTTCAGAGACAAATTTTTACAAAGAGTATTTCATAACAAATCGAATAAATAATGATGAAACATTGCAAGAAAAACAAATATATAATAATAGCATAATTACGGACAAATTTAACAATTCAAATAATTGTAATATATATAATGATATGGAAAATGATGCACCCATAATAGCGCATGATATGAAGAAAGATAAGTGTATATCAAATATAAAAAATAATGAAAATTTAAATGTACAGGTAGATCATAATATAAATGAAATATCTAATAGGAGTGCTAATTATAATAACCCTAGTACTGATAATGAACTTTTAATTAAAGAAAAATGTAAAGGTACGAATATACCTTTATTAAAAGGTGATACAACTGAATCAACTATGTTAAGACGATATCCTTTAAAATTAGCATCAATAAGAGGAAATTCCATAGGCACAAACACTTCTTTAAATATTAATTTACCTTCATCTAGCACTTGTATGGAATCAACAGAATTGGAACTCAAAATTAGAAAAAATAAAAGTCAGAAAAGGAAAGAATTAATTTACTATTTCTCTTTTATTAAATATAATTCTTGGGTAAAAGCTTTACAAATATTAGACTTGCCCCTTGACCCATTTCACCTGAGTATAAATGCACATAAGTATATAGCGGCTAACCACTTTAATAACAAATGCACAGCAAATAACCCCTCTAACCATAAGTCATTTCTTTATAAATATAATATACACAACATTTTAAACAATAAACAGTTTTCTAATTATAGAATTGAGCGAATGATAATTATTGTTAAAAGCATAAGATGTCGAAGTCATGGGTTCTTCATCGTAGCTATGGATCCCTCAGGTCATATGCCTGCTTCTGTACATAAAGAAGTTGAAAAGGAATATAAAAAGTACATTGATGTTGGTTCTACTCTAATACTAAAAGATGTAACTGTATTTGAAACGATAGATAATTTTCCTTATTTAATAATAACATTAAGAAGTCTTGTTAGAGTTATAAAGGCAGAAGAAACTGATTATGCTACCATGGAAAGAATATATAACCGTATGTATCAGTGATACCCTATTCATTTCATTTAGGAAAATATCACAAGTGTTCTATAAAAGGGATTAAAAAAAAATAAAAGGGGAAAACTGCTTCCAAGGTCAGTCATTTCTGTGTATTAATTGTATATTTGTGCCTGTTCTGGCTAGCGCATTGGCAGTGCACTGCTTAGTCCATCTGCACTGCTTAGTCCATCTGCACTTCATTTGCATATTTCACGCCATTCATGTATTTCACGCCATTCATGTATTTCACGCCATTCATGTATTTCACGCCATTCATGTATTTCACACCATTCATATATTTCACTCCATTCGCGTCTTTTCCCTTTTTTTCCTTTTATTTTGCATGAATATGACACGTTTATAGTCCTTCTTATAGCTCACAGAAAATCAGTAAACAAAAAATTATTTTTCACTTTGATGCTTTCTTTAAAAATGAAAAATATTTGTTTTCTTATGACCAGGTGTTGAAATGGAAGATAGAATGTTTTATAAGTAGATAATTAGCATGGTGAATTAGTATGTAAAAAAAAAAAAAAAAAGGCGAGAATTATACGCATACATAAATATATGCGTGCACACACAAAAATATACGTGCATGCGCGGAACGTGCTCCGTGCTCCTTTTTTGTTCCTCCATGAAATTTATTATTTACAGGTTCTATGTTTCCTATTAAATATATGCGCTCATAGGTATATATACATATCGCTGAAATTTCTCCCCTCGCTCTATCCTTTTACATTTTCCCCTCCTTTATTTACTCTTTTAAAAAGCATACTTTAAAAAAATTGTAACGCTGCAGTGGTTTAGTGGTATTTGTGAGTTCCTTTTTATATGTAGTGCAATAGAACACATGGGGAAAGGGACATTTGTTATTTAAACGATAAACATTATAGTTTATATATGGTTTATAAGATGTGAATAAAGCGAGCAATGTGTTAAGAAAGATTGAATCAATTTTAAACTGCGTCGTATTAACGATTTGTTTTGCACTCCATACAGATCTATACTACGCTCCTTATATATTGCCTTATTTTTTTCTTTTCATTTTTTCGCGTCATCTTTTGTTTGTTTTCTCTTCCACTTACTTCCACGACATATTATTCATTGTGTCAATGATCTGATCCTTAGTTTCTTGATGTTTTGGAGTGGATGTTATAATAACAAAATCGTTAATATCTGTAGTACCTGTTATGGTGCTATTTTTATTATTTTTTTTACTTACATAATACATTGAAGCAGTTGCAAGTAAAATAGCAGCTAAGATGAGTGAAGCAGCTGATTGATACACATAAGTGTATGTATTTTCATTGTCATCTTTACTCTCTCTATTATCTTTTTTACCCATATAACTATTCTTAAGGTCTTCCATTTCAAACTGCCACTGGAGATTCATACTATTCCATAACTCTGAATCTTCTGTATTATTTATGATATTACTTTCATCCTTATCATTTTGTCTATTCATTTTTGCAATTGTATTTTTCCTAGATAGCGTCGTATCTTTTTTCTCGTCCAAAAGTTGTGTCTCTTCGTTCGCTGTGTCTGCTGAACTTGCTACGTTTGCTACTTCCCCTAGTTGATTTTTTCTTTTTTCATATTCTTCATTTTCATCAGACGACACAGGGGCATTCTCTCGAGTAGGTGATGCTTGATCATTGTCAAAGGAAAAGTTTATAAAGCCATTTTCCAAATTCCGTTTGCGTCTGAACATGTTGATTATATCATATTTAGAGATATTTTTTTTTTTCTTGCAATTTTTTCCCTTTCTGCTGAATGGCTCTGTGCACGTTGAGTCATTGGGAGAGCCGTTACCATCAAAGCTCGTACTAGTACCATCATCACTTGTGCTCTTACTTGCAGCATTATTGTTTCCCCCCTGCTGCTCACTGCTAATATCTTTATTCTTGTCCATCTTTGTGTCTGCATTGGCTTTGTCCTTAGGTACATTAGACGAATGATTACCCTGCAAATTTTCGACGTTTTCTAAATTTATGTGTTCACTTCCAGCTGTACTATCTGTAGCAGTATTTTCCTCTTGCTGGTTTGAGTGTGCATCAATTCCTTTTCCAGTATGTAATACATGCCCTTCGACATCCTTACCTTCCTTTTTTATGATATTCGTTGAAAAGTTATTACTACTAGTATCAGCTACGGTGTACTCCTTTCCCCTCTCAATGGGGTCGTCTAACCCCTCTTCAAAATTTATAGATCTTTTCCTTCTACGTACATACGTCTTTGTGTCTGTTAAATTATCATCAACTTGACTTGGCATGCCATCCTTTGTCGTTTCGTCTGAAATGTTTTTATTTTTATTTTTATTTTTTTTTTTTATTTTCTTTTTTTTATTCTTTTTATTTTTTGTTCCTTCTTCTCTAATTTTATCATATAGATCGTGCATATTGGTTCCAAGGATGTTTATATCTGTTTCTGTTTTTTGCTTAAATTTGTTTTCATAGTTATCACCTTTGTTTTGTATGTTTCCTTCTTGTATACTGTCTATATTGAAAACTGCATCTGGATTTATATAGTACCAACTATGGGATACACTCCCCTGCGGATGCGAGTTGTAACTTCCATCTACTGAAGGGAAAATACTAAACTGATTTGATGAATTATCATCATCGCTATCATCAAAACGATCTAGATTTGTATCTACACTCATACCTGCCTGGTCAGAATTTTTTCTTGCATTTTTAAATATATCCTCTAAAAGAGAATGAAACTGGGTCATTATTTCTTTTTCCTTTCCATCTCTTTCTTCATCTGTTCCGTCCAATTTTTTTATATTTTCTATAAAGTTTTTCATCTTGTCTCTATCATCTGACTGCACATGTTTAATACGATATTTTTTTTTTTTCCTGAACAAGATTTTAAATAATTTATTTATTAAATTTTTATTTTTACTTTTATTTTTTGGTAATGGGGCTAAGTTATATGCAGATTTGTACTTCCTCAGAGGGATGCTGTCTCGATAACTTGTTGAAGCTCCCTCATCACCATCATCATCATCATAGTCATAATAATTATTATTGCCGCTAGTGTTATTACTACTGTTACTTCTATTATTATAATCATTATTGTTATTGTTCTTATTGTAGTTGTTTATTTTGTCTATATCGTTTATTGACTTAAACATGTCTCTACTTTTTTTGAATTGTATACTGTCATCATTGTCCTCATTAAGAGAATAAGAGCTTAATGCACTTTTCATCATGTATGATTTTATTTTTTCTAAATTTCCTATCTTATCAGTTTGGCTCTTTTGTCTGGATTCCTTTTCATTTTCTTCAGCTTCAATGGTCGGACCATCCCGCTCTCCTACTTCGTCACTGGCATCGGTAGTAGCAGCAGCATCGGTAGTAGCAGCAGCATCGGTAGAAGCAGCAGCATCTGTAGTAGCAGCAGCATCTGTAGTAGCAGCAGCATCGGTAGAAGCAACAGCATCGGTAGAAGCAGCAGCATCTGTAGTAGCAGCAGCATCTGTAGTAGCAGCAGCATCGGTAGAAGCAGCAGCATCGGTAGAAGCAGCAGCATCTCTAGAAACAGCAGCATCGGTAGAAGCAGCAGCATCTCTAGAAACAGCAGCATCGGTAGAAGCAGCAGCATCTCTAGAAGCAGCAGCATCGGTAGAAGTAGCAGCATCTGTAGAAGCAGCAGCATCGGTAGAAGCAGCAGCATCTGTAGTAGCAGCAGCATCTCTAGAAGCAGCAATATTGGTATTGCCAGTAGCATCACTAGCCTGGGGGGGATCCTTTTCTGCTTCCATTTTCCTTCTCGACGGAGAAGTATTGTCGCTAAGTTTCTGGCAAATTACTTTTTGTAAATCCATAATTGTGTTCTTTATAGTGAATAAGTTTCCTTGGGAATAAAAAAAATAATTTTTCTGACCATCTTGTGAGGGGAAGCCCCCATCACCACCGCTGCTATAACTACTGGAAGCGCATGACGCATCCGCACTTTGCCCCTGCGCGGTGCTGAGCGAAACGTAGTAAATCTGCGCATCGTAGCGGTTCTTGATTTTTTCAACTGTTTGTCGGACTTGTTCTGTGGTGCTGCCATCCATTTCTGCAGTGCTGATAACAAGGAGGACTTTCTTGGCATTTGGCCTTAATACATTTGTGTTTAATACCTTATCATGAACAAAGTTAAGTGCTTTATTAATATTTTTTGAATAGCCACCTAAATTATATCTGCAATATTCTAAGAATGTGAGTAGTTCATCTCTATTTCTAGACATACTACTAGAGAAGTCAACCCAGTTATATACATCATTAGAAAACGTAGTTAAAGAAATATTTACAAGGTTCTCATTAATATTGAAATGTGCTATTAATTTTCTAATTGGCTGAACAATATATTTTAACCAGAAGCTTTGTAATATTTTAGAAGAATCGTCTACTAAAATGGACAGATCAAATTCAGTGTCACATACATCTAGTGAATGATCACAACTAGTATTGAAACACTCTTGTATAATTAAACTTCTTTGTTCTAAACAAGATTTACCTGTTCTTTTATATAATCCCTTTTGTGGGTTAATTATATTATTTAGTGTTTCTCTCTTAGTATAATGATATCCCATGTTACATGTGACAGAACATTTAGACCATTCTGTCCATTCACTACATACAGCATTTTTAGGTAAATCATCATAAAATTTTTCAAATGTATGTTTTAATACTTTATTACTATAATATGAATTTTTTAACACACATCTTAGTAACTCATTTGTATTAGGACCAATATTATGTATATAATGACAACTGGATATAAAATTTACTTTAGTTATTATATTCAGTGTAATATTTTTTCTATCCAATAAATAATGAACTATATTAAAATCTGTCTTATCTTGTGAAATATTATCTCCATCTGAATTTATAAACATTATCACCATATTTGTGGACTCTTCATCTGAATTATAAAAATGTTTTAACCCCACATAATTTAGTGCCTTCAGATGTTGGGAGCCCCTGTCCGACTGCATTATGCTAGTGCTCAACACTTCCCTTCTGAAATTTTCAAAGCTCGATTTGCTACCACTGATTTTACTAATGTCTTCTCCGACACTACTGAGCATTCCATTATTGCTTACACTTATCATCGTTTCCACACTGATGTTGTCATATACAATGTACGTTAGTTTAACATTCCTTTCACTCTTGACTAACAACTCTTTTCCTAAGTTCACAATGTTTTTTAGAGCCGCTACATGGTTGCTATCTTTTATATCTTTAACTACTACATCAAATAATAATACCAGATCGAGATCTCCCTTTTTCGTTACCTTCTCGATTAAACTTTTACCCCCAACAACAGAACAAAAAAAAAAAAAAAAAAAAAAAAAGAACAAAAAAATGCGGGGGCAGAGAGTCTCATTCTTCCTCGTTCTATATGATGACGGCTGTGCACACGAAAAACGAACAAAAATCCTCAGAAAAAAGAAGAAGAAGAAATAATGAGAAATGATAAACAGCAAATAATACTAAATACGTAATAATATGCAACAATACGTAACAATACGCAACAATACGCAACAATGAACAAAAGTTTTTGAAAAATTAAAAAATTTGAAAAAAACACAAAAAAAAAAATATTTATAACAAAAAATTATGAATTATTAGGAAAAGAAATAACAATAGAACCAAATAAAAAAAAATAGAATAAAGAATAATGAAATAAACTAAAAAAGGACAAGCTGGTAAAATGTGCTATCATGAATGAAAAATATGAGGAACAAATAATGTTCGGTTCATTGGTTAACTATTTAAAAAAATTACAAAGACAGAAAGAAAAGACGGAAAAAGAAGGAGAAAAGAGAAAAGAGAAGGAAAGAAATAAAAAAAATATATTCTCTATGCTTTTTACTTTTTGCTTTTCCCCTTTCATTATCACCAATTTCTTAGTGTTTTAAAAAATAATTGCTCTTCGATATTAAAAACTTTGGCTACCCGTGTATGTTTTTTTTCCCGCACAACTACTCAGAGGTTTCCTTAAAATTATAGGCACAAAGAAATGTATACAAGCATTCATATATACGTATATATATGAATATAAACAGATGTATGAACATTTGAACACGGACAAATATATATATTTATATATACTTAAAACAAATATGCATTTGTGTTTACACACGTGTGTCAATTACTTCAAAACAAGCAGGAGCATAAAAAAGAAAAAAGACAAAAAGATCAACATATATGAAAAAGGTAAATAAACATTATTGTAACAACTCTCATTATTTTTTTTATTCTTTTTTTTAAATCAATGTTTTATATTATCATATGTTCACATTAGAGCCAATGAAAAACACACATCAGGTGCTTGTTTAAAAAATGGCTTGCACTTTGCTCTATCCAAACTCATATAAATTTATACTTTTTTCAAAAGGAAAAGGACAATTGTCTGAAATGTTCAAATAGTGTGTAAATATATATATATATATATATGTGCATATGTTTAGGAACATATTTACACCTTTTTATTGACAAGGAAAAAATAAAGGTGAACGGGAGTAAAATGTTGCAACAAAAATGCGCAAAAAATTAGGAGAGAAAAAGAAAAAAATTGCAAAAATAATGCGCAAATAGCTACAGACTTAATGCGGAAAAGACTGCAAATAATTTGGGTAGCTATTGCATAAAGACAAAACAACAGGAAAAGCTCAAATTAAATGTTCGGTTAAGAAAGCATTCTCAGGGAACAAAAAAATTAAATCAATTATTAACACGCCTGTTTTTTAAAATGTGTAAAATGAAAAAATAAAATAAAACGAAACAGAACAAAATGAAATAGTTTACTGTAGGTACTTAATACATGTTTATTTTCTAATTATTATGTATGACATTATTGAAAACATCATGCAATATTTTCTCTAAAGAGCAGAAAAAAAAGCTTGAAAAAGTGTTCAAAATATTTAATTTTTGATTTTTCATTTTTTTTTTTAATGTTTTATATATTATATTTAAGCATGCTTCTTTTGTTTAACTCGTTGTTCTATACTCCGTACAACAACATTTTTTTTTTTTTTTTTTTTATTTTCTCTCTTTTGAATGAGACCATTACATTTAAAACTCTATAGTAATTCACTTCAATAAAAATGCATGAATATTTTAGTGTCTTTCCGCCTTTCTATATATACATGTAATCAAATAAATGCAAAAAGAAAAAATAAAATAACATGCAACAAAACACAATACAAAAACCAAAAAAAAATAAAAAATATAAATAAATAAAAAAAAAAGCAAAAAATAAAAAATAATAAAAAAGAAATATTAATAATAATAATAATAAAATAGGTAAATGAATTTTTTCTTTGTTATATTTAAGTGCCTAAATTGTCTTCGGGGTGTCATACTTCAATATTACTATACTAAGTGCTCATTTTGTCAAAATTTCTCTTTCCGATTTTTCTTATTCAAGTTGAAAATTATGTGCATTATAGACACTTTTGCATGTCCACAGTCATACATACTTACGTCTATGACTACACACCTACACACGCTAACACAATTTTGCACACTTGCGCGGAGAGGTACTTATTTATGTGTGTATTTGTGTAAGTACGTATGTGTTTATGTATGCATGTATATATGTACGTAAGTGTTTATGTGTTTATATATTATGTATATTTATATATTATGCATGTTCTTCTCGTCATTCACAGCCCATGCTTATTACAACTGTAAAATAAATCTTCCAAAAGGTTAAAAAACAATATTTATGCTTAACCAAAATTTATTGTGTAATATAAGGTGACAATTGAGTGGATTGTATAAAAAAAAAAAAAAAAAAAAAAAAGGTAGAATAAAATAACGTTTTACAGGAAACAAAATAGAGTGGACAAGAAATAGAAATGAACAACATAACAACAGAATAATAACTACTACTATTTCTTTTGATACTGATATTTAGGCACCCACATGGGAGTATCCTTCCGTATGTTCATAAATTAAAATCTTTTTTTCATTTAGCTAGCTAAGGAATAAAAAAAAAAAAAAAAGAAGAAATGAAAAATGAAAAAAAGGAAAAAGGGAAAATTATTATACTTAAAGAAAAATTAAGAATAATAAGTGAAAAAAAAATAATAACAGATTACAAGAAACCTAGCCCTTTTCTACGTTTTTCAATCTGTTATACAAAATTGTGAAAGCACGTGTAAATAATTTTTAAAGTAAGTGCGAGTCGCATAATTAACACAGGTGCCACAATTCACCTATTTCTCACACATTACTTAAAAAATCTAAATGTTGCCTGACTTGTTCATGTAATTCGAACTGCCCTTCTAAAACATATAATTTTTGTAATAAGAAAAAAGAAAGTTTTCAAAAAATTTTTGTAAAAAAATATCACCAAATATAGCTCGAAAAAAATGTTATGAACTTTGAATATGAAAATAGCAATAATTATAACGATAAAATTGATGATAATAATAATAATAATAATAACTATTACTTTAAAAAAAATTCTGAACAGGACAGAAAAATATTTACAGCAACATTTAAAATATCTCTGCTACTTTTAAAAAGGGTTACCAGAATGTGGACTAAAAAATATAAACAAATTATAATTCAAAATTTGGGTAGTCATAAACATACAACTGCACAGGAATCATATTTAAAATTTTCGCAAAAGTCAACTTGTACCAGTGACAACAGTATAAGTCATACTGGCACATCACAAAGCGACAATTTGTATTTTCGCTATAGGTGTTCAAATTAAATAGGAAAAAAGTTAAAAAATAAAATAAAATAAAAAGACCAGTAGCAACAGCAACAGCAACATCAACAACAAGCAGAGCGATATAATATATATGCTCGCGGAAATGCCAAATACTAGTTGAACGCGTTCAATAATTTTTCATGATTGGTAAAAAATTTACATACTCAGAGTAATAAATTATAAACATTAAAACATACATATATAAACAAATATAAATGCAGACAGGCGCAAAAACATCTGCTCTGTAAATGATCTACTTCAAAGTAACTATGAATGCATCTTTAATATTTTTATTTGCACAAATATAAAAGCTTTTATAATGGGTATAAAAAAAGTGAAGAATTTTTTTTTTTTTTTTATACATTTTCCATAAAATATGACAAATTCAGAAATGTTGAAAAAATTATCGTGATTTAATATTATTTCTTCCTGACCAAGGAATTTTAAAAATTTGTCCTTGTATAAAAATGCAAGACTGAAGAAGTATTCTAAATTCATTAAACTAATGAAAATCTTTCGATAATCAATAAAAAAGATAAGATGTGTTTTAGTCTTATACTTGACAAATTCGTCTATTCTTTTTATAATTTCATAATAATTTAAATTAAAAATAATCAGCTGACCTTTGTGCATAATATATATATCAACTGGTGCAGCTAAATAATTTCTTAAAATTTCTATTCCCGTTTTGCACTGAACAAGATGATTATTTAAAAAAGAATTAATAAAAAGATAATTTTTACATGCTATATTTTGATTTAATAAAAGAGTTTTTTGAAATTTATCCATATCATCCATTAGCAAACATGTCTTCAAAAATGTTAAAAAATTAATGTTCGAAATTTTATGCCTCTTTAAATAGCCTTTCCATGTAAGGTAAAAGTATAAATATACGTACTGAACATGCAGATGTACTCCTTCATTCTTACTCGTCCTAGTTACTTCACAATTCAGTGTTGTATTATTTTTATATAAATAATTCATTAACCCGTTGAAAAGTAATGTATACTCCTTTTCACTTACCAGGGTATATATTTTTTCCAAGAAAAAGCATTTAAAAATTTTACCGTCTTTTAATTTTTTAATATTTTGCCTATCAAAAAAATTGTCCTCTTCTATTTTTTGTAGTTCCTCTTTCATCTCCTCATTTTCACCGCCCTCTTTAATTGATTTCGTATATATTTTACACTTTTCAGTTTTGAGCTTTTCAATTTTGCATTTCTCACTTTTGTACTTTTTTATGAAGTAATTAAATATATATAAAGGGTTACGGTAAAAAAAAAAAAATTTTTTAAAACTTTTCATATAATTTGCTCCTTCTGAAAAATGATAGGAATTATCCATACGCAAAGTAGAATCAAAATAAATGAAAAGAATTTTTTTGCACAAATTATATTTTTCTTTGATTATTTTATTCCATGTATTTTTCTTTTGCTTTTTTTTTTTTTCGACATGATGTTATAAAATGACTTCTTAAAATGCGCATATTTCATAATGTGCCAAAACAGATGAATAATTTCATTATGCAGATTATAATTATTTAAAGAATAGAAAATAAAAAATATCTGTTTTAAGTTCAGCGCTAAAATGGGTGTCTTAAATATTCTTTGAAATATGTCTGTATTTGTTTTATCCTTATTCATTAATTTTTTCATTAAAATTTTGATCTTTTCCTTATTGTTACATTTAATTATACTCTTATAAATACTATAAATAGTGTTATATTCAAGCAACACCTTTTCAAATTGAAAGATAAATTTATTGTTTTCTTCAATTGGGCATTTCAATTTTTTAAATCTGTCTACTATCATTTTGTGTATTCCTCGTTTTACACTCTTCATAAATTTATTATTTTCGTATAGAAGGTGCAGAGCAAGTGTATTAAAATTATATGTATCAAATGTGGATAGGAGCATAAAAAAAAAGCATATATTAATTTTGCACATGGATAGTATACTTTTCACATTGAACATCAACTCAATAATCATTTCGTTGCTCTGCCTTAGTGATTTAGATACTATGTCAGTTATGTAATTCTCCATGAACATATGTAACTCTTCAAAGGTGTTATTGTACATAAGAATTGTTTCATTTACTGTTTTGTATGTGCTGCTTCTTAAAATTTCTTTATACCCTTTAATGATGATGGAAAAAATTTTTTTTCTTTTTTCTGTACACAGCAGAAATGAGTGAAGCGTTTCTTCTTCTTTTTTGTCTTCTTTTTTTTTCCGTAAAAGTGATCTCAAAAGAAAATTTTTAGTATTATCAAAACTCCCTGCGGCATATTTTAAAACCCCAGAATTCTTGTTTCCCTCAATAGTGAATGAACTATTTTTTTTCCTTTTCGGGAGGAGTTCATTTTCGTGTGCTGTTATATTCTTAAGCTCTTCAATTTTATTCACTTTCTTCTTCCTCTTTGTTATATTTTCATAACTGTTATTCATTATCCCGTTCTGAAGAGGGTCATTCGAACAATGGCTAGCGATATGGCTAGTAACATGGTTTGCCATATTATTTGCCATATTATTTGCCGTATTATTTGCCGTATTATTTGCCATATTATTTGCGAAATAATACGCAGATTGTTTGTTCACAAAATCAACAGTGTCAATGTTCAAGTGAAGCAGGAAAACGTACTGTAACATTAGCAAGAGAGAGAACGATTTGAAAATGCCGCCTTCCCCGGAAATACTATTAAGCTGAGCAATATTTTGTTCTATATACGATATTATCTTACTGTTCAAATGTTTGCAGTGGGAAGTATTATAATTATTCGTATTCGTGAAAATGTCTTCATTAAATATATTAATATGATTTATAAAAGGGTTGTTTTGATCTTCTATTAAATTAGTATGTTCATAATTTATCACATGAAACTTTTTTTTTTCATAAAAAATCTTCATTGAAAAGGATAGTGTTATAAAAAAATAGTACCAATAATGGTCATATAAAATATTTATATTTTCTGAATAGTACAGGCAAAATTGCTTCATAAATAACTCTAAAAAATAGTAATTTCTTCTTTTTAAAAAGCATTTTAACATATAGACATAAGTCAAAAAATTGATATCTGAGTATGTGCAACGTTTGTTCTTAAAATATACCTGATCTTTCATATAACTATTAAAAAAATTAAATTTATTAACAGGCAATAATTTTATTTTATACTTGTCTGTATTATTAGTGTGTAATAATGAGGTACCACTGAGTAAATTGTTATATGTAAAATTAGGGTTTATTAAATAATCACTTAAAATATTTTTTTTATTTAATTTATTAATAAAATTTATGATAAATATATTATTTATACTAAGCATTTTGTATACATAATTTTTGAAAAAAAGCAATAACAGTCTATATTCCTCATTACGGTAAAAATAATTTAAAATTATTAACCGATCATAAAAATCATAAAACGTGATATTTCTCTTAACCTTTTTGTACATATTGTAAATATTATTTTCCTTATTTATACTCACAAAGATGATGTTCATTTTTTTTCGCATTTTTAAATGAATATCTATAATTTTGTTGTACGGGGGGGTTGACCTTTCATCTGTTTGTGTCTCCATTTGTTCGACTTTTCCTTTAAAAAATTGTTTCGAATTTTTCTCCCCCTCCTGCTCCTTCTGCTCTCTCCTCATTTTCTTAACATACTTCTTTAATATCCTTGCATGATTCAGGATAAATTTATAATTGTCTTTTTCAAGTTCCTTTAGTAGCTCTTCATGTTGATCCTTACTACAATCCTTTTTCCTACTTTGGTTTCCTGTAAGTAGATATCTAAAACTTAAATGATATAAAATATTTTCTTTTATAAGCAAATCGTTCAAACTGAAGGACTCTAACATACCCTTTAAGTATGCCTTAGATACATTTGGTAAATAATAAAGACATAATAAATTATTTAGTAGACTCCTGTTTCTACATAAAAAAAGCTCTTTTTTTAGTTTAAAATTTAATTTGTTATTGCTGTTGTTAAGAAGGAATAATGACGTATTTTTTTTATTTTTTGTTAATTTTTCTTTGTTCAGTTTTTGCCCAATTTTTAAACCAATTATTGGGGATTCCAACGTACTTACAAAACCATCTTGATAAGAGTTATAGCTGCATTTATCACCATAAATTATTGCATCATTCTCATTATAACCATCGCTAATACTACTACAGTTACAACTGCTATAGTTATGATCGTTTCCCCTTGTTTTAAATCCCTTCTTATGCTTACTTAGAGCATAATTTATGAACAGTTTTTTTTTTCCAATAAATGGAAAATTTTTTTTTTTTATGAACAAGCAATAATTTATTATTAAATTATATATTATGGTAAGTACTCCATAAAAGGGCAAAAAACGCATGTCCACAAAAGGTGCCAAAGCCCATTCATCTTATAAATATGCATATATATATATATATACTTGCATACATACATATATATATGAATGTATTTTAGCTAAATTACCTTTTTTACCCGCTGTAATATATATGATTTTTGTTTTCACCATGTATATATATATATATACATACATACATACATACATACATACAGTTATCTTCTCATTGTATCGAATTTGTCCTTTTCACTGCTTTAACTACGAAGTGTTGTTTCGGTTAGCCCCTTTATACTATTTTATTTTACTTCTGTAATGTCATAATTAGAAGTTATATTGTACAAACGGGATTAATATGAATACCCATATACATATATATATATATATATACATACGCATATGCTCGATTTGCTTAATCTTTTACCGTTCGATGAACGCTTTATTTAATTGTTCAATGCCTTATTCTCTTTCCTCATTTTGTCGCTTGTTTGTTTTATAGTTGACTGTCCTCCCTTTTTATTTTTTTAAATTTATACGTATGTAGCATACATTTTTACAATTTTTAAGCTTCAAAATGAAGTAAATCTATGTACATATATATGAGCAATAACCCATGTGCATAGAAATACATGTACACGGAAATATAAATATACATACAAATTTGTAATTATAAATGTTTATAAAAAAAAAAAAAAAAAAAAAAAGGTAAAATTTTGCATAATATTGTATAATGGTAATATTTACGTTTTACTAGCCTTCGGCGTTTTATTTTTTTAAAATCATCATGTTGAGCTAACGAAGTTGAAGCATTTTGTTTTACCTTCACCAAATTAATGTAAAATTTAAGCAATTTCCAAAAAGTATAACAAAAAAAAAAAAAAATAAATAAATATATAAATAACGTAGCATAACATAGTATAACGTAATACAGTACATTATGGCGTAACCTATATATGTTTCACTTTAAATTTTCCCTTTACGCTTATTATGAAAGAGGAAGAAATATTTGTACGTAATTTTCTTTCTTCACAGTTGTTTAACAGCACAGTAGCTTCTTAGCAAATATTTATATTTCATCATATTACAACATCTCTTCTTATGATGCATATCTGTATGTTGCGTATGTAACCTTATGTGAACATTTTTTACGAAAAGATTTTTGTTTTCCCAAAATTAGTGCAATTTATAAAAAATAAAAAATGATATCAGATGAGGAGAAATAAGAGCCTATACACATATGCTGAGTACATGTAAATATATGTATATATGCATGTATGCTCATACGCGCGCAAGTTATACTCTAAAGAGATTGCAAGCTTCCCCTTTTTCTTAAGAAACAATGGAGAATGCTTTTGCCGGTTCATGCGTGCAGAGTCTTTTCGAGCCCAAGGTGGACTTTGCTGTTTGTATTAATAAATCAATCAATCTGTTTGTAAAAGACACAAATAGTTTAAAAGATGTGGATGAAAGGAAGAACGAATCGACTAGCAGTGACAACATGATAGAAACAGATAAGAGCACTAAGAACGATAAGAATGATAAGAACGATAAGAGTGATAAGAATTATAAGAACGATAAGAATGATAAGAGCCATAAGAACGATAAGAATGATAAGAGCCATAAGAACGATAAGAATGATAAGGGCCATAAGAACGATAAGAATGATAAGGACCATAAGAACGATAAGAATGATAAGGACCATAAGAACGATAAGAACGATAAGGACCATAAGAACGATAAGAATGACGAAAAGGAAGTAAGCATACTTAGTGATGATACTTCTCTAATTGATTTAAAAAAACAAAATTTAATGGATGAAAATTTGTCCCTCTTGAATGGATATCTTTACTTCAACAGAATTGAACATAATATAAATTTATTGCTTACAGAATTATCATCAGTAAAGAAAGATTTTCTTTTTTTGAGTAAACAAACGAGAGTTAATGTAAAAAAAGTACGGAAAATTAAGAAGAAAAATAAAATTTACAGAATAATACTTGAAGAAATAAAAAAAGATAGAAAGAGAAAAGAAATTTATGAGATGTTAAGTTTAGAAATTCAAAAATTAGAAGATGTAAAAAAACTTCAAAAAAAACAAGATACAGAAAAGCAAGAAATTAATAATTACCAAAATAAAATACAAAACATAGAAAATATTATTAAAAAGAACAATGAGAATATGAATAAGACCATTCATCAGATCGATGAAGTCTTATCTGCAAATTTGCACCTCGATATGCAGTAGCTTCCGCAGAGAGATGATATGATATGATTTATTTTTCCATATTTCTTCCATTTTTTTGCATCTTATTTGTAGTTTTTTTTTTTTTTTTTTTTCGAGCTATGCAACCGGTGCTTTGTTTCATACCATTTGCCTCCACTAACAAGCGTTCATATCACTCTGTTACGATTTTATGAAGATCTTTGTACAACTCTAACTCTCTTTTTTTTTCGTCCAACACGCTACAGCATAATAAATATAAAAATTATATATGTATATATATACATGTATATATACATAATTTGTACATATATATGTATGTAAAAAATTAAAAAATATGCCAAAAATGTAAAGCAAAATTTTAAAAATCCGGAAAAAAAATATGAACTGTGCAGGCAGGTGTGACATAATTCGCAAATGTATGTGTACATTTTTTGTGCACATATTTGAGCGGTTTTCTTTAATTACATGGATATATATGACTTGCTGTAGCTCTTCAACTCTATCAAAAGGGCGCAAGCCTGATTGAAAAGGAAATAAAATAGAATAAAAATGTAAAAAAAGTAAGATAAAATAAAATAAAAGAATAAAAAAAAAAATAAAAAAATAAAAAAAAATTGAAGAAAGACCAACAATGATATAGAGTGTGCGAAACGTGCCTTTGTGCAGGGGCGCACAACATGTAGTACATGTGTACTTCATATCATACGTACAGTTTAAAAAAATTTGCTTTACTACGTTATATTTTCTTATTTCTAATATTTTTTTGTTTTTAATTTTTATTCATCTTTCTTTTCTTTTTTCTTTTTTTTTTTTTTTTTTTTTTTTTTTTTTTTTTTTTTTTTTTTTTTCGACCACTTTTCTTACCTTTTGAAGCGCGGATAACTTCTCCTTAAACATTTTTTCATTTTCCATTTTGACTTGGTTAAATTCGTTTTCCTTTTCCTCTTTTGATTCGAGCACTTCTTTGAGTACTTGATTAACCTTATTCTAAAATGAAACGTTAAGAAGTAGAGGTAATTATGTTTTGTTAAAATTAATTTGGCATATTGCAGACTACGCACGCAGGTATATGTTTATGCATAACGATGTGCGCATATATATGTATGCATCATGCTTGCACTTTTTGGTAATTTCAAATTATTCTAATGTCAACAAACGGGTGTAATGAGCTCCACGGAAAGTTTTGCTCACTACGTTGCTTACATTCTTTTCCTTTGCATCTCCTAGCATTTTCTAAAAAAAAAAATCCAAAAGGAAATAATTGCGATAGTAAGGTAATCATAAAAATGGTTCACATATATATATATATATATACATAAAAGGATAGGCAGCTGAACAGGTCAGCTCAATCGACAAGAATTAGGCCTCCAAAATGGGTATATATACGACAGTGTACGTGCACGTGTACATATATGTATATATATACATTTACACATATGCATACGCATGTAAACACATCTCTGCACTGTTCTTTTTCTTCTACTACTCCTCTTTACCTCATTTTGCGAAACAATTTGGTTCAACTTTTTCTCGGACATGATCACAAACTTTGCAATTTCATCTTCTAATTTTTTAACCGCGTCCTCCTTCTGTGTAATGTTTGATTTAAGCTCGTTTATTTGGTCTTGCATTGTTGTAATGTACTTCTCATATTCGTCAATTAAGTTTAGGGTATTCTTTAATTCGTGTTCATCTTGCTCGATATAGGTTTTTATGTCTGCCTTTTTGTCCTTCCAATTTATGTTTAACATATTATCAACTGTGAATGCGTCTATATTTATATTAATGTTGTTTATTTTGGTCCACTGAGAGATAGATATACTTTTGTACATATTAACATTTTGCATAATTTCATTTAATTTTTCGTTAACATTTTTTGCTAATTTTTTTAAGTCATTATTTTTGTTATTTAATTTTTCACTTAAGTTGGGATGTTCATTATTTAAATTTTTGATTTCATTTTTTATGTGTTCGATTTTTTCTTTATTTTTATCAATATTTTCATTCATTTGTAAAAACTGTGCTTTGTTTAATGTTTGTTTTTGTAATATTTCTTTTACTTTATTAATTTCGTCTAAAATTTTTTCTGTTTTGTTTTTTTCCTCTTCATTATTCTTTTTACACATTTCAATATCTTTTTCTAATTTTTTTGTTTCATCTAAACTATTTGTATATAATAATTTTATTTTTTTATTTTCTTCACATAACACTTTATTTCTTTTAATTAATTCATCATTTTCTTTTATGTGAATTTTTACTTCTTCAATCTTTTTTTTCTTTTCAATAATATCATCATTTTTGGTATTTATATCATTTTCAAGCCTACTGATCTCTTTATCAAGTTTTGCATTTAACATATCATTTGCATTCCTCTCTTCTTTATTTATGTGTGTTTTGTAACTATATAAAATAAAGTCATCCATCTTTATATCATTGTCTTCACTTAAGTCATCTGAAAAATTCAAATCTTTTTCTTCATTTATATCATTAAAACATTCCGCTTCGAAAATTAGTAGTTGACATAACCAAGCCAATGCAGTTAAATGTGTATTATATTGAAGACCCGTCGTAGGAGCAACTAATGTAGACTTTGATATGGTATATGGGTATCCTATGTCTTTATAAAAACTTAACACGACTTCCCCATAATTATCTTTATTCACTTCAATCATCGGGTCGACATGTTTAAATATAAAATTCCATATATTTATCAAATCTGTCATACTAGGGTTTTTAAATAAATTTGGAGATATACTACCACTATAATTTTTCCATCCCAAGTACCGAATTAATGTTTTCACATTTTCTTTTTTGTCTGTTTTATCTACTTTTTTTACATAAACGGAAGCATTCGATTTGTAAAAAGACAAGGCGTTCAAGGAGGTCCTTGACTTTGATTTCTTATCCCCCGAAATGTAAATGCTACTGTTCAAATTAGCATTGTTGTTAAACACAGACAGCGTTGAACTGAATTTATTGTACACGGATTGATTGTTCATTTTGCGGGCGAGGGTGGCATGGGACAGAAAACCGCTTGACCAGAATGCAGGCTGAAAATTAAAACAGTTTTATTAAATATCACTAATTTGATGAAGTACGATTAAAATGATGAAGTACGATTAAATTGATGAAGTACGATTAAATTGATGAAGTACGATTAAATTGATGAAGTACAATTAAATTGATGAAGTACGATTAAATTGATGAAGTACGATTAAATTGATGAAGTACGATTAAATTGATGAAGTACGATTAAATTGATGAAGTACGATTAAATTGATGAAGTACGATTAAAATGATGAAGTACAATTAAATTTGATTAAATTGTTATAATTTGGTTTAATTTGATTAAATGTACTGCACTTTGATGCAATTCGCTTTTATGCTCTTCCTATTTTTCCAATAAAATAGGCAAGAGGCTAATAGGCAATAACGCAATCACTAAAAATACATTAAACAGTAAGAGAAGCACTCATAAAGTTCAAATCTTAAAGCTTAAAATAAATACGCATATATGGGTAATACACAGAAGGAGGTATGCTTTTCCATTATGCAAAATGGTATAATCGTTATATTATTCGTTATTTTATCATATATATATATATATATATATTTTTTTTTTTTTAAATTATGATAGAGAAGTGATAATGTTTATTTAGCTAATTAAAAAAAAAAAAATAAAAAAAATAAATAAATAATGAACTGTTCAGAATAAAATAATTAATTTTTATTATATTTATTATTTTTTTTTATTTTCTCACACTAAGTAAATGCGCAAAATTTGCTGAACATATTTCGCAAAATTATTACCTGTTCATGCGAAAGTTTAAAAACAGATGAATGTTCGAACGTTCGTATGTACGTATATGCGTATGGACGTATGTATATGTCTCTATACATGTACTCAATTTAAGCAGCCATTTAAAAAAGTCAAATTAATTTTTCCAAACAACATAAATTCATCCTAATCATTTTTAAATTTTATAGGATCACACAATTACACAAAATCTGTTATGAAGCAAACTGTCAAACGTATATTATAGCGATAGAAAGGCATAAACGTAGGGGATACGCCTTCAAATTAATCGCAAGCAATATAGGATGCATATACACATATGTATATGGAAATACATACGAACATACACCAACCCACACACACAGACCTACACACACACACAGACCTACACACACACACAGACCTGCACACACATCGTATATTTTTCTCAACATGTACCCCCATTATAATCACGTCTAATCCTATTAACCTCTGCTTTTGTTAATCGCTAATTTTTTCAACTTGAACTTGAAATTCAACTTTTTTTTTTTTTTTTTTTTAATGTACATTACTAACCAATATTCGAATACAAGAGACGAATTACTTCTTTTTCCAAGTATCTTTAATAAAAGAAAAAAAAAAAAAAAAAAAAAGCGTTTAAAAGAAGTTTCAATCATGTGTTTTAAACTGTTTTTACGCGAATTCAAAAGATGCGTTTGTCATAACTTTCTTAATTGTTGAACTTTATAACAAAAAAAAAAAAAAAAAAAAACTCCCAAAATGGTAAATAATAAAAATAACTAGGGGAACAGAAAAAAGAAAAATGAAAGTCATGGATTAATAATCGTTTGATATCTCTATGCATATTTCACAAGGTTGCTACCACTATTTCAACCACTACCATCGCTGCTATAAAAAAAAAAAAAATTTTAAACAAAATAATAACGCAAGTAATTCATTCAATTGGTTTAATGTACGTGTCAATTTGTCCATATTTGACTTTCAATAAAATCAATGTTTTATTTTTATTCATTTTGGTTTTCTTCATTTCTCTTATTCATTATACATTTTGAATTCTCAAGTATAATACTTTTTACACCCTGGGACAACAGAATAAAATAAATATTACCATTTTTTCGTGGGGCGTATGTAATTATGCATTCCCGCGAATGTATATAACATGTACATACATGCATGCATATATATATATATATATATATATATATATATATATACATATATATATATACATCATGCATAAGTTATTTATTTATAACCCCAACACCCTCAAACAGCTACAATTGTGTTCCTATTTTCTTTTGCCTCATCTTTTGTATTTCTTCCAACTCCTGCTCTACTTCCTTTTTTGATTCGAAATTTACTAAGCATTTGGGATCATTCTGTCCTTTTTTCTTAAGCTGTTCATACTTTTTCACTTTATTTATTTGTGTTTTTACTAAGGAATTTTTCTTATCTTGCTTGTTTCTTCTATCCACTCCTTCGTTCTTGGCATTGTACAATTTATCATGATAACTTACCTGAAGGATATAAGAATATATCATGAGAAGACAATACACTTACGCATAATGGGTGCAAAGGAAACAAGGGGGAAAGATATGGTGCCAGAATATTGCGAAGATGAAACAGAATTGTTACAATTATGCATATACTTCTTTATTTGTTCGTGTGTTTCCTTTTTTTCTTTATACGCATACATGTTTGTCGCTGTGGTATTCCATTTATTTTTATTTTTATTTTTGTTTTACCTTTTTTCGCCCTATTTGATTTTTTTTATTCTCCTTTATATTTTGAAGGTAAGAATTAACCATGCCATTCAATTTATCAATGCTACTTTCATTTTTGTCATTACCTTTATTTTCATTAAATAATTTATCTTTGTTTAATTCAATGATTTCTTCTTTTTTTCCAAATAATGTGCTTTCAGTCAACCAGCCATAGGACATTTTTTTTTTTTTTTTTTGCGGGCGGGAGGGGAAATTTACATTAAAAAAGGGGTATAATTACGTAAATGACATGTACGGTTACATACATATGCGTGCATACGCCTGTACATATTAGTATACATAAATATACATGCAAACATTTAGCATTAATGAATTAATGTATGTACGTATGTATGTACGTATGTATACATGTATTTATGTATGTACAAAAATATATGCATAAACATATACATAACATCTTCACTTGGAAGATACATATACTATTTTTTTAAATTTTCATTTTTTTCTTATCGCCGTTTTGCTAATTCTATTTGCCTTAACAAGTAAGAAATTAAATCCATATAATTTAAAAAAAAAAAAAAAAAATATACATATATATATACATATATATATATATATGCATATATACCTATAAAATGTACACGCGCAATATGCGTATAAACAGGAAAAACATTTTGCAAAGAGAACAAAATGCATATATATTATTATATACACAGAAAATTGTTTGAAAAATTAAAAAAAATGAAAAGTTTTATATAAACTCACAACGATTATAAATATACATATTAAAAGATTTAACCATATGTGAATAATATAAAAGTTGAAAATAAAGTGCAATTTTAAGCGTCTTCATTTTGTTTTTTCTCATTAATAAACACGTTAATTTAAATATATACTATCAGATGAATCATAAAAAAAATGGGACAAACGGAAGTTATAATAAAAAAACAGGCTCCTCCTTATGCATAGTACCGCATAACCCGTCACTTGCAATTATATCTTGATTTTCTGAAAAAAAGGCGGAAAAATGGAAAATGAAACAAAGGCTACGTACAAAATGAAGAGAAAAACAAAATTATATCAAAAATGCCCTTTTTAATAGCTACCTATTATGTGCAACTCCAACGAATTTAAGCTGTTCTTTATAACACACTGAAAACAATAAATAGAAAAAAAAAAAAAATACTTGTGCAATGTTTTTTTTGCGAAGGAGGATATATATTAAAAAGGAGGGCATCTATTGGACAAGTGCACGGGCACACAAATAAATATGCTTATACCTCCGTTGTATGTATGAATGCAAGAATGTATGCATGTATGCATGTAAGAATGTATGAATGTAAGAATGTATGAATGTATGAATGCAAGAATGTATGCATGTATGCATGTAAGAATGTATGAATGTAAGAATGTATGAATGTAAGAATGTATGCATGTATGCATGTATATATACTCATATCCCCTTTTTTTCGTACATGCAGAATATTTAAAACTTTGGAAATAATGTGAAGAATATTTCCTCCACCCCTAATAATGAATGATAGTAACAGTGAAGAGAACAAATCACCTGAACCGCTCACGCAATAGTCATATCTGTATATTTTATACTTAAAATAGGTTAATTCTTTTTTCTTACTTAAAAAACCGACGTACAAATATAAATGATCCATATCAAAATTATACTGAACAGAAGTTACTATGACAAGTTTAACTCCACTATTTAGTAACAGTGTTAAGCCTTTTATTGTATCATTTTCATTATTTATTTTTGTATCACATAGTAATTCTAACTCATTCTGATTTGGCGTAATTATATCTGCAAATGAGGCATACTTTTTATAAACATCAACAACGTCCTTGTGGACATATAGCTTTCCATAATCTGCCATTACGGGATCACATAACCAAAAAAAATTAACTTCTATTATATCTTCAATTAAGTATTCGTCTTCTTTTGTTTGGCATTTTTCATCTTTCTCTTTCGTTGCTGCTGTCGTTGTTGCTGTCGTTGTTGCTGTCGTTGTTGCTGCCATTTTTGCTACTGTTTCCGCAGTTGATGCTCCTGTCACCCCTGCACTGTTCAGGTTGATATATTTTTTTTCCTTTTCCTTTTTCAAAGTTATAATATTTTTGAGTACCACCTCAACGCACTCTTTCGTATTAATGTATCCTGTTAAGAAATATATGTTGTTACAATCTAAACTTGACACATTATCTTTGATAAATTCGGATAAAATTTTGTTTAATTCCTCGTGTTTTGTTTCATCACCTATGTGTTTGTACTTTGAATAGTAATGAACGGTGTTCAGAATTTTTGGTATATGTCCTCTTCGTCTTAACACAAAAGAAGCAATATTGTTTCCACAAAATCCATCAAATACTTGAGACTGTATAGAAACGATATTTTCTTTGCTCATCTTTGTACGGACAAAGAAGGAGCAAACACTATGTGCAAAGTATATAATGTGTATGTTTCTGGACTAGCAAAGGAATGGAATGGAAATAAAGCAAAAAATGGGAAAAAAAAAAAAATTGTTAAAAGGCTAAAAATTGCAAAAAAGCAAAAAAAGCTTAGAAAGCATAAAAACCGAAAAATTGTAAAAAAGCAAAAAAAACAAAAAAAAGCAAAATTTGTAAGCAGTAAAATCTACGATGTGTGCATTTGAAGAGAGAAAAATTTTCCCTACAAAATGTACACGTTAATGAAGGGGATTATGGAGAAATGATTCATCAATAACGAACAGGCAGGAAAAGGGGGAAGAAAAAAGGAAGAAAGAAATATTATACACCGAAAAAATGGTTCAAGCAGAAATTCATGCTTCATATAAATTTACATATACTCCTTTTTTGTCAAGCATTTGTGGTAAAAAAATTTTATTTCAAAATTTTATTCCTTCTCTTCAAAAAGAATAAAATATAATAAGAATGTACATGAGTTACTTTTTACAAGTGTGAGGCGCTTAAATTGTGTATGAGTGGAGATAAAGGGAAAAAAAAAAAAAAAAAAAAAAAAGCAGAGCGAAGGGAAAAGGAAAGAGAAAGGCATAGGAGTAGGAGTAGGAATGGGGAAAAATAATATTGCGTCGATATTGTAATAGCTGATGAACTTCCCTTCTGCCCTCTAATGCGACGTCCGGTTACTATTAGAAAAGATAATTTTTTGAGGTGTGAACTTAAATTTATAATAAGAACGTACGAATGTATGTATACAATACATATGCACAGACACTCAGGGGTATATAAAAAAAAAAAAAAAAAAGAGGAATTATGTTTAACAACCAAACCTATGCTAAGAAAAATATATATTTTTACATAATATTGTCGTGTTACCAAAATAAATAGAAAATAACGATGCACTAAAATAAATGAAGCAGGTCAAGGGCTTGTGACAAATCTGCATAATACTATTTAAAGGGAACAGTATTCCAATCTTCAATTTTTTTTCACAAAAAAGAACGATCTATTGTCTTTCGTCATGTGCATGTTGTATATATATATATATATGTATATATATACGTACGCATGCGGACGTTCATACGTGCATTCATGAATACATACATATACAGAAGTAAGCTATTAATTTTAATGAATGTATCAGGCTGATTTTGAAAAGGAAAAGATATTTCATATCAGCAAACTGTAAAAGTGCTTACAATTGCGTACACTGCACAAGTGATAAATTGCGCATTTGTTTTTGTTTCTAGTTTTGTTTCTGTATATGCTTTTGTTTTGCTTTTGTTTTGCTTTTGTTTTGCTTTTGTTTTGCTTTTGTTTTGCTTTTGTTTCGCTTTTGTTTTGCTTTTGTTTTGCTTTTGTTTCGCTTTTGTTTCGCTTTTGTTTTGCGTTTGTTTCGCTTTTGTTTTGCGTTTGTTTTGCTTTACCTTGTTTTGCTTCTTTTTTTTTACGCTTGACGAATGTTTAAAGGCACACGAACATGTAAACACTCTTGATGACGTAGTAACGTGTAAAAAATTTGGTTAAGCAAACGAAGAAGAACAACAAAAAAAAGCTCGCTAATCGTAACTTCATTTCTGATAATTTTCGTTAACACTACGTCAGGTTGTAAGAGCCCTCCGTTAACTTATCATTCTTTGTAATCCTTCTTCAGTTGGTGGTACTTTAAAAACATACCACACGGGTATTATATATATGTTATAAATACGCAGCTTCTTTTTTTTTTTTTTTTTTTTTATAAAAAAATATTCTCTACATTTCTGCACTACCACGTTGAACATTTCGATTCGGGTAAATGCGCATATATATAAATACGTACGCGTGCGTATATAAATAAATAAATATATATATATACAAAAGCACATACGAGTGCGTATAGGTACAGGAACACCCGTTAGTGTGTGCACAGGTATGCGCATGTTTGCACATCTGTGCATTTATCTACAAATTGCCACCATAAGATATGGGATCAAAGGGGGCGACTAATAAAATAAACCCCCCATTACAAGAATATGAAGGGAGATTTAATATTTTACTAAAAAATAATGACATAAAAAATGTGAGTATCCCTCGAGAAAAAAATAGAGAAAGCATCGATATATATTTTGAGAAGGAAAATAATAAAATTAAAGAAAAAAAAAAAAAAAAAATTAAAAATGGACGAATAAAAAAATATAGGAATACAAATATTTGCTACTACTCAATTAGAAGAAATACAATAGTACTTGGACATATTCTTAACAATATATATAAAAAGATAAAGAAAAAAAAAGAGAAAGATGAAAATGCAAATATGCCCTCTTATTGTTTTATATCTTCCCCGTATTATTACCATATCCAGAATGGTAAGACAAGAACTGAAATGAGAAAAAACTCTTATACATGTGATACATTATTGAGTAGTACTGTAAGTATCAAAGATGAAGATAAAAATAGTTGTTCTAGTGAGCAAGAAATTAACTGCATATATAACATGGACAAAGAATTATGCAGTTGTGAAAAATGTACACATAAAAAGAAAAAAATAAAAAAAGGCGAAACGAATGAGGAAAATAGTGTACACGAAAAAGTTTTTACATATGATGATTATAACTCCGTTTCTCCAGAAACATTCAAGGAAGAAAGCGTTTTAACAAATTGTAAATATTATGACAAGTATTCTTCTTCGAATGAAGCATCTAACAATTTGAAATATGTCGATACCCAAGCGGATTTCAATCCAGGTGACGATGAAAAGAGCACAAACTATCAAGGGAAAAAAGAAAAGAAAAAAAAAGGGTGGAAATATCGCTCATACAAACCTGCCCAACTAGCAGAATTAACCGAAATAAACATAAACCATTATAAAGAAGAAATTCAAAATAGCGGAAATACTCTACTGCTAGACAGATCCACCATAATACATGCACTAATAAACAGTGTCAGAAGTTATTCAAATTTTGAATATGTAGTGGAAGGAAAAAAATGTTATAGCTGTTTCATCTCTTTAAGGAAGAAAAGTAAAACAAGCACTTTTGGTAAATGCATATCGGTAGATGATTATTTACATATGGTGAGTAGGGAAAGAAAAAAAAAAAAAAAAAAAAAAAAAAAACAAGAAAAATATAAGAAATGGACAAAACGCACAAAACGTACAAAGCGTACAAAACACACGAAGAACACAAATCGTACAAAGCGTGCGAAACTTACATAACCATCAGACGCACAACACTGTAGCTATGAAGAACGCCTTTTCCTTTACCTATGGATTTTATAGCAGACAAGGAAAGTATCACCATAATGAAGACACAAGCTCACACGCTCAATTTAGCTCAAGTAACATATTAAATGAAATTAAAAAATTACTTACAAATATTCAGGAAGAAGAAAAAAAAAAAAAAATAAAAAAAAAAATAATAAAATTTAATTTGTTCAAAGAAATAGTAAATCTGTTCGGAATTAGTGCGATTTGTCACTATCCTTTGGATGAAAACAAAGTTCACTATGAAAGTAGCATCTGTTCCTACACGAACAATAGAAGTAATCAAAAAGATAAATTATCATCACATGCTTTAAAAGGTTCTTATGGGGATGATATTTACAAAGTATATTTAAAATTCCCTTCGCCAGCATACTGCTTGAATGGATATGAATCGGACCACTCGAACAAGGATTATGATATTATTTGTAATTATTTTTTTGATGAAAAACAAGACAACAGTGATAAAAATAAAAATATTAAAAAGGTAAATTATACTAACAAAAGGAACGAGCGAAAAATTAAAAGAAAAAAAAGCGACTTTACCTTAAAATGCGAATTAGGGGGGTTATCTTACATTGCAGAAAAATCGCAACTGTTTATGAACAATCAAGAAGAAGAAATTTATTGCACATACAGAAAAAATAGGCACCCTATACATCAGTGCAATAATTATAAATTTTTATGTAAAATTTGTAAAAAATATGAACACATAAACAGTGAAAGGAAATTTGATTTGAGCTACTTTAAATACCTTTACGATACGCCGGGAAAACGAAAAGAGGAAGAAAAAAATATTGAAATAAGTGAAGGGGTAAGTAAGAGTATAAGTGAAGGGGTAAGTAAGAGTATAAGTGAAGGGGTAAGTAAGAGTATAAGTGAAGGGGTAAGTAAGAGTATAAGTGAAGGGGTAAGTAAGAGTATAAGTGAAGGGGTAAGTAAGAGTATAAGTGAAGGGGTAAGTAAGAGTATAAGTGAAAGTGTATGTAAAAATGTGCGTAAAAATGTGCGTAAAAATGTAAGTACGAATGTAAGTACGAATGTAAATACAAATGTGAATAAAACAACAGATGCATATTTCCGTTTTCAGGACTCCGACGAGTCAAGCTGTTCAGACGAATTTAATTTCATAAACTACGCCAGGAGATGTCCAAATGAAGTCGCTAAAAAAATTTGCCCTTCTGTTACCGGTCCAACTGATAAGCGGGAGGACATAATCAACACTGATGATTATAAAAATCGCAACACTAATACGACGTTGTTCAATTTTGTTGATGATGAGGCAAGGGAAAATATGAACAGGTCAGGTGAACGCAAAATTGACGTAATCACCATTAAAAATAATATAAGAAAAGAAAAAGGAAATAGCAAAAATGACGCCACCCAAATAGATGGAAAAATAGTAAACAGATTTGCATTAAACAACTGTTTAATTAAATGTAAAACGTGTAGACATATTCATAAATATGATAACTTATCAAACGATCATTTATTAAAAATTTGTAAAAGTTACTACAATTCAGAATTTCCATTTTTTCTGAACATGTTAGGTGAACAAATTTTTAACGCACATTTATCCAATTGCCCGATGAACAAGGGCTATTTAAGAAATATTATAATTAGCAAAGATAACATGAATGAATATTTAAAAAGGATAAAAAGGAGGAACATACGTGGGAGATTTTACTTGCACTCTTCTACCGATGTGGACTGTTATGAAAATGAAATAAGGTTTCAAGTATTGAGGGAGGAGATGGAAAATGAGGGAAATAGAGAAAATTCGAAAAATGAGAGAAATAGGGAAAATTCGAAAAATGAGGAAAAGAAGAAACACTCGAAATGTACCAATTTACTATGTAGAAATACACCAAGCACAATGATCATTTCCTCAAATGAAAAAAGAGATAAAGGTTTGGTCAATAACGAAAGGCAGAGTAAATTACAGCAAATAAAGGAATATTTGAATGATAGGAAAAGACTTGTTTTTGAAAAATATTTCTCAAGCATTAGGGAAGCTGGTATAAAGGAAGAGCACACATTAAAAAAGGGTAAAATTATTGAACACTGTGAAAATGTAACAAGTAATTTCGATATGCATTTCTTTACCATATGCGATGGTCATGGTGATACCCATGCATCTCTTTTTTTAATACAGAATGCTCATAAAATATTTTACTATCTTTTAATTAATACCTTTTTTAGTATTCATTTTTCTTTAAAGATATTGAGCCCATTGCTCGATTTGTTATACTATATAGCGTGTTATGGAAAAAATGTAAATACTTATTCCGGTTCCTGTATTATTAATGTACTATTAAGGAAAAATTATATATATGTTAATAACACAGGAGATAGTAAATGTGCACTAGTAACATTTAACCTCGACAAATTTGAACATAAGGAAAAAGAGCAGGACGAAATGGGAAAAGGGGTACAGAAAAAGAAGCAAAGTAGAAAAGGTAGGGGAAAGAAGAGAGAGAAAGGGAGTAATCATAACATAAGTCACAGTAGTGTTAGCAGCGGCACTGAAAGAGCGATCAACACAGATTACCACTGCTATGATATCAACTTGAATTCTATTTCTTATAACGAGTTAAATTCTGAACACAACTGCAACAACTACTCGGAGTACTTGAGAATGTACAAAGCCTATTATTATAATAGTTTAAGAAAAGAGCATATGAAGACAAAGGAGCAGGCGAATGTTCATATTCATACTGATACAAAGATAGGGATGAAAGTCAATAGTAGTGTTATATACGAAAATGCGTGTAAGGAGGTTTGCAGTAGTAAGGAAGATGAATGCGACGATAATTTTGTCCAAAAAAAAAAAATAAAAAAAAAAAGTAAAGGAGGTAACAGTAAGGGAACGAAAAATGATGAGGAAAAAAGGGAAAAAGACAACAAGAAGAAAGATGCGAAGAAAAATATAAAACGAAACGCAAAGTGCAATGCGAAAGGTAAAACAAGAAAACACGCCGAGCTAGACAACGATTTAAACGAAAAAATTGCAAAAATTAACGACTACATTTTAAGAGAGGATGGAAAACAAGTAAGCATAGGAAATTTTTCCAATGAATTAATAAAACTTAATAGGTTGGATGGCTGTTTACATCCGTCCAGGGTTATAGGTGATTATGATTTGAAGAAAAAGTATTACAACAATGAAATATTTATTTTATCGAATAATTCAAATATATATAAGTATAACCTGAACAACGTTAATTTTTTTAATAACATACATTACTTTTACACACATAGGAATTGCACTGCATGTAATGAAAGTCATGTTTTATGTAGTTATGGAAAAATTAATCTTATCGATAACATTATTCTTTCAAGTCGAACAGAACTCCTTTTGCAAAAAAAAAATAAATTAAAAACATTAAATCAGTATTACTTTCCTAACCATTGTCCCGAAAATTTGTGTGACAGTAGTTCTCTTGGAAGTCATGGCAGTGCAAATATATATAATGGACAACACGAATTAGTTGAGGCATTTATGAAAATTTATAAAGACGATACTTTTAAAAATGCTGATATTCGCAACTGTGTTAAGAACAAAACAGAAAATATAGGCATACGTTTGAAAGAACAATTTTCTCCTTATATTGATATTAAAAGTACTACACTAAATGGTAATTGTTTTTACAAAAAAGATAAAAAGAATTTTTTCCATTTTTTAATAATTGCATCCGATGGTGTTTTTGAGTTTATTAATCCTCTTTTCATTTTAAACATTTTAAAAAATAATAAATCAGTTTATAAAAAAATTCAAAAAATTTATAAAATTTATAACACATATAATAATAGTGTTATTTCTCATTCAAAAAGTAATGAGGAGATCAACTCAAGGATGCACAAATACATGATCACAAAGAAGGAATGTACCAAATTAGCAAAAGATATAGTTAAATGCTCCGTAAGTAGCGGAAATTTTGATGATAGCACATGTTTTTGTATTTTTTTATTTCCTACATTGTTTTTTACGGACTAATATTTTTAAGAAAAATTATCTTGTCTATTTATTTTTTTCGTTTCAATGTGTAAGAGTATACCTACTTTATGGAGTATACCTACCTTATGGAGTATACCGACCTTATGAAGTATATTGACCTATGGAGCATATATTTGCTTGTATGCATACGTTTACATGTATATATATTTGTCTAGCATATCCGCTTTATATCATAAATATCCCAGTGTTTATTTTGGAACCATTTTGTATAATTACCTGACTTGTGCATGTTTTTTTTTTTTTCTTTTGTTTTTGTTAAAATATGAGAAATTTTTTTATGGGAACTATATGTTAAATAGCAAATATGCGTACACCGTATGTGTATACATACGACTGAAATTGTAACACGAACAAATATCTGTCTGAAAAAACATTTGTGCGCGCATGTGTACTGTTTAGTTTTTTTCTATTACACGTACGTGCGTATATAAGGATATGTATATAAATATATATGTCCCTTTGGCCTGTCGATTTACTACGAATTTTGTGTAGGTGAATGATATAAAGAGAAGTATTGAAACCTGTGGGGTTTGAAAAAAAAGGGAGATCGTTTATTTTTAGTATCATACAAAATATTCTACAATGTTAATAAAATGCGCATTTTCTTTGTCGTAAAAACAGCGCGACGATGGAGTGGTTAATCTTTTTCCCTCTTTCAATGGTACACAAATATTTACGCATGGGAATAATTCAGGTATACGTATACATACATACATACGCACGTAAATTTATATATACAAACATATATATATATATATATAAGTACACAATAAGATTATTTTAAAATTTGTATTAATTTTTTTTTAATTTCTCGGATGATGAAAATTGTTTTATGCTATACGATTTATGTACATTTTGTTGTTACGACCCTTCTGCCTTGGCTCCACTTTCTGTTAATAATTTTCACTTAAATAGAATGACAGCGGTACTTTCAATTATGTTTATGTGTATTGCCATTTACATTTAATTGTACATTTTATTTTATTGCGTGTACACATAGTACCATGTAGTACGTAGTACAGCAGGGTCCTCATTTTGGTAATTTTATCTTGAACATTTATTCTTACAGTTACTGTTACTTGCTAGTGCTACTATTATATGATAAAGCTTGTTTATATATTATTTTGGAACTTACTTCAAAATTTTTTTAAAGATTTTTTTTCCCTCTTCCTAAAATTTGCAATGTATTTGTATATCTATTGAAAACATTTTTAAGAATAATTTTTTTTTGTTCTGTAGTTAGTAATTTTTTCGTATGTTTTTTGCCCTTTTTTAATTTATTTTGTTTTACCTTGCTGCTTTTTATTTTTCTGCATTTCGCTTTGCTAAATTTTTATTTAATTTTTTTTTTATTTTTACTACTGGCGTAGTTCAACACTGTGCCATGGTGCTTAATTAACCAAAGAAAGCAAATGATAAAGAAAAGGAAAAAAGGAGAAAAAAAGAAGGGGCAGTAAGTATAAGGGCAGAATAAGGAAAAGATAGGAGGAAGCAAAGACGAGGAAAGGACAAACTTATTGATCAAGTGGAAAAGCGGAAAAAGCGGCATATTAGGCGTAAGTAAGGGATAGTAGGCATAAGTAAGCGGAGGAAAGTGAAAATAGGCGCAAGTCGAAACGAATCTATACAGGCAGACTGTCTTTCCATGCCGCTCGACACGAATATGCAGACACATACATCGAGCACCGACACAAGCGAAGAAAATGAAAGTGATATGGATGAGGATGTGAACAAATTAAATGAGTACATTGAAAAACTAGACTTGTTAAATAATAGTTGTGAATTGCAAATAAAAATGAATCAACAAAAAGAGAAAGAAAATTTCGTTAATAATATTGATGATATAAATATATATATTAGAAAACATATCTCCTTTAAAAAAAAATTAGACGATATAAATAAGTCTTTTAAGAAAAACTGTAATTATGAAGCTTTTTCAAGAATAGAAAAAGTATATAAAACCATATCACATATAAATTCATCTTACGAATATATTACATTAAAAATAAAACTAGATGAATATATTGAGCACATAGAAAACAACATAAAAACGAATTATCTTAACACCATTTCGTATTTGAACCACTTTTTAGAGATAAGAAAAAATATATATAGATATAACTCCTCTAGCTTTCTTTATTCAAAGGATGAGAATTATAGTAATAGTAATAGTAATAGTAAAAGTAATAGTAACAGTAACAGTAACAGTAAAAGTAAAAGTAAAAGTAATCGCAATAGTAATCGCAATGGTAATTGTAATAATGAGTATTGGAAATTTCGAAGTCCTGAGGAAAGAATTATTGAAAACGACATTGTTGATTTTGTTAATTATAAAAGGGCACTTATATTTCACAATTTTCTGAGCAAAAAAAGTGATGAACATTCTCAGGCATATATACAAATTTATAACATGGACAGGGAGAAAATTAACCTATTAACCAGGTAAAACATTATCTATTGAGATAGATAATGCATAATAATAGTGAAAAGAGTTTTACTAGAGACAGACAAGCACCTGCATGTGCCAACTCATCCATATATATATTTACTTTAAAATATTTACGTAATACATTTTTACTGCACATATTCATGTGCGTGCATGAAAATTTTCCAGCGTTTGAATATATATTCCCATTTTTTTCACGTTGCAGATACTACTGCAACGTGAAGAGTCTCATCGAGGGAGAAATTAACGAGTGCATCAAGAAGAAAGACATAAAAAGTATTAAGACAAAAATTAACACATACCTTAGTCTTTTCCAGCATAAGGAAAGCAGTTGGTCTGATTTAAGAAATAACAATAGCAATGTGAGCAGTGTGAATAAGCCCAATGATAAGAAAAGTGAGGGGAGGGAAGTAAGTTGGATCGGTAAGAGAGAGGATGGTACGGAACAGCATAACCATATTAGCAATAAGGGTTACTCAGATAACACAAACAGCCATGCACGCATAGAAAAAAAGGAACGCGAAAATGACGACATAGAAAAAAGGTACGAACGATACAGTGGTAATAGTAATAGGAACAGGTATAACGAAAGTTATGATGACAGCTTTTCTTCGAGCAAGTCCGAGAGCGAACACAGCGGAATGTCGATCAGGCATAAGGAGAAAAAAAATGCCAATGAATATGCGGAAAAAAGAAGAAGAAGAAGAAGAAGAAGAGGGAAAAAAGGACAAATGGAAGAAATGAAAGAAGGGGAAGAAGTGGAAGAGGAGGAACAGGAACAGGAGCAGACGCAGCGGCAAGTAGAAGGAAGGGAGGCGGAGGAACCAATGACATGCAACGTGGATGAGTGCATGCTGTATTTTGAGGAGTACCTGTATATATGTTACATAACAATCACAGTAGTCGAAATGGAAGTGGAAAACGTTTTGGATTTATTAAATAAGAAAGTCATGAGTAAGGAAGATAACATGTACATCGAGTGCATAAAGAGTACATACAAGTGTTTATTCAAATACAACGTCTTTTTTGAAAAGTTAGTTCATGATAATGTTATATATATAATATATAATAGAAAAATAGAACTGCTATTCAATAAGGTAATAAATGTAATGTTTAATCGGTTTTTTACTCAAGTAAAATTATCAATACAAAATTTTGATGAGTTAAAGAATTATGATAAAAATATTGAAATATTGTCGTTGTTATGTTATAATTTTCTTAGTATAAAAAAGTATTTACACCATTTATCATTTGATAAATTTCAAAAAATAAATTCTCTGTATGATATTAAAAATTATATAAATACGAATATATTTTCACAAGAAACGGGGTTGTATAAAAACTTGCCATATATAAACTTGATACAAGACACTATTTGTTCGTACATAGATCATGAAGTTTTGTTTTCTAAACATTGTATAGATAAGGCATATATATTAACAGATGATATTATGTTATCACTAATAGATGAAAAAAACAAAAAAGAGATAACACTAGAAGACCATTTTAATTTTGATGATATAATAAATAATAATAATGAATTTACTTCTACCTTTCTAGAGGATGCATTTTATATTTTTCAAAAATCGATGTGTAGGAGTATTAATATGAATGAAATTAATACAATATGTGTTTTAATAAATAATATTATGATTGTATTGTCAACTACTCTTAAGAATTACTTAAAGGAGAACATAAAAACCAGTAAAAATATTTATTCATCTTATATTCATGATATAAATAATCTGAAAAATTTTTCATTTTCCAGTTTGTTGAAAAGTATTGATAGCAATAATTATTTAGAAGACAATCACAGTTACAAAACCTTGATTATAGCTCAAAACTTCGTCAGCTCGCTGACTTACATCAGCGGCGATCATCCAAGCGGCATTGGTAGTGGCAATAATAATAGCGGTATAAATAATAGCGGCATAAATAATAGCGGCATAAATAATAGCGGCATAAATAATAGCGGCATAAATAGCGGTAGTAATAACAATTCCTTGGGAAACTTGAGCAGAGCCAACTCTTCCAAGGGCGCGATAAACCTCCATAATGCTAATAATAGTGCCAACATTAACAACATGGGTAGTAAGAACACTACAAGCAATAACGCTAGCAGTACTAACCATAAAAGTATGAACAATAGAAGCAATGATAACAGTAGTGGTAATAATGGCGGTGGTAGTAGCGGTTTTTCCGCAGGGGTAGAAAAGGCAAAGGACGTTTACGACTACGTAACACGTGAGCACCTTCAGAACTTGTTTAACCCCTTATCGGATAAAAAAAATATGGAAGGTCAAATAATCAACTCCAAATTTAGTTATCCGCATTGCATAAATAATTTGGATGCATGCTATCAATATATTCAAAAATACAAAATGTTTATCAGTAATTATTTTATGGAAAAATTTATTGAAAATAATAATGAAAACAAAAAAGAAGTGCAGAATTATTTACTTATGTTTAACAATGCTTTGGCAAATTATGATAATCTCTTAAAGGATTATGAAAAGATAAATATGGAAAATTGTAAAACGTTATTAAATATTTTAAAAATACATTTCATAAGTCAACTAGTGATAATTGAAAACATCAATTTTGATATAACACATGAACAATATTCTTATTATCAGTTGAATGACCCATATATACAGAATTTAATTAATAGAATAAAATTAATCTTGTATCACATATCGTTGTATTACAATCAGAGCATTTTCCACATTTCTATTAACTTGCTGGCAGAGAAGGTTAAATTCTGAGATAACTGCGAAGAGGATGCGCGTTTTGCTAGAAAAATTAAAATGCATACATACATACATACATACATAAATACGTACATACATACATAAATACGTACATACATACATAAATACGTACATACATACATAAATAAATACATATATACATAAATACGTACATACATACATACATAGATACAAAAATACGTACATACATAGATACATACATAAATAAATACATATGTGCGTACGTACATGCCATACGTTGCACATGTAACGTGTGTATAAATATATGGTCTCTTCACTCCTTTTAGTGTGTACCGTTACACGAGAACATATGTGTGTGTATATCCAAAATTTGTGTGCGAGTGTACTTAAACTCATGTACACCGCGCAGACGCACATATTCATGTTTGTCCATTCTCACTTGTTCAGATATGCAAGTACATTGAACGGATCATTCGAACGAAGAAATTCAGTATATACGGATGCGTGCAGATAGACAACGATATAAGAAATTTAATGCTATTTTTTACATCCCTAACAAACATTAATATTAAAAAGGAATTTTCCAAACTTTTTGAAATATGCGAGTTGTTGAACGTCAGTGACATACAAGACTTTAAGGATTTTTATGATGAAAATAAAAATAACTTGAATACAAGTGAAATTGAAGGTATCATATCGCTCAGAAATGACGTATCTGAAGAGCTGTTAAAATCGATTAAATTGTACATGAATTTGAAAATGAAATAGTTTAAAACGTGAGATGCGGGTCCATTCCGCTCGTTATGCGTGCGTTTACAAGTTTGTATAAACGTGTGGGTATATACATACGTTTAAAAGTATGCATATATATATATATGTATATGCGTGTACTGTATGTGCACATGTGTTCAGTTCTCCAATTTTGATGTATTCAAAAGGGCAATGTATGCCCAGTGGTTGAGAAGTTATATATATATAGGAACATGTGTATGTGCCTCTTTCTGCATATATGTACATATGTTTGTATGTGCGAACCTATTGCAAAGAAAAATTAGGTCATATATTTAAAAAATAAAATAAAATAAAATAAGTGTAAAATCAGTCAATGCAAAATTTACAACGTAAAGTAGCAGGCCTTTCTTTAAGAAAAAACACTACCAGGGACACCTGCTTTTATATTTTTTTCTATAGCCATAATTTCTTCTATGCATTATTTCCATTTTCATGGACAGTCCCTCAATTTCTGAACCTGCAAGGAAAAAAAAAAAAAAAAAAAAAAAAATATGAACTGTCAGAATATTTGTCCCAGCATACATGCAAAAGTGAATGTACATATATACATATATAAATGTATACATGCATATATATGTACGTGGATATATTTCACGACTATCTGTGTATATCCTTTTGCGCATGTACAACAATTCATAAGAAAAGCTTTTTGAAAAGATTGCAGTTTTCAACTAACCGTCATATTTATCTATTGCCTTTTGTGCGTCGCTTATATTCTCAAAAATACACACCGCTGTTCCCTATAAATGTACATATACATGTGCATATATATTCATATACATTCATACCTTTTATGTTCGCATTTTGTTTACATATTTTTACAAATTATTGTGCATATGAGCGTGTGCAGAAATGTAAATGGAAAAAAAAAAAAGCCATAACTGATTTTTTTTTTTTTTTTTTTTTTTTTTTTTGTAATTAAATATAAATGATAAAAAAGACATAATTACATCTGATCTATCGGTATGGTCATAATTTATCCAAGCATTTACAACCTTGCACACGTTGCTAAATAATTCCTACAAATAAATTAAGCGGTTTTCCGATCAATCGGTTATGTACATTTTTATAGTAAAGGCTAAGGAACGGAAACAAAATGGCTGTATATGGGTACAGTTATATGTATATATTTCTTACCACTAAATCGTTCTTTGAAATAGTATAGTCCAAGTTCGATATCATTACTCTTACTTGGCTGTTCCGTTCGTTGCCTGCTATTCTTTCATCGTAATTCTTTTAACAGGAAACAGAAAATGAAAATATAAAGAAGCGATAAAGAAGTGATAATGAAATGATAATGAAATGATAATGAAATAATAAAGAAGTGAATGTATAATTTAATATCAATTTTTTTATAACAGTTTTTAGCTGATATATTTTTTTTAATTTTACATTGTATGGTCCTCTTCCATTGTTTTTGTTTATTCGGTTGTAATGACTATTCGTTTTATTCTCATCGTTCCTCTATATGTATACACACATATATATATATATATATGTATAAATGAAGCATACTATTTACGTTTACGTAATACAAAATAAACAAACTTTTCTTTCATGTATTGAAACATCTCTTTTTTTGCTTATTTGCCCCCTTTTATGTTATTACATTGGAATTATTGTATTTTCCATATGACCTATTGTAATGTTTTCTGTGATGACGTTCGTCTGAGTAGAGGTAAAAACAACGTATGTGTATGAATATACGTGCCTTTGTAGGTATACGTACACATGTATGAACATACAAATATCTGTATCTATCTATCTACCTATATATATATATATGTATACACATGTATATGAATGTATATATGTTAATACATGTGCACATATATTGTTACACGTACATTTTTACACGTACACTTTTACACGTATATTTTTACACGTACACTTTTACACGTATATTTTTACACGTATATCTATCTGTTTATTCATTTTTGCGAGCTGCAGTTTCCCCTTTTTCCTTTTGGCATTTACCATGATTGTATCTTTTGAACTCCCTCATTCTGACGTATTCAAAAATGATAAAGTAAAATAAAAATAAAAATAGAAATCAGGTTAATACAAGTATATTCATTTAAACAAATTGAATTTTTATATTTATCTTACGCACTGGAAAAAATAACGTAAAATAATGCGAAAAAATAAAAAAAAATACAAATATATATATATATATATATATATATGTATATATGTGTATATATGTACAAAGAAATATTACTAAACAATTACACATACATAAATATATGCGCATAAATACAAATGCATACCGTATACTCTTATATGTTCACCGACGGTCGCATAAAAAAAAAAAGAAAAAAAAAAGTGCACAAGGAATTATGTTATTACGTAATATACTATAAAAGATATATATATATTTTTTTTTTTTTTTTTTGTTTTTTACTAAATAGTGAAAGTGATAACTGTCATTATGAGTAAATTTCATAAAGCATTGAAAATGCTATCATTCATACATACGTACGAACATACATGTATGTGCGTATGTTTCATATGTACATAAATTCTGTATATATTTATACTAATGCGCATTCTTTTCAATACTCCAATAAACAAGTTTTAGCCTTTTTCGTAAATTATGAAGAAAAAAAAGGTAGTCAAATTGAAGGAAGAGTATGTTCCTAAGGGAAATTATTGTAATAGTATATAAAAATGAAAAGAATTATTTTTTCGACTTTTTCGACTTCTCTAACCTTTTGAACCTTTTCTGTTTTTTCAACTTTCTGAACCTTTCCAGCTTTCTTAACTTTTCCAACTTTCTTAACTTTTCCAACATTCTGAACCTTTCCAACTTTCTTAACTTTTCCAACCTTCTGAACCTTTCCAACTTTCTTAACTTTTCCAACATTCTGAACTTTTCCAATCTTTTCAACATTTCTTATTTTTTTAATTTTTTTTTTTTTTGCCAATATTACTATTTCTATCTCGTAAATACACAAATCTGTTCCATTGCGTGGTCATATTTTCCAATGTACTCCTCTTGTATTTGTTAATTTTACCTGAATGTTCATAAATGTTTTCTTTTTTTTTAGTTAGTAAAGATGCGCTGTTAACGAACATTTTTATGCAAAGTAACGAAAACGCAGTCTCGGATATAGACTCCAAGAACTCTCAGCTTATTGTTAATTGTATTAATAAACTGCATAAAAAAAGTCTTCAGACAAAGCTCAAGTCCATAAATGTAACCTCGTTAAGCAGCCTTTTCGGCGGATAAATTATGCATAAGTATATCGTTGTACATATGTATGGGCGTACGAGTGTATGTTAGTACATGTGCGTGGGCGTACGAGTGTATGTTAGTACATATGTGTGGGCGCTCGTATGTATGCATCCATCGCATATGTGTTAATGCGATGCTAACATTGTCGTATATTCCATGTGTATACGTTTTTTTCAATGTAACTTTACACATTTTATTTTATTTTATTTTTTTGACATACAGGAATTAATTCTGCACCTGAGTAAATGTGATGAAGACGCAGTTAGTCATTTATTCCCCCCTTTTTTAAATGTTTATAAAAAGTTAATATATCATCCAAATTACAGTTTAAGGGAAAGTAATACCCTCTTTTCAGTAGCATATACTAGCACAGTTATACGCACAGACGTACATATGTACATATGTATGTAACTGCATATGTAACTGCATATGTAACTGCATATGTAACTGCGCATGTAACTGCATATGTAACTGCGTATGTAACTGCATATGTAACTGCATATGTAACTGCGTATGTAACTGCGTATGTAACTGCATATGTAACTGCGTATGTAACTGCGTATGTAACTGCTTATGTAACTGCGTGTGTATTTTTCGCCTGTCCAACCGAACCTTTGAACTCCTTTTTTTTTCTCTAGCTGCACAAGTTACACTCGCAGTTGTAATACACGTACTTCAGTACCTCGAGTATTTCTTAATGTTAATAATTTTAATTTTTTTTTTTTTTTCCACACTCTTCCTTAAACAGATTTAAATTTGTGTCTTAAGTTGTTCATAGAAAAGATAAAAACAAAAATAAAATTGCACTTAAGTATATTTTTACCTCCTTTGTTTGTTTCCCTATTTGATTACAGTAGAAGTGTAAGTCTGACAGTTCTGTGTATATGTTTGCTTCGGCATTGGTTATGCCATTGTTAATGCATACAATTATGTATTTAATACACATACACACGTATGTACAAACGTGAACACATATCCCCACATGCACCCACATATATATTATGCGCACGTGTGTGTACATCCCTTTCCCGCTTACTTAACCCCTTTCAGGTGAAGAGCCTCTCGAGTGATATTCTGTCGATCATATTTCCGAACAAGGGAGAGGGAAAAAATTTGGAAAAAGAAGAAAAGGAAGAAAAAAAAAAAAAAGGAGCAAAACTAAGGTTACAAGAGGAAAATAAACTCTACTTAAATGTAAAGAAGTTAAATGTGAATACTGTAAATTTGTACAAGTGCTTGAAATATATTAAAGATGATATGAACGAAGCAGTGACAAGTAATTTAAAAAATATGAACAATGACGAGGATTATGATAGCAACATATATCTTTTTAATGTGCTTTGCTTTTTTCCTGCTCTTTTATATATGATCATAAAATATGCAAAAGAGGTAAATGGCAATTTTGATGAGGGTGAGAATGAAATTATAGACGAGAACAATAAGTCGATATTGAAAAGAAATTATAAAGATAAGATTAAAGAAACTGTTAAGGAGGAATTTGCAAGTTTTAGGAATATATTTAGCTCATTTTTGAATGCTTTAAATTTTATATATGAAAAGAATAAAGAAAATTTAAGGGTAAAAAAAATGATGTATCTCTCTATATTTAATATTATTTATTTATTAAAAAAAGAAAAAATAAATTATATGGATTTGAATGATGAAGAGGGTAATACATATATTTTTAATTATATTCGATGTATAGTAAGTAATAAAGAGGAGTATATTATGAAAAATATAAATCATTTTTTATTACTTTATTTCCTATCAGAAAATAAAAAAAAAATTAATGAAAATTTTTTGAAAAGTTATTTGTCTTTAGTAAAACAAAACAAAATATATGGAAATGATGTTTTTAACTTTAATATATTTTTATTTCTTTTTATATTTGAAAAAAAAGATATTCAAGATTATTTTTTTTTCTTTTTTTTTTTATTTTATTTTTTGCTACTCAATGGACGGGGTTCATCTGTAGCTATTTATTACGATATATTACTTCACTTACTTGAACGCTTTCCGTTCAGTAGAGAAAAACTAGATGATGCCCCGACAAGTGATATAGTAAATTGTAAGTTCGAACAAGAGCATATAAGTAACACCAAAAGGAGCACCCTTGTAGAAGCAAATGAGAACGTAGTGGATGGTGCATGTATAGAGAGCAAAGGGGGAAGTGAACAACATTGTATGTATGTATTTACCGAAAATCAATGTGTCCAAATTTTGTATGAAAATATTATGCTCTTACCTTTGGAAACATTGTTTGTTCAGAAAAATTTAGACAACTGTAATGTCTGTTTTAGGAGTACAAGTATGTATGAACAGCTTACAAATATATATTATTGCCAAAAGAAAAAAACAAATAAGAGGGATGGAAAAGATAAAAATCAGTTTGATCATTTAAGAAAAAAGTTAGTGGATGAAAAAAATATGGATGAAAAGAGTGTACTCTCTGCATTTTGTAATTTTGTTCTTTCGGCAGTAAGTAAGGATCAAGTGGTTCGACGTTGTTTACATTTACTAAATGAGTATATACATGATGTAGGCGATAGACTGAAGAAAGGTAATGAGAGTAACAGATGGAAGGAGCAAAATGAGAATAATCTTTCAAGTAATAATACGGTAATGAACAACAGTATGTGTTATAGTGAAGACAATATGCATATGAGTAAAAAATATTGCGCTGCAATAAATTTTATGTTGTTATTTTTGCAAGAATTAAAGGGTATACTATTTCCTGGGAGCGAGGGAAATCACCATAACATAAGTGACAGTACTAAAGAATACTTTGCATACCTTTTAAAAGATACGTTTATAATTTTATTTCATCTAATAGAGTATAAAAACTACGAAATGGTGGAAATTGTGCGGTGCAATTTTGATTTGCTCCGATTTCTTCTTGCGCACGATATGGACAAGCACTTGGAGGGGAATGCCCCTCAGCTCGTAATGAATGATATTAATTTGAAGTGGGAGTTTAATCAGCGGAATTCCACGTTTTGTTTCGATAGTTTGTTCATTATTCTTCATAAATTGCTCGTAAGTAGTAAAATGACCAAGGATGTGTATTTTGACACCTTGGGTATTAGCCTGAATGTACTTGACTCCTTTTATATGAGGAAAAGTGAAAATTATGAGAGGATATCTAAGTCCTTATTGGAGGTTAGACAAATGAAGTTTAAGAAGGGTACCATAAAGATATGGAAAGTCGTACCCCTTTCACACGCATAAGTGCAAATACATATGAGTATACGCATATACATGCGCATATACACGTCTGTGAATGCATATTTACACATATGTGCGTCCATATTTACACATATATGCGTCCATATTTACATGTCTGTGCGTCCATATTTACACGTCTGTGAATGCATATTTACACATATGTGCGTCCATATTTACACGTCTGTGCGTCCATATTTACACATATGTGCGTCCATATTTACACGTCTGTGAATGCATATTTACACATATGTGAATGCATATTTACACATATGTGAATGCATATTTACACATATGTGCGTCCATATTTGCATTTATGGGCATATACGTACACACTTCTGCGTGTGCGCTCGTACCGCGCGTAACCGCGTTCCCCTTTCCTTAGGTTCTTTTTAGCGAACCGGTGAGTGAAGCAACTGTTGAAGACAAACTGTCAGTGTGTATAGAGCTAATTACCTTTATGAAGAATAGAAAAACGAAATTTTTTGATTTATCTGTTACTGCGTTAGAAATATATAAGTACTGTATGGAGCTAGATTTGCCTAGTTCTACTAGTAGCTACAAATTACTATCAACTTTTTATGAATGTGTACATGTTGATGATATGAGTTATGCTTTATTTGATAAGAATTTTTACTTTGACATGTTCCATATATATAAAAAAAGAATGGATAAAAGGCAAACTTTTCCTGATAGTAGTTTTTGCACATTTTTTTTAAAATTTTTTACTCAATATATTTTAGCGAAACATACGAAGGATAGTAGTAATAATGAAGAAGTTAATGACTTATGCTTGTATTTCATCCTTGTAATATACCTAAAAATAAATTATAGTTACATCGACGAGTTTAAAAAGGAGTTGTTTTCCAAATTAAGGAAGGAAACCCTTTATTCGTACTTGTCATTAATGCGGAAAATATATCACTCTTTTGGGGAACAAGCATATTGGGATAATGGGAAAGAGCGAACGACGTTTCCTTGCAATGGTAATGGTCCGTATAGAAGCGGCCCAATTGTAAAGGAGCTAAGCTATGAGAGCGTCAAGAGTAATCAAAGCGGTGGAAGCGGTCAAAGCAGTGGAAGCGGTCAAAGCAGTGGAAGCGGTCAAAGCAGTGGAAGCGGTCAAAGCAGTGGAAGCGGTCAAAGCAGTGGAAGCGGTCAAAGCAGTGGAAGCAGAAAAAGAGGCTATGCCCGTGGAGAGTACTGTCACATTCATGCAAATGTGATTAGTGCCTCCATCTTCTTCGAACATGTTACGAAATTCAGAAACGATGATAATGGTAGAGTGCAAGTGCCTACTATTGAAAGAGAGCATCTTCATGATCAGTCAATGAAAGACGATGGTGAAGGAGATAAAATGGAAATACATTTGTTTATAAAGAAGGAAGATGTTATAAATCCTAAATATATCCAACGGATGTTGTGCATATATAGAATATACTATGATATTCAATTTTTCACTTTTGAGGATGTGAAAAATTTAACTTTTTTTTTTTTCGAGCCATATAACATTGAAAAGGAATATACTTCAAACCATGAGACTGGAAAATTCCTTAAAACAGATAACCACTTGGATAATTTTTTTAATTATATTTATTCAAATATTAGATGCAAGGAATTGTATGTTTTCTTAAATACGTTAAGAAGCGAATTAGGGGATGATGCAGTAATGAATAAACACAGTCTTTTTAACTTGTATTTTTATATATATCATTATAGTGATAGGAAAAGTGCAGTGGATCATCCAAATGAACAGGTAGCCATTTCGGATGTAGTTTGTATTATGAAGAAAATATACAATTATGAATTTCTTAAAATATGTAAAGCAATACTAAGAGAGAGGAATTACAAAGATGAAGGAGAACAGAAGTTGAAGGATGATATAGCCCACAAATTAAACAGCTTTAAATTAAAAAATTTCTACGATTTAAAAGTGCAAATTTTCCTTTTTAAGGAGTACATAATAAAATATATTATGAAAATGAACAAGGGGGAGGAAGAGAACAATATGGGTGAAAAAAACTGTTACAGTGGTTGTAAGAATAAAGATAGAGGTATGTCCAATGAGGAATGTAACAAAGATCATGTTAATTATACAAAGGAGGACAGTAGTACAGATGTGAAGAAACTTAGTGACGAGGAGCTCTATCAGAATAAGATAAACCAGTTGAAACAGAAAATACCTTCATTTTTTCATTCTTATATTGATAAGAATCTTAACTTGAGTGCAAAAAATGAGTTAGAGTTAATAAATTTGCTAAAACATTTAGTATGCATCAGTAAGCATATTACTGGCTTTAATTTGTTTGAGTGCACGATTGTTCAAAGGCTTCTTATAGATTTGAAGAACCTGGATCTAAGTAACTACGACATTTTTTTTTGCTGCATGTCCTTCGTTAAAGGAGTTAAAAATGGAATCGAGATTAGAAGCGGGATTGGAAGCGGGAGTGGAAGCGGGATTGGAAGCGGGATTAGAAGTTGGACTGGCATTGACTACAGCGATTGGGGCGAACCTCGTAATGATGAAGCTTCTCTTTTCCTTAACAGTAATGCGGATGCTTTGAAAAACATTTTTATGAGTTATCTTGCCTTTCTAAAAGGCCACTACAAGAAGTGCTACGAGGAAAAAGCCTCCATGTACAAGGAGAAAGGTAGGATACTGAATAGCACTCTGAGTGCTAGCAATAGTGGTAGTGCCAATAAAGGAAGTAATAATGGCGATTTTAACGTTGGCAGCTGTAGCGTTAGTAGTTGTACTGATGATAATTTTAGAAAGAACAATGCGCAGGAAGGGGAGATGAACGGGCAGAATGACCGAAGGACTGTGAATGAGGATGACAGAAAAGAAGCCCTACTACTACACAGCAAAATGGGCATACATTTTTTACTGTACGTATACAATTTGATAGGAGTAAGTGACGTAACGCCTCTTAACTTTGTAAATGAAAAGAAGTTTATGAAAAACATGATTAAGATTGTTTATTTTGTTCTATCAACAGATCAATGTTGTAAAGGTTACATAAATGAAAAGTTAAAAGCACTCTGTGTAAAGATAGTAAAGAAGCTTTTCGATTGCGACTCTATATGTTTTAGCTCCATATATAAAATCCACTTCTTCACATTACAGTTATGTATTAGTGAATATAATGAATATTTTATGAACAAAATATTTTTTAAAAAAGATGTGGTATCCGTTGAGTATTTGATTAAGTTGAAGAAAAAAATGCTAGATATTTATATAAATACTTATTATTTATATATTTTATTTTCAAATATAGAGAAGTTTAAGCATAGCAGTGTGTTTATTGAAAAGACACGTACAATTCTTTTATCAAATAGTATATTTTTTAACGAATTACACAAACTGAAAAATGCTAATGAGGATATGTTTCATACAGTGAGTAGTTATCTATATATTAATGGAGGTGAGGAAAGGGAGGAGGAACATGTAGAAAATCGTTTTTTAAATTCTGTTGTTACTATGCCTGAAGGGCATTACGAAAGGAGAATACTAAATTGTAATAAGCATGATGTGTGTGTAAATGAAGTGGATAATGTGAACGGTATGAACGGTATGAACGGTATGAACGGTATGAACGGTATGAACAGTATGAAAGGTATGAACGGTATGAACGGTATGAACGGTATGAAAGGTATGAACGGTTTAGGTGGTGTTATCTGTGGGGGTCTGGATGGAAATAAATCAGAAAAGAATAGGGGGAAGGATACAAAGTACGACAGCTGCACAAGCGATGGCAGCTTCTTAAGCAATGCCTCATCGTTAAGGTATAATTGCTGCACAAGCAATAATAATTTCGTAGGTGTTGACTGCTTTGTAGGTGATAGTAGTAACAGTAACAATAATTCGAAAGATGGCCCTGCGCATAACAGAGAAGAGTTTAAGGAAGGCACAACAAAAAATAAATACAAAAAAGATAGGAAAAGAAAAGAAAGCATTCTGTATGAATTGAAGAGTCATATGACGAATATCTTTTTAGGAATTCATTTAAACAAGAATATTTTAGACCTTTACTCTTTTTTATTGAAATTGAATTATTTGAACGTACTTCTGTCCATGTTGAACATATGTCTGTCTTCAGAATATTTTATATATGAAGACGATTTATATCAAAAGTTTTTACTGTTTTTAGAAAATCATAATTTAAACTTGTACAACTTTTTGAATGACTTTAAAAAAGTTAATGACATATTAGAGGGGTACACGGATGGTACAGTAGGGAGTGACGAAGTGGGAAGTAGCAGAGTAGACCATAACAAAAACAAGTTTTACATTTTTTTTCTCTCTCTGCATTTAATTCTGCTCCTTATAACAGTATATCCCCGTGAATCGATCAAAATAATTAAAGAAAACAAACTGTTCGATATTATAAATTTTAATCAATTACTCTTATCTAACCTAATAATTGATCATCAGTTAAGTCAGTTGAGTGCTCTAGCTAGCAGTTACGTAAACACTACATTTTCTTATAACCCTGTTTTGAAAACTTTGTATTTTAAATACAAGATTAAGGAAGATGATAGCGAACAATTTGAGGATGTCACGGTCAAACTGTCCCTCAGTTTTATGCCCAACTATCCTTTTTCCCAACTCGTCATTAAAGATAAGATAGAAGCTCTAGGTTAGTAAGGAAGATCAGGGGCAGGCACGCGAAAAAGAAAGCGTATGCAAGCATGGAGCAATGCGCATATATACATATACATATACATGTGTACGTATATGTGTGCACGTACGAATATATATATATATATATATATGTACGCACGTGTGCATGCGATTATGCGGATTTGTTTAATTAACTATCAAATTACATGACCATATGACTGTATGCATATTTTCTGTGTGTCGTCTTGGGTGTGACTGTTCCTCGGAAGCACTCGCTCCATAACAAATTTTTTTTTTTTTTTTTTTTTTTATCCCTCATTGGTTCTGAACTATTTATATCATTGGTTCATACCGTAAATCCCTAACGCATTCATCGTTTATCTTTCATGTTACATCCTTTTTTTTTTTTTTTTTTTTTTTTTTTTTTGACCCCTGAGCAGACAAGAAGGCTTATGTGCACAATTCCATTAAGAGCATGTACAAATACGCGAGGACTGGCAATATCAACGAAATTTTTATAAAATTTGATAATCTAATGAATAGCTACTTTCAAAATAAATCTCAGTGTAATATATGCTTCATGATATTGCACGAAAGGAAGACCTGTGATAAAACGTGCTCGAAGTGCAACGCCGCATACCACAGCCACTGCCTCCACAAGTACGTCCCCCACACATACATGCGTGCATATGTGTATGTATATTTGCATGCGTTTGCACGCGTCTACATATATGTGTTTACAAATGTATTCATTCCTTCTTTCCTCCCTGTAGGTGGTTTTTAACATCGCACAACACCAAGTGCCCTTCGTGTCAAATGCAGTTCAACTCGTGAAAAAATAATGGAAAGGTAGCTGTTCCCCTTTTTTTCCTTATCAGTTGTGTATACATGAGTGTATACAGTTTGTATTATGCTTTTTTTATATTTTGCTTTTTTTGTATTTTGCATTTTATATATTTTGCATTTTATATATTTTGCATTTTATGTATTTTGCTTTTTTTATATTTTGCCTATTTTGTATTTTGCTTATTTAATATTTTGCTTATTTAATATTTTGCTTTTTTTAGATTTTGCCTTTTTTGTATTTTGCTTTTTTTATATTTTGCCATTTTTGTATTTTGCTTATTTAATATTTTGCTTTTTTTATATTTTGCCTTCTTTGTATTTTTCCTTCTTTGTATTTTTCCTTTTTTGTATTTTTCTTATTTTACAGTTTGTTTATCTTGTATTTAATGTACATAATATTTTTCATATTTTACATTTTTCTCGTTTGAATGGGTTAACTTTATTTCTTTAAAAATTTTGAAAATAAAAATGGATGGTCGAAAATAATTATCACCTTGATAAAATTTTTGCATTCACACGCTTGTCTCAGTGTCTGCATGTGTAATAGGCATCCAATGTGTTAAGATATATTCATTATTTTTTTTTTTTTGGACAAAAAAAGGAAGAAGGAAGACAGAAACGAGGAAGTAGAGAATTGGGGAAGGAACGAAATAAATAAAAAAAATAGATATAACCCCTTGAAAAAGAAAAAATTCAAAAGTTGTATGTGATGGTTTACTAGGGGAGGTTCATAAGGGAGAAGTGTAGACGAAAAACTTGCACCTAAGTGTGTTTGTGTGTTTGTGTGTATGTGTGTATGTATGTATGTGTGTATGTATGTATGTGTGTATGTATGTATGTGTGTATGTATGTATGTGTGTATGTATGTATGTATGTGTGTATGTATGTATGTATGTGTGTATGTATGTGTGTATGTATGTGTGTGTATATGCACGTATGCTTCTTATATGCAATTCGCTCGGATCAGGTGAAGCCCTGGAAGGAGGGGACGTCCTGTACAATGCTCTTGTTGGTCGTGGTGGACGACTTGAAGTCTTTTTTCCGCTGCTTTTTCCTGTCAGGAGTGGAAAAGTCAGGTATTGATAGGTTCCGTTTGATTCGCATATTTTTAGCGAATTCATAGGAGTGATCTGGATTGATAACGTGATAACTTGATCTGTTATATTTCCTTCTTTTGGCAGAAGCAGTAGGAGGAGTCATGTAATGTGTCGAATCTTCATAGAAAGAAGAAAGGTCTTCTTTTGTATCCATTCCATTTTTTTCCTTCATATCGTTTAAAACTTTTATACTAGCTCTTTTTATGAATCCATTGGAATTCATTTCATCATTTGCATATCTATCGGAAAAGATGGCAAAGGATCTCCTACCACTTTTTTTATATCCTCCCAAATTTTTAAAGGTATCATTAATTAACTTGAAAATAATTTTTGCATATTTATCATTTGATTTACATAAAAAATGGGAAATCATAGTAGTTGTTAGTAGCTTTTTTTTCTTTTGTTCAATTTCTCTAAATGTCTTAATACCTATGTAATATTTCAAACAATGTACATACCAGTTATAAACCCCTATTCCATCTAAATTATCGAAACGTATGTCTGAAAACCATGGATGGGAAAGTGCATCAGCAGCTGTAATTCTATCATTAGGATTATATTTTAACATTTTGACTAGTAGATCAATACCTAATTCATCAATTCTACCATTTGTAATTACATTTAATGCATCTTTTTTATTTTTAATATTAACATTAAAAAAATCAGCTTTTAAAGGATAAAAACGGGAGTCACTAAAAAATTCCAATTCATCATTATTAGGTTTTCCTAACGAATTGACAATTCGTATTATAAGATCAAATTCTGTAACTCCTCTAAATAATGGTTTTCCAATAATTAATTCGCATATAATACAAGCAGCTGACCATATGTCTACATTTAATCCATATTGAAAATCTTTATTATTATAATAGTCCTCTTCTTTTTCTTTTTTTCTTTTATTTTTTTTATTTTTTGATATTTCAAATTTGGATAACAAAACTTCTAGAGGTCTATAATAAATTGTACAAACAGTTGGAGTCATATCTCCATCATTTTTTAATTCTCTACATAAACCTAAATCACCAATTTTTAGTAAATATTTATTATTAGCTGTTTGTTGTAACATTACATTTTCTGGTTTTAAATCTCGATGGCACATTTTATTATTATGTAAATATGCTAATCCGTTTAGTAATTGAAAAGATAGCCATTTTGCTTCTTTTAAATTTAAGCCCGCTTGGTCTTCACTAATCTTTGTCCTTTGAATTAATTTTTTTAAATCTCCTCCATCGCAATATTCATAAGCAGCAAATATATATTTTTGATGAGCAGATAATGGAGTCATATCTAATTTAGCTTGCAAATGGTAATTAGAAGTATAATGCTGTAATATCTGTCTATTTATATATTCACTTATACATTTCTGTCTATCTATAGTAACATCAATTAATCGTAATATATTTGGATGACGACCTATATTTTTTAAACAAATCAATTCTCTTAATGTTGTACAACTTATTCCTTCATCATTTATTGTTCTTAAATCATCTCTAAAAAATTTTATTGCATATACATTTTTTCGAAAAAATACAAATTCGTCTGTATAATAGTCATACGGCAAATAGTTTGTGTTCTCATACAAATCATTATTATTACTATACTTTATCACCTTCCCTTTGTACACATCTCCATACGTTCCCCTCCCCAGCTTTTCTTCCAACGACACTGTCGAGTATATATTATTGAAATAAATTTTGCATTTGGTCAGCGTTATCCCGAACATTGTTCCACGTGCATGTAAGTGTGTATATGCATATGTACATGTATATGCACACGAATATGTGTACATACGCACGAACAAATGCCCACCAAATAAGGCGTAAATGCAAGCTAAACTAAATAAAAATGAAAAAGGAATACAAAATTTTTAACTTGCAATGGTTTTTATTTTTTTCTCCTCAGTTAGACAAAATGTGCAAATTCCTATTTGGAAAAGGGGGGCGAATTGGGGAAATAAAAAAAAAAAAAAAAAAAAATTATATCATAAGTATACTTGTGTTTATATAAGTCAACCAAGGTACAAAAATAAAAAAAGAAAAGTAAAAGAGAGAGAGAGAGAGAGACAGAGAGAGAGACAGAGAGACAGACAGACAGAGAAAAAAAAAAAAAAAAAAAAAATTCTCCTTAGTACATCTTTTCGTACGGATGGGAGTTATTCGATCGCGTAACCTTTCCTAGCTATTGGTGGTAATAAGGAGAAAGAGGATACACACATACATGTTTGTGTAAGTGTACATGTGCGCAAACTCGCACGTGTGTGTGTGTGTGTTTGTATGTATGTATGTATGCTTGTATGTATGTTTGTATGTATGTATGTATGTATGTATGTATGTTTGTATGTATGTATATTTGTATGTATGTATGTATGCATGTATATACGGTACACACTTGAACCTAAGCTTGACAAGGGATTATATCTGACAAGAGCTTAGTTGATTTAAACGGACGTTTGAGCATAAAGCAAATGGGAGTAATTTACCCCTAACACAGGAAAGGAATAAAAAAACAAAGAAAAAGAAAGAGGAAAAAAATGTACATGTATATATGTATGTACGTATATAAGTTAACTATATATATATATATATGCTTATGCGTTTATGTGTGTACACTTTTTCTCTCAATGTGCGTTACTTATATTTCGTTGATATGAGGACGATACGCGGGTGCGTGTTTACATTTTAGAAGTGTGTGTAAATACAACACATGGTGTCAACTCTATTTAAGCAAAAAAAAAAAAAAAAAAAAAAAAAAAGAAAGAAAAAAAAAAAAATGTTGAGAGTATTTACGATCTTATTACGCAAGTCCGAATAATTAGCACTCATTTCAGTGCATGTATGTATTCAATACAAGAGAGAGCATGAGCATGTATTCCTTACGTGTGCAATCATTTACACACTCTTTATATTGTATATGTACGTTCTCGAATGTTCAAACTTTGCATATCACTCTGATGAGATTGCTCATTCGAAATTTTAAATAATAACTAATAGTTAAGAAGTCCTAAGTATGGATTTACAAGAAAAAAAAAAAAAAAAAAAAATATATATATTTCTTTTACTTACCAATGACTTCACAAACAAACAAACGAAAAAAAAAAAAAATAATATTAAAATGAGAAAGTAGACAAAGAGTAATCAATAAATACTTCAATAATGAAAAAAAAAAAAAAAATTGCGAATAAAAGCAAATTTAAATAAAAAAGGGAAAGGAAAAAAAATAAAAATAATAAATAAAAAAAAAAATAAAAACGAAGCCAGGAATGTATTTATGCTTTTTGGTTAACCATAATGAAAAAATAAAAATGAACAAAAATAAATGAAATAAAAGTAAATGAAAAAAACAAACGAAATAAAACAAATGAGTAAAGCAAAATAATAGGAGTGAAATAAAATAAATACAATAAGAAAATAAAATGGAGGGAAAAAAAGAAGAGCAAAGGAAAGGCGCAAACAAAGTGATATCAAATGAAATCACAAATGTGCGCTTAGGCATATGACACTATGCTAGATGATAATATTGAAAAAACAAAAATTAAATTAAAATAAAAAAAAAAAAAAAAAAAGAAAACTCCACAAATTAACAGGTTAAGTCAACGAATAAACGAATTAACAGTCAAATGAACCAACTGTCCAATTGTCCTTTTGCACAGTTGTCCAATTGTACAATCGTCTCGTTAGCCAAAGGATTTACGAACAAACTACTTAAACGATAGTACGTTATCATCCTGTAATATTCAAATAATGAGCTGCTTAAAAAAGTTTAGTTGTCATTTGTGCTAAAGAAATAAGTTCACTAGTAGACTACACTTCTCACACTGCATAATTAGGAAGAGCATGTGAAAAAACAAAAAAACAAAAAATAGAATAGAAAAACAAAAAAAAAAAAAATAGAACAGAAAAACAAAAAAAAAAAAAAAAAAAATAGAACAAAAAAACAAAAAAAAAATAGAACAAAAAAACAAAAAAAAAACTTCAAAACGATTTAAAAAACTTTTGGAAAAAATTAAATTACACTTAAATTATGTAAAATAAAAAGGGACGAAGAATAAGAATGTAAAACTTAATTTATTATGTTTATCCACTCTCCCCGTTGGTTCCCTTGAGCAAATTTCATACAGACCTTGTATTTTTTATTGCATTTCACAAAAGGAAAAGAAAAAAAAAAAAAATTATAAATAATTTTTTTTTTTTTAAAACGAGGGGGAATACGAACATATGGATCGCACTCACACACTTGTACTCCTATGCATATATTTATAAATATGTAAAGAACTTGACTCAATGTTCACACTGTTTCCTTAAAGTGCAGTTCTAATAAGCAAAAAATCAAAAGCAAAAGCAAAAGAAATGCTCATATGACAATAACTATTTTTTTCTTCTTCCCTGCTTTTTTTATTTATTTTTTTAAATAGTGAGGGAAAATGAAAACAAATGTGTATGTATGTGTACATTTATAAGCTTATGTATATTTCATTTTATTTATTTTTTTGCCTTTTATTTTTATACTTTTTATTTTTTTACCTTTTATTTTTTTTACTTTTTATTGTTTTACTTTTTATTGTTTTACTTTCTATTATTTTACTTTTTATTTTTTTATTTTATTTTTTTTTATTTTTTTTTATTTTAATTTTTTTTAATTTCTTTTTTTTGCTGTATCCAATCGTAACGCCGTAATTTTCTGAATTCCACGTAATTATGTGAATATAAATCAAACAAAATGTTCGAATATATTTCACACCTTTTTTCATAGCTTTATATATGACTTGATATTACGACCTTATTTTCTTTTTTTCAATGATTCAATGACGCATTTGCGTTTTCAAGGAGTTAACATATTTTCGTTCGACATGTGTGAAGTTGTGCATATAAGTATATAAGCATGCACATGTGTGTAAGTTATGTGTATAGGTAGAGACGAATGATACAATTTTTTCATAGTTGTTGGCTCCAAAGAAAAGGCACTACACGAGAAGAAACAAAAAGGAGAACAAATTTTAGTTGTTATAGATTAAGTCTTACTCCAATTTATTTGCATATTTTTTGCGTATTTTTTGTATATTTTTTGCATATTTTTTGCGTATTTTTTGAGTATTTTTTGCTTATTTTTTGCGTATTTTTTGCTTATTTTTTGCACATTTTTATATATAATTTTTTTCATTTTTGCCCATTTTTTTGCACATGTTTTTTCGTATATTTTTCCCATTTTATAGCACGCATTTTCTTATTTTTGGGTCCAAACGTGGGGGAAAAACTGGTAAAAGTTAAAGAGTACGATAAAATAGAAGAAATTTTTTCTCGTTTACGTTTGAACATACTCGGAGTGCAGTAATTATTTTTGAGTCCGATCTATAACATTGTTTTGAAATATGTACGAACGCATATCTTTATATATTATTTATATGTATATGTATAAGTATATTCATATATATATTTACATATGCACAAATTTACATATACACATATTTACATATGCACGTACGTATGCATAACATTTTGTAGTTTGAATGCATAATATGAGAAACAACAGGAAATTAATTTGTTTGTTTTAAGGGGGGAAAAATCGCACTTAAGGGAAAAACTAAAATTACATTTTATATGAACATAAGGATTATAAACATGCGTTAGTTCCTAAGTATGTAAGTACGCGAATGAGTACATACATACATGGGAATACATGCACGTGTTACATGCGTATGGTACGCACGTACAATATATAGGGGTTATCTATATGAGTATCTTCTGTATGCCGGCGCAAACTTTGAGGAGAAACTTGAACTTCCTACATAAACAATAAAAAGAGGTAAAACTCAAAATTTTGTTAAACCAATTCAAAGCTTAAAATGGAAAAAAATAAATCAACGAAAAAGTAAAAAATATAAATGTAAAAAATAAAATGTAAAAAATATAAATGTAAAAAATAAAATGTAAAAAATATAAATGTAAAGAATATAAATGTAAAAAATAAAATGTAAAAAGTAAAATGTAAAAAGTAAAATGTAAAAAGTAAAATGTAAAAAGTAAAATGTAAAAAATAAAATGTAAAAAATAAAATGTAAAAAATAAAAAAAAGAACTTTTTGCCTTATATAATCATCATGTATGTTTATTCATCATTCCTCTATACTCAACATTTGAAAAACAAAAAAAAAAAAAAAAAAAAAATACTAAAACGCTAAAACGCTAAAATATGAAGAGTAGTGGGGGCATGTACACCAAGATGGTGAAATATTATGTACATTGAAGTGTCGAAATAATATGAAAGAGAAAATGGCTAGAAAAAAAAAAAAAAAAAATAGTTCAACGAATGTACGCTTTTTCGTATATTTTGTATGTACGTGAAATTTATGTACATATGCTTGTACATATTTTTGTTTGTTTGTATGTACGTGTTACCCGTACGTTTGTACGTATGTTATATTTCTCTATGTATATTCGTACACGTGTATGTGTTATCGTACGTTTGTGAGGGAAAAAAAAAAAAAAAAGAGAGAAAAAAAGAAACACATAAAAGATTGTTCATTGACATATTATTGTGTAGTCATTTATGATATTTGTCATACCCCCCAAGAATTATGTAAACAATGATTTATATCGTTATTTTTGTAACATATAATGTTTTTAAAGGACTGTATACATTTTCGTAAATATATAACCCAATATCCTACGATTTATGCAAATCTTAGTGAAAAACCATAATTCAGGAGTATTATAGGAGTTGCCTAAAGTGAACACCATACCTTATGTATTAATCATATCATAATAAAAACTAGTCAACTTTTTCTTTTTTTTTTTCTCTCCTTCCTTTATTAATTTTCTTGTCATTTTTTTTCAACTTTTCCACGATTTTTTCAAAAATTTCTCGTCGTTTTCTATCTTTGCGCGTCATTTTTGTGTATATATTTCTTTGCTGTTTTTTTGCAATTTTTTGCAACTTTTTTGTAATTTTTTGCAACTTTTTTGTAATTTTTTGCAACTTTTTTGTAATTTTTTGCAATTTTTTTGTAATTTTTTGCAAAAATTGAATTTGATAAAGAGTGAGAAACAATGCCCGTAGGAGCATGAATGAAAATAAAAAGAATAAATTACATGAAAAAGTAAGAAGCAAAAGAAAAAGAGAAAGATTTAAAGAATTTTCTTGTGTTCATTATAAACAGGATATTGCTTTAATATACAAAAGGGAAGAGAAAATATTAATGCAAATGCAAAATGGATCTAAAACAACGCAGTATTTTATGAAGAGCAAGGAGGTGGATGCACTTAATAGGAGTTCGTCAAATGAACTTACAAAGCATGGTGCAGGGGATGGCGGAAGACGTAGCATGAGTAATCCTCCGAGTTGCTACGAAAGACATGCACATGAAGGCGACAATGATGATGTTATAGATGAGGAGGAGGTGGATAAGGACAAAGTGGGTAACAATAAAGTGGACGAGTACAAAGCGCACGAGTACAAAGCGCACGAGTACAAAGCGTATGAAGGGAAAAGTGCAGCAAAAGAGGGACTAAAAAAGGGGTCAAAAAAGGACGGAGACGTCCACAACTCTGCTATTATCACCGCTAAACAGAATAGCGAGAAATGTATGAACAAAATGGCAAGGGATAAAGATGACAAGGACTTGGTAGGAAAGGAGGATAGCTGTACTTTAAAAGAGCCTTGTGAACAAGGAAAGGAATTTCCAGTGGAAAATAAAGAAGAAGATGAATTAATACTAAAAATTATAAACATTATTATAACACAAAAAAAAATAATAAATATTGTAAAACTATATTTTGAAAAAGGAACAGTACAATATGCTAGTTTAAAAATAAAAAAAATTTTAGTTAAAAAAACAATATGTGATATAAATTTTCGACATATACAAGTATTGTTAGTAAGGAATGTTGATGTGAATAATATAAACAATACGTTGGTTAGTAATAAAAAAATTCAATCTTTTAAAAACTATCTTTTTCCAAAGCAAAAAATAAGAAAGTTTAAACGTTTGCTAGCTCATATATTTAAAAAGAACCCTATATATCTTTACATTTCAAGTTTTTACAAAGAATTGACAATAACAGAAGAGGAATACTTACATTGTGTGGGTTTCTTATGCTTATATCTACTAAAGAGAGCGAATAAGAACTCCAAAAATTACAAAAAATATAAAGGTATTCTTGAATATGTTAGGGATAGTTTACTCAAAAAAAGGGAAGCAGCAGCGAAAAAAGCAGCAAACACAGAAGGCAATAATGCAGGGAACGAAGCAGAGGGTGTGGAGGAAATAAGGGACGAGGAGCAACAGGCTCCTAAAAATAAGAAGAATAAAGAAAAGAAAAAAAAAAAAAAGAATAATAGTAATAGTAATAGTAATAGTAATAGCAATAGTAATAATAATAATAATAATAATAATAATAATAATAATAATAATAATAATAATAATAATGATGATGATGGCAAAAATAAAGCGGGAGGTAGAGAAACAGGCGTAGCGAAGGTAAAAGAGGAAGGAATAGAAGAACAAGAAGTAAAAGAGGTAAACGAAGAACGAACAAAAGGGAGGAAAATGGCTGAAGAGAAAGTAAAAGACAAAGTAAAAGACCAGGTAAAAGACAAAGTAAAAGACCAAGTAAAAGACAAAATAAAAAAGAAAGTAAAAGATAAAGTAAAAGATAAAGTAAAAGATAAAGTAAAAGATAAAGTAAAAGATAAAGTAAAAGACAAAGTAAAAGACAAAGTAAAAGACAAAGTAAAAGACAAAGTAAAAGACCAAGTAAAAGACCAAGTAAAAGACCAAGTAAAAGACCAAGTAAAAGAGAATGAAAAAGAGGTAGGTATAGAGAGTACAAAAGGTAGAGATGTAGGCGAAAAAAAGGCAAAAAAAATGGGACAGAAAATAAAAGAGGTGAGTGAAACGAAGGCAAAAGCGGTAGGAACGAACACAGGGGAGTATAACAAGGCAAACCAGAAGCAGAAGGAGCAGCAAAGAAACACCAATGAAGCGTCATCAAGTAGTAAAAATGAATTAAAGGCAAAAGATCCTTTAACAGATATGAGTATTGGCAAATCCGCATTTGAAGTGAAAAGTGTAGCTTCTGACAGCACAAACATTTCGAATGTGTTAAATTTAGTAAACATGGAAATGAGCAAGAGAGACATGGTAATAAACAGTCTAAGAGAGACGCTCGAATTAGTAAGAAATGATATTAAAATGCTTAGAGAAGAAAACGAAATGATGCAAAAAAATTTATTTCAGATGCAATTGAATGTAAGTAAAATTACATCATATGAGACTCAAGGAAACTCTAAAATGAATATGACATCTAATCAAAACCACAAGGTTAGTGGTATCCCGGGACAGGCACCTCCCCCGTCTCATCCACCCACGAGCCTAGATAATGCATTTTTAGTGGCCTCTAATAAAATTAGCAGCAATATTAGCAGTAACATTAGCAGCATTCCTCGCAATGGCAGTAGCTGGATTAAGCAAAAAAATAGGATGCACATAGAGGGAATTGAACCCGCCTCTGAGGAGACATTGCATTTATCTGCTACTGTAAGCAGTGAAAAGGACAATAAATTGATTAGTCCAAGTGAAGAAGTATATAGACTGAAAAAAAAAGTTTTCACGTTCATAAAATTGTTAAACATGAATTTCCTTTCTGATAAGAAGAAGAACAACAACAATAGTGGAAATTATAATAAGAAAAGGATAATAAATTTAAATTGTCTAAATAATGAAATGGATAAACTAATTGCTATGATGAAGGATAGTGAAGAAGTCGTTAGTCAGGAACGTGTACAAGACATACACTCACGAAGCTTTAATAGTTACGATTTTACGAATAATGATGAAAATTGTTTTGTGCTACTAGAAAATGGGAAAAGCGTACCGATGAAGGATGAAGGATGTCTAAGGAGTTTGTTAAGCGGCACTGAGAGGGGTGAGAAGACGGACGGACAGAGTAGTGGTATTAGCCGCAGTTGTGAAGAGAAAATAAAATCGAAGAAGAATGGTGCATCTATTAAGGACGAATTTGTAACAAGGTATCCTTTGAACCAGAGGAACGAAAATACCCTTGAACATGTGAACATAGATAATGCTAATGCAAAGAGATGGGGAGATGCATTAACAATGTTTAAACACAAAATTGAGGAGAATGAATGTGTAAAGAAGAAGTTACCAGAAAAGAAAGAATCATTGAAAGAAAACAGTTTTATAAATTATTTTAATTTTTTTATGAACAAAGCTAAGGAAAGTATAGACATTAAAAAAATAGTATCTTCAGAGACAAATAAGGGGGATATTAAAAGAGATATCAAAGGAGACGTTAAGGGGGATACTAATGCACACACAAAGGAACACATTAAGAGAGAGGGCATACCAAAGGAACGGAGTGAACAATCCGATGTGTCTACTTATATAAAAAAAAAGAACAAAACAAGAAAAAATTATTTTCAAGAGTATATGACTTATTGTGCTAAAATGGAACAACAAAGTAGTGTTACAAAGGAAAAGAGGGAGAATTGGATAACTAACTCACTTGTAAATGAAAAGATGGAATTAAAGAATTCCTTTCCCACTAGCTTAGATAAACTTTGCAATGATGAAAGAAGTGAAAATTTTAAAGCTGTAAAGGCAAGGAGTAGCTTAAGGTACGATCAAAAATTAGATAGGAAGAGCAAAGAGTCAAAGCAACAAATAAGTAATGATAGTAATCATAATAAAACAAGTAGTAGGAATACTACCACGACTTCCGTCCGTACAATCGGCGATAGGGAAAGCAGCGGAAATGTACAAAAAAGTAAGAGAAAGAAGAGAAAAAGAAAAAAAAAAAAAAAAGTAAGGAGAGCATACCAAGTATGGACAGCATAAAAAGTAAGGAGAGCATACCAAGTATGGACAGCATAAAAAGTAAGGAGAGCATACCAAGTATGGACAGCATAGAAAGTAAGGAGAACATACCAAGTATGGACAGCATAAAAAGTAAGGAGAGCATACCAAGTATGGACAGCATAGAAAGTAAGGAGAACATACCAAGTATGGACAGCATAGAAAGTAAGGAGAACATACCAAGTATGGACAGCATAGAAAGTAAGGAGAACATACCAAGTATGGACAGCATAGAAAGTAAAGAGAACATACCAAGTAAAGGAATTAAAAAAAAGAAAAAGAACAAAGAAGTGCAGAACAAAGAAGTGGACAACGTTGACAATAATGTAATACAGGACAAAGAAGGAAAAAGCTCAAAAAACACCCCCCAAAATAAACATGATTTAGTATTATGCACTTATGATGAGGAGAAACAGCAGAGCGATAACTTGACGGACAGTGCCGATAGTGTAGTTTACAACTATAATCTTTATAATGCTATATACGATTTAAATGAACAATTTTCTAATGTTGTAAAGAATATTCACATCGACCAAAATGTTCAGCAGACGGGTAGAGTGCAAGACACACAGGAGAAGGTGAAAAAGAAAAAAAGGGAGGAAATGAAGGAAAAGAATAGGAAGAATAGGAGGAAGACGCAGGAGTGGAATCACAAGGAGCTACAGGAAGAGCGGAAGCCGGAGGAGAAGCAGGAGAAGCAGAAGAAGCAGAAGAAGCAGAAGAAGCAGAAGATGCAGAAGAAGCAGAAGACGCAGAAGAAGCAGCATCAGAAGGGGGAAAAAAGTGAGAGTAAAAAGGAGGAGAAAAATGCGAAAAAAATGGAAAAAAATGAGAGCAAAAATAGTGAACAGAATGAAAAAAAAAAAAAAAAGAAAAAGAAGAAAAAGAGAAGAAAGAAAAGCAAAGATTACAGTGCATCAAGAGAGCATGATACGAACAAGACTAGTAGTGCCAGTATAGATCAAAATAATGATTACAATTTTATTGATGCATCATTTAATGAAAATCAGAAACAAAAAAAAACAAGAAAAAAAAGTATATATGAAGAGTACATAACCCAAGAGGAAGCAATTAAGGGAATCATTAAAAAAAAGTACATTCGAGTAAGCGAAAATAGAAATTATTGGCCCAGTGGCTGTAATGAACATTACATACGTATGTATGTATATATATATATATATATATATATATATATATATATATATAGATAGATAGATAGATAGATAGATAGATATATAGATATAAATATATGTGAGTGTTGTCTCTACACATATACATGCGTGTGCGTGTATTTATACCAACATACATATATATTTATATAAATGTGCTTGTACATATGTGCATCTATTTATTCATAAAAATTGCTCTTCACCCCCTCAGGGTATCCTAAACGTAAGAAAATACGACTATGGCTTCGTCCTTCACAACAATGAGAAAATACATATAAGGTCTAAGAGGGATATGAACAGAGCTATTGATGGAGATTCAGTTGTTATAAAATTGAAAAGAAGAAAAGATAAAGAAGATGGGAGTGATATTAATAGGGATAGTGAAATGGATGATGAGCGGGATGGTTATAGAAACGATAACTGCAATGATAAGAGTGAGGATGAGCATGAAGGCAAGGTAGTGTATATCGAGGAGCACCACGGGTCAAACATACAGTACGTATGCATTATCAGAGATAAAATAAAAAATCAGAAATATAACATAGCTATTCCATTTAAAAAAAATATCCCTTTAATAAAGGTATTAAATGAACATATACACGAATTTATAAAAAAGTGTAATGTAACAGATATAACTAACCAGCTAGTATATATTAAAGTATTTCAGTGGAATACTAATGAATCATTTCCACAGGGAAAAATTGTAGAAATGTTAGGACAGAATGACATTTTTCATAATATGCAAAATGCAATATTATTAAATCATAATTTAAAGTTCAATTTAAAAGATGCTTTAGAAGACCAGTACTTAAAAGATTTAAAAAACAAAAATGCATATAATAATATAATAGGTGAAGAGATAAAGAAACGAACTGACTTAACGAAGAAATGTATTTTTACAATAGACCCAGAAACAGCAAAAGATTTAGATGATGCTATTAATATTAGTAAGATAAGTAGGAAAAGAATAACAAGCTGTAGCTATTACTTACAAATTGTTCATAATTTAATTGTTCATAATGGGGATATAGAAGAGTCCATTTTGCAAAAAAATTTATCGTTATTTGTTAGTGACAATGATAAAGATCATGATGGTAATAATTTTTTTGAAAATTTAAAAAAGAACAAGTATGTAAGGGATATGGAAAGCATTAAGTATGACAATTTTATGAGGGATAAGGTGGAAGTAAATGGGAGGTTAAAAAAAAAAAACATAAAAAAGGGGGATAGTGAGAGGGAGAGCTATTTCATTAGCGATAGCGATAGTGGTAACATAAACGTACATGTAAACGTAAACATAAATGACGATGTTAAAAGAAAAAGTTTTAAAAATTCTCGGAATGGAAAAAACTTGGAGGGAAATAATGTAAACGTTCATCGGAGCGTTGCTCCATTTTCCTGTTGGAATGGGTCTTTCGTGCACAGCATAAAGGGGAACAGTAGCGGTAGCAACAGCGGCAGTAATAGCGGCAGTAATGGCGGCAGTAGTAGCGGCAGTAGTAGTGGCAGTAGTAGCGGTAATAATAGCAGTTCCAAAAAACGATGCACAAAAAGGAGAAGGCGTAAAGCGAGATCCACCATTGAAGAAAATATATCAGTAACAAACAGTTCATGTGCACATGGGCGAAACAACATGAACGGTTTGGAAAAATACGAGCAGAACATTTTCTGCAAATCGAACAATTCTGTTGATGTACAGGAAAATGAAGATAATAATCTGAGTGATATTTGCGCTTTAGAGGAAGTAACAAAAAATGAACATAATAATATTAAGCTAAATATGCATAAAAAGAAGAAGAAAATATACACAGAATATTTTGGTAATCCATGTGAAGAAATTGCACACGATGAGTATAATTCTGAACAGATTGAGTTAGATAGTAGTATAAATGGGAAAAGGAACAATAAAAAGGTAAGAAGTCGGGGGAAGGCAGACAAAGGAAAGAGGGAAAAGGAAGAACAGGATATGTTTGATTTTATCCAAAGGGAAGAAGAGGAGGAAGAAGAGGAGGAAGAAGAGGAGGAAGAAGAAGACCAAGTGGAATATAAGAGGGGGTCCCCAAATTGCAGCAGCATGAACAGGTCAGGTGCGTTAGAGGAATGGTATGATAGAAGAAAGACATACCACGAAAAAATTACCTTATCATACGGAGATTACGAAAGATATTTGAAAAAAAATAGAGGAATAATAAAAAAAGAAGAAAACAATAAAAATAAAAAATTTTCAAACAAATACGCACATATTTTTAAAAAGGATTATAACAAAGATATAGGTTACGACATAGTAAATAATTATGATTTATTTTGTAATAAATGTAAAGAGTACATTAATGTAAATGATATAATAAACGAAATGAAAGAAGAAAAATGGAAAAAATATAATTTATATGAAATTGGTGTACACATAACTGACGTTTCTTTTTTTATTAAAGAAAATTCATCTTTAGATATTAATGCCCGTAACAGAGCTATGACTATTTACTTAACTCACACATGTTTTCCAATGATTTCAAGAATATTAAGTGAAGAATTATGTAGCTTAGATCCTACAAATAATCGTTTATGTTTATCCATATTTTTTTACATGGACAGTTCAGGTAAAATTGATCATAATTCATTTTTTATTAAGGAAAGTATAATAAACAGTAAGGTGAAGTTTACATATGAAGAGGTGTACCTTATTGTGAAGAAGTATGTTAAATTAAAAAGAAGGATTAACAAATTGAAAAAGCAAGAGATGCTTTCAATTACTGGTCCTATGCCTCAACAAGGGGAACAGTCCATTGGGTGTGGTGAAAAGGATGAACGTACAGAAAAAGGTGGGCAAGTTGATAACTTAGATGACAATTTCTCATGCAAAGGAAATCGTGGAAGTAGTAGTAATGCTCCTATGTCTAATAAAAATCTGAAAAGTGGAATTTGTGCAGGTATTGTTTCCTCAGGTAGTGAGAAGGAATGCATTAAAAAAAAAAATAGCATTTACAGAAATTTCTTAAGCTTACATTTTTATAACAAAGTGAAGAAGAGCATCAATAAAAACGACAATAGTTATTTGGACAACTTGTCTAATATTTTGAAAGATGAGTTTGAGTTGGATAAAATGACACACATTGCTGATTTTAATTGTTCTGAACAAGTCATGTGCAAGAAGAGAAATATGACCCCCCATATTTTGAAAATTGAGAACGGCTCGAATAGCAATAGCGGAAGTAGTAGAAGTAGCGGGAAGAAGAAGACAAAGAAGAAGAGCGTGCTAACGAAAGCAAACGAAGTTGTAAAGGAAAAGATATTACAGGATAATCACGTGAGAAACAGCATCCAAGGGCTGGTGAATATATTTAAAAATTTGAATAACTCAAAACATAATTTAACAATTAAAGAAATGATTAGTATCGTAAAAAATTTATATCATATGCATAAAATAACAAAAGGGGCAAGAAAAATACGGCGAAAAAATGGCTCACTATTATTTAATAATGATAAGATAAATTTTATTTTATCAAATTCTTGTAATCCTATAGGAATAGTAAGAAAGCAGTATACTTTTGCAAATTATATGATTGAGGAATTAATGTTAAGTGCTAATAAATTAGTAGCTATTCGTCAATATTTTAGTAAGTATAGAGATTTTTCAGTTTTCCGTTCACATAGTTTAAGTAATGCGATTGAAGTTGCTGATATTATTGAATTGTTAAAAAAACATGGAATTAATTTTGAATTTTGTGATTTGAGACATATTTTAAAATTTTTAGATGAAAAAAAAAAATATTTCAGACATAAAAATAAAAATGTATTTGACATTGTTTGTGCTTATGTTAAAAAAAAAATGGTTAGAGCAGAATATCATACTTATAAATATATAAAAGATAATAATATGAGCACATATCATTATGCTCTTTCTTTTCTTATATATACGCATTTTACTTCACCAATTAGAAGATACCCAGATATCTTGGTGCATCGTGTAATTAAAAAAATTATTAACGATGAACATAAATTGAAGGAAAAATTATGTACAAGTCAGGATATTCTCAAAAGTGTCGAAACCACTGACGTTGTAAGTTTTGTGAATTTTAACGCGTTCATTTGTTTTTTCGGGCATTATTGCATATACGTTTTAGCACACAATTTATATATTTGTTCAGCAAATATTTCGGAATGCATTTATTAAAGTGCATCCATATGAGTATATATATATATATGTATTTACGTATATATGTGTGTGTGTGTTTGCATATGTATGTATGTTATTAAATATTTTATTTATTATATTTATTTTATTATTTTATTATTTTTTTTTTTTTTTTCCCATTAGGGTATAATTGAAAAGGTGTGTGACAACTGCAACAACTGCAAGGCGAAGTCGAAGAGGGCACAAATAGACTGTGAAATTGTAAGGACATATGCACACGCCAAAATGCTTATATATGTATGACTTGTACATGCACATGAATAACTGCACATGTTTGTAAACACATTCCCCATTGATATACATTTCTTTTTTTTTTTCTCAAGGCCTTTTTTTGTTTGTATTTGCAAAAACGAGACTACCCCGGATATAATAGAGGTACTTACTACTTTCTCCGTATCAACTGTGATTTCGTTTTATATTTTCCTCGGTTTTGAATGTGCTTGTGTATTTATACCTGTACATGTACATGTAAAGAACACACTTAACGCACATGTGTGATGCTTATATGTAATGTATATATGTTTGTATATATGTATGTATATATGTATGTATATATGTATGTATATATGTATGTATATATGTATGTATATATGTATGTATATATGTATGTATATATATATGTTTATATGTATGTATATATGTATGTATATGTATATATATATGTATATATGTATGTATATATGTATGTATATGTATATATATAATACACACATTGCCAAGTGTATACGCGTGCGCTTCCAACTTTTTGCAGGAATAATTATGGACATATACAAGGAAAAATCTTCGATATATTTCAAATCATTTTCATTCGAAAACGTAAAATTGAATTAAAAAGAATTAAATTGAATTAAGTTGAATTAAACATTTATGAACAGTTAATAAAACATGAACAAAATAGAAAAGGAAAAGCAAAATATCCTATTCGCGTACCTTTTTGCATACCTTTTTTTTAATTTTTTTTTTTTTTTTTTTTTTCCTTTTATTTAGAACTTGTATCATTATGGAAACGAAAAGCATATTCACAAAATGAACAAACATCACCTGGTAAATTTAACATGTTTATTTTCTCGACGTACTTAGGAAAAAAATAAAACAAAATAAAAAAAACTATTAAAATTAAAATTAAAATAAAAATAAAAATATAAATAAATAATTAAATAAAATAACTTATAAAAAAATGATGTACATGCATGTTTGCATTCCTACATACATATGCAAAAGGGCATACATTTTCTGTCCTATTTTTGTAGAAATTTTTGAGCAATTATGTCATTCATCCGAATGTCCAAAACCAAGAGGTAAAGGGAAAAAAAGAAAAAAAAAAGAAAAAAAAAGAAAAAAAAAGAAAAAAAAAGAAAAAAAAAGAAAAATGTTATATAAAAAGTGGTGTAAACTTTTCACGACCTCTTGTTTGCATATACGTATGCAGGCACAGAACATACAACGTACACAGTTGTTAATTGTTAGTGTTTGCTAATTATTCATTGTTATTATTATTTTTTTTTTTTTTTCTTTTTTCCAGTTCACTCTTATCGTTTACGGAAATAAAAAAAAAAAAGTGTTATTGCGAAGGGTGTATAAGGTATTAAGAAACATGAATATAATAAAGCAAAACATAGCACGGTTTTTCAGTTTTAATGTGCTGTTATGTTTTGCTTCCTTGTACAGTTATAAGTCATAAATGAAGTATGCTCCACGCATATATATACATTTACGTACATATTTTTGACTTATTTTTTAGCGATTTGACTATATACCTTTATATTTTTTCCCACTGAACTCTATGCCCCCCTCATATTTGTTGGCAGTAGCGTTTAACAAATAAAAAAAAAAAAAGGACTAATTAATGGATTAACGCACTAATATATTAATGAATTAACGAATTAACGAATTAATGTACTGATGAATGAAAGGTTATATGAGCTTAAAATAAAAAAAAAAAAAAAAAAATTTTTAAATAACAGAAAACAAAATGAACAAGCATTAAACGTGAGGAATTGAACAGGACGAACAAAAACTGCTGATAAATTGAATAAAGGATGCGAGAAGATAAAAATGCTTTCCATTCCTTTCGTTCTGTTTTTTCTTTCTTTTTCTTTCTTTTTCTTTCTATTTCTTTCCTTTTCTTTCCTTTTCTTTCCTTTTCTTTCCTTTTCTTTCCTTTTCTTTCATTTTCTTTCATTTTTTTTTCTTTTTTTTTCTTTCTTTCTTTTTCTTTCATTTTCTTTTTTTCTTTTTTTTTTTTGGTTTCATCATCTACATAAAGCTATGATGTACTGAAGTACGAACTACTAATTACATGTGTTTTTCGTAAAAATGCAAGAAATGAGAATTTTTTTTTTTTTTTTTCGTTTTTAATCGAATAAAAATGTTTTTTGTTTTTTGGTGAAGTTAATCTTTATTTATTTACACATGCCACCCCATCATATATTTTCCTACAATCCTTTCCTTCAAGTAAAATTTTTTTCTGTGTACCATTCCTGCATGTGTATCTTTGCACAATATGCATATTTCTGCGTGCTTTCTTTTTTAACTCATTTATTTTGTTATTGTATATTTGTTCTCGTTTTTATTAATCTTATATATTATTTCATTTGTTTATTTATCATATATATTATCTCACTTGTTTATTTTCCTACTATACGTTTATCTCCACCTTCCTTTTTTTTTATACATATCAATTTTGTTTATACAAGAGGAAGAAGTTAACAAGTAGTGAACTAGTAACCCTCCCCCTCTTCCATTCGAAGTTGGAATAGTGCGTCTATGTTACATACATGCGTGTGTATGTACATATATATATATGTATGCATGTTCATACGTATGTTTATATGTGTATCCCCAAGCAGTAATTAAATTTATTATGGGTGTTTTGCTACCCCAGGTGTGAAACAGCGCGCTTAGCGAACATAATTTTTCTCTTCAAAAAAAAAAAAAAAAAAGAAGAGTAGCGTCTAGTGGAGAAAATAAAGCAAAAGTAAAAAATGACAAATTTAAATATAATTGTTTATCTTCTCGTTTGTCCCTTCAATTTAACATACGTGTTAGATTCAGTGTGTTATATGAGTGAATTAAGTAAAGTAACTCGGAATAAGAACACCTTCAGTTATGGAAATAAAAGGAAGAGTGGAAAATACTCACTACATTATGAAGAGTACTTGTATGATATGGGTAAATCATATTTCGAAATAATACTAAAGAATAAAAAAGATATTAGAAAAATGCAAGAAGCAAATTACGATATAATAATGGAACATTACAGTAGTAATAGAAATGAATACGAACTGGAGTTAGTACAAGTGAGAGAGGATATAATACACTTATTTTATAAAAATTTGAAAAGTGAAAAATTAATACAAATAAAAATTAATAAAAGAAATAATAATAATAATAATAATATTAATGGTGGAAAGTTTTATTCCTCTTTATTTGCTAATAATTGTCTTTATAAATTAAATGAAAAAGACTATAACATAATGAAAGAAACAACGAATCATAGCAGGGCAATAACACTAAATAGTTATTATATATACACATATATAATGTTTTTTGCTCTGTGTATATATGTAGAAAAGGGTTTATTAATTGCTTTTCCAGTTTTAAGAACATACGAAATAATTTTGACACTATTTATTGTGTTTGTACCTGCTATTTTATTTATATTTTTTTATTTTTACCTTAGCTTAATAAAAATATTAGCGCTTTTTCTTTTTTTTTACGTATTTTTTTTCCTATGCCACTCTAAGAAAAGAGAAGTAAACACAAGTACGGAGAAACTGCTTCGATTGGTGAGACCTGATCCTGCTATCACTACTGCAAGTGCTTCAGCTGCTAACACTGCTTCCGCCATTACCAATACTTCTAACGGAGTGGATGGGGAAAACTATGGTAGTAGGTACATGTTGCTAATGAACACGTCGTTAATGAGCATGAGACTGATGAACATGTGTATGACCTATCTGTGCATATTTGGAATCGACTTTTTTTTTTTTCCAAAACATTTTGCAAAATCATTTTATTATGGAAACACGTTGATGGACTTAGGAATTGGTGCTTGTATTACTTCAAGCGCATATACTTTTAAAAAAAGAAAATTAAAATATATACAAGAGAAGAAAAGAATATTTGAGTTAAAACATTTTATTTTGTTTTTTCTTGGAATTGCTAGGTATATAGCTATTAAAGTTTTCAGTTATCACTATAGTTCAACGGAATATGGTGTCCACTGGAATTTCTTTCTAACCTTATTTTGTACCTTTACTATTTCTAATATAGTTTTTATTATAATTAAAAAAATTTACCATATTTTTCTTTTTAGCTGTTTTTCGATTTTTTTGTATGAATTGTTTATACAATTTTTTACCATCCATGATTACTTATTAGTAGAGAATAAAAGAACAAATTTTTTTTCATTAAACAGGCAAGGTATTTTTAATGCCATCGGTTCGGTTAACTTGTATTTGTTCTCTGTTTCTCTTTGGCACGTATTTATCATGAGAAAAGCAGCAGAGAGGGGTGAAGCAGCAGAGAGGGGTGAAGCAGCAAAGAGGGGTGAAGCAGCAAAGAGGGGTGAAGCAGCAAAGAGGGGTGAAGCAGCAAAGAGGGGTGAAGCAGCAGAGGGGATGTTCTTCAAAGATGAAGCTTACAATAAGGGAAACTCAAAAAAGAGACGAGTGAAATGTAGAACATTTATTTACTACTATAATCACTGCATTCCGGTGTGTATATCTCTTCAGAAGTATATTCAAAGATTCAAGCATAAGTTTTATTATGCCTATGTTAATGTGAAACTATTTTTCCTATCTTTTATATTTTATTGTCTTCACTTTATTTTAAATTCATTTGGAAATTATAGCGTAAGAATTTTATGTAACGCTAATTACATTTTTATCATATCATCGATCAGCTTATTTTCTCTGTCCTTGAGTTACTTAGTAGAATTCATCCTAGCAGTAAATATACGAATATACATATTAGACAAAATAAATCAAAACAGTCTTATCGTTTTTTTATTTTGCAATATTTTGATGGGTCTCTTTAACATCCTTTTTCGACCCTTGTTATACCCCCTCATATTGGATATACTCATTTTAACTGCCTACGCATTTTTAATTTTAATCTTCGCTAGTTTCTTGTCGGGATGTGCAAATCCGACCATGCTTGAAAAGAAGCAAGCATAGGCAGGTGTGTGCATGCGAGTATATGAAGCGAAGTTAATATATTAAAAAATAAAAATAAAAAAAAAAAAAAAAGCACAACATGTGCGTAAGCGTGTGCACTCACATATACCTGTGCCTAGAGCAGTGCAAGTGGACAAACAAGCGGAATGATTGAAAGGTAAAATTATTTTTTCTCACTTAAAAAAAAAAAAAAAAATGCACATACATTCGTACTTACATACCTGCATATATATATATGTATATATGTATATATATGTTTGTGCACATGTACAATGAGGACAGCGAACAAAATGCAGCTATACTGTTCATCCAACTTTACAAACATGTAATTGTTTAAGAAAAACAAATGGTCAAAAAATTGAAGATGTTAATAAATTGCCGCCAAATATTGCGTATATATGAAATTATCCATACATATATGCACATGTATATATACATGTACACATACATACATGCATAGATATATATACATGCAACCTCCAAAGGGCAATTAATTTTAATCCTGGTAGCTCACTAAGAAGAAAAGGAGTATTTCACCTTCAAGTTTTCATCTATTTTCTGTTAAGAAGAAATATGAAATATTTTAAAGGGGCAAGATATGCATAAAAAATGGAAATATTAAGTAAGGGTGGAAACATACAACGTAACCCTTTGCGACGGAAGTGCAACTAGACAGGAACAAGACTAACGTGATATTAGCAAGTACAAATAAACAAGCACAAAACCCAATCGATCCATTTGTTAACTTTAAAAATTAGAACGATTCGAATTTATTACCTCATTTATGACATCATTGCTTAAGTGGTCATGCCTATATTGTAAGCACATGGCTTCCTTAATGTACTTTGACAATTCACCTATGCCCATGGTAATATTGTTGTTTAGAAGAAAATTTTGAAAAATGATTATAATGCTCTCTTCATATTTCTTGATTTGAATATCAATCTATAGCAAAAAAGGAAAAGTTGGTAAACGGGGAAATGTGCGTATGAGTAAAACTGCAATAATGCAATTTGTATAGGTGCCTTACTATTTTTACTTTGCAACATTTTTGCTTAGTTTTGCTCAGTTTTGCTCAATTTTGCTCAGTCTTTCCTTGTTTTATTTTTTTGCGTTTTCCTCCTTTCGACCTTTGAATAAAGATCTGTAATGAGAATTTTTTGTTGCTCCCTCTCGAGGGACAGTCTCTTTCTAAGTTCTGCATTTAACGCTCGTTCTTCCTTTATTTTATTTTCAAAAACGTCAAATGCTTTTTTTTCAGTTTTATGTTTCTGTTCATCCATTTTTTGATTTAACTCGACCCTAAAAACGAAGAAATCAGAACGAAACGTTGTAAATGCATTCGCAGAGAAGCAGTACACGTCCATATATATACATGTATAAATGGAAGTATAAAGACATGTATAAATATATGTATATATATACGAATATGTACGTGAATATATGTACATATGCACATATTTACATATGAACGTGCAGGCGTTACAATTTTTTTTCTAGATTTTCCTTTTCCTTCTTAATGCCGCTAATCGACTTAGTAATTTCTGATAAATGGCTTTGCAGTGACGCCTGATGGGAAGGGTGAATATATACACTTATATATATATAAGCTGTTAATTATTCTTTACATATATCCGCCCACACATATTGGAACAGTTACATACATGCCCATATACCCATCCACACGCATGCATGCATGCATTGAGAGAGCTCCTTTTTAACCTTTGCCTTTTTCTTCACATCTTCCTCGAATCTTTTGCAGGCACTAATACATATTTCAGTAATTCTTTTTTTCTCTTCTCTTTTTTCTACTTCCTTCTTTTTGCTAATTTGTAGTAGTTCGAGTGACACATTTCGGTATTTTCTGGGAATAGCAAATAAACAGAGCAGGTGCATTCACATATGCGTACATATAAATACTTACATATGTGCATATATTTATATGTATATATATTTATATGTATATATATATATATGTATATATATTTATATGTGTATATTTTTATATGTATATATATATATATATGTATATATATTTATATGTATATATATTTATATGTATATATATTTATATGTATATATATTTATATGTATATATATTTATATGTATATATATTTATATGTATATATATTTTTTTTATTCTTCTTGATTGGATAGCTATTATAATTTAAAAAAAAAATAAAAAAAATAAAATAATCGATTTTTCATTTACTGTATTAAGAAGTCAACATCCTGAAGGACATTATTTTTGATTTCACTAATTTCGTTGATATGCTTCCTTTTCATATTTCTCAATACATTTTCGTATTTTGTAATTATATAATTCTGACATTTTTTCTCCTCTACATTTTTGTTTTTGTAAATTTCGATTGTCTTCATTAGCTGCAGTGGGGAAGGTGTGAAGCGTACATTTTTTCCAAACTTGAGTACTCTTGTTTTTGTGAGCTTATGTATATTATGTGCACATTCATGTACACAGATATACATGCATATGCGTATATTTTTGTATAAATGTGTCTGTTCTTTTTTGTGCCTATTTTTTTTTTTTTTTTTTATAACGTGTGGGACTGAACTAGCAGCTAAGCTTTCTCTAAAGCGAAAAAAAAAAAAAAAAATTAAATTAAAAAAAAAAAAAAAGTGATATGCAAAGTGAAAAAGAAAAATAGCAAGGTAAAACATTTTGTTGTTCACTACATTTCGTCCACCTCATTACACATTTGCTTAGTGCCCCCATGCAACTATCACAACTATGTAAATGTTCATGATACCTTTCAAGATATTTTCTAACTAATTTGCAGCTATTGAAGATTTTTTTTTTTTTTTTCGTGAATTTGCCCTTGTTCATTTTTTACTTGAATATTGTTTATTTGATTATTAACACATTTTTCCTTTTCTTTTTTCTTTTCCTCATCTCTGCTTTTATCATTGAACATATTTTTCTTTTTACGTTTCTGCCTTTTTTTTTCTTTTTCCAATGTGAACTTAAGACTGTACAAATGCTCAATCAGTTTTTTCAGCTTAGAGAAGGAAAAAAAAAAAAAAAAAAAAAAAAAAGGATTAATGTGGACTAACTCGTAGGTTAGATAGAACGGTACATGCAATGAACACTCGTACGTGTATTCCAAAGGTGTACATATCACTAACGTATCACTTACGTAGAACACATATGTCGTATACTTTTTTAGAGCAGAATGAAGGAATATGTATCTACTTCTTCTCCCTTTGTAAATATACAAAAACTTACTTGCGTATTTATTTCACCACTACCAACTTTATGTTCACTCGAGCCTTTTCTTTTACTGGCAACGTTTAAATTATTTTCATCATCTTGTAATGAATAATTTATATAATTCTCAATATAATTTGAATTTTGCAAAATGTCCTTTATGTTAGCTTTAGAGACACTCGTATCTTTATTTATAAAATTTTTCTTTCTTTCAACATCCATGTTTTATTTTTATATTGTTAAGAAAAATACACAAAAAAAAAAAAAAAACAAAAAAAAATTGAAAAAAAGAAATAAATGCATATGTAAATGTATGCATGATAAAACGGATTAATGAGGAACACGTAACATTTTATCTTTAACAAATAGACCAAGTTAAATAAAATGCATAACAAGTTCAAAAAAATACAAAATGAGCACAAAATAAATACAAAATAGGCACAAATCAAATACAAAATGAGCACAAATCAAATACAAAATGAGCACAAATCAAATACAAAATGAGCACAAATCAAATACAAAATGAGCACAAATCAAATACAAAATGAGCACAAATCAAATACAAAATGAGCACAAATCAAATACAAAATGAGCACAAATCAAATACAAAATAGGCACAAATCAAATACAAAATAGGCACAAATCAAATACAAAATAGGCACAAATCAAATACAAAATAGGCACAAATCAAATACAAAAAAATTATCTTTAAAGCTCTTGTGTGCGATTTTCCCTACATAGCGTTACATGTTAATCTATCGCGATGAAACTCGCATATGCATAAGTGTATATATGATATACCTTTTCCTGGACATGTACACATGAGCATGTTAAGCTGTCATAAAGTGGATTGCATGTATTTAAGATTTCCTCTTTTTCACTAGAAAAACGTAGAACTGATTTTATTTCACATTTTCCCCTGCCTACATTCTATTTTTTTGTTTCTTTTGCTTTGTTTCTTTTGCTTTGTTTCTTTTGCTTTGTTTCTTTTGTTTTGTTCCTTTTCTTTTGTTCCTTTTCTTTTGTTCCTTTTCTTTTTTTTTTTTTAATTAAATACTCGCATGTATGCATACATGCACATATTTTTTTTTTACATATATGGTACTATATACCACACCATAAACAACCTGAAATGTACTAGTGATATGCTTATTTTATGAATAACCGGAAAAAAAAAAAAAAAGAAAAAGAAAGAAGAAAGAAGAATGTGAGGGAGGGCATAAGAGTTTGAATAGTTGAGAAATACATATATTGTAGAATAAAAGAACGATACGTGAAATGCCGAAACAAGGTTTCGATGTGTAACTTTTTTTTTTTTTTTTTTTTTTTTTTTGCCAATGGGTTGCGTATTGCAAGAAAAATTGTGTTATATAAATTATGAACAAGTCATGTGAAATTGGAAAAAAAAAAAAAAAAAAAAATATATATATATATATATATATGTATATATATATGATACAAATAAAAATCCATTTTAACCAATAAAAGTACATATTTTTTTGTGAGTATCCCTTTAAGAAGATACATTTTTTCTCTCAACTAGTTTGTTGTAATTTCGTTCAATTTGTTCTACTACACATGATCCTTATTTTGTAACCAATCACCAGGTCACGCAGCTACACCGCTGTTAATGCAACCTATTTTTTTTTTTCTTTTCTTTTTTTCTTTTATTTAATTATTATTTTATTTTATTATTTTATTTTATTATATTATATTATTTTATTATTTTATTCTATTATTTTATTTTATTTTATTTTATTTTATTATTTTATTTTATTTTATTATTTTATTTTATTATTTTATTTTACTATTTTACTTTTTTCATCCAAATAATGAAAAGAAGGGGACTGCTCAATGTAGCAGTCTTACTAATTAGCATAATAATGGCGGACTGCTTTATTAAGAACTACGGCAACAGCAAATTATACACGAATTTGTTGATACATGAAAAGAAGCAATGGAGGAAGAAGGTTGATAGCAAGCCGAAAATAGCAAATATGCTAAGAGTGAGTAGCCAAAATGGAGGCAGTGCACAGGGTGAGGAACAAAAGGATGCAGGTGAACAAAACGATATTTGCTTCATTGCAGGCATAGGGGATACGAACGGCTATGGATGGGGAATAGCCAAGGAGCTTAGCAAGAAAAACGTTAAGCTGATTTTCGGAATATGGCCCCCAGTTTACAAAATATTTATGAAAAATTATGAAAACGGAAAATTTGACAATGATATGATTATTAATAAAAATACAAAAGAAAAAATGGAAATTTTGGATGTACTTCCATTTGATGCTTCATTTGATACTTACAATGATATTGATGAAGAAACAAAAAATAATAAAAGATATAATAATTTACAGAATTATAGTATAGAAGAAGTAGCTAATTTAATTCATAATAAATATGGAAATATTTCTATGCTTGTACACTCATTAGCAAATGCTAAAGAAGTACAAAAAAGTTTATTAGAGACAAGTCGTAATGGATACTTGGATGCCTTAAGTAAAAGTTCGTATTCACTAATATCTTTATGTAATAATTTCTGTAAATTTATGAAGCCTGGATCGAGTATTATTTCCTTAACATATCATGCTAGCCAAAAAGTTGTACCAGGATATGGAGGAGGTATGTCAAGTGCAAAAGCTGCACTTGAATCGGACACAAGAGTTTTAGCTTATCATTTAGGGAGAAAATATAAAATCAGAGTTAATACTATTAGCGCTGGGCCATTAAAATCGAGAGCAGCTACTGCTATTAATAAAATGAGTCCGAAAATTATGAACAGGTCAGATGAAAATGAAAAGGAAAAGGAAAAAGAAAAAGAATCATATTCATTTATAGATTATGCAATTGACTATTCAGAGAAATATGCACCGTTAAGGCAAAAGTTATACTCAACTGATGTTGGGGCAGTTGCTTCATTTCTCTTGTCAAGAGATAGCAGAGCAGTAACGGGACAAACTATATACGTGGACAATGGCCTGAACATCATGTTTGGCCCTGACGACTTATTTCAGAGCGAGGGCAGCTAAGTTGTTCATTTGTTCAGTTGTACGTGCGTACAAGTATGTATGTGTATGTACATGGTACAATGTATACACTTTTATACAAGTATTAATAGCTATTCTCATGAGAAATATGCATAACAAATAAGTTTCTTTAACGTTTGCATTTTTTTCAAAAAAAGGTTAACTCTTTATTATATTTGTTTAAAAAAATTTTAAATATTTTTATTAATTTTTTTTAAAAAAAATTTTCAAAACAATAGTATTTTTTTTTCAAAAATTACAAATTTTTATCGCACGTATTGTATTTGACCATTTAAACATTAATGTCTATATGCGCGCATACATAGTACGAACATATATACATACATACATATATATGTATGTATGTATGTATAAACATGAATGTACATACACATTGCACCGTAAAAATTTGCAGAGGAACAAACACTTCCAACTACATAGCATGTAACACAGGATAAACAAAAAAACAAAAAGTCAAACATCAAAATAGTTAAATAAACTCATATAAACGATTCATTTTTACGTCTTGTATTTTATAAATCTTTGTAATTCATTTTTCTGCTTTATATAATCTGGATCCTCATCCGTTTTAAAAAAAGGGTAAATGTTTTTAAAAATATTATCTGCGTTTATAATAACTTCTTCATCTGATTCAGACTCGAATAAATGTGTAGCTTCAACTTGCTCATTTTTTTTTTTTAATAAATTGTTAAACCATATTTGTTCGCTTATTTCTAAATTGTCATTATTTAAATTTTTGGAATCCTCTTCATTATAATGAGCTTCACTACGATATTCACTGGTCCCTCCCTCTTTATTTTTATTTAATTTTTTAGTCATTACATGTTTTTCATTCCCACTCCCACGTTCTACATTATTTATTTTACTAAATTCGTTATTGTTTAAATCTCCTTCAGGAATATAACGAGGTACTTTAAAAAGTAAGTCGCTCTCGATCTTTTCTTTTTTCATGGTTTTTTTTGTTCTTTTTAATAATATCCTGTATCTCTTATTTATTTTGTACTTTTATTTTTTTTATTAATAAGTAAATAAATTAGAGTACTTGTTGAAGAATAATCGTTTAAAAAGATATCTACTTTAAAAATTTACCAAATATCTCTAAAAAGCAATAACAAAAAAAAAAAAAAAAAAAAAAAAAATTAAGTATATATATATATGAATACGCTAAAACAGACCTATGTACACGTGCAACACAAACGGAAAAAATATTTTTTCAAAAAATAAGTATGCACAAATATGTATATGTATATATATATGTATATATATATGTATATGTATATGTATATGTATATATATATGTATATATATATGTATATGTATATGTATATGTATATATATATGTATATGTATATATATATGTATATATATATATATGTATATATATATGAGAACAAGATTAATTTTCTTTTTTTTCATTTTATTAAATAAAAATCTTTCAACTTATAAATTCATGGTCGTGTTAAAAATTTTTTTTCGTTAAATGGGGACATAAAAAAGTTAAAAAAGTAGAAAACCTTAACACATATTTGAACAAGGCCGTATTATTTATATTATTATAAAATAGGCAATGATTTCAACAAATTTGTTTTCAAACATTACAGTTATTTTGTCATATGAACTGTGAAAAAAAAAAAAAAAAAAAGTTTTAAATAAATAATAAACATATGAAAAATAGATAATAAATAAATAATAAATATTTCTATGCATGAATATTCTTTGTTCCCCTTTTCGCTTGTTAATTTTTTATATAGAAACGTATAACAAAATTTGCTAATAAAAATTTGCGTATTCAAAGTGGAGTTGTTCGTAAGGTTCTTTTCTACACATGCGAATAAAACCATGTATAGTCCGAGTTAGCAGTGAAGTCGGGTATTATGAACATATTGCATACATATATATATATATATATATATATATATATATATATATATATATATATATATATATATATATATATGTACATGTACATGTACATATGTGCGTATCTTATTTGTTGCCTTAATTTTAATTTGAAAAAAAAACAAAAAACAAAAAAAAAAAAGACTCAGCATTTTATGCATATTTATAACGCTTATATAACACGTTCTCTTATGACTCTTAAGACATGGACAGGTCAAGAACTGCTCGTTATGTAAGAAAAGAAGTGCTTCAGGTTCGTTTGAAATTTATCGTAAAGATTTTCAAAATTTTGCGATTTTTTATAATGTGGCAATTTTTTTTTTTTAGTTTTATTTTTATTAATTTTTTTATATATTATTGTATGGTTTGTTTTCATTTCCTTATTTTTACTATTATTTCTTCTGTAATGGTAAACAGCTAGCTTATTTTCCTCGCGGTGAATTATATCATCGTTCAGATTCTGCGTAATGGTTGACGTACTTTTTTTAAGCTCGTCGTTAGTACAATAATTACAAGTACTTCTCCTGTCGTTGACCCTTTGACACATATTAACATGATTTTTATTTAATTCAATTAGTTTGTACAAGTTACCCAACTTGTTTTTCCGTAAAAGTTTTTTTGTAGTGTAGCTTTCCGAAATTTTCGCTGTTTTTCTTCCTAATTTTTTATCTCCTTTTCTTCCTACCTCTTTTTCTGACTTTTTTTTTTTTTTTTGAATTTTTTTCCTGTCTTGTTCAGAATATTTTACCGTATTTCGAAAGAGGTTACATTTTTTTTTCATTTGCTTATGAATAAGGCATTTTTTTTTTTCCATTGTTTGATTATTTTCGGATGAATGCGCGACTTTCTTTGTTTTTTCGCAGCAGCTTCTTCGACTGTTTTTCCTTTTTTCTCGTCTTTTCTGTTTCATTTGCGTTGCTCTGTTTTTATTAATTATTAATTGATGTAAAATGAGTGGTAGAGACCCTATGAGGGGGCCTAAAATTAGCCCCTTCGATCCAAAAGTAGTGATAGATAAGAACAAGGAGAGAGAGACTAACCACGCATGTGTGTGTGGAATTTCTCTATAAATTGTTGTTGTAAAATATATATAAATAAAAAAATTTATTATAAATAACAGTACAGAAATAAATTTTTGTTTTTGTATTATCCATAGGTGTAAAATAATAATAAGAATAAGTATTTCTGGAGATATAATAGGTATTAGTGACAGAATAATACATGTCAATGTAGGTACATAAATGATAGGGAATTGGAAATATGAAAATATTAACCATATATATAAAGTATAAAAATATATTCTTTTTAATGTACATATAATTATTGCTTTTAAATTTTTCGTAATATTATAAAAGAATATACTTGATGGATCAACTACTAATAAAACATCTTTTAAATAATTTAAAACAGATTTTTTTGATGATATTAAATAATATAATGCTGTGAAGAAAATCATTGCTTGTACTATTGCATCAAATGTAAACATAAAAAAATTAAAAAAGATTAATATAAAAAATATCAATATTTTTAGTAACCCATAACTATTGTTAAATATAATATATTTTGTTAATTTCCCAATGTCTTCTATTTTTTTCAAAGATAAAAATATGCTGTTCATGTAATTTATGAACTCTTTAAATTTATAATTAGGTTCTTTCGATGGGTCATATACGTTAACCGTTAGGCTCTTCGACCATTTGCTTTTGCCATCATCCCCATCTACAGTGGCTTTACCACAACACCGTTTATTCTCATTATCACTGCTGCTGTTGTTGCAAATGAGAATATCACTACTGTAGTTATTACTACTGCCATTGTTAACATTACTTCCATTGTTACCATTACTGCCATTGTTAACATTACTTCCATTATTACCATTACTGCCATTGTTAACATTACTTCCATTGTTACCATTACTGCCATTGTTAACATTACTTCCATTATTACCATTACTGCCATTGTTAACATTACTTCCATTGTTAACATTACTTCCATTGTTAACATTACTTCCATTGTTAACATTACTTCCATTGTTAACATTACTTCCATTGTTAACATTACTTCCATTGTTAACATTACTTCCATTATTATCGTTTCTGTACTTCTCTTTTCCCCCCCCCTTGATGCCATCCTTACTTTTTGATTCGCTCCCACCATACGGCTGCTTTCTATGCAATTTACTTTCCTTTTTCCCCTGCAAAGTACTGACAGAACTGGTACTGCCGAACATATGTGTATTACTGATAGATGTGGTGCTGCTAGACCTGTCGATATTACTTCCCCCTTCCATTTCATCCAAAAAGATGTTTACTAAATTTTTTCCAACGACTCCAGTTTGACGACTACTCCTCTTTTCAGAGTTCCTCCTTGCTTTCTCATCAGATTTATTGTTTGAAAAAAAAATATTTTTAGAAATGTAATAAAGCAATTTTTTTAGACTACAAAAGAAGCTATTATTTTCTTCACTCCCTTCCTTATTTAAACATACATGCACACCACATTCTTTTCCCTTTTGTATAAAATTTTTTTTTTTTTTTTCTTATCTTTCCATTCTTCCCTTAAAAAGAATACTTGTCTTTTAATATTACATAAATTATTTTCCCTAATAAGCGCAAACCGTTTAACAAGTATAGGAAGACAACAACTATTTAAAGGGATATTACTATTATTCCTAAAATTATATGAATAAATATTTTCATATATATCGATCGCTCTTTTTAAATGTCTAGATATAGACGAAATTGTATTGTTGCTAAGGAAGGGTATCTTGGTTAAGTTCATTAACTCGTACAAGTGCTCTATATCATCCTTGCCTCTCTTCCGGTAAAAATTTTTGAAATTTTGAATGATGGAAGCCTAAAAAGGGTGAGGGGAGAAAAAAAACAAAAAAATGAGTTTTTGTAGGGGTGTACAGCAGACAAGTGAAAGGTCAGAATGGGGAGTTGAGTAGTGAGTTTTGAGTAATGAGCAGCGTAATGTGTAAGGAGAACACTACAATGGGAAGGAAACATTATGCATAGATGTAAATAGGAGTGTAGGATTCTCCAATGGAGCAACCCCCTTTATTCTTTATTTTTATTTATATTTATTTTTTTTTTTTCCGTTTTTCGGCTAACGTTTCTAAAATTGGAAGATAGATAGCTGTTGAGCGAGTTGATGATAAAGACTGACTCACCATAAATATTGAATACGAAGAAGACAGAGATAGACGAAATGATAATAATTGAAAAGATGATTATAAGTATAGTTAAGATGTCATTCATGTAATGCTTGTATATGTAAGCATAATCAACGGAAAGATTGCGAGTATATTTATTATAATATTTTTTAAATATATTATAAAAATACTTTAACCATATTATTTTTATAATTTTATAAAAGATAAAAAAAAACAAAACACATATAGTAACTGATAAGAGAAAATCTTTATATTTATGAAAAATGCCTTTAAGTATATAAAAAAATATAAGCCTATGTAATATTAAAAAATAAATTTCGCTTGCATTCCTATTTTCATAATCTTCAAAGCTATTATTTATACTCTCCTTCTTTTCTTCTTTGTATATAGGTTTTATTATTAAAAAAAATACATAAAGGTATATATATAATTCCTTCTTCACATTTATCATGAGTTTGTAAAATCTTCTTTTGTATATGTTGCATGTTTTGCTTGTCACACTCGGTTTTCTACTCCTTTGCAATGGATATGCTTCCCTCTCTCCACAGTCAACTATTTTTCCGCCTGATTTTCGATCTATTTTTCTGTCCACATATCCCTCCGTTTTTGCATCTTTATCTCCATCTCCTTTTCCTTTCCTCCACATTTGAATATTAGCATATGTCTTCACTTTATTGTTCATATTAGTTTGATAGACATTTTCGCTATTATCACTTGGTACATAATTTATCTCCTCCAACTCTTTGTATTCTTTGTATTCTTTGTATTCTTCGCATTCTTTGTATTCTTTGTATTCTTCGCATTCTTTGTATTCTTCGCATTCTTTGTACTCTTTGTCTTCTTTGGATGTTGTTCCTACAGTCTGTATATCCTCAATACTGGCAATCTCATGCCTGTGTACTCTGTCCACTCTTATATTTTTCGAGTTGGAATATTTACTCGGTACTTCACCTGGTTTGCTCCGTGAGATTACCGTTTTTATGTTTTTTCTTTTTTTAATAAATTTTTTTTTTAAAAACTCGGAAATTTTTACCTTAACATGGTGTAACGGAATGGAAACAATAAAAGCCCAAAATAGCGAGTAAAAGTAGTACTTTAAAATTATGTAGTTGTAATACACACAGAGAATCAATAGTATTCCTGAAAAGGGAAATATGTACGTGCATTTGTTTGGTTGTCAGTCTGTTCGTAATTTTATTGTTTTTTCGTACTTTTGTTTATTTTTTTTAAGACAGCGGGTACTACTTGTACCTATGTCCACACATATGTACACATTTTCATTGTGCATCTAGATAGTATTCGCGCACACGGTCTTTTTAATTTAATTTTTATCTTATCTTATTTGTTGTTTGTTATTTCTTGTCTTGTTTGTCTTTTTTTTTTTTTTTTTTTTTTTTTTTTTTTTTTTTTTTCTTTTATATTTTCACCTATAAGGTACACAATAAAGTGAACAATGGCTTTTTCTGTTTCATATTTGAACAAGTTTGCTCTATTCATTTTCTTCATTCATTTTTATTAAATGTTTGTATGTGCATGTGTATGTGTATGTGTGTGTGTGTGTGTGTGTGCGGAGAGGACAATGTATGGTTGTGCTAAAAAAAAGGATAGATCAAAAGAACGAATTAAACAAATAAAATTAAAGTAAAATTATTTTAACTCTACTTCAACGTTTTAACAGTAATGTTCAAGGGATTGTCCTATAATAACTTCATCTCCTAAATAGACTATTATTATCTTTACAAAAAATATAAATTTGTTTACACAAAAAAGAAATATAAATCAAAAATATACTTATGTATCATAGGATGAAAATAAAACGTAAAGAAAACAAAAGTTGTAAAAAAAAAAAAAAAAAATATGCAATTTCTGTTTTAAGCTAGCTAAAACTGAAAAAATGAAAATATGAATGGTCAGAAAAAAACGAAATAATATAAAAATAACGGTTATATAAATATTACGGATATATAAATATTACGAAAAAGCGAATATTTCGGAAAAGCGAGTATTTCGGAGAAGTAAATATTACGAATATGTAAAATTTTCCTATAATGAAAAATTTCGTTCAACTATTCTAAATAATATTGTCTTTTTTAGTGTTTAAAAAATATGGTGAATGAAAAATGACTGCGCGATAGCACATTCAGTGCGCCTTGCACGTTGTAGGAGTAAAGCAAAATAAAGCAAATAAAACGGAGCAAAATTATGGAGTGAAACAAACAAATGGGATGAAGCAACCAGTTGGAGTGAATCAAACTAATGAAATGAAACAAAACTAAACAAATGAAATTAAATGAAGCAAACGAATGGAATGGAGCAAACGAATGGTATGGAGCAAACGAATGGTATGGAGCAAACGAATGGTATGGAGCAAACGAATGGAATGGACCAAACGAATGGAATGGAGCAAAACAAAGCAATGCAAAATTATATAATAAAAGGAGAGGTTTCCCCTAACAGTAAAATTAAGCATTAACAATTTGTAAACACATTAACGCCTGAAAAAACAAAAAAAATAAAAACATGCAAATGTGTACATTTACATATTAACACTTGGAAGATAGCAAAACACGAATTGCTTTAAATGCAATATGTAATGATATGCACATATATATATATATATATATATATATATATATATATATATATATAAACACAAAAACACAAAAAACTTGGACACCAATTAATTCGAAAAGGGAAAACAAAAAATGCCATGTACGTTTCCCTAACAATTTATTCTTATCCCTTTTGCAAAAAAAAAATTTGTTACTGATGTGTTACTACTTTGACAGTAAAGTTTCGTCATAATGTTAGTCATATAAGAATGAGAATGAGAAACGGCAAAAGGAATAAGAAGTAAAAGAAGATAAAGAAAAAGAAGAAAACGAAGAAGAAAAAAAAAAAAAAAAAAAAAAAAAAAAAAATCTTGCTCATGCATTTATTTACTTGTGTGCTTTGATTATTCTTGCATTTACAGGTAAAATAACATTAATTTAAAAAAAAAAAAAAAAAAAAAAAAAAAATGAGTGAAGGTATTTTTTTAGTGAGCCAACTTCCTCAGAACAAAATTTTTTTTCTTACATGAAAGAAACGGTAATACTCTATATGAGTAATAAAGTCATCTGAGTAACAGAAACCTGCAAAATGTACCTCGAAAAATGTGAAAGATGCGAATGACGTTAATATACTGATTCGTGTTATTAATGCGGCTTTCCTTTTTTTTTTTTTTTTTAAGCCCCTACGATACTGTTGGCTCTCCTTTTAATGAAACTCCGTAGCAACATTAAAAAATTGTTCTTACTAAACTTATATTTCCTAAGGATGGAAAAAGCATCAAAGTACTTTGGTAAAAATAAACTGAAAAAGGTACAGATAAAATACGAAAGTGCACCAAATAATAATTCGATTAGTAGTGTGAAAAAGCTGTGCGTGCACAGAAGTTGCGATGGGCATGACGAACAGAATGACGAACAGAATGACGAACGTAATGGCGAACATAATTACGAACGTAGTGGTGATACATGGATTAAGAAGGAAGGAGGAGAGGCGTATGTAGGGGATGGATCGGATGGATCATATGGAGCGAAATATAATCGTGCGCAAGAGGGAAAGAATAACGAGGGAAAAACTAAAACGAATGAGGCTGAAAAAGAATATGATATTAAATTCGAAACGAAACGGTCTTTGAATAATGGTAAGGGGGAAAATGATATGGGGACAAAAAGAATAGAGATTAAAAGGGAAGTAAAAGATAAAGAGGATAAGCAGAATAGTAACAAGGGAAAAGGTGTAAAGTCCAAAAATGAAGAAGAGGATAATGATGAAAATAATGTAGAATTAAAAAAAAAGCATTTCTTAATAACCTATGACAAAATAAAAGAAATGAGAAAATATATAACTGCTCCTGTAGATAAGTATGGATGTCATATGTTAAGCGAAAGGACAAAGGATTTAAAAGTGTTTCGCTTCCAAACATTAATATCATGTTTATTATCATCAAGAACAAAAGACGAGATAACAGCTATGGTAATGAAAAAATTAAAAGAATATGGATTAACTGTTGAAAATATATTAAACACACCAGAAGAACAATTAAAAAAATTAATTTATGGCATAGGGTTTTATAATGTTAAAGCAAAACAAATTCTTCAAATTTGTCGTATTTTAACAGATAAATATAATTCAGATATTCCTCATACTTATGAAGAATTAATAAAATTGCCAGGTATAGGTGAAAAAATAGCCCAACTTATTTTGCAAACCGCTTTGAATAAACATGAAGAAGGTATAGCTGTTGATATACATGTTCACAGAATAGCTAACCGCTTAAATTGGGTCTACACAAAAAATGAATTAAATACACAAATAAAATTAAAATCATTTGTACAGAAAGAATTATGGTCAGAATTAAATACTCTGCTCGTGGGTTTTGGTCAGGTAATATGCAAAGGAAAAAAGCCACTTTGCGAAAAATGCACACTTACCAATTATTGCCAGTATTACAGGGAAAACCTTGTTAAGAAGAAGCCCCAGCCATAGCGCACAAAGGGGAAAGGAAAATATATGAGATAACAGGATTCAGGAAAAAAAAAAAATAAAATAAAAAAAAAAAATATGACCAAGCGTCTTTTTTTATGAACCGTTCAGAAAATTAGTAAAATCAATTTTTGAAAAATACTTTTTTGTTTTTTAATCCGTGTACCTTTTCAGTAAATTTTAATTCTTGAAACATGCTTTTAAAACTCAAGTTGTAAATATTGATTATCACAGATGTTCTCTGTTCATTCTGTTTATTTTACTAATACTATTTGACGTTTAATGTTCAATGTTAACGTTAATGTTCAATGTTAACGTTAATGTTAATGTTAATGTTAACGTTTAATTTAATTTTTTAATTTTTTTTGTTTTTGAAATAAAAAGATTTTGCTCAAATCTTAAGGGAGACTTGAAAATTGTTTCAAATTTTTATTATGCCCTGTGCCGATTAGCACATTTTTTATGGTGTTTTCAATAACGCTTTAACTTTAGACAATAATAAAAAAAAAAAAGAAAAGAAAAGAAAGACATACACGAAACATCTTAATAATTCAACTTTAAGCTTTTTCAGTGTTAATTAAAAATAAATCAATATATATAGATATATATACATATATATTTAATCAAGAACAAAAAAAATATGGAGGTACGATTTAATAAATATGTGCATGCACACGTGGATGAATAGTTGTATATACATATATATTATATATAAACATTTGCATCACTTTTGAAGATACAAATTTCACAAATCTAGTTCGCTGCTCTTTTAAAACAAAAGGGGTAAAAGGAAAAAATTATGAAAAGCGCGAAAAATATGTACCTACTTCATTGTTTTCAATTACTCAAATCACAAAAAAAAAAAAAAAAAAAATTTAGCGAAAATAATATATTTAGGCTAAACATGTTACAAAAGCGATACAGAACGTGGATTGATTTTTAAAAAAACGGGGAATATATGAAAGGGGAATATCTAAACATGTTCTATTGTATGTGGATATACATGTATATATATGAACATATATTCACGCACGTGCACATTAATAGATATATATATTATATATGCATATACGTATTGTATAAGTTTCCCTTCGAGTGTGTGCAAATGGCCTGGTAAAACATGATCAAAAATTTACTGCTTTGCGAGGGACAAGGCTCGCCATCCTGGCAGGATCCACACCTTTAAATTGCTACAGAAAGGAAAAAAAAAAAAAAAAAAAAAAAAAAAAAGGAAACAGTGGAAAAGAAGCAATACAAAAGGAAGCAATAAAAATGGGAAGAGCATAAAAATATATAATTAGACAATATAGTGAAAAAAAAGTAATATTTAAAAAAAAAAAAAAAAAATAATGCACTAAAAAAAAGGAACCAACGCATGGAGCAAAAAAATGGCGGAGATGCCTGTTTCCAGTTTGTGGCCTACTTGAACTTTTTGATTTGTTCATACATCTCAAAGGAAATGAAAAGGTCGTTACTCCATAGACAGTATAAGGAGTTCAAATGATTCTTTTGCAGAATGTATATTAACTCATCCCCTTCCTCCTTATTAATATTATAAAGGTATTCTTTTCTTTCATTAAGTATTTTTCTAAATTTTTTATTATTTAAATAATCGATGGGTTTATATTCATTTCTAAAATATAAGCCTAATTGTATAAGGCGTATATTATTCTGCTTCATTTTTTCAATGAAACAGGTAAATATAGTAATGCTTTGGGATTTATTTAATTTGTTCGAGTACAACAGTTTGCTGATAATAATATCTTTTAAATTGTTTAACTTTCCTACAAAACAGAGGAGTTCATCTCCTTTCAATTCAACATCTAATACTAGTCTCTCTAAATTGTTAAAGGTATTTGAAAGAATCAAATTTCTATTTTTAAAAATTTTTATATGTTCTATATTGTATAAATACTTTTGTAATGATTCTTCTGTTAATAGGCTGTTTTCCATATAGTCTTTATCTTCTTTATATTTACAATAATAATAATAGTAATACTTTTCTAAAAAGAGATCATTAAGATGAATATCACAATTTGTAAAATCATTCGGTAATGAGTTATACAAGTCTTTATTTTCATTCGTATGGTATTCCTTATAAGAACAAAAAACCTTTTCTTTTTTATCTCTTTTTCCTTTTGCACTATTATTATAATTTCGGGCTTTTGTGTCTTCATCATATTCCTTCTGTTCACATTCATCGCCATCCGTTCGTATATGTACCCTATCACTGCACTTATCAGGGACCCTATTGTTGCTTTTGCACGATTCGTGCTTACACTTTTCTCGGTCATCCCTTTCTCGGTCATCCCTTTCTCGGTCATCCCTTTCTCGGTCATCCCTTTCTTGGTCATCCCTTTCTCGGTCATCCCTTTCTTGGTCATCCCTTTCTCGGTCATCCCTTTCTCGGACATCCTTTTCTCGACCGCATTTTACTTGCTCACCTCTCTCACTTTTGCCATCTTGCAATATTTGAAGGTTTAGTATGTTCGAAACGATCGGGTGGACCCCCTCATATATATAATTCGTATTTTTTTTTCGAAAATATAAGCGGAGATCTTTAAGATTCTTAAAATGTTTTATTATCATATTAATGGTAACTTCTACTCTTTTATTTCCATTAACTGATAGGGACAAAGAGACAGTATTATAAAAAAGCTTGTTATATTTTTTAAAAAAGGAAAAATTAAACAAATCTACATCAAGAAATCGAAAGTCTAAACTTGTCCAAGCATATTTAGTATTAAAAGATTTATAAAATGATTTATTTAATAATTTATTATTCCATCTCTCAGAAAACGTTAAAAAGGGTAATATATTACATACTATATCACAATTTTTAAAAATATTTTCCTTTTTTATTATACTCTGTACAGGTAATAAATATTCATTTTTTTTCCTTTTACTAAAACATGCGTTACTATAATTGTGGGCCATAACTATACTGTTATTTGTTGGAGCTATTACTTCTGTCTGATTGTTTGCTGTGTACTCTACATCCAAATGATGTTTTTTACATTTTTCCGTTTTGCACATGTTGTCTTTGTAAATCGTTTTAAAAAATGAAATATACATATGCATATAAATATATAAATATATATATACATATATATATATATATATATATATATTATATATATATATATAAACACGATGGCAAATACGTTCACATATGTACATGCAGATTTGTACGTTCCACCTACTATTTTTAAAGGTCAAATAAAAGTTAAATGCGAAAAGGAAAAAAAAAAAAAAAGGTAGCTACTTGTTTTTTTTTTTTTTTTATCTTATTCTACAATTGAGTATATGACTTGCTGTGCGATTTATCGTATCATATAAAATTAAAAAAAAAAAAAAAAAAATCAACACATCCGTACAGTTAAATGTCTTTAAGGATGGTATATTTTTTGCACTGCGTACTTCATAGGGGGTTGGAGGAAGGAGATAAATAATAAACTTCCTTTTATAAAATGTGTAAAAACGTTTATTCAAAATAACATACAAGCAATATAGTAAAAATTTGCATTCAAATTTTATGTCAAAATGAACAAGAAGAACTGTATACCATTTGAAAATAAAATACAAACAATATGTATAAATATATATATATATATATATATACATACTCGTATAACATGTATACGTGCATACTTTCATACGTACATACTTACTCACGTACATACTTACTCACGTATATACTTACTCACGTATATACTTACTCACGTACATACTTACATACGTACATACTCTCATACGTACATTCATATACATGTTTATCATCCCTTGTCTGCAGTTTATAAACATGCAAAACGCGAATTAATAGGAGCGGCAAGAAAAAAAAAAAAAAAAAAATTATCGAAAAAGTTATGTACATGCACAGGTAGGCAATGTGTAATGATGTGAAAAATAAATCTTTTTTTATTTTATTTTTTTTTTAAATAATTTCACAAAAATGTAAATTCGTTTTTTAAATGCTTCTACGTTTATTTAAATTTCCAATTTTATAACTGCACCTATCGTCCTGTGTGTGATAAATTACGCGCTATGATATCTATGCATATATATGCATACATATGCATATTCATGACTACGCATGCCTACACATTCCTACATATGCCAACATATGCATATACATACCTATATATGCATATTCATACCTACATAATTGAACATGCTTGTACACATGCATACACATGAATATACATAAATACATATACGTATACGTACTTACCCACGCGCGTACACATATCCGTGCAACTCAAAAAATTTTCGGAAAACAATTTTAGAAATGGGAAGAAAATAACATGACTTCTCATGGAAAAACAAATATAGATGAATCAACATGAACATGTACAGACAGGCAAAACATTTATTCCTTTCTGACGAGCAAAATAAAGGAAAAATATAAAAAATAGAAACAAATGAAAAATAAAAATTAAAAAAACAAAAAAATGAAAACAAAAAAACAAAACAAAAAAATGAAAACAAAAAAACAAAACAGAAAAAAACGGAAAAAATAAAAGGATAAAAAGATAAAAAATGGCCAAAATCCCATTCCGCGAATGAGAAAAATACAACAGAATAAAAAAACGAATGAATTGCTTAATGAAGTAATTTTTTTCCTGTCCAAGCATTATTTAATTATTAACTGTTAATAAAAAAAATAGAAAAAAAAAAAAAAAAAAAAAAAAAATATATAGGCATTGTATAACCGTACGTGGGCGCGTTTCACGTAAAAAGAAAACAGTTCTAAAAAATTGTAAAAGGGAAAAAGGATGAAAAAAAAGAGTGAAACACAGACACCCTTAGTTAATAACTCTTATGCAGGAGAGAAAAAAAGAAACAACCTGTCTTCACTTCCTACGCTATCTTCGATAGATGCCCAACCATCGATACCTCCACTTCCTCCTCTGAACGAATGTAAAAAAAACTACATTTTCTGCAAAACAAATAATTTTAATAACTTGGGGGGAATGCTTATTGAAAAAAATTTATTTGTCTTAAATTTTGTTTTAAGCATAAAATATAACGAAGAAAAAAAAAAAGAAAGAGGAGGCGGAGTAAGAATTGGAGGTGGGGAAAATGTTAAATGCGATGAATCCACTCAAAGTGATAATTTAAAAATGTATTACCTTTCTCAAAATGAAAAGGTTTTCATCGATGAAATAAGTACATGTGTATATGAACAGGGAGCAGAAAACGACGAACAACGAGGAGATGATAAAGGAGAAAATTTCTTTGAAAAAAATATGAACATTTTGATAAAAAATAATTTTTTCTTTTTTATTAAAAATTACATTCATAACATTTTGAGTAATGTAGACATATGCACTCAAGAGAAACCAAATGAAACATTTTTTGAATTTTTTAGCATTTTTAAAAATAAAAAAAAAAAAATTTACATGGAAAATTCTGACGATATGTTAAGCGATTTGTACTGTGATGTGTCCCATGCATCTGACGATAGTGATTACAACTACTTTTATGAGAAAACCAATCAAATGAATGATTACGACTATGATTATGAGGAGGGGGAGGAGGAAGAGTGTCAAGTGGGGGAAGAGGAGCAGGAGGAAGATGAAAACGAAAAGAACAACGCGGAGGAAGAGTGCCAAGTGGAGGACGAATCAGAGCAGAGGGAAAACCCCTTACCAAACGGAAGGGGGAACATATACCTCGTTGCAAACCTAAGCAAGAATCTGGATTTGATATACTGTGAAAAAAGAAACTCCTTATTATCAATAGATAATGAGAAAAGAAAAAAACAAAAAAAAGATAAAAAATTTGAAAAATACTTATGTCGATGTTGCAAAACAAAAAAAAATAAAATAAAAAATATTTATAATATTCATAATATTCATAACATTCATAATAATTATAATAATTATAATAATTATTTTTTAAAAAGATTTAATGTATGCTTACTACAAATTTTCATATCCAATTTAACAAAAAAGGAATTCCTCTTTTGGGCAAAAATAAAAGATACCATACAGCACTTTTTAGGAAGTATACAATCAGCTGTATTTCATAAAGGTATTTCTAATTATGTGGAAATTCCTTACATTGAAATTATGGATGAAATCAATAAATATACTGCCGAAGAGGCGCATTTAAAATTTATAAAAAAAAAAAAAAAATTATTAATTTTAAAAAAAGAACAAAAGAGTATAAAATGCTTATTTGAAAAAACAATAAATTCTGTAAGAATTTCGGTGAAGTATAACTTAATATTTGCTGATAATAAATTCAATTATTTATTTAAAGATGTCATGAAAAAATATAGAAGAGTTATCAAAAATAATATTTTTAATAATTATCACGCGCGGAAGGCAGCAGATGAGGGGATAGAAGTAGAGACAGCGGCGGGAGCAGCACCGGGGAAAGAAAAACATGACGGAGCGTGCATTATGAATTATGCAAACTCCATACACAATAACTTAAATCCCAATATTGTCAAAAATTATACGAAAAAACATTACGATTTTTCACTTCTTGTTCATAATATTCATTTAGAATTGTACGGATATGTGTACATTAGAAATTACTTATTCTTTTTATTAATAATGATTGAAGTGTACATTTTCATCCACTTCAATGACATCAGCTACACATATTCTAATAACACAGACATATTCTTGGACCAAATTTTAAAAAATCTTTTTACCTAATGAGTACATACGTACACACACATATATATATATATATATATATATTTATGTTGTATCTTTTGTTATCAATGTTTTCCATTACTCCATACTGCTCTGCGCAATTGGGGCATTTTGGAACAACTAAAGGTAAGCGTATATATATGTAATATATATGTACAGTACACATGTACACATGAACTGGCATATATATATATGTGGGAGTGCATTTTCAAATTTAGTTGCTTCTAATCAGAATAATAAAGCAATATATTTTTCTTTTCTACTCATTGTTATAGTTCATTCTGTTTCTTTTGTGCTGTTTATTTATTTTCATTTTTCAAACATTACACATATATACACATGTACATGCGTACGTCCAAAAGAACGTACATAAATACAGATATACATACAGATATACATACATATATACTTACATAAACACATATATACGACCATACCTATGTACCCATGCATACTTAGCGAGTGTATGCTTTCGGGAGTTAATACCATGAAGCGTTAACGCATTATTAACGCATGTATTTTGTTCTCAAATTTTTATAATTATTACACATATGATGAACGTTCAATTAATTTGTTCTTGTAATAAATACATAAACAGTGCAAACTGTTATTTGCAAAATTCGGTGTCAATAAAAATGTGCAATTATTGCTTTACCACACTCAATATTAGGGGATAGGGGGGGGTTTCATTTCACCTTAAATGAAAACGACGGATACAGTATTCAAATACATAAACATATTTAAATACGCATATATACATACATACATACATACATACGTACATACATACATACGTACATACATACATACGTACATACATACATACGTAAATACATACATACATATGTACATACATACGTACATACATATATATAATATATATATACATACGTACATAAATATATATATACATATGAGACTAAAAAAGCATGTCACTTTTTTTTGCTTCAGAAGTTTTTTACCTTACTATGTTAATGTAAAAAAATAGTTGACACGGCGGACTATGTACACAAGCATACTCATATTTGCATATATTTATACATATATATATATATATATATATATAATACATATATTTATTTATAAGTACATTTGGAAATATACTTGGGGGTTGTTGACTGCATTAAAATTAAAAAAAATAAAAATCCTAGTACGAAAAAATATCAACCGAACGACAAATGATGCAATCAGCACTACTTGAACAGGTATTTTTTATTTTTTTTTTCCTCATTTTCTATCGTTTGCTTGTTTCACATTCGGCTAAACAAATTTATTTATTTTCGTGCCACAGAACGACCTTATATTCCGTAAGAGTTCAGTATGTGAGCAATGCATAGTAAAATGAATTGGAGTTTTAGGGCTTTTAAAAATATGTAAAAATAAACGTAATTATTAAACGTATATATCTTTATCTATTACTATACATATATATATATATATATATATTTATTCATTTATTTATATGTGCTTACCGTATTATGCATTTATATATATGTATACGTATATATTTTTTTTATCCATAATTTTTATCCCTATTTGTTGACCTTTTTTTTCCTTTCTTCAATTGATATATATGTAAGAATACATTTAGATATTCATATCACTTCATGTGTTTTAAAATTTGTTTTTCCTTTTTTTTTTTTTTTTTTTTACATAACATTTTTGAATCATTACATTTAGAATATAAAAATTAAAAAATTGAACAAACAAAAAAAGAAGATTTCCTTTTATCTGAAGTAACAATATTTGGAATTAATTTTGATATATAGAAGGATACTATTACGAATTGATTTTTCTTAAAAATGGTAAGACTTAAAAAGGAAAGATTAACGTTATGTACATGTATATATATATATATATATATATATATATATATATATGTAAATACATACATATATGCGTGAATATAAACATTTATATGTATATGCATACATTCACACGTACCTACTCACACATACGTACGTGCTGACATACCTTTATACATACTTACGAGAAGTACCCATTTGACAAATAACTAATTGTTGTAAAAAATATATAGCTACGTTTTTCCAAGGACTTTTCATTTATTTAGATTGTTTAAACATAAAATAAATTGCTACTTGTGGAAGTGTATTGACATATATAAATATAAACATACATTATTATATTTTTGTTCCTTCTTTCGCCTTTTATTTTCCCACAGTCGCTTAAATTGCAGAAAAGGTTAGCAGCTTCTGTTTTGAAATGTGGAAAAAATAAAATATGGATGGACCCAAATGAAATCAGCGAAATATCGCTTGCTAATTCGAGTAGGGCAAATAAAAAATTAAAAATAAAAATATATAAAATAAAGTGTAAAAATTAAAATATAAAGTATGAAGTGTACAGTGTAAAATATAAAGTTCTAATATAAAAAAAAAAAAAATTCCTTACAAATACTCACATTTTGCATGAACAAGTCATAATTTATTAGCATGACATATAAAAAGTGGCTTGTAACACATATCTGTGTGATACAATAAAGTGAATTTGAATGCTTTTAATTATCCATTTTTCTTCTTTGTTTGTGCTTTGTTTGTGCTTTGTTTCTTCTTTGTTTCTTCTTTGTTTCTTCTTTGTTTCATCTTTGTTTGTGTTTTGTTTGTGCTTTGTTTGTGCTTTGTTTCTTCTTTGTTTCATCTTTGTTTGTGTTTTGTTTGTGCTGTGTTTGTGCTTTGTTTGTGCTTTGTTTCTTGTTTGCTTCTTCTCTGTGTCCTTTTTTTCACCTCCTCCGTGTTTTCCATCTTTATAGGATTTAGCATAAGGAAATTATATAAAGAAGGATTAATTTTAAAAAAACCGCAAAAGGTTCACAGCCGAGCAAGGGTAAGATTGTACAAATTAGCAAAAAGGAAAGGTAGACATATGGGTATAGGTAAAAGAAAGGGTACGAAAAATGCAAGAACAAATCAAAAAACATTGTGGATTAAACGTCAACGTGTTTTGAGAAGATTATTAAAAAGATTAAGAGAAGCCAAAAAAATTGATAGACATATATATCATTCCTTTTATTTAAAATGTAAAGGAAATCAGTTTAAAAACAAAAGAACATTAATCGAAGCCATACAAAGAGAAAAAGCGGAAACCCTGAAAAAGAAATCCATAGCTGATCAGTTGGAAGCAAAAAGATTGAAAGCACAAATTTTAAGAAATAAGAGAAAGATGAAAAAAGAAAAGGAGGCTGTATCGTAAGGGCGGGGGGGATATTATAATCCACGTTATATATAATAATGTATAAATTATAATATAATTATGTAAGTAAATATGTATGTATGTATGTATGTATGTATGTATGTATGTATGTATGTATGTATGTATGTATGTATGTATGTATGTATGTATGTATGTATGTATGTATGTATGTATGTATGTATGTATGTATGTATATATGTGTATAATTGTGTAAAGCTACCATTAAATGCAAGAAATATTATATGTGTGTGCATTACGTTTTTGATGAAAAAAATAAAGCAAAATAAAATAATTTCAACGACTTTTTGACCCACTTAAAAGAAAACTTACTTGAATGTGTAAACGTTGCTTTTATGTTGATTTGTACGTATTTATTGCTATATAGCACACACAGGTGTGTGTGTATATGCCTGTACATATGTATGTATATACACACGTTTATGTGCCCTATTTCCTGCGGCATTACGTGTGGCATATTTTATTGCTTTAGAAAAAAAAGAAAAAAAAAAAAAAAAGACGGAAGAGGAAAAACAAAAAAACGAAAAAACAAAAAAACGAAAAAACGAAAAAACGAAAAAATGAAAAAATGAAAAAATGAAAAAATGAAAAAACGAATAAACGAAAAAACGAAAAAACGAAAAAATGAAAAAACTGCATAAATTTTAAACTTAAAAATTGTTAGAAATCGAATGTTAAAAAAAAAAAAAAAAAAAAATTACATTTTCCAAAATGGACCGTTTTAGAATAAATCAAATTTACAATTAAACAAATTAATTCCTTTTATCTTTTAAAAATAAAATTAACGCAAATAGTTCATCAGACTAAACCGAACAAAATGCATCAACTGACTGAAATATTCGAAACAATGTCATGTATTTATACCATTTACTACATACATATAAGGATATGTGTATTCATAAATTGGGGGAATATACAACTTCGCAAAAGGCTAGTGCACCGAATTGGACAGAACGTCCTATACGTGCGTGTATATATATATATATATATATATATATGTATATGTATGTATGTATGCCTTGTGAGTATACACGTGCACAGGGAGAGTATGCTAACAAACCCCACTGGCTAGCTAACTGTAGACTCTATTATCATATCATGTTTCTCTTATACTGCATAAGCATATTTTCATGCGATAACTTTTTTATTTCATTAATAACGAGTGAATTCTTCCTTTTAAATTCTTTTCTTTCGTTTTGCAAAGTGGATAAATCATTAACGTAACTCAACTGATGTAGCTTTCTTTGTTTGTTTATATTGTCAATTTCTTCCTTTAGCGTTTTAATATTATTTTGCAGGTTAATATCAATGTGTGTGAATACTTTCATATGTTCACACCACATGACTTCTTTATACTTACTCATTAATTCCATATTTATTAATGCATTATGTAAATTTTCTAAAATTAGTTCATGTTTCTTTAATGTTTTTTTCCATTCTTCTATATCCTTATTATCATTTAATATATCATTTTCAATATTATAATATTCTAAATTTAGCTTGTCCATTTTTTTATTCTGTTCACATCTGTTTAACTCATTTTGTACAATTGAATTTTCATTATTTACATATACGGATTGTGGGACTGGGAAATTTTTTAAATAATTTTTTATCTCTTTTTTTTTATTCATTAAATTCATCTCTTCTTCTACCATTTTTTTTGCGTTTTGTTCAAATTCGTTATCATACGAATCGATATATGGCAGAGCATTCACCAAGTGATGCAAATCAATTGTTTCGTATAGTTTCTTATTTTTTTCTTTTCCATTTGAAGAATTAGCTACACTGTCGTTATTAACTTCCACCAGATTGTTGTTATCATCTTTTTCTTCATCACTAGCTTCTTTGTGTATCTCCATCAAGTTGCAAATATGTACCGTTCAGACAGAGATCTCAAAAATGACTCTGCTTATTTTTTTTTTTTTCCTTCTTTATTTCTCTTTATTTACTTCTTTATTTCTCTTTATTTCTCTTTATTTACTTCTTTATTTCTCTTTATTTCTCTTTATTTCTCTTTATTTACTTCTTTATTTACTTCTTTATTTCTCTTTATTTCTCTTTATTTACTTCTTTATTTCTCTTTATTTACTTCTTTATTTTTCTTTATTTACTTCTTTATTTCTCTTTATTTACTTCTTTATTTCTCTTTATTTCTCTTTATTTACTTCTTTATTTCTCTTTATTTCTCTTTATTTACTTCTTTATTTACTTCTTTATTTCTCTTTATTTCTCTTTATTTACTTCTTTATTTCTCTTTATTTCTCTTTATTTACTTCTTTATTTACTTCTTTATTTCTCTTTATTTCTCTTTATTTACTTCTTTATTTTTCTTTATTTACTTCTTTATTTCTCTTTATTTACTTCTTTATTTCTCTTTATTTCTCTTTATTTACTTCTTTATTTCTCTTTATTTCTCTTTATTTCTCTTTATTTACTTCTTTATTTACTTCTTTTTTTCTCTTTATTTCTCTTTATTTACTTCTTTATTTCTCTTTATTTACTTCTTTATTTTTCTTTATTTACTTCTTTATTTCTCTTTATTTACTTCTTTATTTCTCTTTATTTACTTCTTTATTTTTCTTCTTTATTTCTCTTTATTTCCCTTCTTTTTTTATTTCCTTTTTTTTTTTTATGAAATGTTCATAATTTTATTTGCATTATATACATGCTTACATTAAGCATACAAATATATACGCCTAACTGTACGCATATGTAATATATAAAATTTTTCAGCGTATTTTTGGCTAGTTTTTATATGTTGCTGCTAGAAAACACTTTTTCGATAAGCAGAATTCAAAAAATGAATAATCATTATATCCTTTATTTAGTTTCGAGCAAAATCTTTGACTACTACACATAATGCTTAACTGCTAAAAAATTTAGCAATGAAATGAAGCTTAAATTTTTCAATTTTAAAAGGTGTAAAATAATTACTATTTTTTTTATTAACAATTTTTTTTTTTTTTTTTTGGGGGGGGGGGGAGGTTTTCACATACGTATATATATGTATATGTATAAGTGGATAGACCTCGAGGTACATTTTAGTGTTCTCATTGTTTTGTGAAGATCCTAATCGGATAAGGCATTTTTTGTTCATTTTAAAAATAAAAATATAATAGGTACGAAAAATGTTGATAAAAAATAGATTCTTATCGTTTCTAAATAATCAATAAATGGTCAATAAATGGCCGATAAATGGCAAATAAATATTCAACAAATCTATTCCACTTTTGACCGTTCGTTATTTATGCATAATTTTTTCCGTTCATTTGTATTTATTTTAAAATAGATATATAAATATAATATTTTATATGGTACAAATTTTACAACGATATATGGGTTTGCAATAGTTTGCAATATGGGGCATTTTTATTTGCAAATCTGGTTTACCCTTTGTTAAAGTTTACTATTTATTTTAGTCATAATATTGAAACATTGAAAAAGAAGAAGTAAAGGATAACAAAAAATTTCAGCCTCTTCGAAAAATTATATATACAAGAAAAATAAAAAAATGCATAACACGTACATATAATATATGTACATTTTTTCAAAATGTTTTATTGCATATGTTTTATTTGAAGAAGCTGGGAAAAGTAAAAATTATTTAAAAAAAAATTAATTTAAGTCTTTTATTTGTGGAATAAATGAAAAACGATATGAAAATATGGATTAGCTTTATCAGAGTAGGGGTTCTAATGGTACCTGTTAAAATGTTATTCACGCGTTTATATATATATATACATACGTACATACTTAACCTATATACATATACTAAATATGCACATATTTCCTTTTAATTATAGTATAAAATACATTTTTTATTTCTGCATTTTAACCCCAAAAGTACAAAGTAGGAAATATATATATGTATGTATATAAAAAAAAAAAAAGCAAAGGAAAAATTTGCAATATATAAGCTGATTATTCTTTTTATTTGGTAAAACCTATCTTTTTTTTCTGTTAAAGTTTCAATTATGTTTTACTAGTAATAATTTCTATATAATTCCGGAAAAAAAAAAAAAAAAAGTCCTTTAGTATATATATATATATATATATATATATATATATATATGTACATATACAAATGTATAAATGTACATATAATGTGCCCTTCATAATATATATTACATACATAAAAATGGGTGCAAAAAGGTATATAATATAACAACGTAAAACTGCTTAATTATAGAAAACAAACACGTTTCGTCTTTTTTTTCATTGACCTTAACCTACACAAGGGTTATATATATATATACATATATATACATATACATATATATACATATATATACATATATAATGGTTGTAACGAAATAACGTAATGTTTATTTAGTTATATGTTTTCTTCTTCTTTCTTCAACTTGTACAAAGAACATAATAAAAAAAAAAGAAAAAAAAATATACTCAACCACCACCGCTTAAAAAAATTTTACTTCTAAAGGGAATAGAGTTGTACTTTCTTTATATTACCTAAACAGATTTTACTTTCATTTTGCGCATAAACATTATTATTATAAATATATATATTTATTAAAAAATGTACAAGTATAAACTTATTACTTTTTTGATAATATATGAGAAAAAATAAAATTTTTAAGTGTTAAGGTTTTTTAAAAAAAAAAAAAAAAATTGTTCTAACTGAAAAGGTGTCAAATTGTATATAATAAAAATTATAATGCAACGATTGATGTGAAGGAACAATATTTGTACATATATACATTAAACAGAAGTAAAACGAATTAATAAATTTATTAAATCAGAAGCGCAAGAGAAAGTACTATTAATATTAAAATGATTTTTAAAATGGAAAGGAAGAACAAAATTACTGCTTGAGAACATTCACTGATGGTCTTCCCTTATAGTATATATATATATATATATATATATAATTATATATAGTAGTAAAATACTATTTCTTTTTCTTTTCTTTTTTTTTTCTTTTGGCTTATATGGTTTTTTCAAAGTGTTAAGCAAAAAAAAAAAAAAAATTAGAAAAGATAAAACCAAACTATTATAATATAATAATATATATTGTATATATATATATATATATTTAGGTGATATGAACATGTACATATTTATACATATATATACATATAATATGTAATATATATTATATTTATTCTATTATGTAAAACATGTTATATATAACATTTATATATTAGTACGACTAATTGCGTAATATATATATATATATATAGTATATATGTACATATATAGATAGATAGATAGATGAAGTACATATTTATCATTTAACTGTAGAGAAAAAAATTTACTACAAATTTTTATTATTAATATTAAAAAAGGAAAGGGAAAAAAGAAAAAAGAAAAAAAAGTATATAATGAATGAATGTATATAATGAATGTATATGATAAATGTAGAAGTATGATAAAATTTTGCGTTCGTTAATAATTTTTTATATTATTTTAAAAACTTTATAATGGCCATTTCATCAAAGCAAACACAATGATGTATACAGATACATGTAAATAAACGTAAGTGTACGTAAATATTCATAAACGTTTATGAATATATAGAAGTGTTAATAAATTTTTTGAAATTGATAATAAAAATATTCAAGTGCGCATAAAAACACGTGAGTTGTATACACGCTTATATGTCATCCCTATCGCATTTGATACAACTGAAGGTGTGTTTATGGAATAAGAAAATATAGAAGGGATTAGTTTGATTTCTAATTTTGTGTACGCACAAATACTCTTTTGCTTTAATACATAATTCGCATTGTTTTTTATTTTATTTTTTTTTTTTATATATATAGGAAACAGAACAGAACTATGTATAATACATATATTTGTATATATGTGGATATATGTTGATATATGTTGATATATGTGGATATATGTGGATATATGTTGATATATGTGGATATATGTTGATATATGTTGATATATGTTGATATATGTTGATATATGTTGATATATGTTGATATATGTTGATATATGTGGATATATGTTGATATATGTTGATATTTGTTGATATTTGTTGATATTTGTTGATATATGTACATATGTATTTACCTATACGAGCAACAGAAGAACAACGAACTCCAATTCATGATTCTTCGTCTTTCCCCTTTATGTGCTACTTAATTTTTCAATGTGCATATGTATGACATGTATACTTCTATTTGTGTGCATGATATCATACAGTCTTTTGTGTAATTCTTTAAAATAGCTACATTGCATATGCTTCATAAAAGAACAAATGCTCTTCCGCCGACTTAATTGTAAAGAAGTCTTATATATTTACCATTAAGTGTACATATATGTGTGCACATACATATATACACAAATGTATATATATACATGCTTACACGAATATATTTGTTTACCCCTTTTTGTGTATTTAGACTGCCGCACTACAAGTGTACTCACGCACACAAGCACACACATACGCATATACGCATACACACTTAGATACATACACACACATAGATACTTACATACACACACATAGATAGATACGTACACACACATAGATACTTACATACACACACATAGATACATACTCACACATAGATACATACTCACACATAGATACATACTCACACATAGATACATACTCACACATAGATACATACTCACACATAGATACATACACACACATAGATACATACACACACATAGATACATACACACTGCTAACTAACCTAACTTTTTTTTTTTTCGTATTAATTTAGTACTTTTAAAAATAAAAATAATAAAAAAAAATTTAAATAAAAAATGAAAAATGAATTCTGTTGATAATAAGGAAGTAAGTGATAATCGTTCAATGAGCAATAAAGATGAGTTTAAAGAGAAGAGTTCATCAAGTATAAAAATAAATCTGTTTGAAGAAGAAATAAGTCTCGGATGTTTATCAAATATAAATAGAGGGAAATTAGAAAGGGTTTGTTTTTTCTTAGGTTTAGAAAAATATATAAAAAAATTAAAGAAAACTGTAAATAGATTTTATTTCATATATGTAGTAGTAACAATAATAAATTTTTTAATATATTTGAATAGAGGAATAATACCAGGCTCATATGATTATTTGTCATCATATTTAAAGGAAGTATATGCAACCACTAATGTAGATGTACATATAGGTTTTTTAACGTCCGTGTTTGTATTTGGCTTAAGTATAAACTCGGTAATAAGTGGATCTCTGGCATCTTCCTATAGTGTATTTCGAATAACAGATATATTTTTATTCCAAAACGCATTAGCATTGCTATTTACAGGATTATCTTTTATTATAGGCTCCTATTATTCTTTAATGTTTAGTAGATTTTTTTGTGGGTTTAGTGAAGCAGCTTTTACTACTATTATTCCTCCTCTTATTTATTCATATTCTAAGGATAGAGCTGGGTCATGGATAAGTATATTTATTACTATGTTTCCCTTAGGAGGATGTATAGGTTACTTACTAGCTGTTGTTCTTCCAGTCCTTAAGGTCAGTATCGCACAATATTTTATTTTTTCTGGAATATTGTTTTTAGTATTTACTTTTTTAGTCTACCTTTTTGATGAGAATTTATTGAAAAAGTATGAAGATGAAAAGAGTAGGAAAGAAATGGAAGTATCAAATAAGGCAGGAAAAGATTTAGAGGAGGGGATCGCCTTAAAAAATGATATTAGCGTCAAGGATGCTAATGCAAGCGGAGGTGCAAATTCAGGTGCAGCTGTACATGTTGATGGTTCCAAGGATAATAAGCAAAAGAGTTCAGCAATTAGCGGTAGTAAGAATAAAACAAACGCTTCCGAAAAGAACAAGAACGAAGCGAGTCCTGTGCAGAAGGGAAGCAATAAAAATAAAAGCAGCGTTAATAGTGGTAGCGCTGATGCTAGTGGAGCCAACAACAGTAGCAGAAACGTTAGTAGTAGCAAGAGCAATAGAAAGAACGTAGGGAGCTATGACCGAGGTAGAAGAGGAGTGAGCAATGGGAGGAGCGAGGAAAAAGAAAGTGAAAACGGCAGAAATAACAGTAGTGTACATACAAATAGCAGTGAAAATGTAGGAGAAAAGGATAAAAACAAGAATACAAGCAACAGTAGAAATAGCATGAATAATGAACACTTTGGAAGCTTAAATAATCTAAGTTTGTCAAAATTAAAGAATAGTTCTAGTACAAAAAGTGTAAATAGTGTTGCACATTCAAAAAATAGGAGTTCAACTGATTTTTCAGACCAATATAATAAAATGTATGAAGAAAATACATTTAATACAAATAACAAAAGAAAAGATAATAGTATGTATGATGAAGAAATATTTTATCAAGTAGATGGAACTATTGATGATCATAATATTAATAATAGTATTTCTTATAATTCTACTCAAAAGAATTTTAGTGATAACAATAATACAGAATATATGAATGAGAATGATATGGGAAGAAATGTATATGAGGAAGAAGGGAAAAACATAAATAATAATAGTTATATAAATAATAATATAGATAAAATTTTCACTATGCAAGCATATGGTAGTGATGAATTATATTTAAATACTACACAAGAATCAAATGGAAAAGGTATGACCAACGTTAATAAATTTTTAGAAATGGAATTAGATAATTGTATCGAGTCTATTGATGAAGATAAAAATGACGATTTAAACATGAACGTACTTATATATACTACCTTAACAAATGTTAGTTTCTTATTAATAGTTTTAGTATTAACAGCACATGTAGACATGATACAATGTTATTTGGTATACGGTGCACCTATTCTTTATGCTCTTAAAATTTTTCCATCTTATAAAACAGCAACCATTACTTGTAGTTTATGTGCTTGTATGTCATCTATCCTTGGGACTTGTTTTGGAGGGTATTTGGTCGATTTTTATAATTTAAATATACAAAATATTGATATAAATTATGAACATATAAAAAATAATGAAAAGAAAATAAAAAAATATAGCAAGGATGTTTTAGTTCATGAATATCTTCGAATTATTGGCTTCTTAACCTTAGTTATATTGATTATTGCCACTGTTCTTTTGTTATTAATTCCGTTTATTACGAACATGTACATATTCACCATTGTTATGACCCTTGGGCTCACTTCCCTCTTTTCCATTCTGGTATACTCTAGCTACATATGCATATATTTATATACATACATATAAACACATGCATATATGTACATACATATTACATATACATATTACATATATATACATATAAACAAGTACATACATATATATATATATATATATATATATATATATATATATATGTATGTATATATGTATACCCCTTGCTTGTCCGAGTGAATGAATGAACAATGCGTTTACGTGTTTATGTGTGTACACAAAACATGCTGCATAAATTTTGTATTTATGCACAAATTGGTGTAATTCTTGTAAGAGGGAAAACATGTTTGTCCCCCCATTTATTCCTTTTTATTCCTTTTTATTCCTTTTTATTCCTTTTTATTCCTTTTTATTCCTTTTTATTCTTTTTTATTCCTTTTTATTCCTTTTTATTTCTTTTTATTCTTTTTTTTTTTTTTTTTTTTTTTTTAACATATATATATATATATATATTATATATATAATATATATATATGTGTGTGTGTGTGTGTGTATGTGTATGTGTATGTGCAAATTGTTTGGCTAGCTAGATTTATATTTTTTTTTTTTTTTTCATATCCCCCCGTTAAGCCTGGATATAACATTGGAGTTATGGTTTGTGTGCCCCGGAACATAAGAGCCTTTTCCATTGGAATGTCCTCATTTATATCTCATTTGTTGGGGTAAGTATTTAAGCAAAGTACACGAATATACATATTTGTGCAGCTTTTTACAAACTGTAAAAATGCGAATGTGAAAATGTAAAACTGTACAAATATGAAGATGTAAAAATGAACAAATGTGAAAATTCAAAATGATGTAAACTGTGTGCGCTCATATATTTCCATCTTTTCCTTATCTTTGCAGTGATATCCCTTGGACAATTATCATTGGAAAGATAAAGGGAACCCTATCCCCCGACTGTGTTGTCACGCGAAACGTAACGTTTTCAAATATTTGCATACTCATATAAGCATACATACGTACATATATGCACTCGTACGTACGTATATGCGTAAATGCACCAAATTATGTAAATAAAAAGTTGGCCTTAATTACTAATCTTTATTGTATTTTATTCATTGATTTATGCACGTATTCATTGATTTATGCAGTTATTCATTTATGCAATTATTCATTGTTTTATGCAGTTATTCATTTATGCAATTATTCATTTATGCAGTTATTCATTGTTTTATGCAGTTATTCATTTATTTATTATTTTAATTTCCCCCCTTTTTTACATGTACAATTCATGCAGGGTGAGATGAGTGAACGATGTTATGAGCAAAGTTGGGGTTTAAGAATGACTTTACTAATTATTTGTTCGAAAGCCCTTGTAATGACAATGGGTAGTTTTTTGCTTTACGTATACTCTAAGTATAAATCGGAGAGATACAAAAGTAGACAAATTAAAGCATAAATAACAGAAAAAAGAAAAGAAAAGTGTATCATTTGATGTTGATTTATATCATTTATGACACATATATAAAAGGATTGTATATATTATGTGCCTCATGCATGATCATACCTTGTTTTTTTTTTTTTTTTTTACCTGTTCTTTTATTCTCCCCTTTATGTTTTTTCATTTGTTTATCGACTTATCCATTTGTCTATATATATATATATATATCCATCTGTCTTTCTATTCTTTTATCCTCCTGTCTTTCAATATATCCTGTCCTCCGCTTGATAAATTTTTTTATATTTAAAAAAAAAAAGTTTGTTACTATCCTTGTGCATACAGCACATAATATTACATTATTAATATTACAACATCTTGTAATTATTTTACACAGCATTTATGTTTTGCTATTTTTATAATTTTTTAAATTTCAATTTTAATAATTATTTTGAATTTACTATTTCATTCAATATTGCGTCTCTTATTTTATTTAATTTCATTTACTGTTTCATTTACTGTTTCATTTACTGTTTTATTTGTTGTTTCATTTGTTGTTTCATTTGTTGTTTTATTTGTTGTTTTATTTATTTATTTATTAATTTTAATTTTTTTTATTTTAATTTTTTTCTCCCCCCCCCCGCGATTTATGGCATTTTAAATTTTAACGTATTTTATTTTTTTATATTCCTTCTTCTTCTCCCCATGTGTATATATCTACTTTAAAATTATGTATGTTGTTATTGCAATACTTTAAATTTATTAATATATACTACATATATATATGTGATAACTAACCTTACACATAAATGATTAAGTATGTATGTACATACGTACATACATACATACATACATACATATATATATATATATAAACGCATATGTATGATTTAACACTTTACTGTCTACGTACTGTGCATATACATGTATATATACATATATATATATATATGTGCAAGAGCAACTGCTTCATTTTGTGTAATTTTAATATTTTTTTAGTTTTTTCAAATTAAATTTTAAAATTTTTTTTATTTACTTGCAAAAACATAATTAACTCTTCACTCATGTAACAACACAGTAAGATATATATATATATATATATGTTTATATATGGTTATATGTGTTTATATGAGTTTATATTTTTTAAAAAGAATATTTTTTCTTTATTATTATCTTTTAACAAACAAATTATGCAAAGAGCATGGCATAATATGTTACTCGTTTAATGATACTTCGCGAAGCTTTAAGTGTTCTCGACTTGCTGTGCATTCCTGTACATCTATATAAGTACATGTAACGTATGCACATATATGCAAGCACTTGTACTTATGTCTATACGTGTATAACGTTGGGCGACAACAATTATAAAAGAATTGGCAAATGGAAACGAAAAATAAAAGAGAAAAATAAAAACGAAAAAAAAAGCGAAAAAAAAAGAGAAAAAAAAAGCGAAAAAAAAAGCGAAAAAAAAGCGAAAAAAAAGCGAAAAATAATTAATGCAATTGCAATTGTAATTGCAAATATAGAATATATTTTTTACATCTTTTGCGTCATGCTCGTCCATCTTTTTAAAAAATATTCCACTTAATTCAAGGAATATAAAATATCCTGCACGTTAATAATATTCCGTTTTTTTTTTTTTTTTTTTTTTTTTAAAGTTTGTCATTCTTAAAATTGCGCGATAAATAGGTACCTGATAATTGAAGAACGAAATTGTAGTAGTTTTTTATGCTTTTACAAAAACATGTATAAGAGTACATATTTGTATATATAGGAATGTTTGTTTTTATTTACGTACGTATGTATGTATAATTACGCCATTCCAATTTGTGCATGTACAAACTTAACACGGAATGGGAAAGAATAAAATTTAAGAGGAAATAAAAAGTAAAAAAAAAAAAAATAAAAATAACATTGAGAATATTGAGCTGCTACAAGCAAAATAAAAAACGAACAGGAACAACGCCATAATATAACATAACGTGGAATAAGAATATAATACACTGTGATATGTTGTAATATATCGTAATATGCCATAATATACCTTAATATACCGTAATATATCATAGTAATATACCGTAATATATCGAAATATACCATAATATACTATAATATACCATAATATACTATAATATACCGTAATATATCGAAATATACCATAATATACTGTAATATACCATAATATACCATAATATACTGTAATATACCATAATATACCGTAATATACCATAATATACCGTAATATACCATAATATACCGTAATATACCATAATATACCATAATATACCATAATATACCATAATATACCATAATATACCGTAATGTACCATAATATACCTTAATATAACATAATAGCTGCTTCAAAAATGATGACTAGAAGGAATAAATATACATATAATATGTTTACGGGTTAAATAAAAAAGGGAAAAAAGAAAAAAAATGTTTTCCAATGCTATAAAGCTAGAAAATTTAAATGATTATTACAATGATGCTGAAGAATGCATAAAGCCTTTTTTGTATAAATCACGTATTGTGAATGAACAGGATGTGGAGAAGCCTAATTTAATTATTATTAATAAAAAGAATAGAAACATTAAGAACAAAAGTGGTAGAGATAATGGAAGAGACAGAGGAAGAGACGAAGGAAAAGACGAGGGAAAAAACGAGGGAAAAAACGAAGGAAAAGACAAAAGAAGAGGGGAAATATCTTTAACAGACTGCTTAGCTTGCTCAGGCTGTGTTACTAATGAAGAAACAAATTTCCTTAAAAGTCAAAATTCAATTGAAATTTTGAATAATTTAAATAAAAAAAAAATCAATATAATTTCCTTGTCATTACAAAGTTTAACTGCCTTATCTGTATATTATAATCTACCTCTATCAGTAACTCAAGATAAGCTATGTTTTTTTTTCAAGTCATTAAATTTTGATTATGTGTACGATTCCTCATTAAGTGAATTAATAGCTTTAAATGAGGCTAAGAAGGAATTTGCTGACTTTTTTTTTGCAAACAACAAGGGATTAAGCAAAGGGGCTTCTCCGCACACACTGAAAGAGTCTAGCTGCAATATCAGTGGCAGGGTTAGTGGAACCGAGAAAAGAAAAGAGCCTATAGGAGGGAATAGGAAGAGTCCACATAAAAATATCAATGTAAAGAAAGGAGCGAATAGATATAAATATAAACATAATGATGACAACATTTACAATGGATGGCTAAATGGGAAGAAGACGTATCCATTAATATGCTCTCACTGCAGTGGTAGTGTTATATATGGAGAGAAAAATTTTGATGAGGAATTGTTAAATTCATTTAGCAAGGTTAAAAGTAGTCAAGATATTCAAGGAATTATTTTGAAAATTTTACATGTGCATAATAGTAGTATATATACATTTCCCCTTTTGAAAAATTGTGCTATTCAGAGTTTCTTTAATTCGTATAATTATACTCTGGAACTTATAAATATTTGTAGGAAACATTTTTTAAAAAATCACAATTTATTAAAGAGTGTTAATATATTAACTAGTCAGAATTTATTAACGAGTCAGAATTTATTAACGAGTCAGAATTTATCGGAAAATAACAGTTTATCAAAAGATGATAATGTATCAAAAGATCATAAAGTTTCAAAAAATCATAAAGTTTCAAAAAATCATAATGTATCAAAAGATCATAATGTTTCAAAAGATCATAATGTATCAAAAAATCATAATGTATCAAAAAATCATAATTTATCAAAAAATCATAATTTATCAAAAAATCATAATTTATCAAAAGCGTCTTTAGAAAATAGCACTTGGGCAAATGATGAAGCAGCGGTTGGGGGAATAGGCAATAAGGGTATCTGTCCCCTCTCCATATATGATATCAATCATGTGTATGTGTTATACTGTTTTGACAAAAAATTAGAGGCTCATAGGAATAACCTCCAGGAACAAACATCTGTAGATAAGAGTATGACCACCTTTTTGTCTTATTTCCCCATATACAACAATGCATTAATGACTAATGCAGATGGTACAAATGTGAGTGTAAAAAGAAACCTATACTGTGTGGATGCAGTCTTAACAACAGTAGAACTGGTTGAATTAATAAATAGTATGAACATAAATTTTTATGCTTTACCTCAGTTAAGAATTGATAATATATATACTCTTTTAAAACAAATAGATGAAGGAAAAAAAAAATTTAAAAGAAGTAAGTCTTCACTTGATAAAGAATACAATATATTGGTCGATAAAAATAAAACAAAAGAGCAAAACATGAATAGTATAGAAGTAATAACAGGAAAGGAGCAAATTAATGTATTTGCTACTTGTGTGTATGATAATAAAACAACAAAGAATGGAAATGAATCAGAGTATAATGCAGATTTAGTCAAAAAAGGTCCGGAAGAACAGTTCAATATATTGACACCTTCATCAGAAAAGACAATAATTGAACAACTGCAATCACTTTACAGTGATATAAATTATAATTACTCCATTCGATGTAGTAACAAAAATAATATTTCCATGGGTTATGGAGAAGAAATATTTAAGTTTGTTTGTAAGAATATATTTCATTTTAACATTGATGAAAATAATTTTAATGTGAAATACCAGGACATTGTTGTGCTGTCTCTTTTTGAAAATTTCAGTTGTGTTTTCCGCGTCGTTTTGTCTTATGGCTTTAAGAGTATGTACAATGTTTTAAGAAAATTGAGGGAGTGGAAAGGTGAAAAAGAAGTAGAAAAGGCAGAAGGAAAAGAGGAAGAAGCAAAAGTGAAAGGCAAAGAAAAAATGTATGAAATGAAGATTACGTACAACCTTCAGTTCACGGGAAGAATTGACTACATAGAACTGATGGCATGTGAGAAGGGATGTCTTTTTGGTTGTGCGCAGAACATTTTTTCTGAACGTGTTCATAATTTTCCTACGTGTTCATGCTACAATTTTCGTATTTTTAAAAAAATAGCTGAACAAAAGGTTATCCGGAATTTTGACTTTCTGCTTGCAGATTGTGGTGCAGCAGAAAGGGGGAAAGTTGAAGAAGAAGGAGAAGTGGAAGTGGAGGAAGAAGAAGAGGAGGAAGTGGAGGAAGAAGAAGAGGAGGAAGTGGACATGGGAAAGGAAAAAGACGAAAGACGACAGAAAGAAAAGCAAAAAGAAAAGCGAACGAAGGGGCAACTCGGAGCACTCTGCACCTGTGGCAAGCTTAAATCTCCCCCCATTCCAGAAAATGAAGCATTATACTTTGAAAAAAAGGACAAGGAAAAAATATTTCAAAGGATGTATGACACCATGCATAGTGATAAATACACGTTATATGTAAATTCAAGCAACTGCAGAAATGATCCTACTGTTAACTCTTTTTTAAGGTATATCTTTTCAGCTTTCAACACCGAAACATTCAGTCTATTTAGAGCTATCTTTTCGTCAAAGAAAAAGTTAGATGTGATTAAATGGTGAGGTCATCGAATTTTAAGTTCACTTGCATATTTATGTATGTTAATATTGTACGTTTGCTTTGTGTGCATACATACATGCATACATGCATACATACATGCATACATACATACATGCATACATACATACATGCATACATACATACATGCATACATATGTTTGTATGTATGTTGTATATATTAGACTATGCATTAATATTTAGCTGCCCTTTGCAACCACAATTTCTTATTTTTTGGATTAAGAGCCTTTTATTTTATTCAAAAAAAATTTTTTTTTTCTTTTTTTTGTATTTGTTAATACTTTAAATTTTCCCATACGTTTGCAAATTTGGAGTAACAAGTTTTCTCTTCGTCGCAGGTGTTGCTGGTCTTGCTTTTGCACGTGCATATATGTATGTATGTATGTATGTATATATATATATATATATATATATATATATATATATATATATACATCTGTTTGTGTAATATGTATGCACGATTTTAACGGTTAAACACCATATGGTTTCCTTCACCCTTCCAACAATTTTGAATTGAAAAAAAAAAAAGATAAAATGTAAATCGTGCGCATCTTGGAAACATTTAATGAGGCATATTGTCATTAAAAAAAAAGAATAAAAATATGGAAGAACGGAATAAAATAAAGGAAGAACAGAATAAAAAAAAAAGGAAGAATAGAATAATACGAAATATAGCGAAATGAAAAACAGTGGATTATTTTAATTTAAAATGATTACGCATTTTTCCTTACGAATTAGTGCATACATGTGTGCGTGTATGTGTGTGTACATGTACACATATGTACGTAAGTACATGTATAGTACATAAATACGTACATAGGTACATATATATATAGTACACATACAAATATGCATGCACATTTTAGGCCCCTTTTTGTTTATTATTTTTTTTTTAATTTGCCCAAAAAGAAAAATGAAATGTGGTGAAAAAAAGAAAAAAAAAAAAAAAAAAAAAAAAAAAAAAAAAAAAATAATAAATAAAAAATAAATAAAAAAATAAAAATAACACGATTATGCATGCTTCAGCTGGACATATATACTCACCTCTTTATTTTAGGGAACAGTAACAGAAAAATAAAAGTAAAAAATAAAATTAAACTAATGAAGTAGGGTTTACTTTTATGGATGTTTGTCTAACAGTGTTGTGTTTGTCGTTCTGATTATCATTTTTTTGCCCATTCTGCATATGTGTTTATAAGCTTCACTCGTATTTTGATTTTAATTTCGTTTTAATTTCGTTTTAATTTCATTAGTAATTTCATTCGTAATTTCATTCGTAATCTCATTCGTAATCTCATTCGTAATCTCATTCGTAATCTCATTCGTAATTTCGCTTTTATTCGGATCTGCGCTTCTCTTGCCTCACCATATGCCACTTGATATTTCTCTTCTTTCTCATTTTGTATATCATTCAGTTGTAATTTTCTTCTCATATTATTTGAATTTGTTCTCATCTTCTTGCAATTTTTTTACCATTTTTTGGTCCTAACTCATGAAGAGCAGCAATGCCATTCATCGGCTGAACAGTCTGTTAAAGTGTAAATGCGCGAAGAAGGAAAAAAGAAGGGAAGTAAAGGAGCATGCTAAGCATAGGGAACCGAACGAAATATATATACAAAAGAGCAAATGGATCAATAAAAAATATATTCAAAAAGTAGATAACGAAATTGAAGGGGATTTAATAAATAACAACAGCGATTCGGAAAATAGCAAATTTTGTAAAATAAGGAAGAAATATAATATAGTAAATAAAAAAGATGATATTGAAATTGCTAATTCTTGTAATTTAAAAATTGATCAAAAGTCATGTAAAGTTAAAGGTCAAAATTTATATGAAGGCACAGCGGGAAAACTAAATCATGTGATAATTGATATTTTAAATAAAGCAGGGGAATGTATATATGTAAAGATGTCTACATTTGAAGCTTACGTAAAAAGAAAAGAGGAAGTTGACAAATTAAATTATGTAAAAGTAAATTCACGAGATAAAAATGATGGGTGTGATATATACATACATAATAATCTGTACAATAAATACCTGGAAAAAAAACATAAGTCGTTAATTAATCTTGACTATAACAAGTATAACATTAATGCTAATTTTTCTAATTATAAAAATATAAAAGAAAGAAATAGATGTTGCACCAGTGTGCCTTTTGGGGAGCAGTATTCTGGAAAGCTCGATTGCTCCAGACGTGAGACGCAAAGGCAAGCGATGCAGCATCAGCAGGAGTGCGGACATCCGACCGCTCCACAATATAAACAGCTCCTTAAAGGTGAGTGCAATCTCACGTTTCAAATGCATAACTTAAGAAAAATGCACATGCAGCATGCCGAGGAAGATGGGGAAGACGGGGAAGATGGAATTTTTAAAGGAAAAAAAAATAATACATTCAACGAAAAAACAAATACATTCAACGAAAAAACAAATACATTCAACGAAAAAACAAATACTTTGAACGAAAAAACCAATTACAATGATACAATAACGACAGGGTATGTTTTCGACCCACAGGAGTATGATGAGCAGAGTGCAAAACTAACAGTGGATGGTTCAAAATGTAATGTACGTGATTTAAAAAATGGTAGTTATTTAATATCTTATATTATAAGAAAATGCGGCTATTACTACTTGTCCATATTTCACAATAAAAGGCCGGTAGCAGACTCTCCCTACCTTATTTATATAAAACCTGCAGAAGCTTACGCTCCTAACTGCGTTCTGTATAAAGGTGTTAACGACAGGATCGTGGTACCACGTGCCAAGGGACAGGAAAAGCAGCAAAGGGTAAAGCAGAGAAGGGTAAAACAGCGAAGGGAAAAGCAGCAAAAGAGGGAAATACAGAATGAAAGGAGCTTAACTCGTATATATAACAACTCCTTGCGTGAAGATGTGTTCAACTTGAGTTCGTCAGACTCGGAATTGAAATCAAGTAGCTCTCATAGCAGCAACACAGGCTATAGCAGCATGTACAGTGAATCCTGCAGTGACAATGGTAAGACAATTTACTCTTCCTCTGATAGTGCATTCTTTAAAGAAAGTGGAAGTAGAAGTGGAAGTAGAAGTGGAAGTAGAAGTGGAAGTAGAAGTGGAAGTAGAAGTGGAAGTAGAAGTGGAAGTAGAAGTGGGAGTAGAAGTGGAAGTAGAAGTGGAAGCAGAAGTGGGAGTAGAAGTGGAAGCAGAAGTGGGAGTAGAAGTGGGAGTGAAAGCGAAAGTGATCATTTTAACCATCCTGACCACCATGTGCACATTTTAAAATTGGAAGACGAGGATGAGGAAAGAAAGAACTTTAACAATTTCTTTATTCAGAGTTATGATGCTTATAAAAATAAAATCTGCGAAGGGAATGACAAGTATGAGATAACGAGCCTTGGGGGCATTAAAATAATAAAAATAAATGATTTAAAGAATGGTATATATGAAGTTATATACAAATATGTAAGTAGTAATGACAATGGGTATTACTCCAGGTCATATAAAAGAGATAATAATTTTGGTAATTACAATAGAACATATAGAGAAGTTAAGGTAACCTTAAACGGATTACATGTAAAAGGATCTCCATTCAAAATAGTCTTAAAAAAGGATAAACAGTTGGCTTATTTGAGCAAGATAAAAAATTTACTACCAATTGATGAAATTAATATTTCGAATCCCACTGAAAGTATGCATAATATTATTAGTGCATACAAATATATAAAGAATAATTACTTGGACGATGAAAATGTAATAAAAAAAAAAATCCCAAAGAATCATTTTATGAGTGTACATACATATTATGAAGATAGAAAATTAAAAAAAATTTTAAAAAAAATAGACAAAAATATTATATCTCTTATGACCATACCTATGAAACAACAAATTTTTAATTATATAAAATATATGAACGAGGACAGGAAAATAATAAAATTAAAAAAGATTTTATTTAAAGAACTTGTAGTTGCTTTAAGTAAGATGATAAATTGTGCTAATAAATACTATGAAGATGTTGAAGAAGACAAAAATAAATTGCTACAAGAGAGACAGGTGCAAGATGATACTGTCAAAGAAACTAACTTAATGTATGAGTCATTAAAGGGGAAAAATATTCATACCTTGCCATTCGACTTTGGAATTAAAGATATGAAAATATATGAAGAAAATTTGAGTAATAAAAAAAAAGAATTATTAGATAAGCAAAACCAATTGGTGGAAAAGTACAAAGCTATTAAAAATAAAGAGAAAAGATTCTTAGAAGACAGGCAACAAGTAACCAACCTATTGGCAAACAAATACGAACTCCATCAAACAACATATGATTGCTCTAAAATGGCTTTAATCCAAACAAACAATAACTTGAAGAAGATTACTATTGACGCTATTAAAAAGACGAGCACACGGGAAAAGCAGCTCTTAACGGCCAGGGGAAACAGCACCCTTCAAGGAGGTGTACCCATCGCTCAAGAGGGAGATTGAGCAACGTGCTGAATTAGCGGTACGTATGAATAATCGGTGTGTGCGTGTATTTGTACACCTTTTAGGCGAATCCGAGGGGCTTCTAACGCAATAAGGAAAACATACCTGAGTATAACCTCGTTTAAGCTACTACTCATCTGATAAAATAACTTTTTTCTTCATACGGGAAACACTAAGAAGGTTACCACTGCATGCACAGAATATAGTTAGTTCGCTACGATTGAAGACATTTTTTTTTTTTTTTTTTTTTTTTTTTTTTCTCTTATATGCATGCATATATACATATATATAAATGCCTTTTTAATTACTCGTGGGGAGTTTCTAGAAAGTGCGTTCCCCAAAGTTCAGAATTTTGCAATTTTTGCTTTATGCAATTTTTTCCTTTTTTTTTTTTGTTTTTTCGTTATCTCTTTCTTTTTTTTTTGTATTTTCGTTATCTCCTTTTTTTTTTTTTTTTTTTTTTTTTTTTTTTTTTTTTTTTTTTTTTTTTTTTTTTTTTTTTTTTTTTTTTTTTTTTTTTGTTTTTTTCGTTAATTTTCTATTTTGTTGATTTATCTTCCCCTTGCCAATTTAATATGTACCTCGAAAACGCCTTCACTAAATGAAAAAAATTTTAAGAGGGAAGAGTAAATCATGTTTGTGAACTGCATGGTAATACAAATTTTTTAATCATAAAAGGGATGCACTGTTCGTAAGAATTATATTATAACGCATAATAAATACAAGGTAAAGAGAATGAAGTGGGATCTAATAAAATAACCTCCATTTTGTCGTAATCCGTACAGCTACGACGGGTCCGCATAGGGTGGAAGAATGAGGGGGGGGAGGGCAATTGTGCTGTATATTTGCCCATACAAGTACATATGCAGTTGTGTGTATGTGTATGTATGTACATATATATATGTATACATGCAAACGGGTAAATGCGAGAATATTAGGCTTGTTGACCGAATGAACCACAGCAAGCTTCCGCATGATATATATTTATATATATATATATATATATATATATATATATATATATATGAGTGACCATATACGTTAATGTAAGTAGCACTATTTAACTACTTCTACTTTATAAAAAATATATATAAAAGAAAAAAATGAAAAAAAGCTGCAATATCCCCAAGGTATTAAGAAATGTGGACTATGCCTTATATTTAGTTACGGACGATAAATTTTTAAAAGATAAGGAAAATGTATGTGAAAAGTTTATCAACAAAGTGAGGGAGGGAATCATGGGAGGAGTGGGGTTGGTACAACTCAGATTAAAAAGCTCAGATGATTTATATTTTTATAATATGGCATTAAAAATGAAAAGTATATTACGTAAATATAACATTCCACTAATAATAAATAATAGAGTTGATATATGTTTAGGTGTAGGAGCAGATGGAGTACATGTAGGTAAAGCAGACATCCCAATAAACATTGCAAGAAATATTTTAGGCGAAAAAAAAATTATCGGAGCAACTATAAATTTCAGCAGTGAAAAGGATATTGAAATGGCAATAAATAATAATGTAGATTATATAGCTCATGAACATACATTATATGAGTCGAGTACAAAACGAACTGTGACATCATATGAACATGGAATAAAGGAACAAATAAATATATTACATAATAATATAAAATATCTTCAAAAAAAAGGGAAAATTTGTAAGAATGTTTATCCGATAACCACTCCTCCTATTATATTAATTGGAGGTATTAATACAAATAACATAAAAGAAACCATGTCATCTTTTCACGACACATGTGAAGGTGTTGCTGTTGTTTCAAATATCATCAGTGAACAAGCTAACCCATTTTTAAATGCTCTAAAATTAAAATTTGTTGTAAATAAATATAAATGTAGTTACAGTATTGCCTTTGTCAATCTGTTTAGTAGTTGTTTGCGTTATTTATTTTATAATCGATTAGAGAAAGTGGAAGGTGGAATGAATATTACGAATAACCTTTTCCATGATGATGGACATAATAATAAACATCATATGAACTATCAGCAGCTAGCCACAAACATGAAGGTACAAAAAAATGTGCACTATTTTTTTTTAAATAACCTTGACCTTCCAATCGTTGAATTAAATCACTCGATTGATATTAGTAACAAAATAAAAATGTTCCTTCTTCATTCGAAATATTTAAATTCCAATAAGGACAATTCTTCGCCTCACACTTTGCCTCAATTAAACAGTGCGAATCATGACCACTGTAAACGTGTGCATAATTTTATGACAAAAATTAAAAAGGAAAAGATCTTAAATAATATATTTATATTTATTGGAGAGAAAATGTATGCAATATTTAAGAAGCATTTCTCATCAACATTTTTTAAGTTAAATTATTTTTTTCTTATAACCAAAAATCCTCAACTTAATTTAGGCTCCTTTAAATTATTTGAATGTGATATAGAAAACGTTTCCATAAAATATAAGCAGAATTTTATTATTATAATTTTAAAAAGAAGCAATTTTAATGATAGTAAAATTGCAAAATTGGGTTTTTACTTATCATATTTTTTAATTGTACAAGAGAATATTACACCAGAATTTTTATCACGAATTGTGAGTGAACGGAAAGATGAAGACTGCGAAGAGCAACTGCTAAAATTTATTGCCGCTGTCAGGATATCTTTTGAAATTTTAGCAAATGAACACTTACCAGCTGAGGAGCTCATCTTTTAGGCGGGAATGTGCACATACACAAGTATACATGATACGCATGATACATGTGGTTTGTGCTGAATATGTGTGTGTGTGTGTGTATACATATTTATATATGCATAGCGACATTGGTAGAGACTGTATGTGAATGTATATATATGTATATTATATACTCGTGTGTGTATATTTATCCTTCCTGCGAGCGCGCTCCTCTTCCTTTTTTGATTTAAACTCCCCCTGATTGTGCGCAAAAACTTTTACACCATTAGAGATATAAGAATAATTTGATAGAGAGTATTTAAGCGCCTATTATTTGTAAGAGAAGTAACAATAAATTTTAAAAATTTTTTAAAAATATTATTTTAGTTCTAGCGCGAGATTTGTTCTACAAAAGATTTTATTTTAGTTCTAGCGCGAGATTTGTTCTACAAAAAATTTTATTTTTTTTCTTTATCCTTTCCTTTTTTTTCCTTTTCCGTATTTTTTCATTTCCGTTTTTTTTCATTTCCGTTTTTTTTCATTTCCGTTTTTTTTCATTTCCGTTTTTTTTTCATTTCCGTTTTTTTTCATTTCCATTTTTTTTTCTTTTTCCTTCTTTGTTTAAAAAGTGAAGTCATTTTTTTTTTTTTTTTTTTCTTCACCTTTTTACTGATTTGGTACCACTGTTTATATTTCACTAACTTGGAAATTTTTTTTTTTATGGAAAAAGTGGCGATGTATTATGAACAGTTAATAAAAGAAAAATAATAATAAAATAAAGTGCCCTATTTTTTTTTTTTTTTTTTATATTTTAACGATCTAATGGCTTTTTGGAAGCATCTTATAGCCAAAAAAAGCTGTAAAAAAAAAAAAAAAAAAATAAGCAAGGTAAAATGCGAACAAACAGCTAAACAAACTAAGTAGCAAAATAAATATAACCAACATGTTTATGTAGCAACATACATTCAATGTAAACTTATTAAAAAGAGGGGGCACTCAAGCTTTATAGGAACACCGTTTACAAGTTAGTATAATCTTTCATGTTGTCACTGTTATTTGTCATTGCTAAAATTGCTGTTCCTTCTACTTCTACCATTGTGTATACATATATATTTATTCATTTAATTAACGTATATTTATTTTCATCCTTTTTTTGTTGTATATGTGTATAAATATACACACAACCGCCCTTCCCGAACAACGACAAAAATCGCCAAACAAATGCACATTGTTTTTTTTTATGTACCTCTTCACACACTATAAATAAATAAATATATATATATATATATATATTAATTTTTTTTTTTTTTTTTTTAATTTCCGTTAACCTTGTGCTTTTATCTTAATGAGGAAATAATTTCCTTTTCAATGAAAACGTTTTAAATGTTACAACACTGTGATCTATAGAACAAAAAAAAAAAATTAAAAGAAAAATGAAAAAATAAAAAATAAAAAATAAAAAAAAAAAAGAAAAAAGAAAAAAGAAAAAAGCAAGCATAAATAAAGAATAAATTGAGGGAAAAAGGTGAGTCACAATAAAGCGTAAATCGAGGGAAAAAGGTGAGTCACAATAAAGCATAAATTGAGGGAAAAAGGTGAGTCACAATAAAGCATAAATTGAGGGAAAAAGGTGAGTCACAATAAAGCATAAATTGAGGGGAAAAGGTGAGTCAAAAAAAGGAGAAAGTACAGTTTTTATTCGTTTGAAGTATTTTTCTCATTTCTAGCCATTTTATTTTGTTTAACTTATTTAACGTACAAGTTTGTTCTGTGTATTGTACTTGTTGCTTTATGCTATTCTAAATTTGTGTGTGCTTTTTATACGTATATATTATAATGAATAACAATTTTGAAGAACCGAATTTTAAAGAAGGGGATTTGGTTTGGTGTATGAACACCCCTTCTACTCCAGAAAAGAATGATGTGCCCTATACATTATGTCGTGTAGTTGGAAAAATAAAAAATAATGATAGTGATGGTGATAATGGTCGTAATAATCATAATGATGGTAATGATGATAATAGTGGAAATGGTGATAATAATGGTAACGATAGTAGTGATGGGAATAAAGGTAGTAACTGCGATGAACAAATGATTCTATCTAAACACAACGATTGCAGTGGGAACACGTTTCCGAGTGATCCGAAGGGTTTATACAAAGCAAACAATTTATTTTTATTAAATCAAAAGGATATGCTAAAATTAAAATATATTAATGAACCAGCAATTTTGAATCATTTACACGAGAGATTTAAAAATAAAAAATATTATACTAAAATGGGCCCATTGTTACTTTTTATTAACCCACAAATAAATATTAACATAAATAATGAGGAAACTATTCGTAAATATAGATTCACAGAAACATTAGATGACTTAAATTTAAACGAATACCATGTTGCAAGCAACGCCATGAGGAACCTAAATTCGTTAAAGAGAAATCAGTCTATTATTATCACTGGTGAATCAGGGTCAGGAAAAAGTGAAATATCAAAGAATATTATAAATTTTCTTTCTTATACTGTAAAAAGGAGAAAGAAGGGAAAAGGCACGCTAGCAGCAGTAGATACAAGTGAGGAAGCAGAAATAGAAGCAAAAGAGGAAGTACAAGTAGCACCAGAAGCGGAAGAAGCAGTAAAGGTAGAAACAACAACGAACGAAACAGCAGTAATAGATACAGAAAAAACAACAGACACAGAAGCAGTAATAGATGCAGCAACAGACGCAGAAGCAGCAAAGGGTGGTGCTGACGCAAAGTGCGTTATTTCGAAATTGATAAAACATGCAGATGTTCTCATAGAAGCGTTCGGAAATGCGCGAACGGAGAAGAATGGAAACTCGAGCAGATTTTCAAAATTCTGTACAGTACATATAGACAGAGAGGAAAGGATAAAATCTGTGCACATGAAAAAATTTTTATTCGATAAAGGGCGTTTGACAAATAGAAGAGCAAACGAAAGCTCGTTTAACATATTTTATTATATTATAAATGGATCAAGTGAAAAATTTAAGAACATGTATTTTTTGAAAAATGTGCAAGATTATAACATATTAAAAAATGAGGGCAATATTGAAAAATCAATAGATTATTCAACTAAATTTTTAGAATTACTAAAATCTTTAAATTATATATTTGATGACGATAAGGAAATAGACTTTATTTTTTCAGTACTTTCAGCATTACTATTATTAGGAAATGTGGAGAGCGTAAGAACACTAGCTCGTAAGTCAATATTTCGTAAAAGTTTCTTATGTGAAAGTTCTCCTAATTATGAAGAATTACAGAAAAATTTAGAAAATTCTAGCGATGATTTACAAATAGATAGTAATACTAAATCCTTTTTAATTGCATGCAAACTACTTAATATTGATGCTGAAGAGTTGGTAAAATATTTCACAACGAATTATCTATTTAATGATGTAATACTTATGAAAATTCATAATGAAATGAAAATTCATAAAAAAATAGAAAATTTTATTAAGACATGTTATGAAGAATTATTCAATTGGGTGTTACATAAAATTAATAATAAATGCACAAATGGGATAAAGGAAGAAATAGGAAAAAATGATAATTATATAAATATACTAGATTTAATACACTTTGAAAATTTCCGTGAGCAGAACTCCTTATATGAGTTGTTAGTAAATACAAGTAGTGAAGCTGTGCAAAAAATGCAGATAGATTTCTTATATAAACGAAGGACACAGGAATTACAAGAAGAGGGAATAGAACTGTTCTATGATATATCAAGTATAGACAATGAAAAATTATATAATTCGCTAGTGCAAGGGGAACAAACAACATCTTCTCTATTTTCCTACTTAGAAAGTGTTTCAACTAAAAAATTATTTAACAAGAGCAATTTACACATCTCTGTAGTTAACGCATTTAGGAATAATAAATTTATAAAAAAGGACTATAATTGTTGTGATGGTAGTAATGATTATAACGATGACGATAAGGATGATGATAATCATTACAATAATGATAATGATAATGATAATGATAATGATAATGATAATGATAACGATAACGATAACGATAATGATAACCATAGCGAAAATCCATCAGAGTTGAATAAAAAAGCATTCGTTGTCGTACATTCGGGCGGAGAAGTTCTTTACCACACTGAGAACTTTATAGATACTAACATCGAAATTTTAACAAATAGATTTATTGACTTAGTTAAAAAGTCGGGAAATGTGTACATGCAACAACTTTGTACTGCCTTTAAATATGATGACAATGGTAACATAGTGGAGGAAAAAAGAAGGTATAGTATTCAGTCTGCTCTAAAATTATTTAGAAGGAAATATGATACTAAAAATCAAATGGCTGTTACAGTGCTGAGAAATAATTTACTTGAATTATCTAAAATGCAAGAGAACACCTTTTGTCATTTTATTATGTGCATAAAATCTAATAGTGGTAATAAGGATTTATATTCCTTTGACACAAGGATGGTCTTAAAACAGATAACGTATTTTCACATTGTGCACATGGGGCAGCTGAAAGGCCGCTATTTTCCCCACTCATTTCGTTTTTCTGAATTCTTGTCTATTTTCAACCTGAAGAAAGGTGGAGGAGAAGGGGGAGACTCAGTCACGACTAATACAGCTATCGGCTTAGCCAGAGGCAATCGCAACAATGGAGATGTGGATGAATATATTGAACAGGAAGACGATGTAAAGAGGGGGGTGTATAACAAAGAGGTCGGTAACAATAAGCTTGACATGGAAGTGGAGGATATGAAAGTGATGGAAGACTTGCAAGAGGAGAGGGATAACAAAATGATCTATGGAGATGAGGCCGATGGCAAAGAGGAGGCACACAATGAAGGGTTAGAAAGGGAAGAGGTTCAGAATTTGTTGAAGTCTTACAACATAAGTAGGAAGGAATGGATATTAGGAGAGAGTAAAGTTTTTATGAGCGATGTTTCACTCAAAATATTAATTAATCATAGATTTCCAAAGTTACCGGAATTGTTAAAAAATGGAGAAGATGAGGAGGAAAACTTGATTGATGATGAGGAAAATCCATGGAAGAATGAAGCAAAAGAGAGGACGATGTACTTAGACTGTGTGAAGTTAAATAAAAAACGCGACAGAAAGGAGGTAAAAGAAGAGGGACAAACAGAGATTGAAATGGAAATGGAAGGAGATAGGGAAATGGAAATGGAAAGGGAAAGTGAAATGGAAAGGGAAAGTGAAATGGAAAGGGAAAGTGAAATGGAAAGGGAAAGGGAAATGGAAATGGAAAGGGAAAGTGAAATGGAAAGGGAAAGTGAAATGGATATGGAAAGAGACAGGGAAAGGGAGAAAAGAGATTTATATGCCTATTCACTGAAAGGTACAAGAGAACTGAATAATGAAAAACAGAGATACGAGGATGACGAAGAGTTCAACGAAGAAGAAATAACCAGTGAACAGGAGGAAGAATTCGAAGTAGCCGATTTAAAAAAAATTGATGAGTATCATAACTATGATGGTGTAAATGAAGATGACCCTGTTCTACGTTCGAATAATGAAATTTGCAAGGAAGGGGAAGAAGAAAATCGTGAACTTGTTGAACCTACTGACAAAGAGGTTAATAAATCATTTGAAGTAATAGAATCAAATAATAAGGAAACGAAAATAGAAGAAAATAAAGGAGAAGACTCCCTTGAGGATTACGAAATGATGAACCTAGTCCATAGTGAAACTATTTTTAAAAATAGATTAGATGAACTAAATGACGATTTGAAAAAGTTCAACCCCATAATTAGTCATGTGCAGAAAGATAATGTGTATAATAAAGGAATAGAAAATCCATATAGTAAAAAATATATGCAAAGTACCATAAATGAAAAAAGCGACAATGAAGAGGAGAATGGTAAGCAAGATGAGGAGAAGTCTGGCAATACACATTCGGGAGAAGTCAAGGGTGAAAAATCAGCCGAAAATGAGGAGAGAAATGAACAGCAAAATGAAATGCAGAATGAACAACAGAATGAAGGGGAAGAGGGGGAAAAGGAAGGACACGTGAATGGAGCCGAAATGGGCGAGGATGATCCTAACAAGAATGAAGCAAAAAAAGGGGAGAAAAAGAAAAAAAAGAAAAGAAGAAGAAAGAAGAAAAGAAGTTCATTAACAAGTAGAAAGGAGGAGGAGGAGGAGGAGGAGGAGGCGGATCAGGAAAATAGGGCAGACGTGAACGAAGAAAAGGTAAAAGGAGAGGAGGGAGGAGATGATAAAGAAGAGATGAAGGAAGAGCAGAACGACCTGGATGAGATTAACAAAGAGAAGAACGACCTGGATGAGAGTAACAAAGAGAAGAACGATCTGGATGAGAGTAACAAAGAGCAGAACGACCTGGGTGAGAGTAACAAAGAGCAGAACGACCTGGGTGAGAGTAACAAAGAGCAGAACGACCTGGGTGAGGGCAAAGACGAGAAGAGCGACTTGGGTGAGAGTAACAAAGAGAAGAACTACTTGAGTGAGGGTAAAGACGAGAAGAGCGACTTGGGTGAAGTTAAAGCAGAAGTGAGCTGCCTGGGTGAACATACATTAAGCAAAAATGATACAGATAATGAAGGAATGAAGGAGAAAGAGGTACACGAAGTAGAAGAAGTGCATGAAGCAGACGCACAAGCAGATCACAGAAAGGATGAAGATGAGAATGGAGAAGATGTGAGGGATGGAGAGGCAGAGAATAATGAGAAAAAGGTGGAAGAAGTTGCTGAAGGTAAGATAAGAGAGTTAGATGACAACGAAGAAAACATGGAGGAGGATGAGGAGGAAAATATTAAAACAGATGAAATGGTGGAATTTATAGCAAAGGAACATGAAATGGAGGAAGAGCAGGAAGAGAGATTAGAGGAAGAAATAGTAAAGGGAGAGGAAAGAACAAAGAAGGATGAAATGGAAAGTGAAAAATCGCAGGAGTATATAATGGGAAGTGAAAAATCGCAGGAGGATATAATGGGAAGTGAAAAATCGCAGGAGGATATAATGGGAAGTGAAAAATCGCAGGATGATATAATGGAAATGGACAGATCACAAGAGAATGTAATGGAAATGGACAGATCACAAGAGAATGTAATAGAAATGGACATATCACAAGAAGATGTAATGGAAATGGACAGATCACAAGAAGATGTAATGGAAATGGACAGATCACAAGAGGATGTAATGGAGGAGGGAGATGGAAAAGAAGAAGATGATGCAGACAATAATGAGAAAAAAATGAACGATTTAACACAGCAAGAGGATATGAACATGTCGAATGAGGATACGAAAAATATGTTTGATGAAGACCCTGTTGATGAAAATTACATAGGTTACAATATAAACTGTTTTAAAGGTGTCCTGCCAACAAAGATAAAAAAAAACATGAATAAATTATTAAGTCATAAAAGTGAAGAGATAAATTATATTAAGCGTATGTTGGACTGTTATGATTGTACACAGGATGGCATATATGAACATTGTATTATTGAAACAAATTATGGAAATAATATTATAGAAGGAGAAGAATTAGGATTATATAATAATGCAGATTTAAAAAACCCTAGGAAAAAAAATGACTTACTTAGTCATCTAAATGATATATACATATGTCAAGCAAATGAAAAGAAGCACTTAATGACTATATTAAAAAAAATGGTATCAACAATAGAAATGGTACATGGAAGAAAATGGAATATCTTTTTATGCTCGTGTGAGTATTATTTTAAATCTTTTGTAGCTAATGAAGATAAATTAATATTGGATCAACCAAATAGTAGTGATACATTGAAAAATAAATTATTATATAATGAAGAATGTAATTATCACAACAATGAAAATGAAGAAGTTCATAAACATAATTGTAGTCCAATCGTAGAATATTTAACTCTACCAACAAACAAAGATACACATGAAATTTCTATTTCTAATAATGCTGATAAGAAATATATAAAAGATAATTATAATATCTTATGTTTTAGATCTAGAAATACTACTAAGTTAGATTTTATGAATTCTAAAGCTTTTTATGAATCGATACATTATAAAAAGGTACGAACAAAAAATATAACACATGTACATACTGATTTTTCTTATATGGATGATAAAATGAAATGTAATTTTAAACAACATGTTATAAATGAATTTATTAATAATCCTAATATTACTATGGAAGATATAGGAGATAGTCTCTTAAGCTTAGCTACTCACTTTTATCATGATAAAAAAGGGACTTGGTGTGTTTTCGTTTCTAAGAGGAAAGCTTTTACTGGTGTTGTAAATATTGTGAAAAATAGATATCTCAGAATGACTGCTAAGAATGGAAATAGACGTTACAACATCGTCTTGTTTGAGACGCCGGTTTAGGGGTCCGCCCGGGCGCGAATTGCTATCGACATATATATGTGTACATATTATATACGTATATATAAATATATATATATATATATACATTTAAATATATTTTTTTTTTTTCTCGCAATTAATATTGTGAGTTTATGTGAACAGTGAACAAAAACAAACCTCCCTATTTTGTGCACCCGTTGTATGTTTTTTTTTTTTTTTTTTTTTTTTTTTTCCTTGCCTGTTCACGTTTAAATTGTAAACTATTTTCTGAAAATGGCTATTTGAGAAAAAAAAAAAAAAAATAAAATAAAATAAAATAGACAAAACAAAATAAAGCGAATCAAAGCAAAATAAAACAAAATAAGGCATGTCAAAACAAAATAAACGCTCATATTAGGCATGTTATGACTTGCTCTCTTTCGCTGCTCTAGACGTTCCTTTTTAATGGTGTTCTTAAAGCGCAAAAAGGACGCACATACCAACATACATTACTTATATATATATATGTATATATATATACATGTGTGTATATACTTATATATTATGTACGTTTAATGCGCCCCGCTTTCCCATGTATTGTTGTAAACTCCCTTTTTTCAAAAGAACAATATAATCTTTTTGTGCTAAGAAATCATATTAAAAGTGAAAGGTAATGTCAAGGATTGTTCGTAATTAAATGAGAATGCATTTCGCCGCTAGCTACTCGCAAAATTTTTACTTTTTTAACTTTAGACAAAATTATAGGCTCTAGTTATTTCTAGAAAAAAGAAAAGAAAAAGAAAACGAAATTTTGAGAAGAAAGAAAATGACATTTTATGCAAAAGGAAAACAATATATCAATCAAAAAAAATATACATTAAAATGCGGGAGATGGTACATATTACATTGGATATATACGAATAACATATAAAACTTAAAAATTAAAGATTTAAAACTTAAAGATATATAATTTATAGATTTAAAAATTAATTTTAAAATTAGAAAAAAAAGAAAAAAAGACTACATGTACATGGATGTATAAAAAATAAACGACGTATATTTAATGGTTTAAAAGAAATTTCCAAATAGACAAATGGGTGGATACACAAATGGTTGTAATAAAACTATTTATTACAAATTATATAGAGCCATGTACTATTTTTTTTTTTTTTTTTTTTTTTATTAAATGTTGCACTGTTCGCAAAGGATTATACAATGGGAAAATAAAATCTTCTTGCATCATTTATATACGTTCTTGAAGAGTTTTTTTGTAGTACATATATTATGCTTTTGTGTGTTTCGAGATATTGTCAACACTTCACCCTTTTATTAATGACATAAATGCTCATGAGGAAAAAAAAAACAAACAAAAACACACACTCACACATATAAACAAACGCTTATGCGCATGAAGGCATGAACGTATGAACATATGAACATATGAACGTATGAACATATGAACGTATGAACGTATGAACATATGAACGTATGAACATATGAACATATGAACGTATGAACATATGAACATATGAACATATGAACGTATGAACATATGAACGTATGAACGTATGAACATATGAACGTATGAACATATGAACATATGAACATATGAACATATGAACATATGAACTTATGAACATACGAACACATGCACACAGATGTATATATATATGTACGTCTACTTGCCCTTCCCCCTTATGAAAATCTTGCTTATCCTTAACTGTTCTTGGAACCCTTCTTGTTTGTGTAGTCGAAAATGGTGCCGTCATCTGAAACTAAACACTCGCCTGTCATCCTTGCTCTCATCTCAATAGCTAACTTTTTACTTAAGCTACTTCCATACGTATTAATACCAAAATTTTTTGTTCGTTTACATCCACTAGGGCTTCTCCATTCCGCCCGCCAAGCTTGAACAATACCATTAATTCTTATCATGTAAACTCCTGCAGGTGTAGAACTTGTTTTATCTAGTTTGTTATAAATACTAACATCATCTATTTCTTTTCTCACATTTTTATTTATTCCATTTTTTTGACTCCCTTTATTATTAAACAAGTCAAGAGAAGAAGGATAGTCCTTTACTTTATGTTCAAATGTGGTACTAGGTGAGGACAATGACATATTAATCTCTTCATCTGCCATAGTTTCTTTATTTACTTTTTCATTTAAGGCAGGTATATATAAATGTATATTACTCTCTTGATTCGACATTTTAAAAATGTCAATGTTATTACCATCGTTGCAGTTGTAGTCGTAATCGTTGTTATCGTTGTAAACGTTGTTATGATCCTTATCATTGTTATGATCCTTATCATTGTTATGATCCTTATCATTGTTATCGTTGTTATGATCGTAAGTACTGTTATCGTTGTAACCATCGTTTTCATTATTACCACTGTTACCATTGGCAGGGACAGTCATATCATTTTTATTTATAAATATATTACTTCGTTTGCTATTTAGAATGTTTACTGGTATTCCTTTACCTCCTATAATTTCCTCACCGTTACAAAGTCTGCTTCCATCAACATTTGCATCTACGTTCATACCTACATTTACATCATCCACGTTAACATCATTGGCATCATCGTCAACTGCATCATCGTCGTTTGCATCATCATCATTTGTATCATCATCATTTCCATCGTCAACATGAACGTTTCTGCTGCTTCTTTCCTTATCATCCTTCTCCATACACTCATTATGCTCACTCATATTGTCCGAACACTTTTTCATACTATGGACGAGATTTTTTATACTGCTATTTATCATATCGGTAGTAGCATTGTTATCATGTCCGTTACTATCATGTGCATTACCTAAAAGAGGATTATTTGCGTGCGTATTATTTGCGTTCGTATTATTTGCGTTCGTATTATTTGAGTGCGTATTATTTACATATGTATTGTTATCATTTGCATAGTTACGGATGTCAGGTACACCCTCACTCGTTGCGTTCATATGATCATCTTCTACATTTCTGTCGATGGTTATTACATTGCAGCTATTATATACACCACTGCTATTGTTGTTATATGTATTGCTGCTATTATTATTATGTACATTATCATTATTCTTGTTAATTTCATTAAACGTAGAGTGACTTACATTGCTACTACCATTATTGTTATCTACGCTCGTACAACACACGTTCGATGAGAAGCGCATATCTGCATTGTTGATCATAGGGTGCGCCTCCACAGCTCTGCCGCTGACGCTACTGCCCTTGTTACCGCTAACACTACCGCTGGAGTTATCATTACTGTAAGTACTACTGTTTTTCTTCGTACTACTACCCTTTTTATCATCTACATTTAAATTGCTATTATTGTGATAATGACTCTGATAGTTTGAATGTACCGTTTTACTTTTTCCATGGAATTCGTCTACATTGAATGAATCAATATATGCACTATCTTTGATTGACTCGCTCTTCGTAATGGCACAAGTAGATGATAAGTCCTTCACATTGGCATTACCACTAACATTTACATTAGTATTCACGTTAGCATTCGCATTGTTGTTCTTTTTATACACGTGTTCAAATTTCTTCCTCGCGGCAATGGCCAGATTTCGAGCTCTCTCTTCACCAAACTTGTTGATAGAGAAATACCTTTTTTCTTGTTTTCCATTCGAATACCAATTAGCACAGAATGCTTTTTTCGAATCTTGATAAAAAACACCTTGAGGTAATATAACTGAGTTATCAAGTAGACTACTGTCACAAGCTCTTTTAGTATTTGACTTAGCATACGTTATAACTGTATCCATACTTTTAGGATTAGGATATTTTAAATATACATTCCGTGTCTTGCTATCTACATTACTCACATCGCTATTGTTATCTTTACTTTTCTCTTTCCTTCCACTACCGAAACTGTTATTACCTCCATTGCTTCCTATATTACCGCTTCTGTCAGAGCTGTTCACTCCGTTACAGTAGTCATAATTTAGGTCTACACTGCCGCTATAATTGCTCCTCCTATTTTTTAGATCCCCATGCTCATACTCCTCCTCCAATGTATTTTCTTCCAAAACATTTTTCCCGTAATATTCGTCATAGTGTTTGTTACCACCCTGATTTTGGTTCTTCATCCTAACTCTACCATCAGTTATATCAACACTGCCGTAATTATCCCTTGATATATCTTCAAACCTGATGGATGCTATGCCTTTACTACCAATGCTGTTACCAGTGCTGTTCGCATTATTGTTACCACTAGTTCTATTAATGTATTCCTCTTTAGAAAAACTTCCTTTCGCTGACTGCAAGCTGTTCCACTCCCCAAAATGGGCTGCATCTTGCCCCTTGTCATTGGTGTTACTACTACTATTAGCACCACCAAGACGACGAGAAATAGCAGAATAACCATCACAGCTGGATTCATTTTTGTAAGGATAATTTCCACCTTTTCCATAAGTATATTCATCATACACAACGTTTTCATAATCGAAATCATCTCTATTCTGGTTTGTTTCGTTCAACTTCTTCTCCTTCGTAGCACCGTCAAATATGCACAAACCATCAACGTTACTACTATAATTCATGCTGTCTGCATACTTATTATTTTTCCCGTTCCTTTTTTCCATCGACGTAATATTATTAGTACCGCTACTATTGCCGCTGTTGTTACTATTATTGCTATTATTACCACTGTTAGTGTTGTTACTGTTATCATTACTGGCGCGACAGGAGCTGTTATTGAGCCTGTGCTTCCCCTCTTCTACCATGCCGCTCCTCCGTTCATAGTTATTGTTCTCGGGTACTTTGGAATTCCTACCATTGATGTTGCAATTGCTATTGTATACATTTCTCCTTCCATCCCTCTTTTGAATGGGGGCTTCATTAGAATCATCTACATGTTCGCTCGTACTTCTGAGTGTAGTACCCCTTCTCGAAGAAATTCTTCTGTTTACTACACCCCCTTCATTATAAACAGTATTGTTCTCGTAATTTTCATTATAATTTTTAGAAACATCTACCTCATTATAATTATTTCTGCTGCCACTACTTGCACATTGACTATTCATACGTGCACCTACAGTGTAATTAGAGACTGCATTGGTTTTGTTTATATTTGTACTGTTTTCGTCAAGGATAGTATCACCCATGCCTTCTTCATTCAAACAATGATTGTTTCCATTTCCATTGCCACTACTTCCGCCGCTTCCACTCGCTGTGTTGTTCGCTCCTGCACTGCTTCTCTTCTTGCTGTTCTTCAAATTTTTTGTTCTGTTTTCAAAGGCAAACCTAGCCTTGGTGGCTAAATTCCTTGCCTCATCCCATCCATAATATTTTATTTTAAATCTTCTCTTTATCTGTTTTCCTTCTTCATACCAGCTACCAATCCATGCCTTTTGGGATCTATCAAAGTAAACTCCTCTTTGTGGTTTCAGCTCTGAAGCAGAAAATTTAAATTCGTAATTTTCATTAGCACCAACTACATCGTTATTATTCTTGACTTTTGCATTTACTCTTCTAGTACCCACCCCTTTGGAGGTATTACCTCCAGAAGAAGCTGCACCGATAGTAGTACCACCACCAGTCGCACTACTGTTAGCCTTACCCATCGGTGTGGGAGATCCATCTTTGTTTAGTTTTATCTTATCCTTGCTACTGTTTCTACCGCTCGTAATAAATGTGACACAATTATTCATTTTACCATTTGCATCGGGCATAGAGGAGGACTTAGTATTATTTACATCAACAGAAGCACTAGTACTAGTAGGACCTCCATTGAGGGTCGACATATCTCTTTTTCCATAATTTTTCCTTTCAACTTCATAATTGTTAACGTAATTCTGGTTAACCATTTTGTTCCTTCTTCCTCTACCATATTCTACAGTAAAATTATTTAAATAAAAGTTAACGTTCTTATTTCTTTCATCTTTAACTCTTAACTTGGATGAATATATATTACATAAATTTCCTTCATTATGATCATTTTTTAAATCTTTATTTTTGTTACATGTAACCATATTGTTGTATGATGAATTACTGTTTCTTGTATTACCATTTAAATACATGTTCTTGAGGTCTAATTTTTTTTTACCATCATTGTAAAAATTGTTTATAAGATGATAATTTTTTTCTTTATCTTCTAATTTAAGAAAGTTAATACTATTTTGTCTTTCATCTTCATCATTTTCCTCTTCGCCCACCTCCTCATCTTCCTCCCCTTCTTCATTATTATTATCGTTTCCATAGCCATTTCCATTTCCATTTCCATTTCTATTTCCATTGCTATTATTATTATTATTATTATCAATGTCATTATCATGATAATTATCTTGCATGTTTTCACTGCACCCTCTACTTTGCATCAATCTACGCTTATCTTTTTTTTTCCCTCTCCTTTCTTCTGCACCTAACTTGTCTGTAAAATCCCCCATTGCTCCTCTTCTCCTTCTAGTCAAGTATCTATGTAACATCATATCGTCATTACAATCATTGTAACCACTGCATCCACTGCAGTTATCGCATCCATTGCAATTGTTGCCCTCATTGCAGTTTCCATCGTTAAATAATTCCAACGAACTATTCAACCCCTTGTTTAAAAAGAGTGAAGACGAATGATTAAAATTAATATCATAATGATTCGATCTCCTTCTTGCGGGATTTTCACCAATGTTCTTGTAGGTGTTCATCTTTCTTTCACTGCTGCTGTTGAGGTTTCCACTACGGTTTCCACTGCGATTACCGTTACGCTTACTACTTCGGCTGTTATTACCACGTCCATTTGCACTTCCATTTGCACTTCCACTTCCATTTCCATCTCCATTGACACAGTCGTCATTTCCACTATTACTGGGTTCACCTCTAACGAGCAAGAATTTTCCTAGCTCATCGATGTGATTGACATTTTCGTTGTTCGTTTCATTCATGTTAGAGTACGTAAAGTTTGACAAGTACTCGCATAGATTGCTGCTCCTTCGAGGGCTCATAAATTTGTTGATGTTGCTATTATTATTACTATTGCTGTTATCGTTGCTGCTATTGTTATTACTGCTATTACCATTAATGTTAATGTTAATGTTAATGTTAGTGTTACTGCCAATGTGTGTGCTATCATTGTCCAATCCTACTAACCCACCTCCATTATTCCCTGCATCACTTGCACTAATGATACCAGCACTGATGACCGAACCTTCTCCTGGGTAGAAACCTGATTTATACAAGATAGAATTGTACAACGTGGACAAGCAATTCTTTATTTTGTTTTCGTTCACTTTACACCTTTTGTTATTCTCATGATATATCATGTTACTCTCACTCTTAGGTTGTTCTTCATCATTTAAATCATAATTCTTTTCGTTTCTTAAATTCTCATTATAAATAAAATCATTATAGTTACTATTATTCTTATCATTATATAAATAGTCGCAATATCTATTTGTATCATCCGTCAAATTCCCATGCTCCCTTTTCGACTTGGCTCCACCATTACCATTACCACTATTACTACTACCGCTACCACTTCCATTATTAAGCACGTATATATCCCCCTCATAAAACCTACAACTGTCCATGAACCCTTTTGCATTTGAGTTTTCATCACCACCAGTGCAAATGGCCTCATTAATGGTTCTACCTGTATGATGGTCCTCCACCCCCTTCATAAACTTGTGTAATAAACCACTATTATTACATTTGGAAAAGTATTTATATAAATGGTTATACACATCGGCTATTGACTTGTCAATTGTAGTTTCCCCGTTCTTGCTCTTCTCTAATAGCCCATACAAATACGACAGCATTAAAACGGTGTTGCTACTACCGCTGGCTGTATCGCTGATTGTACCGTTGACTGTACCGCCAACTGTACCGTTGACTGTATCGTTGACTGTACTGTTGACTGTACCTGCGCTAATAGAGCGCCCAGTGCCAATATCACCATTGTTACAGCTGTACAGGTAATCGCAGTTCTTCGAATCATCGTCTATTATATTACCATATGGGCATTTTAGGTCAACAAACAGGCTATTATTATTTCGTAGGGACTCCTCTATAAGGTGTTCTTGAATATCCTTGTGGTTCTTCTTATCTGTGTTACTTCCATTTTTCATATTTGTGTAGTTCTTTGAAACACTTTTGCTTATTTCGCTATTTAGTAGGTTCTTATATCTGTAACATGCACAATTAGTGCTATTTCCACTGTAATTGTCGCTTCCATTACCTCTGCTATTACCGCTGTTATTTCCTCTGGTACAACTGTCCAAGTGCACAGCACCCTGGTCAATGCCATTTACGTATGCTCCACTAACACTGGATGCATTCCCATCTCCCCCCAGAACATGGTTCAACTCGGCACTACGATTACTCTCCTCAAGGGGCTTCACTTCATGTATCATTTTGTCGTAATACAAATTTCCTTGATGTAAACTTTTGTTCCTAAGTATATTTAAAATATTCATTTTAACGTTTATTTCATACGGACTGAAAGCACTGTTATTATCAGCGTGTTCTTTATTAACATCATTATTGTTTTTTGGCTTAATAATGTTATAGACATTTAATGTATTTAATTTTGTACTTTCTTTACTACTACAACTGCCGTCTTTCCCTGTATTATGCTCTGTTAAGAAGAAACTAGCTATCTGACTAGGGTTCACATCTGAGAAGGGTATCTTCTCCTTACCACTATTACCAACGCTACTACTGTTGTAGTCGCTAATATGATGCGTGCATTTATTTGCGTTTTTACCAAAACCTTGATATAGATGCTTCATATCATTCCATGGATTCAAAGAAGATAAGAAATTATTTCCATTATAGTTCATTGCTCCACGATAATCTTTATTTTCCTCATTTAATGGAAAGGATCTATTATGTGTTAGATTAAACGTGCTAGTTATATTTGAGTTCAAATAAATATTTTTAAACAAATAATTGTTTAGAATGTTTTTGCAATTTGTGTGATAATGGTCATAGGTGTAAGGCAAGTTGTAGTAATCCTTCGAGTTATTCAATACATAACCAAGATATGTGTTATTATTATTGCTACATTTCCAGCTACTTTCGCATGTGCAATTACTGCTAACGTGTAGGTTATCGACTGGATCTTCTAGACTATCATTTAGCATATCACCTTTATTGAAAATTCCTCTCTCAGCATTGTTTCGCAGACCATTTTGTTCGTTGAAATTATTCTTACAGTTCAGTTCCCTTAGATTTAAAGTCTTACTCAATAAATAAATTTTTAATAATTTAAAAAAAATTTCCTTATTTAGAACATTCGTATTAGCCATGTTAGCGGAATCACTTGTGTTATTCGCATTACTCTCATTAGTGCGGTCAGTAACAGGATAACCACTGCCATTACTAGCGACATTACTACTACCAATACCTCTATATTCTTTGTTATTCGCGTTATCATCTCCATCATTGTGTTCATCAACCCCCTCAGCGTTAACTTCCTCGCTTCCCTTCTTACTTCCCTTTTTGGGTGCATCGGTAGTTGAGTTGCACTCGTTGCGAGTATCACTCTGATTGTTGGTAATTCCACTATCCTCTTTATTGTTCTTATCAGTTAGTTCTTCCTCATCATGATCGTTTACGTGGGCACTAATACTCTGTTCCACACACTTGCTCATATTTCCATCATACTGAAGCAGCATGTCCTTGATAAGATCCACTAGTTGCTTGTTGATACTAGAAGCAGTGTCGTTATCTCTAACATAAGTAGTACCATTTTTATTTCCATAATTTTCTGTATATGCCCTACCATCGTACATATTCCCATTACCCAAGAATATTCGGTTCATGTAAGAAGAAAAGCGATGATCATTGTTAAGAATGTAATTAATGAAACTGTCAAAACTGTCAAAACTATCGATAATGGGATTACGGATGCACATACAGTCTTCATTATTTTTGTGCAAATTTTCTTTTAATAAATGCATTTTCCTATATAGAATATCTTCCCTTATATCATCTAACAACAGAACAGAGAACTTTCGAATGATCTCCTGTTCGTCGTCGTGCTCAGAATATTTCCCCTGTTCGTTGCAATTGTAATTATTATACAGATTCGTTCGTTCCTTATTCATCCAGTTGGTAGCTATATGATATATCATTTTGCTATTTATTTGGTCGTCTACACATTGGTCTCCATTTCTGCGTGCACCTGCGTCTACTCCTACTTCTTCGACTCCTTTACGCCCATTAGTGTAGCTGCTTACCCAATGATGTAAAAACTGGTTTAGTAAATAGTTCATGTGTTCATGATTTCCACCCATGTTAACGTTTTTATATAAAGCTAATCTGTTCATTTTTTGATTCTCTATTTCGACAATTCTAAGATTATTTAACTTTAAAATTATGTTGTATAGTATATTTCCTTTTATTGCTAATGTACCTTTCCCTACTTTTATTAATACAGGACTAAATATAATGGAGTACGTGAATACATCTCTACAAAATAAAGTGTTCATGATTTTTTTTAAATAAATTAATTTAATCCTGCTTCTTCTCTTATTGATTTTTTTCACGTTCTTTATGTATGATGCTACATTAGTGAAGGCATTTGTTTTGTTCATGTTTCCCTCCTTTGGATTTATGTTCTTCGAGATGGAGATATTCAAGACAGATTCATTGTTCACTAATAACTCATCGTTTGAAGCAATTTCATCGATGTTTGGATTGTTCCCTTTCTTATTCTTCATATTCATCTTTTTCTTTTCACTCAGTAAATACGAAATATTATTTTCAGTCAGCGTGATAACAGTAGTATACTGCTTATTCTTCTCACCATTGACATTGTCCTTCACATTGGCATCTACATTGTCCTTTACATTGGCATCTACACTGTCCTTTACATTGGCATCTACACTGTCCTTTACATTGGCATCTACACTGTCCTTTATATTGGCATCTACATCGACATCTACATCGACATCAATATTAACATCCATGTTAACATGCACAACATCCTCATCCTCATCCTCATTCTCATCTTTCTTTTTTCCTTTTAGCATTAAATTATTCGACGAGTGACTGCTTTTATATACTGAGTCATACTCCTCTCCATCAAAATTAGCACACACTCCAATCTTCTTACCACTGACTTGTAACAGGTTTCCAGCTGATGCATCTAAGTCCTCCCCTTGCACTATACCTTTATCATCACTATGTATGGAATATTTTATATATGATAAAACATTTTCACTTAAGACATTGTTATGCTTATTCAAATAATCCCTGCTCTGATCTTCCACATAACGAGTATCTCTACATTTTTGATGATTCTCATCTACTTCATTTCTCAGATCCTTTTCTTTGATAATACAACCTACATGTCCTTCCTTTCTATCAGTGCTTACATCTAGACTGTTTAGTCCTTTATCAGCAAAAGTTTCATCGAAGTAGTTCTTGTTGTTCATACACGATACTTGTACATCTTCCTCCTGCTCACCTTCCTTCTCTTCATGACCACCAACTGTTTGAGCACTTTGAACAAGTACGTAATAATCTTTTTTTTCCTCTTTTATTTCTGACGATTCTATATGACCTTCTCCCTTCTTATCACCATTTTCTGCACACATCTCTTCAAATTTTTGAGGACATCTATTCCCCTCCTGAGATGTGTAATGCTTATCCATGTTTGTGTTATTTATAATATCCCTTGGTAATTTGTTATCATTGAAAAGGGCATTTTTCGAGTAACACTTCTTGTTCTCAACAAACCGTATTACATCTGGTGCTTCCTCTGCTTCTAACTCTGCGTCCACTATTACTGCTTCTTCCGATTCATCCTCATTATACAACTTCAACTTGAAATTATGCTCGTACTTATCCATCTTTGCACTGTCATTAATCACAGTCTCAATGCTAGTTCTCATGTAACTGGGAGCATAATATATTTTGTCTTCTTCATCATTTTCCTTATCTTTGCTCAGTATACTATTTGTATTTGCACCCGTATTCATGCTATATTCCTCTTTACCTTTGTCCTTTTTTATCTTCAAAGTTATATCATTATTATGTATATCTTTATCTTGTATTGTGTTATTATGCATAATTGAATTGTGCATTTCGCTGCTTACACAGTTTACATCGGTAGAAATAGTGTCTATCTTAATTTGCTTATGTGTGTAGTTTTCTGCAATGGCTTCATCAGTTAAGCTATGTTTTCTTTTTAAAGATCTATTTACACATTGGTTCTTCTCACACACATTCGCACTATATGCACATTTTTGTGCTTGTTGTTCATAATATTTTCTATTTTTCATTCTCTTTCTGCTTTTCCTTTTCGTTTTCTTTTCTGTTGTCTCTGTCGCTACTTCTGCCCCTCCTTCTACTTCTGCTTCTTCATCTTCCTCTTCCGCATCAGACAGAAGATTATTCGGTTTCAACTCGTACCCTTGTAGCTTTTCCTTTTCTTTTATACCTTTATTTAAAAAATGCTTGTAGCACGAAACAAAATCGCTAGATGATTTCTTTTTCAATTTAGTAAAACATTTTGCATAATAAAGAATAGAATTCATATCAATGTATGAACTGTCTATCGAAATAATTTTTCTAAAATGGTAAAAATATTCCTCGTCGTTATAAATATTACAGACCCATTCAGATGTATACTCTTTTAAATAATCAAGTATTTGGATAAAGCACATTTTAATATTACATAGTATTTGTTCTACATATTTATCAGGATCAGAATTTATAAGACCAAACATTATTTCGTTAAGCACCTTTTTACGTAGTTTTCTCTTCGTAGTTGTGTTACTATTCCCATTTTTACTTGACTCACATGTACAATATGTGTTGGCTATATACACAAGCAATAGTGGCACAGATATATTAGCTTCCTTAGAAACCTTTCTCTTCTTTTGATTATTATTATTATGATCATCAATAGAGTTATCCTTACTGACTTGTCCATTCGAAGTGCCATTCAAAGCGGTACTTGAGGCGCTAGTCCCACCAGTTGGTCTATTCCTAATAACATCGTTACTAGTACTACTACTACCGATGTTGCCATTACCTGCGCTTAAAATGGACCTTTTCTTTATCTCCTCAAATAATGGTGCATTATAATTTCTTAAATAATTGTATATTTTTATGGCTATATTTTTAAATAGGAAATCTTTTCCATCTTCAAATGGTGCACTCATTTGTGTATTCAAACATTCGCTGTTACTTTGAAATGTTTGACTTTCGTTGTATTTACTGTTTTCTTTATGTTCTCGCTTACATTTCAATAACTCATCATCTTTTTTTTCTTCCTCATTTGTGTACTCCTCTACATTTTTCGCATTTTGCACAATTTTATCATCACCTGGGTTTGTTATACCCGTGTCGTTATTTGTACCATTCACAGGAATGACAGAAAAAGAATTTCTGCTACTATTATGGAAGCAATTATATCCTCTATTATTATCACCAGTAATACTGCAACTACCTTCGATGCAGTAGAGCTTCATTAAATGTTCACATAGACAGTCATAATCTATGTGCATATCGCTTAATTGTAAGTCCTTATCCTGACATGTATAATTTTTCCTGTTCATATCATCCTTTTTTTCGATTATTTTTTCTAAATATAACTTTATTAATTTAAAGTGATCATCATTGTTTGCATCCCACATCGCACAATTGTTTGTATTACTGATAGCACAATCGTTTGCATCCCTATTATTAAAGGTACTGTTATTATCTACATTATTATGATTCCCATCGTAGTGAATACTTTTACTATTTTTAGAATGCTTTTCGTTGTTATACATTACACAGTTCATCATATTACATAAATCCCCATCATTACATTTATCATTCGAGTTAAACCTATTATCATTATCTCTCTTATGCATTAAATTTATATCAGCCATATTATTTAAACACATAGAATTTATCTTATTTACTTCATTAACATTATATGTATGTGTATTACCATCATTATTGCCGTTCAAAGCTCGTTCATTAGTTCTTATCCCTTTTTCAATCTCATTACTATTATAAGTACAATCCCGTTCATTAATCAGTGGAGTACTTAAAAATTCGATCATCTGGTTCTTCATAAAACTACCGAAGCATGGCATTCCCGTGCTACCATTATTACATCCATTATTACATCCATTACTACATCCATTATTACATCCATTACTACATCCATTACTACATCCATTACTACATCCATTACTACATCCATTACTACAATAGTTATTGTAACTATTTCTGGTGATGTTAATTTTGTTATTACCGCTTGTGTTACCAGTTCCGCTAACATCGGCATTACTGTTATTATTGGTTCCCTCGATAGTGCCCTCCCTCATATCTTTCTCTATATCTGCCATCCTTTTGCTGTTCCTTTCATTATTTTTGTCAATACACAGGTTGCACGTATCAGTGGCGTTCATAATTTTATTTTCATCAATAGTTGAATTGGAATCAAATGAATCTAAATTCTTGCCTTGAAAAATATTAGACACTTTTTTTAATTCATCAATATAATTTTTACAATTCTCTGCTTTATCATTTAATTTGCAATTTTCTAGATTTGTAATTTTGTCCATTGTACGTTAAATTTTTGGTTTTTCCACTTGAATGCAAATTGATTTGTTTTTGATCGAGAAGAAGAACATACATGCAAACATATATATATATATATATACATACGTGTATCGTTAATATATAAGCTTCCTTTTCTTTTAATTTTTTTTACAAGTTCACTCGTTTGGTCTACTTACAAATGTATCACTATGAATATTAACAAAATTTAAAAAAGTTGAAAAAAAAAAAAAAGAAAAGAAATAACTACAAAAAAAAAATTAGGACAATTCACATCTTTCATTATATTTGAATATGTAATTTGTAAATTTTCATATTCATAAATTTAAATAATACATTAACAAAAAGTATTGTTTTCTTAAAAAAACAAAAAAAGCAAAATATAAAACAAAAAAAGCAAAATATAAAACAAAAAAAGCAAAATAAAAAACAAATAAAGCAAAATAAAAAACAAATAAAGCAAAGTAAAAAACAAAAAACAAAACAAAATTAAAAAAACCTATTCTTACTTTTTCGATAAAGCAAGTTTCCCCCTTTTCGCGTATGAAAAGTACGGATACTTACACGAACTGTTGAGAAATGGTTTCGTTGTACTTCTGCACACGCTTAGGCACATACAAGTGTGTATGCATATGTGTATGGAGATATGCATATACCCATGTATATATAAATACCTATACGTGTGTACACACATATATGCATATATTAGAACAAACTCATGTTGTATTCTTGACTAATTCCCTCTTCGCTTCTATTAAAATACTACCGGTTTAATTTGTTTTGTGCCTTTTTTTTTTACTTACAAATTTTATTATTTTATTATTTTATTATTTCATTATTTTATTATTTCATTATTTTATTATTTTATTATTTTATTATTATATTGTTATATTGTTTTATTATTTTATTGTCTTATTGTTATATTTTTTTATTGTCTTATTATTATATTTTTTTACTGTTCTATTATTTTTTATTTTTTTTTTTCTTATACTATATCTTCCTTTATTTTCATTTCACAAAAAAAATTAAAAGAATAAAGACATTGTTTAAAAGTAATATATATAAATAATTTTTTTCTTTTTTTTTCTCTTCACGCATACATATATATAAAGACATGTTCTAAAACAAAACATGAGTTCAACAAAAAATAGCCTAAAAGAAATGTGCATACCTACGTGGTATACAAGTACATCTTAATGCAAGAAAATTATAATTAAAGCAAATTTACAAATATAATGATACGAATAAATGATGTAAAAAAAAAAATATATTAAAAATAGAAACGTTTTAATTTAAATACTTTAAATTAAGAGAAGAAAAAAAAAAAAAAAAAAAAAAATCCTTTTACACACAAAACAGTCATACTACATGCTTATATAAATATTAACACGAATAAACGTATATACATATATACATATGTTTTTATGACAAACAGTTTAAAAATAAAATTATATATGCGCACATATGCAAATACAAACATCTCTGTTTAGTAAAAAATACATAAATACTCGAATGGATTAAATAACATTACGTGCTGGAGTCATTATATAAAAAGTTAAGCAGTCGAGTGAAGTTCCGATCTACAAATAAATATGTACATATATATACACATACAAATAAATAAACTCATATATACATACATACATACATGCATACATACATACATACATATATACATACAAATATACACATACACACATACATACTCACATGCATAATACACATTTATTTGCAAGCAAGCATGTATATAGTTGTTGGTTCACTCGTGTACAAATAAATGCAGAAGAATATATATTTAATACAACATAATGCTAATTTTGTCTTGACCCATGTTTGGATCTAATCTTTTTATGTCACCCGTATCCGAGCCGTATAAATATGTATATATGTACTTGTATATATATATATATATATATATATATATATATTTATTTATTTACTTTTTTTTGTGTACTTAACATGAGTAGTCTACATTTAAATATAAGTTTTTTTCAATTATTTTGCTCAATGTACCTCTATAAATATTGGTACAGGTCTTGTACTAAATATACAAACAAACATATATATATAAATGCATGTACATAAATGCTTATTTTTCAAAGCTGTTTGACATAACATTTTAAAGCTTATTTAAAAATACAATTTACATCTTATTTATTTATTAATAATACATAAGAATAGAATGTAATATGTATATTCAGGTAAAAAAAAATTCTGGTAAACGAAATATAAAATGTGGTTATCATATATACAAAAATAAAAAAAAAAGAACTTACAACAATTTAAAAATACACATAATATATAAACTTAAAATACTACAATTAACTCAAATCCGAAAAGAATAAGGCAACATGTACATATATACATATATGGACGTGTAAATATGCGTGATTATGTGCATGTTTATATATAATAATATAGTAAGCCCTTTTTATTTATTATTCTTCAAAATATTCATTTATAATTAAGAAAAAAAAAAGAAAAGTATTACAAAAATATATAACTACAATTGGGAAATTATCATGGAGAGAGTGTAAATAAAAAAGGCTTAACTGGTACTTATGAAGAGATTTTTTATAAAAAATATTTCTTTTTTACACTGTTTTAATAATGAGGTGAGGGAAGAGTGAGAAAAAAAAATCAAATATGGCTACATTCATTTATTGTATAAAAGGAAACTATCCTTTTCTTTTTTATCATAATACCTCTTATGTGTAGTTGGGAAAAAAAAAAAAAATTGGAGCATAGGGAATAACACTGTTATATGCATGCATGCAAATAAAAAAAATGTAAAAAAAGATATAATTTTTACGTGAAACACAAGAATAAGAAAAGAAAAAGATGATGAAGGTCAAATATATGTTGTATACTGCATTACTTGGTTCCTTTATTTTTACTAATAAACAGTACCAATATCAAAATATTCAAGTTCGAGAACTCAAAAAAAAAAAAAAAAAATATATATATACATATATATGCTTATATACACATAGTGTCATACACGTGTAGTAAGCTAACACATAAAATACATATGCTATAAATATACATATGTACGTAATCATAAATTACAGTGTACCATTCTAGAGCAAATAAAAAAGTTATGTATGTTAAAATATAATGGGGAAGAATTATTATTATTTTATTTTATTTTATATCTTTTTTTTTTTTTTTTTTTTTTTTTTTATATTTGTATTTAAATAAAAAGAGTAATTTAAAATAATGTTTAACAAAAAAAAAAAAAAGAAAAAAGGAAAAAAAGAAAAAGATATAAAAAAGAAAAAATCACCTTAATAGCATAGGTCCAAAAAAACATACGTAAAATTTACATTATGAAGAAGAAAATGTATTTAAAATTTTGAAATAAATAATTAAAATTATTAAAATTTTCTTCTGGAATGTCATATTTACTTATGCAGCATTTTAAAAAAGGAAAAAATTAAAAAAATGTATATGGTAAATGTGTTACATAAACATGTATACATGTGGGAGTGTATAATATATATATATGCACGTATTTGTACACATTCGTGTATGCACAATTACACATGAACGTGTACACATACGTATTTGTATATTTTTTGCGTATCTCCGTTCTCAAAGATCAAATTAGATCAAAAAGGGAAACGTGGAAATATTTTTATAATAAAACTGAAATTTTGTTTGTAAAAAAAAAAAAAAAAAAAATGCACTAACGATGACATAAAATAATTAACGCTTTAATAATTGTTTAATAAAAATTTAAAAAAATAAAAAAAAAAGAGAAAGAGAAAATTTATTCAAAAAAATGTCATATTTTAATTGTGTAAGCAGCACGTGCAGTTAATATACATTTATATATATATATATATGTATACGTGTGTGAACGTATTGTATACACACTTTAAAAGAATTACACACATGCACAAAAGCGGGAAAAAAAAAAAATACATATTTGTATGTACATATATAAATTTACTCAGTGTCGCGTGCTTATGTTGAACACTACGGTTTAAAATAATTGTGCAAGGGGAAATAAAAGCCGCTTCAAATTCATTTACATAATTAAATATAAAGTGTGTACAAACACATGTGCAGCAAATATAAGAGAATAATTCTTTTACTGGAAAAAACAAAATAAGGAATTAAATTTACACTATATGCGTTGATCCTTTTTAATTCGACATAAAAGCAAAGTAAAACAAAAAAAAAAAAGGAAAAAAAGTAAGCGTTTATATATATATACATATATACATACACTTGTGCAAAAAACAATTATGCACTTTTTTGTTCCTCTTTATTCTGCAATGAAATATTGCTTTTTTTTTTTTTTTTAAAGATATACTTATGATATGGTTAAATGTAAAGAAATAAAAATACGTAGTAAAAAAACCAAAAAATAATCATTTATTCAAATGTTAAATTCTGCTACAGCACTTTATAGTATTGTTATATTAATTCGTTTGTACTTATTCTCTCCGTGAACTATTTTACCAATGGTATACTCAAGCAACCATCAAAGAAATTTATATCACAAAAAAAAAAAAAAAAAAAAAATTTGACAGTATAATCATATATTCCAAAAAAATCATAAATATAATGCGAACATGTGTAATTATAATATACCCTACAGATTAAAAGAGAAATATTAAAAGGTGGAAAAACAAAAGATGAAAAACAAAAAAGGAAAAATTTCCATACGCACAAATTAACACATGATACGGTATAAATATCTTATTGTCAAAAGTGTAAATTAAATTTTGCTATATCAAAAGAAATTAAGTTGCACATAATGATTAAGGTTTTTAAACATTCTCTATTAAAATATGCAGCGTTTTATTTTTCAAACATAATGTAAAACATAATTTTGCAAAAAAAAAAAAAAAAATTTTGGTTAAATTGTTGAGATATGCAACGTTAAGAACAATTTTGTTTTCGTAATGGTATGTTATGAAATCTTACGCACTCATTTTATTTCAGAAAAAAAAGGAAAAAAATTAAACAAAATTATACAAAACTATAAAAAATAAAAGTAAAAGAAAAGTGAAGCAAATTAATATAAAGAAGATAAAATAAAATCAAATTAAATAGGCGACAACAAATAATAAACTCATATTAGTTTTATTTACATTCATCATTTGATAATTATTTTTATGTTCTGCACTAGTTTGCTTCTTTTTATTATTCTTGCTGCGATACATTTACGTACTCATGTAGTGCGCACGCGTATGTTTGTATATGTGTGTACATATATATATATATATATTTGTATACTTGCGTACAGCGCATGCTAAATTAAGCAAGTGTAAACCCGCACTTCTCCGTACTCATATGTGCATTCTTCATATTTTAAGAATAACTTTTCCGTGCTACATTTTTAAATGAATGATACTTGTTTTAAACAATTTTTTCGTTAAAAACTGAAGTGCACTAAATATAGTATTACTCAATAAAAAAAAAAAAAATAAATAAATAACCTCTAGTTCACATACTTTTATTATTTTATTATAATTTTTTTTTTTTTTTTTGAAAACATTTATTTCTCTATGCATAATTATGTACAAGTCATAATTTTCCTTCTTTCATGTTTACTCTTATATGCATTAAATATGTACTCATATACATGTATACACATAAACACATATACATATATACAAATATATATATAAAGAAAAATTTTCAGAATGCACAGTACACAGTGTTTTTAAATTTTTTATTATGCAATTTATTAAAGCTCTATTTATATGCACTCATATTTCATGTGTTTTTATGATTAATGTATCTTAGAAAATTTTTAAATAATCTCTAAAAATTTTCTTGCAGGTACATGTTTTAAACATTTTTAAAATTATATGGCGTTGGCTATAAATTTGTACGTATAATTTTTCTCCTTGTTAACTGTATTTAATTACTGTCAATACTATGTATATATTATTTATTTATTTTTATTTTTTTTTTTAAATATTATATAAAAGTATACACTTTTCAATATGCAAAAATTTTTCTCTGTTCGAGTAAAACTTTCAATTACATTTCATTAGTACAGCTAATTGTTTTACCTGAACATATCAGCAAAAAAAAAAAAAAAAAAAGAGTTTTTTTTTTTTAGTTCAATAACTTTTTGCTGTCATTTTAAATAACCATCAAAGTATGTTCTTTAAATATGCGTAAACAGTAAGTACACATATGAGTATGCACAAAAGTGTTGACAAATTAGAACAGATCACAACAGAGCTTCTCATATTATTATATACACCTTACTATTTACAAAAGAAAAAACAAAAGTATATTTTATTACATAAATAACGGTTATTCGATTTTTAAATACTCAAATTAAAATGTTCTGATAAAAAGTTATATGCACATTTTTTTTAACAAAAAAAAAAAAAAAAAAAAAAAAAAAGTTGAACGTTTCAAAAGAGAATTGACATGTTACACGTGTATAGAACTACCAATTTTTCAGTCTCCTATAGATATATCGTAATTATTTCACGATACTTCTTTTTTTGGATAAATAGAATCCTTTTGTTTCTTATTATATTCATTGTATTCAAAAGAATAATTCCTACAATTTCTGCGTTAAAAACAGACAGTGTATGGTGTTAACGCCGTAACAGTGCTTTTTTCCTTTGTATATAAACATACTATGTAAACAATATATGTGTGCATATGCAAATATAAATATGTGTGCAATATATGTATGCGCACAGTGTATATGTTTACATAAGAGTACAATTTATATTAGTACATATGTAAACGTGTATCCACTAAATTGTCCATATGTTCATTTAAAACATGCCCAAAAAAGACAATCATATTGTCAATGCTTCTCTGTTTGCAACAATTAAAAAGAAAAGGAAGGCACATATCAACCATTGAATGATAGCTTTTAATGCCTGAACTTTTTAAGCATTCTTACTGCATATAAAAAACATCAATAAAATATATCAAGTTTTCGCAATATTTTGCCATTTTTTGCAACAGCGTTAAAATGATGCTTATTTCGAACGAGCACATAAAAAATCAATCCCACAGTTCTTTTTTACGGATGTGAGTTTATACAAATTATATCCTTAAAAATTAAAAAAAACTGAAATAAAAAGATGAAAAAATAAAAAAAATAAAAATAAAATGGAACAAATGGAACAGGAACAAATAAAATAAAGCAAATAAAATAAAGCAAATAAAACAAAGCAAATAAAACAAAGCAAATAAAACAAAGCAAATAAAACAAAGCAAAATGAATAGTATCCCACATAAATTCAAGCTCTACGCTATAAATTTATATACCATTAATATTGAGTAGACTATTTTTTTTTTTTTTGTTGAATTTAAAAAAAAACATCATAAATATAATGTTTTAATAAGCTCATTATAAAAAATATTTTGTGCCATAATTTAATATATTGACCATTTTGTTTTCCGTTATTGAAGTGAAGCATTTTGCAGCGCTGTTGCATAAAATATGTTTTTTCTTCCTCTTTTTGTCGAAATAAAAAAATTAGCACAAAAAATATACCCAATTTATTCTTCCGTGCAAAAATATATAATAAATATATACATTTTAAGCATAAATGATATACATATATATATTTTAAGCTTAAATAATGTACATATGCTTTTTCAACATAAATAGTATATATATATACATATATATATTTTTATTTCTACATAACACTTATACATTTTCCTCATAATAAATTCATTTTAAGCATTTTATATACATTTTCATCATAAGATACATATATTCACTCATAATATATATATTCTTATCATATATTTCCCCCCCTTTTGACTTTTTTTAACTCGTAAAAATGTTCGAAAAGTGAAAATGTCGTTAAAAGAAAATTGTAGAGAAAGAATATTTAGTGTAATAGAGAAAATAACAGAAATAAGCAGATACGTTATTATGGTTGTAGATAAGAATGCTTATAAAATATTATCAATGATTTGCAAAAATGAAGAACTGTTAGAAAGGGGAGTTTCTTTAATAGAATTAATTGACACCAAAAGAAATAGTTTACAAGATTTTGATTGTATATATTTTATAAGCTCGAATATTCAATCGGTTGATATGATATTAAATGATTTTAAAGATGAGAACAATTCAAAATACAAAAATATTCATATATTGTTTACCTCCAATATAGGAAAGAACAGTGAAATACTTGATTTATTAGCTACTAACGATTTTATGTTAAAAAAAATAAAAAGTTGTGCTTGCATAAATTTAAATTTCTTAGCTTATGAAAGTAGAATTTTTTATTTTGAAAACAATTTAAATTTATATGATTATTATCCTTTAAAAAATTCGGGTATTTTATTTGAAATATCCTCTAAATTACTTTCTGTGTGTTCATGTTTGAAAATATGTCCACAAATACGTTATCAAAATTCGGATTTGTGCAGAAAATTTTCAGAAATATTTTATAATAACATGAAAACATCAGACACAGCAAGAAATAAAGGCCCTAGTGACGATTTAATATTAATATTAGATAGATCTATTGATAGTTCTATTTTATTTATACATGATTACTCCTATCAAAGTTTGTGTTATGATATTTTAAAAATTAATACACAAAATGATGAAGAGGCAGGAACACGAGAGGGAAAAGAAAAAGAAGAGGCTCATACAGTTTCTTTCGAAATTACAAATAATGATCAAAAAAAAGAGCAGAAAAAAGCTGTCTTATCTGAAGATGATAGTTTATGGTTAAAATATAGACACAGTCATATACAAGAAGTGAATGAACATATAAGAAATGAAATATCTGCTTTTACTGAAAAAAATGCAGTTGCCAAAATTCAGAAGAAAAATATTCTAAATCCGAACGAAGCTTTGGATGCACTGAGATCATTACCACAATATGAAAGTATGATAGAACAATATTGGCTTCATGTTTATTTATGTGATAGTTGTTTTATTATTTTGCAAAATAAAAGTGTTGTGGACGTTGGTTTAATTGAACAAGACATATGCTGCAATGTGGATAAATATGGAAAAGAACTTACTCACTCGAAAAATGTGAGTAGTTTAAATTCATTAATCACTAGTACTGATTACGATCAAGAAGAAAAAGCGAGATTATTATTGCTATATTTTATTAATTATATGAATATAAATGAAAATGATAAAATGAAAATAATAGAATCTGCCCAACTCGGTTTATTTATGCAAAAGTTCATAAATGAATTTTTAAAATTAAAATTACATTTGAATTATATGTATATAGATGAAAACTTATCATCCTCAAATAGAGTTTACCATATATTAGATAAAAATAAAAAAAAAATTAAATACTACAAAAATGTTGCTAGAAATTCCAAATATGAATTAAGTAGACATGAACCAAATATAAGAGAAATAATTTTAGAAATACATGAAAACATTTTACATAAAGGGTTGTTCCCCTTTGTAGATGATAATAATAATATAGATCCAGATGTAAAAGACATAAATTCTTCCCCTGAAAAAAAACAAAATGTGTCAAGAGGAACAGTGTGGGAGTTCAGAACGGAGTTAAAAAAAAAAGCGGAAGATGAAAAAAAGAAAAAAATTATTATTTTTATCATTGGTGGTATATCCTTTCCTGAAATCAAACATATATATGAGTTGTCAGAGAAGTTAGACTTAGATATATATTTGGGTGGAACGGCATTATTAACTAGCAACATTATTTTTAAACAATTTAAAGCATTTTCGAACTTTTAACCGGAATTGGTCATATATTTTACCTTATTTTTAATATATATATATATATATTTTTTTTTTTTTTTTTTGAGCTAGCCATATTTAGCATCTTTTTTAAAATTTTTTTTTTTTTAAGCTAGCCATATTCATTTTTTTGTGTGTAGTAATATGTGCCTTTTATGGTCCACATTTAGAGTATATTTATATATACCAATTTCGTAGTGTGAATATGATGAAAATACATTTTTATGAAGCAAATTAGTAGATCAGCATTTAACTAATTTTTGTTTGCACTATTTCTGGAATGTCTCAATTTGAAGGTAGTGTAGCATTTACCTGAAACTGTGCATATGCAGGTTTATACTTACGTATGCATGAAACTAATTCACGTCTGTATTCGCACATATTAATTGGTATTATAATACATTAGTATACTAGGCGATGTCAACCGATGTTAATTTTTTGTATTACATATATACATATATAGGAATAACTCAAAATTAAATCGTCTATTTGTTTTATTGTTATTTTATTATTTTACTTTTTTATTTACTTTTCATTTATTTATTTATTTTTTGTTTTTTTCTTTTTAAGTAATACTTTGAATTAAGGGAACTGTTGTTGTTGGAGCATATTAAAAGGCATAAGAGTATGTTTCAAAGTTTTAATTAAAAATTTTTTGGTATATATATATATATATATAAACATGTTCATATATATATATATTTTTTTTTATAAAAAAACATGAATACTGTAAGAAAAAGAATCATTTAATAAAGTGGAACAAAACGTGAAAAAGAAAGAAAAATGTTTCGACTACAAATTTTAAATAAAAACAAATTGTGCGCCTACTTGCTCGCATGTACGCATGAGCGCGTGTGTGCATATATATGTGCATATATATATATATATATTTATTTATATATTTATAAAGACATATACTCATTTATGAGTTACATTACAAACCTGCTGGGGGTGAACAAAAAAAAAAAAAAAAAAATCATTTTTAGTTAAAAGCTCAAGGTTCATAAAAGGTAGAGCAGTGTTCATAAAAATGTGTATGCACAAAAATAAGCGCTTACAAGGGAGGTGAAATCAGCAAGTAAGCTGCGATTGGTTAGAATGAATGTTGGTTTCAAATATTAAGGTCCTTATTTTGTTAGCAAACTCTTTTATTACCTCTAATGTTTCTCTCTTGTTTAAATGCTTCAATCCATTGGTTAAATTTCTTACTTACGTAATGAGTTTTTTCGTTATGATCCCGTTGTGTGATACTATTCATATTATTATTTGGATGTATCATTTTTTCTATTATAAAGTATATGCAATCGCTCCACTCTTTTAGAAGATCATAATTGAAAAGAATTTCTCTTGTTATACCTCGATCTGTTAGAACATTGCTGTTTATGTTAGTTTCATTTAGTTGATTATTACTACTGTTTGAGTATATATTAGAGTTAACATCTGATAATATATTGCTATTACCAGTATGATTATCTTTTGAAAGTATTTCAAAGGGTATTAAATAGTAGGGAAAATTATGAATATCAAAAATGTTTAAGTAGTTGCTCGCATTTCTTACTTCATCAACATAAATGTAATTGGAACTGCTTAAAATATTTGGTTTTTTATCCTTTGAAATTTCAATAATAAATTCATAATAATTTTTTCTAATTAGGATAGACAATTCGATATTACCCTTTTTGTTTTCAACATGTGTATTTTGAAAAAAGGCTACGAAATAGTTGGTATACGTATCAGATGACTTAGTTAAATTAAGGAAATATTCTTTGTCGTATATTTTGCAGTAATGTTGAAATATAAGATTGCTCTTATATGCTGCATTACTTTTCAAATAGAAAAGAACACAATAGAAGCATTTCCACTCTCCGTTTTGCATATATACGTAGGTATACCCTTTTTTGATGATCATTATGTCGTATATATCCGTCTCGTACACCCTTCTGTTCACATTTCTTTTCATGTGTTGCTGTATTTTTGCTGCGTTCAAGGGTTGTAACAGGTCGTTATTCATAATTCTGTACACACTAGAAGGGGGAGCTGCCAAGTAGGTGGTAGTGGTAGTAGCACCAGTAGTAGCAGCATCTGCAGTAGAGGCGGTAGCAGTGGCCGTTGCTGTGGTTGTTACAACGGCAGATATGGAGGTGCAGGCTTCCTTATCACTTTTAAGCGCTGAAGAGAATATATAATTTAATTTATCTAAAAATTTTGGCTTACTATTATTTATGGCCTGCTTGTCTTCACTAAATAAAGAGTGAAAATCATGGGTATTGGTATCTCCCCTGTTCTTTAGACATTTATTAAAGCATCCACTATGGTTTCTAAGTTGACTGCTTTTTTTATTATTTCCTTTCTGTAATATATTATTCACGTTATGATTACCATTGTTTAACATATCTGCTACTTCACTCGGCAAATTGGCACTGCATCCTGGAAATGAATCATTAATATATCTTACCTCAACTGGTGAAAAAAAATTTTTGACCTTGCTTATTTTGCTAGAGAAGTTATTAAAAAGGCTTACATAAATATCGTATACATTTAATAAGAACATATCATCTTCTTTATTATTATCTTCGTCTGTTTTATTATTCCCATTATTTCTATTTTTGTTTACAACACAAATGTCATATATGTATATAAATTCTGATCCATCAACGTCGACATATTCCTTATACGTCTGTTCCAATAAACCATTCAAATAGTTAAACTTGTATGTATCACTTTTATATGTATCTTTTATATTTCTGATTATTACTTTTTTGCTATCTTCATTAATCACTGTGTTGTTTCCTTCTACTATATTTTTTTTTTTTTTTTTTCCATCATCAGTGTATAGTCATCCACCATATTGATCCTTTTTATTAATGTATTATTTGAATTGTTCTCCTTATCAGAATGGTACCCATCTTCATATGGAATACAACCTTTATTATCCCCCTCCCAGTGGTTGCTGTTTACCTTTCCATTCAATGATAAACACTCCTTATTACTGTTTTGGTAGAAACTCTCTTTCTTCGTGCTCTCTATCTCGTTCTGTTCCTTTTTTAAAATATTTACATCATACTTATTAGATATATTTGATTCCCCACATGCTCTGTTCAAACGAGTAGACATGCATAAGTTCAGGTTATTAATTTCACTAGACTTGTATTCTGGATCGCAAACGTTTTCTGCGCAATTCGGCTTGAACGCACCACTCGTGCTAACCTCCTCTACCGTGCTGCTTACGCATTCGCCCAAACACTTCTCAATTGCGCACTTTTCAATTTTACATTTCTCAATTCCATACTCTTCGCTTCCAAATTTTGTGTTTACATCCCTCTGATCGACTGCTATTTTCTCCTCTCCCTTTTCTACATTGCTATCATACGAACAAATCGTTTCGACACTCGAAATGCTCATTTTCTCTTTTTTCAAATCGTTTCCTGAACTGTTAATAATATTTTCATCGCATCTCTCTAAAAATAAAAAAAAAAATAAAATTTTTTTTTTTTTTAAATAAAGGAGTCAAACTGAAAAATAAATAAGCATGTGCTGTTAAGGTAAAATATGCTTTTGTAGTCAATGCACATTTCTTCTCTCTTCACATTTCGAAGAAAATGCGTCTACAGTAATAACTGGAGTATCAATTATAATATATACATGTGTATGTACGTGTGCATGCACATAAGCACGTACATAAGCCCGTATGTAAGCATGTATGTATATATATGCACATTTTTTTATGCCGTAAAAAACGTGCCTGCGCATTTTGCTAATTGAACAAACATTTATCTCATTCTATTTCGTCAATATAAATGTTCACAAGGTGGAATGTAAAATTGCAAGAGTTGCATAATTGATTGGAAAAGCATGCAATCATATTTCTTCAGTGTGTGTAACAAACGATTTGAAATGAAAAAAAATCCCATCATTTGGCTAAGATAAAATGACAAGAAATTTTTTTGCTTTCTTGTTTTTTTGTTTTCGTTTTCGTTTTTTTTTTTTTGTTCTTTTATTCTTTATATTCTTTCCTTTTTTTTTCGCTAATTCATTATTGTTAAACGTGCCATTTTAACACCTTACCGTTCTTCCATTATAATTTTTAGGTAAATCGAAAAAATGTGTATAAATGGGTAAAACTATTTTTTTCTTTTTCTTTTTTTTTTTTTTCTTTTTTTGAATGCATACTATGCACTGTTGGTACTTTAAGAACAAATAGTACGACAATGTTATTTCATTTAGTTCGTCATTCGACTATTTCTCAGGTAAACACTAGCATATGCACAGCACTGTTTCTCAAAGACGCACATGTGGACGTGTAAATGATATATGTATGTGCATATATACGTGCATATGTACGTGTATATGTATATATATATTTATGAGTATATTTGTGTATATTTATGTGTATATTTATGTGTATATTTATGTGTATATTTATGTGTACATTTATTTGTAAATTTATGTGTATATTTTTTTTTTATTTTTACATATACGGGACCCTAACAAAGAGGAATCCACGTCTTACTTAATTTTATAAATATATGCAACCGTAAACCCACAACTACAAATGTATACAACCTTAAAATATGCATGTCCAAAAACAAAAATGAAAGTATGAATATTATTGCATTTAAATAAGTACGTCTGGTAACAATTATACATAAAAGAAAGTCCATTTATTTATTTTTATTTTTATTTTTATTTTTTATTTTTTATTTTATTTTGTTTTGTGTTTGCTCTTTCACTTTTCCTATTTGTTATTACCCTTTTTCCTTTTTATGTCTTGTTTCGAAATACCCTCATCAAGGACCTCCGTTTGAGTGTGTTTTTCGCAAGCAACGAAAAGCATATTATTCATTTTAAAAAAATAAAAGGAAAAAAAGGAATATGATAATAAAAATGAAAGTAAAAAAAGGAAAAATGGCACAAAAAAATCTTCTACAAACACTTCTACGATATGCGAATAAATCATTTATAACAAGAAGGAAAGGTGGTAGGTTTTTAGGGGAGCACTATATTCCTGCATATGTACATGTACACGTATACGTTTAAGTACATGTACACGTATACGTTTAAGTACATGTACACGTATACGTTTAAGTACATGTACACGTATACGTTTAAGTACATGTACACGTATACGTTTAAGTACATGTATACATATATGTTTAAGTACATGTATACATATATGTTTAAGTATATGTATACATATATGTTTAAGTATATGTATACATATATGTTTAAGTATATGTATACATATATATATGCATGAAAAGTGTTAACTAAAAAGAAGAAAAGTCAGCCCTCTGTCACCACCACCCCCATACATAATCAATGCTTTCACACATATATATGTACCTACACATATATATGTACCTACACATATATATAATCGTAAGTACACATATACATATATATATTAAAACGGCGCGTAAACACACATGTACAACTTTTTAAGGAAGCACGGCAAAACAGGAAAGGAAAATATATGTACATAAACCAAAAATTTGCATTTTTTATTTTTTTTTATTTTTTTCACGTTATAGATTATTTTGTAGGAAGTTACTTTGTTTTTATCATTTTTATCATTTTTATCATTTTTTTCATTTTTTTCATTTTTATCATTTTTATCATTTTTATCATTTTTATCATTTCTTGTGTTTCCTTTTGTGTCCTTTTCTTTTCTTTTCTTTTTTCTATCTTCCGATGAGGTAAAAATTTTTAAACTTAAATTACGGCATTGCTTTTGCGCTAGCACAAACACTTATATTGTCAGATCAAGTAAAAGGAAAAAAAGAAAAAAAAAAAAATTAGAAAAAAAAGAAAGAAAAAACAAGAAAAAAAGAAAAATAGGAAAATCAAAAAAAAAAAAGAAAAATAGAAAAATAGAAAAATCAAAAAAAAAAGAAAAATAGGGAAAAACAAAAAAAAAAAAAGAAAAATAGGAAAAACAAAAATGACAACAAAAAAGAAGAAAAAAATGAAGAAAAAATTAACCTTTGTAAAAATTGATATATAACGTGAACAGAAAAATAAAAAAGAAATTAATGAAACGTGGAAAGCAAATTTCCCATTACTATGGTTGCAACGAAATAAAATAGGAAAATTCGACGGGTATATTTTACCTATATATAGTAGTAGTGAGTAGTAGCACACATATAAAACAACAAAGAACTGAATGTGAAATTAAAAATAAGTAGATCATAACGCTTCTATATTATATAGAGAAAACCTTCCACACGGGATTACGTACCTTTTATTTTTTCCCTTTTTTTTTTTTCCTTTGTTTTTTCTTCAATATTTTTTTTAATCCTATATTTTTTTTCTTAATTATTTTTCCTTTTTTTTCTTCTCTACTTTTCTTACTTTTTTTTTTTTTTTTTTTTCTTTTTTATCTTCTATTTTTTCTTCTATTTTTTCTTCTATTTTTTCTTCTATTTTTTCTTCTATTTTTTTTCTATTTTTTTTCTATTTTTTTTCTATTTTTTTTCTATTTTTTTTCTATTTTTTTTCTATTTTTTTTTAAAAATCTTTGAACAGGCGAGAAATGGAAAGCTCCACTTGAAGTTCCCGAAGGGGGGAAAAAACATTACCATAATATAAATAAAAAAAAAAAAAAAAAAAAATATAAATATAAATATATATATATATGTGCATAGATTTATGTACATAGAATTATATACACATATATATGTACGTAGGCACATGTACAAGACACATGAACACGGGCACGTGCACATAGATATATGTACATGTACACAAAACCGCTTTGACGAAACAGTTGAGCATCCTTTTCTTTAACAGCTACAACGTGTTTATACACATATACAATTAACCAGAACACTGCTACTGCTACTGCTACTGCTACTGTTGCCGCTAATGCTACTGTTACTCCTTGTTTTTTAAATCAGGTAACAAAAAGGGAAGAAGGGAAAATCATATTTGTTTTACTCTTAACAACAACATTTCAAGTGTGTTTGAATTTTTCAATTTCCAATTTTTTGGTTTGCCATTTTTTGTAGGGCTTTGGAACCCTCGAGGGAAAGGGAAAAGGAAAGGGAAAGGGAAAAGGAAAGGGAAAGGGAAAGGGAAAGGGAAAAGGATGGGCAAAAGAAAAGGCGAAAGAAAAGAGAATAAAAAAAAAAAAAAAAAAAAGAAAAAAAAAGCAATACTCCATCATTCGTTTTTATAAATACATTTACTTATTTATCGCTTAGCTTTACCTATTTTTCATTCCTAAAGAATAAAAAATAGTGTGCTATAAAAAGGAAAAAAAAAAAAAAAAAAAGCTCCTATTTTGATAAATCAATGCGCAGGCAACATGATGAGTCCAAGGGAATTTCAAATAAATCCATAAAAAAAGAAAATTAAAAAATAGTTATATACATATATCTATTATGCGCATTACATATATAAATACATATATACGTTTATTTGCTTCCTCACGTATGTACAAAATTAACTTCCCTGCGGCATACGTTTTTCTTCTCTCTCTTATCAATTGTTGGAAAAACGTCTTGTTTATTTTATTTATTTATTTTTTTTTTTGCCGATCTTCAACTTGCAATTAAGCAGTTGAAGTTGCAGAGGTTGGAAAAAAAAAAATAATAAATTAAATAAAATAAATAAAATAAAATAAATAAAATAAAATAAATAAAATAAAATAAATAAAATAAAATAAAATAAAATAAATAAAATAAAATAAAATAAATAAAATAAATAAAATAAAATAAAATAAATAAAATAAAATAAATAAAATAAATAAAATAAAATAACAAAACGAGGGGGTAAAATGTGGCAAATATTTTTGCCTCCCATCTTGAGAAATCGTAGTACATTGTATTTTTGAAAAAGTACAAAATAATACCCCTTTTTTTTTTTTTTTTTTTTTTTAAAAAACTCTTTAAGGAATATTTTAGCATTTTAAGAATAGCAACAACTTGCGAATATTTTATTTTAATTTGTTATTTTGCGAACTTGCAAAAAAGCTGTTTCGTAGTATGTAAAGTGCTATGAACGCGCAGAATGCCATACGAATACGCATGAATAGGCCATAATATATACATATATATAAACATTTATACGTGTATATATGTATATGTGTATATATGTATATGTGTATATATGTATGTGTGTATATACGTATATGTGTATATATGTATATGTGTATATATGTATATGTGTATATATGTATATGTGTATATACGTATATGTGTATATATGTATATATGCTTATATGCCTGCTTGAGAGAGTAGAATAGCGTAAAATTCGTTGCTTGAATGCTCTAAATAGCTACATTTTTTTTCGTATCATCGGTGATAGTGTCCCTCAATTACATTGAATTGCTCCTTCGGTCTTTTGGTTAATCGATCTTTTGCCACATCGTTCTGTTGATGAATCCTTCTGCTGCAAAGGTAATACACTTCGCATACTCGTTTCGTACGCAGCATTTATGTATGTACTTCTGTATATATACGTAGAATTACTGGCAAGCGTGGTCCAAACTTTGATAATATAGGTTTTGTTCGATCCCATACCCACATTTATGCTAGGTCCTTTGTAGGTAATCATGGAATCACTGCCATTTAACATGAAATTGCCTTTAATCGAAAAGGCAGCTACGAATGTAAAGGATATAATATCGCACATAAAACTGAATGATGGGGTATATTTCGATATGACTAAATATGATACAAACGAAATAGTAAATAATCTTGAAAATAATAATATATATAAAAAGATAGAAGCAATGAAGCATATATTAATTGCGCATATTTCGAAAAAAGATGTGTCTAATTTCTTTTTCGATGTATTAAAAAATATATCAGTAAATAATTTAATTTTAAAAAAATTAATTTATAATTATTTAATATTATATGCGGAAGGCAATGCTGATTTGACAATGTTAACAGTTAATTCTTTCAAAAAAGATTTAAATAATAACAACTACCAAATAAGGTCATATGCTCTTAGAGCTATGTCTTGTATAAAATCTATCGATATGATTACCATTTTAATTGAATCATTGAAAAAGATGTCAAAGGATAAATCTCCTTATGTTCGTAAAACCTGCGCAGATGTTATACCATCTGTATATATCATAGACAAAGATCAATTCATATTTTTGAGGAAAATTGTTCTCGACCTAATTAGTGATAGGGATCTTATTGTTGTGTCGGCAGCTGTTGTGTCTTTTAATACTATATGTATATACGGTAACGTGGAGGACTACCAGTGGAGTAATAAAGATGGAGGGGATGTGCAGGACGAGGTAGCAGAACAAATGAAATATCCTTACAACGCGTGTGAAGCAGACACGCCGGAAAGCGGTAACGTGGCTCATAGGAAAAATGGCATCAACTGTAGCAACGAGCTCAATCACAATGGAATCTGCAGCCACAATAGAAGATTCATCCACAATAGATGTTACAGCAAATCATTTGAGGGATCCCCTCAGGTGGACAACTCCTTACATTACACAACCACTGATGAGATTCGGAATAACAATGTATCCGTTGGCAGCGAAATGGGGAGTAGCACTGCGTACACGAGTGAAACAGATTTGCCTGGTTATCAAGATGGGTCTAATAAACGTGTAAATAAATTAATTCAAAAAAATAAAGTAAAAGATGAGGACCCCCCACATTCTGGCAAAGAAAATAACAATATAATGTACAACAAGGATCATGAAGAGAAGCACAGGTTGTTAAACGACAATTTTTATCATCTCTACAATTCCTTATCCTTTTTACACCCATACTATTATAAACTATGTAAGTATTTGTTACTTATGCATCCCTTTCATCAAACGTATCTGGTGGACCTGCTACTGCGATACTGTCGAATGTTTTACAGGGATCCAACCAAAAGCATCAAAGACAGACTAATGAGGATGAAGCTACCCCATTCCAATGGCTGCGATGAAGGGGGGGAAGAACAAAAAGATAGAGGTGCAAATTCAGGTGGAAGTCGGAGCAGCAGTCACAGTAGCAGCTGTAAACTTAGTCGCAAACATGGCCTCAAATCGAGCAACCAATTGGGTCCCTCCCATAGGAGAGAGGGAACCTCGACATTTTACATGAACAACGATGAAACGTACAAGGAGTACAAAAATTATGAGGTGGATATTGAAATATTCATAGAGAAACTTCTGATTCTGTTAAGCTCCTGTAGCTATAGTGTCGTCATAATAGCAACCTCATCCCTTTACCATTTGACCAAGTTCACATATAAAGAAAACATTGTGCAGGCAATTTTAACAAGTTTAATAAAAAGCACTATAGAAAAAAATGAAGAGATGTATGAAATATTTTTAAAAAGTGTTAAGCCATTAATTATAGCTTTAAAAGAAAATTTTTCTGCATATATATCTTTCTTCTTTATTAGCTGCAAAGATAGTGTAAGTAAAAAATTGTTGAAGCTTAATATTTTATATTCACTTATACATCCAAGTAACAAAATATTGGTATTAGATGAGTTACTACATGCTCTATATATGCCTGATAATGATGAGTATTTCATTAAAAAAGCTTTTTCCATTATTACTGATATAGCGTTAACAAACCCTGTATGCCTCTCGCGAGTGATGAAGTATATTATGATTATGCTTAACTCGAATATAAATTTGTATGCATATGAATCAATCCTATCCCTTAGAGTATTATTACAACATAGTGAAAAAAAACAAATCATTAAAATCGCTTCTTTTTTATGTAAAATTTTATTAAAAATAAAAACGAAAGATGTACAAATTTCTGTTTTATGGACCTTAACAAATTATCAAAATTTTATTGATCATCTTTTATTATTTGATGTTGCTAGGATGTTAGTTAAGTCTTTTCAAAAGTACGACGATATTATGAAAATGCAAATAATTCATTTTGTTTTTAATATTTGGAAATTTAATTATGCTCATATTTTTTTATCTCCCCTCTTTGATGAACCTCCAGTTGATTTGTCACCAGCTGATGCTCCTCCAACGGAGGGGGGGCCTCTTTCCATGTTAAGCGGACAAAGTGGCCATAGCGATCATAGCAGACAAATAGGTCAAAATCGCAAACCGAGCCAAACGAACCACATTCACACTGAACATTCATTGTGTCTGCATTGTAACGACAAACAGGTGGGAGCTCTTGACGAGGAAGAAAGAAAGAGTAGACCCCAACTTTACAATGATAGGAAAACGCACATAAGAAGTAGAAGCATTTATAGTGAAGAGAGTAATGGTATTAGTACAAAAGGTGATATACATAAAAAGGAGGAGGATAAAACAAGTAGGAAAGAAGCATTTAAAATTAAATTAAAAAACGATTTTGCCAAATTTGAGCAGTTATGTAATAAAACATTCCTTCTAGGATTAAAGGATGAAAACTTCGATGTTCAGGAAACTAGTAAATTTTATGTTCACATTATGCTTAAAATAAAGGAGTTGTATTCAAAGAATATTCTCAAATACAGTGTTTTTAAAAGGGATCTGTTTAACGAAAAAATAGATGATTACTCTTTGCCATTGTACTTTTTGAAATGTGCTATTATAAATACGGGTGCGGTGGTTAGCTCACCTTCCTCTGGTTTATGTTCCAAGAGCGTACGAAGCGTAGGTGGAAAAAATGGGGAAGGCATATTAAGTGGAAAGAAGGTGGTAGACGCAGTAAGCGGAAAGAGTAGGGAAGATGTAAAAAGTATGGCACACAGAATGAATGATACCTTACTGGAATCATTACAAAATTATGATGCAAATCTGAGTTTTAAGGACAAAAAGAAGACTCAAACCATATACCAACTTAACACAGTTTCAAATATTTTAAATAAGAAGTTACCATCTTATGTGGACCTCCCAGAGTTTGCAGAAAAGGATTTACCAAAAACGGAGCATATCAACAAGGAGGATATAAAAACAAACAAAAATACAATAGCAAGTGTTTCCTCAAAAGATGTAAAATTAAAAAACAGTATTAACAGTATGAACTGTATGAACAGTATAAATAATATGAATAGTATGAATAGTATGAATAGTATGAATAGTATGAATAATATGAATAGTATGAATAGTATGAATAATATGAATAGTATGAATAGTATGAATAATATAATTAATTCACGTATTTTTTTAAATATTGATGATTTTTATAAAGAGGAAACGTTAAAAATGGAGCAACAGAAAAATTGCGGTATGTCAACTGGTAAAGCGGTGCTAATCAACGGTGGTAGAAAAATTCAAGGGGAAGATGAAGAGTCGGATGACGAAAAAAAGGGAAAGAGTATTGGTCCAAGTAGTAGTGGTGGTTTTAAAAAAGACAAAATTTTAGGTATAAGTAAAAGAGAAAATTCAAACATATACAAAGACCAAATGTCGAGCAATTTAAAAAATGGGAAAACACTCGAAGAACAAATTGATGACATTGAGGAATTTTTTTTCAATGATGAAGATTATGAATGAGCAATAAAAAAAAACAAAAAAAAGAAACAATAATTCCTTTTGCACACATATTACTTATTATGTCTAATTGCCATTTTTTATGAACGTTCATATAAATTTATCCCGAGAAATGGAAAAAAATGAACAGGTCAGGCGAAAATGGGTTCGTTCGCAAAAATGTGGACCAAAATAAGTTAGTCAAATTTGATAGCTTCTGACGTGTTCATTTTTTTTTTTTTTTTTTTTCCCTTTTTTTTGTGTGATCATAGAATAAATGTTATTACTTCTTAATTTTACTTGTTAGCGTTCTCGAATTTGAGGCCAAATATATGCAAAAAAAAACCTACATACTGTAGAAAATTTGTAATTTTGTTCATTCATTTTAAAACAAATTTAAATAAAAAATATAATTGTGAAATAATTCATTCTGATAAGTTTGGTAATATCATGGCAAGTGGACCTGTGGGTGCATCTTTTGCATGTTTCCGATAAAATATTAAGGGAAAAAATGTAGACATGCGCCAACCACATCACTTAACTGCGATAGTGGATAGGTAAAACGTTCGGCCGTATATGTTGTAACGATGTAATGTTGTAATATGGTAGAACAGATGGCATGGAAAACACTTCATTTGACATTGTTTTTTCTAACCTTATAATAAAATGTATGACAAGTTGCTCATATTACTACGTATGGAAACTACATGCTCTATGTGTTAACGTCTTTTTACTTCTCTTTTATGCTATATGAAATTTTTAAAATATTACTTCAGTGTTAACGTTGTAAGGAAGATATACATATGCATATTTTGTTTGTACGCACTTATGCACATATATGTGTGTAACGCAAAAATTACCAAAAAAAAAAAGCTCATTTCGTTTTTATTTTCTTGTTTTATTCCTTTATTGTTACTTTATTGTTACTTTATTGTATTTATATTCTATTTTTTTTTTTTTTTATTTTTTTTTCGTACCATAAAGTACGCGTGGGCATGTAGCAATACGACAGTTCAAAATGCGTATCTACATATTATATACACACATACATGTATACACGCATGTATACATGCATGCATATGCTGCTAATTAAAGCAACAGACCAACCGCCCTAGCGCCCTCCGCCAACGCTTCCACCTTTCCTGCATACCTATATTTAGCTCTATCAAATTTTACTTTTGAAATGCCTTTGTTTAAAGCTTTCCTTGCAATGTCCTTACCAATTTCCCAAGCAGATTTAATAGTTCGGCCATTATTTACAACTCTGTTAGTTGCCTTTTTTCTGTATGTCCCTATCAGACTTGATAAATTTGGATCTTGAGAACAAGAGAAACATAATATGTGCCTGTTATAATCATCTATCACTGTAGCGTAAATATGATTGTTCGTATTTTTAATTCGTAGTCTTGGTATTCTTTTACCTTCTAGTATTTCTTTATCAACATCTAAATTTCCGGAATGGGGAAAATTTTTTTTCTCTACTTTTTCCACATTTTCCTTGAGCAGATTTTGCAAAATTTTCTGTAACGAGTGGGCAGGGGAAAGGATGTGAATGTGGAAGCACATGCACTCATGTGGGTATATATATACATATCCACATTGCATATATGGACATATAAACACGCACAAAATTGGCACGAATGCGCTAATGTATGAACAAGCACATGAGCACATATGCAAATGATACAGGTATATATGGTGCGCTACATATATCTTGGTTCTGCCAAATTTCTCTTTATTATTACACTCTGTTTTCTTGCTTTTTTTCCTTTGATGTTTTTGTTCTTCCCTGTGGTAATTTGCTCAGTTGTGTTTTTCTTTGTTTTTGCAAAAGAAAATAAAAAAAAATTATTGCTTGTCACTACCCTTTTATTAATTATAAAGCTTTCTAATATACCAAAATACGTTAAGAACACTGGAATCATAAGGACAGCGAAAATGTACATATTAAATGTACCATTTAATTTTTAATAAAACAATGAAAGGGAAAGAGGTGAGAAGAGTAACATATTAATATTGTTCCAGTTTTTCAAAACTAAGAAGGCTACATATAGATATATGTACACACAAGCATACATATGTACGTGCATAGGTACATATAACATAAATTGCCTTTTAAATTGAAACAGAATAATTAACTGTTACATGGGAACAGGCGTGTTTTCGTAATTAACGCAAACATCCGAGGGGAATAAGTTGAAAGAAAAAACAATAAACATTAAATAGCGTAAATATATATATGTGTACATACATACGTGTATGCATATATATATATATGTATAGCTAAACAGGACCGAATTCTAAATTTTTACAAAATTTACTGAAAAGAAATTTTTTTTATTTTATTTTTTTATTACATTATATGCATATGGCAATTTTTTTTTTTTTTTTTTTTTTTTTTTTACAATGAGAAAAAATACTAGTGTTATAAATGATTTACTTTAAGAAATAATACGAATGTTATTTCATTGTACTTAATTAAATATTCAGGCACATATTACCATTTTGTCATTATATTGTACATAAATGTATGTGTATGTATGTATGTATGTATGTATGTATGTGTATGTATGTATGTGTACGTACGTATGTATTTGTACGTATGTATGTATGTATGTGTACGTATGTATGTATTTGTACGTATGTATGTATGTATGTGTACGTATGTATGTATGTATATATTGTGCGTACATTAATCATATAATCGAAGAAGCATTGTTATTATTCAGTTGCTCAAGAGGAGGGAACACACTGGAAACTTGTCCATAATGAATGTAATGAAGTAAGCAAACCGATGGGGGTGAAGTAGAAATTAGAGGAAAAATGTGTCAGTTGCGATGTTGTATATTATCGGGGAGTAGGAAGGGGAAGCAATTATATTATAATTTTATTCTATTTTTTATTTTTTTTATTTACTAATTTTTTTTGCTAGTTCATTTAAACAGCTGTTAAGATAATTTGGCGGTCCGTTTGCATGCGTATATGTATACATATACATATACATATATATATATATGTTTATTTATGTATATTTGTATGAGTACATTTATGTTAGTGCATTTATATGGGTATATACAAATATACCTGTGCGTGCACATGTATATGTGCACTGTTAATTTTAAAATGGTCGGAATGACGGGAAATGGGGTACTCCACGAGGGCATCGTGAGCACACGGTGTGTATTATACATTGGAAATTAAAAAAAATAATAATTGTAGGGTTATAAGACAAGGGTGCAGAGGAATTGGAAATGCAAAGAAATAATGAAAAATAATAAGCAAGAGTGAAACATTGGTATCTCAAAAAAATCGATGTTCAATTTTTTATCGAACTTTCCTGTGTGCTTGCTAATATAGCACTTGCCACGTAAAGGAATATAAAGAGGAAATAACCGTACGTTAACAAGTACTATGAGTGAGCGTAATATATATGAATGAAAATAATTTAGCAGTAAGTGAAAATACAGTTTTGTGTTATTACATAAATGTATATATGTTATATGTTATATGTATTGTAGAGAATTAAAAATTGTTCTTAATGAATGCAATAACTTAATATCGTTCGATACAGTCATTGTACTAATTTGTTCCCTACATATATACTACTCTGTCGATCTGTTTACCACTCTGTATACCCTTCTGTTTACCCTTCTGTGTACCCCTCTTTTTATGGTATCGATATAGACCATAAACAGATTAACGCTTAGTGCTTATAACTTTTGTTAATATGACTTGTACATATGGTATTTATTTTTCACTTTGTTCCGCTCTTCTTTTCTTCTCTTCTCTTCTCGTCTTAGATATGTTATGTTATAGTATGCACTGCTCTTTTTTTTTTTTTTTTTTCTTTTTTTTTTAAAAAACATTATCCGCATATAGCAAAAGCGTACAACACTGTTAATAGTGTATGCATCAGTATATGTATGTGTATACATACATACATTAACACATACGTATGTACAATTGGATATGTTTGTGTTCACACCTTCGAATTTTATGCTCAGCAGGATTTTTTTTAAAAAAAAAATTTTTATCCCTAGCGGCATCTGACGTTTGATGCCTTTAAGCATTCTGTTCGCGTCCAGTAACGTGCATATACATGCGCACCCTTCATGCATACATTTCGAACAAGGAAAAAAAAAAAGAAAAAAAGAAAAATTGTACATATATATGTATATGTACATGCATAAACGAATAAACGAATAAACACATGCATGTGTACGGCCGTACGTACCGGCGCACTTTTACAATTCATATGTACGTTAGGTGAAACTAAATTTAAAGGGTAGTGTACGTACGTTTTCTAGTAAATCTTAATTTGACACACCATGTACATTGACTTAAATATATGTACTACACGTATATACATGTATATATGTATGGGTATGGGTATGTGTGTAGGTATGTATACGGGTATAATTATGGGTATATGTATGTGTATAGGTGAGTGCATGTATATATGTGTACCGTACACGCTAAATCCTTTGGAATAATACCTATTTAACGTCTTAACATTTTTACTGTAATACCAGCATAGCTGCTAACAAAAAAAAAAAAAAAAAAAAAAAAAAAAAGCCATCATACAATTTCGTACTCTTTTAGGGTTTACACGTTTAATCTTCATTTTTTTTGTTCGATTTACATGTACATGTATATACATATATGTATATTGCGCATATGTGTACTTGTGTACACCCACATATGCATATTCATACACACGCAAATGTAGAGAAACGAAATAAAAAAGTAGACCTCCTTAAACTGATAGACATAATAATGTTGTTTCACTTAACTCTTTTTATTTTCATCATTTTTACATAAACATAAGGAAAGCATATATATATATAAATATTTAAAAAACATTCAACGCGTAAAAGCAAAAAAAGTGCTAAGTGTGTGTGTATGGACCCAGGGTAGAGAGGAAAAAAGAAAAGAAAAAAGAAAAAAAAAAAAAAAAAAAAAAAAAAAAAAAATGGAAAAAAATGACATAAACAAATCAACAAAAATTTTGATCAATAACAAAGAAATAGACAGTATTCAAAGTTTAACCACAATAAAAAATTACATAAAAATTTTTTTTGAAAAAACGTTTATACAAAACTCGACAAGTAGTGAAACATTCCAGTACAAAAGCAAAGCCTTGGAAAACACATTCTGGTGCGCACAAATAGTAAGCAGAGGAAAAAGCCAAGTAGCAAACTGAATTAGCACACACAGTTGTACAAGCAGCTCCATAATCAGTTGCATATTAAGCGTGTGCAATGAATTTGAACCAATCTTAGTAAACCAAAAAAAAAAAAAAAAAAAAAAGAAAAACTGCAAATGTGTAAAGACTAATGCACATGCTCATACATCTCTGCAGATTTACACGAGAATAATTCTGTTGTCTTGCTTCTTCTCTTTTGTTGTATCTTGGAATCAGGTGAAGCAGGAAAAAAAAAAAAAAACAAGGAAAAAATAAAGAATAAAATAAACAAACAAATTTTCCGATTGTGTAAAAAATGCGACTCCTTCAAAAAAATGCAAAATAAATGAAGGAACTCACCCAAAGGGTCAAAAAGGAAGGCACATTGTTCCTCTTACATATCGTATATTTTTTAGTGCTAATTTTTTTGTTTTATTTTTATTAATTTTTTTTTTTTTTTCTGCCCTCACGTGATACCTTCTCTTCACACAGAATGTAGCACTTATCGGCAAGGACGGACTCACACCAGCAAGGGAATACGTCAACAGAGTATTTGAAGAGTTAAGGGGGGAAAATGTATGGACAAAATTTCAGAATTTTCACTCCCTTTTTTGGCTCCTTCCAGTTACCGATTTTGTTATTAACCTCTTGCCGCTCGTAGGTGAGTGCAGCTAAGAAAAAGCAAAGGAAAAAAAAAAAAAAATAAAACATAAAATATTAATAACATAAAATATTAATAAAATAATAATAATAAATAATAATAATAAATAATAATAATAAATAATAATAATAAATAATAATAATAAATAATAATAATAAATAATAATAATAAATAATAATAATAAATAATAATAATAATAATAATAAATAATAATAATAAATAATAATAATAATAATAATAATAATAATAATAATAATAATAATAATAATAATAATAATAATAATAATAATAATAATAATAATAATAATAATAATAATAATACAAAATAGTACTAAATAGTACTAAATAATACAAAACAGACATCAGAATGTGTTCCCACAGCGGGCAATTGCACATTACAACGCGATATCTATAGATATACATACGCATGCATATGTATATCCTCGTCGACAGTGTGATGATGCCCACCGGGGTGGTGCACGCAGATGCGCCCAATCTAGCCGCTGTTTTACATTGTAACCACTGCGCTGTATGTTGTATTTTATTTTTTTTTTTTTCCTTTTTTTTTTTTTTTTTTTTATTCCATCCTCTCCCCTCCCCCTTAAGGCATAATGTTAAGTGTGGTTAGCCTTCTCCTGAACCGCATAAACTTAGTGACTGTGGTACCTATATATATCATTCTTCAGTCGATTTATAGCATAGGGAATATATGGTTTAACTATGTATTTGAAATAGAGTTACTGGAATTAGTGTTCCTATGTTTGTTTGTTATACCATTATGGGAAAACCCCTTAAAGAGTAAATACTCGACAACTTGTTTAATGAAATACATATGTAGGTTTTTTGTATTTAAAGTATTGTTAGGTACAAGTTTAATTCGATTCAAGAATAGCGAATTATGGAGTCGTTTGGAAGGAAAATATTACTTATATGAAACTCAGCCACTACCTTCCACTATATCATATTTATTTCATTCGAGTGTTCTAGTTAGTAAATTGGACAACTTGTTTTGTATAATATGTGAATGTGTTTTCTCTTTTTTTGTTTTATTTCCTATTAGATCTTTTCGGCTAGTTGGAGGTAGTGTCCTTTTTTTTTACTGCGTTTTAAATTTTATCACTGGAAATTTTTATTTATTCTACCTGTTACTCCTAGCACCATTGATGTATTGTTTTGATGATAAAGTTTTACTTCCTTTTTTTTTCAAGTCGAAACGAAATGAAGTCCTTAAAGTAGTTAAGGAAAAATTAGCAGAAAAGAATAAGAGTCAGCGTTACTTTAAAAGTTTCAATATATTTTATTGTACTGGGGTTGGTGAAGAGGAGATTAATAAAATTTATGACTCGTACTTCAACATCGACATTGAACATGAAGGAGGTAGGGCAGTAACGGAAGAGGAGTGTCTAATATCAGGAAAATGCTCAAGTAGAGAAATCAATTTTTACAATAATAGTCATAATAATAATAATGAAAACGAAAATGGAAATGCCATCATCAATGTAAGTTATATCATAAATGTAAAAAACGACATATGTACTATATTTAAGTGGTTAATTTTGCAAAATGGGTTACAATATATAAGAAGAAATTACAACGTATCATTAGAAATAATTGTTCATATATTTTGTTCTACGTTAGTTGTAATCCTTACCTTTTTATCCATTGCATACTGTAAAAATAGCGCTTTATTTTTCTACTCCTATGTACTCCTTTTGACAATATATATGTGTTACTTATTTTTATATACAAACAATGTGTTATCATATTTAATTAGCCAAATGGGTTTACTCAGTGGTTTACTACTAATATACTCTAACATAATTTTCTTTCATGGTTTTGTTAATTTATATTGGAATTTTTTATTTTTTATTCATTTAATTTGTCTGCTAGTTTTATCTCTTTTCTTTTTAAATAATCAAAGATTCATATTTAAATATACATTTCAATATTGCTATTTTATCCTATTTGTTTATTTTGTCTTTTTTTTTGTTCATAATGTGTTATCACCTAATCAAGTTATGAATGCTCAGTATGGTTCCTTTGAATGTATGAATGTATATGGATCCTTTGGTCAAATCAAAAAAGACAGAAGAGAAATCATCATAGAGGGAACTACGTCCACAAAACTGGATGACAACAATACTGTTTGGAGTACATACGAATTCTATTGTAAACCTGATAATGTACATAAAAGTATGTGTAATTCGTTTCGTCTTCTTTATTATTTCCTCCCTGTTGTATATCTTGATAGACTTGATTGGCAATTTCATGATATGAGTAACAAAGAAGATGAGACTATTTTAGAATCAAAATGGTTTAAAAAATTATTAACCAAGTTATATAACAATGATAAGAACACCCTTTCATTGTTATATAAAACTCCCTTCCAAAGGGGTGCAGTCAAAACACCTACATATATCAGAGTGTTAAATGATGAATATAAGTTCGCTTCAAAAGGGGAAAAGGCGTGGTGGCATGTGGTATCCTCCACAGTTGTAGTAGACCCTCATCATATTACACCCGCTCAAATAAGCGGTAACACTATTGGACAAATTGGAAGAAATGGGCAAAATGGGCAAAATGGGCAAAATGGGCAAAATGGGCAAAATGAGCAAAATGGACAAAATGGGCAAAATGAGCAAAATGGGCAAAATGAGCAAAATGGGCAAAATGAGCAAAATGGGAAAGAGTCAGTTTTTACTAGCCACAGCCTAATGAGTAGTAGTACACCCCGTAAGTCCATTTTTAGGAAAGGGCCAAAGGAACCTAATGAGGCGGTGGAGAAGCTAGATATGTATGAGGAAGAAGAGGCGATGAAGCAGCAGCAGGTGTATGAGGAGGAGGCAATGAATCAGCAAGAGACGTATGAGAAGGAAGCGATGAAGCAGCAAAACATTTATGAAGAGAAGGCGGAACGAAGAACAGAGTTGCTCGGGGAAGGGAATATACCACATGAAAAGAGAAAACAACTGGAGGAGCAAAAAGATCAATTCGAAGCGCAGAAAAGGGTAGAAGAAGCAGAAAGGGTTGAGAAAGAAAGGCAGTTTATTGAGCAAAAGAAAATGCAGCAAATAAACGTGGAGGAGGAGGAGAAGCAGCAGGCAAGTGAAGAGGCGAAGAAGCAACAGACAAATGACGAGTTGAAGAAGCAGACGAGTGACGAAGCCGAAGCGCAAAGGAGGGAGCTGCGTAAGAAAGAAGAAATGCTATATGAACGGAAAAAACAATTAGAGGAACAAAGAAATGAGCTAGAAGCTAAGAAAAGGGAGGAGGCAGAAAGGATTAAGAAAGAAAGGGGTTTCATTGAAGAAAAGAAATTACAACAAATGAAAGTAATTGAAGACGAAAAGAAAAAGTTGGAAGAGGAGAAAAAAAAGAGAGGAGAAATGCAATTCGAAGAGCATCGAAAAATAAAGGAGGAACAGCATGAAATAGAAAAGAAAAGAGCATTCTTAGAGCAAAGGAAAATACAAGAACTAAAATTACTGGAAGAGGAAAAAAAAAAGTTGGAGGAGGATAAGAAAAATATGCACGAAAAGAACGTTAAGGCACATATGCAAATTGAAAGGGAAAAAGAAGAGTTATTAAGGCTGCAAAGAGAAATTAACTTTGAGAAGGAATTACTAAAACGACAGGAGAGTGAAGAAGACAAAGAACTGAATGAAAGACTAAGGAGAGAACTGCGCTCGAAAGTTAAGGGGGAAAAACCTAACTTATCGAAGGATGAGCAGAATAGTATAGCGAACGATGCGCGGAATGGTATAGAGGACGATGCGCGGAATGGTATAGAAGACGATGCGCACAATGGTATAGATAACGCCGCAAGAAATGGCACAGTGAACGATGCAACGAATGATATAGAGGATGATGGAACGAACTACTCGGCTGATAATACAAAAAGACATGATAAATCTCAATCAGGAGAAGCTTCTCAAAACGTAGAGGAAACGGACGAAGCTAAGTTATTATATGAAACGAATGACAACCAAATAGATGAAGAGTTAGGAATCCAATCAGAAGAAATGAATGCCATTGATGAAATGCTACCAGAGCAAAAGAACATATCAGAAATGATGGAAACTGAACAGAAAAGGATAAAAAAAGAGATAAGTAACAAATTAGACAAAAAGGAACATAAGTTTGGAAATGTTAGGGTCGAGGAGAGTAATGAAAATAATGTGCTTGAAGAAGAATTACATAAACATTTAGATGGTGGAGACGAGGAACACAAAAAGGGGAAGATACTCGATGAAGTTAGGAATGAAAATGGTATAAATAATGAGGAAGATGACAATATTGAAAAACAAAATACTTATAGATCATATACGGATAATATAGAAAGAAAAAATACTACTAATACAACCTCTACTAAATTTATAGATAACGAAATAAATGAAAAATTAAAAAAAATAGAAAAACATATGGCAATACCTTCTCATATGGGAAAGTTTACTGTAGATGAAAAAACCAAAAACGAATTAGATGAAGCAATTAAAGATTCATACAAAAAACATAATTTACTAAATAAGTACTCGGAAAAAATGAATAAATTAGGCTTCTTTAATCTTGGAAACAACCCACATGGATTTTCTGAAACTGACAAACTGATAAATATTTTTCACAACACAGGAAAAACTAGTAACGTTTACCTTATGGACGCAATACGTGATAGTGACAATGGAGCGACCATCACTGCTTCCATGGGTGGTACTACCTCTGGAATTACTACTAATGAAACGTCTACTAGTGATAGTGCTACTAATTCTGCTTCCAATTCCCTGAATAGTAGAAGCACCTTTACGAGGACGACTAAATAATTAGCCTATAAACAAAGGCACTATCCGAAATACTTTATGACACATAAAACTTTTGGTTTTGTTGTTTTATTAATCTTAGGTTTTTTTTTTTTTTTTTCTTTTTTCCACTTTTCTCTTATATATAATAGTAATACTTATAATTCATTTAATATCTTTTCTTTTTTTTTTTTTTTTCTTTTTTTCTAATCTTTTCATTTATTAATTTTATTTTTTAATGATTAAAAGGTTTTAAATAGATTAAAAATTCCGCTTTTTAGCACTTCGCGCACAATAGTAGTGCACCACCGTTTTCCCCTTTCATTGTTTTACACCTTTGTTAAGTTTTATTTATTTGCTTTTTATGCTTTATGTTTTTTGCAGTATTTTACTTATATTTTATGTTTTGTTTATAATTTACGTTTTGTTTATAATTTACGTTTTGTTTATAATTTACGTTTTGTTTATAATTTACGTTTTGTTTATAATTTACGTTTTGTATTATTTTTTTTTCATTTTTCCAGTGCTAAACAAATTAACAAAACTTTTTAACCCTAATTTTTTTTTTTTTTTTTTTCGAGCTTTTCTGTCCTTCCATTTTGTTATCAAGTTTCTTGCCCTGTCAATGCTTAAAAACAACTATTATGAGCTCGTTGTACTTTTATAACATCATGAAGTTTAGAAGGTAGACATATACATACAGATATACATAAGTGTGTGTATGTACGCTTGCTTGTATGCGTATGTGTTTTCTTTTCTCTATATCACAGAACCTCTTTAATTTATGCGCAGTCCACAGTCATGCTTTGGTAAGAATAATTATATGTGTGTAATAACAACATAAAATAATATAGTTTAATTTGTTTCCTTCTTTTCCATCCCCAAACTTTCTCTTTGTTTTCTACGATATTCGTTATTGTAAGAATGTTCTTCATTTTTCTGCTTGTCAACATTAAGGTAACATAGGCTTAACGCAGATATGCCTAACGGGATTGCTGTGCCTGATAATTTTTGGAAATGTTCATTATTAAAATTAATGACTCACATTTTATCTTTTCAGCTAATACAAAAAAAAAAAGGATGTTCAACATTTATTTTTAACTGATGCTTAGGTATTATATTGGTTTCACTGCTACTCGTTATATGTTATTTGTTGTATGTTATTTTGTGTGTGTGTGCATTTTTTTTTTTTCTTTGTTACCAAGAACGACAAATGTACACCAATAAAAGATCTTCTTCATTTTTACTTTCCTGCTTAGTCTTCAAAAAGAATGGATAGCAATGTTTACAGTCACTGGTGTTACAACGTGTTCAAAATTTTTTTTCTTTTTTGTTTAAAAAATATTTTTACTACTATAGTTCATACGAAAGAGTTAAGAGGAAGCAAAAAAAAAAAAAAAAAAAAAAAAAAGAAGGAATAAAAGAAACAAGCAACAATACAAAGAAACGATTGAACAAAATAATAATCAAAAGTTCGCCTTATAACGTTCACTTGAAAAAAAAAAAGATAAAAATAAATTTAAAAAATGCAAAGAAATAGGTGTTAAACTTAATACGCATGCTTTAAAATAAATACTTGCTTAAAATGGAAAGGAAAATTGTTCACCTCAAGTTTTCGAGTAGTAATAAATATTCCAATGCTACCTTTTCAAACTAATTTATAATATTCTATGAAAATATTATTTCATTTTGTTTTATTATTTTTTATTTTATTCTATTTTACTTTATTTTTGCGAGTGTTGACACATACAAAATTCAAATATATATGTAATATATGCAATCAAACGAACATTTTTTGTGTTCATTTCTGTAAAATGGTACTCTTATGAAAATTAAAAAAGAAAAAAGGGAAGAGCGAAAATATTATATACATGTGCATAACTTATGTTTGTGCGTAACAAGTCTGTCCTTAGCATATCAATCAAACGTTGCACATTTTTTGCTTATTGTAGAAATATAAATTTTGAAAAAATAAAGATATAAAATAATGCTGTAATATCTTATATATATAAAATAATTTTAAAACAAGAAATACAAAAAAAAAAAAAAAAAAAAAAAATTAAAATATATGGAAGATAACAGAGTAAAAATAAAGTACAAGGATGAGAAGTAATGATACGATTTAAATTTCGTCCTTATGCAATAAAACGTGTATATATGCACATATATGGTATGTATTATGAAACGTGAAATAAGCGAGATTGCGTTTACACACCTATACATATAAATGTAAGTATATATGTATGTATATATGTATGTATGTATGTATGCATCTATTTATGTATGCGAGTACGTATGTATGTAAGTATATATATATATATATATATATATATATGCAACATTCCACTACTCTTTTTTATCTTCAACACATCATTACCATTATCGGAAATAAGTAAAAAGGATTATGAGGAAATAATGTCTTTTAAAAGAAAATTTTTTTTATTTCTCAAAATAAAAGGATAATATACTTTAAAACAAAAAAAAAAAATTAAATGCTGATTTTCTCTAGTCTTTCATTTTGCGTTGTTGGATGTGTTAATCTTTGAGTACAGCAATGAGTCCTTTGTCTATATAAATTGAATAAATGTACGTACATGAATACGTGCACATATATATACATATACGTGCAGAGGAGCTTACATATATATGCACATAATTACTTGTATACACATACGCAATTGCATATTTAACTATAAAAAGTATTTTTTCAATTTTTACTTTAGAGATTTCAAGCGTGGCATAGGTTCCCAAAAGGAATGCAATGATACAAGTTATCACGATCCTGTTATAAAAGGGGAAAAAAAAATTAAATAAAAAATAAATGAGATAAAATAAAAAACAATTTAGATAAAATAAAAAATTTAGATAAAATAAAAAACAATTTAGATAAAATAAAAAATTTAGATAAAATAAAAAACAATTTAGATAAAATAAAAATAAAAAATATGAACACGTTTACACAGATGCAAGTGCATTCTATATCATTTATACGCAACTGCTGCTTATTTGCAATTTATGCATTTATGAACTATTCAAGTGTATATTTGGGGAAAATTTACAGCATATATAATAGCTGTTTTTTAGCTCTTTTCAGTTCATATTATAAGATTAACGTAAAAATATAAACGCAACAATATATGCACAAAAATGTAATCACATAGGCGCAAATGTTTATAAAAATATATAAACATATGCGCACACATAGATACAAACGTAGGTGCATGTAGGTATGTATAGAATACAAACATACACACATATATATATTATACATATACATATGATTACCACAAGGTAATATGGAACTGAACGCTCTTCTGGTTTTCATCATACACTACTCCTGTCTGTAAATAAAATAAATGAACGGCATATAAAATTAAACAACTCTTTCACTAGTTTGTTAACGGATTCTTTTAGTTCTCTCGATATTTGTCATGTTACTATTTTTAACGTCTTTTGTTGGAATGCTTCTATTTTGCGAATTATATTATTCTGTTTTATTATTTTTTTTTCTTTTTTTTTTCATTTTGCCTTACTTGGGCAGAAACAAAATACAGATAAAATAAAATATCACATAAGAAAAAAAAAAAATTCATTTTTTCTCTATATTTTCAAATAGCTATTTATTGGATTAACCTCAACTTTGTGTAAAATATTGGTATATGTACATAGTTACATATATATATGTAAACACATGTACATATTTATGTTTATGTATATAACTTATTTACATGTATATTTATACTCTCATATGTATATATATGTACATGTAAAAATATTTATAAATCCTTTGTTTTAATTCTGTTAATTTTGCTCCATTTATTGCTTTTTCCTTTTTTTTTTTTTTTTTTATTCATATATAGTTATTATAAAAAATAGAAGATGAAACTGCCATAATTGTAAATGGAACTGGATTTTATATTCGATTTGAAATTTAATTTATTTATTTTTTTTTTTTTTTTTTTTTTTTTCTTGTACATGCATTTATAACGTTGTAATGTGCCTTCTTTTTTTTTAAAAAAAAAGCAAAATTTTGATCAAGAGAAGATTGTAACATCAGCATTCATATTTTTGCTTACACATATTACATATATAAGTAAATATACATATATAAGTAAATATACATATATAAGTAAATATACATATATAAGTAAATATACATATATAAGTAAATATACATATATAAGTAAATATACATATATAAGTAAATATACATATATAAGTAAATATACATATATAAGTAAATATACATATATAAGTAAATATACATATATAAGTAAATATACATATATAAGTAAATATACATATATAAGTAAATATACATATATAAGTAAATATACATATATAAGTATATACATATATAAGTAAATATACATACATAAGTAAATATACATACATAAGTAAATATATATACATAAGTAAATATACATATACTTAAATATGCATATATGTGTTTATATAAGTACTTACGTACAAACATACATAAAATTATGTACACGTACATATATATTTACTTTCATCCTTTTTCCATTTTTCGGAAGACAAAAAAATATGTAACCATGCCCATACAATTTAAAAAAAAAAAAAAAAAAAAAAAAAAAACTTACTTCAACCCCATTTTTTACGAATTTTTTTTTTTTTTTTTTTATGAACACGATAAGTTCAGATAATTTAAAAAAGTAGGATTTGTAAATATATGCATAAATTGTTTTAAAAAATAAAAGTGTAATTAAGTAATGTTTCTGACTTAACCTAACGTAGACAAAATATGCTTTTATTGTTACTTAAGAGTGCGCGAACATTTGAAAATTTTCCTTTTTTGGTAATATACCAATTTAATATTTTTAAAAGGCAGCAGTGTGTGTACATATGTATATATGTGCATATATGTATGTGTGCGAAGAAAGTGGTGCTACTTTGATATATCATTATTCTCTTCAAAATACAGGAAGTAAAAAAAAAAAAAATATGTCAATGGATGAACCTTAACGTTATTATGAATATTGATATAAAAGGGGGAACAATTTAGTTTCTCTTTTTCTGATCAAAAAAGAGTAATTAAAATTAATGATACGCTTAATAAAGTATATACAAAAATAGGATCAAGTAAACCTTTAAAAAAATATATAACGAAAAGGTGAAAGAGAATTATTTATTATTGTCTGTTCATCTGATATCAGGTTCATGCATATAAATGAAAATAAACTACTTCTTAATAGTATTATTTTGATTGTTAATATAAAAAAGAAGAAAAATTATAAACAAAAAACCGTTAATTAATTTCTTACATGTTCATGTAAAAAAAAAAAAAAAAAAAAAAAATATGTACTACCCTTAAACGTAACACCAAAAAAGTTATACATAATTATACGTGGTGTCAAGTATAATACAATACATACATATGCACATGTAAATAGACGACAGGTCCTTTCTTTCACGTAACTTTGGACCTCCTATATTATTTGTCATTGTATATGTATAACTTCCTTTAACTCTTAAAACTGTTAAATGCACAAGCTATAATTCAGTCTTTTTCCAAATTTTTAAATGCGTTTTTTCCCTAATAATGTTTGTAAATCACCTCTAGCTGTTTATAAAATATGCACGACAAGGAGCACATATACGGGTATATATTCGCATTTACGCATAAATATATGCATTTATATACATAATACAACACAAATATATGTAAGTGCTTATAATTAAAAGCTAAAACGTACTAAAAAAAAGCAATAAAATAAAGGCGAACAATAAACAAAAAAAAAAATATATATATACCAAACAGGTCAAATCAAGCCAAATAAGACAAACAAATAAAATACAATAAAACAAAAGAGCTTTTTATTTTGAGTTCCCACAAAATAGCTTATACGCGAATATAGGTAAAACAGGAAAAAACGTAATTCACCTTATTAATGAAGCTGTGCTTCAACTGTATACATGTAAGTGTAGAATATACACATAGATGTTATGGCAGTTTGAACATACAAAAACAAAATAAAACTAGGCGATATATTACACTACACTGCAGAGGAAAAGAAATGAAGAGTGTAATCTACAGTGCTAATTTTTTTAGAAAAAAAAGTAAAGAAACGTAAAAAATGGGAAAAACGTAAAAAGTGGGAAAAACGTAAAAAGTGGGAAAAACGTAAAAAATGGGAAAAACGTAAAAAGTGGGAAAAACGTAAAAAATGGGAAAAACGTTAAAAATGGGAAAAACGTAAAAAATGGGAAAAACGTAAAAAATGGGAAAAACGTAAAAAATGGGAAAAACGTAAAAAATGTAAAAAATGTGAAAAACGTAAAAAACATAAAAAACGTAAAAAATGTAAAAATGTAAATGTAAAATGCCATCGTACTTTTAACCCTAAGCATTCAACTGTTGTCAAAAAATAACGTATGCCCAATTTAAAAAAAAAAAAATAATAATATAATTGATATGTGCATTGCATCAAAACAATACACTCGTGCATAGCAAAATTGAAGAATACATTTACTTGTAGTGAATACATATGCTAGTGTACATATATATATATTTATATATATATATATATATTACGTACGTATATGTAATGGCTCCTGATGGTTATTAAAAAAAAGTACCCCAGAAGGATTGCAAAAAAAAAAGAAAAAATATAATTTTTTACCATCTTTTTATTTAAAAGAAAAACATTTACATAAAATAATTTAAATAAAAGTTTTATCATCTACATAAAAAGTAAAGGTGTTAAACAATATTTATATTATTATATTTAAAAAAAAAAAAAAAAAAAGAGCCATATGTTAATGAGAATATTGGGAAAAGATGAAATATTCAGCTTTTAAGAATTCTTTAAGGTATAGAGTAATTTAAATAATCATATACGAACATAAAGAAAAGCTGTCAAATATTTATGCATTAAAATGTACATTTTTTTTATTTTTTAGATTTGCTAGTAAATTCTACCAGAATAATAGTTATAAGCTATACATGAACAGTGTGCCGCAGTTTTCTACTTTTACATATGGCAAACACATAAAAACGTAAGTATAAAATTTTTTTAATTTGTTGAATTTGCAAATTTTACAAACGATGCTGAATATATGTAGTGTGTAGAAAAATATATTGCGTTTATAAATATACACATATATTCGCATTTATCTGGTTTACCCGTATTCATTATTATGTATCCTTTTTTAATAATAAAAATAGGAGCCCATTAACAAATAGGCTGGACGATTTGTTAAAAAAAAATGCTAGCTTAATAAGCATAATTAGCGTGAATGGATTGGATGATTTAATTATGCAGTCGTCAAAAATTGGTGAGTTATTTTTTCATAACCTAATTGCACAAAATAGCATGTCGACTTTGTTTTTTAATGTACCAAAGAGGTATACTCAAATATATTTACATGTGAATTTATATGTATATATAAGTATATATATGCACACACACACACACAAACGCACACAAACACACACAAACACACACAAACACACACAAACACACACAAACACACACAAACACACACAATATGCATAGCGCTATGTTGTAAATTCATTTTAATAGCATAGAACAAAAATCATAAAAAATATGATCAAACTTCTTTATTTTTACTTTTTTTTTCATTTACGAATTTGAATATCGTTCAAAGTTGTCCTTTTCATTTATATAGATGGTTCCTCCAATATTTGTTATTAATATTTATATTCGTATATATATATATATATATATATGTATTTTTTTTTTTTTTTTTTTTTTTTCTTTCCCCTTTTCAGAATCGGTTTCAATCGCAGACTGGTTGCTGAACCTTGTGGAAGAGTATCAATGTATGATAAAATTACACCAGTACGAAACATGACACATACATATCCACACGTACATATACGTGTGTATTATACATATATTCGTACATATGCATAAATACATTCTTGTACATTTAGCGCAGTTTTTATGATTCGTACTGTTAAAAGAAAAAAATAATAAATTTTTCGCGTCCTTTCGTTTTTTTTTTTTTTTTTTTTTTTTTTTTTTTTTTCTTTCAGCTCAAGAAAGATGTGTACTTTACATGAATATATGTACACTTGTATGACAAAATGTATGTCAAAATATATGAATACATGGATGATAAATTTATACACAAATATGTATGCTGCACACTGCTAAATTTTATGAATAAGCGGATTATAATTCTTTATATAAATTAGTGACATACTTAGCAGATTTTTTATTTCTTGTTTTGTCATTTCGCTAATATGTTTATATATTAACATGTATATGTATGTTGTTGCTGACCTTCGTTCATGCAATTTTACATGTCATAAATATGCTAATTAACATATACATGTCTTCATATTTGTATGTACCTTCTTTTTACTCATTCATTTAAACGTTCAGTTTTTTACTCATTCATTTAAACGTTCAGTTTTTTACTCATTCATTTAAACGTTCAGTTTTTTATTCATTCATTTAAACGTTCAGTTTTTTATTCATTCATTTAAACGTTCAGTTTTTTATTCATTTATGTTTATTTACTTATTTTTTTTTTTTCATCTTAATTTTTTTTTTTTTTTTTTTTTTTTTTGTTAGACTCATTGCACAGTGTGACGTGCTTACACACGTGCACATGATAATTCTTTGTTCCTCTTACCATTGCTTCCTTTTCTTTCTTTGGAGCAATTAAATCTGCCTACATACGTTTATGCATATGTTCATATTACATACATCCACATGCGTCGTACCTGCACATATATCTATTTATATGTATATGTAGGTATGCGCATATGTTCGCTTATTTGACAACACTTATTAATGCAATTTTTTATATTTATTTTTTTTTTTTTTTTTTTTTTTTTAACATTTTAAGTAGTAATGCTATCATGTGTAAATATGACCACAATACGGTTAAATTGAGAAAGAAATGAAAAAGAAAAAAATTCTGTTGAGTATGCGAAGTTGTCTTCATCCTACACTTTGTTAATTTTGTTGTTATTATTTGACTACATGTTCATGAGTGTACATACACAAATGAGTATCTATATATATATACTTATGCATATATGTGCATATATATATGCATACATACATACGTACACATAGTAATTTGCTGGATTTATTTTTATTCCTTGTCATTTCTTCTGATTTTTATCGCATTTATAATTATTTTAGTGTTTAAGTGTTATTTCGTGTAATTTTCAATTGTAATATATTTTTAACGCATTATTAACACTAAATTTTTTTTTTTTTTTTTTTTTTTTTTTTTTTAAATAAAAAGCAGTTGGTTTTCCATTAGGAGCATGGGATTGTCAACAGAACTGTCTATAGCAAAAAAGAAAAAGCAGTGAAACATTTGAAAGAACAGAATACTATTATATATGTATAATTTTACCTAAGTATTTATGTCTATGTAGACTACTTAATAATGTAATGAATCTCTTCATTCTTGCATTTATTATTTGTATTATGCATTATTCATAATATTTCTTATAATTCTGTGAAAATTTATTTTACGTTTTATTTGCATGAATAGGACTACATTTTAAACGCAATAATTAATAATTCGCATGTAAATGGAAAGCTGTAGTGGCAGTCGTGTATATGCATATGCATATACATATATATATATATATATATATCTATGTGAATACAAATTACACGGCAATAAAAATGTGCAAACATAGCCCAATGTGTATACATATTTTTGCTCAACATTATGAACATAAAGAAAAATGTGAAGCGCAAACAACATACTACTTCTTCCGATATGCATATGGAGTATTTCATTGTATTCGTTCGTTGTTCTCGTCTTTTTATTTATCCTTTTACCATTTAAAAATGTACTCACTTGTATGTATACATTGTATGTATTGGCTTCCAATATTTTTAAAATATGTTTTCCTTTCTTCTTTAGGCAATTTCTTACTAGACATTTGGTGGTGACTCACCCCTAACTCGGTGTTCAACTGGAATGAATATTTATCGTGCGCATGTGCATTTATATGTACGTGTATATGTACGCTTACGCCTACATGAAAATGTAAATATATATATATATATATATATATATATATACATAATAATATTACACACTCGTGTACACCTTTTGTGCCCCACGTTTTGTATATTTTCTTCCAGAAATACTTTAAAAAAAAAAAAATAGCTATTTTTTTTTCTTTTTTTAATATTACGCATAACTCTAATTTTTACCAAAAATGAATGTTTTAAACACACATGTAAGAGAAAGTAAAAATTTTTGTATCGAATTCTAAGAAACAAGCATACAAAGTGTGCATATTGCAAATAACACTTTAAAAAAATCCATTATATAATGATAATAAATACTAAATTTGATAAATGCCACATGGGGACATGTAATTTTAAAAAAAATAAACAATTCGAACGTGTATATACGTGTGAAAAAATGTGCAGACACGCAAACACGTGTTAAGAAATGTACCGACATGCACAGGCATGTAATAACATGTACAATATATGTACATAACAGGTAAATTTTGCATGGGACAAAAAAAAAAAAAAAAAAAAAAAAAAATACTCACAAACGAAAGTATGTGAATTTTACTAAAAAGCTAGCTACCTGAACAAGCAATGTATTTTCTTTTTTCTTTTTTCTTTTTTCTTTTTTTCCTTTTTTTCTTTATTTTCTTTTTTTTCTTTTTTTTCTTTTTTTCTTTTTTTTCTTTTTTTTCTTTTTTTTCTTTTTTTTCTTTTTTTCTTTTTTTTCTCCCCCCCCTTCCATTTTTGTAACATATCCTTCCATTATTAGATAACTGCCGCTAATCCCCCGCCCCTTTCAAATTATCTCCAGGCAGCCTTTCCTATGGACCTCTTTCCAGAAAATAAATGTCTAGGCCTCTTGCAAGGAATAGATCTATCTGCTTCTCCCTTGGTTCCTTTAACGATTTTCTTATAAGCAATTTTATTTAATCTATATGCCTTTTTCCTCTGTAACTCGGTTGATGTACTTAGATATATTTTGGACTTTTTTGTTGGGTCATTATATACAGCATCTTTAATTTGTTTCTTTTTACAAATATCTTTTTTCACTTTTTCCTTTTTAATATTTTCCCTATTAACACTCTCCCTATTAGCACTCTCCCTATTAACATTTTCTTTTCTGGCAGTACCATTGAGACTGTTTCTTTTGTTTAATTTCTCAGTCATACTTTCGAGAATTTTCTGTTTGTCCAATTTCAATTCGTCCAATTTCTTTTCCATTTCTTCGACAGTTTTATTCTTCTTATGGTATAATGGCTGTTTTTCTTCATTTAATTTTGCATGAAGTTTTAAGCGTTTTAATTTCAAAGCCATTTTTTCTAATACTCTCTTGGTCTTAAACCACATGGGATCAATTTGCACATCCTTATCCAAAAGAGTTTCTTCCTCCTTTTCCAATTCCATTAACTTTTGTTCAATATTTATATCAACGAAATCGCATATGTTTTTTCCATTAAAAATTTCAGGTATTACATCATATTTGTACTCCTCCTTAATATCGTAATTTCTCCTAATATCCACAGAGTATACCCCTGCACCTCCATTTTCATTCTGAAGGTCAATTTGTAAAATTCGGTTATCCGTTCGGTTGCTCAGGTAGCTCTGCCTGCTTTTATTTTTCTTCTTCAGTTTAAGTTCTCGCATGGTCAGGTTGGTACTGTTAGCAATATTACCACGATTTTGATCATCATTACTATTAGCGCCGTTCATATCATCGACTGTGCTATTTGTCGCGCTTAGGAAAGCACCTTTTGTACTGTTTTCCTCCTCTTCATTGTAGTCCCCATCTGTGGTTTCTACATCGAGCTCCTCCTCCTTTCCATTGAGCTTGTTTCTACCCTTTTGCTGCATTTTTCGAATTTTTTCCTGTATGACCGAGTCAGGTATAAAGGGTGCCCTGTTGAGATTAATTTTGTGTTCATTAAGTTTGCTCTTCAGAAGGTTTTCTTGATCCAAAAGGATATCTGAAGAATAATCAGTTTTAAGCAAATCACATGCAATAATTTTTGCCTCCTCTACTCCTACTCCAGTCAGTGTACTAAAGGAGCAAAATTTGATTGTGCTATTAATGTCAATGGCAATTTGTTTTATTAATAATTTACTGTCAACAGGTAAACTATCAATATTTCCTTTATCAATTTTATTAAATCCTATAACAATAGATTTATTTGAAAATAGAGATTTGATTGAATAGAATAAATTAACCTGTTCTTTTATAGATAATCCACATTCTTCACTAATATCAATTATGAAAAGAATAACACCATTAATATGAGCTAGCGCTGTAATAGTTGTCATTTCAATAGTATTTCTATTTTCTAATGATCTATCAAGTAGTCCTGGGGTGTCAATTACTTGATACCTATTTAACTTATAGTCAAAATGACCTACATATAAATTTCTAGTAGTAAAGGAATATGGCTGAACTTCAACATTTGCTCTTGATATAATATTAATGAATGATGATTTACCTACATTTGGTGCACCAGATAATAATATAGTTTTTTTATGTGGATTTATTGATGGTAGTCTTGATAAATTTTGTCTGACCTCTTCTAAATATAATAAACTTGGTTGTAATTTCTTTACAAGTTTACACATTCTACCTAGTGCACTAATTTTTAATATTTTACACTTATATAAAGACGAACTAAATTTTAATAATTTTATATAATCATGACTTATCCTTATAACAGACTTACTCACATAATTGCATTGACCTAAAGCTAACTTGTAATGATCTCTATCATATAATATATTAGCTAAGTCTGCATAAAATGGATGTATATCATCAAGTTTGGGAAAGTCATTAATTATTGTCTGTAATTTATCTCGAAAAAGCTCTTGACACATCTTTACCTTCCGCATATAAAAGTTTCGTATTCTTGTTATCTTGAATCCTTTATGAATTTCTGTTGGCGTTTTTCTCTGTGTTTTGGACAAAACCACATCCACCAGTTCCTTTGCATTTACAACAGGTTTAATATCTTTGAAGCGGTACAAACTGGCATCCTTCATTTTGGAGGCAGCGGTATGTGGGAAGCGGTATGTGGGAAGTGGTGTGTAGGAAGCGGTGTGTAGGAAGCGGCGTGTAGGAAGCGGTGTGTAAGAGGAGGTACTACAGCAGCGGTACGTATGTTATGATAAATGTATCACCTTAGGTATGCGAAAAACAGCTCCAAGATTTAAAAATAACAAGTAGAATAAATTTATTGCCAAACTAAGGGAGACCTTTCCTTACGCATTTTAATCAGGTATAGATACACGTACATAAGCCCAAAAGTATATGTACGCATGTACATATATATACGTATATATGTATGCATATATATATGAAGCATCAACAAACATACATGACGCAAATTAAATTTTTAAAAAAAAAAAAAAGCATGGAAAGGCTATATCTTCCTACGTTTTTACTATATATATGTATGAAAAAAAAAAAATAATAATAATTTAAAATTTTTCTGCACGAAAAAATTGTTAAAAATATTCCTTAAAATATATGAAAAATGAAGATATTAAAAAGTTTTTTTTTTTTTTTTTTTTTTAAGGGAGAAAAATAAGGTAACATTCAAAAAAAAAAAAAAAAAAAAAAAAGTAAAATGAAATATAGTAATATTGAACAATAAATAAATAAACACGAATAAACGAAAATTGCTAAAGTGAAGTACTCATGCTCTAAATTGGATAAGGCGCGATATCTTTTTTTTAACAATATATATAATATATATATATATACATATACATAAATGTATATCAATTTTATGAATATATAAATGGAATAACAAATTGTTGTGGGAACTCACATAAATGCAGCAGCGCACGTTAAAATTTACTACAATTTTATAAACATACATTTGCCGTTAACTTATTAATCCCGACGTGAACAATTTTTCCTTATTTTGATAAGCCCCCCATTCTGTACTTAGCTTTGCTTTGTTTTCATTACAATTTTCTTTTTTTTTCTTTTTTTTTTTTTCCAAAATATAAGGAGCTCTTATAGCCCAAAAAAAAAAAAAAAAAAAAAAGAAAGAAAATACAAACAGTACATATATATAATAAAACAATAGTTTTCACGTATTACGTTTTACCGTACCGCTCCATTTGAAGGAGAATAAAAAAAAAAAAGAAAATGCAAAAAGCAAAAGCAAAAGCAAAAGCAAAAACAAACACAAAAACAAAAGCAAAAGCAAAAACAAACACAAAAACAAAAACAAAAACAAACACAAAAACAAAAGCAAAAACAAAAGCAAAAGCAAAAGCAAAAGCAATTTTTCGTTTCTTCATTGAACGCAATATTACCCTTGCTTTGCTGTACTTGTAAGAAGGACATTGAAGCACTTTTCTCTGTATCAGCTGAATGTACTCACTAGTATACGCATTATATGCGCATTGTACATCCTGTATAGGAGTAGTAGTTTATTTCCATTTAGGTGTGATGTTAAAATAAATTTTTGAAAAAAAAGTATAATTTGATAATTGGACGAACTTGTATTAAAAGTCTATTAGTTTATACAAATTTTGTGTAGAAAGAACACTTACTGTTAAGGAGAGAGTAGGCACTGGACACTGCTTCACCTCTTTTAATGAAAGCGCAAAGCTTTTCGTATGTTGTTGGAAGTATACTTTTCTATACAGTATATACACATGGAAAAGAAGCATATATCACTATATTATGTATCCGTATTCACATATCGGATTGGTAGATTTTGTAATAATGTTTTAAGTATATGCTTTTGTTAAATATAATCCTTCTATATAAATGTGTAAACCTTTAAATTTCGTCAAAGCGGGTGAATTTACTGAAGCATATTTTAAACTGCTTTAAATTTTATACGTGCTGTTACAATTATAGCTATTGTTTTACCTCTATTACTTTTACAACTCTTTTATATCTTTTATTTTATTTATTTTATTTTTTATTTTTTTAATTTTATTTTTTTATTCTATTTTATTTTATTTTTTTATTCTATTTTATTTTATTTTTTTATTCTATTTTATTTTTTTTTTCTTTTCATGTTTAACTTTTCCAGTTTTGGAGAAACGTACTCATAAATGCATGCACGTATATATACATATATATACATATATATATATATATATATATATATACGTCTATGTATATACACATATGGTATATCTGTTCGCATGAACATGTAATATGTGGGGCGAACGGAAAATAAATTTAAAAAGAAAAAGTAAAAAAAATATACGAATGATATATGTAGCAGATTGCGGCACTTTGCGGTACTTTGCTGTACTGTGTGATATGCAGGAAGACTTAAAACTAGCAACAGAGAGAGATTTGTACAAAGGGAAACAACCTTATTTTATGCTCATGCTTAAATTTATTTTTATCCACAACCCGCATGCTCATTTTTCTATATTATAAATAATATATATATATATATATATATATTTATGTATAAATGTTGTTTGTGAACATATACATGTATAATTTATTTTTATTTTTTCTAAAAAAAATAGCCATTTTTGCATTAAATGCCAATATTTTAAAATATTAACTGCTACATAAATGTACACAGGAGTATTAATGTATGTACGTATGTATGTATGTATATATGCAGGCAACAGCAAAAATGACTTAGCGACTAAAGAATGAATTTGTTGTTTATATATCCACGATTTTTAACGAAAACGTAGTTACCTATTATTACACCACATAGACTTGTTTAGCAAAACATGAAAAACAAAATAGGCTTGTATATTAAACAATAAAGCTGCAAGAGAAATTATTGCATGCCTTTTAAAGCGCATAAAGGAAAATTTAAAAAAAAATAAAAATAAAAAAATAATAAAAATAAAAAAATAATAAAAATAATAGAATAAGGAAACAAATGAATGAGGAAAAAAAAAAAAAAAAAAAAAAATATAGTACAAAAACATAATTGTGTAATTTAAAATTACAGAATGATGTAAAATAATGAAATAGTATAATAAAAAAACGAACAGGCGGAGAAACAAAGGGAAAAAAGAAAAAAAAAAAAAAAAAAAAAAAAAGAAAGCAAAAGTAATAGCAGCAGTAAAACAGAAGTAATAACAGCAGTAACAACAGAAGTAATAACAGCAGTAACAACAGAAGTAATAACAGCAGTAACAACAGAAGTAATAACAGCAGTAACAACAGAAGTAATAACAGCAGTAACAACAGAAGTAATAACAGCAGTAACAGCAAAAGTAATAGCAAGAGGAATAGCAAAAGCAAATTACGGGAAGTATACCCAATCCTACTTGCTCTTTTTTAGCGGATTCCCAAATTTTTATCCAAAACAAAAGTGCACAAGACTAAGGATGAAAATGTGGTCATGCACAAAATAAAACTTAATTTCTGCAAAGTACGTATTCAAGGTTTGCTTCTCCATTCGTTTTATGAAACCGTTTTACCTTATTCCTTAATATTATAGTAAAAGGAAAAAAGAAAAGAAGCAAAAACGAGAGTGGGGAGAGCACATAATTATACGTATAAACTGCTCTTGTACCCCCTTTCGCGCATTTTTAAATAAAGAGGTGTTTAAAGGTTGTGTTGTTGTGTTGTTGTGTTGTTGTGTTACGGCGCTTTCCGCGTAACCTTGTGCGCCTGCAAACAATAACCTGGCACAGACCCGATCGAACACTATGCAGCTTGTTATATTTGCAATCGTTCAATTTTTGTATTTTTTCTCTTTTGCATATAAAACGAATGATGACTGTGATTTCACGAGAGAACCTTTAAACGTTGCATGGAATAATAGGAACAACGCATTAGCACCAGTTGATATGGAAGATGAACCGTATGACAATGATAATAATATAAAGTACTGTGTGAAATTTACAAAAGGCTTTGAAATTTTAACTTTTATATGCCCAAAAAAAGGAATAAATTATGAAGGTATAGAAATGAGACCGAAGGAATGTTTTGAAAAAATACGAATAAATGGAAGAGATGAAAATTTCACTGAAATATTAAAGGGAAGCATATTTGAAAGTAGCGAAACAGATTCGATAATAATAAGAAGAGTTTTTATACCCCCGACGATATATGCAGATATGGTTATCGAATGTACATGTGATAATAGTTTAACGTTTAAAGAAAATTTCATAGGTGCACGAGGAATTATGAGGGTGCATTTGAAGAGAAACAAAATTTTTGGCTGTGATTTTGATAGCAATATTGACGGTGATGATAGTACGTATGGACGTAGCGATGGAGGTACTAGAAATAAGTGTGAGGGCCGACTTGACAACAACTGTGAAGAGTCGAAGAGTGGAAGAAGCGCTTTTGTGAAATATTATGACAAGTCAAAAATAAGATCAAATGAAAGCATTACTTGTAATGTTACAATAAACAAAAAAGAAGTGTATTTAGGGTTAATTTGCCCAGAGGGATATACAATATATCCCTCAGATTGCTTTGAAAATGTATTATATGAAAACAAAATTGTAAATATTAAAGAGTTGTTAGTATCACATGATATTAAATTACACATTGACAAAAAAAAAAGAATGTCTTTTGCTACTTTTATATTAAATAAGAATGAAAACCCGAAAGGTTTTTCATGTCAATGTGTAAAAAATAATGATAATATTTTTCCTCTTCAAGCAAATTTTGAATACGCCAATTATGAATCGTTTAGTTTGTGTACACACCTACGTTATTTTGTTCTTTTGCTTTCCCTGCTCGTGCTTTTTCTCTAGCATGTTCATGTATGCAACGCATGTATGCAACACGTGTATGGAAAACATATTTTTGCATAACGTATGTATACCATTTATACGCACAAAAGAAATAATCTTTTAAAAATTCCCCCTTTGTACACATACATTTCTAATTTTTTTTTTCCTTTTTTATTTTAATTTTTAAAAAAATAATATACGCATATGTGTATGTATGTATGTATGTATGTATGTATGTATGTATGTATGTATGTATGTATGTATGTATGTATGTATGTATGTATGTATGTATGTATGTATGTATGTATGTATGTATGTATGTATGTATGTATGTATATATGTATGTATATATGTATGTATGTATATATGTATGTATATATGTATGTATGTACGTATATATATATATGTTGTACATGTACATGTACATGTATTGTATATGTATTTTTTTTTTTTTTTTTCTCCATACTGATTTGTTTTAAAGCTGGAATTAATTTTTTTTTTTTTTTTTTTTTTTTTATTTTTTATATTTTTTTAATTTTCCGTACCCTTTTTTTTTTATTTTTTTTTGATTTGCAACTTTTAACTTTTTTCAATTAGTCAACTCCGTTCGCAAATTTTACTATTCCATTTTGAATACCCGATTTTTTCTTTTTCTTTTTTTATTTTTTGTTTTGGTTTATTTTCAAAACGGCAAACACCCCTTTCATTTTGCAAAAACTGCAGCAAAAATTTTCAGCCTGTCTTGTTCATGCATTTTTTCCTTTTAAGGTAAAAATGGGAATAAACACATGATGATGTGTATGCGAAAATATGATGACCGAGTGTGTGTACTTGGCAAATGCAAATGTTTACGCAGACGCATGTTTGTACATACGTGTATCCACACAAATGCGAATTTACACCATTTCTCATTTGCACGTGTATGCAAATATATCAATCCCAATGATAACAGATTTTTGCTAAAGAAGAATATTTAGTCTGCCTTTCACCACAAATTAATACAAAATTTTGTATCTAAACTGAAGGAATAACTCCTTTTAAAATTATTTTGTGCGTGAATTTGTTCGTTTTTAACATTTCCTTCTCCTCAAAAAATATATACATGCACTTTTTTTAATTTTTTTTTTTTTTGTCAATAATTTGTTGGAAAGGGGATAAAAAAGGGAAAAATATAACAATACGGAAAAAGGGAAAAATATAACAATACGGAAAAAGGGAAAAATATAACAATACGGAAAAAAAGGAAATTTATAGCAATACGGAAAAAAAGGAAATTTATAGCAATACGGAAAAAAAGGAAATTTATAGTAATATATCTGCGTGTGTGTAGCCAAGTGCACAGCTGATAGCGCTGCACAGAAATAACGCTGTGAGATAGAGCACTTCCACTACCCAGTCATCTATGCGTAGTGCGCCTTTCCCTTAAATATGACGAAGTTAAAAAATATTTTTTTCGTGCATTTCCTTTTCCTTAGCTATTTTGTAATCTTAGTGAAGGGGGATACACATACATGCGATTTTAACGAAAATGTAAGCCTGGTCTTCGAGGAGAAGCAAACGAAAAACAGCACAAAAGTATGCACATTGAATCCTCAAGTGTTAGATAAGGTAAGTGTTAAGTGTGGGTCGGATTCATTAAAATATAAATTGTATCCTCCAAAATGTTTCGAGGAAGTTTATGACTCTTTGACATTTAAAAAAATAGAAAAAATAAAAGAATATGTACATGGTATTTCAACTATGATGATACGAAAGGATCATGAAAACGATGTAGACGAAGTTTCTTTTAGAGCACCTCCAAGTTTTGAAGAAGCAAAGAAAATATACTGTTATTGTGAAAATAAAAAAAGGATAAAGGTAAAAAATAAAAATGATTATATATATGAAAAAGATATTACATATACAGGAATTGTTGAAATTGTATTACCTACTATACCTAAAAAAATAGATGGATGCGATTTTACTCAGAACATATCAACTATATTTACTAAAGGGTATGATGTCAATCATTCTAAAAATGCAGAAAGTAATGAAGATGTTATATGTAAAGTACATGCACAAGTAAATAAACTGATTGGATTTAAATGCCCACTAAATTATTATATTGAACCGCAAGAATGTTTTATCAAAGGCTATAACTTAAATGGACAGCTCGAAAATATACTGAATAAACTACCTCTAACAGAGCTTGTCATGGATCATTATAATAATGTTTTTTATTCAAAGGTACCTAGTAAAATATATGAAAATACACATTTCTTTTGTGTATGCACAGATGGAAAAAGAAGACTGATATCTCATTTTACATTTACAACACCTGAAGTCAATACTAATGAGAATACTGATGTATATAGCACCAAGATTTTGAAAGGTAGTAATAGTCCTTCCTTAAAAATTTCCCTCCTTGTTATTATCACCTTGCTCGTCCTTCCCTTCGTCTTGGTCTTCTAACGCCTTTCGCATCTCCGCCAAAAATGTAACCTAGCGGTAAGTACATATACATACAAATATTAACACACACACAAATATGCGCACACATACAAATACGCATACAAATAAGCATATACATATATGTACACATTTTCATGCACATCCCCTGCTTTTGTTAACTTCTTTTTTCCTTTTTTCGAATAGATTTATGTCTTAGTGCCAGGTATGTACTCCTGAATATATATATAAGATCATACACATGTATTTATATACATACATTCTTATATCCATATGGCTCATCCGCGTATATAAGCAGCTTATGTAATACCTAAGCCCAGAAGCATTTACGCAAATATGAGTATTTTTTTTTTTTTTTTTTTTCTTTTTAAATGCGCATTGCTGCTCCCCTCTGCTTCAATAAAGGAGATTGTTTATTTAAATTTTTTTTTTAAATTTTAAACATTTTAACATTTTAACATTTTAAACATTTTAAACATATTAACATTTTAAACACTTCAACATTTTAAACATTTTAAACATATTAACATTTTAAACATATTAACATTTTAAACACTTCAACATTTTAAACATTTTAACATTTTAAACACTTCAACATTTTAAACATTTTAACATTTTAAACATTTTAACATTTTAAACATTGAAAAGTTTAAAATCTAGCACTTGAAAAAAAAAAAAAAATCGTAAACAAATTGTACAAGCAAAAATTATAATTTAAGTCAAAATTAAACATAAAATAAAAATACAGAAGGGAGGTAAAATGTGGTGCTTTGTAACGACAGTGTACTCGACTTGCAGTAGTTGAGGAAGGAACGCACGTCAGTTTGCAACTCCGAGGAGAGCAACACAGTTATTAAGGAAAAGAAGAAAATGAGAAAAAGAGAAGTACAAAAAAGAAAAGCTTAAAAAGAGGGAGAAAAAAAGTAAAGCGCAAAAAAGAGAAGAAAAAAAGGCGCTAAAAGGAAAAAAAAATAAATTAAAGAGCTAAAAAATTGAAAGGAATATACGCGCGCCCTGACCAGATATATATGTAAGCATGAATAAATGAAAAAGAGGACTTCTCAGAAAAACGAAAAGCCGATCCAAGCAGTTAGAAGCAGTTCAAAAATGCATATGAATTTGTAACGGGATAAATTACTTCAATATTAATACCACTCCATTAATAATAGCGCGCCGCGAAAAAATGCTGTGCGAGGAGTGCAAGGATAAAAATGTTTGTATGGTAAAACCATCGAACAAGGCAAAATTATGCAAGGAGTGTTTCATTGAGTGCTTTGAAGAGGAGGTTCATACAACTATTTTGAAAAAAAATATGTTTGAAGAAAATGACAAAATTTGCATTGCTGTGTCAGGTGGAAAAGATTCGAGCGTTTTAGCGCATGTACTTGTTCATATAAAAAAGAAATATAATTATAAATGGACTTTATTTTTGTTAGCTATTGATGAAGGGATTAAAGGATATCGTGATGACTCATTAAAAGTTGTGTATAAATTAGAAAAACTATACAATATACCATTAAAAATATTAAAGTTCGAAGATATCTTTTTATATACTATGGATGATGTGGTAAATTTTATTGGAAAGAAAAATAATTGTACAGTATGTGGTGTCTTTAGAAGACAAGCCATGGAAAAAGGAGCATTACTTTTTAATGCTACCAAATTAGTAACAGGACATAATGCAGATGATTTGGCTGAAACTATATTAATGAACATGTGCAGGGGAGATATTGATAAGCTAGCTAAAAATATAACTAGTTTTAACACTCCTTTTTTTTCACCTTTTAGTGGTAATATGGCTGTTCATGAAAAACTGAACGTACAGGAGAGTTCGTTGAATAATATTAATGAGGATGCAAATGAAGAAAATGGAAAAACATTTACACATTGTATGGACAGAATATGTACAGAGAAAGAGGAAAATACTGAAGGAGAGTGCATTGCGGATGGTAGAACGAAAAAGCGTTGTAAAGGTGGTGTTAGCGGAAGTAGTAGCATATATAGAAGCAATAGTAGCAGCTGTAGTCACAGCAGCGGACGTGATACTTATGCAAACACGGCTGAAGAGATATGCGAAAAGAGGAACGATATGAGGAGAGAAGAATCGAGGGAGGAACCGATAGATAAAGCTCCTAAAAAGGAAAGGATTTTCTTTCTTCCGCGACTAAAACCACTAATGTGGTCATACGAAAAAGAAATTGTTTTGTATGCTTTTCATTTAAAGCTAGATTACTTTAGCACAGAATGCACTTACTCACCTAATTCTTTCCGAGGAAATTTGAGAAGCTTTATTAAGGATATCGAAACTGTTAATCCTCAATTTATACTGAACATTATTCACTCATCTGAGTTTTTTTATATTCATACTGATAAAAAAAAAAAAAAAAAATTGCTGCAAGTGTGTGTCAAGTGTGGAGTATATACCTCAAACCAAATTTGCAAAGCGTGTCTTATCGTCGAGGGGTTGAAGAACTACACTGATAATTCATTCCTTTACGGGAACAAAAAGAACAGCAAGAAGAGGATCTCTATAAAGTACGAGGGGGGAGAGGCGTAGATCCCCGCTCATCCTATGTGCGTGTGCATGGGTATATACATATATGTACATTCGTGAGTGTTTATGAGCGTGTATGTGTGTACATTCGTGCATGTTTATAAGCGTGTATATGTGTATATTCGTACGTGTTTATATGTGTATATGTTCATGCGCGTGTGTGTATGTATGTTCACCGTATACAAGTAAATCTAAATTATGTTTCGACTGTATTATCTCCTGTAAAAATCCTGAACATTTTTTTTTTTTAAATAGCCAAGAGAAGTAAAGCTCATTTTATTCGTTACTCCTTTTATTTTACTATATTTTTTTACATTTTTTTCCTTCGTTGTTATACTATATTATACTATATTATACTATGTTATAGTGTACTATAATATATTATATTCAAATATATTTTATTCTTTTTTCTTCCACATGTTTCGCAATATCTTGTATTGTCCATCCGCCCCAATATTCAGTGCAATGTCCAACGAACATTGTTCCATTCCCCCCTTATGGTCTTATTCTGTATAATTTTTTGTGTACATACTCTTATGTTTTGGGACTTATATGTTTGTGCTATAATTGCAAAATGGTCCTTGTTTTCCTTAAAAATGGTGTAATTCAGAGCGTTTTGTTTATCTATATTTTTAATCATTTATTTATTTTATTTCATTTTTTTTATTCATTCATATGTACACATACATAAATATATGTACGTACGAATGTGCAGAAATTTAGCGAAATAAGTCATGTGTGCGAATTAACAGTATGAAGGTACACATTTCAGACATAAAACGAAGTATATTGTATCTCCGTTAATTATTAGTTTTTTAATGTTGTTCATTTTTTTTTTTTTTTTTCTTTTGGCATAATTTGTAAGATTAGCAATATTTTTATTAAAAGAGTTAAATTATTTTTTTTTTACCAAATTTTTAAATTCAATTGTTTATAGAGGGACCTTTTTTTTTTTTTTTTTTTTTTTTCCATTATTGGCACTCTACATTAGCTGTACAACTGATTGTCCTGTATGCCTCTAGACCCAACAGTTCGTTTGTCTTTTTGTTGTTATATAATATATTTTATATGTAAAAAATTATTTGAACTAGGCTACGTTATTTCTTTGTTTTTTTAAGTTGGCAAGAATTTAAAATTTGACAATTTTAACTAGATAAATTTGCACAGCGTGGTGGATTATTATTATTATTTTTTTTTTTTTTTTTTTTTTTTTTTTTTTGATACTCTTTTTCCCCAGTCGTCTTACTACACTATAGTTTAGTGTTCTGTGTTGTACTTCACTGTATTGTACTATAGTTTACTATTATATAGCATACTTTTTCTTTCTTTCTTTCTTTTTTTTTTTTTTTTTTTTCTTCCAAATGGGTAAAAAGAACGACAGTGCGGACTTAGTCAACAGCGCCTATGAATCATCCCTAAGCAAAGCAGAGGAGAATATAAAGAAAGGACAGTTAACTTTGAAAGAAGTGAAAGAAAGAAAAATTTACTTTAAGGATGTGGAGTTTAATGTAAAGAATCATATGAACGAGATGACAAAATTGGTGAAGGAAGCAAAACTTATAAAGGCTTCAACAAGTAGTAACATAAAAGAATTTTACAACTCATTAATTAAATGCGATGAGCTTTTCGATAAGCTATCAACAGATGATAGAAACTTAAGGATCGAAAAGATGTTTAGTGGTATTATTGAAGAGATAAACAGTAAATGCAAACCTGTGAATTTGTAGTAGGACAAGAGTGCAAAGATAATACATATTTAAGTTTATGTTTTTGCGCTTATACTAATTTTTCCAAGTGTATTATGTCCATGCTTGATCGTTTCTTGGCATCCCTAAAAGGAGAGTATTACGGCATAATAGCTCTTGTTTAAGTTTTTGTACCTTTCCATAATTCAGCAGTTAAGCAGTCAAAAAGTTGAGCAATCAAACAATTTTCCCATTTTTTATATTTTCCATTAATTTTTTTTACATGCAAAGCAACACGTACAGACGTTTCCATAATATCCCGCTTCACATGGGTCATAACTAAACCCGATCCTCCGAACATACGAATGATCAAAAGGATAAACAAAACGTCCAACGGAAGAGAAAATAAATAAAATAATAAAATAATAAAATAATAAATTAAAAAAAATTACATACAATATAATATAATAAAATAATTGAAAAAAAAAGCTCAAATGAGAGGCGATCATAATATCAAAACGTTTAGCGTACTCAAGTTTTACTTCCTTCAATGGAATGAGATCAACAATCTGAGCATACGTGTGTGTGCGTGTGCGTGTGTATGTGTATGTGTATCTGTTTGTATGTGAGTACATGATGTTGTAGCGCCTACTTGTACATGTGCCTGTACACATCCAGTATGTATCTCCTTGTTGAGGTGTTTTCTTTAAAATGCTTTTGAGGCTCCATAGCAGGATATTTTTTTTTAAAAACAATGAAATTGGTAGTTACAAAATTTGCATTTAAAATTTTTTTATTAAAATATTCATCAGCCAACTGAAACGTTTTATAAAATACTTTATATTCCTGTTCAGTGATAGGCTCATGAAAGATTGAGTTAACTCCCGTGGATTGGTCATAATGTAATTTGTTTATACCAATATATAATTGTAAATAATTTGTATCATTTAAATTATTTATTATATTAGAATTTAAAATATTATAAAAGTCTGATCCTAATTTTTCATGTATTTTTATGTAATTTTTAAATTTATATTTCCCAGTTGGTCTATAAGTGTCTGGTATTATAAAACAAATATTTTTTGGGTTATTATTATAATTTAAATAGCTTAACATATTTTTTATTGATTTACCAACATTATATTGAAAATTACTACAATTCTGAAGTAATGATATTATCGGTTTAATTAAAATTACATTATTCTTCTCACATATATAACTATTTATATTACTCGATTTAATCCATTCACCAAAATTATATTTCCTGTTAAGGTAATCCACGTACATCAAGCTGATATCTCCCCTCTTGAAATTTGCTACGTTTTCTTTTCTTATTTCGTTTCCCAGCGCTATCAGAACTCTGCTTCCGCTTCCCATGTTGCTTCTTCTGCTGCTGCTAGTACTGATGCTTTTATCTTTATTTTTTTCTTTATTTTTTGTCCTTATTTTTTCAAATTTCGCGAGCCGATGGACGGGCGCAGAACAAACACTTCCTTCCTCTAACAACGGAGCGTACACTATGCTTTAAAATACTTTTCCCCCTTCAAGAGATTTTGCTTGACTTATTCATGTAATAATAATAATGATGATGGTAATAATAATGATGGTAATAATAATGATGGTAATAATAATGATGATAATAATAATGATGGTAATAATAATGATGGTAATAATAATGATGATAATAATAATAATGATGATAATAATAATAATGATGATAATAATAATAATGATGATAATAATAATGATGATAATAATAATAATGATAATGATGATAGTAATAATAATGCTCTCTTCTACCTTTTTACGAATTACACTTTGTCCTAATATACATGAAGGCACTCCTTTTCTAAGCCTTTTATCTGGGAGGTTATGAGTCAAGCAATAACGTATATGTTTGCACCTGCTAGTGTACTCGCTTGTACAACTACCTGTACTCCCTCTTCTACACGTGGGTGTATATGTATATGTTTACGAAACGATAGAAGAAAACATCCCCTAGAAAACAAGCACCTCCACAGACGTAAACCCACACCTAACAGACCTTTTTATAAATAACCACTGCTATGGAGTTTAAAGAAATAATTACTTCTATGGTGTATGTAAAAATAAAATACAACATTGACAGAGGCATAACTAGAGATACTTATCCGAAATATAGTTACTACATAAAAATATGTTCCACATTTTGACTGAGAAAAAATATAAGAACATAATTTCATAATTTTTTATAATAGGTAAGAAATTATAGAATTATATTATTCTTCTCTTTTCTCCTTATGTATCTTCTGCTCAATGTATATCTGCGGCGGTTGCATTTTAACCTGTTGCCCTGCTGAGTCTCGCTCACTTATACCCATTCATATATATTCACATTCACCTGTAGACACATACATAAATACATGTATATGCGTATATGCATATGTGTATATCCATATAAGCACTTCATGAAGAAGTATATTCATTTCAAATAAAATAAAAAAAAAAAAAATTACAGCAATTTGGTTTATACATACTTAAGGCATAGTTCTTTTATTTTGACTGCCTCATAGCGTTCTTTCGTTAAATGTACTATTTTCCTCATTTTTTTTTTTTTTTTTTTTTTTTTATGTGCTTGCTGGGATAATTACATGCTCAGATTGGCTAAATATTTTTGGTAACCGCTTATACATAAAAATTGGCCTAAAAGAGAACACAACTGTTTGATTTGAATTCGAATGGTAGTTGATTCTTTCATATTATTTTATATCGTTCTGTTTTATCTTGTCAAATTTCGTACTATTTTATCCTACTCTTAGCACAGTTTTATTGTTTTTTTTACTTATTTTTTTTTGCTATATTTTTTTTCTTTTTTTTTATTTTTTCTTCATTTTTTCTTCATTTTTTCTTCATTTTTTCTTCATTGTTTCTTCATTTTTTCTTCATTGTTTCTTCATTTTTTCTTCATTTTTTCTTCATTTTTTTTTTTTTTTATTTGTGCCATGTAGCCTTTATATCTGATTTAAGCGAATGGTAAAAAAAATAAATGAATGTAGTGTTATACGCACACGCATACAAGCAGTAAAACTAATAGTAGATTTTCGCTGTCAAGGATTTTTCTGTACACACATACGTATGCGCGTACCTAGGGGTACGTTAACATTTTTAAGCATTTTTTTATTAGCATTTGTAATACTCGCAATGTTTGTGAACAAATTAAAAAATAATTGTCAAAAAGGTAACAAGAAGATAAGATGTAAAAATACGCCAAGTATGAGAAATATGCAAAATTTAGCAAAATATGCAAAATTAGCAAAATATGCAAAATTAGTAAAATATGCAAAATTAGTAAAATATGCAAAATTAGCAAAATACGCAAAATTAGCAAAATACGCAAAATTAGCAAAATATGCAAAAGATACGAAAGATACAAAATAAGCAAAATAAATGAAACACTGTCTTTGCAACACATGTAAAAAATACAATAATTTCTTAAAAGTTATTGCCCATGAATGTGTTGGCAAAAGTGCTTCTTTAAAATAAGAATTTTTTTTTTTTTTTTAATATTTGTAAAAATAGTAAAATGAACAAGTTCTATTTTACGTTTTAAATTTGAGTCCAAACGGCAGGAATGCAGTTCATATGGTGTAGCAGCCCTTGATATGCAAAGCTATACACATATACACACAATTGTGTTAATATGTTCATGTATTCATATATTCATGTACGCATGTACTGATTAATACGCACGTCTTAATATATTTACCCATTGTCCGAACACGTATTGCTATTTCTTAAAAGTAGCATAACTGATACATTCTAATGTCTTTTCTTATTGCACGATCGGCGTTAGAATAGTTGTCTTTGTCACTATCGCATACTGTGTACTGCTGTCCGCTCACCGCTCACTTTACTTTGGGGCATTATAAAAACTTAGCAGTGCTCTTTATGTGCTAATTTTTTCAATTTCGTTTACGCTTCATCGATTTATACTGCCTCCACTCTCTCCCTCCCTCCCTCTATCTATCTATCTATCTTTCTATTTTCTATCTGTATATCTATCCCTATATATCTTTTTCTCCCTACGCTTATACATAATATGCTGCTAGACCTATCTAACTGTAACCTAAAAAGTCTAGAAGACTCTGATATAATCCTAGAAAAACTGATCGAGCTAGATGCTGACTACACGAGCATAACATATTTAGATGTGTCAAACAATTATGTTAAATCGATAAAAGGATTAAGGCATTTCGAAAATCTTAGAGTGTTGAACATATCAAACAATGAGTTAACGTCATTAGATGATGACTATATTCCTTCATCCACCGAAAAAATAATTGCCGATCATAACAACCTGACAGATATATGCTTCAAGGGAATTAGAAAAAAGAAAATTAGAAAAAAGGGAAAGGAGGGAAAAAAAGGCAAGAAGTTCAACTTTAAGGAAGGAGAAGAGGACTATGATATAGAAGATGGTGAGGATGAATCATATGATGATAAGTTGTATGACGATGATGAGTCATACAGTGATAATGAGTCGTACAACTATGAAGATCTGAACAACAATAAGCTGTACACTGATGAAATGTACAGTGATAAGCTATACCGAAGTAAAGGAAGAATACAGCGCAGACAGGCAAAGAACGCGAAGAGGAAAAAGAGTCAATACATCCAAGAGAGCAGCTCGAACAGCATCTTTTACGAAACCTTTAATAAAAATATATTGAATGAGAAACGTTTTTATACGAACAGAAATCTTCCCCTAAATAGACTAAGTTATTTGGATGTGAGTTACAATAATATTAAAAAGCTTAAAACGTTTGAAATGTATCTTCACATTATGAACAAGAGAAGTAGGAGCAGAGGTGGGAGTAGAAGTGGGAGTAGAAGTAGGAGTAGAAGTGGGAGCATAAGTGGGAGTAGAAATGGGAGTAGGAGAAGAAGCAGTAGTAGAAACAGAAGTAGGAGCGGAAGCAGTAGTAGAAACAGAAGTAGGAGCGGAAGCAGGAGCATGAAACACGAGAAGTATTCAGATGACGGATACATAAAAAATTACATCGCAAATAAAACAGAACAGGATGTAATGATTCTATTTTTTAACTCGTTAGAAACATTACATCTAAGAGGAAACAGACTAACAAATTTAAAAGGACTAAGTGTTTTTAAAAATTTAAAAATTTTAGACCTTAGATCAAATCTAATTAATCATCCTGTACAACTTTTTTATATTCTTGATAATAAAAACTGGTTAAAGAAATATCATGAAAAGAAATTTAAAAAAAAAAATACTACTTCTTATTCTTACTTTATACATATTTTGAAAAAGTATAAAAATTTTAACAGTCTACAAAATTTATTCTTACAAGGAAATCAAAATGTTATTAGACCCAAGTACCTATTTATGAGCGTATATAATGCCCTAAAAAGTATTAACACGAAATGCAAGCTGATTACTGATATGGAAGCGGGTGCAGAAGATGATATAGATGCAGGTGTAGACTCGAGTGTAGATGCAGGCGTAAACACAGACGTATGTGCCAATCCACTTGTCGACACAGTAAGTAATGCAGTTATCGATGAAACCACAGGTAACCTCAGCTTTGCTTCTACAAAGAAGTACCTCCTTCAGAGTAACTGTCCTAACTATGATAGAAACCAAATATATGAAAATTATACTTATGATGAAATTTTAGAAGATGTAAACTTATTATATTATGACATACGAAATGAATACCCAGAATTGTATATCACTGAAATTAAGGATGAATCAGAACTTATGCCAGAAGAACTTCATGAGTCAGGAACACAACATAAGCCAGAAGCACAGTGTACGGTGCAGAACAGTATACAACTAAAGGGAAGGGTATTATATAGGAAAGAACTAGAGACTTGCAGAGAAGTAGAAACCGAAAGATATGAAGAGGTTATAGACATAAAAACAGTAGAAGAGAATGAAGAATCATCAAGTATATCATCGGAAGAAGAGGATATATACATAGAATTAAAATGCGAAGAGGGAGCAGAATATGATGATAGCATGGTTATGCAATTGGACGAAGAAAAAGGTATACAGTTAGAATCAGAAACAGGAAAGGATATAGATGTAGAGTTAGATAATGAGCAAATCATAGAAGTAGAATTAGGAGAGGAGAGCAAAGATGTAGATACAGAAAAGGAAAGGAGCAGATACGTAGAGTCAGAAGAGGATGACATAGTAGTAGAATCAGAAGGGGAAAACATGTATGTCGAATCAGAAGAGGAAGACATAGTAGTAGGATCAGAAGAGCAAGATGTGGGTATCGAGTCAGAAGAGGAAGACATAGTAGTAGAATCAGAAGGGGAAAACATATATATCGAATCAGAAGAGGAAGACATAGTAGTAGGATCAGAAGAGCAAGATGTGGGTATCGAGTCAGAAGAGGAAGACATAGTAGTAGAATCAGAAGGGGAAAACATATATATCGAATCAGAAGAGGAAGACATAGTAGTAGGATCAGAAGAGCAAGATGTGGGTATCGAGTCAGAAGAGGAAGACATAGTAGTAGAATCAGAAGAGGGCATAACAGTAGAGTCAGAAGATCAGGAAACCATAGAAGTAGAATATGAACAGGAGAACATGACCGTGGAGTCAGAAGAAGAAAAGAATACAGAAGTAGTATCTGAAGCAACGGATAACATGTACGTGGAGTCAGATGATGAAGAAACCCTAGAAGTAAAATTGGAACAGGAGAAGAGCAAAGATATAGAATCAGAAGAGGAGAATATTATAGAAGTGGAATCAGAAATGGAAAAGGAAAAAGACGTAGAGTTAGTAAAAGAGATTAGCATATACGTAGAATCAAAAGATAAAAAGCACTTAGATACAGAATCAGAAGAAGACAGCAGTATAGAAATAGAATCAAAAGAAGAAGAAAAAGACATAGAAATAGAATCAGAAATAGAAAAGGAAAAAGACGCAGAATTAGAAGGTATACAAATCATAGAAGTAGTGTCAGAAGAAGAAGATATGGAAATGAAAACGGGAATGGACAAGTGTAAAAATGTTGAGACTGAAGAAGTTGAAGACATGAAAGCAGAATCAGAAATAGAAAAGAACAAAGATGTAGAATCAGAAGGTGAACAAATCATAGAAGTAGTATCAGAAGAAGAAGAAGATATGGAAGTGAAAACAGGAATGGAAAAGTGTAAAAATGTTGAAACTGAAGAAGTTGAAGACATGGAAGAAGAATCAGAAATAGAAAAGAACAAAGATGAAGAATCAGAAGATGAACAAATCATAGAAGTAGTGTCAGAAGAAGAAGAAGATATGGAAATGGAATCTGAGATGAAAAATGAAAAAGATATAGAGCCAGAAAAAGAGATTAACATGTACATAGAACCAAAAGGTGAAAATAACATAGATATAGAGTCAGAAGAAGAAGAAGATATGGAAATGGAATCTGAGATGGAAAATGAAAAAGATATAGAGCCAGAAAAAGAGATTAACATGTACATAGAACCAAAAGGTGAAAATAACATAGATATAGAGTCAGAAGAAGAAAGGAGTATAGACGTACAGTCAGAAGTAGAAAAGAGTATATATATAGAATCAGAAATAGAAAAAGGCATAGAACTAGAGTTAAAAAAAGAAAAATATACAGGTACACAATCAGAACGAGAAAAAAGCATAAATATAGAATCAGAAGAAGAAAGTAGTATAGGTACACAATCAAAAGAAGAAAAGAGTATATATATAGAGTCTGAAGAAGATATAGAAAAGGACGAAGACGTGGAGTCACAAGAAGAAGACATAGAAGTGAAATTAGAAATAAATAAATATAAATTTGTGGAATCAGAAGAAGAAGAAGAAAAAGAAAAAGAAGTAGCATCCGAAATAGAAATGGGCAAGAGTGTAGAGTTAGTAAAAGAGATTAGCATATACGTAGAATCGAATTATGAGAAGCTTATAGGAGTAAAATCAGAAGAAGAAAAGAGTGTAGGTACACAATCAGAAGAAAAGAGCATAGATATACAGTCAGAAATGGAAAACGGTAAAGTACTGGAATCAGAAGATGATGGAGACATGAAAATGATATCAGAAGAAAGTTTCATAGAAGTACAATCAGAAGAAAGTCTCATAGAAGTACAATCAGAAGAAAGTCTCATAGAAGTACAATCAGAAGAAAGTCTCATAGAAGTACAATCAGAAGAAAGTCTCATAGAAGTACAATCAGAAGAAAGTCTCATAGAAGTACAATCAGAAGAAAGTCTCATAGAAGTACAATCAGAAGAAAGTCTCATTGAAGTACAATCAGAAGTAGACATGGACTTGGAATCAGAAAAAGAAAAGTTCATGTACGTAGAATCTAAAGATGAGAAGCTTATAGATATAGAATCAGAGATAGATGAAGAAATGAAAATGAAATTGACAATAGAAAATGACAAAGACACAGAATCAGAAAAAGACACTAGCATGTACATAGAACCAAAAGATGAAAAACACGTAGATATAGAATCAGAAGAAGAAAGGAGCAAAGAAGTACATTCAGAAGTAGAAAGGAGTATATATACAAAATTAGAAATAGGAAAAGATATAGAAGAAGAATCAAAAGAAGAAAATATGAAAGTGCAGTCACGAATAAAAAAGGAGAAAGATGTTGAGTTAGAAGATGAAGAAATTGTAGAAGTAGAATCGGAAGAAGAACAAGAGATGAAAGTGCAATCAGAAAAAGGAAAGATCATGTACGTAGAATCAAAACATGAGAACCTCATAGACACAGAATCAGAAGTAAGGAGCGTTAAAGTAAAATTAGAAAAAGAAGAAAACATGGACATGGAATTAACTATAAGAAATGACAAAGAAGCAGAATCCGAAAAAGAGATTAGTATGTACTCAAAGTCAAATGATGAAAAGCGCATAGATATAGAATCAAAAATGGAAAAGCACGAAGATGTGGAGTCCGAAGAAGAATTCATGGAAATGGAATTAGAAAAAGCAAATGGCAAAGAAGTACAGCTAGAAAAACAGATTAGCATGGACGTAGAATCAAAAGGTGAGAAACACATTGATACAGAATCAGAAGGAGGTAGCATAGAAGTAGAGTCGGAAGTACAAAGTAGCATAGAAGTAGAGTCAGAAAAAGAAGAAAATATGGGCATGGAATTAACAGTAGAAAATGACAGAGACTCAGTATCACAAAAAAGGATTAGCATGTACGTAGAACCAAAAAATGAAAAGAGAATAGATATAGAATTACCAGAAGAAAAGAATATAGAAACACAATTAGAAGAAGAAAATAATATAGATATAGAATCAGAAATAGAAAAGGACAAAGAAGTAGATTTAGAAGATGAAGAAATTGTAGAAGAATCAGAAAAAGAGAATATCATTTACGTAGAATCAGAAGAAGAAAGCAAAATAGACGTTGAATCAGAAGAAGAAAGCAGAATAGACGTAGAAGCAGAAGAAGAAAGCAGAATAGACGTAGAATCGGAAGAAGAAAGCAAAATAGACGTAGAAGCAGAAGAAGAAAGCAAAATAGACGTAGAATCAGAAGAAGAAAGCAAAATAGACGTTGAATCAGAAGAAGAAAGCAGAATAGACGTAGAAGCAGAAGAAGAAATCAGAATAGACGTAGAATCGGAAGAAGAAAGCAAAATAGACGTAGAATCAGAAGAAGAAAGCAAAATAGACGTAGAATCAGAAGAAGAAAGCAAAATAGACGTAGAAGCAGAAGAAGAAAGCAAAATAGACGTAGAATCAGAAGAAGAAAGCAAAATAGACGTAGAATCAGAAGAAGAAAGCAGAATAGACGTAGAATCGGAAGAAGAAAGCAGAATAGACGTAGAATCGGAAGAAGAAAGCAAAATAGACGTAGAATCAGAAGAAGAAAGCAAAATAGACGTAGAATCAGAAGAAGAAAGCAAAATAGACGTAGAATCAGAAGAAGAAAGCAAAATAGACGTTGAATCAGAAGAAGAAAGTAAAATAGAAGTAGAATCAAAAGAAGAAAGCAAAATAGACGTAGAAGCAGAAGAAGAAAGCAGAATAGACGTAGAATCGGAAGAAGAAAGCAAAATAGAAGTAGAATCAAAAGAAGAAAGCAAAATAGACGTAGAAGCAGAAGAAGAAAGCAGAATAGACGTAGAATCGGAAGAAGAAAGCAAAATAGACGTAGAATCAGAAGAAGAAAGCAAAATAGACGTAGAATCAGAAGAAGAAAGCAAAATAGACGTAGAATCAGAAGAAGAAAGCAAAATAGACGTTGAATCAGAAGAAGAAAGTAAAATAAACGTAGAAGCAGAAGAAGAAAGCGAAGTAGACGTTGAATCAGAAGAAAAACGTATATATATAGAATCAGAAATAGAAAAAGGCATAGAAGTAGAATTAAAAGAAGAAAAAGGTATAGATACACAGTCAAAACAAGAAAACAGCATATATATGGAATCAGAAATAGAAAAGGACAAAGTCCTGGAATCAGAAGAAGAAGACATGGAAGTGGAATTAGATATGAAAAAGAACAAGGATGCACAGTTAGAAGATGAGCAAATAATAGAAGTAGAATCAGAAGAAGAAGGCATGCAAATGAAATTAGAAACAGAACAGGATACGAATATGAAATCAGAATTAGAAGAGGATATTGAATTAGAAAAAGAAAACATTGTGTATATAGAATCAAAAGATGAGAATTACTTATATATAGAATCAAAAGAAGAGAAGCACATAGGAATGGAATCAGAAGAAAATAGTATAGAAATAGAGTCAGAAGAAGAAGATATTAACATAGAATTAACAATGGAAAATGATAAAGATGCACAGTTAGAAAAAGAGAAGATCATGTACATAAAATCGAAAGGTGCGAAGCACATAGATATAGAATCAGAAGAAGAAAGCAGCATAGAAGCACAGTCAGAAGTAGAACAGAGTATATATATAGAATCAGAAATAGAAAAAGGCATAGAACTAGAATCAAAAAAAGAAAAATATTCAGGTACACAATCAGAACGAGCAAAGAGCATAAATATAGAGTCAGAAATGGAAAGGTGTAAAATTATGGTGGCAGAGGATGATGAAGACGTGCAAGCAGAATCGGAAATAGAAAAGAACATAGAATTAGAATTAGAGTTAGAAGAAGAAGACATGAATGTGGAATCAGAAAAAGAGAAGTTCATGTACATAGAAACGAAAGATAAGAAGGGCATAGTTAAAGAATCGGAAGAACAAAGAAACAAAGAAGTAAAATCAAAAAAAGAAGAAAAGGTAAACATGGAGTTAGAAATAGAAAATGGCAAAGACGCAGAGTCAGAAAAAGAGATTAGCATGTACGCAGAATCAAATGATGAAAATCACGTAGATATAGAATCAGAAGAAGAAAGGAGCAAAGTTGCACAGTTAGAAGAAGATGACATAGAAGTAGAATCAGAAGAAGAAAAGAGTATAGACATAGAATCAGAAATAGAAAAGAATAAAGACGTGGAGAGAGAAGAAGATGAAAACATAGGAGTTGAATCAGAAGAAGAAAAGAGTATAGACATAGAATCAGAAATAGAAAAGAATAAAGACGTGGAGAGAGAAGAAGATGAAGACATAGGAGTTGAATCAGAAATAGAAAAGAAGAGAGATGTAGAGTTAGAAGATGAGAAAATCGTAGATTCAAAAGAAATGAGCATAGATATAGAATCAGAAATAGAAAAGAATAAAGACGTGGGGAGAGAAGAAGATGAAGACATGAGCATGGAATTAGAAATAGAAATGGAAAATGACAAAGACAAAGAATCAGAAAAAGAGGAGATCATGTACATAGTATCAGAAGATGAAAAGTTCATTAACATAAAATCAGAAGAAGAGAAGGACATAGAAGTTGGATCCGAAATAGAAAATGATAAAGACACAGAATCGGAAAAAGAGAAGAGTATAGAAACAGAATCCGAAGCAGAGGAGGGCAAAGATGTAGAGTCAGAAGATGAATACATAAACGTGCAATCAGATGAGAAGATCACAGAAATAGAATCAGAAGAGAAGGACGTGGATGTCAGATTAGAAGAAGAGAAGAGTATAGAAGTGGAATCTGAAGAAGATAAGAGCGTAGAAGTAGAATCTGAAGAAAATAAGAGCGTAGAAGTAGAATCAGAAGAAGAGAAGAGTATAGAAGTGGAATCTGAAGAGAGGGGCATAGAAATAGAATCAGAAGAGAAGGACGTAGAAGAAGAATCAAAAGAGGAAGATATACACGTAAAATTAGAACATAATATCCTAGAAGTGCAATCAGATGAAGATAAGAGCGTAGAAGTAGAATCAGAAGAAGAGAACAGTATAGAAGTGGAATCTGAAGAGGAAGATATGCACGTAAAATTAGAAGAACATAATATCCTAGAAGTGCAATCAGATGAAGATAAGAGCGTAGAAGTAGAATCAGAAGAAGAGAACAGTATAGAAGTGGAATCTGAAGAGGAAGATATGCACGTAAAATTAGAAGAACATAATATCCTAGAAGTACAATCAGATGAAGATAAGAGCATAGAAGTAGAATCAGAAGAAGAAAAGAGTATAGAAGTGGAATCTGAAGAAGATAAGAGCGTAGAAGTAGAATTTGAAGATAAGAGCGTAGAAGTAGAATCAGAAGAAGAGAAGAATATAGAAATGGAATCTGAAGAGAAGGGCATAGAAATAGAATCAGAAGAGAAGGACGTAGAAGAAGAATCAAAAGAGGAAGATATGCACGTAAAATTAGAAGAACATAATATCCTAAAAGTGCAATCAGATGAAGATAAGAGCGTAGAAGTGGAATCTGAAGAAGATAAGAGCGTAGAAGTGGAATCTGAAGAAGATAAGAGCGTAGAAGTAGAATCTGAAGAAGATAAGAGCGTAGAAGTAGAATCAGAAGAAGAGAAGAGTATAGAATTGGAATCTGAAGAGAGGGGCATAGAAATAGAATCAGAAGAGAAGGACGTAGAAGAAGAATCAAAAGAGGAAGATATGCACATAAAATTAGAAGAACATAATATCCTAGAAGTGCAATCAGATGAAGATAAGAGCATAGAAGTAGAATCAGAAGAAGAAAAGAGTATAGAAGTGGAATCTGAAGAAGATAAGAGCGTAGAAGTGGAATCTGAAGAAGATAAGAGCGTAGAAGTAGAATCTGAAGAAGAAAAGAGTATAGAAGTGGAATCTGAAGAAGATAAGAGCGTAGAAGTAGAATTTGAAGATAAGAGCATAGAAGTAGAATCAGAAGAAGAGAAGAGTATAGAAGTGGAATCTGAAGAAGATAAGAGCGTAGAAGTAGAATCTGAAGAAGATAAGAGCGTAGAAGTAGAATCAGAAGAAGAGAAGAGTATAGAATTGGAATCTGAAGAGAGGGGCATAGAAATAGAATCAGAAGAGAAGGACGTAGAAGAAGAATCAAAAGAGGAAGATATGCACGTAAAATTAGAAGAACATAATATCCTAGAAGTGCAATCAGATGAAGATAAGAGCGTAGAAGTGGAATCTGAAGAAGATAAGAGCGTAGAAGTAGAATCAGAAGAAGAGAAGAGTATAGAAATGGAATCTGAAGAGGAAGATATGCACGTAAAATTAGAAGAACATAATATCCTAAAAGTGCAATCAGATGAAGATAAGAGTATAGAAGTGGAATCTGAAGAAAAGGGCATAGAAACAGAATATGAAGAGAAGGGCATAGAAATAGAATCTGAAGAGAAGGGCATAGAAATAGAATATAAAGAAAGTGACAAAGAAGTGGAATCAGAAAAAAGTTACATAAACGTAGAAGCAGAAAGGAACGGAAAAATGAAATTAATGAAATACGTAAGACAAAAGCTTGATGATGAAATAAAGGCATATGATGAATTACAAAGGAATCAAGAGCAAAAAAAAGAAATGAAAAGGTTAAATGTGTACTTTAAAGGAGGAGATAAACAGGAAGAACGCAATATAAAAATAGGTTTACCGCAAAAAATTGAAATACCCAAAGACGAATTGCAGAGACGAAAAGAAAATGAAATCAAGCACATACCATTCATAGAAAAAATTAGAACAACTAACGACTCTAATCAGTTAGATCAAACAAACTCATATCTCTATATAAATGAGCAACTAAAGAATAAGAAAGAAGCAGATAGCAACACATGTGAATATACTCATCAATTACATTTGAAGAAGCCAATTTATTTGTCCGAGGGTAAGGAAAACAAAACGGAAAGGGAAATTCTGAAAAGAGACATTAGTATTTTAAAGGGATATAGAAACAATTTGAAGGGAAATGGAAACGATCTAAAAAGAGATGAAGAAAATTTGGAAAGTTATAACACCATTTTGAATGACAAAAAATGTTCTCATCCTCTTGAAGAGAAGAAGGAACATATTGAAAAATTAATAGAAAATATAAAACAAAACGTAACAAGAAAATCGTCCAAATTATTATCGCTTTATAAAAATTTGAATGGCAATATGTTCTCTAAAAATTGTTATGATAAAATTAATGAACAGGTTAGAGGCGATACTATAGATGATTCTAGCAAAATTAATAACTTGAAAATAGTACAAATTGGTTACTTAGATAAAGTAAAAAGATTCGAAGCTACAATGGATTATTATAATGATAAAAACGTGGAGAGCAAATTCCATGGACTAAAAGAAATGAAGGGTCTTACGATCAAACAATTTGAAGAGCCAAAAGAAGAAGAGGTGGATAAGGCGAAAGAGTTTTACAGCCACAACTCTTTTTATCAAGTTAATGTAAAGGGAATGTGCATAAAGGAGGGAAAAGTGGAAGAAGCAGGAGGCGATGAAGAGGAAGTGGTGGATGATAAGGAAAATCATGAAAATTCCTCGTCAGATAAATTACGTTGTGGTTCCTTTGCAAGGGAAAATAGTAAACGAAAGGAAATGAATGAACGTGATAATAAAAATAATATTAATTACAATAATAGCAGTAATAATAATAAATATTACAAAAGTTATAGCAGTGGTAATCGTAATAAATACTACAAAAGTTGTAGCAGTGGTAATCGTAATAAATACTACAAAAGTTGTAGCAGTGGTAGTTGTAATAAATACTACAAAAGTTGTAGCAGTGGTAATAGTAACTATAGCAATGCTACGACGACACAACCGAACAGCGATTTACGAAGCAGCAAGAGAAGCAGCAGAAGTAGCAGAAATGATATGAACATGGAAGAAAATGAAACGATCTGTTCCTTTTCATCTATTTTTAAAGATAAAAAAAAAACAAGTAGTGTACTTGAAGAACTATTAACTAAGGATATAGATTCAGAAAAATCCAATCTAACAAATTTTTCTTCAATTGATAGTGATGTCTTTGATAGTGACACGGTTGAGATGAGTGGTGATTCCATTAGGGAGAGGAAAGACAAGCAAGGGTGCTGGCTCTACGACGATGGACGGGAAGAAGTGGGGGGAAAAGTAGAAGTAAAGGAAATGGAGGAAGAGGAGGAAGAAGAGGAAAAGGAAGTAAAGGAAGATGTAGAAGAAAAGGAAGAAGAGGAGGAAGAGGAAGAGGAAGAAGGGGAGGAAGAGAAAAAAGAAGTAAAGGAAGATGTAGAAGAAAAGGAAGAAGAGGAGGAAGAGGAAGTAAAGGAAGTAAAGGAAGATGTAGAAGAAAAGGAAGAAGAGGAGGAAGAGGAAGAGGAATGCGAAGAAGAAGAAGAAGAAGAGAAAAACCTTCAACATAATAAGTGCCACGATATACACCCGCGTATTATTAAACAATTAACAGAGCAAATCACAAGAAGAAATATGCACAATGATAACAACACAAGGTTTAATTGGAAAAACGAAATTTCAAGCAAAAAACGTAACATGACTTTCAAGAAAAACGAAGTTATAAAAAAAGTATTCCCCAATTATAATTCACTTAGCAGGAATGATAAGGAAAATGAAAAAGAAGATAAGAAAGAGCACGAAGAGATGAATAAAAAGAGGGAAAATGAGCGGAGCAGTTATGTGAAACGTGGAATTTTTGTCAGGAAATGGGGGGGAAAAATGGATTCAACCGTTGTGAAAGAAACGAACAGCGTGAAGGTAGCAAACAATATAAAAGAGACATACAATTTGATGGGAACGCATAACGTAAAGGTTCCACAGAGTATAAAAGAAATGTATAACACAAGAGCATTACGATATGTAAAAGAAGCACATGGTTTAAAGAGAGAACATAATATAAAGGCAGCATCCAATATGATGGAAACACATAAGGTAAAGGTATCACACATCATAAAGGAAGTACCCAGTATAAAGGAAGCATACAATGTAAGAGAAGCGCATAATATGAAAGAAGCGCATAATGTGAAAGAAGCGCATAATGTGAAAGAAGCGCATAATGTGAAAGAAGCGCATAATATGAAAGAAGCGCTTAATATGAAAGAAGCGCATAATATGAAAGAAGCGCATAATATGAAAGAAGCGCTTAATATGAAAGAAGCGCATAATATGAAAGAAGCGCATAATGTGAAAGAAGCGCATAATGTGAAAGAAGCACATAATGTGAAAGAAGCGCATAATGTGAGAGAAGCGCATAATGTGAAAGAAGCGCATAATGTGAAAGAAGCGCATAATGTGAGAGAAACACAAAACGTAAAGGGAATGCACACCATAAAGGAATCGTATGATATGAAGGAGACAAATAATGTGAAGTCAGTACAAAACATAAAGGCAATACACAATATGAAGGATGCAAATAATATAAGGGATGAATACAATATGAAGGAAAAACGCAATGTAACGGAGGTACCCACTTCGAAAGAAGTACATAACGTAAAGGAAACACACAATGTAAAGGAAGTATATAATGTGAAGAGAGTACACAACGTAAAGGAATTGTACGATGTGAAAGAACCCACTGAGAAGTATAAACATAAGGTAAAAATCGCACACAGCATAAAGACATCATATAATGAGAAAGAAACATTTGGTGTAAAGAAAACGCAAACTTTGAAGGAAGTACACAGTGTAAAAGAACTGCAAAATGTAAAAGAAGCGAACAACGTGAAAGAAGCACATAATATGAAGAAAGAACAAAGTATAAAGGCAGTGTATAATATGAAGGAAATACACAATACAAAGGAAGCACATCCTATGAAAGGGGAACTAAAGGTGAAGGAAGCATACATCGTAAAGGCAGCACAAAGCATAAAGGAAGCATATGATATGAAGGAAGCACATACTATTAAAGCAAAACACAGCAAAAAGGAGGCATATGGCATGAAAGGAACATATCATATGAAACCAAAACACAGCAAAAAGGAGGCATATGACATGAAAGGAACATATGATATGAAGGAAGCACACAATTCGAAGGAGGCATATAAAGTGAAGGAATCGTACTATGCGAAGGAGACAACTAATGTAAAGGCAGCATACTGCTTTAAGGGAAAACATAATGAGAAAGTAGCACACAAAAATGAATACAGAGAATACGTATCAAACTGTAGTAATGTTAAAAGAAAAGAGATAGAAACGCTTATGAATTTATTAAAAATTAATCTATATAAAAATGAAAGTGGAAAGAAAAAATTTCTTGAAAATAATAAGGTTAATGACTCAGATGGTTATAATTCAAGACATAGGAAATTACAAAATTATTATTCACCATCTGTTAAATCTGAATCTACAGATGTAACTGAAAGGGGGAAAAATAAACATAACATTATAACTCATAAAATTTACGGAAAAGATTATTTTTATAATGATTTTTCTAATATACATAATGTTGATGAATTAGGTATTACAAGGGAAATTAATATATACGCTTATCCTGTCCATATACAAAATAATAATGAAGCAAAAAATGTATACATTGAAAGTTTGAACTGTCGAGATACATCAACTAACGAAAGTAAGTTAGCAAACGGTGGAAAAGGAAACCCGAATAGGGCACACTTAGTGAGGAGCACTGATAGTGGAACAGGGGAAGGAAGCGACAAGAGTGGAGGAAAAGAAAGAAGCATCAAGAGTGAAAGAAGTGATAGTAGTGAAAGAAACGATAAGAGTGAAAGAAGTGATAGTAGTGAAAGAAATGATACGAGTGAAAGAAATGATATGAGTGAAAGAAATGATAAGAGTAAAAGAACTGATAGTAGTGAAAGAAATGATACGAGTGAAAGAAGTGATAGTAATGAAAGAAATGATAAGAGTGAAAGAAGTGATAGTAGTGAAAGAAATGATAAGAGTGAAAGAAGTGATAGTAGTGAAAAAAGTGATAGTAGTGAAAGAAATGATAAGGGTGAAAGAAATGATAAGGGTGAAGGAAGTGACAAGGGTGAAGGAAGTGACAAGGGTGAAGGAAGCGATAAGAGTGAAGGAAGCGATAAGAGTGAAGGAAGCGATAAGAGTGAAGGAAGCGATAAGAGTGAAGGAAGCGATAAGAGTGAAGGAAGCTATAAGAGTGAAGGAAGCGATAAGAGTGAAGGAAGCGATAAGAGTGAAGGAAGCGATAAGAGTGAACGTAGCAACAAAAGTGAAATAAATTATAAGAGCGGAAAAAACCGTAAGAGAGATAAAACGTGCGAGTTACGACATGAAAATAAGGAGTCAATAAATAGTACAGAACTTTTAAATAAGCTGAATGAGCTACAAACGTCTAACACAAAAGATGCTGATTTAAGCCATAAATTGGCTCTTTATTTAAAAGATGTTTGTCTTAAATTAGGAGAAGAAAAACAATATAGTAATATTTTAATGAAGGAAAAAAAAAGATTAGAAAGTAAAATAAAATTATTATATGAAAATAAAAAAAAATACAAAAAAAAATTAAAGAAATTAGAGATAAATTACAATGAGGAAAAGAAAAATTCTAAAATGTATCAAAATTTTAAAGACAAGTTTAAGTCATTGGAACATATTAAAATGGACATACCAAAGGATGATGTTGAGATGTACAACAAGTTCACTGAAAATACGATGGAGCACCTATATGTAATACTTTTACATGCACGTACATATGCGTGCATACACATATATTATATGTACATTATAAAGACACAAATTCCATGACTTTTTTCATATGCAATGTACTATCTTTAGTAATAAAAATTACTTCATTTCCTTTTTCTTTTTCTTAGAACGTATTCTTTGATGTCTTTGGAGAAAATCATATTATAACGAAAATGTAATCAAAAGAAGAAAACATAGAGATATATACAATTATATAACTAATTTTACGTTTTTTTGTTCTGTTTTGTTCTTGTCTTTTCCCATCATTATAGGATAGAAAACTTAGCTGATGTGTACATTAAAAAGGAAAAGAAAATAGAAATTCAAATGGTCGCACAGAATAAGGTAAAATGCGAGAAAATCTAGGGTACATATATATATATATATATATATATGTAAGAACGTATATGTATGTGGGTGAAAGTGCATTTATGTAGACAAAATTAGAATAGCTACCAATTTTTTATTTACAACGTATGCAGGAATCGGATTTACTGAAAAATGTAGAAGAAATAGTCAAGAAAAAAAACAAATATCATAAAGAACTTCTGAAGAAAAATGAAATTATCCTAAGGTACCTATGCATACATACACAAGCGTATATATATATGTACATATGTACATTGGTATATATTTGATGGTTACATGCGATATATTAGGTGAAAAAAAATCTTTCCACTTTTTAATTTCTCTGTGTGCATTTTTATTTTACCTCCCCAGCTTAAATAATAATTTAGCGAAAATAACGAAAAGCGTTGCTGACATGAAAAGTAGCATTATTGAAAATAAAAATAAATCAAAGAATTTGCTAATGGAGTTATCAAAGAAGAATGATTTAATAAAGGACCTGGAAATGCGAAACTGCCGAATGATGGTTACATATACATAATCATTCATTGTGCATACATATATATATATATATATATATATATATATATGTGTGAGTGCGTGTTTGTTTATGTGTAGCTCTGTTTAGCTAGAAAAAATAAAAATTATGCATTGTTAAGGATGTGAATTTTATTTGACTGTTTTTTTTTTTTTTTTTTTATATTAGAATGAAAAAGAAAATTTGTTTCAGAAGGAAAGAGAACAACTACTGGAATTATTAAATGATAAAGGTATAAAATTTGAAAACATTTTTATATACATAATTGCGCGCTTGAGTAAGTGTGTGTATATATACACTTTTGAATGCAGTAATAGTTTACTTTTTCGTCTATTCAATCTTGTATATTTTGTTATTCTTTTTAAATAATTTTTTTTTTTTTTTTTCTTCGTAAGATGAAGATGCGAAAAGTATACAACGATATAAGGAAGAAATAAAAGGTCTACAAGAAAAATTAAAAAATTATTTGGATACAAATGTATATGAAATCCGTGACAAAAATTACGAGATAATGGTAGATAAGTTACATGATGAACAAATAAGAGTACATTCATTATTAACAGAAAAAGAAAAAATTATAAATGATAAGAACATTAAAATTGAGAACTTAGAGTCCCAGTTGCAGTCTTGGGCTGATGAGGCAACCAATTGGGTTGTCGTGGCAGACAAACATACAAAACTTATAACGAACCATAATATATTAAAAGTAATTTAAAAAAAAAATGAAATGAAATGAAATAAAATAAAATAAAATAAACAAAATGAAATAAAATAATCAAAACGAAATAAAATAAACAAAATGGCATGAACTTTAATGTAGGAGTTACACCTCTTTAATTTTAGTTTTTGCCCTTTCATGTATCATACATACATAAATACATATATATGTGTACATGCATGGAAACACATATATATATGTACATGCATGGAAACACATATATATATATACATGCACACAGACATGCGAATACCTATATAAAAATGCGCTTGTATATACCCCTATAATTTCCCTTTTTTGAAGAAAAATTACGAAGAACTAAAGTTCAAGTACATAATGGATATGAAGTATATACAAACAAATAAAAATGAGAAGGTCAAAGAACTTATGAGAAAATTTTCCTAATTTTATTTCAGTGAAAACGCATGCTGAACATATACCTACAAACAGAAGGCACTCCTCGAACGTGATAATTTTACGTTTCAAAAATTAAAATTAAAATAAAAATTTTTTGAATAAGAAAAAAGAAGTTTATGAACTTTATTTCTGTGAATTAATTTTTAGTTCAATAATGAAAATAAACATATATAAAATTTTTGTATCTTCTATTTTTATCGTTTTCTGCCTTTTTTTTTTTGGGGAGGTGAAATATACACGTTGTATAAATGTAGTTCACTTTAAAGGATAATTTTAGTTACATGAAAAAAAAATAATAAGAGACATTTTTATTTGCTACATTTCGATGTGACAAAAAAAAAAAAAAAACGGACAGGCGCACTTTTATATGTTGTATTTCGATTTGGCAATTTCACAATTTCACAATTTCACAATTTCACAAATTTGCTTATTATTTCTCAAACATGATAAATTTTCAGAAAAACAAAAAATTTTTTTAAATATTTTAGTTCAGCTTAAAAAAAAAAATATCTATATATATACATAATAATTTAAAAAAGAACTGTAGTTTTTAGTTTATAAAATTACATCATTATTCCCCCAAAATAAATTTAGCATATGTAATTTAAAATTTTTGAAGTTAATTTTGCGCAATACTATGACAAAATTTTAGTGTTTGCTTATGGTGCCATATTATTTGTAAATTCGATTAACCGGAGAGGGAAAAAAAATGGAATATTAAATTAAACAAATCAAAATAAAGCATAACAAAATAATGCCAAACGAAGAAGCAAATTTATATACTCTCCTTTTTGCCTGAAAAAGTACGCATAATTAAAAGCATATGCAATAAGGTATAACATGAGTACATACATAGGTATTATTTATATAGGTACATTTTTTATTATCCTTAATTCCATCCTTACTGTAGAATTATTTTTATTTATTTTATTTTTTTTCATCGTTGACACGTTTCGCTTTTTACGCTGTACATAAATAACAAAATGCGTATTGCATAAAATTAATTTTATCTTTATTTAACATAGAAAAAGTCATCGCAAATAAAGTTTTGGTAGCCCTGTCATACGCATACACGTATAATAATACGTATATTTAAATGTTTACAAATGCATACTTTTATGTATATATATATATATATGTGCATATGTATGGTGGTCTTGCTTATTTTTATATACATTTATTCTTAATTGTTTTAAACGAACTACTGCAGATTTACATTTTACGTATTTACGAACAGTTCATTCATCCCCAAGCAATTTTATCATTTTTTGGTTAGCTAATTTATTGATATATCATTTCTTTAGTTTTCCATTTTTTTTTTTTCCTTGCGTAGTCAGGCAAATATTTCAGAAAAAAAAGAAAAAATATCCGCGTATCCAATACTACATTGCGCGTTATTATATACATAAATGTAAATATATGTATACATATATATAAATATACGCATATATAAATATACATTTATACACGTATACATATAAACACGTATACATATATACATGTGTAGCATTTTTCTACAATGGTTGACCAACTTGAAGTAGAAAACAACGTGGGGGAAGATAAACCTGTGAGTTTTGAAGAAGAAGTAGAAACGTTTTTAATTAACTTGCACGATTTTGTATATCACCGAAATGCTGATGCAATAAAAAAATTATTTGACACAGATTTTTATACCATATCAGATATATATTTCAAGAACACTCGATGGCCTTCAATAAAATTGGTTGATAACTTTTACAAGCAGAAAAACAGGTTTCACAATTTAATTCATTCGCTCTATGAGGAATTATATTATCGTCACGTGTTTATAATAAATGATGTAAATTTAGAAGATCGAAAGAATGCATGGGATAATTATAAATGTTTATTAAATTTTATCTCGAGTATATGTACTGACATGTCAGGTGATACAAATGATAACGTGTTAGTTATGCCAAATGTGTGGATATATGAATTTTTATCTGAATACGTATATCAGTATCAGTCCATGTGTCATATAAAAGTGGATCTATTAAAAGACGTAGAAAATAATATAGAAGGAATAAATTTTTTAGTACAAAATTGTGAAGTTTTTGAAAGCAGTATAGTGTTAGAGGTATTACACAGTTTATTGTTAAAAGGAGAATTTGCCACATTACCAGAAGAAGAAAAAAGTATTTTTGTTAATAATGTTTTTAATGTGAATAATGAAGAATTAACAAGTAAGTATCAGTTTGCATATTTTTCTTGCTGTATTTTATTAAAGGTATATGTACTAATGGGTGATTATTATAGTGCTTTAAAGATTATTTCAAATATTGAATTAAATCATAAATCTTTATATTGGAAAGTTACATTATGTCATATTAGTATTTTTTACAATATTGCATTTTGTTATATGATGTTAAAAAGATATAATGATAGTATTAAAATTTTATCACAAATATTAATATATTTATCAAAACAAAAAATACATTTTTCAAATCATCAGAGGTATCAGCAGAATGTTATACATAAACTAATTGATAAAATGTATTTGATAGTTATTATATGTCATTCCTTGTCAAGTTGTAGATTAGATGAAACCATACTTCAGAATATAAAAGAAAATTATTCAAGCAAATTTTATGCCTTACAGTCAGCTAATGAACAAACATATGCTGATTTGTTTTATCGAGTAGCACCCAAATTTATTGACCCATTATCAAATATTAGTTTTCAATTATTAGCAAATTTTGAGAATGTTCAAAATCAAACTTATAATTCGGATCCAACTTTAAGACAACTTTGTATATTTTTAAAAGATGTTACCTATCAAAAAAAAACTTTTCATTTTATTTCTTATGCCAAATTATATCATAATATTCAACTCACCAAACTAGCTGATTTAATGAATTATAAAAAAGAAGATGAAGAAAATGTTTGTTCAGACATTATGTGTGTAAAAAATCATAGTAAACAATTGATATGGAAAGAAGGCCCTTTATATACTGGTGAAATGGTTACCTCCGTTTTTGGAAACGCTTTTGATTTTTATATTGACCTGGATATTTTAAATATCAAAACGAGGACACAGCAAAAAATATTCATTGATTATTTTGTTCATCAAATAAATATGTGCAAAAATCTTTCGAATGTTTTGCAAGGAACTGGCACAGGTCATATTTACAAAACCAAATATGAAAACTTCAAACGAAAAAACAAAAACAAAAATAGGGACAAGCACAACAATCCACAAGTTTCGGTTAAGCAGTAACCCAAGGAGAGACCCGAACCACTAGACCGAAGATTGTCCCATGTATGTGCATACATTTATGTGTATGTATGTGTGTATGTATGTGTGTATGTATGTGTGTATGTATGTATGTATGTAAATATATACATATATAAGGACAAATTTACCATTCCCCTTAATTTTATTATATTCGTTCATTTATTTTATTTATTCATTTATTTTATTCATTTATTTTATTCATTTATTTTATTCATTTATTTTATTCATTTATTTTATCCATTTATTTTATCCATTTATTTTATCCATTTATTTTATCCATTTATTTTATCCATTTATTTTATCCATTTATTTTATCCATTTATTTTATCCATTTATTTTATCCATTTATTTTATCCATTTATTTTATCCATTTAATTTATTTTTCGCTCCCTGTAAAATGTAAATCGTGAATTGCCTTCACTGCAGAAATGAAATAAAACAATAGCTTGAACATAAGCGAATTTGCACGAGTAGTAACTTTAGTACATAACTACCCATATACGTACATTTCTGTGTGCCAAAAAATTGTTCTCACCTATAGTCATGCTTGGAAGATAATGTGTTTACACATATAATTTACTAGAACATGTTTTTTTTTTCTTTTTCTTTTTTTTTTTTTTGCATTTAAAATTTTACGTGAAAAAATAAAAAAAATATATAAAAGAATATGCAATTTTTCGAGAAAGGGTACAATTTTTTAAAAATATCTTTGTTTTATATTTAAAATAGTTTTTGTTTTTTTACCTGAACAGATCAGAACATTTTTGTTTTTCCCCAAAAATAATTAATTAAATCTTACGAGTAAATGTTTCAGAATTTCTGAACAATCTTTTAATTGTACATATATAGTATATATATCATCATTCCGAAATATTATTTTTTCTTTTTACATTATATATAAATACATTTATATAATCGCGTTCCAGTAAACGTAAAATGCAATTTTAAAGTTAAATTTTGCGCTTTAAAATAAATCCCAAAAATTTTATGCGCATAATGTCTGCATACTGTTATCATACTATGAATATAATGTTCTTATATTTTTGACCTTCTTGTTACACAACCTTCTGGACGATTGTTCATTATAAGAATAAGAGCACCCTCCGTATGAGCTTCACGAATGCGTAAATAAAATATTTACATCGCGTGTGTACGTGTGTACGTGGGTACATGTGTACATGTGTACGTGTGTGCGTGCGTACATATGTGCTTGTATATCTATGTCGTACATACATGTACATACGTAAACAAAATATATATACACAACAAGGGTAGCGTTAATCGAGTTTTTCGTTGGACCTATTCCTTTTTCCTTTTTTTTCTTAAAAGATGAGTGAAATAGGTTTCATTTCTCATCCCCCGCCTAAGCCAGATTTCTGGATTTATTTTGCCAGTCATTTAAGAAAGGGATGGGTTCAGGTTAAATTAAATAAAGAAAAAGATGTTCATAAAATATTTTCTCATACATTAGTCCCATATAACCAAATTTAATATTAATAAAAAAAAACACTTCTTTATTACATTCCAATTTTTTGTATTTTAAAATGGAAGTAAAATTTTAGTGGGCCATTGTTTTTGTTCCCTTCATTCTATTTGCGCTTTACTTGAAATTAACTATGCGTAAGATAAGAAAAGCAAAAGCGTTAAACAAGTTCAAAAAATTTAAAATATTGAACAAGTACATATTTGACACTTCAGTTCGAAATTTAAATACTACAACATTCCTCCTTCCCTTTAACATTTTTTTTTTTTTTAGCTACACCCTCAACTAATGAAAAAGAAGGTCCAGAGCAAGAAGAAGCAAGGTTTAATGATATGAAAATGAAAAACGAACATAAAACGAAGGATGGGCAGAAGAAAGGTTCACAAAATTAATGACTAATCTTATATTAGGTTTGCTTAATCTGATACTTCAGATAAATGATTATTTTGATCCCAGTGAAATTTTCAAAAAAAGGATGTTCTTATATAAAAAAGGAAAAATAAAAAATAAACATAAGTTCGTTTTGAATTATGTGTATACATATATAACAGCATATAAATATATGTACACATATATAAACAGTTTCATAAATTATTCGATAGATTCCAATGGAACGATAAAAAATTCACCAAAAAAAATAAGAATATTTTTCTTTTTAGTTTTACTTAGTGTATGTACGTACATATATAAGGAATATATGTACGCGTGCAGAACGTACATAAAAAAATAAAATATGGCATAAAATAATATAATAAATTGTAATATAATATAATAAAATAAAATGGAATATAATAGAATAAACAGCTCATCAAAATGTTAAACATATTACAGAAGGTTTATATAAAACTAATGCGTGCTTTTCTTAATTCAATAACAATAGCCACGCGTACTTCTGAATTACTTTATACCTTAATGGACATATTTTTTTTTTGGCGGAACTTGGATATCTGCAAAGAAAGTAGGAAAATAAAATAAGATAAAATGACATAACACAAAATAACACAACATAAAATATGATAATATAAAATAAAATAATAAAATAATGAAGCAACATCTCCACAATACACACACAATTCCAAATATAATTCAAATACGTTACTATCATGCTGTCCAAAACATCGTTTCACGTTATAAATTACATGTAAAAATTTATAATAAATATTTCTTTATTGTTAATTACCACTATCGCAAATCTTTCTTTTAATTTTTCATTTTTTGCTATACAGTTATCTGGACTATATGGAGGTTTGATCCTAACCTCCCCATTTAAAACTAATATATCTTTATTATTCCAAACGCAATCTGGGTGCCTATTAAAAAGCACCAAATATATATATATATATATATATATATATATATATATATATATATATATATATATATGCATGTATATACATATGAAAGCATGTGTGTAAATACGTAAAAAAGCAAAATGGGATATTTAGTTTTATGTTACACTTTTTACAAAACTGATTACATAAACTATTGCATAAATGCTTATATAAATAATTATACAAATAATAATATAAATGATTAAATTTTTTTTTTTTTATTCCGAGTAATTTGAATAAACATTAAACTATAAAAAATTGTCCTCTAAAAAAGTAACATGTTCAGTAAATGTAAATAATAGGTACATTATAATTCACATCCCTTGTGAAAAATATTTCTTTTTTTTTTTTTTTTTTTTTTGTTGATCTTACGTTTTCCATATAAAATCGAATAACTCTTGAGCTTCCTGTGTTACCCCAATACCAATGCGAGACTTGTTTTTTTCAAAGTTGTCTAAAGCCTTTCTTTCAATTTTTTCAACAACACTTTTATCAATTGTGGGTAAAGTGGTATATGAATTTTTTAATCTTCTTTTTGATTCAATATCTACAATTATATTTGTCCTAATTATATAAAAATTTGCTGTGCCATTTTTATTATCTTCTTTTATAATAATGAAATCTGAACAAGGATCATAGCAATATAATTCTCCCTCAAATGTATGACCATCACAGGTTTTTATAATTATTGTATGACCAAAATACAAGGATGGATCAAAGCTATTTTTGACCATAGTACAATCTTATGAACTGTTCATATATATTTTATGATTTTTATAAGATGGTTGCTCTTAACCATAGTACAATATTATAAACTGTTCATAAATATATTACAGTTTTGCAAATTGGCTGTTTTTGTTTATTTTCATTTGAATTTAGAATTCTTAAATTGTGAAAATAACATTTCAAAAAGGTCTTGTGTTCAGGTACTGCGAATGCGCACATTGCACTTGTTGTATTTATACATACATATATATATATAAGTTCATATGTTCATATATTTATATTTTCAAATTTCTACATGTAAATATAAAAAAAAAAAAGCTAAGGTAACAACGTACCCAGTTGCATAAAAGTATTAATTATATTACATTAAGATTATAAATGTGTCATATACTTGTGTGCAAAACAAAAAAAATAAAAAAGATGAAAAAAGCTGAAAAATTATAGGAAAAAAAAAAGTTACTAGAATTTACATATACCTAAACGTGTTCATTAAAAAATGGTGTAATTAAATGTTGTTAACGAAAAATGCACAAATTACGCTTGTGAAAGTTTGAAACCTAAAAGATTTTGTTATATTTCAGAATTAAATAAAAAATATTTAAAATGTAAATATATATATATATATATACAAGTTCAAACGTATAAACAATTTTATTTTTGATTTAAAAAATTAAAACTTTTCAAGCTAGTTTTTTATATATGGAACAATATTTTTGTTTTTGTTTTTTATTAAAATGTAAAATTAAAAAAAAAGATATAAATGAAATAGGATGTCATATATATTATATCAACGCACAAAAATTGAATTGTTCGACATATAGAATTATACGCAATTGATGACATTTGAAAATTTAAATTTTATGTGAACATATACCAAAATTCTGTTATTTCATATGCACGTATATATATATACATATGCATACTATGTATGTACATATATATTACATGTATGTACATATATATTACATGTATGTACATATATATATATATATATATATTTATGTACATATACATTTATATAAAACGAAAGTTCTACTCCCTAATTCGTAGGAATATAAGTGTACAGCGGAGTCCTTATCTCCTATTGATAATAATATATATATAAGTTTATAAGAAATACAAAAGGAAAATTTTAAGCATGAATTGTTTAAGTTTACTTTAAGAATTTTTAAATTTTAGTATATAAGAGATGAGAAATACAGTTATATAGCACGATTCATTATTTATATATAATAATGAAAAACTACAATAATACCTTATATTTGTAGTTCTAAAAATTGAATTTTCGTTATTATTTATATAGGGAGGGCCTTTAAACGTATAAGTATATATGAATACACATATGTAATTATATATACATATATACATAAAATAAAAAAATGATTTTTGCAGTAGGAAAATTTTGTACTATATTTAAAAGGAAAAATCTTAATTATGATAGGTATGTGAGTGTGTACCTATGTAGGTATGTATATATGTATGCATACACATACATTCATATAATATTACTAAAATATAGATGATAAAAGGACATAGACATATCATGAGAGAGGAAAAATATAACTATAAAGTCACTTTTATCAAACCTCATTAGTTAACAGGAATGTTATTACAAAATATATATATATATATATATATTTTTTTTTTCTTGTTCACTGCTTATAGATTCATTATCAGTACCTTATATCAACTTTCCTAGTATACTCAATTTAGCAAAAATGTATAATTTTTAAATGTAATATTTTTCATGTATATAGGTATATATGTACCCTTATGATCATTCGATATAATACAATTTCAAAAAAAAATAAAAACATTTATATCATTATATGTATATATGTATTATATATGTATATATGTATTATATATGTATATATATATGTATGTAAATATATTATGTTTGCAATCAACTTCATTTTTTTTTATTGATATAAACTCAAAAGTTGTGTTTTTTTTTAAATTATAATAAGTATTCCTATAAAAAAACATTCATATTTATTTAAAAAAATTTAGTTGTTTTCTGAGTCCTTTTTTTTTAGCGCATACAAAAAATTCATAAAAGGACACAGCAAAAAAGTATATATTTTGCGTACCTTTTGAACATTTGTAAAAGTAATAAAAGAAAAATGATGTTTATATTTATGTATATAAAAAGTTATCTAAATTAAAAAAAAAAGTAATGTCTAATGTAAATGTAAAGATGATAATGTAGAACATGCGCATTAGCAATTTAAAATATTTTTAGCCCAAAACAAAATTGTATATAATATATACATTTTCTTTTTCCTGCTTTGTTCATATGTTAAATGTAGAATACTACTCTATATACGAAATGGCAAGTTTTGTTTTTACATCCCAGTCTTAGTTCAAGATAATTAACTTGCATTTATAAATAAATACCTTGCTTTATAAAAAGTAGCTTATGAATAAAACGATGTTCTTGTTATGAATAAAGTAAAAAACCTTTTGAAAATTTATAGAAATATTAAAATATCCATAGTATTCTTATATAAAAAAAAAATAATAAAAATAAAGTGCTAAAAAAAAATGTGCATACAGTACGTAGGAATAATATATTTGTGCAAATAAAAAATAAATAAATATAATTACACATATATGATTATTATTAAAAGAAAAAATTATATTCAAAACAAAATTAACATGTTGATTACAAAAAAAAATTTTTAAAGAAAAATATTTTAATTAACATAATTTCGTAAAATGTAAACTTCTTTGTATATCTGTAGATCACATTTTCCCTTTATTTCGAAACAGTTGCTTAATTCTTCATAAATACAAAATAACAAACAAAACATAAAAAATAAAAAATAAAACAAATATGAATATATAGGAATGTTATTGTATTATGTTTCATATTATTCTTAAACTTTTTATTGAAGACGAAATATTACGATTATTATTTTTTCTTATGAAATTTAATATTATTATTCTACTTAACTGGAATTTATTCACGAGCATTATTTAATTACACAATTACATATAAATGTATATGTATGTATATATATGTGTGCCTATGCAAATATATCAAATTTTAAGAAAAAAAAAAAAGCCTTTTTTTATTTTTTTTTAAATTAATATATGAGGCTAATAATGCAGAATTAAAAATTGAAGTAGTTAATATATTTATTATAAAAAATATACGTTTATGAACGCATTATTACACCAGTGTGTATATGTATACATACATAGATACATCTAAAATTTATGTCACTTTATATATTTCTCATGTGGTTATGCCATAAAGAATAATTTAAATTATTGCATGTGCATTTTTTTTTTTTACTTATATTTTTAACCATAATTTTTTTTTCTTTCTTACTTGACCTTATAATAAAATGGAAAAAATAGAACTCTATTTTTTATTTATGGCATAATAAAAAAAAAAAAGAAAAAAAAAAGCATATCTTTAATTTTAAAAGTATGTATTTTACACTTTAAAAATACCCTAGTGCATACTGACAAAATTTACCCTGTATGAGAAAATTAAACACCTTCTTTTGCAACATTTTCAATAATATTTTTGGAAATAGCTTCATGTATAAGATAGTTGCAAAAAAATATCATGAAAAAATTATTTGATTCTTATTAATATATGGACGAATTACACTCATTTTCATTTTACGCATAGCACACAATAGTACATAAACTGAAATATATCATTATGTAAATATATATAATACATGCATTTATATATATATATATATATATATATATATATATATATATATATAATATGTATATTTGTGACAATTTTTTTTTTATACTCTTTATGAATGCATATAAAATACATGTACGTTGTTCTACATACATTCTTTACACCCGAATTATTCTTAATTGAAGTAATTCTACAAAAAAAATTTTTCATTTTTACTTTGTTACATGCATATAATGCCTGTAACTTTTTTTTTTTTTTTGAACCTACATTAGCATATTTTTTTTTGAATTACATTTATTGAATGCTACATACAAATTTATAAAAGTAATTTGGTGAAAAAGAAAATATGACATGTTCATAATTTTTTTTTTTTCATTTGTTCTTTTTGTTCACAGTTTTCTGAGTGTTCATTATATTCTTAACGTTCATAATTTTTTGAATATTCATAAATTTCTTCATTTTTATGTTGCTTCCTTAATATATTTTACGTTTTTTTTTTTTTTTTTTTCCAACTTTGGTTCCAATTTTTTTTATATATGTTTACATTTTTTATTTTTATTTTATGCGCCAATCAAGACTTTTATTGATAGGTGTTAATAAGTGTAACACTTCAGATTAAGATACTTAATATATTTTTATAACATATGTAAGAAAGGAACAAACGAAATTAGTTAAATTTACCGCAGACTTCCATTTTATATGAAGGTCTATTTTTGTATATAATTAAGGGGAAAATAAGCGGAAAATTTTCCTCATTGGATAATGAACTACTAATATATAAAACATTTACACTTTTCAAAATTTTTTGTGTATTTTTTTTATTTATTTATATTCCCAAAAACTTTTATTAATCGTTTATTATATGCACACCAAATTTTAAGGAAAAAAAAAAAAAAAAAAAAAAAATTCTTATAGCAGTTGAGTTTTTTCTTTTTTTCTTTTTTTTTTTAAATATTTGGTAAAAATATGCCTCGATATTAATGTGTGTATGAGAACTACTCATACTTTATATTTCTTCATGTTTTTTAATTTTTGTTCAATTAAATATTCTGCCTTTTTTTTTTTTTTTTTTACTGTTAACTTTTACATTTCTTTTTAAATTTCCACGTACAAATAATGTTTCATGTGTACCCTCCTCTTTTTTCTTTTTAATTTCGTGTTTTAATATATATGCTATATATGCATATACCCATGTACATATATGTGCATGTACACATATGCGAATATACACATGTACATATATGTGCATATACACAAGTACACATATATATATGTATGCACATAAATACTTATACGCATGTGTACATATATATACACATATTTACTGATGTGTTAACTTGTTCATTTAAAAATAAGAAACTCTCTTGTAGCATGTACACCTTTAAAATATATTATTGTGTGCTTCAACTTATACAGATGTACGAAATAAATTGTAAGACGATAACTACATTTCCCTAATACACCTTTTTTTTTTTTTTTCTTATTCTATACTACGAAATATATATGCTAATACAAATAAATTACAAGTGTAAACCTGTTCACAACATGTATACATATTTATATTTAACATACATAGCATGTTCATCTTATAAATTAATTACTCCTCTTTTCATCAATATTTACAAATATTTCTCGCATTCGTTATTGCAACCCTTATTTTGTCTTTAAAAATATATATATATATATATACATATATGTGTATATAGTTACTTGTGAAAAAACAAAAGAAAAAAGATGGAAATAAATTTTCCTAACGATAAAAACACAAGCACATGCGTGAAAAAAGTTGACTATAGTATGAACGATCAAATGAAAATGAATAATTTTTATGTGAACAGTAACAGTAACTGTAGCAATAATAATAACGGAAACAATATTATTAACTTCAAAAATTACAAAATACAAGAGTCCTTAGTTACACAACATCCGGAGCATAACAAAAACTTTTTCATTGATAAAAATGTAAACCCCTATGAATATAATTTAATGACGAAAAATGGTCAAATGTATAACAAAAATAATGTACACCTTCAGAACAACGACAAAGGTTTTGGCATTAATAACAGCAGTGGTAGTACCATCAATAGAAGTAACATCAGTGGTACTAACATCAGTGGTACGAACATCAGTGGTACGAACATCAGTGGTACGAACATCAGTGGTACGAACATCAGTGGTACGAACATCAGTGGTACTAACATCAGTGGTAGTAACAACCGAAATAACGGTAATAACAAAAACCATTTTGTTCATGAAACAATATACAGCCCTTTGAGCTTAAAAAGCTCGTCAGATACTCGAAGGTTGAACACCACGAATGTGTTACCCAGTAGAAGCCTCACACCACAAATATTAAACAAATATGAAAATACTGCATATAATAGTAATAATAATAATGCCAATAATAACAGCAGTAACAGTGATAACTACAATATTAATAATAATAATTATTATTATTATAATAACAATAAATACAGTAATAACGATAACAAGTTTGTTAGTAATTACACAACAGACTGCACCGTTAATGCTAATAATAATAACAGTAATAATATAATGAATCATATTAGCTCAAACAAGAATAACAGTATTGTTCATAATTTATATTCAAATAAAAATTTAATCGCGAATAGTAATTTATATCAGGACAAGGAAAACCAAAATAATACAAACTTATATAATTACAATAGTCATCAGTATAATTCACCAAGTAAAAACCACAGTAGAAATTTGAGCACTAAAGGAACTGCTTACAACAACAGTGGTAAAATTGTAAAGTTCAACAATGGTGGTAACTGTAACGATAGCAGTAGTAACAATAAGATTACAGGGGCTATTAACTCGTGTGATAATTTGGTAATGTCCGATGAACATCAAATGATGAATAGAAACATGAAACACTCAAATAATAGTATGCCAAATAATTTACACCAAATTCAAAGTAGCAAGATTCTAAGCAATAACATAAATACAAATACGTTATATTGTGATTTAAGTAATCCTGTAGCAAATAAAATGTCGCTTATGAAAAATTTCACCATGAACGAAAATATCACAGGTGAAATGGGAGACATCAATATAAGCAATAACATGAGCGGTACCATTGGCAGTAATATATGCAGTAACATAAGCAGCAAAAATAATTATACCCTCTCGGCAAATAATTATGACGATAATAATAATAATATTAACAATGCTGTCATAAATTATAGCAACAATAACGGCAGCACTAATGGCAATATTAATAGTAGTAACATATGTAACAATAGTAATAATAACAATAGGAATAGTAACAATAGTAATAGTAACAATAGTAATAGTAACAATAGTAATAGTAACAAAAGTAATAGTAACAATAGTAATAGTAACAATAGTAATAGTAACAAAAGTAATAGTAACAATAGTAATAGTAACAATAGTAATAGTAACAATAGTAATAGTAACAATAACGGTAGTAATTATCAACAGAATAACTTAACCATTAATAATAACAAAATGGGAATGAACATAAAAAATAGTAAATTTGAAAACAATAAAAATATTGAAGAATTTAAAGGTTCTGCAAATAAACATGATACACTAATTGAAGTAACAAAAAATATGATCATCAATAATAATAACAGTAATAATTGTAATAATAGTAATAGTAATGTTAATAATAATATTAATAGTAGTAACTGTAATAGTAATATTAATAATAATACTAATATTAATAGTAGTAATTGTAATAGCATAAATGGAGCAAATAATCAAAACAAATTAAATAATAATAAATTAGGTTTAAACACATCAAGTGCATTATTTTTACCTTCAACCCGTAATAATAATAACAAAAATGAAATGAACAATATTGGCAGTGTTAGCAATATTGGCAGTGTTAGCAATATTGGCAGTGTTAGCAATATTGGCAGTGTTAATAATTTTGGCATTGTTAATAATATTGGCAGTGTTAATAATATTGGCAATGTCAGCAATATTAATAGTGTTAAAAATATTAATAATATAAGCAGCAAGAATAATATTAGCGGCAAGAATAATATTAACAATAATTATAATGATTATGATAATAAAATTTTGAAGGACATAAATAATTATACGATAAACTCGGTCGGTAAAAATAATTCAGAAATTTACAAAAACAAACATATTTATACTGATAAATCAATTCGTGAAAGTAGTAATAATAGCATTAACAATTGCAGTAATAAAAGTAGTAATCATTACAGTAATAAAAGTAGCAATAATTGCAGTAATAAAAGTAGCAATAATTGCAGTAATAAAAGTAGCAATAATTGCAGTAATAAAAGCAGCAATAATTGTAATAATAAAAGCAGCAATAATTGTAATAATAAAAGCAGCAATAATTGTAATAATAAAAGCAGCAATAATTGTAATAATAAAACCAGCAATAATTGCAATAATAATATTTTTTCAAGTGACTGTAACAATAACACAAGTGACCTTGACAAAATTAATTTTGCCAAAATTAATAATTTAAGTGTAATAAATGATAATAATAGTAGTAAGGACAAAAGTGTGAACATTTATGGGTATGAAAAAAAAGTACATAATCAAAATATAAATGCTGAAGCAAATTTAGCGAATAATGTGAGTAATAATAATAGCAATAATATTTTAAAAAACATTTTAAATAACACTATAATAGGAGGTACAAATAGTAGCACGGTAAGTGGCGCAAATAATAATAGTAATAGTAATAATAACAATTATAATAATACTAGTCAGTATGTATTAAATTCTGAAAATCAGGAAACAGCATGTTTGAGTAATATTACAAATAATAATTTTCCAAAAATGCAAAACGTGAACAGTAACAGTAATAACAGTCTCAGCAGTGGTAATGTCAACATTAGTATCAACAATGGCATCAACAATGGCATCAACAATGGCATCAGTAATGGCATCAGTAATGGCATCAGTAATGGCATTAACAATAGCATTAACAATAGCATTAACAATAGCATTAACAATAGCATTAACAATCGTATTAAGAATGGACATAACAATAGTAGTAACAATAACAATAACAGTTGCAGTTACAGCAATAGTACCATGGGTTTTGGAAAAAGTAGTAACAGCTACGGAAGTTACAGTAGCGGAGTCAGTGGCATGAACAATGCTTTAAGTATTTCTTCTCAAACGTATAAAAAAATGGAGAATCATGTTTCTAGAAGTAATATTGATAATAGTTGTATTAGTAGTAGCAGTAATAGTAACATGAATAGTGGCATTCATAGTAGCATTCATAGTGGTATTAATAGTATTATTAATAGTGATGTTAATAGTAGCATTAATAGTAATATTAATACTATTAATGGTACTAATAATAGTTACACGCACATGTTGAACAATTACAACAGTAATAATGCATTATACAATAATGTGAATAATAACAATGTGAGCGCGAATAATGGCTTTATAAAAAATAACGTGGAATTATTAATTAACTCAAAAAGGTGTAGAGAAAATGTTGATAATAATGAATCTTTTACAAATTTGAACGGTCTCTCGAATGGTGTCTTAACAAGTACCCATTCGAATAATCTTCCAGGTAATATTTTTAATAACAGTCAGAGTAGTGTTATAAATGCTATGAAGCAAAATATTGCAAGTAGTAATATCAACAAATTAAATGGAAATTACAACATGGGCAATAATATACTAAATTGTAATGGTAACAATAGCAATAGTGGTAATATTAACATTAACAGTAGCATTAACAGTAGCGTTAACAGTAGCATTAACAGTAACAATAACAGTTACATTAACAGTAACATTAACAGTAACATTAACAGTAACATTAACAGTAACATTAACAGTAACATTAACAGTAACATTAACAGTAACAGTAACATTAACAGTAACAGTATTAGCAACAGAAGTGGTACTAATAACAATCTAGTGCAAAATGATAACATTTGCAAGGTGACTGCAAAAAGAGTAAACAAGCAATTAAATGCAATGAACGTAATTCCTACGAACAATTTTTTAGTTAACACAGATTTGTATGACGTTGATATGAATAAGTTAAGTACATATCCTCATCAGTATCAAAATAAAGAGGAAAATAAGAGCCAAATTAATTATGCAAATAGTTTAATGTATGGGACCAGTGTAGGAAATAGCAACAGTGTACATAACAGCAGTGTTCCTAGCAACAATAATTTTAGTATGTATAACAACACAAATTATAACGTCAATTTAATGGAAAATGCAAGTGCAGAAAGTAGTAGTATGAATGTAAATAAAATTTTTAATAATAATAGTAGTAACTTAAATACAACCATGACTAGTGTAAATGCAAATAATAAAACAATTGAAGTTAATGCTCCTATAAAGAATATATCCTCCTTACCTCAATCCACGAATAACTATAACATGAAAAAATTTTTGTACTCATCGTCAGGTATTGCAAGTGCAAATGCAAATGCATCTAAAGTGACTGATTACCCTTTGAATAATTCGTCAAACTATGTAAATAATAACATAATGAACAATTTAACGGGCAGTAATTTGGTGAATAGTAACAACATGGCAAGCGCAAACATTATGAACAGCAGCATTGTGAACAATAATATCATGAACAACAGTATGATGAACAGTATAACGAACAGCATTACGAACAACATTACGAACAACATGACGAACAGTGTTAACGAGATTGATAACCTAACAAATAGTATAGGAAACAACATAACAAATAATATAACAAATAATATGCAAATTATTAATAACAATAATGTAACTCAAAAAATAAATAATAACATTTCTATCAACGTATCTAATGACATAAATAACAGTATAAACAGCATTAACAGCATTAACAGCATAAATAATATAAATAACATAAAAAGATATAAAAGTAATTTGTTAAATAATTTAAATGATTTTTCAAATTTAGACGAAATGAATGAATTAATGAAAAAATTTGAAAATTCAGATAATTATGATTATGAAAATTCGAAAATTTTGTTGAATTCAATGAGTGTGAGCGATTCGACTAAGTTTACGCAAGAAGATGGCATCATGATGTACAAGGATATAATAAACAGTAATGGAATGAACAGCGGTATGAACGGCGGTATGAACGGCGGTATGAACGGCGTTATGAACGGAGGTATGAACAGTAGTATGAGCAACACTGTGAATGACCAGAATACAAGCAAAGGGAGCGAGTTGCTTTCTAATTATTACTTAGTGAATAATAATGACCGTAGCGTTATTAGGTCTCCCAAGATGAAGAGTGGTAGTAACAAGGGCACCAATAATAGTACTGCTACGAATAATAACAATAATGTTAACATTAATAATAGTGGAAGTAGCAGTAATAACAACTTAAGTGGAACCGGAAACCACATCATCTCTGACAGTCTGAATAGTGCGCAAAACAACTTCATGCTAAACACGAATTATGATATTTTAAAAATGCAAATGCACGGAAAAGTTGGCAAAGTAAACCGAATAATGGATGTTAATAATAATTATAACAATAGTATATCTAGTGATAATATGAAAAACAATAAAAATCAGCTTAAACAGAGAAAAATGCAAGGTATAGAAGCAACCAGTTCTTTCAATAATTTAGAAAACAATTTGAGTAATAATACTGGCAATATGAGTACAACTATAAATATAAACAATTTTAGCTCTAATAATGTAGGAAGCACATCTAACTTGACAAATGTAGGTAATGGGACAAATCCAAGCTACAACAGTTTTTACGAAGCGCATGCGCATAGCTCATTTAGTAACACTATGAAAATGAAAAGCGATATTAATAACTTAAATATGCAGATAAACGGGAGTAGTGTGAACAACCCTTCTCAGAAGTATGCCATAAGTAGTATGAATAATATTGGTAGTAATAACATTAGTAGTAACATGAGAAACAACATTATTAACAACAATATTAGCAGTAAGAATATTGGAAGTAACAACATTACAAATAACAACATGAGTGACAACAACTTGACGTTGAACGAATTTCAGAGCAACAACCAAATGGGCATGTTGCAGAATAAAGCAAACAGAAATGTGTTAACTGGTGAAGCTAATAAAAATGGTTTGCCCAATGATTTAAATTATTTAAAAAGCGAATATAATGTTGAGGGTGGTGATAGTAAAGCGAAATGCGAGCAAAATTACAGAAACACAGAAATGTTAACATCTGTTAGTAACAGTGGCTCGCCTGTTCATTATGATAAAAACAACTATTCATATTCAGAAAAAAAGAATAATTTTACGGATATGTATAACAACAGTACCATGGCAAATGCTAAGAGTCCCATAATGAATATGAACAAAGTTGGCTATACGAAAAATTATGGTAACAGTAATAATGAAAACCAAATTATGAGTAACATGAAAAGGAATAACTTATTAAAAATTCAAAGTGCGAATCGTATGCACAATACCCCAGATGCTAACAGTAATAATCATAACAGTAACATTCATAGCAGTAGTAATCATAACAGTAACATTCATAGCACTAGTAATCATAACAGTAATAATTATAATATTAATAATTATAACAATAATAATCATAATAGTAATAATTATAACAATAATAATCATAATAGTAATAGTGTTAATTTTATGGGAGCAGTAAATGGAGGCACTGATGCAAACATTGAAGTTAATGGTAGCAGTAATAGCGCCTATAGCAGTTACTGGTACCATAATAATCATAGCAGTCATAACGGTCGTAGCGATCATAACGGTCGTAGCGATCATAACAATCATAGTAGTCATAACAATCGCAGTGGTCATATGAATGTGATGAAGGAAGCGGCGCAATCAAAGGATGAAGGGAATTTGGCTAGTTCAGAAATAAAAAAAATAGGCAATAAAATATCATCAAAAGTTTCTCCAGTTAATTATTTGAATAACGATGTAGTGAAACAATGCAAGAATATAAACAGTAACAATAGTAACAGTAATAACAGCTTTGATGTAAAATTTTCAGGGAATGATAGCAATTTTAATCCAAAAGATATTAACAAAGTAAGTAAAATGAACGGTGTGCTAAATAGTAGAAGCGCATATAACGAAATGAATAAAAATAACTATGCATATATGAATGATAACCAAGCTTTCAATAGTAGTATTAGCGGGAGTAATATGAATTATATGTATGAAAATAATGCATATATGGAAAGAAGTGTTAACAATAATGCTTATGGTAGTAGTAGTATTAATAATAAGGAAGAGTTAAAAAAAGTTAGTAGCATCGGTAGCGTTGGTAATGGTAATGTAAGCGGTAGTTTCAACGGCAATGCCAACAGTAGCAGCTACAGCAGTAGCTATATGAATACCAGTTTTAACAATTCTTATGATGCAGTTCCAGAGAGTAATAGTAATAAAAATAAATATGCGCATGTAGGACTTAACAAGACAACAAACGCAGCTTCAAATAATGATGTAAATAATTCTTTAAATTTAAAAAATCTAATTAATATTAACAATAACTTTAATATATTAATGCACAATTTGAGTTCCCCTTCCTATTTAAACAATTCCTGGAACAGCGACAGTATCATCGATAGTATAACATCAGGTATTAGTAGTACAAGTGGTGTTGGTAGTTCTGCTACTACTTCTACTACTGCTGCTGCTAGTACTACGAACAACACCATTAATAGTAGCATTAGTAGCACGAACATGAATGGTGTCACAAGCAATAGTGTTTGTCAACAGAATGATAAGATGAACCTACAGAAGAATAAAATAAAATTTTTAAACGAAAATATGAAAAATAATTTGAGTGAAGGGAACAGTAATAGTAGCATGGTAAACGATATGAGTTTTAATAACAAAACTTTAAATAACACGTTTTATGAAAATGGTAATGCAAATATGAATAACATACATATAGACAAGTCGGCAATGAAGTACCTTATGCAAAAGAATAAATATTTGAATAATGAAGAGTTACAAAATGTGTACAAGGCATTCTTGAAAGATAGTATGCTTAATAAGAACCCCATATCGAATAATTTTGTAACTGGTGGGAGTATGGAAGGAACAGTCGGAAACTCGTTGATCAATGCAAAATCTTCTAACCTCAATAACAGTGTGAGTGAAAAAAATTTGTTATACTCCTTAAATCACAACTTGTTAATGCAGTATGCAAACAATTCAAGAAAAAAAGCATCCACTATAAGCACAATTGTAAATAAGGATAGTTTATCATCACAATACAATGGAAACAAACTTATGAATGACCGAAAGATAAATGGTAAGAATATCGTAGAATATAAAGGGAAAAGTAGTAGTAGCAGTAGTAGTAGTAGCAATAATAACAATAGTAATAATATTATAGTAGATGCCTTTTTTACAAATAATGCAAAAAATGTACCCAATGATCAGCATTTAGTAAATTTTAATATAATTCAGAATATTAATAATAATGATATGAGAGAAATTTATACACAAAAGAGAAAAAATAATAATAATAGAAAAGTTAATGACATAAATAATAATGCAGATTCTTCAGGTACCTCCAAAAGAGCAAGAAAAAAGAAAAAAGAAATTATTAATTTGTCATCAGGGTCCTCCAACAATAATGATGATATTTTTACATTACTGTCATCAAATAATAGTAAAGTACCAAGAGGTTCAAAAAGCAGTACGGTACAAAAGTTAAAAAATTTTAATGTGTCCAATGGAATAGTAGATATTAACGAAGTGAGTGCCATCAGTAGTGTTACTAGTGATATGAATAATATAAATGATAATTCGAAAAACGGGAAACATTATAATGAAGTTACCGATAAGTGCGTCGGATCTGTTATCAACTTGTCGCCTATAGTGAAGGTAAATAATAGTGCCAGTAATATCGGCATTATTAGCGGAATTAATAGCAGTGATAAGGATGACAGTGGTAAGGACAGCGGCAGCAAGGACAGCGGCAGCAAGGACACCAGCAGAAATGATAACAATCTAATAGCCGATGAATCGAAGCCCATAAGTGAAAATCAGGTATCAAATAACAACATAAGAAAAAGTACCATTTTACAGATTGTGCACCCAAATCTTAATGTAACAAATAATAATTACCTGAATAGTCATGCGAATAGTGTTAATGTAAATAGTAATGCTACTAGTGCAAGTAATACTAATATTGTAAGTATTACAAAATCTTTGAATGAACTAAATAAAAACATTACTGATTGTAGTAGTGATGACAGAATATGTGAATATAGTAAATATAATGATTATACAAATAAAAGCAAAACAGATGGTAATACCACAAGCCCAAGTATAGAGATGAGTAACATAAACAATTCTGGAAATGAAACGATCGGTGAAATTGAGCCTTATCATGAAAAAGTAAAATGTATGAATGGTGCATCTAGTGGTGGTACGGCTTCTGACACCGCTTGTGAATGTATTGGTGGTACATCTAACAGTAGTGCTAATTCATTCAAAACAGAAAATACGCCTGAAGGTAACAAAGTAGAAGGAGAAATAAACAATTTAGCGAAGAATATTTTGGAGGAGAATATTTATAACATAACAGAAAAGGAATCAATGGATAGATGTAAGTATAATAAAAAAGATGAAGGAGAATTAACAGAAGTAGATGTTCACATGTCACTTAAGAATATAGACAAGCATATTGCAATTTATGAGGAAGAATTTAAAAGAAATTCATCAGGTGCCCCTTATAAGGAAAATGAAAACATAGAAAAGAGTAGTAGTCAAATGGGAAATATAGAACCAAACGATAATGATAAGGATAGGTATAATAACGATAATGACGATAAGATTGATAATAATGATAATAACGATAATAACGATAATACCGATAAGAACGATAAGATTGATAATAACGATAATAAGGATAAGATTGATAATAACGATAATAACGATAATAAGGATAAGATTGATAATAACGATAATAACGATAAGATTGATAATATGAACAACACACATTTGAAAGACGACGGTGATAATAATAACAACAATTATGTTTTTTGCAATACTGATACTTCTAATAGTGTTCAAAAGCTGCACATTTGTGACATAATCGTAAATAATTTATCATCAGGGGGTAACAATGAAAACATGGATAACAAGATTAATGAGGTGATAAATACAAAAAAAAAAAATAATGATGCTAGTGAGGATGTGTCTATATTCTCTTCATTTGTTCAAAATGAGTGTGGCAGTAATTTAGATAATATTTCATATGGTAGAATTAATAATGAAGCAAACATGAATGATGAAAAGGTTAAAATGGTTTGTATGGATAGTATGGCAAGTATGACCAACATGGGTAGTAACAATGTGTATTTGGAGGATAAGACCGAGGAAGTAAAACAGGAATGCAAACAAAATGGCATGAACAAGGAAGAAACCAGTACAAATAATAACATAGAAACAGTTGCTGTTGAGAATGATATTAGCAGTAAGTGCAGCTGTATAACGTATGATGCATTTTTAAATGATATGAATGATGTATTTCATGGCATTACGAGCAGTGATATTAATGGGACAAATGAAGGGACATACGAAGCGACATGTGAAGCGTCAAATGGTATAAATGATGTTGAACCTGTTCGAAATAAAAAGCAGCATGAAGTATTATATGCATTGCTGAATGAATATGTTGATAAGGAAAATAAGAGTATTTATGTAGCACTGAAAAATGAAGAAAATGATGTAAAGTGCAAAATAGAAAATAAGGCGTATGCTCTTTATTTAAAGGAAAAGGGGAAACAAATAAAAAGGAATAATATATCACCCTCTGAAGAAATTAAAAATAGTGATATTGAGAATGACAAATCAAAAATGAATGACTTGAATAACGATAATAATGAAGATGATAATAATGACGAGTTGTTAACGAATAGATTAATTATAGATTCTCGACACAATGCAGTATTAGTTAGTTTTGATAAAAAGAATGGATTTTTATCAACTAATTTAAGTAGCAACACAAACGAAAAAGAGGAATTAAAAAACAATCTATTAATTAGTTTGTTAAATATAAATTTCAAAGAAGAAATAAAAAGAACAATACAGAATGCTTGTGCAAAAATTGAAAAAAATGAAAAAAATGAAAAAATAGTTTTCAATGTTTCCAAGCAGATTAACGATATTAAACTTCAGTACATTTTAAAAAAGTTATTAAAAGGAAAAAATAGCAAATCCGAGAAAAATAATTTAAAAATTCTGAAAATTCAAAAAAGGAAAATTCTGCAGAAGAACTTTTATCAGAAAAGTAAAATTTCGGAAAGCGATCACCTGCATGTGTGCGCAAGCGCGTATATATGCGTATATATACATATACAAATGTATTTACATATATCTATGTTTGCGTTCGGGCGCACCGTCCCTTCTAAGAAAACATCATTTGTGCATGTGTGCAAACATGCGATGTGCAGTGCTAAAGGAATAAATGGAATTGTATTTATTTTGTGTTCACTGAATTTAGTAGTATAAGTATGCGTTGTTTTCTTTATTTGCTTTTCATAGGTAACAAATCAAAGGCGATTACTCTTGAATATGTTCTCAACCCAACCCCAGAAGTTTATGGCAACATGAATTGGTAAGTTTTTTTTTCTATCCATGTAACATATGCACGTGTGTCGATATGCATGTATGTATGTATGTATGTATGCATTAACATTTGCACAGATGTATATATGTAAATGGAAGGGTGTGTCCATAAGGTGTACATGTTAATTATTTATATTTTCTTCTCTGTCAGCATTGTAAGATCAGAAGACTGCTTACTTACAAATGACAAGGAAAAAAGAAACATAGAAAAAATCATAAATGCAAATTTTGAAATAACGGCAACGACTGTTTCCGTGGCAACACCCGCAATTGTTAACGTTTTTAAGAATGATGAATATGAGTAAGATGAAAAGTGCAATATTGAATGTGCATATATGTACGATTATCATTACTCCGTTGTTGCATGTTGTCACGTCTGCACTATTTTGATATTATGATTTTTGTTATTTTACTTACTGTATTTTGTTTATCATGTTTATTTTGTATATTTTATTTTATTTTTTTCAGATTACTAGATTCACACTTCTGCAACTTCTTCTATTTCTATGTTCGCCTTAACGACGAGTTAAATGCAACCATAGAATTTCACAAAGAAAATAAAGTAAATATCAAAACGGATAGTATTTATATGTACACGTATACTTATATGTATGTATATATGTAAATATGTATATATACAATTAAACATATATACACATATACATACGTACGTACACATGAATTACGCCCAATTACTTCATAATGTTTTTCCTCATTCTTATTTATAGAACACAAAAAATGCAGATAAATCCTTTAAGCTAAATATACGCGCACATTGTAAAGATTATGATACATTTTTTAGAAATTTTATAGAATTTCTGATTTAATTTAAGCTTTTTCGTTTTTTTTTTTTTTTTTTTTTTTTTTTTTTTTTTTGAATTTTTTTATTTTATGATAATTTTTTCCTTTTTTTTTTTTTTTTTTTTGAAATAAATATATATTTTAAATTTTAAATCAATAAAACAAAGTTTTAGTTTTTTATTCTGACAAATATAGAGGAATCGTTCTTTATTTAATGTACTTTAACTCATCATATGTCTAAAATAAGTTGACTTACTGTTTCGAAGGACAAAATATAGCTGATAAATCAAGGATGCTCAGTTCCCTATTTTTTTTTTTTTTTTTTTTTTTCTGTATTGTTTGAATTTAATGCAACTGCTGTAAGAAATGAAACAAATTTCTTTAAAAATCGTCTTTTCAGATAGATATTTTTAATACGAATAATATATATCTATATTTTATGTAAATACAAATGTATGTATTACGTATATATATATGTATATATCCTTTTAAAATGTACGTGTCAGGCTACTCATTTAATTATAAATTACAAAAAATATTACGTGTATAGGGTTATTTGCACATCACACATTATATTTTACACGATACAAAATGTTTCACCATTCAATCCATTCAGTTGCTGTCCCCCTGTTTTGTTAACTTTGTGAAAGGAGAAATAAAGAAAAAACAGAATATTATATGAACATTTTTAAATCTTATAAATTATTATTGCAACCTAATATCTTCTTAAATTATAACTAATTAAAATATGATACCTTGTAATAGAAAAAATCAATCATTTAAAATAATGATCTAACCAAAAAAAAAGGGCATAATAATGCACTAGGTATATATTATACATAATAATATGTTTACGCTATACATATGTGCAATGCAAATTTTTTCGTTTTTTGCGTAATGCCCCTTTAAATTTAAGAACTTCAAAAAAACCTTTTTAAAATTATAATAATTTCAAATATGCCATTTGAAATAAAACTATTTTTAAATTATTTTAAAACAAAATATTACAAAATTTTACTTTTTTAAAATAAATGAAATACATTATACTTTTTAATAGGAGAGGCCTGGCCGCACTTGTATTAAATTATTTTATTCACAATAATACGGCTATTACATTACTTTTATAACTTTTTCATGTATTTACAGGAAAAAAAAAAACATATGTTCTTTTTATCAAAATAGATGAAAATATGTAAATGAAATAAATAAAAAATATAATTATCATTCCTTAAAAAAATTGCTGCCTTTTCCATATAAAAAAAAATATATCTCATGGTGAAAGGTATTCACTGTTAGAGACGTAGGGGCTTATAGGTTAATTTATTGTGTTTCTTCTGTTTTTTTTTTTTTTTTTTTTGTTCAAATTTCTCTTTTTGCACTACATACTTTGTATATGCATACATATACATATATAATTATATTATGTTTACATTTTTTTTTAACATTTTTGTACATATAAAAAAAATATTTACATCCATAATTATAAATTTTTTACAGTTTTTTTTTTTTTTATTTCGAATAACAAAATTTACCTTTGATGGTTTGAAATTTATATTCAACTACATTTAAATTGGTTTTTACAAATTAGAATAAAATTTTAAATTGTAAATTTTTTCCTCTTATTTCCTTTCCTCTTATTTAAAAATGGTAAGAATTATAATGTCCCAAAAAAAATACCCAATTTTCATAATGCGGAAAAAATTGTTTTATATGTATACAATACATAATATTATATACATATATATATAAATATACGTACACATAGAATTACATATATATGTTATACTTGTTGGTATGTGAATGAACAAAATTTACGCTGCATAAAAGCGAGCACGTCGAGCACAGTGTATGTTGTAAAGAAACGTTTCATGTATAATAGGTGCACGTATATATACATATGTATATATATATATGTGTATTTACCTTTTACCTTATTGAAGGGATCAATTAAAACCTTCAGATTAAAACAAAGACTCGGAAAATGCAGGAAACAAAATAGGCCAGTTCCTCATTGGTATAGATTAAGGAAAGATACCAAAATAAGGTAAAGTGAAAAAAATACAGTTTTTTTTTTTGAAAAAAGCGTTAAAAAATATAATATATACGTGTGCTATATATATATATATATATATAGGTATAGGTATAGGTATTTATAATTATTGCACATGTACTTGTAATAGTTAGAATTGAAATGACCTTATTTGCACTTCTAATGTATCATTTATAATAGTTTATATATAGTGTATAATGTTATTTTCCCCACCCCTTTCTTTTTTCTTTGCAGATATAATACAAAAAGAAGGCACTGGAGAAGAACGAAATTAGGATTGTAAATATATAATAAGCTTCTTTTATTTTTATTTACCATATTTTAAGAAGAAATGAATGATAATGAAAATTTTAATTATGAAGAGTGTGTACATTTAAAACAGGAAACTTTTAAACCATTTTTTACTCTATGTTTTCCTTCTTTTTTTTTTTTTTTCCATATATGAATTACATAAAACAGTAAAAATAAATGTAAATATATGTGTAAATATATATATATATTGTATAAATATTTAACCTTAATAACTAAAACGGTAATATTGCTCTTTTAATGTTTAAAACAAAATTGTGAAGTAGAATTTTTGGAAACAAATATGTTCACCAAGTAATAGTGCCAATTAAATGCTTAAACATATTATGAAATGAAATAAAATAAGGTTAAAAATTCTTACACTAAGAAGTGTACTCCAAATTAATACATATATTTTGAACTAGTGTTGATATTTACATGTACAGTATATTTGTGTAAACATATATATATATATATGTAATTGTATGAACACACAAAATAACAAAACAAAACTTTACCAAGCTCACAGATGGTATCATCAGCACCATAGGTATTTATAAATTATTCTTACTTCAAAAAAAAAAAAATGAAGCTGAAGTATTTTTTGTACATATATTTATACTTAGCCCAAAAAAAAAAAAAAGAAAAAAAAAAAAAAAAAAAAAAAATAAATAAATAAATAAATAAATAAACAATATGTGAATGAGAACACTGGATAAATTAGAAAGCATACAGGGCGGTGAGAATTCGCAAAAATCTTATAATCACTTATTAATCTTGTTTAACAACTTTTGCTTATTAAATAAAAAAATTCATGCAAAATACCGTAGATCAAAAAATAACAAATTGTACAAAGATTTATGTATATTTCAACCTATTAAAATAATATTTAAAGATAGATAAATTGCAAAAAATGTAAAAAATATTTTGAAATTCTTGTAGTACATTATTCTATATTCCTATTTATGGTTTAAAAGATTAATTTAAGCTTTTTTAATACTGATTGAATTTTGTAGCAACTTCCCAATTCCGTGACATATTTTTGTTTTTTTTTTTATGTATACATATGCGCGTATTTATATATGTGTAAATATGTGTGCACATTTTATATATATATATATATATATATATATATGTGTTTATGATTTTTTTTTTTTTTTTCTGTGTGCGTGTGCAAAATACGTGAGAAAGAAAAAAAAAAAAATTAATTCTAATTTGTTACATGAAAAATACATGATTATAAAATATTTAGGACAAGCAAATCAAAAAAGTGTATTTGTCATTTTTATTTAAACTAAAAAAAAAAAAAAGAAGACATTTTAAATCGCGTTTTTTTTGTTTTGTTTTTGTCTAAATTTTTTTAAATTATATATATTTTACATAAAATAACCTTTATAATTTCCTTTTATTTTCTTTTTCTCTTTTTTTTATTTTTTTTTTATGGGCATTTAAAAATTATAATGATGAAAAATTTGAGTAAGAATAGTAGCACGGAAACAGATGGCCTTTCGGTTAACATAAATAACAGCAATGATTTTAGCAGAGTTTTACATGAAATAAAATTAAAGCAGAACGAATATGAAAAAAAGAAAAGTAAGAAAAATACGCAACCCAAAATAAAATCCAAAAATGTTAATGACAGTGACAAGGATAACACAATTTTGAAAAAAGAGTCAGAGAGGAATGCAACAAAAAATAAAAGAAATCTTAGCAAAAACAAAAGTAAAGAAAAATATGTGCAAAAACAAAAGAGTGAACAGAACATAAAGAAAACAAATTTGTATGATACACCAATTTTTCCTCGTATTAACTCTTTAATTTTAGATCATGAAAAGGAGGAATGCAACAATGCAGAATATTCAGATAATAACAAAAATGCAGTAGATGAAAAAATAAAAAAAAGTAATTCTAATTATAAAATTGAGAAACATAGCATTTACGATATTTATGCACATACTCTAAAAAAGCTATCAATTGAGGATAAAAGTGATCTTTTAAAAGCAAATGACGCAGAGAACTATTACATTAATAAGAATAAAATTTCAGAAAACAAAGAAAACAATAAAAATTTGCATAAGTCCAAAATTTCTAACAATGCTTCAGATGAATCATCATTTAATTTTACCCAGACATATGACACTATCTACTCAAACACAGAAGCGGAGGAAATAAATCACCAGAAAGATAATGATACAAAACTTCACCACACAAAACAAACAAAAAAGGATTTAGTGCCATCACACCTGAATAACGATAAACGCAATTACAAAGACTTAGAACAATTTCATAATAAGAATAATAGTTCAAATAATGGGAATTTTTATAATAATGATGACTTGTTTGAAAATTCACATGTAATCAAAGAACATGATAATTATGGCAATGGTGATTCCCATGAAGAGGAACATATAAGAGGAATAGGAAAAGAACAAAATGCAAAGGAAAGAGGACGAAAATCAGATAAATATGAATATGGAAAAGAAGAGTATTGTGATATTTACAAAGGTAAAGAAAAGTGTAGACCACAAGATATAATAAAACACTCTAATATGGATGAACAAAAATTGCGTGAAAACTCCCAAAGCTTAGATGAAAAGAGTAAAAATAAAATGAATCATCCAAAATCTTTAGCTAGTGAAGACCTTAAGTTAAGAGGAAATAAAAATTCCAAAAAAGATCAAATGACATATTTAGCTAATAATTCCTCCTATAATGAAGTAGAAAAGGAAAATAATTATTTAAACATTTCAGATTCGTTGTCCATTGATTACTTACATGAAAATGAAAAGGAAGAAAAGAAAAAGAATGAAATGAAAAATAAACATAATGAAACAGTTAACAAAAATAACGCGGATAACACGATGAATAATTATCCTGATAGTGTTTATGATGAACAGAACTCAGTTGAAACATCATTAAAAAATTTTCCCGAAATTAATATGTATCATTCAGTAAATGACCAATTGTACCAAAAAAAAAAAAAGGGTATTCAAAACAGAATATAAACTACCCCAAATCAGATGCAACTACAACAGATTCAGATTATTCTATTAATGAAAAATTAGATATGTCCTACGATCACTTTAAAAGTAAGAATAAAAAAAAATTGTTTTCTATTGCAGAAGATTGGGAAAATAAAGAGAAGTTATTAAATGTTGTAAATAGTAAAAACATTTTAAATATCAGAAAACTCCTAAGAATAATGAGAGAATTTTATGTCGGATTTATAGGATTACAATTAATTTATTTTATAACATATCTTTTGTTTAGCAACAATAGCGTTTACCTAATTCAAATTATTTCCATATCTTGTACCTTCTTTTCCCTATTAGATGCTAATTATCATGGTTATTTATTAAATGGATTTATTGATATGTGTATAGCTATTTTTTTAAATATAGCTATTTTACAAAATATAGCTGGTTTTAAAAATCTACAGTCTAACGATGTTTTAAAAAACATAACCATATCAAATGTTGTTTTTCTCTATTTCTTTTCCATGTTTTCATTTCTAAATGGTTATTTTATTTATAAATTACATTCCTTAGAAAGAAGAAATATTAAATATGTTATACAAAATATTGAATATAAAACAGAAAAGGATTTTTAAATTAGGATATTTCCCTCACATGAGAAGTTGGGGTATATTTATTAAAGTATATGTTTTTTTTTTGTTTTTTTTTTGTTTTCCTCCATTTATAATTATTAATAAATATGAATTCACAAAACAAAAAAATAAAATGTTGTCTAAATGACCATTATTGTGCAAGACCATTTTGCTGATTAAAAACTGTTAATTTTTTTACACATTATATATATATATATATATATATATATTTATATATTTATCGTATTTAGCGTACCAATGTGGGGGACCAAATATTGTGTTTTCTTTTTTTTTTTTGTGATAATATTTAATTTTGCAACAATTTTTTATTCACTGAAGTAATATAAAAGACTTTGACACATCACATTTGTATTTAAAAAAAAATATAAAAGTTCCTTATAAATTTTTTCAGTTAAAATAGTTTTCATTTTGATTATGAGCATTTCCGTACGTTTTTTTTTTTTTTTAATCTACATATTCACAAATTAACATTAAAAATAAAACGATGTGAATGCCTACCGCTGTATTATTTATTTCTGTTCAAATAGGTACTTGTATTTCCAAAAAAAATATTCTTTGCGACTGATGAAATATAATAAAATTTGAATAATAAAAATACGTATAGAATTTTTTTTTCCTTGTGCTTTTTCATAATACAATTAAAAAGTGGACAAAAAAGCATTTCGCTTCATAAAAATTTTTGTTAACTTGAAGGTTAATGTTTTTGTTTTATCTGAACAGTAAAACAAAAAAAAAAAAAATCTGCACATTTATGTATTTTTTCTCATTTTACTAATATTGACATATACATTACCTGACTTGTTAATACATAATTGCATTTTTCACTAATTCCGTAGAGGTGTATTTTTTTCCCTTTTTTTTTTTTTTTTAAAGCAATTTTTGAAATAATATTTTTCTTTTACTAGAAAAATAGCTAGAAAATACTAATTATAACTGAAACTCATATACATATTTATATATACATTACTACATGGACAATTACAAGTGCATTTTTTTTTTTTTTTTTTCCTTTGTCAAATAACATAAAAAATGCAGACTTAAAAAAGGAAAATTAAATCAAATAGAGATAATTTCCAAAAAAAATTATGACTTTTTCTTGTAATTTGTTTTACATTTATAAGAGGACGCAAAATAAATAAGAAAAATTCTACATCCTTCTCTATATGAAAAACTTTAGCACATATACAATTATATAAGAATTATATGTCAATATATATATTTATTCGATTTTTCAAGTCATAACAAGAATCAATTACAAAGTTAATTTTAAACTGCAGTTAAAAAAAAAAAAAACTTGCAAAAAATATATCTCATTCTTGAAGTTTTTTTTGATTACTCCGAAACAACTCTTTTTTTTTAATTCTTTTTTCTTTTTTTGTTTTCAGCTTGCATGAATTTATTTCTAATTTAAAGCTATTTATGTTTCACGAGTTGTGTAAACTTATAAAACAAAAATATAAAAAGTGTAATTGACTATATTAATATACTGATTAGTGTGTGTATGTGTATATTATGTGCTCATATAAATACACATGTATTTTGTTATTAAAAGGGTCTTGTGTGGAACATTTCCTTTGTAAAAATGTAAAAGAGAAGTAAAATCTCGAAATAGACAATTCACCAAAAAAGAAAAAATAAGCAGCTTATTTTTATTGAATATCTATTCACAAAAAGGTATTAAAATATAATTAAATAATTTATATCCTTCTATTATTATTATTGTTAGAACATATAACACTTATACAATATCGAATATTCTGTTTTATATATAATTATGGGAGAAATAGAAAATAACAGTCATAATAATATGAAACATGATGACAATTTTGGGGTGCTAATAAAAAAAATATGTAATGAATTAAAGAAAAGGGATAAAAATAAAAATGGTTTAATAACATATAATACTTTTGTTGACGTAATGGATATATTTCAAATTGAATATGGGAGCACCATCATAGATTATATGATGAAATATTGTGTTGTAACCGAAGATGGATTTGTAAATTATAAGAAATTATTGCTAATTCATGATCCTTCAAAAACAATTAAAAATAATTCTGAATACGTAGAAGAGTCAATAAACCCTAAATTTATATATATGCAAGATAAATATGATGATACTGATATACGTGTACAAGAAAAAAATGAGATTATAAGAAAATTATATTCACAATGGGATAAATGTCTATTAAAAGATGAAGAATTCAAAGCCAAGTTAATTAATAGAAATATTGACATAACTCCAGAATTCGAAAGGTCTTTATATTTATATGGACCAAGCAGATCACTAAGTTTTGCAAATGTAATGAAAACATTATATATTAACAATAGTAGAAACAGAAAAAGTAGGAACAATTTTGTAAACAAAATAAAGGATGAAAAATGTAGAAAATTAAATATTGACGAAAGTGCTCAACAATGCTTTCAGGAACTCCATAGAAACCCTATAGCGTGGAAAGAACCAAATATTATGGATGTTGATAATGTAATTCAAAATATTGAAGTAATTTCTAATTATTTAATTGGAAAAGGGAATTTTACCATGAATAAAGAAATCATATCAAAAGACTTTTTTAATAATACAGTTAAAAATTTAATAAAAAATTATATTACTAACAAAATCTCGGAAAATGAATTCTACTTATGCTTATGTAAGCTGAATATATCAGTAACTCCAGAATTAAATAACTTAATTAAATATCATGAATTGGACAGTAATGGAAAATTTAAAGATTTTGCCACAACAATAAATAGATCTATACAAAAGAATACTTCACAGAATTTGCAAAGAGGTATGGAATTAGAAACAGATCAAAAAAATGAAGATTCAAACACGAAATTTCCCTTTTAATAACTTTCACGACAATAATGTATTGTTTGACATTATCAATTATAATTTACAATCTAGCAACAACGGTATCAATAAACATTAAGCTGTCAAACTATGAAAACAATTAATTCCTAAAAAGGGAAGCAGACAAGTACACGTAACATTTTTACATGTGTAAAAGCTTGAATTATGTTTTTCTCTAAGCGTACAGAAACCTCTGTCTGAAGAATAAATGTCTGTCATTTATTTCTATCTTGTGAAATATATGAAAAGAGAAGAAAAAATTGAAATTTATTATAGTTTATTTTTGTATTCTAAAATATACAAAAATACATGTTATTAATAAATGTATGATCTTTATTGTAGAATTTTTTTTTTTTTTGTCTTAATGCAAGCTATATATGTATAAATGCTTTCTATATAATATTTTTCATGCGATACCCTGATATTCTTAAAATTCTTTAGAATTTTGTTTTTATTTCTTTTTTATTTTTTGTTTATATCAAAATTTTGAAACATATCAATTTAAATGTTTTCTCACATATATATATATTATTCTTATTCTACAGTTTACGTTCCTCTAAATTGCATATTTATTCTTAATCATAAATATATTCCCAAAAAAAAACTTTAAATGTGCTAAAAGACAATTTCCTTTTTTGTAATTATAAAGAGCAAATTTAAAGTAGAACAAATATCTAATAAGCTTTCCTAAGATGTTATAGGAGTCTGAGGAAATAAATAAACTATTGTAACATCATTAATGTTAAAAGGATTTATATATATAAACTCGACTCTCTTATTCTAATTTATCCTACAAACCACATATAAATATAAGATATATACACTTTATTATTTCTTTATATTAATGCACAACACAATACTTTTATAAAATTTTTTATATCTTGACAAATTTTTTCACATATGGAAAACTATGGAACAAAAATAAAATTTAGTATTTTATGATATTTCTATATACACAGCATTTTTTGATAATTTATGTTAAAAAATCATCCTTAACTTATTTCGCCTTGCACTGAAAAAGAAAGTTTTCTTAACATATAACATGAATCTAAAAAAATAATCAGTAGTAAAAAAATTTGTTAATACTTTTTTTTTTTTTGATACTAGATTATTTTTCATTAGGACAAAATTGTTTCATACGATTTTATACACACATAAGTAATTTTTTTTCAGTCTTTATATTCAAAAAGGTTAAAATAAGTATAGATCTTATATTTCCTAACAAACGATAAACTTATTATTAACTACTGTTGAACATATGGTGCTACAAAAATAATTTTTTTCCTTTTGTATGCCAACGTACATGTCTATAAATTAATATTAATAGTATGAATACTTCGGGTTAAGTAATGGAATGTTTTTGTTTATATGAAAAAATAAAGCATTTTTATTGTATATTTTGTTTTCAACTAGTTTTTATAAACTTAAATGTATGGAGGAATTAATGCATTTTTCAGAAAAAAAAAAATTTTATTGGGCTTTGTGAAAAGTATTAAACTAAAAAAATTGTCCCTACTATACTTATGTACTAATTAGTTTTTTCATTATAATACTAAGATATTTTTCATTATTTTTCAGTTATGTCTTTACTTTTTTACTAAAAGTATCATTTTTATTATTTGACTTGAACTTCATAATGTTTTTCTGCTTCACAGCATTGAATACTATATATAACAATGTAGAAAACAAAGCATTATTTATATTTAAATATTAAGGGCTTACTAAAATATTTTATGCTTTAAACCTGAAGGATTTTTTTAGAATATGAATTTGTAATTTGTTTCGTTTAAAACAAAATTTTCTCTCATGGATTCAATAAATTTTTTATTATTTAACTCTCATTCAAGCTTAACGTCTTTAAATATATTTCTTCCTATGAATTATTTTAATACAAATTTAAGTTTTCTTCATAAATATGAGATAATTCTTGTAGAGAATGTTGCAATTTTCACAACAAAACATTACACAATATTTTTACTAATAGATTATTATTTTGAATAAACGAACATGTTATGTTCCTTTATTTCATGAACAAGAAAAAGTAATTCATGGAATATAAAAACAACTTTAAAAGATACATATTTATGTTGAAAACTAGGCAGTTACAGTTATCAATATCGCAGTGATTGTATAAATAAAATATTAGAACCTTCCTTTTTGTAATATGGAAAAAAATGAAACCTGTTAATGAAAACACGATAAATAAACATAGTAATGTATAAAATATCTTATATTTTAATGTAAGACAAATTATTATATAGTAACACATTGTTTAAATCAACGTATTTTATTAGATTAAAATTTTAGCACAAAAAGAGACATTTTAAATAAAATTCATAATATTGCATTTCTTTTCATATGAAATAACGTTACAACTTTAAATCCTATTTAAAAAAGAAATAATTTTAGTTTTAGTAAGCTTATATACTTAGATTCTCTTTTCTACATTTTCGCGAATGCTCTTACAACTAGTCTATTTTTATAATAATTATTGCTTTGAAAATAGAGTTATATTTTATTGTTTATTTTTTTTAATGATAATTTAGAAATGTGTTAATTAAAGTTATAAGTACATTATTATTTCTATTACTATTGACAATTTTAGGTATAAAATGGAAAGAAGTAATATTTCTTTAAATAAAATATCTAAAATTATATTCCACATAAAAGTTAACACCTTAGATAAGGTTACAACATCATGAATATAAAATTACTTGTAATTTTTCAATAATAAAATAAAAAGCAGTAAATACTTAATGCATTAAAATGAACAATATTCAGTAGCACTAGTTTTTCTTCTACTGGACAAATTCTTAAATATTTATGTGAAAATATTTTTTCCCCTCTATAAATTTTGTTGTAATTTTCAAAATAGACATACAAAAAAAAAAAAAAAAATATTATAACAAATAATAATACCATAAAAATTTAATTAAAATTTCTTTTTGGTATTAAAATCATGATACCATAAAGTTAAAAATGTTCAATTATAAAATAATATATTGTAATTATATGAAACATAAATCATCGATAATAAGAATCAAAAATATACAGCCGATATAGCTAATATTATTTTAAACTATAGATAGAATGCTATATAAATTAACGAATACAAAATATTGAATAAATAAAAATTATATATATATAAAAGAAACTAGTAGTAAATAAAGGTTCTACAAAATAATGTGTAATTTTAATTTATTAATGTGAAAAATGTTATAAATTTGAACTCATCATTTCTTTAATAAAAATTCACTTAAATACTTTAATTAATATAAATTACTAGTAATTAAAGGTAAATAATTAAATAAAATTTTATTTATTCGTAAATGATTTATAAAAATCAGCGAATAATGTCGTACTATAATAAAAATAATATCTTTATTAAATTAATCATACAGGTTATTGAATAAATGAATTAATTCTAATAATTTATTTATTTACAATTATATATATTAATTTAAAATAATTTGAACAATTATTTTTAATTAATTATAATTAAAATTTATTAAGTTTATATAATTCTTTGAATTAATTTTATTACACTGATAATTTTAATTAATTATAATTTATTAATTTATAATATATAACTCTTATATTTTTTAAAAATATATTTATTAAATTAATTATTTTAAAGTCTTAATAATAAAATAAAAAATTAATATAATTATTTTAATAAAATAAAGTATATAGTTTAAATGAATAAAGTATTTATTTTAATATGATAAATAAATAATTAAAATAAACATAAAAAATAAAATATTTATAATAAATTAGCTAATTACTTTAATTATCAACTAATAAAATAGATCAATTAATTTAATATATTGTATTAATATTTTAAATAAATAAATATATAATAATATTTATAAATATATTAATTATTTATTTTTATTAATAAAATAATAAATTGATTTAATATTTAAAAAATATATATAAAATAAAAATATTTATATATAAATTATATTTTTTTTAATAAAATATATTAATATATTAACAATAATAGTTTAATATTTAATTTTAGCAAATTAATTATTTTAAATAACATAATAATTAATTCATAGAATATATTAATAAACAAGATATAATATTTAAATTATAATAAAATAATTATTTAGTTTAATATAACAGATATATTAATAAAATAAATAAATTAATATGTTAATTAATAATAATCATATAATTTAATTAATTAATTGATATATTATGAAAATTGTAATAAATAATAAAAATAGTTTAATAAATATTTATTTAATTAATATAATTTATTTAATTAATAAATAGTTATTTAATTAATATAATTTACTTAATTAGTATAATACATAATTACTTTAAAATAAAATATTATATATTTTTAATTAATCATTATATACAATTAATTTAATTAATATTATATATATATATATTAATTGAAAATATTGAATGTTTAATTTAATTTTATTATATTTATTAATATTTTTTATTATTTTTTAATATATACATGGTTAATTATAAAATAAATATAAATTTTAATATTATTTAGCTAGTTTTTAATTAATAAATAATACATTAATATATTTTATAAACACATTACTATATATGTTATTTATGTTTTTATTTATATCAGTTAATTTATTTATTATAATTAATTTAATTATCCTATTTTTTTATTTAATATATTAATTTTATTAATTTAATATAATAATTTATTCATTGTTTATAACTACATAATAACAATTTATTTTATTAATTTATATATATATTCCTTATATATTAGTATATATATTAACATAATAAATTCTATTATATTTATAATATAATTAATTTATCATTTTTAATATTAATATCATATAATTTAAATATTTTTTTATTAATATTATACATATTTAACTATATTTATTAATTAAAATAATTATTAAATATAATTATTTTTATATTAATATTATTTAATAATTAATTCAATAATATTTTTATTTTATATATTTATCTAAAATAAAACAATTAATTCTTAATTAATTTTATAATAAATTTATTTTCAAATTATTACAAATAAAAATATTAAAAAGATTGATATATTTATATCGATTAATATATTTAATTAATTATTTTATTTAATATTTATTTATTTTTATGTATTAATCTATTTATTTTAATAAAGCATATTTTCAAGTATATTTAATTTAATTATTATATAATTTTATTTAATAACATTTTTTGTTTAACTTATGTAATTAATATAATATATATTTTAATTTTATTTATTAACATTTCCTATTTGATTTAATTAATTAATATATGATTTAATATTATTTATTAATTTACCTTTTTATTTTAATTAATATGTAATATATTTTTATTTATTAATTTATAGTATATTAATTAAATTCATTAATATATTATTTAAATTTGTTTATTAAACTGTTTTATTTAATTAGTCTATTTTATATATAATTTTATCTATTTAATTACTGTTTATTATAATTTAAATATATACAATTGAGGAAGAAATATTATATTTATATTAAAATAATAATTTGATTATTTATTATATTAATATACCTTTGTTTTAAATTATTGTGTTATTTATTTTAATTTATTTATAATATTAATTTATTATTTTATTATTTTTTTTTTTTTTTGGTACTTTATAAAAATAATTATTTAATTATAAAAAGAATATAATATATAAGACAGCGTCTGCATTTATCAATTTGTGTAAATATATATTTATATAAAAATTAGTACTTTTTGTTTTAGCTATTTTAATATGAATATTTTGTAGCTATTTATGTTTCTTTTAGTAGGTGTTTATTTTCATAAGGGATGTAATAATCCTTATAACTATTTTTAAACACGATTCATGTACAATAAAAGTGTTGAAATTTATTTTTTTACACCTAAAATATAGAATTTTTCTTTATACGAATGTTTTATTTAATGCAATAATTATTTAAATCACCTTAAATACTATGGTATTTGTTTTTTTTGAACTCAGAGATCGTATATATATTTAATGAGTAAACGTACACATATAATAGAAAATATTATAAAAGATTTATTATATACGTAATAAGAAATCCTGAGTGATTAAAATTTTTGTATATATGTATTTCACAAATGACTGACAAAAAATATTTTTTTTTAACAAATATATGCAAACTTTCGGTAATTTTAAATGATAAAAGGATTCTATATTTACATTTTTTTTTTTTTTATGTGTGCTAGATATATACATACTGTAAAAGAATTTAAATTGAAATTTAAGCGCATAAGCATATAATTTATTGTAATTAGGAAGTTTGAAACCTGTATTTTTTTTTAACTTTATATCTTTAACCTTTCAGTGGATCTTGATCTGTTATAAATTGACCTTTTCTGATAACAAGATAAGATTAACTTAAATTTTGTTGGATATTGTTTTATTTCAAATTGGCGCTAATGTAAAAAAGCCTTTTTGTATAGATATAAGAATTCTTTTTAAAAAATAATTTTCCTTAACATTTTTAAACATTATTTAAACATACAGAAAAACAGATTGTGATAAAATGAAAAACCTTTTTCTTTAATGTATTATAATAGAACGTAGAAAAAAAAAAAACAAAATTATTCTAGTAGTAATTTTATAAAACTATGTTCCATTTTATAATGTACTTTTATGATATACTTTAGAGCTAATATTAATTTTATAAAATAAGAAATACATTTGATCCTATATTAATTGAAATTTTTGTTTATTGGTATATTTCCAAAAAGAGTTGACTAAAATATTTTCGCGTTGTTATAATTTTATTGACATTTTTTATAGATAACACACTGTCCTTTTGAAAAAATAAATGTACTATAAGAATCAAGTAACAAATGTACATCGTTTTTCCTATCGTTATATTCGTTAATAAAAAAAATATATAAAATGTAAACGTTCAATAATCGTATAATATGCAATAGTATTGTTCATTATTTATATTTATTTTGATGCATTTTTTTGAATATATAAGAATAATGATACATCAACAACATATTTTTGATAAAATAAAGTGATCATACATTGCCGTAGCTCTTATACGCATAACTCAAAATATAAATCTAATTCTTTTTTGGATCATACAATAAGCTCCTATTGTTTTTAATTATTATTAAAATGAATATATATAATATTTTCCGGTATATATATAAAATATTTTAATTATATTTATAAGACGAATAATTTTTTCTTGAAGTTGTAATTTAAAAAAAACACACTTCTATAAAGGAAAATTTCCGTAACTTAGGTGGATTCAAATTTCTAAAAAGGTGCGCAAAAATATTAAAGAACAAACTTGTAATTAATACATTGATATTTTTATATATTTTTTTTTCGCCTATACTATGTAATGAACTATTAATGACATAATTATAATATTTGTCTCGCATATTGTCTAAAGCGTTAGAAGAAAATTATAGTTCCATATATTGAGAAAAAAAATTTTTTTATTTAAATAAATAAATATTTTATATTAAATATAAATAGGCAGCACCATAAATCATATTAACTAAAGGTTTAAAATGCGTGTACATAAATAAATATAAGAATATTGACAAATAATATTCATAAATGTTTTACTTTTATTATTACGAACAATTTTTTTTTCCTTTAATTTAAGATTATTAGATATTTTATTCTATAATTTTTTTTTTTTCATGTGAAAATAGTGTGTTGATATTAAAATTCAATCTTTTCCTTGGAAATTTATATCTTCTTATTCATTTCTATTTTTAACGTAATTGTTATAAAAGGACTGTACCATCCCCAAAAAATAGAAAATAAAATTCTTTAGTGTTGTAATATAGAAATTGGGGGCTAATGTGCTAATAATAATATAAATGGGCAAAATATTAACTATTTAAATAATGAAACTCGACGGCATTTTTGTAGAGGAAAAATTAGGCAAACATAAAGTTAAGAAAGAAAACATATTGACATTTGAATTCCATGTTTCATAATTAAAATCTAAATTATTATGAAATTAAACTTATTGAATACATATTGGGGCTGATACATAAATGTTAAACGTTTTAGATACATTTATTTTGTTTTAATAAAATGCTTCTCTACGAGTTACAGAGGTGATTTCATATTTTTCTAAATATAATTTTCTTTAAAAGGGGACTTCATTCTGTCAGTATTATACTTAAAATTATGTATTTCTATAATCCTTAATTTTTTAATTATTTTTGTAGTATTTATAAAAAAATAATACATAGGTTTATATAGATATTTTATTTTTTTACAGGAATATTTTTTTTGATTTTTCATTTTCTACTGTTAAGAGAGAAATTGCTGTTAGGTGCTAATTGAATGGGGAGATTTGTAGATTTCTATTAAAATATATTTTAAATATTGATGTAAAAATTTTTAAGGGAATAAGTTTTTTTTTTATGTATTAAAATTCCAATATCTTTGTATAATGGAATTATAACATTTACAGTTTCACACATTAAAAAAACAACAATGTAATAAAATAGTGGCAAAGAAAAATATTTTATTTTAAAATATTGAAATACTTTCAATCTAAAAAAAATTTTGTTTACATTAATAAAAAAAAATAAATAAACTGCAGTATCCTTATATATTATATTTATTATAAGTGAACTTATGAATATTATATTCTATTTGAAGATACTTTAACCATTAAGCACAAAAATTCGGTATATATAATATATTACGTAGTATTCCATAAGAAAAAGTCATGGCAAATAAAGCTTATTCTAGTAAATAATTTTGTTATCTATAATAGTAGTAAATAAGAAAAAAATAAAAAACATTATATTTTTTATAATTGACAATGGAAAACTGTTCAAAATATGTATATGCAATATACGAGTTTCTAAAATATAAACTACCACATAAGTTTTGAAATAAACAATACCTTTTCCCTATGAAAATATGATATACAAAAATATATAGAGTAATAATAGGAAATAACAATTTAATAAAGTGCATTTTTAAATAAAAGAAAAATGCGAAGAAATAGAAAAATACATTTACGTAGTACAATTGAAGTATTTTTTGAAAAAGAAAAAGGGTAATTTACTTCTTAATTTTAGGAAGAATGTATTGCATTTAAAATGTGTATTCTTCTTAACATAATTTGATTTTGAAAATATAGTGTTATTACTTTTAATTCAATACTAACATAAAATTAATGTAGGGCCCTTCAAAATTTTAAACGTCACATTTTATTTTATGTATAATAATTACTACCTATTTGACGTCTGTTGATAAAAAATACACTTTTTTTTTTTTGCATGATGTTATTTCTACGTTTTAGGACCTTAATTTATCATTTATATTAAATAAATATATATATAAATAATTGCAATAATATCATTTAGTTTATCCTGAGTTTCATTATTATCTGTATGACCCTTTTGTATAATTTTCATTGTGTTTGAGCACATTTTTTTTTCTATAAAAAGAATTGTGGGTTGTGAAGTACAAAGGCACACTTGTTTTTTTTAACACGTAAAAAAATTATCTCAGGGCAAAAAGGATATTTTACAATATACATATTATGAATATGTAATAACTTGTTCTATATATTTTTATATACGGTAAGAATAAGAAGTTATTTCTATTTAAAATAAAACGAAAGTAAAAATTGAAATGGTGAATGCTCAAATAAAAACATATTTTTTCATGGAATTTATTTGTCGTTTATTTTTTGTAATTCTAGTGTAATTTTTTAGTTGAACTCATTGTATATTGGTAGAAAGCTTATTAGCCCATGCATGTAAATTTATTTTTTTTTGAGCTTGTTACACATTATATTATTTTATATTTTTACATATTTCAAGTTCTAGTAATCCTAAGAATTATTTATTAAGGTGCATTTCCAAAACTTCATAATAACCTATTATTACTTGAATAGGTTCCTACAAATTCGTGTTTTTTTTTTTTTTTTTAAATTTTAAGTATTGATTTTGGGTTCTACATTTTCAAATTACGTTAAAAATGAATCCCTAGCAAATTTTTTTTTTTTTTTTTTTTTTTTACTATTGTATATTTTAAATTTAGAAAATTCATAGTTTTATTTAAAAAAAAAAAAAAATTTCTAGGTTATGGACAAATTATTTTCTCAAATATAAAAGCTACGTTTTTTAAATGCTATTTTTTTTTTTTTTTTTTTTATATATATATATTTATGAGCGATTATTTTCTATTTTTTTCAAGTGAATATACTATATTCAATTTTTTTTTTTTCTGTAGCTTAATGGTCCATTTTGATAACTGTGAAATAGTACTCACATTTTAATTAGTATTTCCTGCCATATTTATTTGAAGTACAGTAACATAGTAAAATGTGAGTATGTTTGGGCATAAAAAATAAAATTATATATAAATTTTTTTTTTTAATTTGTTATCAAAAAGTTTGAATTATAAAAGTTTTTTTAAATAATTTTTTTTTAAGTAAAATTTATATTTTAAAAATTAATTACAAAAAATAAAATTTATTATTATTATGAAATTTTTATTTTCTTAATTCGTTATTCCCTTTTTTTTTCCACATTTTTTTTTTATCATTTTTTCGTATTTCAAATTAACAGATAATCTTTTTATAATTTTATGTACAACTATAGTATACTTAAAAATAAAAATAAGAATACCGCAATAACACTGAAGTTTTAATCTTAAGTATAAGTATATATATTTATATATACACATGTACATTAACGTACACATATATATTAATTAAAATTTTTTGTGTTAAATTCGTAATATATGGAACCTGTAGATGATTTAGATTCCATTAGTGTATATGATGATAGCGAATATAAGAAAGATTATGTAATAAGAGATTTATTGCGAGAAGTTATAACAAGTTCAATAAAGGAAATAGATGGAAAAAGTATTAATTTACTAGAAACATTAATGAAATATGGATATGAACTAAATAGATGTATTGATAAGAGCAACTACTATATCAATGAAGCATTCTCGTCAAGAGTAAATACAGAAAAATTAAGGCGTAAATTAAGAGTGCATGTATTTACAGTTTTTAATGATGGAGACAGAGAACTAAGTTATCCTGCAAATATTACAGTTGAAGATTCAGCAAATGTTTATAGAAATGCTTCCCCATCATCCATGACATTTAATATTCAGGGTTATATTTTAGATGCAGATGAGAGTGATTATGATGATGTAGATGAATCAGAAAGGTTACCTACGAGAGTAATGAATGAAAGGAGGAATTCTGGTTATTTCATTGAGGATGATGATGAAGATGAAGAAGGAAGTGAGATGATTAATGAAGAAGTCGTTAGTAAATATTCGGGTACGGACATTGATGAGGATTGTGAAAATAATGAAAACATTGATTATCGTAATACAAGTGTCATGAAATTTACGTCCTTTTTTTCAACTATTATGGTTATGAGAGAAAATGAAACAATTGTATATGATAAAAAATACAAAAATTATTACGATTGTGATAAATTGACTTTTACACGTACACTAAGTGAAAGAAGAAATGAAATAATTAAAGTGTATTTATTTTTAGACCAAAAAACCCCTTTTTTTGAACTATCGAAAAAATTAAGTATTTTTATGAAGTCACCTGAAGAAACCATCCCAGAAATAATGAAACGCATTTATGAATATTGTTTAGAAAAAGACCTAGTTGATTCCATTAGTGCTAAAATAAAAACAGATGAGAAGTTAAAAGATATATTAGGTGTAGATGAATGTGAATTTAGTGATCTACCCAAGCTTTTGCAGAAGAATTTTGTAATTCAGAAACCAATAGTACTAGAACATATTGTTGACTTAGAGAATGAAGATGAATCTGAAAGTATATATGATATTGTCGTTGATATTTTTGAACCGTTTGTAACTTTAGACAGTGGTAAACGTAAAAAATTTGTACTTGATTCGCATCACTTAAATGACGTATTACAATTTTTAAAAAAGCATGAAATAAATGAGGAAGAGAACGAGGACACACTGAATGAAGACTCTATTAAAGAGTGCACTTGTACTACAAATAATTTATGTAGTAGGGATAATAATAGATTAGATGAAAATGTTTACCCAGCAGATGTTAGGAACAATTTATTGAATGTAAATGGTGGTGACATAGTGAATGAAAACGCGGAAGAGGAAAATATGGAACTAGAAGATGTGGAGGAAAATTATGATAAGAAAGATTATATAAACAGTGGGAGAATAATAACTGTACTTACAGAAAAGGGTGATATAGAGGAATATTTAATTAAAGAGTGCTCCGAATTTTGTAAAAAGTATAAAAATTTAAATTTAAATTCTGTGGGAGTTACTATATTTGAAAAGATGAATGGATTACAAAGTGAAATAGAAAGTATAGATGATGATATTATAAATATATTATGTAAGATTAGAAAAAAGAATAATTTAAGATTACGTTATACAAGATTTTATGAAGACCCATGTGGATTTATTGAGCATGTAATGAATAGTAAATTTCCTGTGGATTTCGAAAATTTAGATGATAATATTGATTACATTTATGACCAAGCAGCTAATATTAATGATGACAATTATTATAAACTCCCTTGGGTTCATAGAGGCATTTCAAAGTATTTGTTAATTAAGGATAAAAATTTGGATGATGTTCTTAAATCTTTTTTAAATTCTATGAATTTGGAAAGTAAAAGAAAGATTAGTAGTAGGAGCTCGAATGGAAATAAAAAACAAAGAGTACCTTTAAATGAACAAAATAATTATTGTCCATATAACGATAGTAATAGCAATAACAACTATAGTAATAATAATAATAATAATTATTATGATAATAACAATAATAACAGTAATGCCAATAATGATAATAATATGAATAATATGCTTAATATGAACAGTATGCTTAATATGAACAATATGTATAATATGAACAATTTGTATAATATGAACAATATGCAAAATGTGAGCAATATGCAAAATATTAATAATAATAATAGTAATATTAATAACAATAATTTATGTTATTATTATGATAATAATAATATGAATTATAGCACTCCAGACCCTTTTAACATTTCGATGCAAAATTATGGAAATAATATAAATTATGAAAGCAACAATATGCAAAACTCTGGTGGTTTTCAGATGAATAACAATACAAATGATAATGAAGTAAGGTTAAACATGAATGCTGAAAATAATTTTATGCAAAATAATGAACAAGTTAATTTTAACGCTTATAATATTAATCAGGTTGCTGCTTACCCAACGTACATGAATTTCCCTTTTAATATGACATCTCAAAATGATTTTAATGCAATGTATAATGGTACATTACCTATGGAGTTATACCCAAATGAAAATTTTTACAATTCTGGCAACTTTGCTCCATAAGAAATGGACAAAATATTAAAAGGGAAATCATATTACAAGCGTACACACTGCATATTGTATATATAATGTAATCAAAATTTAAAGAACATTTTAAACCCGCAACTTTTAAAAAATAAATATATGATTTTCCATAATGATTTTTTACTGTAGCTTACCTTTTCTTTTATTTCTTGTATGATTTTATTCATCTTGTTAAATTTAATTCAGCTTTGTTGAATATTACAAAATTTTTTTTTAATTCTATTTTCATTGTTATTTAATATAATTCAATTTTGTGCAGTTCTATTTTTTAAATTTTAAATAAATGCAGTTTAAAAAAAAAAAAAATTATTTTAGCAGTTTAATAAATTAATTATATCCTTTAACTTGTTAACAATTTTTTTCCTCTTATTAAAAAAAAAAAACTTATTATAAGCACATATGTACATATATATACATACATTATTACGTATATGCATTTACGTAAAATATACACACATATACAAAAAAGCCTAAGTGAATTAACAACAGCATCATCGCCATTTTGTTTTATTTTGTTGCGGGTATGAGTACATCCGTGAACATGTATCTTGATGGTCTTAATAAAGATCCTTTATTATCTCTCCTGTCAATGTAGTCCCCCCAATTACCTGATAAATTATTATATGTAAAATTTAAAGCAAATGACCTAAATGGTTTCTCATATGAAGGAATTGGAAATGTCTGTGTGTCTGGATTATTTTCCCCATAAGGTATCATGTTGTATCTCCAAATATGTTTTGGTTTAAAACGAACTATTGGTTCATCCTCTTTTATAATTAAATATTTGCACAGTTCATTGAAATTGTTTTTTTGTGTTGCATCTTTTAGTGCCTTTTCCCTAATAGTTAATGAAAAGGAAATAAAAAGCTATGTTTTACTGTAATTATGTAATTGTGTAATTATACGTAAAACAAGCTTCTTCAATTTGCATATATAATGGGAACACACTACAATAAGATGTTTGTACATGAAACATATATCACACGACTATTCGCTATGTATATATACACACATATGTATATGCATACTTCTACACAAATATATATACATATTAATACACGCAAAAGGAGCTTACCACAAATCCGTAAGCCTTTCATGGTCTTGACTATAATCGTCTATGTTTTTATTCTGCAATTCACTTTGTGTATCAAAAAAGTTATTGTCTTTCATATCATCTACTACTCCCAACTCTAACATATTTGTTACGTCAATAATATTTTGATAAATATTATTGTGATAACATGTTATAGCTGACGTTGTTCCGAAAAAGGCCAAAAGAGCTACTAATTGATATCGAACATCAGGATTATGTTTTAAAATAAAACTTTTTAACGGATTAAAGAAAAATTTGCCACAACATTTAAGAGTTTTGTAAATGTTTTCTATTATATAATCAATATAATATTTGTATGATCTTATATGTAATACAAAGTTATTATATCTGAAATTTTCCCCATAATATGAATTGTCATATGTATATATATTATATTTCTCTTTGTCCTTTACAACCCATTTGGGATGCTGTTTGCCACCACTAAATCGAATTTTACTTTTCAAGAAAAGTCGCACATTATTTAATCGCAACTAAAAAGGAAAAAAAAAACAGTACATTAAATGTGTAAAAAGGTTGGGAAAAAACAGAAAAAAAAAGAAAAATTAAGGTGAATTTTGTAGCACTATTTTTTCTTTTCTCATTTTACCATAATTTGTAAAAAGTATCAACATTAAAGTAAGAAAGTTTTCTTTTACGTAAGTATATTTGAATTATCTAAATATCTGAAGGTTACTACTATTATATATTTTTAAAAGAGATGGTGGGGAAAAAAAAAAGCTTTTTACACAATTTTTTTCCTTCACTTGTATATTCACATACATTTATATGAATTTACATACATTTATATGAATTTACATACATTTATGTGAATTAGTGTACATTTACATACATATACATCCAAAGGTTAAAAAAAAAAAAAAAAAAAATAAATAAATAATACAAATAAAAAAGCTAAGGAAAATATACGTAGTTGAAGATTGTGGAAATTTTATTAAACAAAAAAAAAAAAAAAATAAAAGAAATGTGTCATATATAAATGTATTAATTTACAAAAATGGAATAATAATCTTAAGAACGGATAAGAATTATTTTTATTTACTTGTACGCCGGGTTTATATATATATATTGTTTTTTTTTTTTTTTTCTTTAATATTCTTTATGCCCTTTTAAAAATTAATTACACTTTTACAAGGTATGAGTTTGTTAATATTATACAATTGCATAAAATTAATATTACTATTTCTTATAATACCATTAATTTTATAACAAAATTAAGGCACATTTTTGTAAGGAAAGTATTAAAAAAGGATAAAACAATTTAAATGAATTATATTTTATATTGTATTATTGTAAATAATTTAAAAAAAAATGTTAAATTAATTTTATTATAATTTATTGTAGGATTCAGGTATATATTGCAAAGAAAGCAAAAAAAAAAAAAGGAAAAGAAAAAGAAAAAGAAAAAAGAAATGTAGTACATAAAAAAGAATCAATGTTTCAAATCCTTTTCGCAACAATACACTGTTACAGTATTTCGGACGTTTTTTTAGAGGTGTTATGCAAACTTCATTAGTCCCTTTTACACAAAATTAATTTATTTAGATCTGCCATTGTGTAACATGCACTTATGTACTTATATATATATTTACATATGTATATGCAGGAGTTTCAAAGCTTTTCCTATATATGTGTATATATGAAAAAAATAGAGAATTGTTTTGAATTTAAATTAGAGTTTGAAATTATCCTACAAAGCGATGTAAATTATATAGTAGCAATTCTGTTACTATTCAAAAATGAGTTTGTTCGATTTTGCGTAATTTAAAAGAGTAAAATTATGTAATCATATTTTATATATAAATATGTTGCATAAAAAAGATTATAATATTGTTGATGATTAGTAAAATAGAATAATAAAATAATCGAACAAAATACAAGCAAAGAATGTTGCATAAAATGAGAATAATTTAATTTAATAAAAAATATATTTTATTTTTATCTTATAATATCCTTTTCGTAAAATTTTCAGAGTTATAAGATTTAAAACTATGTGTAAATTTAATAATTTATATTGTGCTGTTTTGAATTTTCATTAATGTAATCTTTATCATCATTTTGTTCTGTATCTTCAAAATTTTGCTTATCTTGTTTTGACATTTTTATCATTTTTCTTTTTTTAGCATTTTCCCTGTACAAAAAATAAAATTTTTTAAAAATTATGAACATGGAATGTGTTTACACGTTTTCAAGAATATTAAAAAAAAAGAAAAAAAATGCATAAAATTTATACAAATTAAGGTTAAACAACTATGATTAATTTAGAACACTTTATTTTACTTTATTTTTACTCTATTTTTATTTTATTTTATTTGTTCCCTTACATTTCAATTTCTTTCCACCTTTTCATGAGTAATATATATTCATACTCCAGCCTTTTTCTGTAGAGAACAGCTAGTTCCTTGCTTTTTTCAAAACCGTAAATGCTTACTCTAAAATAACAGTCACACTTAACAAAAAAATTATGTTGATAATTTCTTTTACAAAAATAGACTCGCCATGCTCCACTAGCATGCCATCTTACACCTTTGACATTGCAACAATACTTTTTCCAGTTAACGTTTTTTAAATTTTTCAGGACATGTTCTCTATTCGAATAAATAGTTCTTCTTATGAAGGAAGAAGATAATAAGGATAAGGGAAGAGGAGCATGTTTTTCAACTTCTCTTTTATTATATTTATAATTTAATAAATAATTTTCGTATAATTCAACTTCTTTTTCATTGTCAATATTTATATTATTTACATCGATCTTTTCACATAAAAATTCTTTTTCTAAATATTTCTTGTATTTGTCTACATCAAATTTTTCTTGGTGTGGTTGTATTAGTTTTAACATGTATTCTACCGAAAAAGAACGCGCAAATATATATATGCATATGAACATGCAAATATATGTTTATATGCACATACACACACATATATATATATATTCACGTACGCACACACATATATATAAAAGCATATACGCGCATTTATTATGTGTAATTGCTCATTTTAGCTCATTTTTCCATTTTCTCCTTTCGTCTGAATTGAAACTTTTAAAATATAAAAATTGTACACATTGTAATGAAGAGGTTACATTTATAAAAAAAAAATTTGTTAAAAATATGTTTATATTTGCATTACTTCTTTTTTGAACAACTCTTTTTACTCCGAAGAATTTTTTGTCATTAAAAAATATAAGATCGGTAGATAAAGGCAAATAGATTTTACATGATGCTAAAATGGAAATATATCTAACTGAAATTTGCAAGTTGTTAGGTCGATTTATATTTTTATAGGTGACTTTATTGATATATTTACCATTCCGAAAGTATGAGCTAAGCATTTTATATATAAAACAAAATTAAATTAAATCATTAAATGTATTATATCATTATTTACACTGATCTTGGGAAAAAATATTCTCTTTTCAAAAGAAAAAAGAAAAAAAAAAAGTCTCTAAATAATGATCTAAATTTTACGTTTGTTTATTTTGTCATATATTCCTCAGTATTATTTTGCTATTCTTTTATTTTACCTAAATATTCCTATTTTTTATTTTATTTTTTTACGCAAAATTCATTCTTTTGGTAAAATAATATTAAAACAGGCGAAAGTAAATATTGCTGGATAAAAAAAAAAAAAAAAATACAATCACACATGTGAACACAATCACAATCACAAACATGAACACAAACACAAACACAAACACAAACACAAACATAAATACAAACATAAACACTTACACGAATATAAATATAAATACGAATATAAATAACTCTTCTGTAAAATTTTAAATATACTAATCATTTTTTTATTTTTTTATGTTTTTTCATGTTACTATTTTTTTTGATATAGAATTTTATGGTGCAAATTTCGTCAAGTTTTGTAAAAGTTTGAGTAACAAATTATTCCAACGTATAATAGGAAAATAATTTTAAATGTAGAGTACAAGTATGCTTTCCCTTTTTAGAGCAATAAGAGAAAATTTGCTCATTGGGCATGCTTTTGAATCACTTGTTTTTTGTTTTTTTTTTTCAAAATTCATGTTTATCCATTCAAATTGATAATGTGCCTCATCCGCATAGATAGGAACATATACATACATAAATACGTACATACGGTACTACATACAAATATATATATACATACGCATGTATTTTTTTTTTATTATTACAATAAACGGAAAAGCATATACATATAAATATATATATATATATAACTCTCATTTATGAAGTGTTCGTGAATAATGACATTAATGTGAGGCCTTTTAATTTAATTTAATTTAATTTAATTTTTTTTTTTTTTTATTTCAACATAGTATTAATGCCTGATTGAAAGGTAAAAAATCGTTATGTTGTGTTAAAAGCATACATATATATAAAATATAAAAGAACGTAAGTGTGTATACATATATAGCTGATTTAAATATATGTTTTACTTATAAAAAAAAAAAAATCAATCTTATATTTTGATGAAAATAGATAAAATAAAAATATGCCAAAAAGATTTGTACTACGGAATGCATTTTACTTGCCAGCGTTATTTTTGGGTGGAGCATCTTTAAGTCATTATTTTGCATCAAAAGAATTGGATGAAATAGAAAAAGAAGCTACAAAACCTATTTTGGGATTTTCAACTGGTTTGGTTATAGGCTTAGTAATAGGTATTTGCATAGGTACAAATTATTATTACATTTTTAATAAAATATTTTCATTTTTCGATTACTTTATGAAAGATGATTCAGAAGAAAAAAACGATTAAAAAAGAAAACACATTTATATATTTAAAAAAAAAAGGAAAAAAAGAATTTTCTTACGCTTGCAAACATTGATAAATGTGAGATAATAATTTCAAAATAATGAGAGAATAATTTGAAGGGAATATTTTTTTATTTTGCACAATAATACATGAGCGCTTATTCATTCCTGTGAAATAAAAAAGGAAAATTATGTATATAGAAAAAAATTATATCTTATGTATATTTTTTAACGTAGCACATTAAATAGAAGGTAAGAAGGTATAAAGATATATTTTTACGAAGCTTTTACATATCTATATACACCATACAAATTAAAGCAGAGTTGTAAATTTTTTTTTATTCTAGTCTTCAATATATATTACACTTTAAAAGGAAATGGATTAGTTTGAAGATAGGTATGAGTTTGTACGTATATGTATCTATATATATCACTATCAGTATCTATATCAATACACATGTATATTTGTATGTCCAAATTGTTATTTTACAATTTTTAATTAGCAATATTAATTTTCATTATTTCTTTTATTTTTAAATTGTTGTAAATATTTTGCGTATTTTCAATAGCTTCTTATATTTTTTTTTTTCTTTTTTTAAACTTAACTCCGTTTACCAAATTAATATAGTTACAAATTTCAGAGATATTAAGAAAAAAAAAATAATAAAATAATTTTTCATTTTAAAATTTAATAGTTGTACAAATTTGTAAACTCTTTTGGGGAGAAATAATAAAAAAAAAAAAAAAAATGGAAATAACTGGTAAGATTTGTTCGTTTTTTTTTTTTTTTTTTGAAAAGAGACGAAATATAAAAATGTAAAATAAAATGCCTAGATTTATCTTATAATTAGGAAAATATAGTGTTGCAAAATTCATTATGAATGTATAAGCAAAATGAGAATTTATCGTTTTAATTAAAAAAAAAAAAATAATAATAATAATATAATATTATAATAAAATGCAGTGTATTATAACAAAATACAACAAAATAAAATATAATAAAATAAAATAACAGAATATATGAATAGAATATAATAATATATATATATATTTATTTATTTATTTAAAGCAATTATATTAGAGGTACGAAAATTCACCCATGTTATTCAGTATTCTATTGACTTCCCTATACAGAAGTCTTTTGCCCACTGTACAAATACATTTTTATTAAATTTATTTATATAATACCAATTTAAAGAAAAGAAATACTGTAAAATGACCTAAGAGAGTACTTAAAAAAAGTGAGTATATATTTTTTGTTTTGATGACGATGATATATCACATAACATGTTTATTAATGTTATATTTACATAAGCAGTTTTATGTAATGTTTTTTAAAACTATAAAAAAGTATATTTCTTACTGTTTATTCAAAATATTTTTATATTATTATTTTTTTTAAATTGCATATATTTATGTAACAGTGTTTATATTTATGTATATAGCAAATAAACAAATTCATTGTTCTATTCGTGACTTCCTAAAATTTCAAAATACTGTTTAAAAAAATTTGAATTAATTTTATAATTATTGCTCGTCATATATTTCATTTTTAAGATTTATTATTATTACATGGAATAATGTGATATAGGACGTAAATATATAAAAAATTTTAAAAAAAAGTAAAAAGGAACGCAGAAACAAATACAAATATATAGGTAAATGGATTAATGCGCATTACATATATATATATATATATATATTTGTACTGACTTGTTTGTATTTATGCATATGTATTTATGTGTATGTATTTATGTGTATGTATTTATGTATATATACATATGTATTTATATATATGTATTTATATATATAATTGTATGTACATTTAGATACATGCACATATTTACGAAGGACATAAAATTTTGAATTGAACTATTAACTTGTATAGTTTAGTAGGTCAGGTTATAGCAAACATTTTTTTAGTTGTAATTTTAGTTAAAAATATCAAGTATCAAAGATGATAAAAGAGAAGGAAAAACTTATGGCCAGTGAAACATATACATTAGACGTTGAAAAAATAAAAAGCAAAGAAGTTAAGTTGCATTTTTTGTACTATTCAGTAATATTTGCATTATTTGTCTTAATAGTACTTGTGTATATTTGTTTAATACCGGGTAAGTAAAATAGGCAAAATTACATGATACTATAGGTCAAGGAACATACGTTAAAAAAAAAATTGCATACATATACGTTTACATATGCTTAAACATGTACATATAAATGTACATATGTGCATATATATATATATATACACCGTTCTGAGGAACATTATTAAAATTAACTTTACAGGTTTTAGCATAGAAAGTAAGAACAATTTAAGAACCTTGATACCTAAAAGTTTTAAAGATATAATAAATTTACAAAATAAAGAGAAAGTAAGGATATTATACGATTCTTTAATTTCATACAAAAATGAACATGAACTAGTTTTATTATTATTGTTATCATTATTATATATTTTATATCAATCATTTCCAATATTTTTATGGTGGATGGCTGGCACAGGTTGTGTTATAACAATATTAATAGGAGCATTTTATAATTATATTTTTTCCATACTTTATTGTTCCATATTAGCAACTCTTGCACCATTTATTACTTATGTAATTTTTAAGTATTATGGAAGAACAGTAATAAATTATTTTTTTCAAAAACAGCTTATTAAGTTTAATCGGGAGTTAAATAAAAGAGTAAGAAATAATGTAGATTTGTTTGTTTATGTAACAATATTAAGATTAACCCCTGTTTTTCCAAATGTTGTGATAAACTTAGTTGGGGCATGTGTACAACTTCCTGCTGTCCCTTTTTTTTTAGCTACATATATAGGCATTTTACCGAATACTATAATATTAGGTATTTCATGAATTGAACATTAACAGTTTGTTCCTTTTATTTAAAATTTTTTTTTTTTTTTTTAATATTATGTTATTATTACTATATTTGTACTTTTATACATTATGGCATTCCGTGTTTTTTGATTGCACATATTTGCTCACATTTTCAGTAACAAAAGGCGGAATTAAATACATGCATATATATACGTACATGCGCACATATGTTTATATATATGCATATATGTATGTATACTTATATAAACATAAAATGCACACGCTTTTTTGTAGTTTCTGTAGGTCAAGCAATTAACAGTATATCTTCTGTTAATATGACGAATCAGTTCTATATGTCCATAACGTTTATAGTGTTGCTTTTACTTTTTCAAACAGTTATAAATTATAAGTGTAAGGATATGAGAATTCAGACAAGGTAATAATTAGCAAAATTTGGTTAATGTTAATTAGTAATAATAGTAATGTAGTAGTCATATCAGTAATAACGTAGATGATATGAATTCTTTAATAATTTTATAGAAATAATAAAAATTATAACTTACGTTATTTCATTAGATTAGTAATATAAAAGATTTTACTTTGTTTTATGTGAATCCCCATATGCAAATACATATGCATACATGCATATACATATACATACATGCATATACACATACATACATACACACATATGTATATGTAAGTGCATATTTATTTGTTTACGCAATTAGCTTATTTAAACATATGTAATTTTATATACCATTTTCGTAATTACGAATTTATACATTTTTATCATTTATTGTTATTGTAAGCAACTCCTAAACAAAAAACATTTTGTTCAATTATGTTATTATAATATATAAAGCTTTGTTATCTTATATTTTGCATCTTCGTCTTCTTTTTTTTTTTGTGCTTTTTTTTTTTTTTTTTTAAATGTATATGTCTGAACATTTTTTTTTTTTTCGTTCTTTTATTTATAATTTAAATAACTTCCATTTTTTAATTGTTTTATAAGCCATGAATGGTACCAATGGTACTTTTTTTTTTTTTTTTTTTTTTTTTTTTTGTTATTTGAGATACTAAAATATAAACGTGAATATAGGTGTAAATAAAAATATATACATTTTTTTTTTTTTTTTTCCCTAATTCTGTATAAATACGTTTTACACCTTTTGAAATAAATACAAAAAAGTGTGTACAAACGTGACATAAAAAATGTTAAAACGACTTATAAAATAGTTGCTCAAAAGAGATTTAAAAATAAAGTAATGCGCATGAATTATTTTATTTTGTAGGTTACAAATTTGTTGTACTGGAAAAATAATATCAAATAATAAGAATAGTAATGATCTAAATAGTAATGATCAAAATAGTAATGATCAAAATAGTAATGATCAAAATAGTAATGATTGTAATAATAATGTTGTACACTTCAAACATTTTTTACCATATGTTTTATAGTGTTTGGACACTTCATTTTAGCGAATGTTCACGTGTTAATTGAATTGCATATTTGCCTATATTTGTGGGAATGTTAAATATATCCATATATACAAATATACGCAAATATGCTACCAAATGAACATGAACAAATTAATGCAAATGTCTTAAGCTCTTCTGATTTTGTTTAAGGTATAATCTCTAATTGAGGCAAATCTATTTCAAAATTCGGCCTTAGCTCACATAAAATGCATATATATGTATATATATATATATGTATAATGTACGTTTATATGAATACGTATGTACGTGTATTTCCCCATCAAGAGAGTCTTTGCAAAATAAAGTAACCTGTTTATTCTGTTTTTATAAGAAAAAAAAAAAAAAAAAAAAATTAATCTTTAGCATTTCCTTGTTCGTCCATAAAAATATTAAATATGCATAGAGGAAAAAAAGCATCATTACTATGTAATATTTTATGCAAAAGGAAAAATGTATAAATATGTAAAAACACTTACATTATGTTTCATCACGTTAAATCGCTTTACATCGCGTTATACCACTTTACAGAAAGTAAAAAGCTTTTTTTACATAAAAACAAATAGCACATCTGAAAATTAATTTGCAAGCAAAGGAATGAGAAATTATAAATTATTTACAATTATTGCTTCATTTTATTTATATTTTTTTTTTTTTTTTTTTTGCGTGATAAGTATTGCTTATAAATGCATTTAAATCCGTATATGCAGAGAATTAATTTTAACTTAAATTAGTAACAATTTATTATGTACATATGCGTATACATATACATCTACATATGCGTATACATATGCATATACATATACATAAATGTATAAATATATATACATGTACGTATAATACTGCGTAACACAATATGCATTACTTCTTTCTTTATTATTTCAGCAAAAGCAATTACCATTTGTTCCTGTTGCGTACATTATTTTGTACGTATATGAATTTAAAAAAAAAGCAAATTAAAATATTTTTTTTATAATTGGTATATAACTCCACTGTTAAGTTGTCCTTTTGTTTATATATGTATTCATTGAAGTCATATTTTACATGTATTTTTATGTATTTTTTTATGTATTTTTTTATGTATTATTTTATGTATTTTTTTATGTATTTTTTTATGTATTTTGTTTATGTATTTTTTATGTATTTATTTATATATTTATTTATGTACTAATTTATGTACTAATTTATGTACTCATTTATGTAATCATTTATGTACTCATTTATGTAATCATTTGTAAATTTTTTTTTTTTTCTCCTTTTAATTTGGTAATATTTGAATATACTGCTTTTTTGGAAGAGTGAGTTTTTGCGCTTCGAAAAATGGCACATACATATATATGATGATATATATGGAGTAGAACTTATACATATATATTATACATACATATTATACATTCATTTTATACATATATATATTATACATACATATTATACATACATATTATACATACATATTATACATTCATTTTATACATATATATATTATACATACATATTATACATTCATTTTATACATATATATATTATACATATTATACATTCATTTTATACATATATATATTATACATACATATTATACATTCATTTTATACATGTACATATTATACATATACATATTATACATACATATTATACATTCATTTTATACATATATATATATTATACATACATATATATATATATATATATATAAATACATGCATACATACATACATAATTATATATATATAGTAAAACCTGGCTAACACTATTTTATAGTCATTTGAATGGTGTATATGTTGAAGGTAAAAAAAATGTAGTTAATGTATGGGGAAAGATTATGAATGAATATAAAAGGATTATATAATGAAACAAAAGTAGTACCAAATAAAAGTAGTACCAAATAAAAGTAGCACCAAATAAAAATAGTGCCAAATAAAAGTAGCACCAAATAAAAATAGTGCCAAATAAAAATAGTGCCAAATATAAAAAAAATAAATTAGTGACAACTAATAAAGTCAAAGGCAGTAAAAAATAAAAAAAGAAAAAAAAGATAAGTCACGAATAAATGGTAAAAAAGGATGGATGGAAATAAAACAATAGTCAGTGAAAACGCAAATGAAGGAGAGGAAAATGTAAAGGAATATGAAAATGTTCACAAGAAAGAAATAGGGAAGGCACATAATGCAACACAACAAAATGAGAAAGAAATGAATGGGATAATTCTGTTCAGAGAAAATGAAGATGATGAACTGAGTGAAAAGGGTGAGGCGGGTATAAACGAGGAACAGAGTTCAAATGATGAAGAGGGCGTAAGTTATAATGAGAGTGTAAATCATGATGAGAGTGTAAATCATGATGAGAGTGTAAATTATGATGAGAGTATAATTCATGATGGGAGGGTATATAATGAAGGGGGCAAGGGCGAGGAGCACGGTAGAGGTGCAGAACACCACAAATTGAAAAAGAAAAGGAAAAAAGATAATTATATGTCGTCATATTATATGGACAATGAAGCTCAAGAGGATGAGGAGGAAGAAGAGGAAGAGGATGAGGACTATGTAGAAAACGATATAGAATATATGGATAGAAAATCAAATAAAATAGGGCAAAAAAAAAGGAAACTGGCAAAAAATAAATACGTTTCTACCTTTTTAGATACAGAAGCACAAGTTGGAGATGATGAGGAGGAAGAGGAGTATGCTAGTTCCTATATTGAAGAGTTTGAAGAAGCTAAAAAATTAGAAAAAAAGAATATGTATGAAACAAAATTAAAAAGTGGAACAAATCATTTAGCTCAAGCTATAAATAAACTATCCCAACGATATGAAAATGAAAAAGAAATAAAAGATACATTAACAGATGGGGAAACATTAACAGATGAAGAAATGTCAGTAGATGATGAATATTTTGATGAAGGGGAATGTTTAAGTACTTTTGATAGTCCTAAAATGTGGTTAATTAAATTATTTAAAAATGATGTGGAAAGAAATCTAGCTATGGGTATATATTATAAATATATGAAATTAAAAGATAATGATTTTAATATTAAAGGAATATATGTATCAGATAATTTAAAAGGGTACATATACATAGAGGCAGACAGTCTGTATATGTTAAAACGTTTTTTACTAGGTTTTAAATTTATTAATTTAAATGAAATAACAATTGTACCTGTACAAGAATTAACATCCATATTTGCCATGTGCCATTCGAAAGTAATTATACCTAAGGTGAATGAATATGTGAGAATAAAAAGAGGAGTATATATGGATGATATAGGTCAGATTTTTGAAGTGCATGAAAAGGGAATCTATGCTGTTGTTAGGTTAATTCCAAGAATATTTTATGATAAATATAATAATTTTAAAAAAGAAAAAAACTACAATATGAATAATAACAATAGTAGTAGTAATAATAATAATAGTAATAATAATAATAGTAGTAGTAATAATAATAATAGTAATAATAATAATAATAATAGTAATAATAATAATAGTAATAATAATAATAATAATAGTAATAATAATAATAATAATAGTAGTAATAATAATAATAATAGTAATAATAATAATAGTAATAATAATAATAATAATAATAGTAATAATAATAATAATAATAATAATAGTAGTAACAACTTGTCAGTGTCCATTAATAAGGGGATTTCCCTATTTGATGATAACATTCACAAACATGACTCATATTATATGATGAACAATGATAAATATGATATGAACAATAATAATCGGAGTGGAATTTTTCCAAATGAGAAAATAGATTTATTAGATGAAGCGTTACAAGTGAAAAGGAAAAAAAAAAAAGAGAGACCTTTAAAAAAATTTTTTGATAGAGATGAAATTGAGCAAATAGGTGGAGTCATTGAGCATGGTCCATATCCAAGAACTATAAAATATCAAAACAATATTTTTGAGGAGAATGGATATTTATTAAAGAAAATGAATATAAAATATTTAATTAGTGAAAATGCTAATATCACATTAACAGAAATACGTGAATTTAATAAAAATATTACGAATGAAGATGATATTAACTTACATATCAGTAAAGCATTTATAAATAAAAATTCTTTACATTTATTTAAAAAAGGAGAAAGAGTAAAAATTATGAAGGGAGAATTGTTCAATTTGATAGGAACTATAACAAGTGTTAATGAAAATATGTTAACAATAAATCCTGATAATATAGCTAAAGAATTTAAATTTATGCCTACAGATGTTACAAAATATTTTATGGAAGGTGATAATGTAACTGTTATTAATGGTATACATAAAGGAAAGAGTGGTCTTATATCCCTACTAGATTATAAAGAGAATGTAGCACTTATTTTTTCCCCTTCATTAAACACCGAATTTAGATCATCTATACAAGATTTAACAGGTTCTACTACTAATAGTACTAGTGAAGGGTTAGGAGGTATTAATACCCTTAATGGATTCTCCATAGGAGATTTAATAGAATTAAGTGATAGACAAATTGGTGTATTAACCTATATTGATAAAAATAAACACATTCGTGTATTAACAAGTAATAGTAAAATTTTGCATACAACCATTGGTGCCATTACAACAAAAAGGTCAGCAATAGGACAAGTATGTAAAGATGAAAATGGAAACATAATTCAAGCAAAAGATACTATACAAATAGTTAAAGGAATGCATAGAAATAAATTAGCCATAGTTAATTATATATGGAAAAATAAAATTTTTGCAAAAATAAATAAAAAAATTGAAGATAATGGTTTTGTAGTTATAGATTGTGAAAATTCTATATTATCAGGAAATAACAATGAAAAAAAAAAAATCATAACTCATAATAATTTGTTTAGAACAAATAATTTTACGAGGAAAAATCATTTTCAGTCCTTTATTGGAAAAACAGTTAAAATTTTAACAGGTGTTTATAAAGGACTATTAGGTGATGTAATAGATGCAGAAAGAGATGAATTTACTCTACTCTTAAAAATTAAGCCAAAGACAGTTAGGCAAAAAAGAATAGAATGTGCTATTGCTGATGCGTATAGAGACAACAACATTTTTGATGAGAAATTAAAAGGAAGTGAAAATACAGTAGACTCAAAAAGAAGACAAGAAGAAAAGTATGAAAAAAAGAGTCAACGATTCGATGATAAGAAAAAGTATGATTCCCCTTTGTCCAATGAAAATCAAAGAAGTATATTCGATAGGAGGAAAAATGATACTAATGCAAAGTATGACGAAAAACATACTAGTAGTACATATAGCACGTACAATAACCATAAACAAAGGGAAAGAACTGCTAATAATGGGTATTATTACTACAACAATGACAAGAGAAGAAACAGTAACGAAACGGATAGAAACAACTACGTGTATGGAGAACACGAGGAACATGAAAAATTTGTTATCCCAAAATTGACTGATCAGAAGGACAGGCATAATGTATCCCTCACCTCCATACATAATAAAAAAGAACATATATTCAGAAGGGAAGAGGAGGAGAGGGAGAAGGACGAGAAGGAGAATAGCGGTTCCTCCTACCACAAGATTTACACTAAAGACAGAAATTACGATAGTCATTATATGGGGGAGAAGCATCTTAGTAGTCATAATAATAGCAATGACAATCGTCATTATGGTAGCAAGCCCAGTGGTTGGGATATGAATAATACTTACAAAAAGAAGGAAGAAAATTTGTTCAAAAAAGATAAATATGATGAAGTTAATAGAAAATATAGCAAAAAAAAAGATCATACGGATGAAGAGTACACTGATTTAAAATATCAAGACAAGAATAAGGGGGGTTCCTTATTTTCGAATTATGATGAAGAAAATGAAAGAGAAAGGAACAAGGATTATAGTAGAAGAAAGGATAAAAATTACGCACAGGAAGAAGGTAGGGATGGCAGAAAAGAAGAAACAAACAATGGATATGAAGAGGGAAATAATAATAGAGGAGGTAGTAATAGGGGGAGAAGTAATTGGGATAACGATCAAGAATATCTTAGCTGGCTAGTTGCAGGTGTAATGATAAAGGTAATTACCCCGGGGCCATTTTACAATGAAATAGGAAGGATTAAAGAGGTTATAAAAAAAAATACATACACTATTTTAAAAATTGAAACGGACAAAACTTCATTTAGTATCGTTTCTGATGCGGTTGTTCCATTAAAACCGAGTAAAAAAGGTGAGGAGGTTATAATTGTAGATTTAGAAAAAGTTATCGAGGGGTCAGTCATAGATATACAAAATAATGAAGTTCAAGTGAATGTTCCCCATGGGAATGTAACATATGCCCTTCAGAAGGTTTTCATGTATAAAAAGAATTTTGCATAATTCTCAACGGTGCTTATATTACATGTAAGTATATATGTGTATTATATGTGTATACATATGTATATGCGCGAATGTGTAAAAGTAATACTAAAGGGTACTGATGAAAAAAAGAAAACGGAACTATGACATATCTTCATTTGCACCAACAGGAAAGCTATTCCTCGAAATGAATGTTGAAGTGAAAATAGGGGTTTGCAAATTTCAGCAAAAACGGTAAACTGTGCATGCGTATGTGTACATTCATATATATTAACATTTGCATATAGTTGCACGAGCGTAGAGAAATAGTGAAATAATATTTATTACATAATAAATTTATCATTTTTTTTCGCACACACACGCTCATGCCAAGTTTGCATAATTTTTAATGTATGCATTTTATTTTGTTTTATTTTCACATGTATTTATTATTTTCCCTATCAAACTGATGAATGTTATTTTTTTTGGGTATTATATGCATATATACATACATATACTTACATGTACTTACATATACATGCTTATACCTACATATACCTACATATACATGCTTATACCTACATATACATGCTTATACCTACATATACCTACATATACATACATATACCTACATATACATACATATACCTACATATACATACATATACCTACATATACATACATATACCTACATATACATACATATACCTACATATACATACAATATTTGTATACCATGTTCTACTGCATAGTGAAATGATAAAACATTTTACGCAAAAATATATATGCATATATGTATATACAAACTTTTTTTAAAATAAAAACTTATAACTGATGAGTTAAATTTACGTTAAAAAGGAAGGCGCAAAAGGGTTAGATGCCCACGTTTACCCCCATATATATATATATATATATAATATATATATATATATATATATATATATATAGATAGATAGATAGATAGATATTTAGATATTTAGATAGATAGGGAGATAATAGATAAAGTATATATATAGATTTATTGATCTATACATATATATTATGTATGCACACAGTTTTTCCACGAATGAAGAAAAATGCAAAGTTCCGCTAAACACAGTAAAATTGTGGCTGTAATAATTCGATTTACTTCATCATTATTTTAAGTCAAGTAAAATTTATGTAATACTTCAATTATTTTCAACGTTTTTAAAGTGGATTTAAATTTTATAATTTTAATTATAACTGTTACACTATATCAATAAAAAAAAAAAAAAAAATTTGAGACCGATGGGGTGGGGAAAATTAATGTAATAATTTTCTGTATAAAATGTGGTTACTATTTAAAAAAAAAAAAGTTTAATTGTAATTCTAATATATTTTTCTTGAACAACATTTACATATACGCATATAGTACAAGGTAGAGAATATATACGGACTATTTTACTCGTGTGTAGCAGTATATGATGTGTAAGCGATAAAAGTGTAGTTATGTGTATATACACATGCTGCACAACTCGGTACACGTAAGGACAAACATGCGCATTTTTTTTTTGTTTTTTGTATATTTTTCGCTCCCTTGCTTCTTCCATTTCTTGCTTCTGCTCTTCATCACTCTTCCCATTCTTCATGCCTCCCATTCGTGAAAGCTTTTACCCCTATGTGTTCTATAACCCCACTGGAACGGGTACACAGCGGGAAAGGGCGCATATTTCATTTTAACTTTGTTTTTATAAATGTCAACACCTTTTGAACAATATGATTCGACGTGATACCCAGATGCTCCCATATTTTATCTTTAGGTGCTGAATAGCCAAACTGATTAATACCTATGTAGACGTTAAAATAAGTATCGAACCCATGAGTAGATGCTGGTTCAATATAAAACCTAACTATATTAGGATTATTATGCATCATAACATGGTGTTTATATTCTTCTGTTTGTTTTTGAAACAAGGTCCAAGAGGGAAAACTAACAAGTCGAACATTTAAATTGTGTTCATTTGTTAAAATATTTTTTGCATCAACACATAACTGTAATTCAGATCCACAACCACTTATGATAACTTTTTGTTTATCATTTGAATCATCAAAATCTTCTAATATATATGCACCTTTTAATACATTTTCTGCTGATGTGTTTTTTATATGTGGTACTTTATTTCTACATAATGCTATAACAGTTGGACCCATAGAATTTGTAAAATGACTTAGATATGCACCTGATACTTCGTTTCCATCTGCTGGTCTAATTATATTCAAATTTGGGGTTGATCTAAGTAAGGATAAAACTTCAATAGGCTGATGTGTAGGTCCATCTTCTCCTAACTCAACAGAATCATGTGTAGCAATACATAATATATGATAATTTGACAATGCTGATAATCTTAAAGCACCAAATGCATATGTGTAAAAGTTAAGAAAAGTACCACAAAAAGGTTTGAACCCTCCATATGAATATATTCCATTTGTAATTGCAACCATTCCATGTTCTCTTACACCATATCTAATATATTTATTTGCAAAAGAATTTTTCGTTATATCCTTTTCATCTTTTAATGATGTACAGTTCGATTCTGATAAATCTGCACTTCCTCCTATTAATTCAGGTAATATTTTATTTAAACTATTTAAAACAACACCTGACAAATTTCTTGTAGCACCTGGTGAATCCATAGTTGTATATTTAGGTAATACTTCTTTCCAACCATACGGTAATTCATTTTGAAATCTTCTTAAAATTTCCTGACCTACTTCAGGATATTTTAAAGTAAAATCATCAAACATTTTTTTCCATTTCATATAATTCTCTTTTTTCTTTTCTATTACATTTTTATAAAATTTTTTTACTTCATCTGAGATGTAAAATTTCTTTTCTGGATCTAAACCAAAAAATTTCTTAGCATTTTTTATATCTTCTTCTTTTAATGCTAAACCATGAGATTTACATGTTCCTTCAACTTTTGTTCCAAAACCACAAGTTGTTTGAACTATGATTAAAGATGGTTGTTTTAAATTTTTTTTACATTCTTCTATTTGATGTAAAATTTTTTGAAAATCCGTATTTCCATCACTTACTCTTTTAACTTCCCAATTTAATGCTTCAAATTTCTTTTGAATATCTTCCGTAAAAGATAATTCTGTATTTCCATCTATTGTTATTTTATTGTCATCATATAGTAGTATTAGTCTACCTAATCCTAGATGACCTGCAAGAGAAGCTGCTTCACAAAAAACGCCTTCTTGCATACATCCATCTCCACATATAGCATAAACATAATTATCAAAAAGTTTATGTTCTTTTGTGTTATATTTTTCTGCTAAATTATGAGCACATATTGCCATTCCAACTGCGTTTGCTGCACCTTGCCCTAATGGTCCTGTTGTTACTTCTACTCCTTTGGTAATATGCCTTTCTGGATGACCTGGGGTTAAACTTTCTAATTGTCTAAAATTTTTTAAGTCTTCCATAGTTAATCCTTGTTCTGTCAAATATAACATTGTATATAACAGTGCACTAGCATGTCCATTCGATAAAACAAACCTGTCTCGGTTAATCCATTTCGTATCTTCATTGTAATAATTCATTACATATGCCCATAAAATATGGGCTATAGGTGCACAACCGATAGGAGCTCCCTGATGGCCACTATTAGCTTGTAGAGGCAATTCGGCCGATAACATGCGAATTTCGTTGATGCATTTTTTGTCTAGTTCGACATTCATGATGATCATACAGTTATGGTTTTATTACTACTGTTTGGGTTACGCAATAGGTGTGCAAAAAAAATTTTACTACCTTTTCCTTATAATACTTTTAGTTATTTTATTTTATTATATCTTATTTTATCTTATTTTACCTTATTTTATCTTATTTTACCTTATTATATCTTATTTTACCTTATTTTATCTTATTTTACCTTATTTTATCTTATTTTACCTTATTATATCTTATTTTACCTTATATTATCTTATTTTATTTTATCGAAGTTTTTTTTTTTTTTTTTTTTTAACTTTGTACTCTCCTATTTTTGAACAGTGGAAACTGTTATAACTTAAAAAATTAAAACTTAAACAAACACAGTGAAAATTAAAAAAAAAAAACCCAGTAGTTAAAAATATATCGTATATGTAGATATATATATATTAAATTAATTTTTTATACAAACGTTTCTATGGTTTTAAAAAAAAATTGTAAATAATCGTAAATGTTTTTAGCTTTATATCTTATATCTTCACATGTATTACTCTGCAATTCGCTGAAAAGGGGAAAAAAAATTATTATTGTAAAAGTGGGTTAACTACATGTATGTTATTTTCTTTTTTTTCTTTAATTATACATATTTATTTATGCATAAGTATATTTATATATTTATTCATACATATATATATATATACTTGATATATATTTTATTTATTTATTTATTATTCTGTTAACGGTTGTATAATATATCATTTCATGTATTTATATATTCTTGAGTTCTTTTTTTAATATGGTCATTATGATATTTCATAAAAAAAACAAAAAAGCTTGCATGGTCATGTAAAAAAACAAAAAACAATTCTTAAATTATGCAACAGTAACAGCGTGAACATACATACCACAGGAAATAGTACGCATGTATATATAATATAAATATAAAATGTAGGTGTATATTCAAATATACATATTGCAACATTTTCGTAGTAACATAATATATATAAATGTATACAATATTTCGTTCATATATGTCAAAAAGGGAGAGGAAAAAATGTAGTCACTTGAAAAGAAAAATTATGTCGTGTTGACACGTATAAATATATATATATTTATATATATATATTTATATATATATATATATATGCATATGCATATGGCATGGAAAACATATTCGCAAAAAGTTAAATAACAGCTCATTGTATAATAACATATTAAAAATGACTGTTATGAATACATAATACAACTTGTAAAAATAAATAAAAAAATATAACGATATATAGAGATTTAAAATATTGGTGTATTATTTATTACATTTTTATTAAGCTGCCAGATACGTATACGTGCTTATACATTCCATTGTGTTTTAATGATTCATCGCTTGATAAACATTTATATAAAATAGTACTGTGATTATCAGACAAACAATTGACTTCTATTGTGCTGTACAAGGAAAGAAGTAAAGTATTTAAACATCTCTATAACACGTATATACATATATACCTATGTACTGTATACGTAAAAAGTGTGGAGTTACATACAAACATATATTCTTATGTATTTCAAAATTAAAAATGGTTCATTACTGAGTAATCATGTTATACTCCGGGTCCTTCATAAATATTTCTTGCAAAAAAGTACGCTGAAATAAAAATCTTTATGTATTTCCAGCTAAATATATTTAATATTTAATTTTGTTTATTTTTAGAATTTTAATTATTTTGTATATAGATGATATCGCACATATATTTATATAGAGGTATATAAAAATGAATGTATATATATTTATATATAAGTATAAAATACGTGGTTACGCATTTTTTGTATATTTTAAATCTTAATTGCAAACACTGATATTTAACTTAAAAAAAAAAAAAAAAAAAAAAAAAAGTAAAAGAAATAGAAAAAGTAAATGAAATAGAAAAAGTAAAAGAAATAGAAAAAGTAAAAGAAATAGAAAAAGTAAAAGAAATAGAAAAAGTAAAAGAAAAAGTAAAAGAAAAAGAAAAAGTAAAAGAAAAAGAAAAATGTGAGAAAAGAAAAGAAAAAAAACCTATGTATAATGTAAATATATCTACGCACATACAAATACATACAAAATAAACATCAAGAAGTGTATTAAGGAAAACTATAAATTTAAAAATTTTAAATAAAAGAAGGAAAAACAGTTTTAAAGCTAAAAACATTTAAGCACCTTCATATTTGTGTTTATAAACGTCTTACGTCATGAAGGAGCACTACATGTATGGATTATGCGATTATACATTTGTATATCTATATATAGATATAGTGCAGCAAAAGCGCTGCGTATAATTATTATTCTATAATGTCAAGAAAAGTAGAAGGTATAGTTCAAAGGATAATATTAAAAAATGATAAAAACGTCGCAGGCATATGTTATATAGATGAATCGTATGCAGCTATATATGTATGTAAATACGTATTCATGTATATTTGTATTTATGTACGTATGAATGCGTAGGTTTAATAAAAGGGTTTAAATGAGAATGAACGAAATTAAACGAAAGGATGTACATTTATACCCACGTTGAACAAATGCCACGTTATTTTAGTTATAATAGATTAGTTTTTTTCTTAAATAAAATCTGCCCATTTTTTATTATTAAATTATTTGACGTTGGTCATTTTTTACGTAATATTAATATATATATATTCTGTAAATTTCATATCAACAAATATATCTACTGATTTTTCTTTTTGTATGAATGATTAAAGGAAAAGAAGCAAATTCATCTTTTTATCACTTTTCATCAACGATTTGGCAAAATAAAAAATAAAAATAAACAAATTATTAATCGTCAACATAAAAATATATATATGTATAATGTGTGCTTTTGTATACGTTTATATACATTAATTAACGAGTATATAAAACTTACAACATTTCGTCAACCGAAAAAGTTTTAGCAAGAAGGGTAATTTAAGGACAACAATGCAAGAAAACACAATAGTTCAATATATTTTAATAAATAAAGAAATTTTAGATAAAAAATGGCCTTTAGGATCTATTATAGCGCAAGCTTGTCATGCATGGTAAGATATGTACAAATGTATAATACATAGCATATATGTTCAAAAAAATAAAAAAATATTCTTATAAGTATCACCTATGTACATTACTGTTTGTAAAAATATTACCAAAGTAACGTAGCATATAGATCATCTGTAGGATATCTCACATGAGTATATGTATATATATATATATATATATATATATATATACGTATATGTACGTTTATTTGTGTATATTTTTGCACATATAAATACATACGCATATTCATACACAGATACATGCATGGCGCTCTTTTTAATAGCATTGCAGTGATAGCTGAGAACATCGACGATCAAATAGTAAAAGAATATATATCGGCGGAAAAAATAAATAACATGCATAAGATTATTTTAAAAGTTGACGACTCGAATGAGCTAAAAAAGTTATCAAGTGTTTTGGATAAAGAATCTTTGAAATATAAAATTTGGATTGAGTATCCAGAAAATGTGTTGTCAGCTGTTGCAATAAAACCATATTATAAGGATACTGTAAAAGATTATTTCAAAAAATATCAATTATTAAGAAAGTTATAAAAAGACGCTACATCCCTTTTATGTGTGTTATACCATATTCTTATTTTTATTTTAACATATAATTAAACTTACAAAATAATGTGCATAAAACTTCTTCCATTAACGAACAGTTTTTAATTTACATTTATTATTATTATTATTATTATTATTTGTTTTTTTTTTTTAATGTTACATGTTGTATATATGTACATATGAATGTTCATATTTACGTATATGTGTTTTAAAAAATTATTATACAAATATAAGAAAAATTTTCCAAACATATAACTATTTGGTACATGTTCTATATTAATGGCTTCTAGTGAAGCCTTAAAATTTACGTCATATAAAAAAATAAAATAAAATAAACTGTTATATATATGATACGAATGCTATAACATAAAAAAGAAAAACTAAAAGGAATATTATATGTAAATAATAATTATATATATGTATATATATACATATATATATATATATATAAAGAATCTTAAATCAACATATAAACTTTTCCTTGTTTGTTCATGTATTGTTGATATATTTTTTCTGCTTTACGATCTTTCTCCACGAATACGTCTAGCTAATTGGATATCTTTTGGCATTATAGTAACTCTCTTGGCATGAATGGCGCATAAGTTCGTATCTTCAAAAAGTCCTACTAAGTACGCTTCTGCTGCTTCCTGTAGTGCCATAACTGCTGATGACTGAAATCTTAAATCAGTTTTATAATCTTGAGCAATTTCTCTTACTAATCTTTGGAATGGCAATTTTCTAATTAATAAGTCCGTAGATTTTTGGTATCTTCTAATTTCTCTTAATGCCACAGTTCCTGGTCTATATCTGTGCGGTTTTTTAATACCTGCCGAAATTGGAGCTGACTTTCTTGCTGCTTTCGAAGCTAACTGCTTTCTTGGGGCTTTACCAGCCGTTGATTTCCTTGCTGTTTGTTTTGTTCGTGCCATTTTTAACGTATTGTTTTAAGCTATATAATATATGTATATATATATATATATATATATACACAGTGTGTGTGTGTATGTGCTATATTTAACAGAAAAAAAATATATCTTTCTTTTTTCTTGTATATATGACAAATGATGTATAAGTATTTTTTATATAAAAAAAAAAAGTATTTTGCAATAGTGTAAAATATATATATATATATATGTTTAACTAATTTTTCACTTTTAATATATCTGCAGGTTTTTTATTTTAAAATTTTTTCTGAAATATTTAAATGCGTTGTGCTTTTTTCTTTTTTTTATATAATTCAAATTATGGTTAAAATAAATTTTGACAAAAAAAAAAAAACATTTTATTTTTTCTGAACTGTTAATGTGAATAGTCGCGAATGTGCATAAAAAAAAAAAATTATGATCATGCATAAAAAAAAATTACTAAAAATGTGGAAAAAAAATGCAATTTTAATGCAAAAGTTATATGTTTATATATAAAAAAAAATATATATATATATATAATAATATCTATATAATATCTATGTATTTGCATATATATATATATTTTTTTTTATGTATGTGCATTATATATTGTAGTTATGACAATTTACTAAATGCACTCAGTATCTTTTGCCTTTTTTTCACCATGTATCTTGAGTAACTTCATGTTAAACATATATATATTTATATATTTAATATATATATATATATAACATATATATATTTTGAATAAATGATTTAAGAGCTCTTACGATATATATATTTATATATTTATGTATGCTTATATATAATGCATACACATTATGAATATATATAGTGCATACATATGTATACATATATTTATATATAAACCATAAAAAATAAGAAAATCGAGTTCACAGAATTTCTTAATTTTATATATATATATATATATATATATAAATGTGCTGATAATGTTTTTTTTGGCACTGCGGGTGCAACATGATTGCACATAGATGCGTTTATTACATTTTGTTTAAAATAAGTTTTAATTAATTTTTTTTTTTTTTTTGCATTTAATCATTGTGTTAAATGATGTATGTTTTAACCTTGTAAAAGTATATATTCAAGCGAAATACATGTATATATTCCTATACATATATAAGTAGCGTAAGTCAGCAGAATTTTTTTATAAAATATCTTAACCCAAATTTGGAATAGAAAAAAAAAAAAAAAAAAAAATTAGAGAAATACGCAAGCGTTATTTTTATATGCAAATATAAACAATATCTCCTTGCATTTTTTTTTATGTTGGTCAAAAATACTAAATGTTATATATGGCATATAAATTAATTATACGTCTTTTACTTTCCCATTAATAAGAAAATATTTAAAGACACCATTACAAAATTACACTAAGAAAAATTACACCGTAATGATTACTATTTTTTATGAGACGGAATTTGTATTCCGCCGTAATAGTTCATTTATTTTTTATATTTTTTTTTTAAAACAGGACCAATGTTTTGGTGATATATTTTAAAAATGTTTTTCTTGCATGTACAAATATGTACATATATATATATATACTTATAATATACGTAGAACATCCGTGCGCAGATAGTATATGTAAATATTCTAGTAATTAAAAGATGAATACTTGATGAACATTATTTCTTACAATATCATATATTTGAACTAAATGAAAAGATCGAAAAAGAGCATTTGAGAAAAAATTCAGTAATATATATATATATATATATATATATATATATATATATATGCATATATGTATATATGTATATATGTACATATAGGTTTGTATGCAAATTTTAATATATGTACTTATGCCAAAATGCTTTTCTGATTTTATGTATTTTAGTTTTCCACATAAAAATTTTTACTGAATTCAAAATAAGCCAGTTAATGGAATTATGTTTTTTCACAAATGTCAGAAGGGGTTTAAAAAAAAAAAAAAAAAAAAAAAAAAGAATTAAATCTATTTTCGTATTATAAAGAAGCATGTTACACTGTTTATATGCTTCTATTCCCTTTTTTTATTTATGTGAGTACATGAACATTTTTGTGTGCGCGAGGATTGAAGTACATGCATATATATATATATATATAGATATACATAACGTTTTGTAAAATGATTGAATGCTTTTTAATTTCAACTTGTGTGTCAATATATCGTATCATTTTACTTTTTCATCTGAATGAGAAAGGTAAACGCAGGTTCATATGTAAGTAGAAGTGAATTAGTGTATTTAAATGAGAAAGCTGCTACAAAATAATTTGCAAAATGAACAGTATTTGTATATATATGTATATGCATATATGTGTACAATTTAACGTTTTTTTAAAAAATGAATTATTATGTTATTAACACATGTGTCCTTATGACGTACAAATGGGAACATATTTTATGCGTACAGTTCGTTTAATACACAAATAAGTTATCTCTATTATAATGATTTAATTCAAACGAGATTTGTTTGAGGGTTTTTTTTTTTTTTTTTTTTTTTTTTTGCCATTATTAAAAACCATAAGTATATGTTAAGTAATTGTTACAAATAATATTACACTTTTTTAAGACTACTGAATATTATAAGAAAGCAGGAAAAGTTTTGGAGTATCCTATTCTGGCAATGTATTTTTCACATAAATGTTGTGTTAATATGGAATAAAAAGTATTATAGCGATCTGCAGTGGCTCATTAATATCTTTGGCTTGCTGTAGCATATTATTATGCAAAAAAAAAAAAAAAAAAAAAAAAAAAAATTAAAAATTAAAAATTAAGAAATAAAAACAAATGTAAAAACAGAGAATAAAAAATAAAAATAATTAATCTCTAATATATATAAATCTAACAAAACAATGAAGTATGCATCGATCCCTGTAGTTCGCCTGTTATGTCTATAGTTTTTTTTTTTTGTCCTGAATTAGCAATAAACCTGATATGTAAGAACATATTCGTATGTGTAGTAAAAGAGCAAACATATGTATATATATGTATGTTATCTTTTGGGGAGATAAATACATTTTCGTTTATAAGAAATTTATAAAAAAATCCTATTTGAAATAAGGTCTAAATAAAAATTATAATGATTCAAAAATTTCAAGGTTTCTTTTACTTTTTTTTTTTTTTTTTTGTTTCTTTATTTAAATATAACTAGGTCAACGTGTTATGAAGCATTTTTTGTGCGGCGTTTAAAATGCAGCAGTTTCTCTGTGTAATATCATAGGGCCATTCATGCAAATGAATATATATATATATATATATATATATATATACATATGCGTTAACAGGTATATAATATAATATGGCTATTGTACTTGTGTTGCAATTCCTATATAAATGCTGTGAATTAATGGAGTGGAAAATTTTATATATAACGTAAATTTACACAAATGAATAATTTACAATTTCATGAAAAGTAAAAATGCATTATAATAAAAATCAGTAGGATGCTATTTAAAACCTAATGTTATTATATACTTTATATAAAAAAAAGAAAAATTCTCAAAAGTTGTAAATATATATTTTATTTGGTATGAAAAATATATACTAGTTAAAAATTAATTGACGTATATTTTTAGTACATAATACATTTCTCCCTTTTAAGTATACATACTAAAGGATACGAAAAACGAAGAAAACGGTATAAACGATGCAAACGGTGTAAACGATGTAAACGGTGTAAACGATGCAAACGGTGTAAACGATGAAAACGATGTAAACGATGAAAACGATGTAAACGATGAAAACGATGTAAACGATGAAAACGATGTAAACGATGAAAACGATGTAAACGATGAAAACGATGTAAACGATGAAAACGATGAAAACGATGTAAACGATGTAAACGATGAAAACGATGAAAACGATGTAAACGATGTAAACGATGCAAACGATGTAAACGATGCAAACGATGTAAACGATGCAAACGATGTAAACGATGAAAACAAAAATAAAAAAAAATGGTTGCAAACTATATTTAAGTTCTAAATGTGACAGTGAAAACAAATATTTCCTTATGTAACAGTTTTCAATATTAACTGCAAAGTACTTAGTAAAATCAAAAATGAACACCAAAAATAATGTTATAGAGGTACGCATATATGCACACATACCTATAATACATGTAAAAAAAAATATATATATATATACATATGTGCATGTAGATAAGTATAAATTTTCTCAACAAAAGAGGAGCATCACTCACTCTAATAAATGGTAGCAAACTAATTGAAACTTCTTTAACGTAATATGTCATTGAGGTGATAATAACTTCGTAAATCAAATGAAGATTTTTTTTTTTTTTTTTTTCCTACGCTCTTTATTCAATATTTTCTTTATTAACTTGTATGTATTTATGTATGTATTTATGTATGTTTTTATGTATCATTCCCTTATAAAAATGATTACTACTTCCTATCATTTGCTGAACACATAAAAACGGATGGGAAAGGCATATAGTATTTGAAAATATATATTTAAAACATATATACTTCAAAAATTAAATTTCATGTAAGTCCTTATTTGACATTACACAGAGAGTCTACAAAATAGTAAAAAATCAGATATCACCATTGTTTACAAAAAATTCAAGTTAATATTTTATCATATGTAGTACCCTCCAATTGTAAGTAAACATTGTTCTGGGTAAAATTAAAAAAAAAAAAAAAAATTATAATATAATATAATATAATATAACATAATATAATGCAGTTTATTACAGTTTAGAAAATATTTAAAATAAGCAAAAGAACCACAAGTAAAAAAAATTTTCACAATAATATTGTGAACATGTACACGTGTACAATACATATGTATATATATTATATTCACTTAATAGTGTTCTACGTTTCAATTAATTTTGCTTAATAAAAAGAAGAAAGAGCTACTGAAAATGTAATGAACTATACATCTTTACTTTTGAAAACTGCCTTTGCAGAATAACTTGCAGGAAGATACTTCTTCTGTTATAATTTTGAAGTGTATAAAAAAATAAACTCAAAACAAGTAAAAATTGGGAATAACTTCATTGAAGAAAGCATTTTCTTAATTTTTTATTTTTTCCTTTTTTTATTTACTTATTTTCTTCTTCTTTTTATTTATTTATTCATTCAGTCATTCTCATATTTTATTTTTCTATATATTTGTTTTCTTATTTTATTCTTCTGTTTATTTATTCATTAATTCTTTCTATTATTTTACTATTCTGTTTATTCATTCAATCGTTCTCTTATTAAATTCTTCTATTATTTTTATTATATTATATTATATTACTTTTTTTTTTTTCTTTTTTTTTTTTTGTCGTTTTGTTTTAAATAACGCCTCTTTGCATATGTTCATATATACTTGCACAAGTCAGAATTATTTGAAATGCTATGTATAACCATTTAAAAGGAAAACAAACATGCATAAATATACATATACATATATATATGTATGTAGGTATGCATATATATATGTGTAGTTCCCCGTACAAAGATAAAGTTTTGCTTATTCACGCCTTCACGTTGATCTAACGTGTACACAATAAGTATATGTTTATAAATACCGTACATATGTATGTAAACATATATACATATATATATGTATATGTAAACCTGTACAATAACCCCTTTTTCTGAGTAGTTAAGTCCAATTATATGACAAATAACAAGGCGTACTATAGCAACTTAAAGCTTGTAGTAAATAAGGGCGAAGAAGAAGAAAAGGAGGAATTGGGGGGAGCGGCAAACAATGTTGTTTATATTGGTAATATAGATAAAAATATAAAAGATGATGATATCTTAAAAATTTTAAAAATTTTTGGAGTTTGTAAATGGAATAGACAAAGGAATCCATCAACAAATGAGTTGATGTCCTTTGGATTTTGTGAATATAATGATCTGTATGAAGTTTATTTATGTATAAATATTTTAAATAATATAAAAGTAGGTAATAAAAATTTAAAAGTTAATTGTAATGATAATTTGAAGAGTAAATTTGAATATATTGTTGACATTTTATATGAAAAAAGAGAAGAATTAAAAGAGGACAAACAGGTGGAGAAGGAAGGACGAGAAGAAAAAGAAAAAGACGAAGAAAGCGAAGAAAGCGAAGAAGACGGAGAAGACGGAGAAGACGAAGAAGACAATAATGCATTACGAAATGAAAAAAAAAAAAAAAAAAATTGAAAAATAAAATATTAAATGATGTAAAAATTAATATGAACCATAAAAAAGTAAATCTTTTAGCACTTATCGAAAGTGTAAATAATGAATATGAAGAAAAGAAAAGAAAAGGAGAAATTGTAGAAAATAATATGATCGAGGAAGAAAAAAATTGTGGTACAATAAATAATGGGGAAGAAAATGATAAAGAAGGTAGTACCAATCAAGACAATCCCAACATTTTTAATGATATAAATATAAAAAATGATAATACGAATTTTATGAACAACAGGTTGCACATAAATAAAGAGGATGATAAGAACAATATTAAGGGGAAAACAAATTCTCATCCATTTTTATATAACAATGAAAACAATGATCATGATCAGATAAATGAACATGAAGGTCTAAAGGAAAACGGCTCTTCGCCATGTATTAGTGCAAGATGTAACAATGTAAGTAGAGAATGTATAGAAGAGACAAAATATTTAAGCAAAGATTATAAAGTACATTGGAGAGAGAAAGAAAGAAAACAAAAAATAGAAAACAAAGAAAAAGATTTAGAAAAAGATTTTTATAAAAGGGAAAAAGAATGGTTAGAATTAGAAGAACAAATTAAAAAAGATACATACAGAGAATGGAATAAATTCATGCAAGTAAAAAAAAAAGATATTGCTAAACTTATAGAATTAGATTTAAAAGGAGAAAGTGATAATTCTTCTATTTCTAATTCTAAAAAAAGAGAAATTAGAAAGTCGAAAAGGGAAAAGGAAAAAGAGTTAGATGAACTGGATCGGTTAAATGAGTTAAAAGAAATTGATGAAATGAAAAGAAAAGAAGAGTTACATCACTACTGGGAGATACAAAAAGGAGTAGAAGAAGGACAACTGAAAAAAATAAAGGAAAATGAGCAGGTTAAAGAAAGGGAAGAAGAAAGAGAGCAACAGGAAGAGGAAGAAAAAGAGAAAGAGAAGGCGAAGGAGAAGGAGAAAGAGGAACAACAAGCAAACGTGGATCAAGAAATTAAACACAATAAAGACAATCTCGCTACAATTCAGAGTAAATTGAAGAAGGGTAGCATCCTTATGAATGCGCTTTCATATGTTTTGGATCATGGTAGTGGAAAAGTAGAAGAACAAAACGGCACAGTGACCAACGATGATAAAAAAAAAAAAAAAGATAAGCATTCCGATGAGAAGAATGAGGAGTGCATGGATAAAGAGCCCAGTGAGTACAGAGGTGAAACTGTTCAGTGCATGCCAAAAATGATGGGTGAAGACAACACGATAAGGGAAAATAATAATAGCGGAAGGAATAGCAGCGATAGAAGCAGCAACATGAGTAGCAATTTAAGCGGCAATAGTGCACGCGAGGAGGTCCAAAAAAAAAGTAAGGAAAATGAGGGAAGCACAAACAAAAGAAAAATTGTAAGTTTGGAGCATATAAATATAAAAGTAAATGATAAAAAAAAAAAAAAAAAGGTAACTGAGTTAGAACATTCAAGTAAAATTAATAACACGCAATTATTGAATATATTTGATACAAATGTTGAAGATGAACTGTATACAAAAAAACATCAACCGTTATCTAAGTTAGACAAACATTTAGATAAGAAAAATCAAGAAGAAGAAAGAGTTAAGACATTTGAAATTATTGAAAATTCTAAAAAAATATTAGACAAGGTACCTTCAACTGAAGAGGAGATTTTTAATTTCCCTATTCAATGGAATGTATTAAATTTAAAAGATAATATTAGTACTAAATTAAAACCATGGATTTATAAAAAAATTACAGAGTATATAGGAACAGATGAAAAAGAAATCATTGAGGAAATTAGTAATTATTTTGTTGAGCAAATTTTAAAAGAAACCGCACCAAAGGATATGGTAGTTGAGGCAGAAAAATTTCTAGATTCAGATGGAAAAAAATTTATTCTGAACATGTACAGACTTATCATATTTGAGCAACTTAAAATAGCAGATAACCTGTAGGAGAGAAGTGGAAAGTGGGAAGTGAGAAGTAGCCTATGGATGGGATAAAATATAATAATAATAAATTAAAAACAGCTGTTATAAAAAAAAAAAAAGTGCTTCACGCTTATAATTTGTTTCCCGTTAAGGTTATTTATTTATATATTTTACTATTCATTTATTATTTTTTTTTTTTTCAGTTAATTGTGAGGCTGTGTAAGTACCTGCCTATTTATGCATTTTTGCTATTTCATTTAATTTTAATAAATGGCACTATTTTTTATTTACTTATTTATTTCAGTTTTAATTTCAGTTTCAATTTAAGTTTCATTTTCATTTTTTTTTTTTTTTTTGCCTGTTTTACTTTTAGTATTTTTTCTTTATGTTTTTTTGCGTTGCTTACTCGCTTACTTCGTTCTCTTAATATTTTCTCTGCTTTCCTTTTTCTTTTTCTTGTTACTTCATTTTCTTTTTCTTTTTTTTTTTTATGTCATTATTTTACTAAATTATATATATATATATATATTATATATATGTATTTACATAATGGTACAGGTGTAATATATAGCAAAATACTTAAATATGTGCATAATGTTATACAAGTAGGTATGAATAAATATATACGTATACATATAACATACACACGTTTTTATATTATACCTCAATTCAGGTCTTAAATTAAATAAACATAATTATCATAGTATGGAAATTTACTATACAACTTCTAATTAAATATTTTTTTTTATATCCTTTTTTAAAATAAATATTTTAATAATCTTCAGCATTCAGTAGATTTGTTTCATCTTGTAATTCCCATTTTTTGTTATTTTGCTGGAAAAAAATAAAAATAAAATAAAAAAAAATAGATCGCATTTTTTTATTTTTGAATGTTAACTGATAAAAAATTTCAGCTTTCTTATCTGCAGCCATGATTAACTTCTTGAAGTTGGCAAAATAACAAGGTTACTGATCAGGGTTACTGATGACGCATATTTATAATAAATCATGCTAACATAGTGTGCGCCTCTTACAAGTACATATATTATATATATAAATACATATATTAGTAGAAATTTGCGCATTTATACATACTGACGTTTTGATAAATACGTAAATTTGCGAAGATGAACGTAAAGCATTTTAACGAATAAATAAATCAGGCAAAGAAACGAAGCTATCAAAACGAGCAAAAATAAAATAAGGTAAACAATTTCTCGTGGCTAAATAAATAACAGCAGTTACGACAACAACAGAAAAAAAAAAAAAAAAAAATATAAAAATAATTTTTTAAATTAAGCATGTATGCATATTGTCAGTAAATTTTTTCAGTGAACAAAAAATATTTCCAATGAAATGTTGGAAGGAATAGCAGTATTAAGGAATGCAGCACTGTGTTAGTGCGTACATAATACGTATAATGCTTACGTGAATACGTACATATATATATACATATATGTATAAGTACACGCATATATTCATAAGAGCATAACGTTTACGCTAATTATGAATGCCAGTTCATATTTTTACGTACCAAATCCTTGGAATTTTTCGCATTTTCCTTAAAAAATTGTATACTCGCATGTATATATAAATGTATGCATACATATATATGCGCACATATATGTATACCTTTTGCGTGCTCCTTTTAAGCGGTATTTGTGAATATACTGCTGAAAACATGCCATAAAAAAAGTTAATACAATGAACACTAAAAATGTAACGAGAGAAGAGAAAAAGAAGGAAAAGGAGTTAAATGAGGCAAGGAAAGCTGGTAAGGAATATATTAAATCTAATAGGAAAACAAACGAATATAGCACATGCCAAAGTGAATAGGTTTGCCTATTACAAGCACACGTATATTAATATATAACAGTTAAACTACATAAATGCGAAATTGAAGAATGCTCGCATTATGAGAATAACGACTAAAATTCCTTTTTTTAATAGGCAAAGTAGAAGCCCTGAAAGATGAAGAAGGAAATGATATTAACCCTCATATGCCCCAGTACATTATTAAAGCCCCTTGGTACTTAAATCAGACAAAACCAGGTTAAAAATATGCTACAGGGTAAAAAAAAGGGAAAATAAAAAAAAATAAAAAAAAATAAAAGCACAAGCGCAAAATAGCAGAGAATTTCAACAAAAATAAAATAAAAGCAAAAGAGCAAAATAGCAGAGAATTTCAACAAAAATAAAATAAAAGCAAAAGAGCAAAATAGCAGAGAATTTCAACTAAAATAAAATAAAATCAAAAGAGCAAATTGCCTGGAAAATAAAGTGTAACTTACCATGACCTAACGTAACTTAACACAGTAGCAGACTATGTGTTCATTTTTTTCGCTTTTGACAAAATTTATGTGAATGAGCGCGTGGTCGCTTCTCAGCTGTGTATGTGTACCTGACCTACATCTCTTACATGCACGATGAAGAATAAATTTACTTTGTTAATGTGCTTTTTTTAGTTAATGAGATTTTTTGAGTTAATGTGCTATTTTTAGTTAATGAGATTTTTTGAGTTAATGAGATTTTTTGAGTTAATGTGCTTTTTTGCGTTAATTGTGCGTTGTTTTCAACTCTGAATGCCTTTAATTTACATTAACAGGGCTGAAGCATCAAAGATATAAAGGATCAGATAAGGTTAAAATCGAAGAAGAAAGAAATAAGAAAATTTATATAAAGAACAAAAAAAATGTACAAAATTTTTGCAAAAATTGTGGTAGTGCTGCACACAAAGAAAAATATTGTTTAGAAAGGACACGAAAAAAAAAAATACAATTTATGAACAAAGAAAACGATGATGATTATCTTTGCGTCACTCAAGATTTGGGGTATGATGGAAATAGGGATAGATGGGTAGGGTATAATGCAAATAATTTTGAACATATATATAGGGAATATGGGAAAATAGTTGAGGAAAAAAAAAAAAGAAAAGCAGAGGAGTTAAAAAAAAAATACGAAAAAAAAAAATCAAAAAAGAAAAGAAGTAAATTAGGCGAAGAAAAAGAAGAGGAAGGAGAAGAGAAAGAAGGAAAGGAAGGGGAAAATAACGATAATAAAAATGATGACCAGTCAAGTAGCGAAAGTGATGAAAATGTAGAGGAAGAAGAAGAGGAACACACACAACTACTATCACAGCAGGATGAGGAAGATAGGTTAAAAGAGGATGATTGTACTAAGAAAAATAAGTCATCAATTAATGCTGTGAAAAAAAATGAGAGTAAGAGTCGTAATGTAGCAAGAAATTTAAGAATAAGAGAAGATACAGCTAAATATTTGTATAATTTAAGTTTAAATTCTGCTTTTTATGACCCTAAGAGTAGAAGTATGAGAGAAGATCCATTCGCAAACATACGTAAAAATTTAACTGAAGATGATAATTATTATAAAGGAGAGAATTATTATAATAATACAGATGATGCAATTGAATCGAAAAAATTAGAAATATTTGCATGGGAAACTTATAAAAGAGGTGAAAATGTTCATTTTAATGCTCAGCCAACTCAACTCGAATTAATGTATAAAGAATATTTAGAAAAAAAAAAAAAACTTATAAAAAAAAAACAAGAAGATATATTAAAAACGTACAAGTGCGAAAATTTATCGAAAGAAACAAAAAATGAAGAAGAGCTTGTTCATTCAGAAATTTACACCGAATATAAACCCATAGATCAAATAGACACAAAGAAAAAAAAAATTAAAGTCTTAAGTAAATATGAAGAAGACATATATGCATTTGATCACACTTCCATTTTTGGTAGCTACTATGACAGGGACAAAAAAAAATGGGGATACAAATGTTGTCTAAGTACGAATAAATTTGAAAAGTGCATTCATATGTAATTCTTCAAAATGCCTTAACTGTGCAGGGAAATAAAATGAAATAAAATAAAATAAAATAAAGTGAAATAAAGTGAAATAAAATAAAACAATGTGAAATAAAATAAAATAAAGTGAAATAAAATAAAATAAAATAAAGTGAAATAAAATAAAATATTAAAGAAATAGGGAAAGAATGTGTCCATTGGGCATACGGACAAACAGTGAATGTACCATATTGCAGATTTCTTAAAGTTTAAGTTTGTTAAAGCGTTTTTTTTTGGTTATCGTAAAGTTACCTTTTTTTTGATTATCACTGAACGGATATTTATATTATTTTAATATGCAATATTAAGTCGCTTTTTTTTTTTTTTTTAATATTAACAGGCAATTTTTTTTTTAATATTAGCAAGCAATCTTTTTTTTTTAATATTAACAGGAAATTTTTTTTTTTTAATATTAATAGGTAATTTTTTTTTTTAATATTAACAGCTACATTTTTATTGTTTTTTTTTTTATTTTTTCAAATATTAGCTAGCTATTTATTTTAATATGAAGTATTAAGCAGCTATATTTTTATTTTTATTTTCTTTTTCTTTTTCTTTTTCTTTTTTTTCTTTTTCTTTTTTTTCTTTTTTTTGGTATCAATCACTATTTCCGTATGTTTTATTTGCATCCTGTTATTTTATCTTTTAAACGGTTAAAATATAACCACTTTAATTATATAGTATTTTTATATACACATAAGCCTATTTACACACTGCACATTGTGTCCACCTTTGCACGGGGATATACAATTTATTTACCATAGTTTAAAATAAGTACTGAACATTTTTGTCAAATAGTTTGAACATCTTCATTAGCGCATTCCTTTTTTACCTCATTGTTTTGAGTAAAATCCGTGTGCCCTTATTTACATTGCTGCAAATGTGGGACTGTAGCGAAGGAAGTCCTTAAGTTTTATCATCGCACAAAAACAACAAAAAAAAAAAAAATACGTAAATAAATATACACATATATATAAGGCTATTTGTCCATATGTGCGCAATGCTGTGGGCACGGATCTCCCTCCGCCTCCAAATTTTTCGAAAACGTTAAGAACTAGTTCATGTTTGTCGATTGCTAATTAGGGGATGGTTTGACGGCATAGCCATAAAGGCATTCTCTCCTTTGTTTCTACAAATTTTAAAGGTGTTCCAATTTTCTTTTTCTCTTCTTTTAATTAATTTTTGCTTTCTTCTATTTTCTTCATCCATTGCATATATGAGCATTCTTCTATATATTTCTGCTCGGACTAACCTAGTCCTTTTTCTAGTATACTGTGCATATACACCACCAAAAATATAAGAGGATAAATTACTTTCAATTCTCCTTTTCATATATTTTTTTTTTAATTTAGCTAATCGTCTTCTAATTTTAGGTTCGAGGGATCTAATACCTGGTTTATGTTGCCCCCTTGGCCTTTCATACTTCCCTCTGAAGTTGTACTGCCACATATATCGGTAATCTCTTGTGATAGGTTTATTAATTTGATAAAATTTTTTCATATTTTCTTCCTTTAAATTGTATAAACTCTTTACAACTTTGACGTATAAAATTCTAGGTGAGTAAAACGGTATCAGCTGTTCTATTCCTACACCATCAAATATGTTCTTAACAATGAAAGATGAGTCTAACCTTTTTTTTCTTATTTCCACGCAGTATCCTGCACACACAAAAAAAAAAAAAAAAAAAAAGAAGAAAAATAAATAAAATAAAAATGAAAAACTAAAAATGAAGTAAAACGAAATAAAACTAAAAATGAAATATAAACAAAATAAAAATATAAACAAAAAAAAAATATAAACAAAATAAAAATAAAAAAGAAACATTATCGTAATAGAGAGGGTATAATTTCAACACTATTTAATTCTGCACACATCGTAGAATTATACATATATAATCACTTATGTGTGTGCAAAGAATAAAAAAACCTTGAAAAATTGCAAAGGTCTGTTGTGATCTGGATAATTCATACTTCACCTCTATTAGGTCCCCTGCATGTATATGGGGCATTTTAAAATTTCTTAACTTGTTCATTTTTTTCATTTCTACTAAGTGTAAATTGTGCATTAATTGTCTACTATAAAAATCATGCATATAGTTTTTATAATATGGTATAGTTTTTTTTTTTTCATCATCCCTTTTTTTTTTCGTTATATTCTCTTCTTCTTTATCAATACAGTCTATGTTAGGCCAATATTTTGAAGTTTTTTCATTTTTTATATTATAGCACTTATACTTGCTTAGACTCGTTATGACTTTCGTTCTGATGTATCTTTTTATCTACAAAAAAGGGACGAAATGAATGGGTTTACAAAATGAATGGGTTTACAGAATGAATGGGTTTACAAAATGAATGGGGATACAAAATGAATGGGGATACAAAATGAATGGGGATACAAAATGAATGGGGATAAAAAATGAGAAAAAAAAAAAAAGAGTGGGTGAATAAGTATTTAACACTTGTGCAATTATTATTCTGTTCCTCTTTGCAGGATTAAAATAAAAAAGGAATATAATAATACCATTATTTATTCCTTTGTTGATTGGTAACATTCGTTCTTGTAACAGCTTGACATTGTGTTAACCTATCTTGCTTTCAGTCTTTCAATATTTGAAAAAAAAAAAATCCGAAGAATGGATAATAATAATATTAATAATATTACATATAATGGCGGCGTGGCTTTTAAATACGTGTTTTTTTGGCAAGCAGGGTTAGCCGTATGTTATGCTCTGCGTTTTTAGGTATTTAAATGAGAAAAACAAATTTTTTTTTTTTTTTTTAATATTATATTTCCCCCTTTTTTGCACGTGTTTTTCAATTTTTTTTTTTTTTTTTTTAAAGCGCTAATACAAAAAATAAATGAAGAGGCGAGAAGAGAAAAAAGAAATAGAAATATAAGAGTGTTCCAAATATAGTTCTTTTTTACTGTGCAAAAAAAAAGTTCCTGTTTTAAAAGTTGCACTTGAATGAAAATTATTAAAATGGTATAAGCAGCGTTTTTACACATACCCTTAAAAATATATTTATTTGAAAAGAACTAAACTGTAACAGTATCCAAAAAAATGGCAAATCTTAATTAGTTAATGTGGTTCTAAACATATAATATGTGCACCTACACATGTATGCACGTAAACACACACATAAGAATGACGAAAAAATAATAATGAGAAAAAATGGGGATATACTGGGAAATACTGAAAAAACCGTTAAAACAAATAAGGGAAGCAAAATGATAAAAAAATTTATTTTTTTTGACAATTTTACGTTTTACAAACAGAGGAGCGCATAACTCAATTTGAGGCTATATATGCATACATACAAACATACAGCAGGTATAAATACATATGCGTACATACATACAATACATGTACTACTCAAAAACACATGAAAACAAGCAAAACAGGCTACAAACACACACGTATTTTCCCCACATGTGAATGTGTATATATGTAAGCAATTTTGCTTTATATGCACGTACATATGTACATACACTCACCCAAAAGCGTAGGATGCTAATCCCATATGATATTTTTCAACACATACTTAGCCTGTTCATACCTATTTAGTTTTCTGAAAATAACGCTTAAATTGTAGGAAGCTGAGAAGAGCAGGTGCTTTTTATCAAAAAAGAGCAAATAGAAATTCGAATATTTAGTATTTAAGTTATGGTAATAATTAATAAGTTTTTTATAATATATACTTTTTTTATTATAATTTAAAATTGGATAATTTAAACAAGTGTAACACATGCACTTCTTCATATTAATGACATAATTGTAAATAAATTTTTCATTTATATTTAGATGATTTATATTTATAACCATTTGTATTTCTTTATCTGCTTTTTTTATCAAATCTATTACAGCCAAATATAATTTCATACATTCATTATAATAAGACAAGTGATGTAAAGCTCGTCCTAGGTTGTACAAAATTTCTGCTAAGTATATATATTTATAAATTTTAAAAAATAGGGAAAATTTTTTATATTTTTTTTTTTTCCTCCATATTTTCTGTTCATATCTTTTTGAAATGTATTCATTTAATAAACAAAATGATGTCATTATAACACATTCTCGGTTGACTACTCTGTACCCACTTGTGTAGTTGAAATAGGAGGTGGTCAAACTAAATAAAAAGTTCATATTATCCGCTATGTTTTCAAAATTGTTTATAATTTCGTTTTTCCTTCTTTTTTCAGTCCATAGTTTTAGCTTGGTAAAGAGAAAATTTTCTTCATCCGGATCGTTTTCCCCGTTCGCACGTTCGTCTCGTTCATCTCGTTCGTCTCGTTGTTCGACACAGTTGTAGTTGAAATTCTCCAAATGGGAGTGGCCTACCTCTTTGCTATGACTCCCCTCAAAACTATTATGCCATTCATCATCATTATCGTTATTGTTATCATTGTCGTTATTATCACCACCATTATCATAATCATTATCATAATCATTATCACCATCATTATCATAATCATTATCACCATCATTATCATAATCATTATCACCACCATTATCATAATCATTAGCATCCCCCTTCTCTTGCGCAACTTCCAGTTTTTCCCAACTTTCTATCTTCTCAATCTTGTCGAGCATAAATTCATCTTCCCTTGCTCGTAATTTGAGCGCGTTAATTTTCCTATTTTTTAGCAAAAATGTGTAAGCTCTTGTGTACTCATGCACTGCATTAACAATCATACATGACAAGTTGCATATATTTCCAATTAAATAAACTAAAAATGGATTAGTATTCTTATACTGTATAGTTCTAACTAGAAAAAGTCTAAAGATAATTAGTATATTTTTATTTTTGGATTTCGAAATTGAGGTAAGAAAATCTTGACAAAAATTACCAGTTAAGACTATATCACTATAATATTTTAAAATCTTATATTCATCTTTTTCTTTTTTATTAAATATGTACATATCATTCAAACATCTTACTTGTTTTTCAAAATTCCCACTTGATATATACAATTTATTTAACATCAGATTAATTCTAAATATATAATATTTGCAATCAATATATTTGCTTGTCTTAATAAAATTGGTGTATTCCTTTCTCATTTCTTCCTTAATACAGTTCGTAATGGTGTTGTTAAAATAGTAGCACTTCAACCTGCTCAACTTGTCCACATTGCCACTACTCCTACCATCATTTCGATAATCTTTAAACTCCTTTTTAATCGTTCTAAGGTAGTTAATAAACTTTAGCTTGTTCGACCTTCGATTCTTTAAATACAGGCTTAAAATATGTATTGCATCTTCATATAAATTCATCATGCTAACTAGAAAAAAGGATTCTTCAAAGAACAACAGACTATAATATAGACCTAAATAGCTTTCAAAAGAAAAGAAGTTTAGCCGCTTCCTCGTGAGTAGGAAAGAAAACTTTCTAATTCTTTTTTCCCCCTTATTATCACCCCTGTTATCACCGCTGTTATCACCACTGTTATCACCCCTGTTATCACCCCTGTTATCACCATTTTTATCACCGCTACTGCAAATATCATCTCCATTGTAATACTTCTTACTGACCCGAGAGTCCTCTGCATTCACTGCACGATTTAACCTGTCCAAGTTACGCGAATTTCCTGTATTATTTATATTTTTCGAATTCGTATAATTTAATTTAGAAGGATTATCAGTTCGGTTGTTCTCACCATAAGGGTAAGGATTATAACCTGCATTTACAAACAAGCAGTTATCATCTGTCCCATTTGCAGCATCCCTACTATACCTGCTTCTTCCTTTCCCTCTATCTCTTCCATTAACATTTCCAATTCTGCTTCCATCTGCTCCCCCTATCCCTTTTTTATAATTTAAAATTTCCTTTTCCATATAAGTATGTATTCTGTTAAAATCATTTTCTACTTCATATAAGAAATAAAACAAGTTGTAACTAAATTTGTAAAATTTCATAACTATTTTACTGTTCAGTATCTCTGCTTCTATATCACATTTAAATTTGGAAAGATTCCTATAAAACTCTTTTCTTATTCTTACTTCTTCATTCTTATAATTACCGCTGTTACCCTTTGTTCCACACGCACTCTCCCTTGCATCGTCATCAGGACCACAGCAAAGGTTATAACCATTGCAGTTGTCATGATTGAGGAGATCCTCACAAGGACCGTAACTGTTACTTCCACAGTTGACACTACTAGAACAACCTGCACTGCTAATCCTATTTCCATTGATTCCTCTCTTGCTGCAACCCCTACTTCTACCATCTGTATCTCCCCATTGAAAAAGCGTGTGGCTCAAGTCCTCTATTAGGATCCCCTTGTAAAAGAGCTGCATCTGGACCAGTTGTACATGTCCATAGATAATATTCATATCTTGCTGTTTTTTTCTTTTTTTAAAAATATTAAATGAGCAAGCGAGAAATAGTAAATACTCTCTATATTTAAACAAGGTTCGAATTCTTTGTACATTTTCTTTTTGCACCTCCTTTTTACTATTCATTAAACTTAAAATGTTATACAAATATAAATAATTTAAAATAAACAGGTTATATTTAACACAGAAATAGCAGAAGCAAATATTTTCTTTTATTCTAATTATACTATTTATATTACTCTTGGATATATAATTATCATATTTATAGTATATATATTTTTTTTTTTGAAAAATATAAAAAATATGTACAATATAACTATTATGACATGTATAAAGTAATAGTTTATTTTTCTGGTTTAACAATTTTAGAAGAAGTATTTCTCTCTCCTTATTACTTAATGGTTTTGGCATAGAACAAATGGATCTTAACCTCTTTTCCTTAATACTTAATAACACATTTATTGACTTATTATATTTTTCTAGTTTATATAAAATGTCAATGTATAACATTTTTATATCAATTTCCATGTTAGTCTTACTCAGATTTTCATTATTTAAAATTTTCAATATTATCTTTTCTGCTTTGCTGTAATTTTCCAAAAAGTAGTAACACTTGACTAACTTATAAACAACATTTACAAAATTTACTTCGTTCTCAAATTTTATTATTACATCGTTCGTTGGTACAGGTGCTGGTAGATGTAATGGCATCGACAGTGATATGTTACCTATGTTTGATGAAATGGAGTTGTGGAACGCTTCTTCACTATTCTTTCCGCTCATTACATTTACTAATTCGTGAGCAGTATTCCTTTGGAGTTTATCCCACTCCTTACCGCTACCGCTATGACTATTAGTAGCCTGACGAAATGTACCATCTCCACCTACACCTGCATCTGGGTTCCTATAATAGTTACCCTTTTTCCCATTTAATACACTACTTTTTCCCCTTTTGTAAATACATCGATAAAAATGAATCCCCCCTTCGTACATGCATCTACCGTAATATGATTCAGCTATGTTAAAGATTACGTCTTCATAAAAGGAATAGTCATTACTAAATATAAAGCGCAAAAATGGGGCTTTTAACAAATATGAAAAGTGTACATTATACCCTGTTATTATTACTGCCTTAATATATTGTATGAATATATCTATATGAAGAATGTCATCACTTCTTTTTTCTAATTTTTTAAAAACAAAAATGCATTCATCGTATTTACTATTTAATATCTGCGTTTGCATTAGTAGAGAAATAACTGTTTTTTCCGTATACGTGAAATGGACATTCGGCTGGTTAGATACACTCGGAAAATGCATCCCCTCTTTCCAGCTGCTTTTCCAGTCGTATTTCCAATTTGATCCGTTAGATACGGTAAGCAAATATGGACCATTTTCCCCATCCTCATTACTCTTCATGTTCTTCCCCTTTTCTCTCATTATTTGTAGATACATACTTTTCAAAAAATGATAACACTCGGTAGGACTTCTCAAAATTATTAAACATAAACATATATACATATCTACAATAATATTAGTAGTATTACTTTTATTTTTTAGAACTAATAAATTTTTTAGCGCATTCTTATAATCCTCCAACAAGATATACGTAAATGCTAGATTGAAATATAGGTGTTTCATAAAGTTGTCAAGCTCGTTTGTGCTGCTACTCCATCTAGTGTTGATCCTCTCCCTGTTATTATTTGTGCTATATCTTTTTTTGTTGTTCTCCTTTATATCCTCTTCATACATATACCTTTTCACATATTCCTTCTGCCCTTCGATGCCATCACAGCAAGCATCCTCTTCGGTGCCTTCCATTCCATCACTAACTCTTTCTCCCTCATTTGGGAAGAATCTCATATCGTTTCCATCGCTACTATTGCTATTACAACAGTTATCACCATTGATCCTTTTCCATTTTTCCCTTTTCCTCTTGTACAATTTTAACACTCTGTACAAACAGTAAAGTACAGTGTTATACTGCTTTTCAATTTTACACAAATCTATAATATTGTACCAAGATAAGAAATCATTACGTGATAAATGAGCTGCTATGGTATAATAATTTATTGCTTTTTTCAAATTTTTAAATTCCAGCTCATATATTAACCCTAATAAATGAAAAGGATCATGGTAACATGGGGAAAGTTTTATAACCGTTTCTAATATAACTATGCACTCCTCAAAATTTTTGCTAATATATAAATTGTTGGCCTTGTTCATTAGAGATTCTACTTCTTTATTCATTTTTGTCGGTTCGACTGATGCTAACCTTTTCTCGTTATTCTTGTACCTTTTGACCCTTTTTTTTCTCTCCATATCTTGTTCCCACGGTTGACCCTCATCTATGCCCATATTTTCTCCCATATTTTCTCTCATATTTCCTCCCTCATTTCTTTGTCCATTTCTTTGTCCACTTCTTTGTCCACTTCTTTGTCCACTTCTTTGTCCACTTCTTTGTCCACTTCTTCGTCCATTTCTTCTTCCATTTCCCCTTATATTTCCTTTGTTATTTCCATTTTTTTTTTTTTTTTTTTTTTTGCCTTTTCTTCTGCTGAAGTATATTTCGTCCTCATTCGCATAATCGCCCCCCTCCTCGGCGTCTTCCTCCTCATCAGCATTGTTATGTTTCAGTAACAACAATTCTTCATCGCTTATACTACTACTCGAGTTCGTTTCACTGTCCAAATTAGCATTACTTGAGTAGTCGTTTAAGTGATCATCAGTATCAAATATGTAAGAGTCGTAGGAGTATACATGATTATTTTTTTTCTCCATATTTAATACATTTTCTTGATTAGAACAAAAATAAAAATATAGAATGTTATTTAAGTTTACATTATTGATATCTAATAGCCTTTTTTCACTAAAAAGAACATTCCTGCTATTAATCGAATGCACAATATTCTGTTTATATATAATGGTATTATTTAAATCAAAATTATTAACATGATTATTGTTTTCTTCGATTTTCTTATTTTCAAATTTTTTACATGTATAATCCCCATATTCACTTATCGGTACTTTTTTCAATTTATTTAAATCTTCCAAAAAAAGAGAAAAATATAAATCTTCCTCTTTCATCTCATCATATAATAAGGTACTATCAATTTCTTCATTATATAATGATCCTAATGATAAGTTTTTTTCTCTTTCTTCATACGTTTCGCTCTTTTTATTAAAATTTAGCAAACTGTCAATTTGATTCTGCAGATTTTCGTCATTCATTTTGTCGTTTTTAACAACTGCGTAATATTTCAAAACGTCCTCGTTGTCATCCTTATCGTTCTCCTGCTCATCAATTCCATCATCATCATTACCATCACCACCATATTTTCCATCTTCCTGCTTATCATCATTTTTGTTTTGATCTGCTTCTACATCTTTCTCCCCCTTCCCGTAATTGTAGCCACATGGGGTATTAAAATTATACCTTTCCCATTTTTCGAAATTGCCATTAAGTTTATTCTGTTCATAATTTACTGAGTTTCCCACATAACTGTTTGCATATTCATTATTTTTAAATTTATATTCTTTGTATGTCTGTTCTTTTGTTGCTACATTTGCGATATACTTCTTATTTACGTTAAATAAATTTTCTTCAAATGAATCGCTATGGTCACTGTGAATATTACAATCGTTATGATCGCCATAATAGCCATAATCGCTATTTTCATTTACGTTTTTGTTATTAAGTATAAAATTGCCTGTGTTTTCCCTGTTTTCATTTTCCGTTTCAGGGTCATTCATTCTTCAAGTGATGAACAAAAATTATATATATATACATACATGTATACATACATACATATATATACATATATTCTTGAAAATCTACATATTTACTACTACTACGCTTCATTTATGCCTTTTCCATAGTTTACTGCAGAAATATGCCCACTGAGCTATTTTGTTTTACCAACGTTTATTTCTTCCACGAATTTGTAATTTCTAAAAAATTTTATCAGCATTCTATACGATTACGGTTTTATTATACTGTACGGACATACATATAAACATACATACATACATATATACATACATATATACATACATACATATATACATACATACATATATACATACATATATACATATATATCATATATGTAACACTTAGAGCATTCACCAATTTTTAAAAATTAAAACTTTAATATTAAAGCTTAAAAATTAAAAATTTAAATTATTATATAATACATACATATGTACTATATATATATATATATATATATAATTAAAAATTACAAAGTAAAAGTTAATTCGAAAGAAATGGAGAAAAACAGAATAAAACTTGGAATTTTTCCAAGTTCGGCATTTAATTCTATATACATACGTATATATAAATATATATATATATATATATATACAAATGACAAAATGTAGAAACTGCATGTAAATGCATTTTCATTTTAGTATTAAAACGGGGAAATTAAAGCATAATAAAAAATTACTAAAAAAAAAATATCTACATACAATATATATATTTATACAATCATTATGAGATTTAAATATGAAGAAAAAATTACGACCTTATCAATAATAAAAGCAAGAAAATGATTAAGTATTTTAATTTAGCGGAAAAAAAAAAATAAAAAGGGGAAAATTCTGTTTTGCTATTTATTTAATATAAGCATATATATCTACATGACACATTTCTACGCAAAACGTACCTCGAACGAGTAACTATTTGCATTACCACATGAGCATGGTATTCACATATACATAATACATACACACGTATATATATTACATTTAGGTATACGTAAATGTTCTATATATATGTATGCAAAAATGCAAGTATTTCTCGTACAACTGTGTATTTAATTTTTCTAGATATTCCAAATCTTAGGAATCATCTATTTTTCTTTTTTTATTTTTTGCCAACAAGGCAAATTTTTTTATATAATAAGAATGTAAGTAATATCTCCATAATGCTTCGAGAAACAACAGTTCTATTTAAATAAGGGTCCCATCTTTTGAAATGGCAGACATAAAAACTACGTTAAAGTCGCTTATTCATTATTAAACTAAAACAAATAACATATTATAATTTTACAATATAAAAAAAGAAAAGAAAAAATTACTGGGTGTTTTTACATTTAAAATGGTTTTATTATTTCCCTCTTACAAATGTATGCGACGTATGCATCCAACGTACGTTTACTTTTTCTTTTTTTTGGTAATAATCTATAAATTTCTTGTTCATATTTTTTTTTTTTTTTTTTTTTTTTTTGTATTAATAATCTCCAAACTTCTTGCTAGTTCATATATTTTTTTTTTTTTTTTGGTAATAATTAATCTCTAAATTTCTTACCAGTTAATATTTTTTTTTTTTTTCTTTTTCTTTATTTTCATTTTACGTTATTTTTTCGTACTTTTTTCCTTTTATCATTTGATCGTTTTTTTTTTTTTTTTTTTTTTTTTATGTTGTGTTAAAATGGAATATTTACATTTTCCGTTTAGCAGTGGTTTATTTTAAATAAATAAGATAAATATTTCGTAATTATATTCTTTTAGTATGTATTTTTATTTTTTTTAGCAGTTTATTTGTGTGTGTACGTGTGCACATAAAAAACAGTGAAATTTTGTTCATATACATTACATATATATATATATATACATATATATGTATATATATACATATATATGTATGTATACATTTTTGTTTCTTAAGATTGGCTATATTAATACACAAATTAGACTTCACTGCTTTTTGCTAAGTACTGTGTGTTTATTTTCAATGAATATTATTAATAAGTGAATAATGACAGTGACATGAAAAAAATGCATGAAAAGAAATATACGTAAGTACATACATAAATACATACATAAATACATGCATATTTACATGCATACGTACATTCATACGTACATTCATACGTACATTCATACATACATATATATGTATTTGTACGTATATGCATATATATATATATATATATATGTATAAGATATTCGTCGCGCACTTAAGATGATTTCAGTATTTCTGTTCCTGAATCAAGCAAAATATTGTGATAAGACAAAGAAAAAATTTCGCATGAAATGTACATAATTTTTTTAAAATATTTTTACTGGGGGTATTAATACTCACTTATTTTGTACATAGTAATATGCTAAGGGGAAACAACAAAAAAAAAAGATAAAAAAGATAAAAAAAGAAGGGAAATAAACATACATTTATGCATATATACACGTATATATGCATTTATGTATATATTCAAATAAAAACATGCATATATAAACACGTAGTATAATATATGTAAATATATATATATGTGTGTACATATAATATATATAACATTTGGACGTAGAAAATTTTCAGCAGTTGGATGTAGTGAAAAATATTTTATCTAATTTGTGAGAATTAGTTAAAAAGTGGATAACTGTTTTTTAAATTAATTTTCATAGTTGTCACGATTACAACAAAAATTAATTCTCTTTTAATTTTTCTGTGTTTATTAGTGATTATTTGTATTTATTTGTACTTATTTATGTTTATTTGTGTTTGTTTATGCTTCTTTGTGTTACTTTTACGCTTCTTTTTGTTTCATTTTGTTTCGTTTATTTTTGTTTCTTTTTGTTTCGTTTATTTTTGTTTCTTTTTGTTTCGTTTATTTTTGTTTCTTTTTGTTTCGTTTATTTTTGTTTCTTTTGTTTCGTTTATTTTTGTTTCTTTTGTTTCGTTTATTTTTGTTTCTTTTCGCTTCTTTTCGCTTATTTGTGTTTTTTTATTCTTTTCTGTGAAAATTTAGGAAAATGAGGTGGCTATGTGAAGTACATAAAAAAAGACTTTGATGCAGTTACATATTCATGTATACTTGGGGAATAACATAATTTTAATCTTTTTAAATGATACTCTTAAGTTATTAAAAGATAAAATTTGCCTGTTTTACTGAATCCTTTAGGTATTTGTAACATTTCGTCCTATTATAGACATTACTATATTTATATATACCATTTGCATACTATATGTAGTGCGTGTAGAATTATTAAGCAGGAACGTTGAAGATTTTGTAATTTATATAAATGATGACAGCATATTATAACAAGTGATGAAAATTTAATTACGCCGTTGTAATATTATTTAAATGATTACATAATAGATTTTATTTTCCATTTTATTTTATTTTATTTTATTCTATATTTTGTGTTCTATTTTATTCTCCATTTTATTCCCTATTTAATTTTCTGTTTTATTCTCTATTTTATTCTTTATTTTATTCTTTATTTTATTCTCTATTTTATTCTCTATTTTATTCTCTATTTTATTCTCTATTTTATTCTCTATTTTATTCTCTATTTTATTCTCTATTTGATTTTCTATTTGATTTTCTATTTCATTATCTATTTGATTTTCTATTTTATTTTTTGTTTTATTTTCCATTTTATTTTTTGTTTTATTTTCCATTTTATTTTTTATTTTATTTTCCATTTTATACTCTATTTTATTTTCCATTTTATACTCTATTTTATTTTCCATTTTATACTCTATTTTATTTTCCATTTTATACTCTATTTTATTTTCCATTTTATTCTCTATTTTATTTTCTATTTTGTTCCTTATTTTATTTTCTATTTTGTTCTTTATTTTATTTTATATTTTATTTCTTTTTTCTTTTTTTTGTGGATTCGTAAATATGATCATGTAAATATTACTCTCATTGCTTAACATTTAGAACGTAATATTGTATATTCAATATTCAACATTTAAGTTATATGTACATATGTGTGTATATGTTCATATACCCATATATGTGTACATCCTAGATAGCTTAACAAATGAAAGATAAAATAAATTAAAACAAATAAAAAAAAAAAAAAAAAAAAAAAAAAATCAAGATAAAGTTACAGATATATAGACAAAGACAAAGATCAAGATCAGTGAGGAGAATAATAAAAGAATAATTATTAATTTTTATAAAAAAAAGGAACATTATTTTACAACTTAATGTTTGTGTGTTTGTGTGCGTGCATTTCATTAACATAAACAACTACAATAAAAAAAAAAAAAAAAAAAAATGAGACCTAAATATATGCAGGCTCCACAAGGGAAACACGAAAAAAAGAGAGGTGGTAATTTATTCATATTTATTGTTTTTTTTATACTAAGTAAGAATATAAATAATTAAAAAAAAATTTGTAACAATTAGAATATATGTACAATATTTAAAATGGTTTATAAATGATCTTTTTTTTTGTTCCCTTATTTATATTATATTCTTCTTTTCATTTTTTGTAGCCTTTATATATATAGGGTACACAGGAATTGTTTTGAGGTCATGGTTCATTCCATATAGAAGTGGCACGTTTACAATAGCCGCCGTGTTTCATGTCTTTTTTTTTTTGTTTTTACTGAGTTTCATAAAAGTAAAAATTAAAAATAGCACACATACGTACGGATATATATGCATGTACGTATACGTACATATGCATATATATGTAAATGTATATATACTTGTACATACATGCTTGTGCAAATTTTTTTTTTTTTTTTTTTTTTTTTTTTCATAGTGTGCATCAACGGACCCAGGGAAAGTCCCACGCAACTGGGGTTTTTATGTGGGAGATGATGTAAAAAGAAGAAGATACTGCAAAATATGTAATGTATGGAAACCAGACAGGACTCATCATTGTTCAGCATGTAATAGATGTGTATTAAATATGGATCATCACTGTCCATGGATAAATAATTGTGTTGGGTTTTTTAATAGAAGATTTTTTATTCAATTATTATTTTATGGCTTAATTTGTCTATTCATTGTTGCTGTTCAAACTTTTCATTATATTTTCATTGATAATGCTAATGCATATTTAGATGATGGGTTTCATGAAAAGTCATCTTTTGTAGCTCTTGAATATACCTATGCATCTATTGTTTTGTTTTTGACGTTCGTTTTAATTTTTGCTTTAGTACCATTTACTAAATTTCATTTAAAATTAATTTCGAAAAATTCAACTACTATTGAAAATATGGATATATATAACCAGGAATATAACATATACAATGTAGGATGTGAAGACAATGCAAAACAGGTTATAATAAAAGAGCACGCAAGGATGTACATGTGTATATATATACGTGCATACACACACATGTATAAATTACAAGTACATTTTATGTTTACCCATTTTCATGCGCATCATGAACCTGAATCTACATGCACATGTACATGTATTTTCATTTTGATAGGTTTTTGGTAACAACATATTATGTTGGATGTGCCCCTTTCAGTGCATATCAAATAGACCCGCGGGTGATGGGGTCCGTTGGAGAGTTAGTGTTATGCACGAAAATAATATTTGAAAGGAAATAAAAAAATAGAGATGGATGTATAGGTAGAAAGGTCGATATGTAGAACGGTAGACAGGTTGAGAGGTAGATGAACAGATAAATAAAAGGATGGATAGATTAACAGGTTGGCAAATTATTAGATAAACTGAGACATAGATAAATAAAAAGATGATGGATGTACTAATTTTTTTTTAATTTATAAAATTTAATATATTTGCAAAAGAAAAGAGGATGTTTAGTATATATATATATATATATATATATATATATATATATATAATATATATATATATATATATATATAGATATATAGATATAGATATAGATAGATAGATAGATACATATAGATATAGATATAGGTATAGATATAGGTATAGATATAGATGTAGATGTAGATATGGATAAAGACATATATGTATAATTGTTCGTTTGATAAGAGCATTAGGCAAATACCCCTTTTGTTTTTGAAGCATTCTTTCTTTATCTGTCTGCATACACATTTTCCCTTTTACGCATCTGTCCAAGTTGTATACGAGTATATATATACCCCTGCCCCCCCATATGCATATATGAACACACGCACATATTTTTTAATCGCACGTTCTTCTCTTCTGTTATCATCTCATAAGATAACTTTTCTTTTTTTTTTTTTTTTGTTCTTTTTTCCCCTTTTTTGTTCAACCCAATATTTGTACATGTTGATTGGAAAAATATATATCGAGAAAAAAAGCGTAACACATTTTTTCTTCAGAAGTTTTTTGTCGTCAAAAGGTGTATATATATGAATAGATACATATGTATATATATATATATATATGTATAATTTTTTTATTTTATTATAGCGCTTCATATTTAAAATATTAGAAGCACTTTTTCATGTGTTGAGGTTTTTCAATGTTTCTTTTTTTTTTTTTTTTTTGTAAAATTAAATTTTCAGCTAAATGAGTTTTCTCCTCTTTATGTATATAATACATAAATGAATACATGTTGATACGTGATGACACATGATACATAATGATATATTATGATAATGTTTAGGGTATAGATTTTAAATTAAATTTTTTTTTCTTTTTTTTCTTTTTTTTCCTTTTTTTCCTTTTTTTCCTTTTTTTTCTTTTTTTGTTAATTTGTTAAGAAAACATTAAAACATTGATAAAAAAATTCGTTGATTAAAAAAAATACGTTGAAGATCAAAATTTATATGTATGCTTAATTTTAAAAAAGATCACAAGAAAAAAAAAAAAGGGTATTAAAGAACCAAAAAATGAAAACAAGATAAAGCAAAGCAAAGCAAAACTAAACAAAATAACATATGATATGATAATACGATATATTACAATATAATAAAATAAAATTAAAAGCAATAAAATGGTCCATCCATCGGCAGATCTCACGCACAGATAACGCACGTCTTTTGAAGTATTAATGTATATATAGATAAAAATATACATGTACACTTATACATATGTATAAAAAAATTAAATATTGCGTAAAATTAACAAAAAAAAAAAAAAAAAAATTTATTTACAATACAGAGATATATATGCACACATACATACACACATACATACATACATACATACATACATACATACATACATACATACATACATACATACATACATACATACATACATACATACATACATACATACATACATACATACATACATACATACATACATATATATATAAGTTCTGTCCTGTTCTAGTACAGTCAACTAGGGGGGGCACCTTTTCACATATCAAATAAGATAAGTTGTAATGGGGAAAAAATAAATGTAAACTAATAAAATGGTAAAAAAAAAAAAGAAAAGAAAAAACTGTTATAGGTTATAACTTCGACTTATTGAGGGATTCAAATATTTACTCGTCCACACGCATCATGCTTACATGTATCTATCCGCTTCTTTGAATAATTAACTATTTCCTTATGAAAAATAAACCGCAATAAAAACAGGTAAAGCCTCTTTTGAAATGATCCAGACACTAAAAAAGGGGAAAAAAAAAAAAAAAAAATATATATATATATATATGAATTAATGTATATATACACATATCCACAACATATAACACATGTTTATGCACACCCAAAGGTGTGTAGGTACAAACGTGTCTCCGTTTTGGACTTGTCTGCCTATACCTTATCGGAGTACGTTGCATCGCACAGCTCACAGTGGTACTTGTATGTGCAGTAAATAAAGAAGTAGTAGCAAATGTGCACATGCCTTTGACAAACGTTACATGTTCGGGTAAAATATTTAAAGGAATTATTACAGTATGGACAATTTCCTAGTAATTGTGTATTCTTATAAGGATACATGGAAGTATTTAAGTATGCATCACAATTTACATTTTTCATAAGATGATCTAACATACTGTCTTGTTCATTTGTTGTATCATTCTGATTATTAAATTGGATATAAGTTTCTAAGTTATAATTTGTTTCTTTTCTACTAAACTGAATACGCTTCATGTTATCATCAACAATGTAATAGTACCTTTTTTTTTTCTCATAATTTAGTAAGTAGTTATATAGAGAAATTTTCTTTACACCTTTTTTCTCATCGGTTTCTTCTTTTTCGTTATGCACATCATGTACAGGTAAATTTACATTATCACACCTATTTCCTTCGTGCAGTACGATCATCTTGCTCTTATCCATGTTGTTAGCACTACAAATGTGCACATCCCCATTATGGGAAGCTTTCAGCCCGGTATCTTCTCCCTTGTTATTACCTCTTCTTTCCTGATCTGTACTTTGATCCCTTGTATGAGCATTGCCATACTGTGTTGCATCATTTCCAACCACGTTACATATAACAGCAGAGTTGTTTTCATTGAATAAGGATTTACACTGTTCATCTGAAATTATGGAAAAGTCTACATTCTTTTTTAAAAATCCGTTAAATTTAATGTTTGAGGAAAATATATTAAAATTGCTTGTAGTATATATATAGTACCCCCACTCAGGGGAGAAATTCTTTATACAGTTTTCAAAATTGTAGTGGTAATTATTGATAAGAGCATATTCATTACTTTTATAACAAGTCGAATATCTCAGAAAAGAATTTTTAGAAAGATTGTATATGCGTGATATAATGAAATGTTTATTCTCATATGGAAATAACAAAAAAAAGAAATTACACATTTTTTCCACATAATATAAACATCCTCTTAAAAATAAGTGTACTATAAACTTTTTTAAAATAACATTTAATAATTTTGAATTAACAATAATTCTACACAATATTGAATAAAGAATTAAAATGAGAGAAGAATTTTCTATATATTTATAATGTTTATATTCATTAATCAATATTAAAATTTTACAAATAATAATATTTCGGACATTCGCTTTCAGTATATTTTTTAACTCATCCATTGTTATATATGTACGATCTAGATTCAAATATATCTCAAAATACCTATGATTCTTTTTTAATACATTCGTTTTAAATATACAATAGCTTCTTATGAAGTTTCGTATGTATTCCCCATTTCTTACACACACTTTTAATGCTTTCGTGTACTTTTTCTCTTTTATATATTTTAAGTTAACTTTTAATAATGATTTCATCATATGAATTTTATATTTAATATATGTCATGTTAAATGAACTTCTTGATGTTACTGTTGGAATCATGTATTTAGAACAACGCACGTAATCTTTATTCCTAAATTCTTTTAATTCCTCTTTAATACCTTTTTGGTAAAATTTATTTATCATATACAATTCGTATGGGGTTAACGGTACAATAAACTTGTAAAACTTTTTCCCTCGGTTTATTTCGCCATCTGCTGTTATGGTGTTATTCTGTTCTGCAACGATGCTACAAGGTTCCTCCACATCGACATTACTTAGCTCCTCCTCTTCCATACAATAACTCCCCTCCATATCAACACTACTTCTGTCCTCACGCTTTTCACTCATACCTACTGCTCTTTGTTCTAAACTATCCTTGTCATGCCCTCCTTTTAACTGGGAGCTTCTATCATTACCTTCAGGATTAGATCTATGCTTCTTCTTTCCATCCAGCTTTTCATTTACTCTGTTAAGAAAAACATACTTTTCATTAGGATTTCCATAAGGTCGTAAAGGAGGCTCGTCATTCTTATTTGCGATTTTCCCTACATTCATACCTTTTCCTTTTATTCCTTCCCCCTTATTATAATTTACACCATGAACTACATGATGTTTTACCTGATTTCTCATTTTTTGTTCATGTTTTTTATTTTGTTCCTTATAACTTTTGCACTTGTTAAATGTGAAATCACTTATATCCGATCGTTTCTCTTCAGTGTCGTTCCTTTGGTGGGATTCTCCCCCATGGTTTGATTCATTCTTATGGTAAGCTTCACTCGTACGATGAGTTTCATCCACAAGGGGTGCTTCCCCCCATTCATGCATTTTTACCCCCCAGTCCAGGGTATTTCTTCCTCCATAATTTAAGTTAACAATGGATCTACTTGCGTCAGAAAGGGGGGAGATGCTCCTATGAGCATGAAAGTTCATCAAATTATGCTCTTCTTGCCCACCTTCTTGCAGTTTTACATTTTTATTTAACCAATCGAAGTTTATGAAATTTTCTCCATTAAAATTTTTCCTTATGCCTTCATCCATACTTCTGTTCATGCTTCTGTCCATGCATCTGTTCCTGCTTCCGTCCACGTCTCCGTTCATGCCTTCATATATACCTCCACCCACGCCTTCACTTTTATCTTCACTTGATCTGCCTGATTTTTCACTACTGCATTTGTACTTGTTCACATAATACTCATTAATGAGTTGATTTTCCTTTATATAGTTACTTATGTCCAACTCGAGTGGTGATAATTCCTTTGTCTTTTTTAACTCTTCTTTTATTTCTTGGTAAAACTTATTTTCTTCTTGCTGCTCCTTTTTCTTAACTAATTCATAGTACTTTTCCCTGATAAAATCTTTGCTTAATTTTCGCTCTTCATTCCTATTTTTTTTAGCTTCTTTTATTATCTCCTTTTTAATTATTTCCATAATTTTCCCCTTATCTCTTTTACTTAAATGCAAAGTCCTTCCAAGCAGCTTATTTAAAAAGGCATCGAAGAGTTCCCCTTTGAACTTGTCTTTTACTTCATTAAGGAAGTAACTCACCTCCTCATCACTGCATCCATCTCCATTAGCACTAACGTTACCACTGATATTGTCACTTCCATTATCGCTAACACTGCCACTTCTATTACCCTTTGCTCTGACTGGTGCGATCCTTTTGATACTTTTTCCAATCTGGTTTCCACTTCCCGACATTTCAATAAAAGCCTTTTTTTTCGAATTTCCCTCACTCCTTTTATCTTTACCATCCATATACTTATTAGCATTATCCGAAAAACTGCTGCGCTTACTCATCAGGTTTGAATCGTTACCTCGTTCTTTTCCCATACAGGAACTATTATTATTATTATTATTATTATTATTACTACTATTATTATTATTATTATTATTATTATTATTATTATTACTACTACTATTATTATTATTATTACTATTATTATTATTATTACTATTATTATTATTACTACTATTATTATTATTATTACTATTATTATTACTATTACTGTTACTATTACTATTACTGTTACTATTCCAATTACTGTTACTATTCCAATTACTGTTACTACTATCATTATTATTACCATTATGGTCAGAAAAATTAAAAAATAAAGATTCATCTTTGTTGTTTGTTTTATTCCTATTTGGTAAATTCGAATAGTAAGCCAATTTCTCTTCATTTAATTCGTTCCTTTTGTTCTTGTATGTGTATTCATCATTATCTACAGAGGAGAAGTTATTTGCACTTTTCAATCTTCTGTTCTTTTTATCACTACTATTAACCTTTTCACTTTCCTTAATTGAAAAAAGGTCATCATCAGATAACTGCGAGTGGGCAGATAAAACCTTTGCAAAGGAACGCAAATTATCCCTTGCAGATCTGTTGGATCCTTCATCCGAATCAAACTTGAAGAAATCTTGCTTCGATAGAGATGTACCGTTTATGCGCTTTTCATCATTTCTATCATCATCCACACCTTGTTCACAGTACGACTTCAACTTATCATCATCTGTTACGTTCTTCCCGTCCTTTACTTCCTTCCCGTCCTTTACTTCCTTCCCTTCTTTTACTTCCTTCCCGTCCTTTACTTCCTTCCCGTCCTTTACTTCCTTCCTTTCCTTTATTTCGTTGTCAAGCTGGATAAATTTTTTTTTTATCCGTTCAATCTCGTTGTTAAACGCGTCGCACCTTTCCGTGATGGGCTTATTTTTACCATGGTCATCACCCCCATACTGCCAATTGTTCTTCAACTCTTGCCTATCCTCATGATTCCATTTTCCTCTAAAAGATGAGTTACCCTGTCCGTTTGTATTATCATCATTGTCATTATGCGCTTTTCGCATTCCCCTATTTGGATTATCGTCTTCATATTTTTTATCTCTTTTATCCCCTACCATGTGACTTGTTGTCTTTTTGCTTATTCTCCTGTCAGAAGATACACTATCCCATCTCCTTTCCTCATCATCTGTCTTACCTTTATAATGTATCTTACTTTTATCACGTACCTTACCTTTTTCATAATTCTTACTTTTTTTATTTTTTTTATTTTTTTCCATTCCTTCATCAGAATGCCCCCGTTCAGAAGTGTGCTTACCTAAGGAGTTACTTCTGGATGGGGTGGAGGTACACCGTGAGTCTGCTCCTGCTGTACGTTCCCCCAGAGTACCATTACTGCCACTGCTGCCTTTTCTACAGTCGTAATCACCCTCATTGGCGAACTCCATCTTTTCTTTCATTTTTCTTACTGTTGCACTACCCTCAGCATCATCTTCTGTGCGCATAGTTGACAGAAGGTCCGAATGTAACATATACTTATGCTCCTTCATTACAAGATCGGCTGATCTACTTGCAGCAAATAGTCGTATCTCGGTTACTAAAAAAGAGATGAAATCTGTGTTCTCATTACTCTTCTTGCTTTTACTAGGTTTATAATAACTCTTCATATTATAATCATTCGAAATAGTATTATCATCACTTCTATCAATATTATAATTCTCATTATTTGATTTCATACCGATGCATAGGGGTAATTTAAAATTACAATCAATAAAAAAGTTCGTAGCATATAAATATGTATTATAAAAAATAGCATAACCATTTTTACAAGTTTTTAAAAAATAATTATCATCACCTGTTAATACTATATATATAAGATCAATGGTTAAGTTAAAAATGATTGAAACATTGCTCCAGTAGTAATTATTTAACTTTATACTTTTTATATACTCACAAGGGAAAGAATCAAAACGAAATTTCTTATTTTTAAAATTTATTACAAAATAACATTCGTCTTTATCAAAAATTAAGTGTATACTCCATTCACATTGTTCTTCAGTTCCTTTCTGAATTAAGCAGATGCATTTTTTTTTTTTTTTTCTTTTTTTTTTTCCCCCTTCTCATCTGCATATGTATCCTTATGCTTATCCTTGTGCTTATCCTTGTGCTTATCCTTGTGTTTATCCTTATCCTTATCTTTATACTTTTCTTTTTTTTTTTCCTTTTCATCATAAAAAAGATTTTCCTTCAACCCAATCCACATTTCAAAAGTAAACCCTTCATTATTTTCGTTAGACAAACTTTTTTGTATTTCATTTTTTATATGTATGCTCTTTTCATTCGTGCTGTAATTCCCTCCTAACAGCTCCAAGCAGCTATCTGACTCAATCTCAATGTAACATTTACCTTTTCCGCTTAGTTTTAAGCAGTAATTTTCCTTTATCTTCTCTTCCTCATTTCCCTGAAAATAGAGTAGCTGCGTGTTCATTAGTTTGAACATCCACGGTGAGTCTACAAAATGGGGGGTGCGCGAGGAAGAAGTGAGGGGAAATAGGGAAAAAGTAGGTGAAAATAAGAATGGACAAAGAATGGGAAATAAAATGAAAAAAAATGAAATAAAAGGAGACTAAAGAGAACAAAATGAAATAAATAGAAAAAAATGCAAAAAAAAAAAAAAAAATGCAATAAATGCGCAAATGTGGGAAGCACACAAATACGGAGCGACAAAAAAACAAAAGGGCGTTTCCTCTTTTTGTTCAGAAAACTTTTACGGAGTTAATTTTTTTTTTTTAAAATGCTGTACCATTACCATGCTGCTTGTAGTTTTTTATACATGCTGTTCTATTACACCCTGAATGGTCATTTAAGGTTACATCTCTACCTTCTGTACAACGATAATAAGCTACTAATCCTAGCGGGTTTTTACAAAATTCTTTTCTGATTTCGTTCCTTCCACCTAAGTCATATTCATTCTGCTCAGCCATGATATTATTATCATTCTCTTCAGTGACTGTACTATTCTTTGACTGCTTAAAGTAACCTTGAAAAGAAAAATGCTTTTTCTTTTTTTTCTTTTCCATCTTATCAGAGTAGTTCGATTTAGCAAATAATCTACTCAAAATGGAGAAAAAAAAAAGCTCTACGTAAAATTTAGTCTTTCCACTAAGTAGTCTTCCTTATTGCATTTGTTACTGTTTGACTGTTCTTCCTCCTGTAACTACGCTGCTTGGTTATTCGTATGTTCGGTTACACAACTACTCTCAACTATGCCGCTTTTGCCTTTACTATGTACCACTACTACCAAAGCATACGTTCGGAAGCTTCTCCTGGGATAATAATATTTCGTACTGTACTTTTCTTCTAATATGTGCTTCTAAAAATATGTTTTTGCCAAAATTTCAAATAGCTTTATACTATTTAATTGTACTCATGAATGTTAAAAATATTTTTTTAAAATAAGCTTTATTTGAATGAAAGCTATTTCTCTGTGTCTGTCATTAGTAGTATTTCTTTTTTTTTAATTTTAACTCTTTCTTGTGGGAAAGAAAAATATTCCTTTACTATGTTTGCCTTTTTTCAAAATGTTTTGTATTTCTCTCTTTGTAACATTTCAAGCTTTTTATAACCTCCCACAATTTATTTTTATTTTTTTTTTTTTCCCTCCCCTACCCCTCAATACATTTTATAAGTACATGTATTTTTCCCCTCTTTCAGTATTTTTCCTTTGTGTGATATTTCATTCAATTTGTTCTATATGAAGAAAAAAGAAAAAAAAAAGGGAAAAAAAATGGAAAAAAAAATGGAAAAAAAATGGAAAAAAAATGGAAAAAAATATATGAGAAAGAACAATTTTCATGATAAAGCGACAAAAAAGAGGGGAGAAAATTTAGATCTTCCAAAAAACTGGAGAGGGAAGAAACAAAAAAAAAAAAATAAAATAATAAATAAATAAATAAACGGATAAACGGATAAACTGATAAACAGAAATAGATAAACAGAAACAGATAAACAGTAACAGATGAACAGATAAACATATAAACAAATAGATAAATAAATAAAACAAAATAGTGCTAATTGAGTACAATTAATGAGTACAAACCGACAATATAAAGTCTAAAATAATTTTGTTCATATCCTGCAGAATATGAATTCTGCTCTTTATCTGGCTTCAAAAATATAAGCTCAAGAAATTCTCCTCAAAGGGCATACTAAAATGTTTATTTTATTACAATACAATATTTTTTCAACATAGTTATATATATGTTGTATATATGCATGTACGTATGTATGTACGTATGTATGTACGTATGTATGTACGTATGTATGTACGTATGTATGTATGCATGTATGTATATACGTACACCTGCTTACATGCGCATTATGTTTCTATAATGAACGTGACAAGGTGCAGTAATACATATTTTAAAATGTAGATCATAAAATAAGTGGTACAATAAAAGTGTTATCATTTATCCTCTTCCTTTTCAGCAATGCTTTTTTTTCAACCTTGTTCCATATATGGGGGAAGGGTTACCTCTTTTGCTGATGGTGTGTATTTATATGTATACATATACTACTACATACTAGTACTCCATAGATAATATATGTTAGTCTTATGTACTATAACAGTACTAAGTACGTCAATGAATTAGGTGAGATTTTAAAAATAGGAAAATATTTATTTTTATTTTGTCGTTGAGATGTATTATTTACTATTTTTTTTTTTTTTTTTTTTACCATTTTAAAATATTTTTTTTTTTATTGAAAACATTTTTAATTTAAAAAAAAATATACATAAGTCGAGATGGTAAACAATGATTCCTTCACTTTTATTATAATAGCAAACTTTATACAATCTGTTTTGGAAACCTCTTCTAAAGTTAATTGCGACGGTGCAACGTTGACAAGTTGTGGAGACGTACATTTAAAAAAAAATTATGCACATGTTTAAAAAGTAGTTACCTGAATATATGAATGCGTTTGTATATGTATACTTAAGCGTCCAGGTGAAAACGTCTATACATTTTTTTTATTATAAAAATATGAGCGAAGAATGTACAAAAAGAGGAGCATTCTTCAAAACTAGTAAACTTATTTTCCATATGCGTAGATGAAGCAAATAATTGTAAATAAAAAAAAAAAAAAAAAAAAAAAAAAAAATGCACTTTTATGCACATACAAGTACATATACGTATACTTACATGTATACATGTACATATATGTAGACATATGAGACAGGAAAGGAGCATTTTTCCTTGCCCCATATATATATATATATGTATATATATGTATAAATATACATATAAGGCAAAAATATACTAAAAATGCGAATTAGAAAATCAAGTACCCAAAATAGTGTGTACAACAATGTATATCATGTGAAAATGAATAAAGCTGTAAATCAGTAAAGATAAAAAGGTTAGGCATTAAAAAAAGAAAAAAAAGTACGGACATTTACAATTTTATTGAAAATTATCTTATCATTTTTGAAATAGTATATAAAAGAAATAACAAGACTACACAGAAAATTAAAAACCATGAGGAAAAGATGTACATACTTATGTATATATATATATATATATATATCTTTTTTTTTTTTTTTTTGCCTCATTCTCCGTCAAAGTTATATCTATTAACTTTTTACTAACATTTGACGTAATTCATGTTTGTCTTTTTTAAGTAGTTTTGCTTGTATTTTAAAATAAATACATTATCGCAGTAATGTGAAGGAGATACGTTAAATTTGCGAAGATACAAAAACGTATGTACGTGTGCATTCATGTATATCCTGTTCTTATTGGGAAATCAGAGATCTATGGTAAAACAGGGGGAATGATAATTCATGTTCAATGGTGAACCGTGAAACGGTTAGAAATAATTAATTCAAATAAATGTTCACATTGAAAAGGTAAAATAAAGTAAATTAAGATAAATTAAAATAGAATAAGAAAAGAGGGAGTTATCTGGGGGAATGTTTGTCAAACTGCAAGAAGCATATACAAATAAGTGCTCAAATATGTACAGAGGGAAAAATTGCACACGGGGTTTTCCAAATAGTGATAAATCAATAAAAAAATAAAATAAATAATAATAAAAATAAAAATAAAATAAAAATAAAAATAAAATAAAAATAAAATAAAAAAAATAAAATAAAATAAAACTATACATAATATAATATAATTTTTATGGCTAGAAAATAAAAAAAATTGAGCTAGCTATTTTTTTTTTTCCTTTTCTTTTTTTCGAACGAACATATGTGTATATTATAATAGGTATAAACACATGTACAGGTCATATCTTTTTTTTTTTTTTTTTTGCCCAAATTTTTCCTAATTAGTAAATATGTGCTCCATAGAAGTAGTCATATTCCGTGTGTTATTAAAAATAACAACAGGAAAGTAATCAACAAAAATGGGAGCGTTATGTTTTACGTATAATTCGTAATTATGTTCTGTTTGCATTTTAAGCGAATTATTCGAGTTTACCCCATATTGTTCAGTTTCGTTCTACTTTGCCTTTTTACTCCGCTTCGTTCTACTTTGCCTTTTTACTCCGCTTCGTTCTACTTTGTCTATTTACTGCTCTTCGTTCTACTTTGTCTATTTACTGCTCTTCGTTCTACTTTGTCTATTTACTGCTCTTCGTTCTACTTTGCCATATTTTAATTTATTTTAAACCAGCACATGTTCCTACATTTGCCGTTTATGTGGAGCACTTGTTGGGACTTTAAAAAAAAAGAAAAAGAAAAGTGGAGGGTGTTTACTTGTACCCCAGGAGCTGTAGCTGAGTGAAGATGTTGCACATATCTTGAAAAGAAGACAAGGAGGAATTGTCAAAGACTTTTTTTGTTTCATCCTTAGATATTGTATAAGTAACAGTTTTAATATTTTTATCGACATAATATAAATGCAATTTTCTTTTTGTTATACTGTCTCTCATAATGTTATATCTACATATACCAATTAAATACCAGGAGGTTTTATAAACCTGTGTGTGCAAAAGGATGTAGTCTTCTAATATAGATTTGGCATAGTGAATCGTCAGCTGTTCATCAGTAATATACTTATGAAATGAAAAAAAAAGAATATTGTCTTTGTTCTCGTCTCCCACCGTTCCGTCTATCACGTTGCCTATCTGTCCTTCCCTTGTTCTCTTGTTGTATATATACATATCATCCACATTTTGAATGGACTCACTAAATTTATCCTTGTTAGTAGTGTAATAATCCCCTTGTTCTAAGGATACAACGTATATTCTTGAAAAACTTTTATTTATATCATCGTCTTTTTTTATATATTTATTTGTAGCTGCTTTAACATTTTGCACTCCTTTTGTATCTGTAAATAATAAAATGCTATATTCACTGTTCATATAAGAATGTTTTTCTTTTTCTTTTATATCTTCTGCAAAGGAAATTGTTTTATCCAAAGCAGCAAGTAAATTATTTATTTCTGATGATTTTTGTACTATGTCAATTTTGACATTTCCAGCATCGATATATTTATATAAATTTATTAGAACATTATTATTTGAATAATGGACTACATAATATTTATTATAAGGGAAGAAAATATTTTTTTTTAAATATTCAAAAACAATTTTTTTTTTTGATGACATGAAGGAATTAAAAAAAAATGCATCATCAATTAAAACTATTGTAATAATACTAATAATATTTTTGTCAAAAAGTTTTTGTGATATTGATTCATAATTAATTGGAAATACTTGTTTATACGTTTTTTGAAAAGTAAATTTTTCAAAAGACTCTGAGGGGGCTGTTTTTGCAAAAAAATTTGCATTATTTTGAAAATTAGTTAAAAAGGGTTGGTATATATTATGACAATTAACAGCTTTAAATAAAAGAAATAAATGAGATTCATATTTTTCATATTTTTTTAATACTGAAACTAAGTCATTTATGCAAGGAGTTTTTGCATTATGCGTTAGTACCTTTTCTACATCAATATGCATAATTTTTTTAACGTTCCTTGGATTATTTTTTATGTCTACTTCGAATAGCAAATTGAATTCCTTTACTTCTTTTGGAATTATTAGCGGAAATTGTATTGTAGAATGTTTGTTAGATGATTTGTATGAATTCATTTGGTATATAATATGTTTTTCTTCCGCTTTATTTGAGCATTCATGAAAAACCAAATTGTAACAGGAGGTATACATAAAAGCATCACATGTATCAGTGAGTTGTACCTTTGTCGAAGTTTTTCCGCTAATAGGAATACTGTTAGTAGCAGAAGAAGGAGGAAGGAATGTCAACTTGATGTCGATCTCTTTCTCATCATAAATGAATAAATCCAAATAAAAGATATATTTATTATCTTCCACTTTTTCTTTATAATATAAATTACTTATATATATTTTTTTATTCTCTATAGGATAAACAAATAAAGTCTGTGCCTCCTTTACATATTTACCTTCTTTATTTAAACAACTAAGAGTACATTTCCAGTATTCATTATTTTGATACTTCTTTACATCTATTGCAAATTGTATGACATCATTGTTTTTTATTAAATTTGCTTCAATCTGTAATTTGTGTTCATCCTCTTCTACCGGTTTGTATAGAGAGTTTGGTAATATTAAACTGTGGTTGTAAATGTTTAGTCTGTTTTCACTCTTTGTAATGGCGGACGTAAACCTGTGAATAGATTGAAGCTCAACTAGGCATTTGTTAAAAATATGCCCTATTGAGAAATTCAGTTTGAGGCTTAGGACCAGCGGGTTTTCCAGCAAACCGTGGGCGTTCATCGGCTGCCGTAGGAAAAAAAAAAAAAAAAAAAAAAAAAGTAAAAGAAGCCTCAAAAAAGAAGAAAGGCACGTGAATGCATAGGATCGTAAATTTTTTTTCTTTCTGCCAACAGGACTGAGAATTTGCTCATCTGGTATTTCATCATTTTGGCATCGTATCATTTTTTCGGTATCTCTCTGGCCTTTTTTTTGATCCATCTTAGGTCTATTTTTGGCCTTTTTTTTTTTTTTTTTTTTTCTTAAACGCGTTATTACCTCCACCTTGAGGGGAATCAAACGAGGGGTAGGAGACACAGCTATGTGGGATTTTACCCAAGTGATGTTGTCCGAAAATTTGTCTACGAATCTGTTTATAAAATTTTTGGAGCATACGTCATGTGATACCCTTTCTAGTATTTCTTTGTGTTCCTTGCTCATAGAAAAGTTGACAGTATCAACTGTGTAAACATTAATTATCCAGTTTTTTTCACTTTCCAGATCGATCAAGGGGTTGTTAATATTTTCAATGAGCACTTCCAATTTACCACTTATCTCCTTCAGTGGGTCAAACAAGGAAAAGATACATGAATAGGGAATTATACGCGCTCATTTTATTGTATGTATGAACATGTGTATGTATGTGTTTGCGCGCGTATACATGTCCATATGTATATGTACGCACAGACTTGTATATCAATGTGGGAAACCCTTTGTTGTAGGGCAATGCATATTTTCAAAGAAAAGCACCTCATTCCTTTTCGATCTCAAGAGAAATTTATGACTTCTAAACGTGTAAGAGCACTGTTCAAAAGGATTTGCTTTTATATTTAAGCACGGATTTTCAAAATTTGCATTGAAGCAGGAATTAGAGTAGCATAAATCTATTGGAAGCTTTATGCTGATCATTACTTTGTCTTAAAAAAGGGAAACAGGAGGGGAAACATACTTGCACAAATGTGTACATATGCACGGATGTATGTAAGTATATATATATATATATATATGTATGCGCATGTTCATTTGCATGCACAAGCCCATTCATATTCACTTTCACCTTCACATGCCGAATTACATGAGCATATTTATATGAACAAGTTCATATTCTTTAACTTTTAACCAGTTTTCAAGTCCGCCGCAATTTGATCCAAGTTCATCTGAATAGTATAAGTCGAGTCATGTGCTCCGAAAAATGTCTTACTTGCACTTAGTTGAACATGGAAACTTTTCCTCATATCTTGAACTAAATTTAGGAGCTTCAAAGAGTAAACAAATATTTCGAAGAAAATTTCCATTCGTTGGGGCATACACCCGTGCAGCATAGGCCCAAATGAGGACGCATGTAAGTACGTATGCTAGTATTTACATGTGTTAGTAGTTACGTATATATGCATGTACGTATGTTCGTATTTACGTATGTTAGTATTTACATATATTAGTATTTACATATATTAGTAGTTACGTATATATGTATGTACGTATGTTTGTATTTACATATATTAGTAGTTACGTATATATGTATGTACGTATGTTTGTATTTACGTATGTTAGTATTTACATATATTAGTAGTTACGTATATATGTATGTACGTATGTTTGTATTTACGTATGTTAGTATTTACATATGTTAGTATTTACATATGTTAGTATTTACATATGTTAGTAGTTACGTGTATATGTATGTACGTATGTTCGTATTTACGTATGTTAGCATTTACGTATGTTTGCATTTACGGACGTTTGCATTTACGGACGTTTGCATTTACGGACGTTTGCATTTACGGACGTTTGCATGTGAGTACATTTACTTACCTCCGCATTAGTGGCACTGCTACAGTAGAGCAAGAAGAGATTGCTGTGTGCACTTTGCTGTAAAAATATTTCTGCTATCTTGTCAGAGTAAATTGTACATACTTGATTTCCTTCATTAGAAGCATTTCTTTCGGCGATCGACAGAATCCTGTGAAAAATTTTATTACAAAATATGTACATAAGACAGGTCTAACAGGTGGTAGTTGTTGCTGCACTTTATTTAACCACCCGTTGTGCTCTATTTTTTAGATAAAATTTTATACTTTATATTTCGTATTTTATATTATGTGCTCTTTATATTTCATTTTTATTTTTTATTATTCATTTTTCATTTCTATTTTTATTTTTCATTTCTATTTTTATTTTTCATATTTATTTTTTTTCTTTATTTTGTTCCTTCTATTTCGTATGTTTAATATTTTGTCTTATTGCTTTCTTGCAAGCTGACCAAACCCCATCGGGACTTAGCCCCTCCTTTGAAATTTCGACAGATATCTTTAGCAAATAATTTGAGGGGTATATTGTTCCCTCAATGGGAAAAAAGTTTTCTATTAAAAGTGATAAGGAAGTGGGAAAAATATGACTACCGGGGTTTTAAAAAAAATAAAAAATAAAAACATGAGCTTGGACAGGAGCATGAACACACATAAACATGAATATACGTAAACATGAACATACATAAACATGAACATACATAAACATGAACATACGTAAACATGAACATACGGAAACATGAACATACGTAAACATGAACATACGGAAACATGAACATACGTAAACATGAACATACGGAAACATGAATATACGTAAACATGAACATACGTAAACATGAACATACGGAAACATGAACATACGTAAACATGAACATATGGAAACATGAACATACGTAAACATGAACATATGGAAACATGAACATACGGAAACATGAACATATGGAAACATGAATATACGTAAACATGAATATACGTAAACATGAACATATGCATAAACAAATGGAGGGAAAAAACATGCGAACGGGGAAAGGCTCATATGTTTAATAACTTAAAGATTTTTCCGAAAAGTCATATTCTGGTGGCACAGTTTTAGTGATCTCTTTATTTTTAAAAGGGTGTCTATGAATTTTAAATTTTTTAAGTTCGTCAGTGGTCAGCTTTAATAGATACATTTTTGATGTTATAAGATAATCACAGGAGTCTAAGGGTGGAAGAAATGTCGTTTTTGCATCATTTAAAAAATGGAGAAAATAAGCATTCGTTGCACGTCCATGTTCGGGGTCATATAGACTGGAATACGCATGTACACATATACATGCACATATGCATATACATACATACGTACATATATACATATACATACATATACACATATATATATACATACATATACACATATATATATATACATACATATACACATATATATATACATACATATACATATACACATATATATATATATATGTATTTTTTTTTTTTTCCTGCATTGTTGCATTCCTTGCCTTTTTCTTTCATTCCTGTCCTGTTCAGATGAATTTCCACATTTTCATTCACCGCATTTGTTTCTTCTCTTTTAAATAGAAGTATTTGTAAGTTTTCTTAAGCATTTTCCCAAAATTGGTAAAATGGGAAATATATGAGTTGCTTTCTTTTTACATGAGTGCGCAAACACATACATACATACATACACATGTACACGTGCAGGTGCAGGTGCGTACTTTAATACTTGCGTACGACTGCCTATGCAACAGACGGAAAGGGAAAGTATTACTCGCAGGTATCAGTGATGTTAAGAAAAATTCCTTTGCAGTTTTTTTGGTGTTGAACTTTAAAATTATATCTATTTCAAACTTTTTGACGGTGCTTTTTCTTGTGTGCACCTTTGAAGAAAGAGAAATATATTTTTACGTTTTTAAAGTTCCAGTATACTACTAATTTAAAGATATGTACTCTTTATTTGGTGTAGTTTGGTGTGACGAAATGTATATATATATATATATATATATATTTATTTATATATTTATTATTTTTTTTTCTTATTGTTCATTAATATTTTACCCTTTTCACGTCTTTGAAGGTGAAAACAAAATTGTCATCATAGATGGAAATAACATTTTTAATAAAATGTATGTACAGGTAGGCGCATAAAAATAGGAGTTTCATTTTAGGAAGTAATATATTTTTTTTTTTTTTTCTATTTCTATTTCTATTTCGAGAGTATTCTACTGTATGAAAAAAACAAGGCCGTACGTTTTGTGCATATATATATATATTACTACTACCTTGTGTACACGTGTATTTTCATTTAAACAAGTTTAAACTTGTTTAAGCTGTTCGGTTGAGCTAAAGTGAAAAATGAAGATGCCTCACGCGTTACTACTACAGGCATAATAGAGCAACACGTGCTTTTATTCCTATATACGTCTTTTAGTTCGTATTTACCCTTTTTATATTTATTTCTATTTATTCGTTTTTACGCCTTTTCCTTTTTCTTTTTTTTTTTTTTTCTTATTTAAATAGTCAGATAGACGATAACTTTTAATATTATACAAATGAGGCTCCATTTGAAGTTACGTAAAAAAATATAATGAATACATGTTTCTACAAGGCATTTGGAGAATATGACATGTAATAAGGACAGTGCATATTATGAATATTTTACCTAATTTTCATATTGTATAATTTTTATTTTGTATAATTTTCATTTTGTATAATTTTTATTTTGCATTTTTCATTTTGCATTTTTCATTTTTCACTTTTCATTTTTCATTTTCACTTTTCATTTTTCATTTTCACTTTTCATTTTTCATTTTCACTTTTCACTTTTTATTTTTCATTTTCACTTTTCATTTTTCACTTTCCATTTTGCACTTCTTTCAGTGTGCAGTATGAGGTGTTAATAACTGTTTCCTTCTCGCACATTCAAGAAAAAAAAAAAAAAAATTTTAAGTTCAAAGAATAGATTATCCTTGTATTTTTACATTTTTATTCGAATCATAGACAATAGTATGCAAAAGATATGCAATAAGGCATGCGAATAAAGAGAAATTAAAATGAAATTAAATTGAAATTAAAATGAAATTAAATTGAAATTAAAATGAAATTAAATTGAAATTAAAATGAAATTAAATTGAAATTAAAATGAAATTAAATTGAAATTAAAATGAAATTAAATTGAAATTAAATTGAAATTAAATTGAAATTAAAATGAAATTAAGATGAAATTAAAATGAAATTAAGATGAAATTAGATGGAAATTAAAATGAAATTAAATTGAAATTAAAATGAAATTAAAATGAAAGCAAAATGAAATTAAATTGAAATTAAAATGAAAGCAAAATGAAAGTACAATAAAAATAATTTTACCCATTAATGCATGCGCCTTACTATGAAGGTAGCTCACATATGAGCACACATATGTATATAAACACAGACTGCATATATTCCCATTCCAGCTAAAAAAGGAAGGGGATTATATAACAGCCCCCAAGTATAAAGAATAAAAGTCGCTTTATTATTTTTAGCATTTAAATGTGTTGTTGTAGGATTTTCTTTTTCAACCAAGTTAAAGAAACTATGATTAAGGACTTCTGTAAATATTTTCAATGAGGGACTACTAGTGCCAAAACTATGCGTACAAAAGAATATACATATATTATGTAGTATATGTATGTATGCATTTATAAGGGCGTAAAAAGCACCAAACCTTTGTCATTCCCTTTTCAAGGAATTTTTTTTTTTTTTTTTTCGAGCTCATCGAACATTTGCATACACAATAGGAGCAAAATTCGGAATAAAAATTTTTCAAATTTTTTTGTACTTTTTTAAAGAAGGTGTGAGTGAAGAAGCGCATACACCTTTGCCTTTAAGTGCTTTTGAATTGTTTCGTCGCTTCAGTTCTTTTTGTTCGTTTTGTTCGTTTTGTTCCTTTTAGTTATTTTGTTATTCATTCATTTTATTATTGTGTTATTCATATATTTTATTATTTTGTTATTTTGCATTTTTAATATTGCGCGCTTGAGCGGCACTTTGGAGTGAGGATTGTTTTATTTTTTTGTTCCCTTAAATTTGCGGAAAAAGGGAATACCTACTCGGGAATGAGGATAGGTGTGTTCGGTCATATATACATATACACATACGTATACATATAAACACGTACGTACATACACAAACACGTACGTACATACATAAACACGTACATACACACATACTTATACCCGTTCTTAACGCGCGCAGTGGTCTTCTGTTTAACATCATATGCGCATATATTTGTATGGCTCTGTGCGTAGGCTTAAAGGATCCTATAGGTATATATGAAAAGCCATCCTAGTGTACGGGAAAAAATATACGCGAAATTATTTTTAAGAAGGAAAGGGGAGGGAATAGAAGAGGAGGAATGTGTAGACATTAACAGGGTGGTAGATAAAAATATTGAGCAACTAAACTGTAGTTTGAATGAAAAAGAAGTAATTCAAAAAAAGTGGATAAATATATTAAAAAGAAATGCAAATAAATATGGCAAGGTTTCTGAAGGAAATAAAATAAAAATATATAATGATGGATTTTCTGCATTTAATAATATTTTAAAATGTATTGATAAAAGTAAAAAGAGGGTATGGTTTGAAACATATATATTTGATGACTCCAAGTTAGCTGAAAAAGTTGTTAATAGTTTATGTAATGCATCAAGAAGAGGATGTGATGTGATTTTATTGGTTGATTATATAGGAAGTATAAAAATGAAAAACAAATGGATAAAGAAATTGAGGGAGAATAATGTTCATGTTATATTCTTTAATACCTTTTTAAATTCCTTTTTAAATATGCTACCTATATTTTTTCGTGATCATCGGAAAATTCTTATAGTTGATAATGCTGCTTATTGTGGTTCAATGAACGTTTCAGAGAATGTTATTCCGGATGATATCTTTTCTGTTTGCGACAACGAGGAACAGCAGAATGGAGAGGAAGATGTTGCACAACGGATGCAACTGCATGAGAAGGGAAGAGACAAGGATAACAATAGCGAAGGTAATGGTAGAAGTAATGGTAGAAATATAAGGAGATGCCTCGAATACTACGACTTGCATATAAAGTTGAAGGGTCCTGCAGTGAAGGACTTAGCAGATGTGTTTATAGACTCTCTAAGGATGTCCAATACATCAATTACTCGGAGTCCTATTGAAAAACAGAAAAAATATGTAAATGATGAAGATGAACCATGTTATGTACAAATACTAGAGTCGAATGTCCTTAGAAAAGTAAAGTCTATACAAGGTACATTTGATTATGTTTTGAGAAATGGAGCATCCAATAATATTTATATTACAACTAGTTACTTTCTACCCCCAGGGTTTTTGAGAAGAGCTTTATATTCCTGTTTGCACAATGGGGTACATATATCGTTTCTTTTTTCGGGTAATTCGGATATACTAGGTGATGTACCAGCAACGTATTACATAATAAAGAAACTGCTCAAAAAATTTCATAAACTGGAAAATGCAGAGGGAGATATGGCACACACGGGGGATAACAAATGTGGTAAGGGAAACTGCAACTACAGCTGCAACTACAACTACAACTGCAACTGCAACTGCAACTGCAACTGCAACTACAACTGCAACTACAACTGCAACTACAACTGCAACTGCAAATATAACTGTAACAGGAAAGACTGCGAGAATTTCAACCACGATAGGAATAAAAAACTGACAAATTATGTTCTACATATACATAAAAATATGCACTTTGAGAATTTTATAAAATATGTAAAAAAAAAAAAAAAATTGGGTGAACATATATTCTTAAGGAACAAAAAAAAAGGGACTAGCCAATTTTTTTTTTTTCAAAATAAACATTGCCACGCAAAGAACTTAGTAGTTGACAATTTGTGGTGTGCTACTGGATCCTTTAACTGGGACCGATTTTCCTCAAGACGAAATTTAGAAGTTATGGTTTCCATTTTTGATAAAAAAATTTGTGATAAATTTATTAATGAACATAAAACAAAAGTTAGAGAAAACAGTATTGAAATTACTCTATCACATATACTCAATCGGAATATTTTTCAAATTCTGTTTAGCTTTTGTGCTTATCATTTAGGCAAATTGTCAGGGAAAAATATTTTTGATGGACTTTCTAACAACAGCAAAAAAACTGTCCTACGAAAAGCCATCATCAACAAGTACTTAACTGACAACTGCATTGAGAACGTTTCACTAAGTATGATGTGGGGATTTTAGAACACTTGTCATTAGGAAGAAAGGGAACGGGAAAGGGAAAGAGAACTGGAAGCATTCTATTGTACTGTATTACAATGTACTGTATGATATGGAGGTGTGCAGTACACGTAGCACTACTTCCCGACCGGAAAAGGGTGCTGCATATAGCACATGGATTTCTTTTGGACCTGTAACAAAATATGGCTTACTTACTTTTCCCAAGAATGCCACTTTTAAAAATTGCTTAAATTGTCAATAAAGATAGGGTATAATTGAATGGAAATTTTTAATTGACGAATAACAAAAAAGGTAAAGTTAAAAACTGGAAGCAGTCAAATGGATGAAACAGTTAATGAGAGGGGTATATAATTCAGTGCGACAAAAACAAAACAAAATAGTGTTAAGCAAAACAGAGTACACGTTAAAAAACTGTAAAAACAGGAGCACACGCGCATGCGTATGGTGCGTGCAAAAAAAGGTTCAAGCAAATGTACAGACATATAAACCACCATTATAAAGTTAATAAATCTTACGAGTTTACACTTTTTGCAAGGGTCATTAAATCAGTCCGCAATCGAATATTTTCAATTAATGTTTCCTCCATTATTTTTTTCATCTCATCGTACGTTAGTTTATTGTTAAAGATGCTGAACCGGTTGTCTAACCTGAGGAGGGAGAAAAAAGGTAAAAAAATTATAAAAAATAAAATGATAGAATGAAAAAAGAAAAAATAAACTAGTAGAATGAAAAAAGAAAAAATAAAATAGTAGAATAAAAAAAGAAAAAATAAAATAGTAGAATGAAAAAAGAAAAAATAAAATAGTAGAATGAAAAAAGAAAAAATAAAATAGTAGAATGAAAAAAGAAAAAATAAAATAGTAGAATGAAAAAAGAAAAAATAAAATAGTAGAATAAAAAAAGAAAAAAAGTAGACATAATGAACACATGCATAAGCATAGACAAGAGTAAACAACTGAGCACTTCGAGATGAGTGCACGATGGACCGATACGAGTTAATTATGAAACGTAAACCTAATTATAATGTGCAGCGGACAACGGCATGTTGTGTGCATATGTATATATATATATATATATGTTTGTATGCATGTATGTATGTTCCCTTTGCGTGTATGCAATGGCTAGCACAGGACGCCTACCGAAAGTGTTCTTCCGACAGCGCGTGTTTCTTTATCAAATGGGAAATGATTTTGCTCTTCCTATTTACATCTTCTTGTAGTAAGAGTTGATCTTCTTTAAGTTTTTCAATTTCTTGTGAAAGAAAAATTATTTCGTTCAAAAGATCATGTATTTTTAATGATGATGCATCATCACGTGGAGGTTTCTTATCATAACTGATAAAATTATCATCAGGATTGTTCATATTTCTAAATTTTTCTAAAATAATACGATATTTCTTATGGATTATTTCATTTTGTGTAATTTCACGTAATAGTAATTTTTGGGTTTCCCGCAGTCGCTCATTGGTGTTACTCTGCTTCTTCAATGAAAGAGATTTACATTCTTGTAAAAGTAGTTTATAATAATTAATTTTGTTAACAAGTTCTTCCTTATGAAGGTTGTCATAGTCTGATAGATTAGAGTTCATGTGATTAGCTTTTTTCGATATATTATTATTAGCATTTTTGGTGGGAAGGGGGGCCTTCTTTGTTATGCATTCATCATCACTGTTGACAATTACCATTTCGTTTGTTTTGCATATGGTTGGACTCCTTTCCTTTACATCGTCTTTTAGTGAACACTCCTGTGTAGTTCGAAGATTAGTTCTTCGATTGTTGTTCCTAAAGCTGCTGCTGCTTAACTTGGTGTACTGCTCACACGTACATCCCTTGCTCAAAGGTTGGGCGTAATTTGGGGTAGCATCCCTTAGTTTATATAACTCTATTAGTATATTAGGGGTTTTCCCCTTCGTCGTATTCAACTTGGTCGACTTCCACATGGACGACCTCCACTTGGTTACCCCCCACTTTAACATTCCTTTCTGCATCCGATTGCTTCTATAACTGCGCAGAAACACCTTAAAATGGTTTGTAAGTTTTTTCTCCTTTTTTCTTACGTCATGCAATACAGTTTTGTGCATATAAACATCTTGCTTTGTAAGCTGCAAACGTTCGAAGTATATATTTACTTTATCTTCAAGTACTTTTATTTCTTTTTTTAATTCTGTACACGTGCATGTTTGTTTCCTTAAGGTATCCTCTAAGCATCTTATATAACATTTTAATTCAAAATTTTTTTTCATATGTATTATTTTGTCTTCCAACATATTGTGCATGTTTTGTTTTTCTACTTGTAATCTTCTTATATCCTTATCCATAGAATTAATTTTTTCATTTAAGTAATTTGCCTGGTCACATATATCCATATCATTCTTTATACATGAGAACTGTTTTGATAGTTGTAGCAGTTGGTTTGTCTGTCTCTCATTTATATCACTTAGCATTTTTTCCTTTTTCTTCAACTCGGCTATTTCACCAACATACTCTTCTTTCAACATGTTTAAGTAGTTCAAGTTATTTGCATCTCTGTTGCAGTATATTAGTATACGAAAGAGTTCTTTCATATCGTTCATCAGTAGCTCGAAGAGCATGCTGGCACATGTGATGCGGTCATCATTCACACGGTTTGCATCATTTGCATCATTTACGTCGGTTACACGATCTACTTCTTTTACATCATTCACTTTTTTCACACGATTTACTTCCTTCACACCGCTCGCATCGCTTGCATCGTTCCTGGCGGATCCACGTCCACGCTGCTTCCTCAACGCTACTATCGTTTCTGCTATATGGTTATATTTATCATTAACTAAGTTATAACTTACATTATTTATTATTTTTTCTTGAAATTCTGCTAAAAACATTTCACCAAGGAAGAATTCTGTTACAACTGCTGCATCTTTTTTCTCTTTTGTTTTGATTTCTTCCTTTCCTTCTAATTCCTTCATATTATTTCCTTCACACGCTTCGTATTCATCCCAATTCGAAATTGATATGACATTGTTCATGTGGACGTTCTTTTGAGTTATTTTCCTCTCCGATGTATTTGTTTTTTCAGGTAAGTTTTCTACAATTGCGTTGCACCGGTTGAAGCGATTGCTCCTACCACTGCTGCCAATTTTATCACTGTCTCTACTTCCTTGTTTACTATACTTGTTACACTCATTATTCTCATTATTCTCATTATTCTCATTATTCTCATTATTCTCATTATTCTCATTATTCTCATTATTCTCATTATTCTCATTATTCTCATTATACTCATTATTCTCATTATTCTCATTATTCTCATTATACTCATTATTCTCATTATTCTCATTATTCTCATTATTCTCATTATTCTCATTATTCTCATTATACTCATTATTCTCATTATACTCATTATTCTCATTATACTCATTATTCTCATTATTCTCATTATACTCATTATTCTCATTATTCTCATTATTCTCATTATTCTCATTATACTCATTATTCTCATTATTCTCATTAGTCCCACTGGATGGAATTACTGCACTTCTTTTCTCTTCTTCCCTTTTGTGCATTCCCACCCCACTGCTTATTTCTCTTGTGCTACCTACCCCTTCTCGTTCAGTACGACTGTATTTACAAGCCTTTCTTGTGTCGTTACAAGTATTGCTTACTTGTTTTCCTGGTTCATTATTTTCTTCTTTTTCCTGTACACATTCATGATTCTGTACTTGATCTGTTCTTTCCTTCTTTGTTTCTCTTTCAAAGCACGTTTCATTGTTGTATTCGCTTAGGGTACATTTGACATTACTGTTGTGCATCTTATATTTGGATCTGCTATTACCTTTGGACGTGTGCTTAGTCTTTGCTTTCTTATTATTACGGTCATACTCACACCATGCATTGCTATCATCTGTGTTGACATTGCATTCATTATCACAGCATACACTGCCATTGCTTCCACGACAATGCTGATTCTTACTCCACTTTTCTTCATTTTTTAGCTCCTCGTATAAAATTTTTTCTTGAATGAACTCCCTTTTTTCCACATGCACTTCATCCCACTTTGTTAGTTTATTTTTTGAGTATGACAAATCTATATCTGACCCTGAGTTATAACTCATATTTTTCTTTTCTTCTAATATGAACGAATCATTTTTTTGGTTCCTTAGTAGTAGTTTACTGTTTAGTTGATCCAAAATTTTCTTCTTTGCTTGGTCTATGTCAAGTAAAAATTTAAGCATAACGTGCGCGTATGTCTACGTGGGAAATGGGAGGAGGTGGAAGAGGGGAATGGTTACCTGAACTTGTGCTACACGTACATACGCGCACATACACGTACACATGCATAGAAACACACACACATATATATACATATATATATATATATATATATTCATATGCACATATATATTTAAACTCCCGCATGTACAAGGTACTTGCAAAGGTACACACACACACGTACAGGTGCATACATTTATATATACAAGTACGTATACATATGTAAGTACATGTGCATGCTTATCCTTTTTTAGAGGAAAAAGGCAAAGAGAATAATATTTCATACGGTATATCATTTGAAAGAAAGATAAAACATCATCATTGTGTCAAAAAAAAAAAAAAAAATGCGACGCAAGAAATTTTTAATTTTTTAAAATTAACAAAATAGCGTTTAATGAAAGGTTCAAAAAGGGTTAATGTAATATAACTTTCAGAAAGTGGGGGGGGGAGGAAAAATAAAATAAAATAAAAAAAAATAAAATAAAAATAAAATAAAATAAAAATAAAATAATATAAAATAAAAATAATATAAAATAAAAATAAAAATAAAATAAAATAATACTCTTCCTAATTTTACTTATTAATAATACCTACAGATTTTTTTAATTACTCAAAAAAAAAAAAAAAAATTATTCTTCTAAGAATAAAAGAGAAGTAGATAGAGAAAGTGTAAATGAGAAGGCGAATGAGTATGAGAATGAATACGAATATGAAGAGTTAAAACGAACAGGGAGAGAAGAATATTCCCTCAACGTTGATAATACACATCAACATTATCGACATAGTGGAAATTAAATTTATAACACAACTTAGCAGATTGTTCGGATTAAGCTAAATTTAAAAGTATAATACCACAAAAAAGAATTTTTTTTTTTTTTCTTTTTTTTACATAGTATGCGCTCTTAAATGATTTAGAGTGTTTTAATGCAATGGTGAAGTAGTCATGTCAAGTGAACAAATTACCATAGTGTCAATGAACCAATGTGGCACTGTACCATTTTGACGTTTTGCTAATTTAGGAGAGCAATTGGAAAGAATAAAGATTGAGCAAACACGAGAAAAACTAAATTCTTGGAAGATTTCGTCTTCCTCCCCCCATCCCCGGCTTTCGTTCGTATTAATATTAGTTTTTGGAGAAATTTTTTTTTTTTTTTAAATTGTTTTTTCTGTTCTTCTATCGTGATATATTTTTTTTTATACCGTTTCGTGAAAAACATCTCGTATTGTTTATGAGTGTAAAATGTCTAAAAGTAGAATAAAGAAAATTTTAATATGTACCTTTTTTCCATTTATATGAAAACCAAAGAATGCGTTATTGGCTCGTTTATATAGTATGTATATATTTCATTTAAAGCATGTAAGAGGGTATGTGTAACGGTTAGACAAAATGTGGATGTTGCACTAAAATGAGATATTCAAAAAGGTCTAAAAAGGTAAGAAGATGACAAGTTAAAATATCAAAAAATTAAAAATTAAAAATTAAATATTAAAAATTAAATATTAAAAATTAAATATTAAAAATTAAAAATTAAGTATTAAAAATTAAAAATTAAAAATTAAGTATTAAAAATTAAAAATTAAAAATTAAATATTAAAAATTAAAAATTAAATATTAAAAAGCTAAATAATTTAATAATTAATTAATTAATCAGTTAATTATATAATTAAATTATCAAATAATCCAGAAAACTTGAAGAAAGAAGGGCGCACCCCCTCCCCATTTTGTATTTTCTTAAAACTTGCACTTGATCAAAATGTAGATTATGCTTGAACAGAAGAAGGATAATATGGTTATAGGACACTCGTAAAAATGAGAAAAAGAGATTCATTCAAATTTTCTAATAAATGCAAAGTGTAACTTGAATCTGTTTCTTATATCATTTTATTCTTTTTTTTTTTTGCTTTTATTTGCTCTATTTTTCATTTGGTTAAATACTGTTTGCACACACAGCGTCCAAAGGAGTACTGGGAAAAAAGGGGGAACTGTCGAAAATTAGTAAAATGCTCATATAACAAGGAATGGACTATGATGCAGTAGGATCTCCTAGTTCCTTTGCATTACTTGCATCCACGTATTTTATAGGAGTGTTTCCTATATACACGCCAGAGTATTTCACTATTTTATTATTTTCCGTTTGTTCGTTTATATGTGCTGTGAAGCTTAATAGTCTTGCAAGAAAATAGAGCGGTGGTAAGTATTCTAGTGAGATGTCTAGTAGGTGGAATGTTAGAAGAGTATAATAATAGCTAGATGCATATTTTTTTTTATTTTTTAAAAAAAAGTTTTCAATATCTATAAAATGAGTTAATATATCTACATTAGCCTGAGAAGTCATCCTACAATAATTTTCTAAATATTTTTTTAAAATTGCATTTTTTTTAAAAAAAAATTTATTATTATAAAAAAATAAATTCATGTTACTAATCTGCGATAAAATCTTATCCTTTTCGTACTCTGCTTTATCCTTAGAGGGTAACTTTACACTCAACAAGGAACGAAATGCTGTGTGTAAATCTATTTTTTTAAAAGTGTCTATGTAAAATGTAACAGCGTATAGAAATATATTAAAGTGGTTATCTTTGCTCACATTATATAGCATTCTTAATAAAAAAGTTTTTTCATTAATGCCATTTTCACATATCAGCATTAACAAAATGGTAAGAACTTTTGTTTTTTCCTTTTTCATTGAGTCGTATAACTCTAATGAAGTTTTTTTCACGTGCTTAATCTCTCTCTGTCCACTTTTCATCTTCCCCTTTTCTTTATCGTATGCATCTTTTTCTGTGCCATTTTTTGAAATCCCTTTCTCATTATTTGCGAAATTTTCAATAATAAAAGAACACAAGCTCTCAACTTTTATATTAGAAATATTTGAAGAAGTCCATTTTTTAGAATTAAACAAGTATATTAATTTTAAAGAGTATGCTAAAATTTCATAATAGCCCAAATTTATATCATTGTTATATTCATTTTGTAAAGATAATATAAGTAGACATACTCTTATTAATTCAAGAGGGTTAGAGCATTGTAAATTTTCCATTATTTTACATACTTTTTTCTCTTCATAAGAGTGAAAAGCATTTTCAAAATAACATTTCCTTTCATATAATTCCTTTGATGTTGGCAATCTTTTATATAGAAAAAGAAAAATTATTTCGTCGAACGTAGCATATTCACACAACTCATGTATGTTCAATCCTCTGTAAAAAATACCTAATATTTATTGAAGCAATTTCATACATATGTTTATGTATTTATTGTTGTAGAGAAACTGTATTTACGCTGCAGAAAAATGTCTGCTTTTAATGCGCTCAAGTGTACACATAAGGATTTATTGATCGTACGGAAAAATACATATTTGCATAAACGGGCATGCATTATGGTGTACAGGATGCAGGACTCTCTACATACATTTTTTAGCAGTGAACCTAAGTCGCTCTGTCGAACTGAATCTACATCCATATCTCTTAATCCTTCTTTCATTTTTTAATAACCTTTGAGCTCAAAGAAAATTTCCGTTTCTAGCAAAATATGAGGAAGCGTTTGCTCGCACCATCCTTTTATTTTCTCTCTTTTATTATTATTACAAAAATACCTTTTTTCAAAAAAAAAAATATTTTTTAAAAAAGCAAAATTTTTCACATGTAAAAAAGTAAATTTTCTTTTTATGTTATTCATCGTACAAGGGGGAAGGTGAAAAAAAAAAAAAAAAAAAAGGAAAAAATAAATTTAATGCTTGACAAAAATAAAAACATGTAAAATAAAAAGACTACTATATATAATATTTCATAAACGCACATGAGTCATTTCAAAAATTTTGAGATTAAGAAATACTGCTTGCACTTTAGTTCCATTTTCAAACTATATATAACCTATAAAAAACGCAGTAAATAAATTACAAATGGGACGGTGGGAAATTGGCAAAACATATGCACCCAATAAACAATAAATGCGATAGCGCAGTTGAGTATGCATTATGTATACATGTTGTTCGTACGTGTGTATCCACGTATGCACGCACGTATATATATACGCACATATACATACATACATATATACATACATACATACGTATATACATACATTTATACATACGTATATACATACATTTATACATACATTTATACATACATTTATACATAAACATATGCATAATTAAAATTTTTTAATCGCTTAATTTTTAATTCTCATTTCTGAACTTTCAACTGCGAGTAAAAGCTGCATCTCTCAACTTTTAAATGCCTTCGAAGAAAAAAAAAATTAATAATTTGTGATAGATTTGATTAATTTTTTTTTTTTTTTTTACCTTTTAAAACTGCCTTGTATAACATCCTTTTTCTTTTTCTTTTTCTTTTTCTTTTTCTTTTTCTTTTTCTTTTTCTTTTTCTTTTTCTTTTTCTTTTTCTTTTTCTTTTTCTTTTTCTTTTTCTTTTTCTTTTTCTTTTTCTTTTTCTTTTTCTTTTTCTTTTTCTTTTTCTTTTTCTTTTTCTTTTTCTTTTTCTTTTTCTTTTTCTTTTTCTTTTTCTTTTTCTTTTTCTTTTTCTTTTTTCTTTTTTCTTTTTTTTGCGTAGTATATAACATTCATCATTTGCTTCTTACCTCATTAATTCTAAAAATTAAAATGCAAAGAATTCGACAAAATTGCGTTATGAGAATAATGTATGTATACACGTATATATATATATATATATATGTATATGTATATGTGTGAATATATTTATATGAATGTTTATATGTGTGCTCTCATATGTAATTACAAAAGGGCGACAGTTCTGAACAGTTCAGGTGCATTTTTTTAAAGCACTGTGAGAAATTAAACGCGTTTTAAATCTTTTTGCAAAGATAAAAGTTTATACTTCTATGTAGTATGGAAATTAGCCAAAACGTATATAACTGTGTGAAAACCTTTTAAACGCGTATAAATTTGTTTTGAATTAATTGTTGTACATAATATATTTGTCATATGCAAGTGTAAGTTGCTTTCTACTTACAACTTGTTTAGTTCATCAACAATTTCACATTTTAAAGAAAACAATTACTTGTTTTGCACATAAATAAATAAATATATATATATATATATATATATATATATATACACATATATGTACGTATACGTATATATATATACGTTTGCATCTTTAGGTAATTTTTATTATTCCTTTTAAAATAATAGCCTTTTTACTATTTTTGTTGTAAAATATGAGAGAAGTTCTTATGTAATTATTCCGTACAAAAAAAAAAAAAAAAAAAAAAAAAAACTGATTACATAAGTTATTATATACATACAATTGTGCGTTTGAATACCCAAAAGAGAAATAAATCCTTTTTTTAGTTTCTTCTTGTATGTTTTTTAAAATTATACATAAGATTGTAACAACTATTTGACAAAATTTTATTTGTTTTGCTTTCTATTTTTAAAAGAACAAAACAAAAAGAAACATAGTTTATTTTTTTTTTTTATGTAATTTAGGTTTTTATTTATATACATATATTTATTTTATGAACACGTCATACTTTTTTATTTAACTTTTAAGATTTGATAGGTGTTGTTAATATATTAATTATTAATAAATATATAAAGAAGAAAACTTTTTTTTTCCTTTTTTTTTTTTTTTTTTTTTTTTTTTTTTTTTTTGGCTTTATTTAAAAATTGAGTAGATCGCAGCTTTACATATATATAATATATATATACATACACACACGCACGTATATATATATGTTTGTGCTTATATATTTATATTCATAATTTTAAGATTTAATTTAAAATACTTTTTCACTTCTCCATTTGCGCATTAGCAATTTTAATTTGATTGGTTTTTGTAATTACAAAAAATTACGACTCGTTCCTACTTTTTTAGGAAGATCGAAGGTGTATGAAAAGTTATTTGGGGAGTTTATGTTAAAAAAGAGCTAGATTAAGAAACAATTTGTACACTTATATACGTGTTTATTTAGGCATATAAATAATAAATTCGTTTATATATATATATATCCATATAAATTTTTATATGCACAGACACACACACACACACACACACACACACATACATACATATATACATACATACACGTTTATAAATAGATACAGCATTTCCAACATTTTCATCCGCGTAACATAATACTAATAATTTTTTGTCAGAAAAATGGATTTACTTTTAGCTAAAGCAATTTGCATATTTGCGTTTGTTTCAGTTGCAACATTCGGATGTTCTATACCATATTTGATAGGATTGTTTGGACAGAAACAAAATATTGAACATGAAAAAAAAGTAAAAAATATCCTTTCTAATTTGAATTGTTTTGGTTCTGGTTTTATTTTTTCAATTGTTATGTTCCATTTGTTACCAGAAACAATCATGATTGTAAGTTCACATAAGGACATCGTTATTTTTAACACATCTGATGCTGATATGAAAACACTCTATATCTTTTTTTTCGTATTTATTGGTTTCTGTGTGCAATTAGCATTAGAATATGTTCTACCAGTTGATAGTAATTATTGCTGTGTTGCTAATGATGACGTGAAGTCCATGTTGAATGATAATTTTTCCAAGTAAAATTTGAACAAGTAGAATATTCCTTGAGGAGATATACATGCGCAAAGATGAATATAATGCATTTATTTTTTTCTTAGCTATTTATAGTTTTTCCAAATTCACGTGAATTGTTTATAGTTTTTCTTAATTTATGTGAACTGCTCATAATTTTTCACATTTTTACCTCAACTGTTCATAATTTTGTATTAATTTTTTTTTTTTTTTTTTTTTTTTTTTTGTGATTATGTGCCTTTTTCAATTTGCCTTTTTAATTCCATTGTGTATTTAATTATTTTATTGTAGAACGTTAGTAAAGGGTAAAAAGGATTCCATTAATATCGATATGCATAGTGTGGTAAGAAAACACCTACATATTTTCGTTATTTTTTTATATTATCAGGTGCACTATGCTACTAGAGATATTTGTATATTTCATCTTTTTTCAATGAAATAAATGTTTGTTGCTAATTGTACGTTCATTTATGTTTTGCAATTGAATATGAATAATACCATATTAACTCATTTTCTTCTTTTTTTTTTTTTTTTTTTTTTTTTTTTTGAAGAGTGTCAATGAAGATAAATATCATCATGCATGTGATAGTGAGCATTTCAAGAAAAAACAGAATTTCTCACAATTTTTACACGTCCTAACATTGCAGTCATTTTTCTTAACAGTATCCTTGGCTGTACATTCGTGCAATGAAGGTAAGGATAAAGGAAAGAAAGAGATTAAGTGTAACTACATTGTTACAAGATCACATGGCAGATTGCTCATTTTTATGTAGTGCGTGATATTTTGTGTGTAAGTATGCATGTGTGTATCTATATATACGTAACATGTAATTATTTTTACCCACTTTTCCGCCTTTAGGAATGATCGTAGGAATGTCAGATGACGTGCATTTTGTTTTTATAAATTCGTTTTGTATTTTATCACACAAGTGGATAGCAGGAGTTACTGTGGCTCTTTCACTAAATCAGAACAACATAGTAATTTTTTTTTTTTTCTGAATAGTTATGTATTATGTATGTTGAAGGGTTTTTATTTATTCGTATATACAATTGTATATTTATCTGTATATATAATTGTATATTTATCTGTATATATAATTGTATATTTATCTGTGTATTTAATTGTATATTTATCTGTATATTTAATTGTATATTTATCTTTATATTTAATTGTATATTTATCTGTATATATAATTGTATATTTATCTGTATACTTAATTGTATATTTATCTGTATATTTAATTGTATATTTATCTGTATATTTAATTGTATATTTATCTGTATATATAATTGTATATTTATCTGTATATTTAATTGTATATTTATCTTTATATTTAATTGTATATTTATCTGTATATATAATTGTATATTTATCTGTATATTTATTTGTATATATAATTGTATATTTATCTGTATATTTAATTGTATATTTATCTGTATATTTATCTGTATATTTAATTATATATTTATCTGTATATTTAATTGTATATTTATCTGTTTATTTTTTTATTTGTATTTATTTGTTTATTTGTTTAATTTATTTATTTATTTTATTTATTTATTTTTTTATTTTTTTCATCTTGCACAACTCTTATATGTTTTAATGTTTTCTCGTCATTTGGTTTTCATATTTGACATCATTTTCCCATTCTTGTAGAGCAAAAATCTCAAGACAATATTGTTAGTAATTTTTATATTCTCTTCGCCCCTAGGAATAATATTAGGTCACTTGATACAGTCATCAGGTGGGGACGATAAGCAAATTTGATTTAATTTGATTTGATTTGACTCATTTCAATATGTTTTAATTTAATTTGATTTAGTTTTATTTGATGTAGTTCAAATTAATTTAATTTGACTTCAATTTGTTTAAATTTCGTTTAATTTTAATTTTAATTTTAATTTTAATTTTTTTTTTTTTTTTTTACAACCTGAGAATTTGCATGTTCATTTATTTCCTGCATTTATTTATAGGTGAAAAATTAACATGTATAATCAATGCAATTTCCATTGGATCGTTGCTTTTCATTGGATGTGAGGTAAATTAGCTAAAACGACAACAAAATAGGGGCAGTTTTGTGTGTATAATGAGCACGCTGAAGTACATGTGTGCATATATACATGTGTACAATATACATATGTGCAATATACATATGTGCAATATACATGTGTGCAATATACATGTGTGCAATATACATGTGTGCAATATACATATGTGCATACATACTTATGTGCATACATACTTATGTACATACATACATACATATATATATATATATATATATTGGCTCATTTTTGAGAATTAGTTCGGCTAGTAAATTGATCCCTTATCGTTCAGCACACACACACATATGTGCATGTGCATGATTTTTCTTGTGATTGTTATTATATGTGTTTCCTCCAATTTTCATTTCCATTCTCAGATTTTGCTAAATGAAATAAAGCAGAAGTATAGCAGAAAAGTTAGGCTTACAAAATGGCTCAGCTTTTGTTGTTCGTGCGTAATTGCATTTTTTTTAATTATAGCCACTGTGCGCATTGCTCCACATCATCATCATTAGCTTCATCCATTTTTACCCAAAAAAAGGAATACACACAGGCGAATTTATGTTTATGTTTTGGTATGCATACCTATTTGCACCTGTTAAGGGTTATATATGTGTGCATATATATACGCATGTATACATACATACGAACAAATACATGCACAATGTTTCGTTAATTTCTGTAATATTTATTTTAAATAAATGCAAAGAAAAAAAAACCTTTCCTTTACGGAAATGAGTTACATATTGTTTGCTTATGGAGAATATGTTCTTCATATATATACATATATATATATATATATATATATATGTATTATGCACGTGTAAATTTTTTTAATAAGAATTTTTAAAACGTTTTTAATATTATATATTTGTTTTGGTTTGTTCTTTGTTTTTTAGCTTTATTTTTTAACAACACTTTTTTACTTCATTTTTTTTACAGTTATGTTTTACTGTTATGTTTTACTGTTATGTTTTACTGTTATGTTTTACTGTTTTATTTTACTTTTTTTTTTTTTTTGGAAATTTCTTCAAAATGTTAATAAAAAAAAAAAAACATTCATTTCTCTTTTAATAATAAATGTATATTTGTAAGAAAAGTAGGAGGAAATGGATTTAACAAAATAATTCTCCATTCGAGGGGTGTTTAAAAGGAAGGCTAATGTTTGCCCACCCAACATATATATATATATATACCCTATATATATAGGTATACACAAATGTACATATGCGCACAAACATACAAACGTACACACATATATACATGCATATACGCACATATGTAATACATATTTATCCTTCTGCGCGATGTGCTTTCGCGTGATGTACTTTCCCGAAATGGCGGAGTCCAACTATTTATACGTCTTTGTGGCGTAACTGTATAGCAGGTAATAGATTTGTGTAGATCGCTGCAAAATAAAGGTAAAAACCTTCAATATATTGTTGTTCTCTAGGTACGTATTAGCAATTTTCTTTATGTTTATTTTGTTAATATGATTTAAGTTAATATTTTCAATATTAATTTTATTCACTTTCTGATTGCTAAGCATTGCGTAGGTAAAGTAAATAACACATGTTAAAATTTTCTTTAACACATGTATATCTATTTCAATATTTTCTAAAAACTTCTTTATATTATCTGATGAACATTTTTTATCATTGAAAATGCTATATTCCGAGTTAAACAACTCCGTGGTGATTTCATGGGCATTTTTCTTAAACCCACTTTTATCGTAAATGAATTTATTCAATAAGAAAGAATTCTGTTCATTTGTCCTTTGTTCGCTCGTTATATTTGCATCAGTTTTACTTTCACTCGTTTCACCTTCATTCGTGTTATTCGCGCCAGTCTTATCTGAATCTGTTATGCCTCCCCCTGTTTTATGCTCGTCGGGTTTTTCTTTTATAGTTAAATTGTTCAACAAGAAGTAAATAATGTTGGTTAACTTTTTCATGGCCATAGATACACTTTTCAACATGTGGAAATTCTCAAACTTTATGATATTAATAAAATAAAAACAAGTGTTCATAAAAACTTTTAGTACTATTTTAATATATTCATAATATTTCGTTTTTGATTGTTGTACATATTCGTCATATAAACCTATATCATATTCAATTATATCTAGGCACAAATTAATGCAATGAAATTTTATGGAATATTTTGGAATAATATTTTGTAATATTCGGTGAGTTCGTATATTTTTTTTCCTTTTTTCAAGCATTGAATTATTTAAATTTTTATTGAGTAAATCATTTTCATCTTTTAAACTTATATCATATATTACAAATATAGACAATATGTTTAGTAAATCTTTAATATACTGAAGGATGTATATATGCTCTTTTATTATGTTACAAATATTTAACGATATTTCATCAAAATCAAAACTTAACGAATTGTCTAAAAAGAACCCTTCCTCCTCCTTCATAAATCTATTATAATATTCACATGAACTATCATGATAATTGCCCAAATGATAATTTCCTAATTTATCCATGTTATTACTATCGTTATATAATAATGCATTGTTAATTTTGGATGTGTACTCACCATATTTAGTCATTTTACCTACATGTATCTCTTCCCCTTCCTCCAACTGGTCATCGTTGTAATTTCTCTCTTCCACCTGCTCATTGATTCGTTCCCTCCTTCCGTTAATTCTTCCTCGTCTTGCTTCTTCCTCCTCGCTATGGTTGTAATATAAGCGTTGCTCAAGGTGGTGATAATTATGAGGGTAGCTGTTCTGTTCATCGTTGTGTTTGCATTCGTGTTCGTCGTTGTCTTCCTCTTCGTCTTCGTCGTTGCCATCTTCATATTCATCATCATCTTCGTCGTCGTCCTCCTCGTTGTCCAATTCCAATACACTTTCGAGGGATTGTTCCTGCTGCTTAAGCTTTGCTCTTCTTGACTGCTTTTTTTTTTTTTTTTTTTTCGTGGTCCTTTTGCGTGTTTCTATAATTTTCAACTTCTTTAAAGTCAAATAGTTCTGATGAATGTACAGTAAATAGTTTTTATATAATCTCAATAAGTAGTAGGTGCATGTGTAAATTATATCAAGGTTGACCAGGTTAATGTTTGCATGGTTTATATGTTCTTCCGTTGTTCTTTTGTCTTCATGATGTACATCTTTGTTTATATTAACGAAAAGATTATTCTTCTTCTCGTTCTTTTGATTCCTACTACTGTACCGCTCAAGGTATATATTCGCGTTTTTCTCCTCAATGCCACTGCTGTTACTGTTATCTCCTCTGTTATTATTAGAATTGCCACTCTCATTTGTTTTCATATTAACACATCCACTATTATTTCTGTTACTATTAACACTACCACCCCTATCACCGCAACCACTGCTGCCGCTTCTACATCCACCGCTTTTCTTTTCCCTTGTAAAGTTACATGTAGAGGAGTAGCACAAGCACTTGTACACTAGCGTGTGGTTATATGTGGTGAAATTATTAACTTCGTGTATTATTTCGTTTGACTTCATAAGGTAGTTATTTACGATCAAGTTATTAACAAAGATGTTAACATTTTTATTAATCCATTTGCCTATTATTTTAAATAAATATAATCCCTTCTTGTCAACTACTTTTAATATGACTGTTATGTAAGAAATAATAAGCATTGGAAGAGGTATATATATATTTTTATTTTCTAAAAAGTTCGTAGGAAATGTTAAAAAAGATATACTAGTCGATAAATAATTGAATTTAAATTCATATAAATTATCAAATATATTACTTTTTAAAAATAAACTAAACAAATCTTCCTTTGAAACAAATTCGTTAATATATGTTGTATCACATAAAGAACTAAGTAAAAAACAAGTATGTAACATCTTATTTTCATTTTGCTTCTCTATATTTCTATTAAATATAAACAAATTACCCTTAATTAAATTCTTTATATTATTTTCATCAATCTTTATGTTTATTTCATATATCCCTATTTTGTTAAGTAAAAAGATCAACAAATTGATGCTTAACAAGTTCAGGTCATTTCTGTTGTACAGGAAATTAAAGCAATACACTTCTTCATATATATTTAAGCTTTTGTTATTCAGATGAATTTTGTTATTAAGGTTATTCTTAAAATTGACATTTACAATTTTGTTCATGCTTCCGTTATAGTTGTAATCAAACTCATTATCGTAGAACTCATCTTCCCCTTCTGTATCCTTCTGTTCCTCTTCTTCTCCAACATTCCTTTTAATACCGTTGATATTGCTACTGCAGTATTGAGCTTCTTTTTTCCTTCTACCTTCGTTCAATTCCCTTCCAATTGATTTTTTTTCTAACAATGTAGAGTATCCATGGCCCTTATTATGTGCGAATATTTTATTTTCCTCTACTGCTAAACTTTTTCTTCGTACACAATTCTTTCCCTCTGGATGTATGTTACTATTCCTTGTTGTTCGTAATAAGAAGCCCTCTTTCATATTAGTAGTATCTTCCTCACCCGAATGATTGTACATAAACACTTCTGTATTATAATCTATGAATTTGTATATGCTATTGTAAAAGTAAATAGGGATAATAGAATTTTTGTTGGTAAAGAAATTTTTATAAGAATCTATAAATAATGTACTAATAAAGTCATTAAGTATATCTTGATCTATTTTTTTTATGAGTGATAAAAACATATTTTTTTTCTGTACATTGTTATAATCTTCATTGTACATGTAATTGTAATGATAAATGTTTAGTAAAGTATAGAGGCACTCATATATATATATTACAGTATACTTATTTAAAATGGGATGTTTTTTAGTTATAAGTATTATTAGCAATTCCAGCATATCATCAAAGAATTCGTTGCTCCGTAAAATTAATTTTGAGTATTCATTATGTACATCATAATACACCTTTTTCTCGTTACTACTTAGCCAGTTATTACTCATTGCTCCTATTCCGACTGGGTATAAATTATTCATATGAACAATATCGTGGTGGTGCCTACCAGGGAAGATTCCACTAGTATAAGCATTTCCTTCCGTTTTCCTAGAAAAGTTATTGTTGCCAAAATTGTGGATTTCGTACATATTTCTCATATGCCCCGTATTCCCTATAACATTGCTCGATTCATTCGAGTATAAGCCCCTGGAAACGAATGGATAGCCGTACATACTACTACTCCTACTACCAGGATGTACTGCTTCAGTCGGACCTCGATACGGCAAATCCCTGTGAAGAAAGACGTAATCGTTTTCAAGTAGGATGGCGGTATTACTACTACTACCCCAGTTACCACTACTACCATCCCCATTGTTGTTCATATTTTTCGGGATGTTTAACAAATTACTTTGAAACTCCTTATTTAATATTTTCTTTGAAAAAAGGGAGTTGTTCATCTTCAACTTTTTGTGGTACTTTAAATTTTCAATTTTCAGCTCATCTCCTATCTCCCAGTTAGTGGAACTACTACCACCAATGTTGTTATTACTTCTACTACTTTCTTTGTTGTTCTCATGTTGCACCTGTTTCTTCCACCCCTTTATCGTGCTCTTCTGCTTAGTTCCCCCCTCATCCTTACTATCATCATAATCATAATCATCATCATTATCATCATCTTCATCATCACCACCACCATTCTCATCATTATCATGATGCCCCTCTTCTTTTTCTTTCCCCGTAACTTGGCTCCCATCAATTTGTAGATTTTTCAAAGGAAAATCCTTTTTGTGCTTAAAAAACAAATTTTTAAATCCTTTCTTAATATAAGAAAAGTAATTGAATGCAAAATTATTATTATGAGAAAAGAAAAATATGGTAATAAATAGATAGACTATAAACAGTATGGGAGTAATCTGTATATTGAAATTAATATAATAAGAAGATTTTATTATAGTTGTAATGTTTTTTAAATGCTTTTGAATATTGTTTATAATATAAAAATAATTTTTCAAATAATAAAATTTTTTATTCATATTATTATTTTTTATCTTCAATACTATATCTACTAAACATGTAATTTTCTCAATATAAATCTTGTATACTAGAAGCCAATTTTTATAATTAATATTTAAGTAATTTAAGCTATTGAATATGTACACATTTTTTTCTATGTAGTGCAACTCCCTCGACTTGGCCTTCCTCGATTTCCGGCCATCGCCTTCATTTTCAAGCATACTAAACCGACTTCTGCATCGGCTTCTGCCCCGGTTTCTACTCCTGCTTCTACGTCCGCTTAAGTAATATTTGCTAAGAAATCTACGCAGACAATTTCGATTACCTATAATTTCGTTCATTTGCTTAAAATTAAATTTGCCATCTTCCTCATTTGCATCATCGCTTAAAATCCTTGTGTAGTTGACTTGTGCATTCAGTTCGTTTAGATCTTCTTGTTTGTTTTGCACATTGAGGATATCATTGGACATGTAAAGACCTTTCAAGTAACTAGGACTAAACACAGAATTATACGTGTAGCTATTATAACTGTTAGTGAATCCCTTTAAAAGTGTGCAAAAATTAACATATGCATTAATAATATTTGTATACAAAACATGAACAGTATTATTACTGTTAGTTGATAGGCTGTCAAGGGGATGGTGGTCATTCTTTATATAATGTATATGCTCCATATTAGAATAATTATACACATTTTGAAAAGAAAAATCATAATTAAATAAATAGTAATGATATATATAATGCTTCAGATAATTATCGTTGTAATATTTTATTATATTAATATAATGATTAATAAAATTTTTTATATTATCAAAATTAAAAATGGGGTTTAAAAATTCAAATATACTTTTTTTTTCATTAAAATTATCTTTATTAATAAATTCATAAATGTTGGAGCATTTGTACTCGATGTTTTTCTTCTCCACCTTATCTGTTGCTTTATTACTCATATTATTATCTAATTCATCTGGAATAAAATTTAAATGCATAAAGTAGTCCACATGTTTATCTATATTGTTCAGAATGTTATCTATGATAGGTATAAATATATTTAATATATGAAAAGAGATTTTAAAAAAGAGAATTTTTTCTGTATCTTTTAATCTCTCAACATTTACATTCTGAGTGATATAATAAAATACATTAAATTTGTTTGTCCACATTGAATTTATTAATGTAATTATATAGTCTTTTGTTTTTTTATTTTTAGAAATCATATATACTATATTAAGACTTTTGGCAAAATAGCAATTTTTCTCAAATACGTTATATTGCTTATAGTTGTTAACATTGCTTAGTAAGATGTTTTTCTTGTAGTAGTCTGTGCTTTTTTTCTTTAGATAGTACTCTGAATTATCCTTGCAAATACGGGGGGATATTGCTCCTATAGGTCTGAGTCTTTGCTCGTCATCAATCCCCTCATCATTTTCATCTTTGTCATCTTCATCATCTTTGTTATCTTCATCATCTTCATCATCTTCATCATCCTCCTCATTACCTCCTTCACCCCTAAAATACCTCTTATCTCTTCTCTTCGTTCTGTCCCTCCCTTCACCCCCTCCTTCTGCTTCACTTCCACCAAGGCTATCACAGTAGTCAACATGTATGAGCTCGGATATATGATCAAAATTTGAAAAATTTACAATGACGTTATTTATCATAATTTTCAAAAAACATTCTTCTTCTAACTCTAAACCCTCATCGATGCTTGTAATTACATTTTTTTTATCCAATTGCTTCGAGGGTATAAAGGACAACCCCAGTAATGATAAAACGCAATTTTCAAGTAAAGAATCTGAACTGTTTAGAAATAAATATTTCCTCGTAATGACTTCAAAAAAGTATAATATTAATTTTGTAATTGGAATTCTACTGTAATTATTCAAAATTTTATTATTGTTAGCACCTCTTATATTGTTATATTCTATATCTACATTTAATAAATGACTTAGTTCGACCCATTCACATAATTCGTTATTCAAAAAAATATGTTTTTTCCTTAACTCTGTACTTAGCTTTTTTTTCGTTTCTACCTTCTTAGCCTCTAATAAATCGTTAATGGGTAGAAGTAGACCTTCCTTATACGAATTATCCCCTCCTCCATTCGTCCCTCTGCTATCATTGTAGATACTACTATTGATATTACTACTATTATTAATGCCACTAGAACCGATTTTCTTATTCCTACTGCTACTACTGGTTAAGCCCAACTTTTCCTTCTCTACTTCCTTCTTAATATAGTCAATGTATCTCATCTTGTCGTCTCTATAATCGTAGAATGTATTTTGGAACAACATATTTTCGTTCATTTTATTTAATCTGTTAAAGAAGTCATAGTATTTTATTTCATTATCAACAATTCTTTCTATATCTTTAGCTTCCTCTGTTTTGTTGTATGTCTTTCGATTAATATATGAAATATCATCATTTACCGTGTGCATACTTTTCTTACCACTGCTACTCATACTTGCCTTTTTCATATTCATTTCATGCATTTTTTGTTGTCGGCTTATCATGTTTTCCCTAGAACATTTGTCTTTCTCGTGCTCATCCACCAACTCTTGACCGTATATTATAGATCCATTATGCGGATACACGGAATTGAACCCGTTGTTACTGCTACGAAGCATGCTATTCCTGCCGAAACCACCGCTTCTACCGATTCTACCGCTTCTTCCACTTTTTCCACTTCTGCTACTATTTCCTCGAATGCCACTATCACTGCTGTAGTGCAAACCAGTGTGAGTACCACCACCTCCACTTTCATTATAATGGATTATTCCATTCCCCTGGATGGGGTGGTTATAAGATAAGCTACTACTACTCTCGTAGATGTACTTATTGTCATCACTCTTGCTACCTCCTCTCTTTTCTGTAACATTTTCAATATTCAATAATTTCTTATAATAGGCATGCCTTTTGTACGATTTGACATAAAAGTACAACTTTAAATCACTAACGTAAACTAACTCACTTTCGATAAAATCATATTTTTCTGTGTAAAAATTGTTAATAGGTAGTAAATTGTAAGAACTACAATAACCTATAACATTGTTATCAACGGATTTTAATTCTTTATAATAGTCTATCTTTGAATAATTATCATTGTAATTTTCAGAAATGAGATTGTAAAATGTTAGGTTATCATTTTCTTCTTCCTTTTCCTTGTCATCATAAAAGACGCAAATTTTTTTACTCTTTATTGTGTCTATTAAATCATTATCAGATAAGTAATCATATATATATTTTGTTTGTTTTTTTTTTTTCTTCATTTTGAATTCTCTATAATTAGAAATAAATGCATCATCCATTTTGTAGTTATTACTGGTATAGTAATAATTTCCTCCCATTCCTTGTTCATATTTTTTTAAATATTTTATTTTTTCATATAAATCGTTATTTAGATGCAATAAATTTTTTTTTAAAAATTTCTTCTTCTTTCGAACGTTCATTTTTTTGTTATTTGCGCAGCTCTCCAGTGGATGCTCCTCTTCATCATCATCATCGTTACTGCTAACATCGTTACTGCTAACATCGATACTGCTATCATCGATACTGCTAACATCGATACTGCTAACATCGATACTGCTAACATCGATACTGCTAACATCGATACTGCTAACATCGATACTGCTAACATCGATACTGCTAACATCGATACTGCTAACATCGATGCTGCTAACCTCAAGATGGTCATGCTGATCATGAGCAATGGTTCCCTCCTGTTTGTTAAGCCTACTTTTACAAACAGTTCGTAGCTTCCTGTCATTGTGTAGATATGTACTACGGCCATGAGGAGAACGCACTTTGGAGGCGTTTCCCTCAATTGGTTTTTCTACTTCCAATTTGTTGGACTCGTTCGAATGGTTCGATTGGTCGGACTTCCCCTGTTTATCCTTTCCGTCCTTTTCTTCCTCTTCTCCCCTTAACTGCCGATTTCCCCCTCTTCTCTGCTCCCTGAGCATGTAGTTTGCCCAGTTGCAAGTATTCAAAACACGCTTACTATTGGATGCGTTTTTACAGTACTGATTTTTATTTTTCGTTTTATGTAAGCAATACCTTTTATGATAATTTCTGGAATTATTCAAAAAATAGAGAAGAGGTAAATCGACAAAATTGTTCAGGACATTTTGCATCTTGATTGTTCTATTAGAGATAATATAGCAGTTGTTAAATTTCTGTCTGTTCAGATTAAAAATAAAAATATTCCTTAAAGCAAATTTCAAAAAGTTAAAAGAATCAGTATCTCTTTTTAAAATATTTATAGTAGTTTTTGAGTCTCGAATAAAAATTTGTAAAATAAAATAAATAATAATTTTATTTATTTCATTTGTTCTAAAAAAATTTTTTAATAATAATATTAAATACGTAGTTCTTGAATTAATATTAATATTTTTAAATAAGAAGTTATGAATACATACAGGTTTATTAATTAACGATTCGGACATATTTATTTCTCTATCAACATCAGGATCTTTACCAGTAGTTGTTGTAGCAGTTGGTATAATACTCCTTTCAGCATTATTTATATCAACAATATTGATATCAAAATGGAACTTATCAATTTTTTTATGCAATAATTTTTCATTTTTCCATAAATTGTACATGTGAATAAACAACACATCTCTTTCGAATAATATTTTTAAAAGATTCAAACCAAGTTCTTTTATCTTGTAAAGAAATAAAGAATTATAATGCTCTTTCGAGTACGAACAAGTCAGATATTCCAATTTCTTTTCGTAATATATCTCCCATGTTACATCGTTGATGCGCCTCCCTTCCATCACCCCGCTTCCCTCTGCAGGAGGAGCAGGGCCCCCACCGCCATTATCGCCCACACTGAAGGATGCGCCATCAGTAGTAGTGGCTGTAGCAGTAGTAGCTGCGGCAGTAGCAGTAGACGTAGCAGTAGTAGCTGCGGCAGTAGCAGTAGACGTAGCAGTAGTAGCCGCGGCAGTAGCAGTAGACGTAGTGGTTTCCCTGTCGTTCAAGTCCTTCTTCAAAAGCAAGCTCTTCCTCTGATTGTAGATGCTTACGTAATCTGCATAGTTTTTGCACCTGAGCACTGTTTCGTTCAAATCTTTATTCTCTTCATGTAAAATATTGTCCAAAAATATAATATTAAAAAATGTGTTCATAAACTTACTCGATTCCCCTAAAATTTCAATAAATAAATACATGGTTGGCCTAAAATCGCATAAATTTTCATATCGTTCATTCATAATTTCATTTATTTTCTTATTATTATCATTAGATGGTAATGGTCCCTTTAGAATTAACTTGAAATATATGAACACTAAAATAATTAGTATATACATTTCGTTATCCTTAAAATTGATATCTGACTTCCTTTTGTCTTCTCTTAATTTATTTTCTTTAATTATATAAATTTTTTTTTCTTTTTGTATACTACGTTCTATTTTTTTAAGCTCAATTTTGCACTTATAAACTTCGGCATTTAACATATTAGTTTTTACCTTTAACTCTTCGTAATATACTTTCAGTTGATCTAGGTTATGTATCATAGGATATGCCATTAAATTGTTAGCTGAGCCCAGAGACCCAGATGGAAGGAAGTTCCTGCCTGTATTGGAAAACATGCCGCTGGTTTGGTTTAGATTTGAAAATACAGACGAACTGTTAGAGGAAAGAGGGTTCGTGGAAAATTGGTTTGCAGTAAAGGGGCTATTTGTAGTGGGATTTACTTTCGACAAATCTTGATTATTAAAAGATATGAGGCTCTGGTTTGTGTTATTACCCCCTATTATAGTGGTGTTTCCGCTGATACCTGTGCTTAGACCGGAAAAAAGGCCAGGCGTGGCCTTGTCATTAGTACTGCTCAACGGAGAAATGTTTTGGGTTCCCCTCATACCCCCGAACAGACTGTTACTACTGGTACTTGTAAAAGTAGACGATGAGGGATTAAACAAAGATGTAGCATTATTGCTTCCAAAGGGGGTTCCACTCTTTGATAACATTCCTCCTGTTAATCCAAAGGATGACTGGGGCAATGGAGTCTTGTTTGCAAAAGTAAATAAAGAAGTAGATGGCAGTGATGAGGCATTTTGCTGATTCTGCATAGCTGAGTTAGTGTCTAATAAATTCTTGCTAAATAAGCCCGTTGATTGATTTATCATGGGGTTTGAGAAGCCTTGGTTTGTCAAAGCTCCTCCTGATGGGAAATTACTAAAATTGGTGGAAGAAGAGTTCCCTATGTTCTGATTTAACCTATTAATATTACTAATATTACTACTATTATTATCACTGACACTTGTGAGAAAACTACTTGTAGATACATTGGCTCCCGTGCGAATAGTATTAAAGTGGGACGACTGCAAAGAGTTACTAGTCGGTATTACAGAAAATGTATTTGTAAAAATGCTATTCTGATTTACGGGGGAAAATAAGCTAGGTTTGTTGTTCATAGTATTTGTTATATTACCAAATGCGGATGAACTACTCTGCATGGTGTTTGTTTGATTAGGATTTGCATATTTTCCTCCAAAAAGACCCCCTCCTCCTCCTGCTCCTCCTTGAATATTATTATTTGATATACTTCCAAATAGGTTAGTAGTATTATTACCACCACTGTTTGCACTACTCATCATATTTGTGCCTACATTTGACGTATTCAATTGGGAAAACCCTGTACCAAATGGAGTGGAATTATTCTGAGATGCATTTGTCAACATTGAGTTAGTATTTCCAAACAATCCACGACCTACAGATGTAGTTCCACCAAAAAGTTTATTTGTATCATTAAGAGCTAGGTTGCTGGTAGATGACTGATTCTGACTGAACCCAAACAAACCACCACCAATACCACCACTACTACTATTAATGTTATTAATAATGTTATTATCCCTGACGTTCGGATCTGTTACAGATGCAAACAAACCAGTGGATCCCCCGAAATTTGTTGATGTCTGGTTAGATGCAAACAAATTAGAACCTGTTGCTGATTTCATATTGCTACTACCTGGTAGTGAGGTGTTAAAGAAGATGCTCGTTCCCCCCTTGTTCAATGTAGAACCTGTACTAGCACCAGTACTCATACTTCCGGCTTGTAAACTACCTGGTTGTAATAGAGACGAAAAGATTGTCGTTGCCTGTGAATTCGAAGGTAATCTTGAAGATGATTCATATTCTGTTCTAGAATTACTCAAGGAAGGAGATGCAGTAGTTGCTGGAGTGGTAAATAACCCAGTGCCCGTTGCCCCTGGGCTGTTTAGAGTTAGGTTATTTGACGATGTTCCAAAAATACTAGACTGACCTGTATTACCAGTCAATAAATTAGATGCACGACTTAATGTTCCACCTAATTTATCCCCTTGTTTGAACAACGAAAAGGGAGACGATGCCTCTCCCACATTCGTTAAATTACTAGAGAAGAATCCTTTTCCACTACTTAGAACGTCCTTATCACCAAACAATGTCGCAGTGTTTGTAGGTAATACATTTGTTGAGGTTGTACCAGGTACCATACCTCCCCCCGCTACTAACGATGCTGCATTGAGAAAGCCTGAGTGGTTCGTTCCAGCCCCGGTTAGATACGTCTTCGTACCTATATCAATACCTGATTCCCCGTATGGACGAGTAGATATAATGGACGTATCAAAACTTGCTAAATCAGAAAAGGATTTATCAAAAACCTTTTGTGATAAAATGTACGGCTCAAAAGGAATATTTCTTTGCTTGAATACTTGCTCTATTTGTTGAATGTGTGCATTGTTAAGATTAATTTCATTTTGAATGGTAAAAATATGATCTTGTATATTTTTAGTTTTATGAATATAATAATTATATCTTCTTTTAAAAATGGCATTTTCTTGCCTGTTCATAAAAATTTCGAGCTTGACATCTTCTTCCAATATATCTTCTTTTTCATATTTTTTATCCCTAATTTTTTTTAAAATAAAATTGTTTATTAGATTATAAAAAATATTTTGAACGATATAGTTTGTTAATAAAATTAAATGTTTGCATATATTTTTTTCCTTATCTGTTATCATTAGTTTTTTTCTAAGAAAATTTTCAAACACATCATTTGGATCGTCCTTTAAACCGGTAGGAAGTTTCGTCCTCTCTCCCTTATATCTTCCTGATCCTTCCGCTTCACCGCCTCCCCCTTCCTCATCCTGCTGCTCTCGCTCTTGTTCATGCTCCTGATCGTTTTCCCCCTCGAGCTCATCAAAGAACAAGTCGAAGTTAAAAAAAATGTCGAAGAAGATGTAGTTGCTGCTGCTGCTATCCGGTTTGCTGCTACTCTGTGCGCCACAGTTCACACTGTTCATACTTCTCTCATATTCATAATTGTCCCTCCGCATACCTCTTCTAATCCCTTTCCGCCTAATTTCTGCATCTATTTCTTCAATTTTGTCGATATTGTTAAAAAAATACCATATTTTGCTGAGTGATAAATTGAATTTTCTCTTAATACCTATCATGTACAGTAAAAAGTTTACACACTTCATATACGTAATGATGATTTTCAAATTAAAATAAGGAAGATCGAAATTGTTAGCGAGTTGTTGTAGTTTGTTGTTTTTAATATGTCCAAGTGATATTTGCCTATCAATATAATCCAATTTATTTTTTACATTTTGCTTTTGTTCTTTATATTTCTTCATAATTTCAATGAATATATCTGGAAATAACTCTGTCAATGTACACAAAACTGATAAAGCAGATGAGGAATTTTTAACAAAGCTAGAACATAGAATTTCTATACATATACATTTTAAGTTAAGCATATCAATAGATGGGTTATATTTCGTTTTTATTATTTCATATATTATATCCAATAAATGCATAGTTTTGTACTGCTTAACATGCTTATCCTTAGCTTCTTTCATTTTATTTTGCATATTTAGATTATGAATAAATACATTCTTAAATCTAGTGGTATTAGTCATATTCTGTGTATCTATCAAAGAAATTAAATTATTATATTTCCTATTTTTTATTTTAAATAATCTGTTCTCATCTTCTAATTTATATTCATTATTTTCCTTCAGCTCTGCCTTCAATTTTTCGACATTTACTGAGGAGGGGGTAGTAGAGACAGTATTGGCATTAGTAGTACCACCTATGCCAGTAGCAGCCACACCTGTTGTAGTACCACCGTCGTAGTGCTCTAGTAAAATATAGTCGATGAGCAAATTTTTATTTATTGGTAAGTAGTAACATAATTTATTATTGTTAACTGAGGAAAGGAATAATAAGCACTTTTCTAGCATTTTTATGCAATTATATGGATAGAAACTTCTTTCAAATATGTTTGTCAAAAGGTATCGTGCATCTATGTTTCTTTTCCTCTCTCTTTGTAATTCTGTTTTTAAAATGATTTTTGCTCTGTTCATTATATTTTCGTTTATTGTACTCGAATCATCATCTTTCAATATGGGGATTTCATATTTTTTTTCTTTAAAAAAATCAACAGCATTTTTATTTTCGTCAAAAAACATTTTAATAGCTTCCTTGTTGTTATATGACCCATCATTATTTTTCCTCAATGATCGGAATTTTTCCTCATACGATAAAACTTGATTCACATTATATTCACTTAGCATGATACTTTTCAAATTGTCCAAAAGAGCTGATCCAAATTTATTTTTAAAAAACAAATCCACTATGTTATATTTTGTAAATTCGCTTTTAAGAAAATTATTTTCTCTTAACAAATTTTCTGTCAATTTGTTTTCAATCAAAAGGTAGTTGATGCAATCTTTCTCCTTCAGCATCTGTTCCAGGATGTTCTCTTCAGTACCATTTCCATTAGGTAGGTTCTTTTTTTCCACAAGGGGGGTTGTTCCTTCCGCGTTCGCTCCACTCGCTCTACCAACTGCACTCACTCCATCCGTCCCATGGTTTGGATTTGTTAGTGTATTACTAATACTAGTACTACCCAGAGCAATAGGTTGCATAGCGTCAGACTTACAACTCACAAAAAGCTTCAACTTCGAATTGCTTTGTTCTATATCATCCAAAATCTTGTTCACCTCTTTGATGCAATTATTGTAGTCATTCTCGATGGATAGATTTTTCCAATACGCATTATTATTACTATTATAATGTGCTGTGTACGACTTAAAAATATTTTTTTCATGCAAATGTTTTTCAACTAACTCATTTTCTTTTATTAAGTTGGATAAATATATATTATTGGTCTGAAGATAATGCAACAGATTATTATTTTTTAAAATTTCCTTTAAGTAACTGTTCTGTTGAAATAATTTTTCTAATAAACTAATTTTAAAATTATAGAGATATGTAAAATAAAACGTCGAGGAAGCATCATCATGTTCATCTTTTCCTTTACTATACATATCCTTCTTACCATCTACGGAGGAGTTTGCACTAACTTTGCTCAACATATTTTTATACAATTCCCTGTCGAGCTGGAAATTTCCACTGTTGTCACTACCAATACCAATACCAATTCCATCATTACTATTACTATTCCTATTACTATTCATATTACTATTCATATTACTATTACCACTATGAAAAAACTTTTCATCCAAAAAATTAATCTGCACCTTCTCATTATTTTTTGTCCTTTCATATATATGCTGCTTATTAGTAACCTTCGAAAATTCATTATATTTACCGCTTAAAGCACAAGTGAACTGGTTAAACAATTTTTTCGTTAAGTTGAATATATTCAAATTTGCAGTTAGAGGTGTTTTGAAACAAAGGACAATATTTTCAATGATTTTTAAATCATATATATTATTACAAAGAACTGCAGCAAAGTCTAAGATGTGCACAAATACATCTGAGTAAAAATCTAAACAAATTTTCATCTTTTCATCAGCAACTACTTTTAAATTTCTATATTTCATTAGGATAATTTTTCTCTCTTCATTAATATTATAATATTTACTTTCTTTTAAACAAAAAAATTTTTCACTCTCATTTTTTCCACCTCCACCTAACTCGTTCATTCGATCTAAATTATGATGATAAATAGTTTCGTCAAATTCCGAAAATTCTATAATTCTAGAGTGGTATCTATTTATTACATTTTTCAATATGCACACATAATTTGTGTTCAACCGTGGGTAGTTATTACATATAATTTTTAAAAAATTCAATACATCAATAAGATATTCGCCTTTTTTTTTATAAATATAAATAATGTTATTAGACAGGGTAACCAACGAACTGTTCCCTTGGTCTACTTTCCCTATCTCGTGTGTTTCGTCTACTTGGCCACCTTCTACTTCATCTACTTCTCCTATACCTGCTCCTTCCCCTATGTCAAGTTTGTCCACTACATCTACTACTTCGTTCACCCCTGCCATTCGACACCTAGCACATAAAACCCTTTCACTCGGGTACAACATTATATTTCTTCCTGCAGTTCCACTTTTTTTCCAATTTCTTATATGAAAGTCCTTCTTAATATGGTAGTCGATAAAGGTGTTCCACAGGTCAGTTGTTCTTGAATTCTTAATAAATGAAAAGGAAAAGGTTAAGTGAAACAAATGGAATATTAAACTTCCTATCAATGTTGAGCTAGATATTCTTTTCAAAATAGTATCATATGTTACTTTAAAAAAGCAATCTTCAAATATAGTATTAAAGATTTCCTCCCTGTTGCTTGTAAATAAACTTATAACAAACTTCAGCAGGACGATATTTGAATCAACAGAGCTACACCTGTTGCAGTTCGTACAGACCTGACGTGCGCCAACACTCCCCCCACTATTTCCCCCGCTAGTACCGCCCACAGTGCCGCTTCCACATGAGCTCCAAAAATCGTCGGTGTGGTCTACCACTTTCATATTGTTTTTTTTCTTTCTGTTCTCATTTATTTTTGTAAATAGCAAATAATAGTAGGATATATTTTCACTTATGAAGGACGTGCTAATAGAGTATGTATTCTTTATACTCATTAAATGCTTGTACTCCTTCTGTGAACTCATGCAGTTGTATTTCCACACATCTGGTATATAAAAATGATGAAAATCCATTTTTTTTTTTTTTTTTTTTTTTTTTTCTTTTAATTCTTGTAAATAATTTTCATCTTCTTTAACTGGTGAAGAGTTATTACTTTCCAAATTACTATTCTTCCTTTTTTCATAAACATATTTTTCAATATTTGGATGTAAGCACAATATTAATAACAAACTAATTTGCGTAGTTAAGGTCAAACTGGATTTATCAAAATCGTTAAGACTACAGTTACAGTTGTACCAGTACCCACTACAATCTAAACACCGATTCAAATAATAACTATTCTTTATATTATTATTGCACTGTTCATATAATTTGTATCGTTTATCTTTAGATTCTTCTTCCAATATATCAATGGGAGGTATACTGTTGTATACATTGTCATTTGATTTTTTTTCTTCGTCATTTATTAAAATTTTAGGTATAGAATTCACATTCGTATTGTTGCTTTGCATTAGATTATTACTACTACTTCTACCGCTGCTCCCTTGAATATTATTATCATGGGCATTATTCTTCCCAGTCTTCTCGCTGTTTGTTTCTACATTACTGCTAAAAAGGCTACTCTGTAATGGGTTATTCAAGACAATGTTCGTACTTGCATTTGTGCATCCACCACCCCCTGTCGACCCCACAATGCTCGGTAGGAAACCTTTCTCACTCGTCAAAGGGGAAACGGAAGTAGTGGAAGAGGATAAAGATGATGCACCCACTGCCCCTGCTGCTCGTACTACCCCTACGTTCTCTTGATGCACTGTGCCACCACTATGCGCACTAACAAAATCGGTGAGTCTGTTTTTATTCAAGTGCGTTAAGATGGTAGACGTCGGCTGGTTGGCATTCAAGGATATATCGTTTAATTCATCCATTTTGATGAAAGTAGGATCAGACATGTTTATATCTAACTTATAGTAATCATCCATTTGTGCTATAAGTTTATTATTTCTTATAGTCTTTAAATATTGAAAAAAAAATTTTTTTTTTTTTTTTTTGCTTCTAAGAATAGCATATTGTCTAACTCCTTCACATAATAGTCTGTTGAAATGAAGTCAAAGTATTTGGATGATACCAAATGATTTAATAACTTGAAAATTTTTGATATAATATTTGTATTCGCTTGGAATTTGGAATAATATAAAAACAATATATCAATTAAATTAAAAAGAATATTAATTTTATGTGTTTTGTAATTAAACACATATTCAATTTTATCACATATGTCATCATATTTTATTATGAATTTTATAATTTTGTCAATTTCTAAAAAAATGTTTTCAATAAAATCATTTTCTGTTAAGAGGATAAGAATATATAAAGAAAACCTATCTGCATTTATTCTTTTCTTTAAACTGCTATCCGACCTCTTTTTTGAAATGTTTATACTATCTAATGAGTTATCTGAAGAACTTAGAACATTCGATGTTTTACCCTCTTCATATTTTGGTTTTTTCAATTCATTATCCGTAATATTGGTCTTCCTTTCACTGTATCTACCGAATTTTGCATACTCATCATGGGTACCACTACGAGTGCTATTACGAGTAGCAGTACGGTTATTCCTATGTCTGTGTTTCTTACTTGCGCCGACTTTTTCATTTCTGTTCAAGTACTTGAGTATTTCTAAAAAGATCATTATAATTAAATTTTCCTTTTCTATACATTCTTTAAAAATTTCACAAATATACTCCGATTTCATAACTTGGTTAACTATATTATCCTTTTCAATTTTTAAATAAACATTATTAAACAGTTCACACACATAATATACATTTCTATTTAAAATTATTGCACATTTTATAATATCATCCATAAAACTTAATAAATTTGTATATTTGCTAGCTAAATAATTCTTCAATTCATTTTTATTTACATCCTCTTCTTCATAGGTTAAGAAATAAAATGGGTTTGAAATGAAGTCAATATTTGATTCAACAAATTCCACTAACTCATCTTGAATGTTCCTTAATTCGTTAATTGTTTTCTTCCGTTTAAAAAATTTTTTATTTTTCCTTTCTTTTTCATTAACTGCGCAATCATAGTAGATGCACAATTTTTCGTATATTTCATAGTAAAATATGGTAGGGCGTTCTCCTTTTTTATTCTCTTCTTCATCCTTCATCTTGTTCAGAGTTACTTGGTAGAACAATGAATGGAAGTAACGGTAACAATTCTTAAAATGCCTTAATAAGTGCAGGAAATTTTGGCAATAATTTTTTTAAAATAAAAAAGGAACCTCACCGTAAGAATATTCTGAACAACACATTTTTCTTATTTTTTTTTAGCAGACTTTTTTTTTTTTTTTTCCCTTCTTTCTTCCTTTATTCCTTTCTCGTAACTTTGCCTTTTGCAAAAATGTGCAATGGGTGTATACGCGTGAATGCTCTTTGATATATAGACTGATTGCTCAGTTTTCGTATACCTGACTGTATGTACCTTTTTGTATACAAACGTTTACATATAATGCATTTGATTAAATAAGAACACCACAAAACATTAGTATATACGACGAGATACGTTTATAACATAAATACAAACAAACCGATAAAAGTAAGAGTACATAAATACAACACAGACAAATACGCACGTACATGTATGTACGTATGTAAGTATGTATGTACGTATGTAAGTATGTATGTACGTATGTAAGTATGTATGTATGTAAGTATGTATGTACGTATGTAAGTATGTATGTATGTATGTAAGTATGTATGTATGTAAGTATGTAAGTATGTATGTATGTATGTATATATATATATATATATAACATGCGCGCATACGCAAAAATGTATAATGACAAGCCACTAAAAGGTGTATGTATATGCATATAGTTACATATATATACATATACGTACATATATAAACTTACAAATACAATATTTGTATTTTCTCTTTATAAAAAATATATTTTTTAATAATTGACATTAAGAAAAGATGCCCGAGGTTAACAAGTAATTTTATAAGCTTAAAGCACAGCATGCGCATAAGTAATGCATTTGCTTATGTATATAGCAAACGTAAAGCTATACATATGGATTAAACATATGTACGTATGTATGTATATATATACATATATATAATTACCAACATAAATGCATATTTTTTCTGTAAAATGCTGCTTTAAAATTTTGTTTACAGAGAAATGTAAATTAAAATATAAGGTTAAATTCTATTAAATTATATCAAATTGAATTATGCGAAAATACAAATGTGTTTATTTCTTTTTTCTGATTTGTTTTTTATCATTTATTGTTTCTTATTTATCATTTCTTTATTTTTTTATTTTTTCAATTTTGTTCCTATATGCGTGAAGTGTATATGAACAAAATAGATATATGGTATAAGCAACTTGAAGTGCTCTTTGACACTTGGATAGCTTTTTTTTTTTTTTTTTCTTTTAACTTGTGCGCAAATGTTACAATACAGCAACAAACGATTTCCTTTTCGCCATATGAAAAACACTAAAGCATTGTTTTATCCATACATGCATTCATATACATATATATATATATATATATATATATATATATACATATATATATATATACATATGACAAGTTATAAAGAACTGTAAGCGCTGCTACATGACGATGTACATTACTTATGCCTTACTATACTTAAAGAACTTATACATGAATACACGTCAGTTAGTAAGTTTACTTTAGTATGCTTCAATAAATATGTTTGCTTACATATGCGTGCTTAAATATGTTTGCATATAGTCATGGTATCAACCTTCGGTGAAAGGAAACCCCTCTTCATTAAGCAGGAGTTTGAAAAAATAATGATAAAAATTTTTATTATTTTTTCTAAAGAAATTTATTATTATGACAAGTACATGTTTACATTATTATGTTATGAATAAACAGAAATGTCAATTCGTTGCTAAAAAAAAAAAAAAAAAAAAAGCTTTGTTTTTTATTCTCGTTTTATACATAGGAGAAAAAATATGCTTTTTATAAAACCATGTATGGACCAAACATAAATAGTCGTAAAAATATTTATATCTCGTCCTTCATTTTTCCTTCTTAAGGAATTACATAAAAATGGGAAGTCCAAAAATTTGCATAAACATATGTTCTTACTTTGTCATGTTTTAACATATCCACATATTATGCACAATGTGAACACATTTTTGTGTGTGTTCTTTTGTGCGTTCTTTTGTGCGTTCGTTTGTGCGTTCTTTTGTGCGTTCGTTTGTGCGATCTTGTGTGCGTTCTTTTATACGTTCTATGTTCTATATTTATTGCTTAAGAATGGAAAAAATAAGCAATGATGTGTGCGTACTGTATATATTTGAATATATGTAGGTTTTGCACGAACATGTAACAACTATGCTTACATGCAGTTCAACTAAAAAAAAGGTAGAAAGTTATTACTTATAAAATATCCCGAATTTATTTATGTGGTCCTTGAAAATTTGAATAAAAATACGTTTTAAAAAAGTAACAGTAAAAAAAAGTGAATGAGAAAAAGTAGGAAATTTTGTTATTTTGTTATACACTAATCCCAAAGTTTTGTAGTATGTTAAAAATTTTTTCCTGAAAAGAGTGAGAAGAAAATGATCATTTATATGTTAGATATTTTATGTTATTTGTACGTGTGTGCACTGGTTGAATAGATGAAGTGTTAACATTTTTTCTTTTTTTTCTTATTTTTTTTTTTCATATTTTTTTTTTTTTCTTATTTTTTTTTTCGTATTTTTTTTTTCTTTTTCCTTTTTCCTTTTTCCTTTTTTAGTCGAATTTTAGTTTTCCCCCCTCTCCTCTTTCTAAACATACCGTTGAACTGGTCACATCAATGTGAAAAATGCAAGAAAGAAAAAAAAAGGTAAAAGGAAAAATAGTTTTAAAAAGTACTTGCATTATAAAAAGAAAAGTCTGGTATTTAAAAAAAATATTATGATTTTTGATAAAGATTATAATTAAATGTTCAATGACACTTTTAAATGAATTTTCAAAGAAAGAAATTATTACAAAGAACAAGGATTTATCTACATAATATTTAATATTTTTTAAAATAAATGTAATATTAAAAAAATAAGAAATTAAAAAGGCATATTTCAATTTCTCATTTATTTTTTCATGATAATATTTCTGGTTAAATTCGTCTGAAGAATTTGTTTTTTTTTTCATTTCGTCTTTGTCTTCTCTTTTGGATTGAAAAAAAAAATCATTCCTATTTTTAAGGAAATATTCTCTTTGACGCTTAATCTCTTCTGCTATTACACATGTAGTATTGTGTACACCCTGACTACTTATTTCATTTTTTTCATTTTCATCAAAAAATAAAATATTTTGATAAAAATAATAGTTACTCCTTTGAAGAAAATCGTAAATATATATTATAAATATCTTATTTAAAATGTTATCAAATATGGTAGAGGCGTCCATTCTAGTGTTGTTGTTCTCATGTCTTTCTGCTACTAAAATGAGGGGTGGTTTATCTTTTCTGTATTTATACAATTCACATGCAGACTCTTTAATTTTCTGACTTTGGACTAAAGCTTGTATCGATTTGTAATTGTTAAAGCATATAAATTTTTGCTTACTTTTTTGATGGTTTTTTTGCTCATCTATTTGCTCGCCTATTTGATCACCCAATTGCTCACCTTTCTGTTTACTCATTTTTCTTTTTTTTTGTTCGCATTTTTTATCTTCTTCTTCATATAAATTATCAACGAAGTTAAAATGATTTTTCAACAGTATGTTTTTGCGATATACTGAACTTATTGACTCTTTTAAATTAATTTTTTCTTCATTCGGAAAGTTTTCCCCCTTCCTTCCTCTATTTTTTTTTTCCTTTTTGTTTTCATCATCAGAATTATGGAAGGCTAAAATTGCCTTGTCATCTTTGAAAAAAACAAAGTAATACATGTAACTGAATATGGAGCTATTTAAATTTACAAAATGATATTTTGAAGGTAAGCTGTCCTTAAAAAAAATTTTCTCCAAATCGTTCTTGTTACTTTTATATTCTTTGTATTTATCTATAGCAGTTTCATTTTCTAATTTTTTTTCTGAACAATTCATAAAAAGATTGCTAGCTGTCATAGAGGATACTGACTGAGGAGTTTCCAAATAACTGTCACATGTTCTTTTATTATGTCCGTCCTTCTGTATTTCCATCCTCTCATTGTAGGAAATATTATTATTATTTTTTTCTTTTTCTGTTAAAAGTTTCTCTACATTTCTATTGTCATCATTATGGGGATCATTACAGTAGTCGTTCTTTATTTTTGTAAGAATTTCCTTGTTCAGTTTATTTAGTAAACTAACATCGCTTTTATTCCCATCGTTATTACATTCACTTACAAATAATAAAGTATTATTTTGTTTAACTTTAATATGTATTAACGAAAGAGCAAAATAGTACATAAATATTATGTGTTTATATAAATTCGTGTCTACTGCAATATTAAATATATGCTCGTAGATACTTTTTAAATGTGTAATTTGATTGAAAAACGCAGTTATTATTTCATAAATAGTTAAGTAACTGTTTATTTTATTATTTTTTTTTTTTTTTTCCAACTCTTCTCTTACGAACGCTATGATACTAAAATGCTTCAAAATTAAAAATTCATTTTTAATATATTCGATATTCGTTTTGCGTTTTATACTGCAATCTGTAAAATTGCCTGAATTGGTCATATTATTATGATTACTACTCGGTAAATTGTTATCATTCGTATTACAAGCGCCTGACCTGTTCATACATTTTTTGCCATTTTTATTTTCATTCGAACTGGCAAAGCACTCTTTATCCGCTTCCATATTGCTAAGTGGTAAATTAAAGTAATTATATATATCAGACAAGTGCTGCAAGTAAATTTTTAAAGTGTCTACATTTTCACATTTCATAATTAACTCACATATATGTTCTCTTGTTTTTTTTATTTCTTTATTTACATTTTTTTGATAACATTTTAGGTATCTTATTAAACATTCGTTGCTCGAATTATAATTATAATATTCACACAGGTATAATTTTATAGTGCAACATATTTTTATATATTTCATACACTCCTGCAAATTTTCCTTTTCGTTTCCTTTGTAAAGTAGTAAGGGAATTTTAAAAATTTCTCTTAAGTAATTATCATTTGGCATATGTGAATTGAAATCATATTTTAAATTATTTATATTTTTTTTATAATCATCACTTTCAAATAATTCTGAAATTTTTTCAAAATTAATGTTTATGTCATCAAATAACATTTCGTTGTCTTGTATGTTTTTTTTTATTTCTCTAGATATAATTGAAGTTTTTATAAATGTATCAGGATATTTCAAAATTAACTTTTTCATACTTTTGATGTTTTCATTTTTTTTTTTAGTTAATTCCATTTTTTTACAAGTCATAAAATTGCTTATATCGTCCGCCTCATTTTCAATTATATTTTTCACTTCCTTTTTGTGCATTAGGTAGTCAAGTAAATCCACGTCCTCATTCATTGCTACAATCGTGTCAACGAAGCAGCTAAATCGGGGGATTGCAAACAAAACAAGGGAAAAACGAGGGGAAAACAAGGGGAAAACAAGGGGATGGGTTTGTTTGCATATATATTTACGTAAGAGTTTTATGCAAGTAAGAGTTTTATGCAAGTAAGAGTTTTATGTACGTAAGTATTATATGTACGTATGAGTTTTATGCACGTAAGTATTATATTTACGTAAGTTTTATATTTACGTAAGAGTTTTATGCAAGTAAGAGTTTTATGTACGTAAGTATTATATGTACTTAAGTATTATACGCACGTGAGTATTATATATATGCGTAAACGTTTATTTAATTGTACACATAAGTAATACTTGAGTATACTTAATATTGTATGCATAATCGATAACACATGAAATATAAGTAAAATCAAATTTAAAAGCGCAGGGAGTGTGTCAGCAAGTTAATTCTCATGGACATACAACAAAATTCATAGGAAACGAAAATATTACGAACATTTTAAAATTATAATTTTACAAACTATATAATTTAAAAAAAAAAAAATGATAAATTTTTATTCTATTATTGCAAAAAAAAGTCTCACTTTACAATTTTTTGCTAAAATTATAATTCTATTCAACAATTTACTAACCTTTTGAAAAGTACGGCTCATAAATTTGCGCATATGGCATTAATACATGAATTGTTCATGTTTTTTTTTTTTATTTTTATACTTTCGTTTGATTCGTAGCAAAAAAAATATTTATTTAAAAATAACTGTATTTACGTTCTATTAACAATTAAAAAAGGTAAAACTAATTAAACAACTTAAAAAATTTTTAAATTGTAAAATTTATGCACTTTTTTTTTTTTTTCGTACGAATAGTATGTAATATTAAATTTATGTATTAATGAAAAATGCTAAACGTATAATTATAAACAATAACTCACCATTTCTGGTATGGTATCAAACAGTCTACTTACATTTATATATATAGTAGCAAAACACGATGAACGAAATAAGAGTTTATAAAATATATATAAAAGAATTGAATAAATGTACACCAAAAAACTTACAAAAAAAAAAAAAAAAAAATAGAGTAGTTAATTTCGAGTTACAGAAGTATTCCTAGAACTTTGGTAAGAGAACGGTAATTGTTTGAAGAGTTTTAACTCTCAAAATTTGAAAGGCTTGAACAAACGGAAAAAAAAAAGGAAAAAAAAGAAAAGAAAGGAAACAAAGAAAAGAAAGGAAAGGAAACAAAGAAAAGAAAGGAAAGGAAACAAAGAAAGGAAAGGAAACAAAGAAAGGAACGGAAAATAAGAAAAAGATTAGATGGGAAAAAAAAAGGAAAAAAAAACAAGCAAAGATTAAAAATGGATGGCTAAAAATGGAAAACTGAAAAAGGCACAAAACGATATTATTCCAAAAGGAAAAAAAAAAAAAAAGCAGAAATGAGCATGGTAGAGGAATGAGCTCAAAAAAAAAGAAAATATCAGATGAAAAAGATCAGAGAATACATATATGCGTTAAGTTAAAAGGTACGCAGTAATAATGATACAACATAATACATAAGAAACGCACACAAACACATATATAATATATATATATATCCCTTTTAAAGAAAAATCAAATTTGGTAAAACGGTCTACTCACTTTATACTATAAGAAAAAAAAAAAAAAAAAGTTGAAAGTTAAAATGAAAAATTTGCTATTCCGTGGAAATACTATACTACGTTTTATGTATATTTGTACATATGTTTATATATATAAATGTGTATTCTCAATTATTTACTCATTTTTCGCGTACATCGCTGGAGTATAACACAAAGGTACTATTTTTTGTTACTAATAGGCTAGAGAGTACAAAAACATAGCACAACGTTTACAAATTATCGTCAAAATATTTAATCGTTTTTGAAATAATTTGTATGCATTCATCTAACTGCTCCTTGGTAATACAAAGGGGAGGAGTTAAACGAACTGTTTTGTCATGCACAGACCTTGTAATAAGTCCATTTTCCTTTAATTTTAAGCAAATATCCCATACATTAATTATTTCATTTTTAAATTCAATGGCACACAACAAACCTCTTCCTCTAATTTCTCGAATAATTTTACTATCTTTTAATTCTCTTTTAAGTTCTTCTAAGAATGGTCCACCTAATTTTTCAGCATTTTCTGATAATTTTTCATTTATTAACACCTTCATTGATTCTACACATATTGCAGCTGCAAGTGGATTACCTCCATAAGTTGATCCATGTTCACCAGGTTTTAAAACAAGCATTATATCATTATTTGCCAAAATAGCCGATATGGGATAATGTCCACCTGATAATGCTTTACCAAGTAAAATAACGTCGGGTTTAACACCATAATGTTGGGTGCATAATAATTTACCTGTCCTACCTAACCCTGTCTGAACTTCATCTGCTACAAATAATACATTATATTTTTTACATAATTTCTCAACACCTTTAAAATAATTATCAGATGGTAGAATAACACCTGCTTCCCCTTGTATTGGTTCAACAACAAATGCACAAACATGTGGATCTTGTAAAGCTTGTTCTAAAGCTTCTAAATCATCATAAGGTATTTTAAGAAAATTTGGTACAAATGGACCAAAATTATTTTTACATTTTTTATCTGTGGATGCAGATACACAACCTAATGTTCTTCCTGAAAAATTATTATTGCACACAATAATTTTTGCAGAATTTTCTGGAATTTTTTTTATTTCATATCCCCATTTCCTACATAACTTGTAAGCTGATTCATTTGCTTCTGCCCCTGTATTCATCATTAACACTTTATCATAACCAAATATACTTGTAAGAAATCGTTCACAAACACCTAGTGAATCACTAAAGAATGCCCTACTACATATTGTTAATTTTTTGGCCTGATTTATCATTGCATTCAAAATATCAGGATGACAATGTCCTTGATTTACTGATGAGTACGCTGACAAAAAGTCGTAGTACCTCCTATCTTCAATATCATATACAAACACACCTTTTCCTCTCTTTAAAACAACTGGAATTGGGTCATAATTGTGTGCTCCATAGGTTAATTCGTTGTTCATATAGTCCTGGCTACTCTTCAGATCCTTAACGAAGTCCATTTTGTTCTGCACTGTTCATAAAAAAAAAACAAATAATTTAAATTAATATAAAAACAGGAAAAAAATAATAATAAAACACATGCACGCTGCTCCCACATAAATTATTTATGCATCCTTCGTACGTGTACATACTATTTTGTATATAAATTGTATGTTATAAGGTATTTAAAGAATAACCCCCATATTTTGTTTGCATAAATCAAATAGGTACTGGAAGGTGCATTCAATTTATTCATTTAACAAAAATGATCGACACATAATATATTATGAACGTATAGCTATTTTTAAAAAAAAACATTGCATGTTCATAAATTTTCAAAAAAAAATAAAATAAAATAATAAAATACAATAAAAAATAAAATAAGCTCTTCCAGTTTATTTGGATCGAATGAATTTTTTTACAATACTATTTTTAAAATCATAAATACATGAATAAAATAATAAAAAAAAAAAAAAAAAACCTAAAAATGTAGATGCATAAATATGTTAAAATACAATTTACATAACGACATAGTGCACAATAATAAAATATTCTACATATATGTATTATATGTATATATATATATATATATATATATATATATATATATATATATATATGTGTATGTACCCTGTACTTATATTTTGTATGGGCATAATAGTTTATATTATTCACGTCGGAATACTTACTTTTTAACGAATAAAAACGTTTTAATAATAATGGTATTAAAATATTTAAGAGAAATATATCCTAACTACGGAATATGTTGAACTCGGGGTTCGTGTATTCAAAAAATAATTAAAGTTTGTGTAACTATACAAAACTGTATCCTTTAAATATTTTTTTTCATGTGCACAGATTGAAAAAACCTTAAAAAAAAAAAATAAAAACAAAAAAATAAAAACAAAAAAATTAAAACAAAAAAATTAAAATAAAAAAAATAAAAACAAAAAAATTAAAATAAAAAAATGAATTAATAAAAAAATAAAACAGATAAGCAAAAAGGAGCAGAACGGTAAAATGTATAAAATAGCAACAATAAATTAAATTTATAATTAAGCAGTAAAAAGAGTATTTGCTCTATTATCTTATCATATAAATGTATACTGGTTTTACGACAAATGATATAGATACCTGATTTCTGTTTTGCTTTTATTATTTCTATTAAGAAGAAGTATAAGTTAAATGTATTATTATATTTTAAAATAATGTATGTGTATTTAATGATAAAATAATTGCTTTCTCATATTCCTATAATAAGAAGCAGTAGTGGTGATTTGACAAGTATGTTTTTTAAGTATAAAAAGTTTGATTCAATCAGTTTAAATTGTTTTCAATAATTTTTATTATCTTTGTTAAATTGGAAAAAAAAAAAAAAAAAAAAAAAAAGCATATTAAAAATGTGAAATTCATAAAAAATAAGTTTTAAAAAAGTTTAACAAAGATCATTTTTAAATTTAGGAATAAAAATATATATTATAATATATATGTATATATATATTTATTTATATGTATTATATATATTTATAATTCAAATATTGAATAAATCAGGCAAAAAAAAAAAGTGTGTCATTTTTGTTCATTTTACCTTGTACATGTTATTTTCATATTCTGCAAAGGTATATAATAACAGCTCAGATTATAGGGATTTTTATTATAATATTTTTTTATTTTTTGCATGTACCGTAGTATGCTTAATTAGATATTTTAATAAAATTGCTATGTATGATATTACTAAACAAAAATAATATCAAATGTTTACTAGGTATTTTCATAATTACTCTAATGTGATCTAGGAATTACATGCACCAGTCAGGTAGATAATAATAACATGAAATAAAGCAATAGCATATCTCCCCCATTAACCTCAAAATATATATTTTCGTATGAAAGCAAGAATTTTTTTCTTAATTTGTTTATATTATACATAATATATAAACGCTTAAATTTATGAATTTACGAATGTACAAGTACATATTTGAATAAATAAAATTACAGAATTATGTACGAGTAAAACAAGCACGAGTTTTTCATAAGATAATAGTATACGATTATTATGTCGCATATATATTTGATCAACTCTTAGTCGAATAAAAAATGAATTTGTATAATATATTATATTTATTAATATATTAAAAAAAAAGAAAAAAAAAGTTTGTTTTTTCTCTTTTATTTTTCAAGCATAAGTATAAAACTGATATCCTTGTTTCGCCCGTACGTGAATATATCAGGTATATATATATATATATATATGTATATATAATATATATATGTATTTACGTCGTTTTAGTTATGTAATGGGAGCAAAGAAATTATTACTCCTTCCAGCAGTTCTTATATTTACGGCATGATATATATGTATATATATATGTATATACTTGTAAATTTTTATTTGAACGTACATATAATTGTAAGCATGTACAAATGGAGCACTTTAGTTATTCTTTTATTAAAAGTAGCTTTGATTATCCTTTTTTTTTTTTTTAATATCTTTGAAAAGATATGTAATAAAATAATAGTATGTAAATGTACAATTTATAGTTTAAGGTAAAATAAAATAATCCTTAAAAATATTCTAAGAAAAATAATTTACAGCTATTGTCATTTTATTCTAATTTACTTAATAGTAAATAGGTATTTAGGAGCAGCATAAAGAGAACATTTTGAAGTGAAAAAAGCTTTATAATAATATTTACAACATTTTTTTTTTTTTTTTTTTTTTTTTTTTTTCTTTTAAAAAGACCGATACAATAAAATATATAGCTGGTATCACCATTTATGATTCTGGAATATAAGAAATGAATTTTTTCTGTTTCGCTAGTTTAAGCTTTTAAAATTTTTTTGCATTTTTTTATAATTTTCCTTTTAATGAGGTATTTGTTTTTTATACGTACATAATTAAATATATGTATATTTATGTTTGCGTTCGCCAATATACGATTACATTTTTATATACACGCTCATGCATGTTCACATGTATGTATATATATAGATATATACACAATGCGCAAAAAAAAAAAATAAGATGGCAGAGTTATGTGTATATATATATATATATATCGTATAAGGCCCATAGCAATGGTGAAACGTTGGGGTGTTTTTTGTTCATGTTAGGGAAAAAACAATGATTGAATAAAAAAAGCAATAAAATAATAATATTTTTGAAAAAATAAGATAAAGAAATATGAAAATATGCAAATGAATATGTAACAAAAAGAATATAATAACTACATAAATAGGTAAATATATACGTATATATGTAAAAACATAAATACATACATAAATAACCAAATAAATATGTAAATAGGGAGAAGCACAAAAGTGCCTACTTTTCTTCACCCATAGATTTTCCAGCTCTTATAATTTCGTCTACTAAAAGAATTTGTTGTGATATAGCCGTTGCAATTGACAGAATTTGTTTCTTTACACAATAGTTGTCGTATATTCCTAAAAAGGGGGTGTAAAAGGAAGAAATAAAATGTTATTTAGTAAAGACCCCTATACAGTGAATGCCATTTAGTATAGGACATCTAATAAATGGCTTTTCCTTTTTAGTGAACCATCCAGAAGAATGTAACGAACGCTAGCGTAAGAAGGCAGAACGTGTACGGGCAGGGTAACGTTTGCGTTGTTTCTTCTTGTTTTGCATTATTCTATTTTATTAATTATTTTGCTTTGTTTTATTTATTTATTTTATTTTATTTTATTTTATTTTATTTTTTTTTTTTTTTTTTTTTTTTTTTTTTTTTTTTTTTTTTTTTTTTTTTTTTTTTTTTTTTTTTTTTTTTTTTACTTTATTTATTTTTTTACTTTATTTATTTTTTCCCCTGCCCGCCACCATTCACGCTTCCAGTGTTCACTTTGCCCGTCCAACTTTTGAATTGGACAGTATCGTTTATTACCCTTCAAGTGGGCCAGGATTGGCTCACCGGTATCCAAGTCGACCCCTAGGGGTTGGGAGGGGTCCTCGTTGTACTTATCAATCACATTGAACAGCGTTTGATGAATATCTAGTCCGCTATTTTCTAAGAGTATCTTGGGTATATTTAATAGACTATTAGCATATATATCAAAGGCAAATTTTTGTTTTCCTTTAATTTTTTTTTCTTCTTCTTTTAATTTGCAATACGCCATAATTTCAAATGCACCTGCCCCAGATATAACACAGTTATCTTCAATGGCATTTTTAATACTTCTAAGTCCATCTCTAATAGCATCTTTTATTTGTTTAATAGTATAATCATTTGGTGCTTGAATAAATAAAGAGCAGCTTTTTGGGTTTTTCACTTCTTCAATGAAGGTATATTTTTCATCATTTATACATATTTCATATACTAATCCAGCATAACCAACATCTTCCTCCGTCAAATCGTACACATTATTACATGCATTACCACCACAACATAAAATTATTCTTTCTAAATTTCTTCTTTTTATTCTTCTTAATGCCATGATATTTTCCTTAGCTAATAAATCTAAACTAATTGGATCAATACCTTTTTGATTGAATACAGCAAAATTATATAATTCATTATTTTCTTTAAATTTCTTTTCGATCAACATTTTTTTTAATTCTATAATTTTTTTTACTTTATCATCGGTAAATTTTCTTTCAGATTCCACTAATTTACTTCTGTCCTCAGCATTAGAATAGACAAAAGAAGAAAACACTTCACTTTTTTCATATTCTAGACTAACATTTAAAACTAATATAAAACATTTCGTTAATTTACTTGGCATGTTAGGATGCCTACAACCATGATCTAGTACCATTCCTCTAATTAGTTTCGTGTTTATACTCATATTTCTTTTTATATCTATTATTTCGATCATATGTAAATCTATTTGTTTCTCTGGATTATATATTATCTTAATACTCTCTACTAGATCATCCGCCAACTTGTCGGCTAATGCTATCGGTAATTTCGTTCGCACACAAGTTTTAGCAACGTTATATAGTAATTCTTTATCGAACTTCTTTTCTATATGTAATGGTATTTTCATACTCTCTAACACATCTAATAGAATTGCTTTAACAGAATCAAAACCTTGTGTTATAATACGTGGATGAATACTTTCATAGATGATATACTTTTCCGACAAATATATTAACGATGTGGCTACAATAAGATTACTACTAGACCCATCTCCTAAATTTTCATCAATACTTGAGCATATCCTACTTAACATACTAGCTGTAGGATGTTGAATCATCATTTCGTTCAAAAGAACGTTTCCATCCTTTGTTATTTTTATTGCTCCAGAACTGCTCACTAACATTTTGTAGCTTCCTTTTGGTCCTAAGTTGCTCTTTATTATTTCGTACATTCCCTTACTTGCATTGATGTTTGTAAGAAGTACATTCGTCGATCGTAGGCTGTCCGCCTTTCTATTCAGCAAGTGGATGGACATCTGAGATATAAGGAGAAGAAAAAAAGGAGGGGTGGTGGTGGTGTATTCACAGTCCTTTATTCTATTTGTACACAATGTGCATGCCCCGAAGGTATATAAGTATACATACACGTGCGTATGTACTCTTGCATTTGCGTATTCACGCACTTACGTACTCATATATTTATTACGTCTTCGTATGTGCATTACAACTTCGTCAACTCAACAAAGCAGAAATGACAAAACGCAGTTACACAAAATGATCATAAAGAGAGACTGGCAAGCAAGCACAAAGAACAGCAAAAAAAAAAAAAAAAGCAACGTGCATTGATATTCTGTAATTTATATATGTAAATGTATCATAAATAGTGTCGAAGATGTGGTTCATATTTGTTCTTTCTCAAAATGTGCATACAACGGTAGAGATAGTTTACGCTCCAGTTGGTTATGTACTACATACAAAACGTGAACACAAAAAATGTATAAAATGAGGGCACACAGAGAATGCACTTAAATAAACCTCTTGTTAATTGTGTTCTTAGGACTTACCTTCACAATTTATTACAAGAAAAAATGGGAAATGGAAAAAAAAAAATAGAGTTGAAATGAAAAAAAATAGAGAACAAATGAAAGAAAAATAGAGAAGAAATGGAAAAAATATAGAGAAGAAATGGAAAAAATATAGAGAAGAAATGGAAAAAATATAGAGAAGAAATGGAAAAAATATAGAGAAGAAATGGAAAAAATATAGAGAAGAAATGGAAAAAATATAGAGAAGAAATGGAAAAAATATAGAGAAGAAATGGAAAAAATATAGAGATGAAATGGAAAAAATATAGAGTTGAAATGGAAAAAATATAGAGAAGAAATAGAAAAAATATAGAGAAGAAATGGAAAAAAAAAAATACTGTTAATCAGTATGAAGTAGTTTCAAAAAGGGGGAAATAAAAAAAACCTGTGGAACTGTGGTTTAATTTTTCTCTTATATTAATTACATAAATTTTAAAAGGGAAATTTATTAAACCGAAATTAAACCAAGATATTGCTTTATTGTATTTTTCTAATTTATTTTATTTTTTTAGTTTATTTTATTTTTCTACTTTATTTTATTTTTTTACTTTATTTTATTTTTTTACTTTATTTTTTTACTTTATTTTATTTTTTTGCTTTAATTTATTTTTTTACTTTATTTTTATTTTATTTTATTTCGTTTTTTTATTTTTTATTATTTTTTTTTTTTTTTTTTTTTTTTTTTTTTTTTTTTTTTTTTTTTTTTTTTTTTTTTTTTTTTTTTTTTTTATTTTTGTATTTTTGCAAAACTGTCAATGTATGAGTTTCTAATTTGTTGCATTGAAGTTTCTGTACTCTAATTTTATCCGAAATATAGAACAAGCGAAAAAGAGTGGACATGAGAAGAAACTTCCAGAGAACACAATACAGACGTATGCGCTGTTATGAGCTCTAATTAAATATATAAATGTACATACGTATATTTATGTATACATATTGTATACATGTTGTTTACACGTAGGTTGTTCATGCTCCCATTTGCAAAAACACTCCGTTCAATATTATATTTTATTTTCAATCATTTTGCTTGAAGAATGAGAAAAAAAGAAAAAAAGAAAAAGAAAAAAAGAAAAAGAAAAAAAGAAAAAGAAAAAAAAAAAGAAAAAAAAAAAAAGAAAAATGTCGTTCTATTTGTAGAAAATTAATTTTCATTTATTCTTAAAAGCATTTTTTTCCATATAATTTATATACGCATGACAATATATCATATAAGAAAAAAAAAAAAATTTGCCCACTTGGGATACCAATACTAGTAATACAATTAATATGAATAAGTAGCAGGACAGCAATGGCAATAAAATGAAATATCTCATATTTATGTGAAAAAATTTGCTTTTTTTTGTACGACTCCCCAACCTTTGGTACCACTTGAAGTATAAACATAGATGAGTGTATTTTGTTGATTTAACACAAGGTATGTTTTAATTTTTTAATTTTTTTTTTTTTCCTGTATCCCTATTTATCCTATACAAATATATGTGTACATGTGTACACATTTTTGATTTCCTCTCACAATACATGAAAATAAAAGGCTGAATATAGTACCCATTCACCCGTTTTTTCATCCTCTATACGTACATATACAAGGGTGCACAAATACATAGAGATAAATATGCTTGCATTGGTAGTTTTTCCTATTACTTTTATGCTTCTTTTAATTTTTTATATTTACCACGACATAGAGTAAATTCTCACATAATTATAAATAACTTCATTCACATGTTATGCATTGATATTAGGTCCAAATCAGTTTTTTTTTTTTTTTTTTTTTTTTTTCCGTTCCTTTTAAATATTTAGAATTATAATGCTATGTATAAACCATATAAATTGATAAATTGGCAAGTCAAGAAGATGACGAGTGGCCATATAATATATACATATATATATACATATACATATATATATATATATATATACATATACATACACTAACTTCCAACTACTTTGTATAACGGAAGACGGCATTTTATTTTAACGGTTAAGTTCAGAAAGTATTATATTTTTAATTTTAATGAAATATTAAAGGCATTATATAAACGTTGTTAACATAATAAATCCAAAAGAAAATAAAGCTGGAAAAGGGGGGGGGAGGAAAGGGAAAAGAACCATTTTTGATTAAAATAAATGATGAGTAATTAAAGCAGCTTCAACATATAAATGAACGTTTAAAAAGAAAAAAAAAAAAAAAAAATTTATACACAAAAGAATTGTTACTATGAGATGAGCAAATAAAAAAAAGAAAAAAAAAAAAAAAAAAAAAAGAGTAATACACATTACTGTTATTAAAAGGGAAAATTGTGCTACCATAGTGTATAGTTGATGAAGATGCAAAAAAGGTAAATGTGTGTATGTTAGTATTATGTACATACTACTTATGTACTAAGAATGTAAGTATATACGTGTATTTGAGTGATGGCATTACATTTTCTCCCTAGCAACATCTGAGCTTTTTCTTTTTAACTTTCGGGGGAATGGAATTATTTGACACATGGGGATAAATTAATAAATAACCATCAGACGGTTTTAAGCCATTGTTAAATTTATAACTAAAATTTTCTGGATTGATATGATACACAGAAATATTCTCCTTTTCTTTGTCTGATATATGTACATCTGTCGGGTGTATGGAAGGGAATGTAAACTTTTTATTATTACCTTGAATTATGTTAATAATTTTCTGATCAGCCGGATGTATTACTAAATTTTCCTTTTTACAATTTTCGAATTTTAAATTTTCGTTTTTACCATTTTCAAATTTTAAATTTTCATTATTTACACTTTTATTGAGCTGTTCATTTTTCCCTTTACCTTCTTTATGGAGTGGACTACATATGTCCATTCTTTCTTCGCCCATATATCCATAATTATATTCAACATTTTCGAAGCTCATAACATTTAATTTCTGGTTGCTCCATAAATTTTCGTAACTAATACTATGATGTACATTTTCGTCATCCTTATCTGCATTGGTTACTCTACTGTGTAAATCTCTGAATGCTTCTTCTGCGTATTGTTCTTCCACCTCTACGTATTTATCGTCATTCTCGTCTTCTTTTTCTTCCACCTCTACGTATTTATCGTCATTCTCGTCTTCTTTTTCTTCCACCTCTACGTATTTATCGTTAATCTCGTCTTCCTTCTCTTCCACCTCTACGTATTTATCGTTAATCTCGTCTTCCTTCTCTTCGATCTCTACGTATTTATCGTCATTCTCGTCTTCCTTCTCTTCCACCTCTACGTATTTATCGTCATTCTCGTATTCTTTTTCTTCCACCTCTACGTATTTATCGTCATTCTCGTCTTCTTTTTCTTCTTCCTCTGCGTACTTCTCTTCTTCTATTTCCATCTCCTCTGCTTCTACTTTCTGTTCTTGTTCTTGCTCAGCTGCTTCTATTATCTGTTCTTCTTTTTGCTCAGCTACTTCTATTGTATCTTCTTGCTCAGCTGTATCTTCTTCTTCCTTCTCGTTCACGTCCTTTTCTCTTTCATCCTCTTCTTTCTCTTTTTCTTTTTCCTCTACTTCTACTTCTTCTTCTAATTCATCTTTTACTTCCTCTTCTACTCCTCCCTCTTCTGATCCGTTCTCTTCTACTCCATCTTCTTCTACTCCTCCCTCTTCTGCTCCGTCCGCTTCTACTCCGTCCTCTTCTACTCCATCCTCTTTTACTTCTTCCCGTTCACTTGCATCACTAAACCCATCATTTGGCTCCTCGTAATGTCCACTCTCTTCCTTTTCCTTCTCATAGTACTCGTTTTCGTCACTTGAAACCTCTGCACTTTCATTCACCTCATTGTGATCTCCTTTGCTTTGATATTCATATTCGTTTTCAATATGATCTTCCACTTTTTGATGTACATTTGCGTTTACATTAAAATTACTTTCGCTCTTATATTCTTCATTCTCGTCCACTTGAAAAAAGAAAATGTGAAATGGAAAAATGAACGGATAAATTGCGCAAAAATAAGGCAGAAAAATGAGGTAGAAACATATGGCACAAAAAAAAAAAAAAAAAAAGAAAGAAAAAAGAAAAAATCGCTAGCTTGTATGCATATACGACCTGAACGAGGTAGCTTTTTTTTTTTTTTTTCTCTTTTTTTGTATGAACAGATCATGCAAATACACAGAATAAAGTTAAAATAAAAATGTCAAACGAGCTGACATCATTCATACACTAATAAGTATAGTTAGTCATATAAATGTCACTTTTCGACATTAACACGTGCACATTTTATATATACGCATTTGAATATCCATTAGACAGTAAATAAATATGTATATATATATATATATATATATATATATATGTATACATGTAAATATACGTATATAGATATAAAAATACATATTTATTAATACATAACATCTTTATGCTTGATTTATTTAGCTCACTCAAATCTTCCATGTTCGAAAAGCAGTTGAGAAATAACTAAAACTTCAATTTATTTTATTCAAAAATAAAATTAGCAGAGTGAAAATAAGTTGAATATTAGGTTGTAGAAAAAAATGTGTTTATTAAAATACTGTATTGTGTGCATGTGACATTCACGAGGGGAGGAAATGAAGATAATCGAAGCTAATGAATTTGCATTACAAAGTGAAATTATACTACTAAATGAAATTAGAAAAAAAAAAAGAAAGAAATTAAAACAGAAATAATAATAACAGCAACAGATATGTAGCAGCAATATAGCGGCAATGTATAGTCAATGTACTGCCAATGTAGCAGCAATATAGCGGCAATGTATAGTCAATGTATAGTCAATGTACTGCCAATGTAGCATCAATATAACGCTTTAGCGAAATGCGAGCGTGAAGAGTTTCGTTTCCTTTTCCTTTTTTATTACGCTATACCAAAAATGGACAGAAAAAACTGTATTACCTTCTTAAAAACATTATTTAAATATTTCAAAGAAAGAGGAACTCATAATATACCTTCTACATATTTTTTATTTAAATGAGGAAATTATTCTTTTATTCGCTCCATACATATTATTTTAAAAAGGTTTACATGGCAATTGAAGCATGTATGAGAAAAAAAAAAAAAAAAAAAAAAATGAGAAACCGCTGTATCCTTTTTAAAGATGGGAAAAAACAAGTGGAAATGCATTAACAGTGAGGTTTATATTCACACTAAAAACGAAAAAAAAAAATGATAAAAAAAATAAAAGAAAAATAACAAATGATAAATAAAGAAAGATGCCGGAAAACATTACCAATCACATGTTAAGAATAACTGAACCATTTGCAAAAAACAAAACATTTGAAAAAAATCCGCTAAATATGCAAAATGTCCTAATATGAAATCCTTAAAGTGAGAAATAAGAACACTATTATCGATTAAGAAAAAAGAATAAAACAAGAATTTTTTTTCGTCCATTAATATGTCATATGTATATCTACAAGTGTACAAATATATATATACATATATATATTTGCTTAACTTTCCTTCTGATATTCAAAAGGAGGATATAAATAAACGTCTTTTTAATGTATGCTTGGGTAAATCATCATCTGATACCCCTTTTTTAACGGATTTATAATTATTTGCTGTTAATTTTTTGATCTTCTCCGTGGTGTGAATAAGAAAATACACAAAATTCTGAAAACATTACCATGGGCAGCTATTATAATAAGAACTTATTTTATCCTTTTCCTTTTTACAAAAAAAAAAAAAAAAAAAAGGTTCGTACGACTTTTAACATTTCAACATATTACGTATGTACGTGTGCATACAAACCTATACCCATATACATACGCGTATACATAATAATGTGCGCGTAGAGATATAGCTTCAAAGGCATATCTCTTCTTCAATAACGCATATATCTTTTTGCGTTTCTCAAAATTCATTTTTTTTTCTTAAACAAAAATGTGTACATTTTTCTATAAAGATTAATTCCATACAAGTATAAGAAAATTATTTTCAAAATTATGAACAAAGTCATTTCACTCTATATATACATACGCCGTCCCATTTTGTTCTATTCATTTTTTTTTACTTTAATCTATGTTGAACAGTTTTATAATCAATAAGCTTTAATTTAAGCTAAAATAGGAAAAACATTCATTTTCTTATATGCGTAAAAATATCTCATTTTTTTAGCATAAAATTATGTACACTAAATGGTTAAGAACTTTTTCAGATATGCAAAAAAAAAAAAAAAATATATGACTAAGCAAGGAAAAAAAAAAAAAAAAAGGAAAAACTCGCAGCTGAATTAATTATAAAATAATATATAGCACACTACTACCGTAAGATTATACACCCAAAAATTAAAAAAAGGAAAATAAAAAAAAAGGGACGAAAAGAAAAGCAAAAGGAATAGGTACCATCTTTCTCCCTTAATAAAATAATGACGATGATAATGATATCATCGAGGACGTTTATTTTGCCTATGATGCCCTTGCTTGTTTGTGTTATAATTTAAAGCGGTAGTAGAATTGTATGCACATAAAAAATATGTACGACTGTTTACCGTGGCGTAGTTCTTTAAACCTTGGCCTATGTATCACTGTTTGAAAAAAAAAAAAAAAAAAAAAAAAAAAAAAAAATATACATTTTATATGTATACATTTCATTCCCCTTATTTGAAGAAAATTTTTACTGGAATAAAAAAGTGAAATGTATAAGTCAAGCAAACAGTGTCATTTGAGCCATTTTTGTTAGTATATATACACTTATATATATATGTACGTTTTTAAGTACATATGTATGTACTTATATTTACGTATGCGTATTTACTTGTAAATTTTCCCACACCCCTCCCCTTTGAAGTAAGAAAAGCCTCTTTTTATTTGATTTAAAAAAAGGGAAAAAAAAAAAAATATGGCTGACGGTGAATATAGCTTTTCTTTAACAACTTTTAGTCCGACTGGTAAATTAGTGCAAATTGAATATGCCCTAAATAGGGTATCTAGCAGTTCTCCTGCCTTAGGTAATTATTTTTTTTTTTTTTTTTTATATATAAATACCAATTTGTATATTCTGTTTTTGTACGATTTTATGTTAACTTTTAGAGTACCTTTGTGTGTACTCCAATTTATGGCCATTTTGATTATTCACAAAGATATACGAAGAGGTTATGTTACTGTTTTGATCCATTCTCGTTTGTTAGCTGTTTTTTATTTATTTTTTTTTTTTTTGTGAGTGTTACTCCTTCATCGTACATATACAGACCTCTTACCACAACAAAATAATCATTTGTTTTTCTTTTGTTTTGTAAAGGTATTAGAGCAAAAAACGGAGTGATAATTGCAACAGAGAAAAAGAGCCCGAATGAACTGATTGAAGAAAATAGTATTTACAAAATTCAACAAATAAGTGAACATATCGGAATAGTATATGCTGGTATGCCAGGCGATTTTCGTGTATTATTAAAGAGAGCAAGAAAAGAAGCAGTAAAATATTCTTTGCAGTATGGAAATGAAATATTAGTAAAAGAATTAGTTAAAGAAATAGCATCAATTGTTCAAGAATTTACACAAACTGGAGGTGTAAGACCATTTGGTTTATCCTTATTAATATGTGGAGTTGATGCATATGGTTATCATCTATATCAAATTGATCCATCTGGTTGTTATTTCAATTGGAAAGCTACATGTATAGGTAAAGATTATCAAAATAATATTTCCTTTTTGGAAAAAAGATATAACAACGATATTGAAATAGAAGATGCTATACATACTGCCATTTTAACTTTAAAAGAAAGTTATGAAGGAATTATGAATGAAAAGAATATAGAAATTGGTGTTGCCTGTAATAATAAACCCTTTAAAATTTTAACTCCAAATGAAATTAAGGATTATCTCATAGAGATTGAGTAAAACCAAGGAGGTGATGCAAAGGGGAAACTCCCCCAGAGGTGCTTCATATATATATGTAATAGTGCGCTGAGTCACATAAGTAAGCAAAGAGAGTGAAGTGCATTTCTTTGCGAATTCACATATTCGAAGTTTTAAGAAGTTGGGAGAAGTGTTAAATGTGTTTGTGCGCCCGGATGTTCGCACGTATGTATGCTTGTTCGTACACGTACAAGCATGTGTAAGTATATGCATACATATGCATATATATATATATATATATATATGTATGTATGTAGTTACATGTGCATATGTGGCCATATGTGGGTACACATACAATTATATGCTCACACAAGCAAACGAACGACGGAAAACACTCATCATATTGCGAAAAAAAATAATTATAATTATATGAGCACTGTGTACGCCATGCATGTGACGTTAAGGGGTTAAACCATTTGCGAATAGGATAAACTGATATCATTTGAATGAACAGAATAATTATGTGTAAAATAACAAAAAAGCTGTGTGAGAGGAATAAAAAAGAAGAAAAGTGCACAATATGCGTTAAAACGAAACACGAACAATGAGTTTTTAACATGTGCATATATTGAAACCGCTTTATTTTTACATGTAATGTTTGCATCTTTTCTCGTGTATGTGGACATGTAAATATTACGAAAAAGAAAAGGAAAGAAGCAAAAAGAAAGAAGCAAAAAGAAAGAAGTAAAAAGAAGAAGTAAAAAGAAAGAAGTAAAAAGAAGAAGCAAAAAGAAAGAAGTAAAAAGAAGTAAAAAGAAAGAAGTAAAAAGAAGAAGTAAAAAGAAAGAAGTAAAAAGAAGAAGCAAAAAGAAAGAAGTAAAAAGAAGAAGTAAAAAGAAAGAAGTAAAAAGAAGAAGAAAAAGGTAACAAGTAAAAAAATTGTAAAATAAGACCGTTTAAAAAATAATATAAAATTTGTGTGTACATTTTCTAAACCTCTCTTTTTAAAGCCACAAAAGGGAAAAAAAAAAGAACAACAAATTATATATATATATATATATATATATATACGTTTATATACGCATTTATATTTTCTCGTAAAGCATGGTATATAACAATTTTTTCCAAATTTTTTTTTTTTTTAAAAAACATCCAATGAAAAATGGGTGAAAAGAGCAATAATTTATATGAGAAAAAAGAAAAAGTGCAATAATTGTAGTGTACGCGCCAAATTATTTGTAGACTTATGCATAAAACATCCTATGTATTTGTACACTTAATAGTTACTACAGGCAAAATAAGAAAAAGTAAGATATAATAATGTAAGTAAAAACCATTTAAAACTTAAGCAAACTTGTTAATAATAATAAAAAAATAAAAAATAAACAAATAAAAAAATATTGCCCTTTTCAATGTAAAACAATGCTATTTAATTCCTTTTTTTTTTTTTTTTTTTTTTTTTTTCTGGATTTCTTTACATATTATTAAAAATTAAATTTTAACAAGTTTACGAATATACATATTGTCATTTAGTGTCCCTGTGAGTGGAACATATTTACTAATTTTCGTATTTTTTCATTTTCCTATTTGTGCATTATCGTTTTTGTGTGAGCTCGGTGGAATACTAATCAATTTTCTAAAAAGGTGAAAACACTAACAGCCAAAAAAAAAAAGAAATTTACTACATACGTACGCATATATATATGTATGTATATACATAAATACATATGTGTATGTATAAAACGTTTATTTTGTAACACAACATATAAATACACAAATATATATATATATATATGTATTAATATATGTATTTATATATGTATTTATATACGTACGTATATATGGATATAATTTTTTAAGATCGCATAAACAACCCTCTTGCAAACCTTCATTTTTTGATCTTAAATAACACTGTAAAGTATTTTTCACAAAGAGGAAAAATGAATTACTTAAAGGCCATATTTTTTAAAAGTGTTCAAACTGTAGAATGTAAAAAATTGATTTTTTCATTAATTACGAATGTAAATCACGTAGGCATAAGAAATCTAAGTACTGATATGAAAAATATAAAAACAGATAAAACTAATGCAGAAACAAATTTCGCTGCAAACCTGCCCAAAGCAACTAGGATACCAATAATGAAAATTTTTTACGGCATTATATTTTTAATGGCGTCTGTTCCTATTTGCCAGTCCATTTACGAAACCAACAAATATTATAAGGAGGTGATTTATTAATAGCAAAAAAGTTAAAAGCAAAGGGTGCACATGCGTGTGTCCCTGTAAATATGTGCACACACTTATGCGTACATTAACAAAATTTAATGTGGGAACTCATGTATTTTAGCCATATTTATTCATTCTTTTTTTTTATTTTTATCATTCCCACATATGTACATCAGACTTCCTTTTTGCCTTGCTTGTTTGTAATATGTCCTTTTTGCCTTGCTTGTTTGTAATATGTCCTTTTTGCCTTGCTTGTATGTAATATGTCCTTTTCGCCTTGCTTGTTTGTAATATGTCCTTTTTACCTTGCGCGTTCATAAAATATCCTTTTTTTTCTTGCACGTTCATAATTCTTTCATGCTTTTTTTTTTTTTTTTTTTTTTTTTATAGAATGAAAATTTATACAAAAACGGGAAAAAGTAAGCAAAAGGAGCACCAATTTCACTATTACAATAGAATTATATCATTATAGCATATTTGAGAAGGACTTACCTTTATATTCAAATTTTCGAATGAATAAAAATCTGCTTCATCTGTAACATATTTTAAGGAATTTTTTAACTTTTCCATTATTATGCTTTTTTATGACAGGAAGTTCATATATTATTTTTCTTTTTTCTTTTTTCATTTTAGTGTATCTTTTGTTTTTATTTATCCATTGTATGTATACATACGTATATATATGTGGGTATATAAGCTTATAACTCCCTTTTTTTTTGTTATTCCATTTATTATATATGAAGCATTGTATAAACCGTAATGAACTGTTTATAACTTAAAAAACGATCAAACAAAAAGATCAAGTACATATTTTTTATTTTTTTCCGCATACTACTGAATAGCAGCTGTGTATGAGATGAAATGAAGGCGTAGATGAAAATCCAAACAGAAAAAAATAAAATGAAATAAAATGTACATGTATATTATGTGCATGTGTATATATTAAACTGAAGCAACGACGCATTATTCAACACATGTAGGGGTTAAGCAAAACCTTATGCTTCAAAAAGGGAAAGCACAAGTTACTGAAGTTGGCAAAAAATATATAAATGCATATCTTAGATGCATATATTGGGTATACATTTGTGCATATTTGAGCAGTTCACAAGGCGCCCTTAAAATTTAAGCCTACTTGAAATAACTTGGTCTTATCTGTTGGCGTATGCAGTAAGGGGTAGCTTAAAAATAATTCTAGCGAAATATTTTTTTGAATGTAAGTCATAAGACCAATACCTGCAGATACTCTGGTGTCTTTTTTTAATTGTGTAATGGAAGAAAAAAATGTATCACTAAGTTTTCCCAACTGTACATAAAAAAATAATATTGGTTTGGAATTATAAAAATTAAAAATATATTTAAAGATAAATTGAATATTAGTAAAGAAGTTAGCACCTAAATATTTATAATTTATATCATAATTTTTTTTTTTTTTATTAAATTTAAAACACTTCTCTGCATTTCCAATACTATTATGTTCAAATCCTCGAAATATTAAAGAACTACCTATACTACCAGTAAAATTAAATTTATTTATATAACAACATTTATCTTTATTATAATCATACTTCATTCCATTGCTAAAATTAATGTATGAATAAAAATTTTGGAGTATTTTTTGTACGTACAAAAAATTTAAATGATTTTTAAAAAATTTGCTTTCACAAAATGGCAAAGAAATTTCATTTTCAATTTCGTAGTAATAACCTGACGTGGGATAAAGAGTGTAATAAAATTTTTTATCCTCTTTTCCATTATTTATCATATAATTAAGTCTGTCTTTTTTATAATTATGTTTAATAGTATGTTTAATATGATTATCTTGCAATTGAAGAATTTTATTGGAAGGTATAAAATTTTTATTTATTTTATGATATATTTTATTAAAGTTAACCTCCCATGTAAAAGAGTGGTTATCCCTTAATAGAAATGTTTTCAATGAATTTGTCTTAACAATGTATGATGCACATTTTGTATTGTTAAGACTACTTATATTACTTTCAAAAATGAGTTTTCCATTTTTTATAAAATATATATATGGTATTAAAAAACGAACAGCAAAATTGTTGGTATATAAACTATTTATGTTAGCTTTCAGTTCAATACTATTAATAGTTTTTAATATATAAGGTATATTCATATCGAAATCTACTGTTATTTCTCCTCTATTATTAACATTTGTACCTATCATATAATTATTTTTTTTTTCCTTTAATATATAATCTATCGTAATATTTCTGTTTACAATACTTCGTAATTTTACATCAGGATCCCCATCAAATATACTCAAAGTATTTATCTTCCCATTACATTTCGATATGTTCAGGAATAAATCCTCAATATTACTGCTCTTTTTTATTTCATCAAATAAAAAATTCAAATTCTTTTTTTTTATTTTTCTTATGCCATCCACATTTATTTTAACGCTGCCTATATTTTGCTTCAAATCAATTTCGGTATTCATCTTTCTGCTGTCCGCTGCGAGATACGTACCTACGTACGTGGGTACGCGCAAACATGTACTCTTCCAGGCATTCGTATGTATGTACGCATGTACGTATATGTATAATGACTGCTTCGCTTTTTTTCTTCAACCCCTTGAAAACACAAAACACTCCGAACAGTGTAACTAAGTAATTCCCCTTACTTTCGTGTACCGAAAAACTGCTATTCACATGAGGTTCCTATCTCTTATAATTTGCTCCAAAAACGTGCATACATATATATATACATATATATATACATACATATATGTTAGCAGTAAAAAACGGAGTCCGAAGTACACCACATATATTGGGGCATGATTTATCACAAGGCAAGAATAAATTCCACTAATATTATCTTGTTCTTTGATTTCATTTTATTTTTGTTTCGTTTTGCCTCATTTTGTTTTCTTTTACTTCATGTTATTTTTGCTTAATTATTGCTTAATTATTGCTAAATTATTGCTAAATTTTTGCTAAATTTTTGCTTAATTATAGCTTATTTATTGCTTTATTATAGCTTAATTATTGCTTTATTTTCATTTTTCATTTTATTTTATTTTTTTTTTTTCGCGTTTTCCTAAAATAAATATATCACTCTCACGTGGATATTTTTTTTATACTTGCAGATCTCTTCGTTGCTTCTTTAATTTATGCCATAATTTATACCATAATTTGTCATCATTTATATTATCACTACTTCCTCATTTTTGCGCTTTTCTTCCATTTTTTAATTTCGCTAAAACGCAAAGTTTTTTCAAATGCTACGAGGCAATTTAACGTGAAAAGTTCAAAACAACAAAAAAAAAAAATATATAAAAAAAAAGTATAAAAAGGAATAATATAAAAAAAAAAAATAATAAATAAATAAATTTCGTGTTAATGTATAAAAGAGCAGAAGGGTATAAAAAAAAAATCGATAAATGCAATTTTGAGAAGACTGAAAAATAGAAATTATAAAAATGGTTATTAAAAAAGAGTAATCGGAAAAAGAAGCTAGCAGAGGGGTTTATTTTGAAATGACTACTTAGAGCATACGTGTTTGTAAGTATGAGTGTATACATGCATGTATATATGCGTGTATATATGCACGTACGTAATCACCTATGTGTATATTTATACAAACTCATGCTTCTGCCAATGCGCTTGACAGCTTGAAGGCAGCTGCTATCACCCCGCTTCCCCCCCCCCCCAACTCTCGGTACTACCACCCCTTGCGCATAATTAATATATCGATGGTGTACATATAAACTTTAACTGTAGAAGACAAACTATTACTGTTATATTGATTTTTCTTTTTCAATATATTTACAATTGCGTAAAAGACAACAGTCTCTATATTTGAAATATGAGGCATCTTTCCATTGGTTAGACGTACATTTTTGTTATGAACAAAAGGAGTATATTCTTCTTCCTTATAAATGGTGAGCCTTTTATTATTATTCATTGAGTTATATATAGATGTATATTTTTCGAAGTGAGTAAATGGATTATACTTGAGAAAGAAAAAAAAAAATTTTAACAAATTGATAGAATAGATAGAAATATTCGATTCTTTTAATTTTTTTTTTTTTGAATAAGGGAAGCTTAAAGAATTCAAATGGAACAATATTAAAATAGTCATGTAAATTTGACGTATACTTGCTGAATCATTTTTTTTTTTAATTTCATTTTTTATTTTATTTATTTGTTGTACTTGTGTTATATTGTATAGTAAGTCATTTATTGGGTCTTGTAATTCTAACCGTTCAAATATATATTTAAATGAATAGAATAATAAAAACGAAATCAGTTTAAAGTATTTGTCATGGTTAAAATGGAGGTGAGTGTTTAGAAAAGCTATACTATTAATTAGTACACAGCAGCTTTGAACGTTTAGTTTTCTATCCCTTACCATATTGTTTTCTTCTAAGTCGGATTCATCTATTTTTACTATATTACTTGGAGGGGAAGTAAAGGGTTTCTCTTTGTTTGTACTGAGGCTGTCCATTCTAATTATGGAGTAAATAATTTTCATATAATGATAAATTATATATATATTATTTCTATAATTCAAATCGCTCTTTATTAGACATCTAACTATGTACACTGGGTTTACAATATCATTCGTCTGAAGCTGTATATATAAATTTTTCAATTTGTCATATATATTGTTTTTTTCATTTTTCTGTTGCATCACATGCAGAACCTTAAAACATCTTGAAATAACCGCTGTGATATAACTATCAGGGGTTAAGTTGAACTTACTTACATATAATAGATATATAGCCAAACACTTAGCATTCATTTTGAAAATTTTTTTTTTTATATTTTTTATGCACTGTTCATAAATTATTTTATCATGCATATGTAATTTTCCAAGGGTTGACATGATACTGCACACATGATTTAAACTCAAATTATCTAAAATGTTTTTATATTTTATAGTAGAATAATTATAACTATTACAATTTTTATACAAAGCGTGTTTGAAATAATCATTCCTTAAGCTGCTCTTGCTAAGGTTACCCTTTTGTTCATCAAATGTATGATAGTTGGTACTAAGAAATGGAGAACCACTTTTGGAGCTGATAAATAAGTCTACCCTGCCATCATGTTCTGTACATATATCCATGCGCTGTTCGGTACATACATGAGGATATGACTTAGCACTAGCGCCTACCCCTTCGCTCGCCTTTGCATCCATTGTGGTGGTTATTCCTGGAGAATGTATACCCTCTTTAAGTCTATTAATCATCAAGTGGATGATATCTTTAAATCCTGTATTTTCTAACTTGTTCAGGCACTTATTTTGGCTCTTCTCAATTATATAAAACGTACCAACACTTGTAAATAAGTTTATAAATTCAACGTATTTTAAATCCTTACTTGTGATATACTTTATGGAGTTAACTTTTATCAGTTCATACATGTCTTTATTTATGTAGAGAAACCTAGCGTATGAACTTATAATGTTAAGGAAATCTAGTTTGTTCATATTTTTCTGATTTTTTAAAATTAGGTCAGAAAATATTTCAAATAAATTCGAATCCGCATAATTTAGCTTGCTCAGATTGTTCAGGATATTTGTCAAATGTTTAATTAAGAATCCCGCAAGGAAATTAGTTCTTCCATTTTGCAGACATTTTGAGTTGTACTTATTCGGTGTGCGCTCGAAAAGTCGCTTCTTGTTCTGTCCACCCGATACTCTTTCTCCCTTCTCCTTGTAATTTTGTTCGTTATAATATGAATGTGAATACTTTTCGTCCTTATAACATGCGCGTGTATATTTTTCATCATAATATTCACTTGCATAATTTTCATCGCCGGTTTGCTGTTCTTTCCCCTTTATAGAGAAAGATGGAGGAATACGTATTTTATCATTTCCCCTGTCTTTATTCCCATATATATTAATTTGTTTATATTTTTGCTGATATATCACGGAGTAATTACTGTACTCTTTTTTAATCCTTTTAATTATGGTCTTAATGATAAAATGTATCTTTGCTTTGTCTAAGTATTTGTATGACTTGGTAAGAATAGTAATAATATTGCTTGTACATTGATTAGATAAACTATTAATTGTTTCTATCTTTGCGAATTTATTTAAACTTGCATTAAATAGGGGTATGTTCACAATACCTATATTAACAAAGCTATTCATGATTATAACAAGCGCTTTTATGCTTATACTGTCTATATTATTATATGTATATTCAGCCAATATATTGAATAGTAGTTTATCTTTATAATAAAAAGAAGAATAAGAATGGGAAACACTACTAATAAAGATATCAGAGCATTTATAATTTTCCTTTTTTATTTTTAATATTATGATTACTTTAAGTATATCTAATAGTGCTTTGTTTTTTATTAAGGATCTGCTATATGCATTTAAAATTAAAGCAATACTTTGTTCACTTATGTAGTTCATTTTTTTTAAGCTACTGATTACTTTTTTTTTCAAATTTTTCATATCCTCACAAATGATATCATTGTTCTTTCTTTTTCCCATTCCTGTGGTACAAATTTTATTATATTCATCTGTTGAATAATTATGTGTTGACACTACATGTTCACCTCGAGTTAGCGGACATGTAGTACCTTCTTTTTTCTTATCCATCATGTTCTCTTGAGAGAGCATTATTTCGATGAGTACGCTAACATCCTTCTCGGTTAAATTTTTATTTACATGTTCATATTTTCTTGAAATAGTTTGCAATAAATTATGCATATTTTTCTTTTCATTTGTAGGTTCACCTTCGTTAGCAGCTTTTTTTTTATCACCATTACTTGTAAAGTAGTCAATCGATTTGATTGCGTTTATAATATGTTTATTCAAGTCTATTTCGCTGATTATTTTATTCGATGCAAGATTTAAAATTTCTTCATTTTTTACGTTAACTTTTGCTAACGCGTTGAGAACTAAGCACAATTCCTCCATGGTAAAATAATCCACCATTTTATCAGTGCTCTTCTTTACTTCTTCTTTAGCTGTCCATTCTTTGTTGAACTCCATTCTGCTTATTCCTCTGTCCTTCACCCTCTCAGCATGGTTTTCATAGTACTGCTCTTCCTCATAATGGTGTTCTTTCCTGCCCCCCCCTGTTTGGTCTTCATGCTGTATATCACTACTGGAGAACTGATCGATATGCTCAACCTGGGCACTATCTTCTGCACTAACTTCTGCACTCACTTCTCCACCGACTTGTTGATCAACCCTTTGACCAACTTCTCTCCTTTTAAAGTTTTGCAAGAGTGTGCTATTCTTAGTAGTTAATATGTGACATACATTATTCCAAAATATCTTATCTTCAAATTGTATCTTCGAAAATTTATTTAAGCACAATGCTATTTCGTGCGTATTGAAGAGAAAAATGTTCTTCAGAAACTGCTTGCTCAGGTGGGTCACGTCAACTCTGCTTTTGCACTTGTTGAAGCTTTTCAAAAAGTAGTTGAACATTATTCCGTTTTTCCACTTTGCGGCGTTTGCGGCGTTTGAGGCGTTTGCGTAGTTTGCGGTGTTTGCGGTGTTTGCGGTGTTTGCGGTGTTTGCGGCATTTTCCGCATTCTCGTCGTTTTTACGTTCCTTTTTGCAACCTTTAAGGTGTTTACTGGGTATTTACTTTGTATTTACCTGATATATTTTCGCTATTTATTCAGCATTTCCTTGCTACCTGTTTTCCCTTTTTTCATCATTCCAATGTCGTTAGTATAGACTGTGCGAGCTCCTTTTTTTCTTCCCTTTTTATTCGTAATAGTACTGGTTCGTCAGTTTGTTCGTGTACTACGCATTACATATTACTACTGCTTATTATTTACAACTTGCTATTTTTTTTTTTTTTTTCTAGCCAAACAGTAACCATTTAGTACAAAGTTCTTGTGCGCACATTTCTCTCACACATAAATATATGTATATATGTATATATATCTATATATTTATTTATTTATATATGTGTATTTATATTTATATTTATATATGTGTATTTATATTTATATATGTGTATTTATATTTATATTTATATATGTATAGCCTAGTCATAATTTCGCGAAAGAAATAAATTTGACTTCTCACATTTTTGATAAAAATTTATTTTCACAAGGTTAGTATATATTTGAAGAGGTAATTTTGTTTTATTTATTTTTTTTTTTTTCCTTTTTTTTTTTTCCTCTTTTTTAATGTTTTGTCGAAGCATAATCGTTCAAAATGTATTATAGCGAATGTTTCTCTTTTCACTTAATAAAAAATTATGGAAAAGAGGAATAAGAGTATGTCCCTTTTTTTTCGAATGATCCACTTTAAGACTGCCAAGGAATGGAAGCAGTTCATGAACCCCAAAATGTGAGAAGGAAAAAATAAGAAAAACGTAGTGGGAATACATATAATAAAAGGTGAAAGTGAAGGTGAAGAAACTAAATGGAGAGAGCAACAAATGGAGAGAGCAGCAAATGGAGAGAGCAACAAATGGAGAGAGCAACAAATGGAGAGAGCAACAAATGGAGAGAACAGCAAATGGAAAGAGCAGCAAATGGAAAGAGCAACAAATGGAGAGAGCAACAAATGGAGAGAGCAACAAATGGAGAGAACAGCAAATGGAAAGAGCAGCAAATGGAAAGAGCAACAAATGGAGAGAGCAACAAATGGAGAGAGCAACAAATGGAGAGAACAGCAAATGGAAAGAGCAGCAAATGGAAAGAGCAGCAAATGGAAAGAGTAGCAAATGGAAAGAGCAGCAAATGGAGAGAGCAGCAAATGGAAAGAGCAACAAATGGAGGGAGTAGCAAAAGGAGGGAAAAATGGAAAAGCGTACGAACAGCATTCCACCTGTTCTTCCGAATAATAGCTCATATGTCCATGGAAAACATATATCCATTCATATAATTTTCCTCTCTTATTCACTTATACGTAGAGACGGAACAAGAATAAAGAAGATACGAAATGTCAGTGAAAACGATATGATTCATAAACACAAGAATTTGAAATATCCTTATTTTAAAATGAAAAAAATGGGCTCCTATAGTGAAATACGGAAAAATAATAATTTTCTTTTTAATCGTGATATTGAAATTGTATATGACCCCAGGTATACCTCTGTTTTTGTAAAGTTAAAGGACATCATTTCGCTTAATCTTAAAGGTATACAACCTCCGGGAGAGACTCACCAAATATTGCAGAAAAGTCTTTCAACATATATAGCTATAATGGCAATTAAAATGGAAGTATAGTCGTCCTCCTTCATCTATTTTATTTGTTTCATTTTATTTGTTTTGTCTCATATGCTACATTTGTTTCATTTTATTTGTTTGTCTCATATGCTACATTTGTTTCATTTTATTTTGTTTATTTTTATTTTTTTTTTTTTTTTAGGACTAACTATAAGGGAAAAATGCTCGGAGGGGTTGTCGTTTGAAATATATGACTGCTTACAAAATAAGATATTAATCATGAGGAAAAACGAAGGTTAAAGAAAAGGAAAAAATGATAAGAAATCATGTTTTAAAAAAAAAAAAAAAAAAAAAAAAAAAAGATGATTCAAGTAAAATAGGAAAGTGAGATAGGAAAACGATATAGAGGCATTAAATGAAAAGAAAAAAGGGGAAAATATTTAATGCTTGAGAAGTATTTGCAAATTTGCCACTTTAGCAATAATCCGCCTTCCCGAAAAAAGTAGCGTCAAATGTGTAATTTAAGGGGAAATTTTGAAAGATTAAGGCGTTTTACATGCATAAGGACATATGTATGTATGTACATATAGATGTATATACAGTATGTATATGTCTACAAGTACACATGTACGCACATATGCACGCTTCATCCCTGTTTGCGTTTTTCTTTCCAGACATAGAAGCTGAGGAGATATTCAAGGAGATGCTCGACAAGTTGCTACAAAGCGGCTGAGGAAGGAGACCCTCAATTTTTTCAAGCCATATTTATAGATACATGTATACGCACATATATATACACCCACACAAATACATGTATATATGTACCCATGTGCGCTGGCTTACTTTGTGTGCTTCTTCGACTTTAACATTGCAACGACTCTTTTAACTTTCTTTTCCCTCTTCTCCATCTTCCTCTTTTTTATTAGTTCTGCTTTTTTTTTCATTTCATCAATTTTTTTCAACGTCCTTCTTCTAAAGGATAACCAATTTTCTTCGCTCTTGGACATTTTTTTTTTTTTTTTTTTTTTATGGTAAGGCACAAATAGATGATGATTGTTCATCTTATCATCGTTTTTACTATTCATTGCATCTTTTTTCATGTTACTGATTTTATTTTTGTCATCTTTATTTTTACTTTTTAAATAAAACAAATAATTATCTTCATTTTTAGTTAAGGCATAAAATAATTTTTTATGAACTAGCGATCTTTGAACATTTTCCGCAAAATGGTAAAACGTTATTATATTATTCTTGTCCATATCTTCTGATAAACTACCAAATATACTTCTTAATTCTAAAGTATTTTTTATTTCATTCATAAATATAAAGCAGGAATGTTCATACCTCCTTTCCTTTTCTATATAATGTTTTATATTTTTTAATATATTTAACATATTATCATACTCTACCTTTTCAATTTTACATTTCATCTTAATCAAATTTCTCTCCTCCTCCTCAGCACAAACAATCACTTTGCTCTTATTCTCATTCTTTAATATTAGTAGCAGTAATTTTATCTTTTCCATAAAATTCTTGTAATACACGTTTTCAAATATGTACCTATATTTTGCCTTCTCCTTGCATAGAAAAAACTGCTTCAGCCTTTCCTCTTCGCTGCTGCCTTTGTTGATCTTTTTTTTGTGAGCGGCCTCTTCATCTATCCAATCGTCTGTTTCGTAGTCTATCGTATCGTCTGCTTCATCATCTGCCTCATCATCTATATCATCGTTCAACTCTTCATCAAAATCTTCCTCCCCTTCCTCATCCGCTACTCTCCCTTCCTCATCTGCTACTCTCCCTTCCTCATCTGCTACTCTCCCTTCCTCATCTACTACTATCCCTTCCTCATCTGCTACTCTTCCTTCATCATCTGTTACTATCCCTTCCTCATCTGCTACTATCCCTTCCTCATCTGCTACTCTTCCTTCCTCATTTGCTACTCTTCCTTCCTCATCTGCTACTATCCCTTCCTCATCTGCTACTCTTCCTTCATCATCTGCTACTCTTCCTTCCTCATCTACTACTATCCCTTCCTCATCTGCTACTCTTCCTTCATCATCTGTTACTATCCCTTCCTCATCTGCTACTCTTCCTTCATCATCTGCTACTCTCCCTTCCTCATCTACTACTATCCCTTCCTCATCTGCTACTCTTCCTTCATCATCTGCTACTCTCCCTTCCTCATCTACTACTATCCCTTCCTCATCTGCTACTATCCCTTCCTCATCTGCTACTATCCCTTCCTCATCTGCTACTATCCCTTCCTCATCTGCTACTATCCCTTCCTCATCTGCTATTCCTGCTTCTTCTCTCATCCCTTGGTATACCGTTCTGTCTATTTTTTCCAACTCTTCGTCTAAATTATCGCATATCTCCTGGCTTATCCCTTGGCCTAAATTTGCATCGGTCCATAAGCCTTTGGCTTGATCAGTAAGCTGAGGAGTGTATCTTACCTGCTGTACCCCATTAGAGGTATCCATAAAAGATCGCCTAAACTTTTCATCATTGGCTAACTTAAATTCATTCTCTAAAACAGATGCATTAATTTCGAATGTAATTGAATCTTGTTTTTGTGTTATATCGAAATATTTCAAAACGTCGTCTTCTTCCTCTTTATCTGCTACTACTGCTTCGTCTGCTACTACTGCTTCATCTGCTACCACCCCTTTGTCTGCTACCACTCCTTCGTCTGCTACTACTGCTGCCCTTTCATTTGAGCTGGAACTACTATGTACCTTTGCTAACTCTTTACTCCTTTTATACGATATATATTTTTTTAACCCAGACAGAGATAACTCACTGAAGTCTACAACCTTACATTCATGTTCTTCCTCCTTGTTTAGGGGATTCGCACTTAAAATTTGCCCTTCATCAGAATTGCTCATTTTAATATGACTACTGCTACAATTACGCTCATTGTCTATTTCATACTGTTCGGAAGGTTCATTTGTTTTATATCGACGTCCTTCATTTACATCATCTAAGTAGACCTCCTGTGCGCCGCTGCTCTCTTCCTGTGTGTTCATTAATTTTATGTTTATATTAACATTATATATATCAAGTACTTCATTAATTTTTTTTATTAAACCATTGACAGTGTTTCTATCTATTGTTGTTTTGTTATATCTCTTCTTTAATACCTCATGTATGCGTTGTTCTTCTATTTCATAAATGTCAATAGGTAGTAAGGCATTTGTTATAGTTTTATTTTTTTTATTTTTATTTTTTTTATTAACATTAATATTATTCCTATTATCAAACACATTTTTTTTTAAAAGTTCTGTTATTATACTTTTCACATCGCTCTCATCGTATTTTACCATTTTTCTAATTTTTCGTTCTGCTGAATGTTTCTTTAGCAATACTTTATAATCGTCTTCTAATTTCCTTAAATTATCGAAGTTTACTTGTCTGCTTACACTTCTTGTTATAATATTGCTACTTTCTACAGTCTTATCCACCTCATCTGCATTATTATTAAAAAAAATATGACTTGTTAATGTTTTTTTTTTCTTCTCTTTGATATTAAATTCAGACTCTAAATTTTTCAAGTAATCTAAATCTAAAAGATTATCATGTAAACAGTTGAGAAAAATCTCTTTAATATCCTCTTCTTTATATTCTTTTAATTTTTTTAATGAACAAATAAAATTAGCGTCTTTATGTTTTGTTAGCCTAATTATATATATCATAAAAGCGGTGGTAAATTTTATATCATTTAAAGTATAATTTTTTATTTTTTCTCTTACTTTAAAATTTTTCAAATAGTTGTAAACTTCTTCTCTTTTTTTTCTTTTTCCAATACAGCAAAACAAGCCACTAATCGAATCAACAAGTCGGAAAAAGTACATACAAAATGATTTGTATTTGTCGTCTTTGTTTATTACTCTGCGTATTTTTGCGTTATCCCTTTTTTCATTCAACGTTTTGAGGAGGTTCTCTCCACTATCATCTGGGTCGCTCTCACTTCTGGGGCTCTCAATTTTTCCCCTTACCTTTTTGCCGCTTACATTTTGATCGATCGCGCTTTCTCTTCTATTGCTTCTTTGGTCCGAAATGTGTGCTTCTATATCTTCTGCATACAGATGGTTAGTGAACTTTTCTTTTATTTCTTTTATTTTTTCCTCATCATATAAATTGCGTGGGTAATTATCGGAAAAATCAATTTCACCTTTTTCACCTGAACAGTTCAGGAATTCTGGAAAATTATTTGAGTTATCCATTTCGTCAAATTTTTCACCTTCTTGCAGTTCTTCGTCAGTTAGGTTTTCTTCATGGGGATAATTATAACTGTCTGTTTGATCAAAATAAGTGGAAGAACTTTCGTTCATATGACTATTATTATTGTTATCAAAATTTGAGTTATCCTTTGAATTATCACTTGAACTGTCATCATCTTTATCCGAAATACTAGTATCCATTACATTCTGTACATACTCATAATTGGCATAGTTCGTAGCAGCATCGAAATTCGATTTTGATAAATTTTCTTCATACTGCAAATTACATGAACTGGTAAAGGTAAAGAAGCTGAGAATGTTTACAATTTCATTGACATATACTGAAACGTCTAAAATACTCTTGGAGTAATACTCAGAAATTTTAAAAATATAAGAAGAGGTGTTAATATCTAGGCATTCTTTTAACTCTCTTTTTATATACGACCTGACTGATTCATATTTTGTTGGATTGTATATATATTTTTCTTTCTTGATCATATTAACTTTTTTAAATATATGATAAAAATATAAATAATTGTAGTCTTCTTCTTTTACTGCATTTAAAAACTTGCATCGCTTCTTATTTTCTTCTCTGTAATTATTATTCCCTGCATCCGGTTCTTTTATGTGGTCATTTAAGTATGTACTTTTTGTTTCATTTTTATTAACATGTCGGCTGTTACTATTTCTGTCAATACTGCTGCTACTATTGCTGCTAATACTGCTGCTAATATTGCTGCTACTATTGCTGCTAATACTGCTGCTAATATTGCTGCTAATACTGCTGCTACTATTGCTGTCAATACTGCTGCTAATACTGCTGTCAATACTGCTGCTAATATTGCTGCTAATATTGCTGCTAATAGTATGGCGATTTTTCCTCTTTAAATTTTTTTCAAGGACGTTGTAATATGTGTATCCTAAGGTACTGTTTTTCTTAATAAGGTAACTTATACATGATCTTACAAGAGCGATGATAACAACGAGGAAACTTGGTTTCATTAAAAGTAAAAGATTTTTCTATTCATATTTTTTCTTCTTCGATTAGGGCTACAAAAAGAAGCTTACCTGTTTTAAACGTGTAAAACATTTTTAGCTGCTCTTCGATACTGTGATATGTAAAAATGGGGGAAGCGAAAAATGGGGAAAGGAAAAGAATAGGGCTTAAAATAATGGAGCACTATAAATGGGGAACAGAAAAGGGCGGAAAAAGGGATATACGGAAAAGATATAAACATATGGCCAACATAAAATTAAGAAGAAGAATACTCAGCACAGGAACCGCTACTCAATGAGTGTGTCATAATATGCATAATACAAATGAAAAAAAAATAAAAAGTATATCAGTGTAATAACTTTATCTCGTTTTAAAAAATTACCAAAGAAAAAAAAAAAAAAAATGATAAAAATGAATAAAATGATAAAAATGAATAAAATGATAAAAATGAATAAAATGATAAAAATGAATAAAATGATAAAAATGAATAAAATGATAAAAATGATAAAAATGATTAAAATGATAAAAATGATAAAAAGGAAATATAATGTGAAATACTGTTGTGATGATATTTGTGTTTTTCCTAGTAGCACTATGTTAAAATATAATGGTTGGCAAGAAAATCATGGGAAAATAAATGGAAAAAGATGACAAAGGATTTTTTTTTTTTTTTTCTTCCATATATGTTTACAAACGTACGACATAGTCTATTGCGTGTAAACATTCGATTATTCTTTTTTTAATTTTTCTTTTTCCTTTGAAGATAGTAAATTCTGCGAAAGTTTTGGCTTAACTGCTGTGTCAACGTACCAACTGAAAACTCGTGATAAAGAGGATGAGAAAAATGAGCAAAAAAAAAAAGGAAAAGTTTTCCTGTTTAGACTCAAACAAATTACAAATGAGGATAACGATACCTCCGAAATGTGCGCACTGAAAAATGGCAAAATTCGTAGCTGCATTATTTGCTCATATTTATATAAGATTCATCGCGCCTTCGTTCCTTCATATTTGTGTATCTACATATTCGCACATTCATATAATAACGTATGAAATATATTTTTGTGTACATATTTTTATTTTTTTATTTACCTCAGTGATCACCTCCTAATTTATGAGAAAGACATAAATTTCAGCAGTGGTGTTCTTCAGTCGAATTATCTATTTACAAACGAAGTACGAAAAAAAATGAATTCCATATGTGTGCTTTATCCCTAGTATTATAAACACCTTTATTCTTCGTATTTGTTTTCATTTTTCTTTTTCTTCTCATCCTTTAAAATATATCTATAGAGTCTGTTGTTGGGCAGTGTATGCGTTAATGGGTTTCACTTGTCACACGTAAAGGATGGAACTCATCATCAAATATTTGCAACTCCGGATGAAAAAAATAATTCTGGTTAGCCAGCTAATTTTACGATAAATTAACAGTAATAACATATTTTATGAAGTTATCATTTTTTTACTAATTTTTTTAGGTCTCTCTTTTGATGCTTTTAATAGCAAGCCTGAGTAAAAAAAAAAAAAAAAAAAATTAAAGAGAAAAAGAGAAAATGTGAAAAAGTTAAAAAATGAAAAAGTAAAAAAATGAAAAAGTTAAAAAATGAAAACGTTAAAAAATGAAAACGTTAAAAAATGAAAACGTTAAAAAATGAAAAAGTTAAAAAATGAAAACGTTAAAAAATGAAAACGTTAAAAAATGAAAAAGAGAAAAAGCGGATAGAGAAAAATATTGGGGCAAAAAATATGGTTCAAAAAACATTTCATCATAAATAGAACGTACAAATATGTAAATTGAAATTTGCTTATTACTGTTAACATGTATTTTTAGAAAAATCTGTGTATCTTTTAGTAATGGTGATATGTGTTTTCTTGTTGATGGGAATGAAGTACAATTGTGGTAAGAACATTGACAACTTAGAGATATTTGTGTTGTGTGTACGTGTGCACATAAACATTTGTTATTATGAATAATAGTAGCTAGAAAAAAAAAAAAAAAAAAAAAAATGTCTTTATTTTTTGAGAAGAAAATTTTCTTTCATTTATTACTTTTGTATATTCATATTTATATACCAATTCATCGCCATTAACTTCTATTGAACTTATTTACTTTTTATATGTGAAAAATTAAAACTTTGTCAACGCAGGAAAGCTCATGAGTATCATGTGTGGGCATGCACATTTAATGGAAGTGAAAATGTTGTAACAACAGGTTTTAAAGTGATTTCATTTTTTCATATATTATTTTCTGTTTTTATAATACGTCTTTTAAAATGTAAAACATCTTGTCATATTGTATTGTATTGCGTTGTATAGCACTGAGTTGTATTTTATTATTTTTTATTTTTTTCATTTTTTTCATTTTTTTTTATTTTTTTCATTTTTTTCTTTTTTTTTTTTTTTTTTATTTTTTTCTTTTTTTTTTTTTTTTTTCTTTTTTTTGTCTTTTCGAAACCTTAGGTTCTGATGATTGCTCCTTTATAATATGGGATTTGAGAACAGCTAACATTTCTCAGATAAACAAGAGGTAATTTTAAGGGATCCTTATTGAATAATATAAAATGTGTAATTGGGAAAAAATACGACCATATTATGTACTATGAGGTTACTTATAATAAAAATATGTTAATGTACACACAGCAAATAGTAGTAGCTTTTATTTATTTGTCTTCTCGTATTATATTTGCAGATCCCATTCACAGGGTGTTACAGCGGTTAAATTTGAAGATCGTAGTCACTTGCTGTACACGGCATCGTACGAAAACGCAAAATATAGAAGTTTTTTATGTATGTACATACATATGTATGCACTATTTTTTTTTATCTATTTACATGTATGCATTTTGTCTTGTCGCCTCATAGGTACGACAACAAAATACGCACTTTTGATTTGAGAAACATTCAAGATCCTCTACAAATAGTTGATGTGAAGTCGAGCATATGGAGGATTAAATTTTTGTACAAGTATAAAAAATACTAATTATATGCTGAAAATAAACCATTTTAATGTTTTTTTTATTATAATTATTTTTTCACTTTATAATTATTTTATTATTATTATTTTTTATCATTTTTATTTATTTATCTATTTACTTATACATTTACTCATTTATTATTATTTTTTTTTGTTGTTGTTCTCTTAAGAAATGAAGAAGCAAACAAACTGTTAGTTGCAGCCTGTGATGGGGGAGCTCAGATATTTAAAAAACTAAACAATGGTATAAATACACACATATACATATAAATATACAGATACGGATACATATAAACATATCTATTTATTTTCATGTTTAAGGAACAAAAAATTAAGGAACGACTAATTTTTTCCCCCGTTTACGTCCATTTTGCAGAGTTCGTTTTTAAAAAGGGTGTGAGCAACGACAATGAGTTAACTTATGGGATAGACGCTATTGATATTTGGAATAAAAAAAAAAAAAAAAAAATTTATTTTTCTTGTTCTTTTTATAATAAAGAAATTCAAATGTGGGTTTAGACGAAACAGAGAAATGGAAAAGGGAAAAAATAAAGAAGCAGCGCAAAAATGTACGTTATTGGCATGTTTTTATCCTATTAAAAATTTTTATCTCATTGAGCATACATATACGGTACATTACAGTATAGCACAATACATATATACGTGCTTGTATGCATGCAGGTTACACGCATTCTTATTACGGTATGAAGCTACTTAGCTATCTATCTAGCTAGCTATTTTTTTCTTTTTTATCATTTTTACAAAAGTACATTAACATCGTTCATAAAATTTTTAAATACTCTTTTTTTTAATTTTACATGTTTTTCCCATCCTGTTCATCGTCTTTATAATTACTTCCATCTGTTTCATTATTAGATATACCTTCCCCATATTTTCCTTCGCACGTTCTTTCATCCTTATCATTAGCATAATCATCATATTCATCTTCATCCTCATCAGTGTACATATTCTGAATGAACTCATCCTCATCTTCTTTACCTCTTTCTTCTGCATCTCCTTCCTGGTCAGGTATATCTACGTCCTGCATATGTTTATCATCTTTTGAGGTATTATGTTCATTTTCCCCAGCATGAAATATGTCTATCCACGAAGTAAGGTACAACAAAATTTCGTTAAATTGTTTTAACGTTTTTATGGAGTATTTATTATCAATATTGTATATAAATGGATAATCAAATTTCTTGTAATAAAAAAAATGTTGTGCTGATGAGGAAATTACATGATTTTGTTTATCATTATGTTCATATAAAAACATGAACAAGCAAGATCTTTTAAAAAATGAAATATCATAAAAGTTTTCTTCCTTGTTCATAATAAAAGCATAATTTTTAAAAATGTTTTTTGTAGAATATAAAGGTATAAAGTTATTATTAATTATATGAGAAAATTTTATATCATTTAAGGTAATAAAAAAATATTCTTCCTGTTTTTGTTTGTTCACAAAATTTTTAAACAAATTATCATCATGATTGTTCAAAAAGGTATAAAAAAATTTTGTACTTGTATTATCTAAACATATAACATAAATATTTTTTATATTAAAATAAAACACCATTAACATGAGTAATCTTTTAATAATTTTTATATTTTCCAAAATATTCTCCTTATAATCCAGTTGTGGGTATATAGATAAACTTTGAGTTAAATAAGAAATTTTATCACATATATTTCTTACATTAATATTTATACTTTTTTCATTTGCACTTAATATAAGTATACCTTTATCTGTATCAACATTTAACTCATCGATTGGCTGCAAATTGTTATTTTCCTTATCATTCATACTTGTCAAGTTGATAATAATTGATTTGTTTTGTTTCATCAAAAAATTACTGTCATTTACTTTAGGAATGCAAATATAGGAGAAATTATTCTCTGCATTTGTCAGTATGTTCTCTTTTTGTTCTTTTGAATTTTCCTTTTCACATACGTCATTCCTTTTCTTCTTTACGCTTTTATTCTCATCACTGTGGTTATTCACGTTTTCTTGGTATTTCCCTTCGTCTTTGTTATTGTGTATGTCATTGTGAATGCCTTTTTTGATATCTGATGAACTCATTTCGACTTCATTATTCGCTTGGGTTCCTTCAGATGGTACATGAGCACTTTGTTGAATTTTCTTCAAGAACTTTTTCATGGATTTGCTTAACAAGTAGGAACTATAATGATGGAATTTAAAATTGTATATTTTTAAGCTTTTTAAAAAATTGTTCTTATTTAAAACTTGAGAAATGTTAAAATTTTTTAAATCATTATAATTTTTTTGCAATTTTGAAAGTCTTTGGTTAACGTCGATAATTTCTTTTATACTATCCAAGGACAACTGTTCGTCAATTTGTTCTAAATTTTGTTTATTTACATCATTTTGTTCTTGGTTACTAACACTGACATTGTCTTTATCCAAATTATTCGCATGAACAGAGTTACTAAAGTTGTTCATTTTGTTAATCCTGTCATTATTTATAGCATTTTTCTTTTCAATTTCTTCATTTTCGTTGTAGTAATTACTACTACTGTTATCATTTTCATTGTCATTCATGTATTCATTATTGTTGTTATCCTCTTCGTACACTACTGAAACGTGCTTGTTTATTTGCTCTGTTTTGCATTGTTTTACTTGTTTTAAGTTATGAATAATGTTCTTGTAGCTTTTCAAAAGGTTATATTTTAAATATATAATATTTTTATATATATCATTTTGTAAAACATGAAATTCTCGTTCTGAAATTGATTCAATAAAATTTTTATCAATATTTAAAAAGTACCTACCAACACTGTCATCAATGTACATGTTGTCTTTTTCTTTTATTTTGCTATGGGCTTGGGTTTCTAAGAATAAGCTAACCTTATTATAATTTCCATCCTCTTCATATTTTTCATATTTACTATGCATTTCTTTCAACTCCTTTTTTAATAATAGATTTAATATATCATAGTTTAAATTGCATAAATTTAATAAACCGTTTTCTTTATAATTTTCAATTCTCTTAATTTCATCATGTTTAGAGCTTCCATTTGTTGTGCTATTACTTGCAATATTCCCTTCTTCACTGTTCCAGTTTGTTTTTCCTCCTTTTTCATTTTCCCCTATTTCGTAGCTACTTCCTCCATCTCTTTGGTCAAACCTTTGTTTATGTCCTAGCACATCTCTTTGTTCATCTCTTTTCCTGTCCCTTTCTTCTTCTCCCTCACCTGCTATATGTCCTTTCTTTTTTTTTTCCTCCTGTTCATATTCATAAATTATTTCATTTAAAATGTTCTCATATTCGTTATTTCGACTTTTATCGAAATAGCTGTAATTATCATCCGTGCTGTTAAGTGTATTCTTTTCTACATTGTTAATTTTTTTTATTTTTAAATTGTAAAAAGTTTTTCTTTTATCATCTTTTCTTACAAATAAGTTACAAAAGTATAAGAAGCAGTAAGCATTTTTCATTAAATGGGAATATATATTACTTATATTTTGAAAAAGCTCGAAAAAAAAAAAAAAAAAAATAACGAAAGAACAAACAAACAGAAGAAGCAGAAGAAACGGAAGAAACAGAAGAAGCAGAAGAAACAGAAGAAGCAGAAGAAACGGAAGAAACAGAAGAAACAAAAGAAATAGAAGAAATAGAAGAAATAGAAGAAACAGAAGAAATAGAAGAAATAGATGAAAAAAAAAAGCAAGCAAAATGTAAAATTTCAGTCAAGTGGGGATGCACCTGTGAGATCAAATACTATATACGAACATAAGTGCACATATATACGTATATGTGTAGAAGTAAAAATGCTTATGCATGATAAATAATAGTACTATCTTAAGATGTTTTACCGTAAAAAATGAAGAGTTAATGTCCTTATTTTGAGAACATTCTGCAGTTCAAAACAAAAAAAAAAAAAAAAAATACTTACGCGTAAGTATATACATATACATAAATGAATAAATACATACATACCCACATACCCACATACATGCATACATGCATACATGCATATATGCATAATTATACATATATATGTTTGTATGTATCCCCCCACGCTGCCCCAAGTTCCATGAATTAATATGGGAATTAATGTCCATCCGATTTACCGCCAACAGATTAACGCAATTTGATTTATTAAAATTATTATTTAGTCCTTATGACGACATGTTTTTCTGACGTAACTATTTTGCTAAGACGTATGGATATACATATTTCTTATTTTTTTATGTGAAAAAATGTGCCTGCTATCAAATGGTAAACTATTTCAAATACTTTAATGAAATATTAACAAAGAGATATAAGTGTTTAAACAAATGGTTAATTGAAAAAGGGAAAAATTCGTATAGCATAAAAATTATTCACAAGTCAGGTAAAAAAAATGAAGTGAAGGTATATGGAAATTCACCAAATAAAATAAAAAAAAGGGAGAAGGAAAAGGAGACATATGATGACATGGATGATGCTAATACATTATTGAAGAAGAAAAAAGAAGATAGTTTAATAGGTATAAAAAATGATTTATATAAAATAAAAAGTTGTAAGTCTATTTTTTATGAAAGTGAAAAAATTATAAAATGTGAAAGTGGTGCAGGTGGAGATGGCACGGTGAGTTTTAAAAAATTTAAAAGAAAAATTTTGGGGTCATTAGGTATACCTAATGGTGGAAAAGGAGGAAATGGTGGAAATATATATTTGTGTTACTCTGATTTTAAGGGGCATAAATATAAAAATAAAAGACGAAAAAATAATAAAGAAAATAAATATATATATGTGAACAACTTAAGCGAACTGCCGTGTGTTTTATCAGCAACGAATGGGAGAAAGGGGAAAGTCAATCAGCTAAGGGGAAATAGCGGAACAAACATTTATGTATATCTAAATAAAATGTGTCACGTGTACAAGCTCGTTTCTTCCTTTAAAGGTGGGAGTGCTGAGGATAGCCATGAAACGGATGGGAATGCCCGCGATAGGGATAACCATAATGGTACGGATAACTGTAACGTCAGCGATAGTGATAACTATGACTATAGCTATAGCGATAGGGATAACCATAATGATAAAGACAAGAGCGCTAATAACGCAAAGGGCGAGTTGGAAAACCGTGCTTACATATTGAAAAGCAGAACAAAAAGAAGTAAATTATTGGATCTGTCAGTTGGCGGTAATAGGGAGAATATCCATTCAGTGAAGAACAATAAGAATAACATAGGAACTGATAATGTGAGAGATTACAATGTAAATTATGTTAAGTATAATTATGAAGAGAATGTGTATAATGCTTTAAAAAGAGAAGACCCCATTTATATTAAAAGAAATAAGCACATAATAAAAGAAATAATGTGCTTGGATGAAAAAATAAGAAAAGAAATTTATATAGGTTTTTTAAGTGAAAATAATAATTGTATGTTAATTTGTAAAGGGGGAGAAGGAGGTAAAGGAAATAATATGCAGAATACTTTTTCCTATGAAAAAGGAAAAAAAGGAGTAATTAATTATATAAGAATCGTTTATAAATGTATTAGTGATATCTGTTTTATAGGATATAAGCAATCAGGTAAATCAACTTTGCTTTCACTAATTACTCATAAAATTCACACTGTTAATAATTTATATATATTGAAAAAAATAATTTTTAAGGACAATTTACAAATATCTGTTGCTGATTTTTTTAATCATAATGAGGATGAATTAAATCAAAATAAAAATAAGGAAAAAATTAATTCCTTTTACATTACCCCAAATGTGTTTAAATATTTAGAACTTACACACCTACTTGTCATTATCCTCGATATTAATAACAGCCCAATTACACAATTCCGCAATATCAGGTATAGTTTCTCTTTGTTAACATTGGCCGTTTTTAGCAAATATTTTTACAGTGTCGCATTGCTTGTTCATGTGTTCGCGCTTGCATTTTCTTTTACACATTTGCGTTTTTAAATGTGTGTTAGAGTTTGTGAAAAACGCAGAAAGGTCAAGCATATTGTAATAGCTCTTGCGGAGGCAGGAATGAACCACGAAAAGTATGGCTTACATGGACATACTTTATTTCATTGATATGCTTCTTTATATCCATGTTTTTTTTTTTTTTTTTTTTTTTTTTTTTTTTGCGTATGAACACTTCATTGCTGTATTTCACTTCATATGATAGGGAGGAGCTTAAGCTGAAGGACGAGCGGATATATCGGAAACCGTACATTGTCGTTATAAACAAGTGCGACATAAAATTTGATGAAAACATAAAAAAGGCAGAAGCAGCTTATAAGGAAATAAAGATGTACGCAGGAGATGGAGTTCCTGTATTTTTTATAAGTGCAAAGTATGCAGTCGGAGTAGCTGACTTCGTTCTTTGCCTAAGGAATTGTGTGCAAAAATTGAAGCATGGCGAAAGTTAACGTAGTTTCTTTTATTGCTTATTCAGAATAAACATAAAAAATGGCAAATAACGAATGACTCATGGCAAGTAACAAATAACAAATAAAAATAGCAAAGAATACATAAAATATAAAAAAAAAAAAATTGGAAAAATGGCTAGCAGCTTAGTGCTATTCTGCACACTTCCATTTTTGTGCGCATGTGCACAAATAAATGCACATACTTATATGAATGAAAATTATCATGAACCAATATATGTACGTTAAAATTATCGACTATCCTGCATCAATATTTTACAGAAAAATATGAACAGGTCAGGAAAAAAAAATTAAAAATTGTTGAGTACATGTGGTAAATATATATGACAAAAACGACAAATATGTGGCAATTATGCTAAATATATTTACAGCAACTGACAAATCAGACAGTAAACACAAACAAAAAAAAAAAAAAAAAAAAAAAAAAATTTATTTTTACTAATTAATAAGAGGGTCGTAACAACTATGCAAATGGAATTATCACAAAAACATGGAGAAAAACAATCATATTAGTTACATTTACATATTTATTTTATTAAATCTTAAAAATAAAAAAAAATTAAATAAAAATTTGTTGAAAATATTTACCCTTTTGTTTTGTCATCGTACTCTTCAAATATATTAAATTAAATAAAAAGGTCATTTTTGTTCTTAATATGATGACATAAATTATGACATAAATTATGGTATGACCGTTACGTATAACAAATAATAAAAGTGTGAACTTGTTTTTGCATATCCATCTATACATACATATATATACATATATATACATATACATACATATATATACATATATATACATATACATACATATATATACATATATATACATATACATACATATATATACATATATATACATATACATACATATATATACACATATATACATATATATACATATAATTTTTTTTTTTTTTTTTTGTAAAGTTCTTAATTATGTTTAAATTTCTTCACGTATTCATATTTGTTTTAATTGCATCCGCCGTGAAAGTTGCATCATTGCGCAAAATGGTTCTTGTCTTACTGTGAACAAATAAATATACAAACATCATACATGCAAAACCCAGCTATATATACGCCCAACATACACATCCTGAAAATATGTTAAAATGTTTCTGAAATGTCGTTGAAATGGTTTTGGTCTTATAAAAGAGTCTCGTCCCTCAAATGACTTTCCTTCAACTGATAGTATTTTTTTGCCTTACTGAACGTTTGATGATCTTCAATTTTAAAAATCGTCTTTTCCAAAAAAATTGTTATCTCTACTAATTGCTTGTTTTTTGGGGCTTGTGAATGAGGAAAAATTTATAGGGTCCTTTGAACTAAGCATATCATCATTGCAGCTTTTGTGTTGATATAATAAATTCCCATTCACATTGCATCCATTTTTTATATCATTTTTGCTATATTTATTATCAATATTTTCTGAGTAAATATTTTTAATTCTACAAATTTTGTTAAATTTCCCTGTTTCATTTTTTATGTATTTCCCTGTCTCATAATTATTAAAATATTTTTTGTTATAATACTTTTTTTCATCTTTGAAATTTGAATTGTTTATATGTAAACTATTATAATTTACGAAATGATTTTTTCTCATTTTATTTTGCTGACAGGATAAATATGTGTTATTAATTAGTGTACTTTTTCTATTTTTACTATACTTGTTAAGTAATGTGTTTGATCCCCCATAAAAATCATCCTTATTATTATGTTTATCTTGCAAATAATTATTTTCGATAACTCCTCTTGGCTTATTAACTCTGCTGTATTCTTCCTCTACGCAGTTATTAAGTACACTGTTGTTGTGTATCCTTACAAATGAACAGTTTGACAATGTATTATTGTCAATGTATTTACTTTTTCTTAGCACGCTTTTGTTTTTGTATCCTTCGTTTTTAGCATTTCTATATAAGGCGAAATTACTGCTGTTTTGAAAAATTTCCTTTCCTGTTATGCTATTATCGTATGCATATTTTATCCCCTCATTTTTATAAGATGCATTTACTAAAAAATCTTTTGTATTATTTGTCACAGCTAATTTTCCAAACAATATGTTATTATCACTTGGGTTGTCACTTTTCATTCTATAATCTTTCTGAGCATAATCTTCCTTAATATATGTATCCTCACTTGCACAATTGGTCCAGTGGGACAAAAAGGTTGTTGGTATTGTTTTCTCATCAGAACTGCCCTTCGTTTTAAAGGTTTCATTTTCATCGTATTTATAAATAGCATCCCTATTGCTTCCACAGCTGTTCATGTTACTGCTATCATCGTTCATGCCGTTTCCATCATTGTTATTGTCATTGCTTTCACTGTTGCTGTTCAACCCTGTTAGCACTTCTTTTTCAATAAAATTTTTCATATTCCTATCATCATCATTATAATATACGTCATTACGACCAGTGTTACGGCTGAACGATTTAATCATTTCACAACTTTTAAAGCTTACCTTTTCACTAGCATCAGGAGCCCTGTATGTATTGCTGTACCTTTCCTCATTCGTACTGATACCTGCATTTGTTCCTGTACTGTCAGTGTAACTCGCCCTTATACCAACTAAAAAATTGTTGTCCTTCTTTACGTAATCGTTATCATTTTGGTTAAAGTGAAATGCGTTGCTCCTCTTGTTTCCGCGATCATTATTATTACCGAAGTAGTTTTCATTCTCATTAACATTGGCACTGTCGTTGGCATTAATCCTGGAATCAACATAAGCATCTACGTTGGCATCTACGTTAGTATCTACGTTAGCATCTACGTTAGCATCAACATTGACATTAGCAGTCGTAGTTGTTGTGGTGGTTGAGTTGCTATTGTTGTCTCTGTTACTGCATATATCACTTGTAGTATTGTTTATATAAATGACTTTTTTAAAATATTGAGATGTGTGGACGTTTTTTATCTTAGTATCATTACATGTATCATCATCATAAGCATGAACTCTGTTGTTCTTAATGTGTTTATTATTATACGTATTATTATAAAGCTCATAATTCTCGTTCATGTAATTATCTTCACTGTTGTTAATGTTGATGAATTGATTATTACTTACGTGGTTGTTAATACCGTTATGATGGTTATACAGCATTTCACGGTTATATATATAATCATTATGATTTGGATATATATTGTATCCTGTGTTCATAAAATTACTATCTTTATTTCCATAATACAGTTTGTCATTGTATTTATTAATAGAAAAGGCTTCTTCTTTCCAATAATACTTGTTCACTTTGCCAATTTTTTTACTGTCTTTTACATTAATGTTGTTATTCATGGGGAAGAAGTTATCCATCCGCTTGTTATTACTGCCACTGTAATTGCCGCTTGCATTGTAATTGCCGCTAGCATTGTACCCCTTTCTATCATCGTAGCTTTTATTATTACTATTCCCCTGGTACTTACTTTTCAATCCCTTCGTATTTGGCTTAAAAGAAATGTCATCGATTATCCTGTTATTGTATACATTTGAACTCTCTTTAGTACAATGATTCGTCTGAACACCTGAATAGGTCATAACATTTGTTTTAGTTTCCTCATTTTTCGTTTCCTCATTTTTCGCTTCCTCATTTTTCGTTTCCTCATTTTTCGTTTCCTCATTTTTTATTGCACTTTTTTTATTGTTCACATTTAAGTTATCGTTACACAAGAACCCCTTGTTGTGGTTGCATTTGTCCTCTGTTACGTTCGTTCTATGAAACAATCCAGTAAAGCCTCTATTTGTTGAATACATCGGTATACCATTATGATAACTACCACAATTAAAGTGCTTCTCATTCGTAAGTTTACCATTATCAGTTGTGTTGTTCCCTTCATTTGCAGTTTTATCTGAGCACTCTACTTTCTCATATACATCTCTGTCTATCAGCAGAAGGTTCGTATTGTTATAATTGCAGTAGTTGACATTGTCGTTTCCATTATCATTACCTCCACCACTACCATTAACACTTCCTTTCCCGTAATTCTGCTTTACCACTTCATTCGTTAACAAATTTAAAGCTTCTCTCTTAAAAGATGGACTGCTAATTATATAGGTCTGATCCCTATCAACAGCTCCATCAGCATATTTAATATCAGCATTGTTGTTGCCATTACTGTTGTTAATGCCGCTAATGCTGCTTCCACTGTTATTGAAACATGTTTCCTCACTCGTAAAGAAGCAGTTAGATACACTTGTGTCTATATCATTCCCCACATTACACTTGTCATAATATATATCACTGTTGCTACGATTAGCACTGCTATTATTCTGCTCATTCATATTTGTCATATTTTTTACCTCGTCCTTTGCGTCCTTGTGTCTACCTCCAGTCATTATATACTCACTATCTAACGAATTTGTAGTACATCTGTTGTAATCCCGTTCATACAAGAGGTTCCCGCTGTGTAGAGGGTTCTCGAATGGATGTAAATTATTACTATTATCGTTACTGCCATTACTACCACTACCGATACCCCTAGAACTACTACTACTACTACTACTACTACTAATATTATTATTATAATTATCATAACGTGGTGCTTCTTCATTTCCTACTTCACTCAAATGATGATCTTGATCTTCCTTCTTGTTAAAATCAAAACCATTGCTTTGATTTCCAAAATGATCCAACCGTGAACAGTTCGGCATCATCTTATCAACATCCAAGTCTTCCACTAACTTACTAACGCAACTGTCATTCGTAAGTGAGTTATGCAATTCATCTTTTACAGAATTAACAACATATATACTTCGTTCCTGTTGTGATAAGATCTCCTCCATATTGATGGACTTATCGTACATACTTCCACGAACATTATAATCATCAACATTTCTGTTATATGTAATACCACTATTGCTTACTTCTATAGATGAACAATCGTTCCCATTGTTATTATACTTACTTTCAGCCTTTTGTAAATCTACATTTTGAATAATAGTATGACCATTAGTTAAGGGCGCAAAATTATTTTTATTGCTTCTTAAATACTCATAGCAAGTTTTCCTACCGTTATTCATGTAAAAATTTTGTTGATCTAAATAATTTCTTTTTGAAGAACTAGTTATATCGATATTGCTCATTTTACTTTTTTTATTGTTAACTTTTGTATTTTTCGCGTCTATTAAATCTAGTGTACAGTTATGTAATTTATGGATTTTTTTCGAGCAATCATAATTACTTATGGACGACTTCATAACGCTTACTTCATTTGTATATGCATTACAACACGATATATTGTTATGATAAGAAGAGCTATCTGGACAGGTACTTTTATTCTCACAATTATTAATTGGATTTGTATCAGACTTGCTGATGCTTTTGTGGAAATAAGTACTATATGTACTCTTCTTCATCTTATATTTCTTAATCAATGAATATATGTTTAGTAATGGTGAGACGGCTGCGTGGTTTAATGAGGTATAGGTACTCTTCTCATCTTTACGGTATCTAGGTAATGCGTACTTTTTAAAATGAAAATTCCAAATATTATAATGTGTATCATCACTTACCGCTTCGTTCTTCGCTTCGTCCTTCGCTTCATCATGATTTTTGAAAAATTTTTTTATTTCGTGGAATTGTTCTGTATTTGTATTCCTCGTATCAAAATCGATGTGATACAGGGAATTAATAAGGCTAATCCTGCTTTTCTTCAAGCATTTTTTTAAGTTATCACTTTTCGATGGGGACGATTCCATGTCTATTTCGCTATCTACCTGGTAACATTCTTGTGCTATATCTACATCTAGCGGTTCTTTCTCTAGCTCTGTCTCTACTCGTTTCGACAGTACTGTTAAGTACACATCGTTATTGCAATTAAGTTGTTTATTCTTTTCAACATCTGATACATTTACAAAATCTTGCGCCTCGTTAAAATCAAAAACATACTCCTTATTACTTTCAAATATCGTTTTGACAGTTTCTTGAATAAAAAGCGGTAATCTATTTATGTTTTTATAGCTTATTTCTATTTTCCTACTTATCTTTTTTCCTGCATCTAATTTTTTACATGCCTCCATTTTGGACATATTTCTAGATGACTTGTCCTCACCACAGTTATAATTACTTTCTCTTGAAATTTGGGAAGATCCTTCTTGACCACCCAGAGCATTGACATTGCTATAACTAGTTCGTATGCTGTTCGTCAGATTCGCTTCTGCACAAGCACCGTCGTTCGGTCTAGATTGACTGGATGCATCTGCTACATCTACTACAATTGGCGCACCGTTATGTAAAATGCCATCCATCTGCATACACTCCCTGAAGACATGTTCAAACTTACTTTTCTTTCGAATGATGGAATCCTGTCCATAGGGATCTTCCTTTGCTATTACCTCAGTTTGTGTGCTAGCCTGTTCATGTTCTTCTCCTTTCATGTGATCTGCTTTACTTAACCCGGAAGTGCCAAAAATGGAGGTATCACTTTGTTCATTTTTTGCAGAATTAAAGATGTTCTCATAATTATAATCGCAGCTTTTCCTCAAACAAGTTAAGCGACCATCTAGTGCTACATCTATGTTAGGAAACATATTATTATTGTTTTCTTCCACTGGATTACTCTTATGTATGTTGTAGTAGCTACTTCGGACACTATTTACTGGAAATGGTAATACATGCTGCTGCACTTGTTCCTCGTTCTTTTTTCCTTTGTTCGCATTTTCCGCCGTCTCGCATTGAAGTACATCCGCTTTATTATCCGCCTCTCCGTCCACTTCTCCTCCGTCGGATGAGTCAGACAAAGAGCATCCGAAAAGTTCATGATTATCTACAAGCTCCAGGTGGTGCATCAGATTAACATTTTCTTTCTGAAAAATTTTACAGTTTTCCGGAGTTTTATATTTTTTATGTTGAATATGAGTCCTATGTAGATTACAGTTCGGGATATACAATTTATATTGTTCGCTGAATGGTTCAGAGAGCAACAAGTTTTGTAATTTCTTAAAACCAAAATGTAAGCTATTTAGTTCTTTTTTAAATTGAAGAATAAACTGCTGTTTTAGTTGAGCTAGTACTAATCCATTCGGTTTATGATCTACTAATAATGAAATAATTTGCATTACTTCTCCCAACGTTTCACATATTTCATAATTAAAATTTTTAACTTTTGGATATAAATCATCAGCACTCTTTTCACATGCTGATACGGGTAATAATATTCTCTGTGAGTACACAAAAATACCTTTATGTATAGCTAGCTGTACTAAATGTATTAAGTCACCTAGTCTTTTCGATTTAAAATGTTTAATCTCTTCCTTTAGTTTTGCGGCAAACGCATATCTCCCTCCATTAAACATATACGACTTGAGTTTCTTATTCGAAGGAGAGCAAAATATACACTCACTATAGTTTCCCCCGTTATTACTCCCAGCAGAAGCAATGTTATGATTAGGAGTAACAATGGCTGCATTTGACGTTGACATAGAGCAACTTACAGAAGATTCGTGGAGGTTACTGCTTGAGAGGTTCATATTAAATTCTACTATTTTTGAGGATACGTTCTCCAGATGATCAGAATCCTTTGGAATAACTTTACTTTTAACTTGCTGCATTTCGTTCACTTGATTGGGGAAGGAACAACAGGATTGATAGGTCAACATGCACATTTCATAATTATCATTTGAGAGATAATTTTCCTGTACCGATTTTCCCAAATGGTGTTTCTGTCCTTTTTTAGGTAGCTCCGATATGCTTTCCTCCTGAGCAGTGCAGGTAAAACTGACTTGTTCATAATTTTTCGAATGTTGAGAATTATCCGCTGCTGTTTGGGAAGTTTGACCTGTTTTGACTGCTTCATCGGTTTTATTTCCTTGAAGCTCAATGACCGCTTCATCAGTTATAGTTTCTTCCACTGCTTCCACTTCATTATCCTTATATTGCATCATTCTGATTGCAAACTTATGCAGAAGGATCCAGTCTTTTTTGCTGAAGGTATCATTTAAATTATGACTATCAACGAAACCTTGAAAATCCTTTGGTTGTTCATTCAAATAAATAACACAACCAATTTCTCCCTTAACCCTTAACTCAATTTGCATATTACACAAATTTGTAAGTTGACATAAAATATAAGCAATTTCAGATGCTGACCAGAAATTATAATTAATATAGATTTTCATTTGATTAGCTACATCACCTAAATAAGACTTTATACCTTCTTTGTATAAAAAGACAACAGATTTGTAAAAATAGTATTTCAGTTTAAATAAGAATTCTTCTATATTTAATGACTCTTTTTTTATGATTAATAATACCTTCTTCAACCATGTGTTTTCAATACATGGTTCAATAATATATTTATCATTGAAAAAAATATTTTGTCTTATTAAATCTACATAACTAAATTCGTTTTCATTATTAATATTATTATTATATGTATACAGTTTTTCTTTATCTAACTTGTCATAATTTATATTCAACTGTTTAGCTGTTTTTATTATACCTGCACTGTTCATATCTTTATAATTATAATAAACCATCCATGTCAATCCACCTTTACGAAAACTATCAACATTTTTTATGTTAGAAAATAAATATGAATTATGTAATATACACTCTTTCAACTTAGGTATTATATGACTATCCTCCTTTGATATAATTATTTCTCTGTTAATAATTTCTTTTATTTGTTTTATATAAATTTCATCATCAATATTTAAACAAGCACTACATAAATTAAGGCTAAAATTTTTGTTGTTTTTTTTTTTCCTGTTTGTTCCTTTAACATTATTCGATGAAAATACCTCATTCAATGGGTAAAACTTTGGATTAGCATTACTACTACTACAAGTCATGCTGTCACTTCTAACCTTTTTATGTTCTTTCTTTTTTATATTAATATACGTGTTCAAGTTGGATGGAGAGGTGCTCATTTGACGAGAAAAATTAGTAATATCCTTTGCATATTGTCTGAGATAGTTTCTCGTGCTAACTTCATACATTCTTGCATTGGTTACAAACGTCCTTCTGTTATAATTTTTTTCTTGAATTTCCACATTACTGACTGTTTGATTCGGTTTATCTATTTGAGTATTCACACCTTCGAGTGGGTTACAAATATTGAAGCTAATATTAGGGGTAAGGTTAGCGTCCTCCTTATCATGGTCACTAATAACTCCCATAGCTCTACTGCTATGCACGTTATAACTCCTCGACATTATTGTAGTCGTACTACCATTCTCTCCCCTGTTGTTATTCCTACCAATGCTATATTTACTGTCTTTTCCCCTCTGTATCATTATGCTTACACCACGCTTATGATTATTATGATGATTCTGATGCTGGTGATTTACATTCCTAGTGCCATAGGAAAGTTTACCATGGGTACTGTAATCATTATTATAATCGATACTACAATCAGCATTATAATTATTAGGACTATTGTTAGTAACGTTTGTTTTGAGAGATGATGAAACGTTCTCATTCTGATTGCATAAGTGATTATGAATAACCTTCTTATAATTCTTCCTTTTGTTTGTATTTTCAAAATTTGTCTTATCTATTGAGCCTATATTAGTCAAATAGTTCATGTGAGTACCTCTGTAAATATTATCTTTTATCATAAAATTATGATCAGCATCATTATTTCTATGATATTCATTATAGGAGGAGTTCCCTTCCGAATTGTTGAGTAAATGACTTTTTACCTTTGATTTTAACGGTGGAATATATTTCAATACGCATGTGTTAATTTCTTTATTTTGTTTATTATTCCTCATTATATTAGAGTTATATTTTACCAATTCAACAGAGGAACTTAACAGAGCGTTCTGTTCACTTCCAACATCATCCGCTTTGCACACACTATCCGAATACACATTTACTCGTTGCTTCATATCGAAGTTTTGTGTTTCCATTTTCAGGTGGGTGCCTTCTGATACACTGTCGTTTACATTAATATCAACATTAATACTATCATTAACATTGCGATTAACATTGTCATTTACAATAACATTAACTTGTGAGTCATTAGAATGGCGGAGGGTGTTATACGAATCTTTATTCAACACACATCTTCTCAACACATTCCTATTTTTATAACCCATTAATGGATATACCTTTTTATTTCCAGTGTTGATATATTCTTCATTACTCCTATGGCTCGTGTTAATATGAAGCGCTTTGAGCGGTTGCATCTTCTTATAACATGCATGTGAATTGTCATCCCGATGAACGGATGAACCCATATTGTATGGCATCATACAAGTTATCTTATTTGTATTATTACAATTATAATTTTCTATATTTGTTTCATTATTTATATTATTTCTTTCATTAACTTGATGATAACGACTTCCTCTAGTCATATCACTTTTCACATGATTCTTAGTAGTTGACATGCCCTGTACCATGGCCATATCATAATTATAGTTCACTCTGTTCTCGTATGTACAATTATACAAGCTTCTACTACCTGCATTTGTGTTATTCCTAGTCCCAATCTTATTCTTAACCATATGTGGCACGTATGTTTCTCCTCCTTCATTAAATGCTTTCCAATCATTATTGACGTGCTGATCTTTTTGTATGGTATAGTAATCGCCCCCACTGTTCTCACAGTAGCAGATACCCTTATTTCCATTATTATCATAGCTTCTTGTGTTACCATTACTTCTATTACTTCCATTTATCCCTGTATTTCCATTACTTCCATTACCATCATTAATTCCACTATTACCAGTATGTGTACCGTCTTCATGAACTTTTTTAAACCTCGTTTTCTTATTAAGATGTTCATAAAGGACATTACTCAGTTTGTAATTTTTGTAACTTACATTGGTCTCAACATCTATATCATGTTTCATTCTGTTTTTCCTGTCTTCATAGACATTCTCTTTATTTTCTTTTTCATTTTCATTACTGCTAATGTAACCTGCATCAAAACACACATCATGTAATATTTCCTCATGGACATCTGTAACACTTTCACTAACTCCTTGATCTATAAACATACTCCCCTTATGTTCTATTCTCTTTTCAAATATTCGTTTATTTATTTCCTTTTATTCTTATATTTGTGCTGTCCTCTCAATATTTAATATGTTTCACGCAATAACAAGAAAAGAATAGATAAAAATTGGCAAACCGTCTGAGTTATGGTAGCTGAGTAGTGTATATATATATATACCTATGTACCTACGTACATATGCACGTATGTAAGTCTAAATACACGTATGCATAAGTGCAGCGTGAAAGTATACTTGTACGATAGAATTATTTTCGATCGGATAAAAGCTGAGCACACCAAGAGGGTGTGGTAATATGGGAAAAAACAAACAATTGAAAAAAGGAAATAAAAAAAAAAAAAAAAAAAGAAAAAAAAAATTAAAGTTCACGTATATGCATGCCTATTTAGGTATGTAAACCACAGATAGGAAAGACCAAAATGAAAATCATGTAACGACAAAAAGAAGACAATACGAAGAAAATACTCGTTTGAATAAGTGAAAATCTTAATAACACAAGTACAAATGGTTTAACAAATAATCTCTTGTGCGTAAACAAACAAAAGAAAAGAGCAAAACAAAATAAAACAAAACAATAATATAACAAAACAATAATATAACAAAACAATAATATAACAAAACAATAATATAACAAAACAATAATATAACAAAACAATAATATAACAAAACAATAATATAACAAAACAATAATATAACAAAAAAAAAAAAAAAAAAAAAAAAAAAAAAAAAAAAAAAAAAAAAAAAAAAAAAAGGGATTTAACATATAATGCTAGACAACAATTCTTTTATATTTTTAAAAACAAAATTGTCTGAGATAAAAGAGAAAATTTTCCAAAGTTCCTATGTGCTGTATTTTTACCTACGTATAGTTATATTATGAATAAAGGCGTACAAATAGAAAAGCAATAGGCGTAAAATATAGGCACGAAAAGAAGCAGTCATGCAATGATGCAATGATCAATGGCATAATAACACAGTCACTCAAGTGTGTGTGTGTGTGTGTACGTTTGTGCATATTCGTATAAGGCGCGCAAAATAATTAACAGCATGTTTCTTATTTTTGCATTTACAGCGAACAAGAAACAAGGTAATCCTTACTAATATATGCATAAACACATGTATCAAGCTACAGGTTTGTGTTAATTATGTGAAACCAAATGAGAATAGCTACGCAATTCTGTATGATAATGTTACAAATATATCAGTTCAAATGTGAACACATGTACTTAAACTTTTTACGTACAATTCAAAATTTTACGCACAACAACAACTACAAAAAAAAAAAAAAAGATAAATAGGTGGGTAGATAGATGGATAAAATAGAACAGATTAAAAAATAAATATATGTAAAACGTGGAAACGGACGCGAAAGAAACAATAATTCAAGTAATCCCATGTGATACTGGGAGTGAGAAAAAAAAGAAAAAAAAAGTGAAAGATAACGATAAAAAATAAAAATTGATGAACGTAATGTTAAAGGTGCATGGAGAAAGCTCAATGGTGAAAAAGATTTATTCTGTAAAGGAAGAATTAAATTATGCTTACCAGTTGTCCACATTCACAAATGGTTAATAAATATCTATATTTGCATGCATTTACATGTACACGTACATGTGTTCACATAGTTATATATCTGTACACACACACATGTATATATATTTATATATACATACAATATTCGAAGCGATTTTTATATGCACATTTTTGTACATATATTCCTCTCTTTATATTATACGAACACGTAACGTTTTTAGCTAAAAAATAGATTTAAACTTTTTAATTAAAACGGGCAGTATGACAAAGTATATATATGTACAATATTTTACATATTTGTATACACGTATACATTTACATGCATTCTATTTAAAAAAAAAAAAAAATTTCTACATGTATTTTTCCACGCACATTTCCCATGAACACCTTAAAACAATATTAGTATTTTCTAATATTTCGAGCTTTATTCATTTAAAAAAAAGCGCAATAAAGTTTTTAAGATGACAACAAAAAGTTCATGTATTTTTATTAGTCCTATTCATTTAGAACGGCCATAAGCAATAGCTATAACCGGAATCAAATGTTGTGCTGCATACATAAACAAAACTTTGTATACACAAAAGGGGGGGTTTAATAAACGCAAAAATGGAAAGATGCCAAATTGATTAAACTGAAAAATGGAAAGATGCCAAATTGATTAAACTGAAAAATGGAAAGATGCCAAATTGATTAAAATGCAAAATGGAAAGATTGCAAATTTATTAAACGACAAAAGGACAAAAATACAAATTGACAAAATGGAAAGATGACAAAAAGACAAATGTGTAAAGTAAGATGAAAATACAAATGGACAATTTATCAACTCAAAAAAATGTGTAATATAAACACACAAAAGGAAATGTATGACAAAAACCGACACTAAATTAAAAACAAAAAATACAAATAAAAAAAAAAAAATTTACAAAATCAAAGTTTTCAAATCAAAATAAAAAGCGAGCATTCACATTTCGCCTTTTTCTCGGAATAACATTATACCCTCATGAGTTTCTTTACTTTGTTTTTACGTAAAAAAAAAAAAAAAAAAAAAAAAAAGGAATAAAAAGGAAATGTTAACACTTAACACACGGAAGGGAGTAGCAAAAGTTGCAAAATTAGCAAAAAAAGCGAAAACAGAAAAAATATTAAACTTATCAAACTTAGCAAAAATAGGAAAAACAACTAAAACATAGAGAAATGTAACTGAACGAAATATAACGAACAATAACAAAAAATAGCAGAATATAATTAAACATAGCAAAACATAATGAAATATAATAAAACAAATGTAATTATTACAAGCTTATTTAATGAAAAGAATATACACTTAATTCATACAAAATGGTAAAGATAAAAATAAAAAATTAAAATGAACGGGAAGGGTAGAACAAAAAAAAAAAAAAAAAAAAAAAAAAAAAAAATATACATGTATACATATATATTCATAATCATGATAATATGTAATAAAAAGAATAAAAGTACATACATATAATTTTGTTATTTCCATAATGTACGCACACATCTGCATGTACATAAGATCTAAGAAGATTATTTTTTTCTGTTATTATTCGTCTTCATTAAAAAACAAATAATTTTTCCTTATTTCTACCATATTCTTTTTGTTTTTTGTTTTTTACAAATTTATGCATTTTTTATTTGTCTAAATTCAATTATCATAATAGAGAATAAAATAAAGAAAAAAAAAAAAAATAAAATACACATACGAACGCACATAAGCGATACATATGTATATGTATGTATATATATGTATACGTATGTACATATAAATACATACATGTGAATGCATATATATATGTATAATAGGTGTACATAAACAAAATACGGTTAACACGGGTAATATGCAAAGATTACGAAAATATTACTTCCAATATATACAAAAATAATGAAAAAATAAATCAGAATAAAGCAAAAGAAAACGAAATAAAACTAAAACGAACAAAAGAGAAAACAAAATTAACAAACAAAATAACGAAACAGAACAAAGTACAACAAAAAAAAAAAAAGAAACATAACATAACAAAATATAACAAAAAAAAATCAAAGAAATCTAAACTAAAAAAAAAAAAAATTAAATAAAACTAAACAGAATAAAATAAATAATCATTTTGACATTTTGTGCAAAATAATTTTACTATTTTTTTTTTTTTTTTTTTTTATATTCTTGAAGTATGCAATTATAAAAAGAGAAAAACAGTTCTCTTGTTATTCCGTAGTCGCATGGTAGCAGTGCTGCATTATCGCATGCCATACGCACATGAAATTTTAGAAAATTCATGCTCACGTGCAACCTAATTGTAAAATGAGCATACTTAAAAGTTCTTTTTCTTTTTCTTTTTATTTTGTTTTGTTTCTATTTTGTTACTATTTTGTTTCTATTTTGTTACTATTTTGTTACTATTTTGTTTTTATTTTATTTTATTTTATTTTGTTTTTATTTTATTTTATTTTCTTTTGTTTTTATTTTATTTTTATTTATTTTAATGTTATTTTTAGAACTCTTTTTCTTTTTCTTTTTCTTTTTGCAAAAAAAAATAAACAAATTCCATATTAAAAATAAAAATAGTTAACATAAAGCCGATTTCCCATATTCCCCAATTCCTTAAAAAAATATAATAAAAAAGAAAGAGAGCGTTTTAATACATAGACAAGAAATATTTTTTTAACACAAAATGTGTATTATTTATTTTTTTTTTTTTTTAATTTACACTATATCGTTAAGTGCATTAAAAAACTACAAATGTATATTCGAGAATTATAATGCACGCACGTAATTATGTGTACACATATATATATATATATATATATTATACTTATGCATATATTATACATACACATATACGTATACATATATTATGCATACCTTTTACATATACTTACATTTGTACATTATGCGCAAATATTACTCTGTATTCATTACTATGGACACAAGAAGTTTTAATTTTTATGATTATCAAAAGATTTATTTTCCATTACTAAATAAATAGTACTTTTAAAAATTTTACAAAAAATAAGAAAAAAAAGCAAACAGACAAACGAATAAGCAAACGAATAAGCAAACGAATAAGCAAACGAATAAGCAAACGAATAAACAAACGAATAAGCAAACGAATAAGCAAACGAATAAGCAAACGAATAAGCAAACGAATAAACAAACAAACAAACAAACAAACAAACAAACAAACGAATAAACGAACAAACGAATAAACAAACAAACGAATAAACAAACAAACGAATAAACAAACAAACGAATAAACAAACAAACGAATAAACAAACAAACGAATAAACAAACAAACGAATAAACAAACAAACGAATAAACAAACAAATAAATAAACAAATAAATAAATACACAATTATATAAATATATATAAAAACTTCCATTTTTAATTCAATATTTAAGCACATTTCCCATGTGTTAATACGGTATTCGTACATTTTTATTTAAGATAATTTTATAAAGTGCGAATGCACATATAATATACATATTTATGAAGCATTATGTTTAAAATAACGTCGATTTGAAAGCACAAGGTCAATTTTGTGGTAATTTATAGAAATTTCTTTAACGGCTGACATATATAGCTTCCAAGTACTGGGTACACGTGTATGTGTTATATGAACATTCATATGTATATCTAATACCCACATGCATACATATGCCCATACACACATACAAAAGTAACACGTACATACATGGCTCTCGTACGAGTACCTTTAACTTCTTACGCATGCTTGATGCAAACAAACATAGAATAGTGTTTCCACAAAGAAATAGTTTGTTCCTTCTGGGCTCTGTTTACATACTTAAGGAAAGCCTTCTTCGTTTGTTTTACCTCGCCCATTTGTATAGTCGATTAATGCTGATGCACATTTTAAATTCGCATTTTTTGCTGTATTTATCTGTACTGTAACTGCTATTTTACCTGCACATTAACTACTATTTTACCTGCGCATTAACTACCATTTTACCTGCGCATTAACTACTATTTTACCTGCGCATTAACTACTATTTTACCTGCACATTAACTACTATTTTACCTGCGCATTAACTACTATTTTACCTGCACATTAACTACTATTTTACCTGCACATTAACTGCTAATATACCTGCGCACACTCATATAAATGTATGTGCTTGCCACTGCGAAACTGTGAGCGTAGGGTGTTGAAACGTTAAGCAGTCCAATGGAATGCATAGTGAAGCATGCAAAAAAGTAATGAACAACTTGGATTAAATAATTTAGACGGTAAGTGAAAATAAGAGCGATATAATAAAAGCAGCAGAAAAGCGGGAAGTAATAGGAATAGGGATAATAGTGATACTAGTAGTGTACATGCGATAAATGTGAAGGCCTTGTTAAAATTGTGTTATAATGAAAAGTATGTTAATAGCATAGAAAAAAGAAGTAATTAGAAAAGCATGAATACTGTGTATAATTACAGTGAATGCTCGTTTTCAAATGTAGAGGACACAAAAACAAATGCAAATGCAAGCACAATTACAAATACATACACAAAAACAAATACAAACATAAGCTCTAATACAAGCACTAACACAAATATAGGCAATAATACAAATACTACTATAAACACAAATCCAAATAACTACAGCGCTGTTAGTTCCTCTTCAGGTTATGATAACTATTTTGAAGGCATCGAAAAACGAACTGATTCTATAAACATCACCAATGAGAGTTATATGTACTGGTCAAGTCTGAACAGCGCGGAAAATAATCCTGTACAGAACAGTACTGCACAGAGTAGTACTGCACAGAGTAGTACTGCACAGAGTAGTACTGCACAGAGCAATACTGTACAGAGCAATACTGTACAGAGTAAGGCAAAAGGAAATTATGAAGATATCAATAATCATAAAGTGAACATAATGTTGAACTATAACAATAATAATATTAGAAACAATAAAGAGTTAGCAATAAATGTAAAAGACAGTATCGCACCGAATGACTCGCATCATATTAGTAGCGGTAACAGTAATGGTAATGCTAATGGCTGTGGCAATGATTGTGATAGTTCCGATGCGCCGAACTGCCTACAGCTGTACAACAACATAGATATGAGCTTTATTTATAACAAGTACGATAAGAATGGTCTGATATACTGCAAAAGGATTAAGTTCCACTTGAAGGATGAACGAAATAATGACTATGTGGTTGATTATTTAATTGTAAAACTAAACACACTAAAAACTGGGTCAGGAAAACAATACATGCGTTTAGAATTATCTGATGATAAGAATGAATCATTTTTTTATTATTTAGATTTATTTGAAGAAAATTATGAAAAGATAAAAAAAGAGCAAAAGTTAGTTATCAATTTTAATTTATTCCCCTTTAAGTTTATTGACTTGTTGGAGGAATGTGTACTTGAGAGTGAGCAATATGAAGATGTAGATGATCAGAGATTAAATGCGGTGTTGGTATTGGAAAGTAAGTCTACTCCAGAAACTAATAACTACGGTACAAATAACGATTCAGATAAGTTTTATCCCAGCTACGGGAATAGTGGTAGTAACTATAGAACAGATAGGCAAGCCAAACAAGATTGGCAAACGAGACAGGACGAGAAGCGGAATGGGCATCCCGAAAATGCAACCCTTAACCTAGTAGAAATAAATCAGTTTAAGGAACTTACTCATCTTTCTTTAATATTAAAAAGAGCGGACGACGAGAATGTGATAAAGTATTTGTGCAATAACATGAAATATATAAAAGAATACAATGACGAAGTAATAAAAAAGCTAAATGATGAAATAATTAATAACAGTAATAATAATAAACAAATAAAAGCACTTGAAAATACTATAGGAAATATGAAAGACAAAATGAAGGCTCTAAAATGCGATTTTAGTAATACGTTAAATAATGATATAAACAATTTAAAAGAAGAACATCAGAAAGTTATAGAACGAAAGGAAGAGAAATTTAATTTAGAATATGAAGAATTAAAGAAAGATTTAGAAAATTTTAAAAATAAATATAATGAATTAAATACGCTAAAAGAAGAGCATGAAAAACATATATCCACCTTAAATAGTAAAATGAAATTGGTAAAAAATGAATTAGATGAAAAAAACATAAATTTTTTTAAACTAATAAAGGAAAAAGAAAATTTAGAAAATGAAAAAAAGGAGTTAGAAAATTTTAAAACTACATTTACTATAGAATACAATAATTTAAAAAGTAAATATGAAAAAGAATGTGAAAGTAATATTTCTCAAAATTCTAGTTATGAAAGCATAAAAATGAGTAATACTACACTTGAAACGGAATTAAAAAAATATAAAGATAGAAATAGTAAATTGGAAAAAGAAATTAATATTGCTATTGATGAAATAAACAAAGGTAATGATATTATTACCAAGTTACAAACTCAACTCAAAAAAATGAAAGACAAACTAAAAACAAAAACTATCGAACATGTCAACATTGAAAAGGTCAGTTCACAAAATGTAAATGAAATAACCAAACTGCAAAAAGAACTCAATAGTTTGCAAACAAAACTCAGTGAAAAGAATTCAGCCGAGCAAGTTCTCAGAAGAGAAATTGACAATTTGCAGCGAAGGAATGAGGAAATCGTCAAGGAGCTCAACATATCCCGAGAGGGTTAGTGCCTACAGGGGAAGAAAAAAAATAAGAAGCAAAAAAAATTAGAAACAAAAAATTGCCTCCCTTCTACTGCTTAAATCGGTTGTTCTAGGGGCACTCTTAGCATGCACTTCACGTGTATCTACATGTGTGCATTTGTATGTATATACGTACTCCTCATCGTGTACATGTATATGTATATGCACATATACACATACTAATATCTATACCCATTCCTGTACACAAAAACATATGCGTGTGCAAATTTCCCGCTGCAGTCAACCTGAGGCTTAACAAAGAAATTACAAACAACAACTTGGATGTATATACTGCTAAAATGAATAACATGGGAGGACCCCCCAATGTTTTACCAGGTAAAATAAGCTCAACTGAAGCATCTTCGCAATTAAATATTGTGAGATAATGCAAAGGTCTTTGGCTCATTTATGCGCACATTTGTATTCCGTTTTGCTTTATATATGTACCCATTTCCATTTCCTTTTGCTCCATTTTGTTTTTACCCTTTCTGCTGTGCTTCCACTTAAGGAACGAATTTTCGCGTTGACACGAACTTACTCGATACAGATCTCTTTACCAAATTAAAAGCAAATTTGAAAAACTCTTCTCCTCCGAATTGTATGCCTGCATATGCAATGGACAAGTAAGGAAACAAAAACATGTTTTTGTAAATTATGCACGAAAAAAAAAAAAAAAAAGAACATCCTCCAATTCATCTCATATATTTTTTCAAATTGCATATTCTTCCCCTCTTCGTTTTACTCCTTAGCAATATGAACAATTTAAATCTAATAAATGGAAAAATAGACACACTTGGTAAATAAGAAGCGAAACAATGATAATTATAAAAATAGAATTTTTCCTGGATTATATGAGCATTAATTGCGTAATGTTCATGCAGTCTTATCCCAATATTTAAAATATTTTTTTTCGTTTTTTCCATTTTGACAGATATCAGTGATCGGTACAACAAGCCCGTGAAATTTATCCCCCCTGGGATTTAGTATTTGACCACAGTTTTTTTTTTTTTTTTTTTTTTTTTTTTTTTTTCCTCTTCTTTTTTAATATTTCGCGTTTTATATTGACCTTTTAATTTAATTAAATTATTCATTCATTTGTGCCAGTTGATATTTCGTAATGGTCAAGCTGTCCCATTTTTCGTAATTTCATTATGTTTATCTTTGCCTCTCATTGCTTCGCCTTTGCGATGCTTTTGTGTTTCCCATGCTTCTTCTTTGTTTCCTATTTAAGCTTATTTGCATATGCCCTTAATTTATATTTGCGCAGTTAGCATGTACACCAATAGGGGAAAACTTTAAAACTATATATTTATTTATCCATTTATCAACCTACCTATTTATCCGTGTATATATTTATCCATATGTCCATTTCTTCTTTTATTTTATATTATATATATTTTTTTTTTTTTCTGCTGTTTCTTTTTAAGTATGTATAAGAGCAACTTCCGTTCATTGTTACCTCGTAAGTAAATGTTTGGTAAAAAGGCCTGCAAGCATGCACACGTGTAGGTACGCTTGTACGTAATACTTTTTTGATTGCTTTGCATGCAAAATATGAAACCATAGTGATTTAACGTTTCTGGAAGAGGGGAAAAAAAAGGGAATAATAGAAGCGCTGTTAGAAATATACACTTTACGAAAGCGTAGTTTGATAGACAAAACGAACAGTGCTGTAAAGGTTTGAGATGGGAGTTGCTTGTTTATATATTAAGCGTAGTACTATGCGCGGTATGCTCAGTAGAAAAAAAGAATTACCACAGATGCTAATTTTTTTTCGTCTATCTACTAGGGGAGCATAATAATGTAGGTGTGGATTGTGCAATTTATTCTGGGTAATCATTAATACTAGGTCGTGGTTTCTACTATGCCTCTACTCCTACTTGGATGCCATCCCCTTCCCTATGGAGTTCCTTCTTGTGCAGTTCGCACATTTTTGCAAATAAAGCTGAGAGTGCGATTAGAAGTAAGAAGTATTTGCTCTTTTTAAAAAAATTCATACATTCCTGTTTGTCATCTATGGAAATATTACTAATACTGTAATATAAATAGAGGACGTTACATGTAGATAGAATATAGTAAGAGTAGTGTATATTGAAGAGGTAAGCAGAGAGATAAAATAAGTAAGTCATATGTAAAGCCAACAATTTTGAATTTTTTAAAGTATTCTTATTCCATTTTATAGCTAACGATCTTAAATTTAATTTTATGTCATCTTGTTTATCTTGATATGCATATATTGTATCATATATAATAGTTAAGTAACATAAGGGTAAAAAACTTAAAGTAAGTGGAAGTATATTTTCAACTAAATTTATATTAATACTTGAGGATATGAAGAAGCCAAGATTAAATGTAAAAGATAGATATACCTGAGCATAATATGTAATTCTCTTTAATAATGGATATGTGATAATAAAAATGGTTGATATTAAACCTGTACATACTGTTTGGTAATCAAATTGAAATAATGTTAAAAGAGATATACATCCATGTATACACATATATGTTATAGCTGTCCGAATACTCATAGTTTCATTTGCTAACGGTCTATTTTTTGTTCTTTCGACGTGCTTATCAAATTTCCTATCAAACAAATCATTTATAATACAACCTACTATTCTACTATTAATACTCCCAATTAGAAAAAGAGCAATGTTATTCCCTATTTCTTTTATTGCTTCCCATCTCAGTTCATAATTATTATTAATATGTATAATTAAATTGTTCATGTCGTATGTTAAAATGTATCCGTATAGTGCTGAATAAAACAGTAAATAAAACCCTGTGGGGATATTCATTCTTGACAGTATTATATAATTTTTTAAATTTGTTTTAATCATATCGGTAAAATTGTAGTTAGACCATATGTGTTTGTTCTTCCTTCTATTACTGTTCTCTCCATGCACAGAGGAATAACAACTCCTTATGATCTTATTTGTATTATGCTTTTCTAAAACGAGAGGAAGATGTTTTAATTCTAAATTCCTCCCTATGAGGACAAACATATTATGATACATACTAGGCTTCATCGTCCTCATCGATTTACCCAATTTTAACATGTCCACATTTTTTCCTTTACTAAAGAGATAAAACGTTTGGTAGCTAAGATAATTTTCTCTTCCCCCCTTTGATGCTACCTCCGTCGGGAAGAGGCCATTCTTTTCCTTCTCTGGATAGCGACCATACTTTTTATTCTCTGCATATCGGCCATACTCTTTATTCTCTGAATAGCGGCCATATTTTTTATTCTCTGGATAGCGACCATATTCTTTATTCTCTGCATATTGGCCATACTCTTTATTCTCTGAATAGCGGCCATATTCTTTATTCTCTGGATAGCGACCATATTCTTTATTCTCTGCATATTGGCCATACTCTTTATTCTCTGCATATCGGCCATATTCTTTATTCTCTGCATATCGGCCATACTCTTTATTCTCTGCATATCGGCCATACTCCTTATTCTCTACATAACGACCATATTTTTTATTCTCTACATAATGACCATACCCTTTCTCCTCTACATAGAGAACATTCCCTTTCTTAACTAAACTTTTAAAATTCCTAATACACTGCCGCTTATTCATTAATACGTTTGTCTTTGTTGATAATAAAGTAAGATAAAACGTAAATGGTGGTAATGCGCGCTTGTGCTTGTCAGGGGTGTGTATGGAGGGTGCAAAAATGAGGGCACGTTTTCGTTACTGTGAAGGGGTATACGTATTTAAGTATGTATGTATGTATGTATGTATGTATGTATATGTACTCACATACCTCCCGACAAACAATTACCCGTTTGTACTAAATAAACACATATCAGAAAATCGCAAAAAACAAAAAATAAATAAATAAAATAAAAGTCAGAAATATTACAAAGGAGACGATATGAAACAATAATCTTTTCCAACTTTTAAAAAAAAAAAAAAAAAAAGATACAGGACAGGCTTTTCTTACATCATTTTGAATTTGCGCTTCTTTAATTTGTTAATCTTCCTTTTGCTTTTGCTTTTGCTTATGTTTTTGCTTTTATTTTTTTTTATTTTTTTTTTTTTAATTTTTCTCAAAAGCATCAACCATTAGCTCGTCTGCTTGTTCATTTGCATCCTTTTGCTTTTATATTGCATTACTATTTTTAATACTTTTTATTTGTTTCATTTTTTTCATTTTTTTCATTTTTTTCATTTTTTTCGTTTTTTCATTTTTTTAATTTTTTCATTTTTGAATTCTCTTTGACTACCTGTGTACCGCTTTTATATTCCCCTTATGACAATTTTGCAAACATATTTTTTTTTCTCCTTTTTAACTCTGTAATTAATGTACTTTTATTTTACATAATTTTCAGCTAAGGGAATAATTTTATGTTTACCTTTGCTCACTCCCTTTGCTTTGCTTTGTTCTTACAGCTTATAGCCTTTTCCTTATGCGCTTCTTACATACATTTACCTTTTTTTCTAAGGCTTTTTTTTTTTTTTTTTTTTTTCCCTTTTTTCCCCACCCTGTGTGAATATTAAAAAAGAGCTTAATTTCATTTTGCACACGGTGCAGTGCTGGCAGCTCCTTTTTCAGTAGTACCATTGAAATAGCAGAATTGGTCATTTCGTATTGTATATAAACACATGCGTAAACGGACATACGTACATGCATATGCATATATACGTATGTATGAGTATATGTATATACGTGTGTGTATGTGGGTGTGGGCGCTCTTGGGCCAGTTCTCACTTATGTAGTACTCTCTCCTTAAGAACAAACTTGATCAATTTATCGTGCCTCTTATGAAGTTTGCCGAAAAGTTAAAACACCTAAAAGTAAAATCGTGGGAGGACAAGTATATAGATTATAAATTTTTAAAAAAAATAATAAAAAGAAAATGTAATACGGAAATAAGTAGTTTATATGAAAAGATTGATAAAAATAATGAACAGATTCTTGAAGTCTGTAATTTGGTGAGTCCAGATGATATATATGAAAACCCAAAAGAGAAAAAGAAAAAAAATGATACAGAATGTGTGGATATAGATTACACTTATTTATTCTTTTATGTTTTAGAAAATTATATAGCTATGGTTAAAGAACATTATGAACAACAATTCAATTATTTAAATGATAAAATAAATGAAATAAGGTATTTTTTAGAAAGTGATAAAGTAAATCTTAAAGACATGGAAATGTTAAAAACGAAATGTTTGAACATTTATAATCTTTTCGATATATTAAATAATTATCTGAATATTAATGTTTTATCTGTGTATAAAATTTTGAAGAAAAAAAATAAGAAGGAAAAATTGTCCACCTCCTTGGACCTCTACCAGAAGTATTGTAACACCTTGCACCAAATTAGCCGCGAGGAGCACTTCAACGTACGCCCTTACATGTGCATGCACACGGGCATATGTATATGTGTGTGGATATATGTATGAATTTATATGCGCGTCTATATGTACATGTATGTGGGTATGCGCTAACAGTTTATTTCCGATCAATGCATCGGGAATACTTGTTTCGTTATTTAGGAGATCATCTCACCAGCTTGCTCCTATTTATGTGTTTTGTTTTTTTGTCCTTTTTTTCAATATATGCTTTTTCCCCTTTTACTATTTTTCCCTTTTTTATTGCACCAACATCCCTTCATACACACAAATCTTTACAGGAAAAGATCAAGTCGACATATCTGTCTATACAGAAGAAGAGGGGGAATAACTGTGAAAAACTGGATTTTATAAACTTCAAAATATATATAAAAAATAAGATAGAAAATATTGGACAGTATAGAGGAATCCTTTATATATTGTGTGGAATATTAATAACGCTTATTATAAACACAATTATTTTACTTTATATTAATATAAACAACATTAACATTAATGTTATCCTATCAATACTGCCCATATATAGATTACTCTACATCTTGAACTTTTTCTTTTTGTTCATATTCGCGTCCTTCCTTTTCATGCAGTTATATGGAGTCAATTTTACGTAAGCCGAAAAGACAGCATTTAAAGAGAGAGGGGGGGGCCACGCATATATATATATATATATATATATATGGATAGATACACAGACAGATATAAAGGGAAATGAGAAACAGCCCACAAGTGGGCATCCTATGCATATGCATACACATTTTCATATGCCATATACATGTAGTTATGCATACGTGTGTACCCGTGTGTACCCGTGTGTAACCCTCTCCCTAGCTCAATTTATATATATATATATATATATATATATATATGTGAATACCTCGTTCCCCCTCCTGCTCAGGTATATATTGGACCTAAACAAAATAATTGTTGACGAATACTATTACTTGATAAACTACGTTATATTCGTCCTTTTCCTGACGACCTTGTCCTTTTTAGTATTTTTATTAGATGTACTATTTAAGCTCAACATATTTTCAAACATCATTTTCCACGTAATTATTCTTCTAATTCTCTTGTTATGTACTACGATCTTTCCTTTTAATTTCTACAAATATAAAGAGAATAATTTTGTGTTTTCATCCCTTGTGCGAGTCCTTATGAGCGGGTATGAAGAGAATGAAAAATCGAAAGGAGGTGTTGAGGTAGTTCATCGGATGGTGCTTTCATTGGGGAAGCAGCGACACGACTGGGCAAAACGTTTTACACTATATCATAACATTGTAGCTTGACGTTATATCTTAACATTATGTGCTTTATTTTATTTTACTCTATTTTATTTTGCTCTATTTTATTTTACTCTATTTTATTTTGCTCTATTTTATTTTACTCTATTTTATTTTGCTCTATTTTATTTTTCTCCATTTTATTTTGCTCTATTTTATTTTGCTCTATTTTATTTTGCTCCACTTTATTTTGCTCTATTTTATTTTGCTCTATTTTATTTTGCTCTATTTTATTTTGCTCCACTTTATTTTGCTCTATTTTATTTTGCTCTATTTTATTTTGCTCTATTTTATTTTGCTCCACTTTATTTTGCTCTATTTTATTTTGCTCCACTTTATTTTGCTCTATTTTATTTTGCTCCATTTTCTTTCATTTTTATTTTTATTTATTATTCTTATTTTTCTTTCTCCACTAAAGCGTCTTTTTAGTCAATAACGTAAATTTGTTGGATAATATTATTGGTGATATACTAACGAGTTTGTCAAAAACCTTTTCCGATGTTCAGTATTTTATTTGTTTTTTCCTGTAGGTGCAAAATGAAGAAATAAAAAAAAAAAAAATTGTTTCAAGTTTTATTAGCACTACCAATGGCATGTCACTACACAATTATGAATTCATGTATGGGTCCATTTATATGTTTGTTCATATATTTGTTTGTTCATATATTTGTTTGTTCATATATTTGTTTGTTCATATATTTGTTTGTTCATATATTTGTTTGTTCATATATTTGTTTGTTCATATATTTGTTTGTTCATATATTTGTTTATTTATTTATATGTTTGTTCATATATTTGTTTATTTATATATGCGTATGATGTATTTACGCCTTTGTGAGCACTTAATTTTGGGCGTTATGCTTTATTTATTGTTTCCTAATATCACTATGCATTATTATATGTGTGCATAACTGGCTAACCTTTTTTTTAGGAATGGGATGAATACAAGTGCCCAAGCTAAGTGTCCAAGTAAAATCAAAATGGGGAATTCGAAATTCGGAATTTGGAATTTGGAATTTGGAAGATTAGTTTGAAAATATTAATACCGTTGTAATGATTCTTACTCGTTTGTATATTCGGTTGTATCACTCATACCATTCATATTATTCGTTTCTTCCTGCTTCTTCTCTTTCGCAGTACTGGAAAGGTATATTACCCCTGTTTTCTTAGGGCTTCCCTTTTACTTGAGGTTATGCCAGTGCTTAATAAGGTATGCAGTAAAAAAAAAAAAAAAAAAAGATTAGGAGAAATAGAAGGAGAAGTAGAAGCAAGAACAGGTTCTTTCTTTTCGCATCTCATGCTTATCATTGCAAATTATGTTTTTATTTATTTTTTTTTTTTTTGCTAGATATAATAACGAAGGAGAACGGATTCACATATACAATATGATGAAATATATGTCTGGAATAGCTATCGTGATATGTACATCCTTCAACTGGTGAACAAACAAACTGGGGCATACCGTTTTATGCCAAATGAATAGTGCACAGGACGCATATATATGTATGTGCGTGTGTATGCGTATATGTATTTATATTTACATACTCAATGCGTATTTTTTTTTTTTTTTTTTTTTGCTGCTGCACTTTAGGGAATACTTCGGTTTGGATGTGTACACGAGCAAGATAATATTGATTTGCGCGTATGTTGTCGGGTCAACCTACATGTACATTTGGGATTTGTACTGTGACTGGGGTTTATTAAAGGAGTATAATTACCTGTTGAGGTGAGAAGAGGAAGAAATGACGTGGCATTAGCATTTGGGGAAAAAAAAAAAAAAAAAATATTGCAAACCGTGAAGGGCAAAGTTATGCAGCGACGAATCTCAGTTGATTTAAGAATATGCATTCAAATTTAAATTTTTTTTTTTTTTTTTTTTTATTTATTCGTACTTTGTATACTTATTAATTTTATATTCATTTATATGGTTTTTGTCTTTTTGCAGGAAAAGCAATAACCTGATGTACCCGCCGCATTATTACTACCTTGCGGGATTCTTAAATTTAGTAATACTCAAAAGAGAGGAGGAAAAAAAGATAAAAAAAGTCGAAAAAAAGATGAAAAAAGTCGAAAAAAAGATGAAAAAAAAAATTGATTATTCGCAAATGCGTGATACATTTCGAGTTAGTCTGTTTCATCTCAACATTCTCCTCGACTTACGTGTACCCGCCGTCTTATTATTCCTGTTTGAATAATTTACTTCATTCATTTGGTATATTTAGTATACTTATATATATAATATATATATATATATATATATATATATATTTATTTATTTATTTATATATATACTTATTTATATATATATTTATTTATATATATATTTATTTATATATATATTTATTTATTTTATTTTTTTTCTTTCCCTTTTTGCCCTTTACAGATTTTCAGGCTTACGTGGGCGATTACCATCATGCCAGTTACCATCTTCGAAAATAAGGTATTCACAATACAGTGGAAAAGGAAAATTATAAAATTTTACAAAACGCTTATTTCGCCCCTTTTGACATGACTTACTTGTTTCGTATTTGTTTTTATATAATTGCATTTATTAATATAACTTTGCAATTTATTTTATTCATTTGATTTTTATTTTACCTTTTTACTTTAACAGGAAATAAATACCTTCTTGATAACCTTTTTCTTAATGTTCATTGAAGTCTTAAGAAGATCAATAGTACTATTTTCTATTTTTTTATTTTTTTTTATTTTACCATTTCATATTATATTTGTGGGCAATACACATAATGTTAACAGCTTTGTGAAACGTTTCCCTGGCTTTTAGAGTGTGTATGTTCAGTGATACACTCATGTGTGTGTGTGTGTGTATGTCTTTGTGTGTGTGCGTATGTATGCATATGTATATATATGCACGTACGTGCGTACCAAGCGTTGTGCGATAAATACCTCTTCTTTCCCTTTACAGTGGATGTGCTTTCGACTCGAGAATGAACATGTTACAAACGCGTCTAGATATAGAGCCATATTATGGGTACAGAAGACACGCAAAATAAATTCGAAAAAGTTAAGCAGTTATATTCTTCACGTTGTCTCCTTTTTCACGTTTCCTCCTATCGCAGGTACCAAAGGTATCGAAGACGAAGAAGTTTTGAGCCACTTGTCCCCCCCCCCCATCATATGCCTCCACATTTTCTTATTTTGTTTTGCGCTATTTTATTTTGCCTTATTTTATGTTACCTTTTTTTTTTTTTTTTTTTTTTTTTTACGTTCCTTACCGCTTCCCACTGCCGCATTTGTCGTCCTCATTTTTTAAATCATTTTAAACAAACTGTTATTAACATACCGCAAAATATTTCGATTTTTTATTTTTTTTTTATTATTATTCAAAAAAAGTGTACTGTTTGACACAATTATGGACATTCACTTAGATGGAGCAAATATATGAACAAGAAGAAATGACGAAACTTTTAAAAGCATGCACGTGAAAATGTGAAGTCGTATTAAAAAGGGAAAAGCGTTAGAGCTATGATTGGCATCGTTGGTATCGTTCGAAGCCATACACACATATGCATGTAAGTGCGACCTCGAAATTGCGTTAGCATGGCGTAGTTGTTGAACAAACCACTGAAGGGGGGGGTTATAAAGTCAATCTTTTTCAATTAGTTTGAATACTCAATGGAGAAAAGCTATTATAGGATAGGTAGATCATATTTATTAGAAGTTCGTGTACTGACAACTAAACTCAAGAAAAAGGTAGGCTACCCTTGTGGTATCGCACTGCCATATTGTTTTGGTTCATCTCAATTTTACTGCTTTATGGGTCTTTCGTACATATTTCCAACTTTTAGTTAGTTGTTCCAATGTAATAGTGCTTTACACCCTGTTCTTATCCGTGTGCATCTCTTTTCCAGCCCTCTTCACTGTATCAATAAACGCATGTACATTTTCAATTCTAGAGTTAGGTAACACACCATGGCCTAGGTTAGCAATATATTTATTAGTGTAACTAATCTTGTCAATCATAGCTTCTGTGTATTTTTGAACAAGTTTTTCATCATCAAGAAGGAGAATGTTTGGGTCTAAGGCCCCTTGTATTATAATTTTATTTTTAAATAAATTATAGTAAAACTGTGAATGGTTGTTTGCCAACTGTTTATGTGTAATGGATAATACGTCGATATTAATTTCATTAATATCTTCATGAAAATTATCTTTAACAAATAGAATTATATAAGTGTTAGGTCTATGTTTCTTAACTAGCTGAATGACTTTATTTATATAATATAAACTAAATTCTTTGAAACGATCTTTATCAACAATATCTGCGTTACTGTCAAAAATTTGAATTATATCTGCTCCACTATCTATTTGATTAATTAAATGATTAGCACATATATTAGTCAATATATGTAACATCTTATGTGCATCATTAGGTTTTCCATAGATTAATTTTAAACTCTCTTCATATGTCTTTTTATTATTTTTTGTTAAATATGTAAATAAAGTGAAAGGAGAACCAACGAATCCTAGGATAGGTACCGAGTTATTAATTTTCTTTTTAGTTAAATTTATAGAGTCATAAACATAATGTAGATTTTCTATTACTTCCGGTATATTTAAATTCAATTTTGTAAACTCATCATATGTAAAAATTTCTTTGTTAAGTACTGGACCAATATTTTCAATAAATTCTATCTGGATACCCATTGCTACAAATATTATTAAAATATCTGAGAATATCACCAACATATCACATGCAAATCTTTTCAAAGGAAATATACTAACCTCTGATGATAACTCAGGATCATAACACATTTCGAGAAATCCATATTTTTTTCTAAATAACAAATACTCAGGTAAATACCTTCCTGCTTGACGCATCAACCAGAAGGGGATCATTTCCATTTCTTTTCCTTTTTCCTTATTTTCTATTACTCTTAGGATTAGGTCGTTCTTTGGTCTTCCGTACTCTGCTCAATTATGAAAAAAAAAAAAAAAAAAAAAAAAAAGAAAAGAAGGAAACACGTAAATGTACAAGGAAAACTATGTAATAGTCAATGATACAGCGTGCATAATATTGAAGGGAGGAGAAAAAAGGTAAAATAAAGGGGTAAGAGTAGCAAAAGAGCAAAGTAAAAGGATTACTCCGCTGAAACAATATAGTTTAATGGGGGGATTATTTTATTTTATTTTTTTTTTTTTTGCACAGATCACGCACTGCTATACGTACACATTAGTACGTATACATGAATTTATATATCTTGTTACACACATCGTTTGTGCTTTCTTATTTTTGGACCTACTTGGATACGTTAAATTTGCAGGTCTGGTGTATACTTCTTCAGTGCCATGCATGTGGTTATTCGTAGTGGATGAGATCATTGTTGAGTTCAATTTTTTTTTATTCAAGGGATGAGCAATTATATGAAGCAAAAAAAGGAACCATCCAAACAAGAAATGTTTAGGCATTGTTTTGTTTTGAAAAGTAAAACAAAACAATGAAAAATTACTTTGCGACGAAACAGAATAACGAAAAAAAAAAAAAAAAAAAAAAAATGTTACTTAAAATGGCATAAAATCAATGTAAACCCAAATAAATTGTGCCAATACACATGGAAGTTATAAGGGCCGTTTTTTCCCCACACCCTCTATAAAGTTGTACCTTGTATGGACAATCTTCTACTTGTGCTTGTACTTGCAACTCACGGCTAATTCATTTAAAATTTAATATAAAAAGTGAAAGGATTGAAAAAAAAATTTCTTATTTTATTTTTTTTTTTTTTTGGTTACTCTGCAAAAAAGTAGGAAATAATATCTTTAAAATAATTAAGGAAAAAATATTGTAGAATTTTATTTGTATAAGGAGTATAAATAGATATGCGTTCTTGTGAGGGCGTAATTGCGAAAGCACTTGCATATGTAAGTACGGCAACATGCAAGTAAACAAGGACATGTATATATATATATATATATATATATATATATATATACATATGTAGTGTACTACTCCCTACAAAGGGAACAAAAAAAAAAAAAATTATACCTGTGTTTCTCCGTTTTGCACGCGCATTTTTTTTTTGCTTGGATTAATCATATTGTGAGAAAAAAAAAAAAAAAAAAAAAAATGCAGCATGCCTTGGGCTTATTTTATAAACATGTTTTTGCTTTCGTGCGTACATGTGCATATTGACGTAAACATTTACATATACGTATGCGGTGACATATAAATTTGCATATGAATATACATATACTTATATATAAACATATATATAAACATATATATACACATATATATAAACATATATATACACATATATATAAACATATATATACACATATATATACACATATATATACACATATATATACACATATATATACACATATATATACACATATACATATACATATATATACACATATACATATACATACACATATACATACACATATACATATACATATACATATACATAAATGTTTACATTCACAATTACAATTTTGTCCTTATAAAATTGCGAAATTTTTGAGAACATACAGAAGTACATACATACTTACGTACGCACGTACATATATACACATATATATATTTGTATGTAACATTAATTTATATGTGTATTTATATTTATGTATAAAAGTATGCTTATGTATTATAATTGCGCAGCCTTACGTTTTATCCCTTCGCTTATTTGTTCTCCAACCCCCAAGATTCTTAACCTTGGTAGTTAAACAATTTTAGTACGTTCATGAGTGTTATTGTCCGGAGGAATCATGGTCATGTTAAATATATAGAAATGATATTAAGCAAAAATAACGGAAATAAAAGCAGGAAAAAGAACAAAAATAGAGGAGAAATAGCGGCAGAGTAGAAGCGAAATATAGAAAAAAAAAGTCAGCAGTTTTTTATTTCACTGCTTGAAAGATAAGTTGCTCTTTAAGGCATATTTTCATTTTGACCAAATGAGCTCATTTTACGTGCTCAAATCGATTTAAAAAAAAAAAAAAAGAAAAGAAAAGAAAAGTGAGTGCTAAGAAAAACAAGGAAGCCCAAACAAATTAAAATAAGAATCGGAAGAATCGGAAGAAGAGGAAGAAGAGGAAGAAGAGGAAGAAGCGGAAGAAGAGGAAGAAGCGGAAGAAGAGGAAGAAGCGGAAGAAGCGGAAGAAGAGGAAGAAGCGGAAGAAAAGGAAGAAGAGGAAGAAAAGGAAGAAGGAGAAAAATGAATACCGATTTGGACGATGAGAGCATTAATGGTGCAGCAAAACGTTTTTATCGCCTTCGTATCGAAGGAGTTATGTATGTGTGCATATGCATGTGGTGTGTGTATATTCCCTTGTGTGTAAATATATGTATTGTGTATATGTACATCTAGTGTGTTTGCTCATTCACCTGTACCAGTTCATGCGCTCGTCTTTTTTTTTCTTTTTTCCCCCCTCCCTTCCTATCTCCCCATGCAGGCAATTACTTCCAATTGAACAACACGGAAACAGTAATATTTCGGTACTTTACGATGATGTTATACTTGCTGCTAATTCTATGTATCCTATCGCTAATCGTAATGAGCGTATATTACTTTCATGTAACATGTGAAGAGTGTGATTATTATAACAGGGTATTGGTTATAGGAATATTAATAAAAAATATTGGACATATAAATTTAACTATAATAAGAGTAAAAAGAAGAAGTGAAATAGAAGAGAATGAAAGATTAAGAAGTATAATGGTAGCATTAGTCCAAATATTTAACTCATTAACTTTTGTTTTAGCTTTATTGTCTTTATACTTATTGCATTTTTATAAAAATGTATGTTCGTCAAATACCTTATCATTAAAATTGATAAGAATATATTATTATTTTACCATAACTTTATACTTTATTCCTTTATTATTTTATATATCTCTTGGTTTGTTTCTGTCTATTATTATTTGTATTATGATAAATTTTTCAGTAGATGAAAATGACCGTATACCAACCCCAGAAAATATTATAAATAAATTACAAGTAGTTAAATATAAAGATATAGAATACATTTATAAAAAGACAAAAAAGAACAAAAGAAGTAAAAAGTACATTAAGAAACCTTCTTTTGAAATGATATTTGACAAAGTAAAAAGTGTAATTAGACATAAAGGCAATAAGCAAAAAGAGAAAGAAAAAGAAAAAGAAAAAGAAAAAAATATATATATACATGTTAACAGTAAAGACTCAAACAACATTGGTGATGATGACAACTTACAAGAAATGCTAAAACCGCTTAACGTAGATATGCAAAATGAAAGAGGTGCCTACAGTGCTAGTGATTACAATAGAAGACGAACGCAAGAATATTTAAATGGCGGCAGCAGCAGCAACGGTAACAACAGCGGAAATAACGCCAGTACCAGCAGCTTCAACAGCAGAGGTAACACTATTAATGCCGAAATTCCAAGTGAAAATGAAGATGTTTGTTCAATTTGTATGATGAATTATATAAGTAACGATAATATTATGATCATGCCCTGTGATAAAAGGCATTTTTTCCATGTTAACTGCTTAACGAAGTGGCTGTATAAAAGTCAAGTTTGCCCTATCTGTAGAACAAATATAGTTAACTGTGTTAATTCTAAGAATGACCTCGTTTGATGATGTAAGCAACGGTCCACCTTACCAAGTGCTTAATCATATATATATATATATATATATATATATATATATATAAATGCATATATAAATATATATATAAATGCATATGTAAATATACACATAAATGCATATATGAATGTACATGTACATGAACTGCATTTATGTGAACCTTAGCGTTAACCGCATTAAAACTCGATGTATCCACTCTCCTACTTCCAGTACTGTGAATGTTATTTTTGAAGTTTTTTTTTTTTATATTTTCTTTTCTTTTTATTATTATTTATGAATAAAATTGTGCACAGTGTAAGATGATTATATATCACATTCTTAATGAACACATTTTTATGATTTTTCTATTTTTGCATTGTTTCTTTATGTGATATGTGTCCTTTTTTTTATTTGCTTTTTTAATTAAAGAGAGAGAAGGGGCAATAAGCGTAATTACATTTTTAAGTATAAATTGTTCATGTTTTTTCAAGTAGAACTGTCACTGGTTAAAATTTACTTCATCATTTACATTATATCATTTCTTTTGTGCATTCCACATATATTTATGTATTTTAGTTCAGTGGTGAAATGAATGTTCCCATACAAACGTATACATAAATATAAATATATGTAAATATATATATATATATATATATACAAATACATAAACAAATATACATAGATACATATATATATATATGCACATTTTTCCTTCTCGTCAAATTTTGAAAAGCATTTTCCCATATTTTCCTGTTGCACTAATTTTTTCAGTTTTTTTTTAAATAAATAAAAAATACATCTTTTTCATTTAAAAAAGTACATGTAGAACGTACTTCATCTTGTTTTTGTTGAAACACTTTTTGAAATCATTCGGCACTTGAGCAAACCTCTCTGTGGTTAAACCAGTCCTTCATCTGAGTAAGGATGCAGACATATATACCATTTGTAACGTATAATATATAATTTGTAATATATAATTTGTAATATATAATTTGTAATATATAATTTGTAATATATAATTTGTAATATATAATTTGTAATATATAATTTGTAATATATAATTTGTAATTTATAATATATAATATATAATATGTAGTTTATAATTTATAATTTTTTTTTTTTTCATTTTTTCCTGTTTTACGCAAAACTGCATATTCTTATGTTTTAAATAAATACCTGGCATTCTTTCGAGCAATAGTAAATTCGTTTGCACTGGGAACATTGCAATTCAGCCTATATAAAGAAAAAAAAAAAAGGAAGAAAAGTGACAACTGATACAGTATATTGCCGTATTGTGTTACTCCTAGTTATGATACTAGTTTTATTTGTGTAAAGATTAGCGTTATGTTATTGTAACATTTAACTCAGTAGTACAACCAAAAAAAAAAAAAAAAAAAAGAAAAAGAAAAAGAAAAAGAAAAATCAATGTACACTATTTTTTTTTTTTTTTTTTTGAATTACGTTTTCCTTGCAAATGTTGCAAAGGTAAAGATCGTCAAAAATTGCCTCTTCTCCTTCGTTACACTCAGTTTTTTTTTCTTGTTCATCGTTTTCTTTAGAATTTCTATTGTTTTCTTAAATAATAAAAAGAAAAAAGATTATTTTGTAATTTTTTTGGCGTTTTGCATAAATTAGACAACAGTGCGTGCAGGCTTGTTTTTTTTTTTTTTTTTTTTTTTTTTAGTTCTTAAGTATACTTGTGTTAATCTGTTGGTCAACCTCGTAAATGGATAAGTACATATCTGATATATTCCTTAAAACATCCTTCTCAATTGTTATATTATTTAATAAGGATATTATTTTTTTTTTGTTTTTCAACATGTCACTTTTTATTTCGTCAAAAATTTCGGGCACCTAGCCAAAATGATCATAATTTGGTATGCTGGGAATATGGCTCTTTAATTTTATTCGGTTTTGTTTTGTTCTGCTTCATGTTATACTGTTTTATTTTATTCTATTTTATTTTATTCTATTTTATTCTATTTTATTTATTTATCTATTTATTTATCTATTTATTTATTTATTTATTTATTTATCTATTTATCTATTTATTTATTTATTTATCTATTTATTTATTTATCTATTTATCTATTTATTTATTTATTTATTTATTCATTTTATTTTTTTATTTTTTTATTTGTTAAGGTTCTTACCACATCGATAATTAGATAAGAATTTTTGTTTTCAGGGAACACACTTTTTGATATGTACAAATGCTGAAATGTTTAGGAAATTTGTGTTAAAATTTTACTTTCTTTAAGATTAATTTTCGTACTATTTTGTTTCATTTTTTATTCTGTTTTGTTTTGTTTTACTTCTATAAATGTGTGCAGCGTTTTCATAGGAGGTAGCTGTTCATGCAAACTTTCGTTCATGTATTTCCTGAGCTGTTCAGGTAAAATGAAAAAAAAAAAAATAATAAATAAAATAATAAAATAACAAAATAAACTAGCAAAATAAAATAACAAAATAAACTAGCAAAATAAAATAATATAATAAACTAGCAAAATAAAATGACAAAATAACATAACAAAATAAAATAACGAAGTTGCAAATGATGAAAAATAAATACAACCATCAATCATCAATATATAACGTTTTAAATGATAGCTAAGGATAAAATTCTATGTGAGTACCTTCAAGATGTTATTCCTTCTGTAATTAGTCATTTCATATCTGGTAAGAATCAGAGAATAATTAGCAATTAATTTCATCATTTATTTTCCGATTTGTTTTATTCCTATTGCTGTTTATTCAAATATTACTTTTCCTGGCAAGTTCTATTTAGGATAAGGGTATACAAAATTAACCACAGCTGTAAAGGAGGAAAATGCAATGATCAAAGAAGTATATTGAAATGTACTTACAAATTTAAAATAAAAAGAGGTCATATTTGTATGGTACTGCATGTGTAGGCACCGTTTATTTTATTACACTTACTTGTTTTTCAGTAGCTGCTAAAGTATTATCTTCAGTTTTTACCCACCTACGTAGAGATATCAAGTTGTGTGTAATAATGAAATAGGGAATTTAATTTTTCAAAATATAATAAAAAAAAAAATGAATAGAACAAAACTGAATAAGATAGAATAATAAATAATTACTCATTCTTTTCAAATACGTAGTTTTCATGTCTCCATGGTCTTTTCTCAAGGAGTGGAACTAATATTAGTAAAATGTCTGAAGAGGAGAAAAAAAAAAAAAAAAAAAAAAAAAGAAATATATATATATATACATATATATCTTCTTTTTTTTTTTTTTTTTTCCAGTTAAGCAGTATGATACTACTTGTAAAATAATGTATATAAAGAATAATCCGAAAAGCATTTGTCTTTCTAACCATAATCTACTATTTTATTAACAACAGTGTTATTTAAGAGATGAATCCTATCCGTTATATTCCTCAGATTATTTATAACGTTCATATAAATTTTTAATTTGTCAATATTACACGTTTTGTCGTTTTCTTCTTTTAGTATCTGTCATAAAAATAGGGAACATACCCTTATGTTCATGCATACGTACAAGTAAGAATACACGTACAAATGTGAGTTGTGAAAAAAAAAAAAAAAAATAATAATTCTTCATTCCAGTTCTATTCATATATGCTTCTTAAATTTGGTTGAAAATTAATTCTGTAACGATTATAATTTTTTTATGTTATAACTTCGCTTATGGATAGTTCGTTTATGGGTTTTACAAAATATTCCTCAGAATTGCTGTAAAGAAAAAAACATGCATACACATACACGTCGTACACTAACATACATCAAAAAAAAAAAGTAAAATCAAATGAAATCAAACTGAATAAAATAAAATGGAAAGAAATAGAACAGAACATGGAATAACAGGTTTCCCCTCCTCAAATTTACAAATGATCAACGTACTACTCCAATCTGCGTGTTTTTAAAATTTTACGTTTTGAGAAAAGACACTAAATTAGAATAGATATAGGCAAAGAAATTTATCATACAGGAGTCTATTTTTTCATAAATATAGTCAGAAAATAATATAAACTCAAAAATATTTAAGATAGTCAATTCGTGGTAAAGCTGGTCAGGCGAAAAGGTAAAAAAAAAAAAAAAAAAAATTATATACAAACATGTATGTATATTTATATATATGTGAGAAGATGTATAATATTCTTTTACTACATGATTGTAGCTTTCTTTATATTAAATTGAAAGTTTCATATATATTACATACTGTTTACGCCATATATATATATGCATATATGTATATATGCGCGTATGTGTATTTATATGTCTACGTGCACATACCGATATGTAACTGGAAATATGGCTATGCGTACTAACGTCATCATGTGTATATTTTACATTACTCTTCTCATTTTGTAATTCTTCCTTTTCCTCGAATGATAAGCTCTCCTTATTGCTTTTACTTTTTTCGTTTGAATTCAGAAATCGTATAAAGTAGGTGGTAATTAATTCCCTTAGTAATGTTTCAAACTTGACGTGATACAGTAAAGAAAAGTAAAAAGCGATCATTTTGTGTAAATAGTGGGTGTGTGTTATATATAGACATGTATTTAAGTATGTATGTGTGTGTGCGCGTGTTCACGTATTCATGTATGTATATATACACACTTAAGAACATGTTTTATTACCCTCATCACAAGCGCGTTCATTCTTTTATCTTCTATGCTATCAATTATGTCACTATTACTGTGTAAGTAGACGTTGATAAGAACTATATTCTTATGCAACTCAAACCATCTATGTAAAATTATATTTCAAAAAAGTATTTTTAAGAAGTTTTGAAGTGCATGTTTCTATTACCCATATTTTGTTATATATATATATATATATTTATTTATTTATTTATTTTACTTTTTTATGCTCTCACTATTTTGCGCTACGATCATTTTGTACTGTTAATTTATAGAGTCACTATTTTATGCTATTATTATTTTTTCTATTCTTTTTACTCAGTGGAAAATAGGCCTGACAGTTCTACACCCCTTAGATTGTTAACATAATTGAAAAATTCCATATCTTTTATGTCCATCTTAAAATATTTTAAACCATAAAATTTACTTGTTAAATTTATATACTTGTGTATATTCTTACACGTTAAATTTATCTTAAGGTATAAAAATATTATGCTAAAATTAAAATGAGTAAATAAATAATTATATATATATATATATATATGTATATACATGTAGGGAAAAAAATATATTAAATCTTTGCAGAAATTATTTGTAGAATTACATTAACACTTCCACGTGTGACATATACACATGTACTTGTTATTTTTGGAAGAAATTAAAAAATAAAAAACCAAAAAAAAAAACAAAACAGAAATGAAGATTAATCAAGGGGAATCATAAAAAGAGAAAGACGTAAAAAAGGCAAGACGGAAGCGAGAGCGACATGTGGAAAAATGGGTACTGGTGTTTCTTAAGCAAATAAAAATTTCATTTTTAATATCCGATTAAAGACTTATGCACTGATCATACTCGCTTACATAACTATTTATTTTCTTACCTATTTTTTTTTATTATTATACAAACTATGAATATTTCTGCTGAGCTACGTTAATTTTATGGTCGATTTCTCTGAAATTATAATGAATTAGAGATATGGTCACTTGAGCGTACGTTCAACAAAATATCTCATCATGGAAACGCATTTTAAGAATATATATTCGGCATTTATTTTGTAAATTATTATTTACTATTTTTGTATTTTTTGTTTTCTATTTTTTCGTTTTTTATGTTCTATTTTTCTATATTTCCATTTTTTCTTTTTTATATTTCCATTTTTTCTTTTCTATATTTCCATTTTTTCTTTTCTATATTTCCATTTTTTATTTTTTATATTTCCATTTTTTATTTTTTATATTTCCATTTTTTATTTTTTATATTTCCATTTTTTATTTTCTATTTTTCTATTTTTTATTTTTTTAATATTTTAAAAATGTGTTATGGTGTGTAATCATGCTGGGAGCGACAAATTACGTAACTTATTTTTTACTAGAATATTTTTCCCTTTTTTGCATGTTATAATTGCTTTACAAAAAGAGGCGGGGCTCTATATTCACTTAAAAGTAGGAATGTAGTTTTGAAACACTGTTATATATTTTAAAAATTTTCATAGTTTTTTCATTTGTTTCATTTGTTTCGCTTGTTAGTTTATAAGATTCCTTATTTTTGGTACATATTTTTTTATATGTCTTTTTTAGGTAACCAAATGTATGAACGGGTCAGGTAAAAAAATTTACAAGAAAAATGTGGAACAAAAATTTACATCAAGTGTGTGAATCAAAAATGTGTATGAAAAGGAAATAAATGAAAAAAACGGAACAACCATTAATGTATATAAATAATTATCTATAGTAAAAAATGTGAAAGCCAAATTTTGTGTAGTTAAAATATATTTGGGAAATCATAAATACTCCATTTCACGAAAAATTTGTTGAAAAAGTATTACTAGTACATATAATATAAAAAAAAAAAAAAAAAAAAAAAGGGGTGTCTAATTAAGGTGAAAATAAAGCGAGCACAAATTGTTTCTTACGTATTCTTATTTGAATGAAAATGCGTAAATTTTCGTGTATACATAAATGCGTATATATAAATTAAGTAATATATACATTCACCTACGTAGGCAAAAACGCAACATGTATATATTTAATTTGGTTATTTGCGCTTGTTACTTTTGACCATATTTTTTAGTGCCCTTTATTCTGGGTTAACATTTTCTGGGAAGCGTCTTTTTTAAAAAATAAAAAAAAAGTAGTAACAGATAAAAATTGAGATAGACACAGAACGGACAACATTATAGAAGTATGCAAATGACAAAGCATTACTAGAGTTTTTCTTTAATAGTGTATGTTTTAAAAAAGGCTGATATCAAAAAAGGTAATGAAAAATATGAATTATATGCTTTATTATAGAACACATATACATGTATGTTTGTTTGTATACCGCATATTCATTCGTAAATTAATTTGTAAATTAACACGTAAATTAACTCGTAATTTAATTCGTTTATTTATTCATTTTATATGATTTTTTTTTTTTTTCGTTTTTGGCGATTAATTTTAAATATTCAAACACTCAAATTTTAACAATGATATACTATAAATACAACAGAGCACAAAAATTTTAAATACATCTTTTTTTTTTAAATTCAAATGGGTTATCCTTAAATAAGTACACGTAAACAGACGCATATATGTGTATGTAAACATTTGTATACACACGTATGTATACGCACACATTTGTATACATATGTATAAATGTATATAATATATATATATATATGTATATATATGTATATATGTATTAAATTGTGCAAAGGTTAAAACAAAATGAATGCTGTTTTTATATGCAACGCGTATATGTATAGCATTTTGAATAGATACACATTCCCACTTAAAGAATAACCTAATATATGTACATACGTATGCACATTCATGTACTATGGAACGACTACCTACGCCCCTAGCGTCATATGAGTCTCACCATAAAGGCTAATAAATTATGATCTTGCAAAATGCACATTTACAAAATTGGGAAAACATATAAAGCTGCACTTCTTTGAATGAATTATGAACATTGTTAATACTACAATTTTACTTTTTTCGTTGGGCTTAAATTTATGGTGCATTGTGCAAAGTTCCCACGTGGGGGGATGAAACCATGTACATGAGAATACATGTTCGTACATGAGAATATATATTTGTGCATGATAATATATATTAGTACATGCGAATACGTATTCGTGCATAAGAATACATATTCGTACATGAAAATAAATATTAGTACATGCGAATACATATTCGAGCATGAGAATATACATTAGTACATGCGAATACATATTCGAGCATGAGAATATACATTAGTACATGCGAATACAGATTCGTGCATGAGAATACATGTTCGAACATGCAATCATATGCTTGTACAAATGCATAAATAAGCGAAAATTTATGTGCAGAAGTAAACCCACACTCATGTATGCAAATTCAGGTACCTCCGAATGGATGCTCCGCGAACTGAAGTATATCCACTCATGTAGCTACCTCATTCCCCTGTAATGAGGTGTTACAAAATATTAAAAATTTTTTTCAGCTGCACCACAAGCTTCCAGTCCTCCATGGTTAGTTCACTTCTAAAGTACTCTTTTAAAACATCAATGCTTTCTCTAGTAATTTTGCTAAAAATTTTTTGGCTAGCATCAAAATGTCTACCATATGTGACATGTGGTTCACCGTATATTTTGATACAAACTTCTTCTCCTTTTTTTGCTTTATCACAACTCTTCTTATTTGATTCTATACTAACAACATTACCAATTTTTAGATTTTTTTCTGGAATAAAAAGAGGAGTACCAATTTTTAAAATGCCACACTCAATTTTGACACCCATAATTATAGGATCCTTTTTATTAAAAACACAATCACTAACAACAGATAGTTCACATGGGAAAATAGCATCAGTAAGTTTACTTTGTTTTTTTTCTTCTTCAATTTTTTTCAAATAGTTTGTAAATGCATCAAATAGATGATAAATAATATCCTTTTGCATAATTTCAACACCTAATAATTGTGCTTCTTTTTCTGCTTCTGGATCAATTTTAACATCAAATGCTAATATAACTGAGTATTCGGGTCTACCTTTTTCTCTCATGATACTAGCTTTTTTTACATCTTTTTTTTGTACTGTTCCTAGATTTACTGAGAACACAGGTATTTTTGAATCATTTAGAAAAATAAGTAACGCTTCTAAAGAACCTAATGTACTAGCCATAACATATAGACCTACACCAGTTTTATCTACATGATTAAATACATCCGACATATCATTCATTGCTTTTTTTTTATATTCTTCTATTTCTTCTGTATTATTTGCAGTAAATAAAGTAGTACCACATAATACTTCTTCTAACCCATTTGCTGATATCTTTACACCTATACAAGCTTTTATAGATTTATGATGAATGTATTCATTTTTTATTCTTAATTCTTTTAATGGTTGTGGGGTTAGAAGTGCTCTTATAACAGTAACTATAGGTCCATTAATACCACATAATACTATTGTATCTGATTCACGTAATATACCATTTGTTAATATTACATCTATGGTAGTCCCTAAACCTTCTATATTTTTTACTTCTAAAACAGTACATTCTAATTTATCATGATATTCTATATTTTTTAACATAAATGTTTGTGTTAATTTAACTAGGATCATAATTAAATCTGCAATTCCTTCTCCTGTAATAGCACTAGTAGGAACAATAGAAACATATTTACGTGGATTTGCATTTTGCCAATATAGTTCACAATTCAAACCTTGCTCAGATAATTCGTTTAGTATATTTCTTAGTCTTTCATGAAATTCATCTTGAGTATCTTGCTTTTGTTTTTTAAATGTTGTATTAAAAGGAGACCAATCATTCTTATTCCACATATATAATCTATCAATTTTATTTAATGCAATAACAAAAGGACAATTTCGTTGTTTTAAAATTTGAATTGATTCCTTTGTTTGTTGTTCTAAACCATGCATTAGGTCTATAACCAATATAGCTATATCACATAATGATGATCCTCTCTTTCTTAAATTGTAAAATGATTCATGTCCAGGTGTATCAATAATCATAATTCCTTTAGACAAACATTTAATATTTGAATCTATTTTTTTTATTTCTTTATCTAAAACCTCTTTTGGAAAAAAGGTTGCTCCTATTTGTTGTGTTATACCTCCTGCTTCATTGTCCTGCACATTTGTGTGTCTCAACTTATCTAATAATTTTGTTTTACCTGTATCTACATGTCCTAATATACACACTATTGCTGACCTATACATGTTATCTTCGTTATTACTATCATCCTCGTTCTCAACCTTCTTTCTCCTCTTTTTGTTCAGGAGGTCCTTCTTTTCGTTCGCCCCTTTTTTGACAGTCTTGTCCTTCGCACCGTCCCTTACATCATCCTTTACACCATTCTTTGCACTTTCTTTAGTTTCATGTTTTCCTCTCTCCTTTTTATTCTCTTCGTCCATATTCAGGAAGTCCTCCCAGTCATCCAGAACGACTTCCTCTTCTTTTTCTTCTTTTTTTGTATCGTCTTTTTCATCTTCTTTGTTGTTACTGTTCGAAAGGAGCTGTTTATTTTTCTCCTCTACATTATTGCTACTGTTTGTCAGTTGTTTGCTTTTTTTTTTCTTCAAAAGCAATTTTGCTTTATTAAGATCTAGATTAACAATTTCTGCCTTCGCTTTAGCTTTGGACTCTTCTTTTTCCTTTGGTTCTACTAACAAACCTGATTCTTTTAACGTTTTTAAATATAATTCTTTTTTTTTTTTTTCTTCTTTCGCTTTTGCACTCAATAATTTCCCTTCTTTTTTTAACTGCATTTTTTTTTCTAATTTGGCTTGTCGTTTCCTCTCTTTCTCTTCCTCTTCTTTTTTAATTCGTTCTTCTTCTTCTTCTTGTTTTTTCCTTTCTTCTTCTTTTTTTTTTTCTTCATACTCTTTTACTAATCTCAGCCTTTCTGCAGCAGCTTTTGCCATTTCAGATATACCTGTTGACTTTTTTTCTTTTTCTTTATCTTTTTTTTTTTTTTTTTTATTTTTCTTTTCACTATCCTCATTTTGGTTAGTCATAATTTCGTTCTTATTTTTTACTCCCTCAGCTTCTAAATTGTCTTCATCATCTTCCCCTTTTACCTCTTCATCTTTTGGGCCTTTTCCCTCTTCCCCTTCCAATCCTTTTTCATCCTTTTCCTTATTTTTCATTTGTTCCTTTTTTTGCTTTAATTTTTCTTTCTTTTTTTTCGATTTGGACATTTTTGTCTGTTCGTTTTCCTCTTTTTCATTTTCTTTTTCTTTTTCCTTCCCTTCATCATCCTTCTTATCGTTTACTTCATCTTCTCGTTTTTCATCTATTCCTAGTTCAGCCAGTATTGCATCCAAATCGTCCTTTTTTTTCCCTTTTTTATTCTTACTCATTTCTCAGATATATGTTTCAAGCAAATTTTAGTTTATCTCTTTTTGGTCAATGCTAACTTGGTATTTCCCTTCCTCGCCTACGGAAGCAGGTACAAACGAATATGAAAATGCACACCCATACCACAGGTATGTATATGTGTATATATACATGCAAGCATACATGTGCACAGACATATACACCTCCCGAATGCACCACGTACAGAGCGTAATGTGCACCCTGCATGGAATGAATATAGAAACACTCAATATATGTAATATTTACCTACTTGTATTTTTGATTTTTTTTTTTTTTTTAACTCTCTTTACAGGTCTTTCGAGCTGTCTCAAAGTTCTAATTAGTTGTGTATATTCTTTTATGCTCTGTTTTACTTTTTGTTTTTATTTTTTGTCCGTCATTCGCATTTATTATTTTAATCTATTTTGTTCAAAATGGTTCGGTTAAAAGGCGAGAGCAAAAAAAAAAAAAAAAAAAAAAAAAAAAAAAAGTTACCTGAACAGTACATTCATATTTAAATATAAACTTTGAATTTTTTGAATTTCTCTTTAATCGTGTATTAATCATCACGTTAGATGTCCTTGATATGTGGTGCAAGTATATAAATGCTTAGGCTATCTTATGCGCTTGTATAATCTTACATAACGCTCGCATATACTTGCATAAACTTCTTTATATTTAAGTATACTTTCAAATAAATTAATGTAACGTTTTACATTCATATAAGATATGTTCTCTATTAAAACAATTTCGCCTTTTTGAGGGGATTTCAGTGATATAGTATTGCATTATTAACATCTATATATTGTATTGTGCTTTTTGTTGTGTTGTACTTGGGTACCGAAGAATTTACAGTAGTTACATAAATATATATATATTCATTTATATATTAATATGTATATACTTTTATACTTAAATACATACATACATACATACATACATATATATAATGCGTGTATTTCAAAAATTGTATGTTTTTCTAAGTCCTTAAACTAAATTTTTTACCTATTTTTCTTTTCATGTTATAAATGTTTTTCTTCTTTTTTTTCACTATAAATTTATCTTTTTTTTTTTTTTCATATTTAAGCATTTATACAATTACAGATGTATGCATATATATGAACACACGTACATACATATATATATATATATGTACGTATATACGTATGTATATACGAACAGTCACTACTACGTATTTGCTCGTTCGCTCATTTGTTTGCTTGTTTATTCAATCATCTGTTTATTTATCTATAATTTTGATTTTTTTTCTTGAGTATGGTGGTAGCAATCATAATTAAATGTGCAAATAATGTATTTAATTTTTTTTTTTTTATTTTAGGTTATCCAGTTTTTAAGGAAAATTGTATATCAAAAATAGTAAAAGAGTTTGTTAAAAATCGTTATAAAAAAATAAAAAGAAAAACAATTTCGCTTTTTTTTTTTTTTTTTTTTTTTTTTTACAGCAAAAGATGCACTGTTAAGGAGTAAAGTGTTCTTCAAAGTTTACGTATGTATATGCATGTACGACAATGGGTACATATATATATATATATATATATATATATATATGCATAGTTATGTATGCATAAGTACGTATGCGTAGTTATGTATATTTATATACGTACATTTAAATATGTATACATTAACAAGTATAAATTCCAAAGATATATATATAGCATACATTGTTAATGCTGTTGAAAAATCAGAAAAATGGCCTAACAACTGTTCGTTTAATTTTTTGAAAAATGAGCAAATAATTAATGTGTATACAGCAAAAAGGAGTGAAATAATTTTCTTTAATGATACAATTTATGTGCCTGTCATTCATTTATAGATGTGCTGCATGTGCATACATAATATATATATAATATATGTATATATACTTAAATCAAATTAAAAATTCAGATTATTTTACATTTTTTCTTTTTTACAAGTATTTCCCAACAAAAGAATACCTTTCGCAAGCTTCTTATTTTTTCAATTATTTCAAATGTTAATAATTTTTTAAGTCTTTCTAATATTTCTGATATCTCTAATATTTCTAACATTTCTAATATTTCTAATATTTTTGATATCTCTAATATTTCTAACATTTCTAATATTTCTAATATTTTTGATATCTCTAATATTTCTAACATTTCTAACATTTCTAATATTTCTAATATCTCTAATATTTCTAATATTTCTACTTTTTCATATTTTTAATTTTTAGTTCATAGCCAAAACGTGTTCCGTTTCTTGCATATGCATACTTTCTTTTTTTTTTTTTAAATATAACTATAAAACATTCTAATGGGAAAAAAGAAATAGCGTCAATTAGGACAGGATTTTGGCTTAAATGAACATCAATTCGGAGCTCTTATCCTATGTGTTTAAATATGTGTATAAATTTAAACACGTACATAGAAACATACATAGATACATACACAGATACATACACAGATACATACACAGAAACATACACAGATACATACACAGATACATACACAGATACATACACGGATACATACACAGATACATACACAGTTACATACACAGTTAAATACACAGATACATACATAGATACATACACAGATACATACATAGATATATACATAGATATATACACAAATACATACACAGATACATACACAGATACATACACAGATACATACATAGATATATACACAAATACATGCACAAACACATGCACAGATACATACATAGATACATACACAAATACATGCACACATACATGCACATATGTATCTCTAAGCAAGTGTAATTATTTGGTAAATGCAAAGCACACCCACTGCATAAGTATGAAATAGGTTTCTCCTTGCTTTTAGGGAACAAATGAGAGTAGAAAAAAAAAAAAAAAAAATCAGGTTTATGCTACTGAAGTCACTACACTATCTTAAAATAAAAGATTTTTTAATAAAAATAGGCTACCTCATGTTTTGTAAACCTTCCTTCTCAATACATACATACATACATATATAAGTGTGCAGAATAATCAGTGTACTTTTATGCATATCCATAAGCATGTTGTCACTTTTTATTATCAGTTTAAATTCATAGTTTTTAGTTTTTCCAAGTTTTTCTCTTTTCTTTTCGTCCTCTTCGTACAAATTATAAACTGGCATAAGGTATTCATTCTAAAATTTGCTAATATATATGTATATGTACATGAAAAACATTATACCGTAAACCGATTCTCGCGCGCATAATTTTTTTAAAATTTTAGGAACTCATTTTATCCGTTAGTAAGGCAGCCTAAGTGGGGGTGCCTTCGTATGGTGAAATGGATGTACTATTTTTCTTCTTCGACACTATTCATTTTATATTTTTAATATGTAAGTGCATTTTTGCTTCTCAAAAATATTCTTAGTCCTTCGAAAAGGCATCTACAAGTCGTACCATAAGTATATGTATGTATGTTCTTATGCAAATACAAACTGTAATGTTATTTATTTAATTTAAAAAGTCCTTTTTTTTTTTCTTTTTTATTTTTTATAATCTCTCCTTTTTTGCAATATTTTTTACTAAAATATTGTCAGCAAGGAAAAAAAACAATTTTTTTATTGCCCGTACAGGTGAAAGTTAATTTTAACATTATATGAATATTTTCAAAATGACTCTTTTTATTTTGTATGTATAAATTAGAGAAAATTTTAGAACATACATATATAAATATATATATATTTTACATTTTTCGCTTTAAATTCGCTAAAGTGTGTTTAAATTTATTGAAATCGCGTGCTCCATCTTCGCATAATTCAGTTGTACCACTTCATACAAATAAGCTGACCCAGTCAGGCTACTTATGACTCTAGAAAAATGAACTTTATAAAGAAAGAAGAACAAGGGAAATTTGTCGATGAGGAGGGGACAAAACTCTTTTATATAAATTCAAATAAGGCAAAAGAGTACGAGTCACATATGGACGTTTTGCATGCAATAGTTGAGGATTATGATAGACTTAAAGTGTATGTTATAAACAAGGAGGATTGTAGTGGTAATGTTAGCGGAAGTGATAATAAGTTCCAGTTCGAGTTGTATGAACATAAGGAGTTGTTAAAAAGCTTTGTAAATTGTAATATAGGTACAGTTACTTCCTTTTTAAGAAAGTATATTGGTTCACGCAATGCTAATGGTCAGATAAAAAATAATAATGATGCTGAAGAAGAAAGTATTGAAGCCAATACTGTTAAAAAAATTGAGTATTTATTAAAAAGTAATAAAATTATACTTTTTATGAAAGGAAGTAAAAGTTTTCCACAATGCAAATTTAGTAACGCTGTTGTTTTTATTTTAAATAGTTTAAAAATAAAATACAATACATATGACATTTTACAAGATGAACATATTAGGAATCAGCTAAAAATTTATTCTAATTGGCCTACTTATCCGCAGCTATACATTAATAGTGAACTAATAGGCGGTCATGATATTATAAAGAGCATGTATGACAGCAACGAATTAAAGGGGATAATACCGCAGGATTGTTTGGAGGAGTGAGGGGCAAATTGGCTGCAAGTTATGTCGCTGCTATTGCTATTGATGTTACTCTTTCTTATTCTCATTTTTCATTCTCTTATTCTTTTGCTTTTTTTAGAGCTAAAATTACTTATTATGCTCGTAGTGGCGAGAACAAAATAACAGGATGAAAAAAAAAGAAATACTTCTTTTTTCGAAATACTGTATTTTATATTTTTTATGTATTTCTTTTCTTAATTAAAAAAATATTTCTTTTACGCAACAAAAGTGGAACAAACAACATATGAAGGGGGGCAGAGTGACATTTCATTCCTTCTGTTTATGATATGCATGCACAGGTACACACACGTATATACACGTACATGCACAAACAAATTTGAGACAACAGGAGAAGAAAATTTTACCCTTAGCTTTGTTAATGCATTATATTTTCATTTTAAATTGTAATAGTTTGATTTAAGGAAAAACATTTTTTTTTCTTCCTTATATAAAAATGAAATGAAGTCTACACATTTATTGGTCCTCTTCACATTTATGTGAATACAAGAAGGTATTTTTCTAATGAAATTTTTTTTTTTTTTTTTTCCATATAACTACCTCCTACTTTTTAACATTTTAACATTTACTTTTGCAAACCCATATATGGTCGCTAACTTTCTTAAATTTGTTATGCTATATGTTTAATAAACAATCGATACAAGAGCAAACGGTGTGCGCAGCAGAAGAAAAGATATAAAGAAAAAGAAGAGTATATATATATATATATGCTTTTAAAAGGTGCGAAATTGGCTATATCTCTAAATTAAAAAAAAAAAAAAAAAAATGTACATTGTACGTACATGCATGCATAAATATAAATAAAAATATATAAATATAAAAATATAAATATAAATATATAAATATATAAATATATATATGCATTTTAACAATATGAGCAATGGGACATAATTTGAAACTGTTTTTCACGAAAATGTTATGATTCAAAAATACACAAAATGCACAACTACATTTTAACAATAGATAAATCTTTGAACAATAGGACGAGGGTAGGCACTATGTAAGAGGTCACAAAAGTATGTACGTATGTATGTATGTATTTAAGTATATATGTATTTAAGTATATATGCGTATATGTATTTATGTATGTATTTAAGTATGTATTTAAGTATATATGTGTATATGTATTTATGTATGTATTTAAGTATGTATGTATGTTAATGTGTATGCTCTTGCCATAAACGCCATATGAGGGGAAAAAAAAAAATAAATAATTAATTAAAATAAAAATAAAGGCACTTTTCTCGACCTTAATATATCACCTGAAATAAGTACATACTACTGGAGAATCGACATTAAAACATCACTCACTATGGAACATGCATGTATACTTATGTATCCTCTTAATTCTTATAAATACATGCATCTGCTTTTATCTGTTATATTACGCAAATTTATGCAAATAACGAACCGTGGGGTATTGAATAAACAACATAATTACCATTATTGTTGAATGTTCCACAAGGTACCATGTGAACAAATAAAGAATTGATGTAACCTTTCTTAATAGTTTTTGTTTAAAAAGTCGAAACCAAGGGCCTTCAAAGGGGAAAAAAAGAACGCAAGCATGTGTAAATATATGCATACATATAAATATGAGTATGTGTTTATACACGTGCATACGTAATATATCGATGGAAAAGTTGTACAATGCACATAGTTTTATTTTATATTTATTATTATTTTTTACTTACTATATTTTATTTATTATTTTTTATTTATTATTATTTTTTACTTACTATATTTTATTTATTATTTTTTATTTATTTTATTTTTTACTTACTACATTTTATTTATTATTTTTTATTTATTTTATTTTTTACTTACTACATTTTACTTATTATTTTTTATTTATTTTATTTTTTACTTACTACATTTTATTTATTATTTTTTATTTATTTTATTTTTTATTTATTTTATTTTTTCTCTAATTTACCTTTACTCCCAACTGTGCTACAACACAATTTGGACATAATTTCGAAGTAAATTCCTTTTTTGCAATGGATTGGCAAAAGGGACAAATAACCACGTCTTCATTTGCCTTTATTCTGGTCAAACTCATACAGCATACTTTTATGCTGTCTGTAAAAAGGGAAAATGGGGGAATGATAAAAAAAAAAGAAAAAAAAAAAAAAAAAAAGGGTATTTCATTATGTTAGCTGTACACACTATATACACACATACGTATAATGTTATATGCATGTGTTCATGTAATCATAAAGAGGTACATACATACCTACATACACACATATATAAATACATATATGCACATATATATATGTATGGGAAAATGCACTCGTAATCGCCTCGCTATTACTGTAGTCATTGGGATCATAATCTATGTTGTACTGTTCTGTACTTTTCTGTTCACACATGAGTAAAATTTTTTTTGCCTTGATGATTTCTTCGTCTGACCCTTTTATGTTTTTGTAATTTCCATTTATCAGTCTTTTCGCAAACTACAAGTGGGGGAAAATGAGAAAAAAAAAAAAAAAAAAGGGTTCTTCATTTAAGGTAAAAATTTTCTCTAAAACGAGAACGTGTGCATAAAGGCGACTAATAAACACTTAAAAACGCGCAAAGATGTGCATATATATGCATATGCACAAATGTGTTGACACACGGCTGTTATGTCTTGTAGCGCTCCTAATCTTACCGATCCCGCTGTAACATAGTTCTGCGCTTTCCAAGCTAAACCCATTCCCCTCCTAAGGACCAAGTATAGATGTGAATTTTGCAAAGACGTGCATGTAAAGTAAGCCATTAATTCTAGGCTTCTCCTTGGATCTTGATTTGCAGTTACATTTCTTTCTTCTTCTAATCGCATAGCTAAAATGTAGCTAGTACACATATCTAAGTATTCATTTAATTCTTTTTCATCATTATCATCATTATGGTCATTTGGATTGATAAATAACATATGGTATAGTATATTTCTAAACATATCTAAAGCTAGTGAGAATTTCCCCAAGGTAACTAACTTATGAGCTTTCTTAATATGATTAAAAAGAAATGATTTAGTAATATAAACGTTATTATTTAACGTATGTTCATTCATATTGATTGGTATTTTCAACGGAAGCATATTTTGCATAGGGGTCATATATGCATATGTTGAAACATATATACTTTTAATAATAAATTTTAATGGTTTCATATCTACAATACCAAATTTTTTGGATATTAATTTTAAGGCAGTTCCAATATTTCCTGTTCTTATATAGTCAATAATTTTTCCATTTTTTCTTAACGATTTATGGATTACACTTTCGCCTTTTTCAATTTTGGTAAATTTCTTATTGATAAAATTTTGATGATCATCTACATCTACATTTAAATCCAAGGAAATATTAATTATATCTTCATCGTTCACATCATCTTTCCAAACATCATTTTCATCACCAAAGCTACTTTTTCCATCTGATCTGACATCATTAAAATGGTCTTCTCCCTCAAATGAGGTTGTTGTTTTTTTACCTGGATAACCACCTGTCCTCTTCTTACCATTTTCACCTTGCCTGTTCAGGTTGTTTGTGTCCCTTTCCTGTTTTTGTAACTTAGTGTGTGTCTTTTTTGCCTTTTCCCCCTTGTCATCATGGCGACGGTAGGTTTGCTCCAGATTGACGACGGGCCAGTTGTACGAGTTGTTCCAGCACATCGGCACCTTCGGCGGGTATGGGGAAGCATATCGTTCATGTTGTTCACGTTGATCTTCCTGCTCTTCCCCTTGTTGCTCTTTCCCTTTCCCATGTAGATGAGCAGTGACCGAAGGAACGACTTCCTCCTTTTGCCTTTGCAACAGGCCCTCCTCTATTTTAACAATAGGAATGGGGGGGGACAAGTAGTAGGACTTCTGGGGGAAGTAGGTGCATTCGTTTATGTCAAAGTCGAATTGTTTTTCAGACAAGTTGATGGGTATATTATATAAATGTGAACAAATCAAAGCAAGATTTAGTTGATTTTGTTGAATAAAGATATTTATTCTTTGTTCAATATTTCCTAAATATAACGAGTTTAGAAATATAGAAATAAAGTCTTTTCTTATAATTGATATGGATAGCATTTTTTTCAATTTTTCAATATTCCCACTGAAAAAGTAAAGAAATGATAATTTGTCATATGCTTTATTTCGTTGTAAAGAATATTCCGCTATATCATAATTTCCTAGTAACAAAGCATGTACACTTAAGATATTCCATATATGTTTTTTATCGATTTTTTTTGCAGCTTTTAATGCATTATTTAAATGGCCAAGCTGAATTGACAAATTGAATAACGTATGATTATTATTAACCATATGTACAGCTAAATTTGCAAAACCTTTTTTTTTAATATATCCAATAAGGTTATAACTGAAGTATAAATCTTTTTTTTTTTTATCCAATTCATTCATACTGTATGAATTACAATGCATGTTTAAGTAACGATATGCAGATTCTTCATCATTGTTAATAAGAGATAATTTAAATAAATACTCGGTATCATTCAAAAGTTCATTCTTAACAATTTGTTGTCTATTAATATAATATAAATGATTATTATATATTTTAAATAAATACACAGGTTCGTCCATATACTTAATTAGTCCTGTTTCACCATTTATAAGTATATATTTCAGATGACTAATAGTATTATATATAAATACACTGTTATTATTTTCATCCCAGATACCGCTCTTCACTCTTGTATACTCGTGTACTGTGCATAGGTGAGCAAGGTCCGTTGTAGTAATAACAATGTTATATTTAAAAACAAAAGCTACATAGTCCTTAAGAACTTCCACTGATATAATACTGTCTGTGTGATGCATTTCGTTTAATATTTTTTTAAGATTGATATCATATAAATATATTCTATGATCTGAACAAATAATAATTTTATTATTATTCAATGTATATACACTTTCAACTTTAAAGGGGATTTCCACTTTCTTGTACAGGTTGTCGTCCGGTAAATTATGTATATTTAACACGTAATTATGGTTACTACTACTACTGCTGCAATGCTGTCCATAGTTTCTAGCACTTACACTACTCACTGCACTACTTTTTCTTTCCACAAGGATGTACTTATTTCTAGAAAGAAAGGTAACGTTATAGCAGTGCTTGTTCTTTATCAAATACTTGACACTGTCAAGGTTAATTTCATTATTTACATTTGCATTCGTCTTATTTATGGTGTTATCCTTCTTTGTCCAAGATTTGAAAAAATTTAAAGAAGAGGAAGAAGCATTTTCTGTGCCATGTTTTGTTGAACTGTTGACTTTATCACATATAATAAGATCAAAGTTGTAGTTATCCTCTTCTTTGTATATAAAAAGGATCATAATATGTGTTGTGCAAAAATGATTGTATATAAGTTTGTGATATCCAGATATCATAGCATTTACACTCTTTCGAATTGTGCAAATTGTCATATGTGTGTCCCTATGTATATCATACATAAAGATACGTTTCTCTTTACAATAGAAAAGAATATTTTCATATGTATCAAATGGGCATTTCTCTTTTTCAAATTTAAAAATAACCATACCAGAATCATGTCCTGATGCTATTAGATTAGAATTTGGTTTAAAAGCTAAAATCCAAAATCGATCATTATCTCTTCTAAAGGTATGTATGCACGTCCTTTTAGTTATATCCCATATTCTTATTGTCCTATCTTCACTGTTACTTAGTAACAAATCATCATTTGTTCTGTGAAATAATAAACTTGAAACATTATTAAAATGACCTCTAAGAGTATCTAGTTCCCAACACTTGTTATCATTATATCTCCATAATTTTACTAATTTATCATCGGATCCTGATGCAATAATTGGCAAATTCGGATGGAATGTACAACAGTTCACTCCTTTTTCATGTCCTTCTAAAACGAATTTACAAACAGCATCCGATGCTCCAAACATGTTATTACTGTTACTCTGTTGTTGTTGTTGTTGCTGTTGCTGGTATTGATTCGGGTACTGCTGTTGATACTGCTGCTGATTCGAGATGAACGAATACATGTTCATACTTTCACTACTCATATTTAAAAATTCTGCATTGTACATGTTTTTTGATATACCGTATGGTTTATCACTTAAAGATATATCATTTTTAGATGATATGTCATTCTTAGAAATATCATTTTTCGATATAACATTTTTTTCTCTTAATAATTTGATGTCCCATACCCTTAAGGTTTTATCTAAACTACTAGATATGACCAAATCAAATGTATGATGAAACTGAGCACACATTACATAATGATTATGACCTGTTAATATAGCAATACATACTCTACTTTGCCAATTCCATATCCTAATAGTTTGATCATCAGATGCTGAAAGAACCCAAGGATACTCTAAATGAAATTGAACTATTCTTATATAATCTAAATGACCAACTAAATTAAAAACACATTTTTTTAAATGTATATTCCATACTTTAATTAAATAGTCATCAGCTCCGCTAACAAAAAGTGGTTGAACCGAATGGAAATCTACACCTCTTACTGGTCCTTCATGTTCTTCAAACTTGTCTATTAGTATACCTATTCTATAATCCCATAACTGTATTACCCCATTATGTAGTCCTGCTAGTATCATGTTTATCTTTGGGTGGAATGAAATACTTTTCACTCGATGACTTTTTGTTTCACATTTTACCAACATCTTCGCTTTGTTTTTCGTATTGGTTTTTACCTTTGCTTGGTCTTCGTATATGTATTCGTTTTCGTCTTTCTCTTCTCTTTCTACAAAATCAATTTGGCTTCACTTCAATAGGGGGCACGCTCTGCTTTTTCCCACTACTACAGTGCGTTCTTTGGTTTGTCCTCTCACACAGGCATAAACGTATACACGCACATATGCATATATATATGTACAAAAATACGCACATGCACATATATATATATATATATATATATACATACACGTACCACATTTACTGCGCGCTCTCTGGGCCTTCCTCAAGATGAAAGGTTTCTACTAATTATTTGAAAATATTTCGTTCTTAATATACGTATTTTGGTAATATTTTTTGTGTTTTATTTTTTTTCTTCCTAAACGAATAGTTTATCCGCTGGTCAATGGCGGCGTTCCTTTGGCAGTTCGTTCGTATGCACGCACGTACGTATGTATGTACGTATAAGTGTATACATGTACAAGCGTACGTATGTACGTATAAGTGTATACATGTACAAGCGTACGTATGTACGTATAAGAGTATATATGTACACGCGCATATACATAGATACATACATATATATGCGTTACTCAGCAAAGACATACAACCCTTGGCACGAAAGCTCCTTCATGTAGTAATGAATAAACGGTCTTACGGCATGGCGCGCATTGCCAGTAATTCACATAATACACGTACATATATGGATGTACACAGATATGTATGTACGTATATGTATATGTATGTATGTATGTATGTATATGTATATGTATGTATGTATATGTATATGTATGTATATGTATGTATATGTATGTATGTATGTATATATATGTAAGCTCATATATGTATGCACTTACAGCACAGGGCGGCAAATAGTTTTATACATCAATAATAAAAGGAAAAAAAAAAAAGTCGAAAATAACCGTACTTGACGTGTTATACGGAAAAGCAGTACAAATAGTACATGCAAACTCATACTCATACATAAAGATATATATATATATATGCACATGTAAATGTATATATTAATATGTACGTACAAATGTACGCGTGTACTTATGCGTATTTTTCATAATTTTACTAATGCATAAAATAAAATGCAAAAATATTGTACATACAAAATCTAATTATTGCATGATATACGCAACGTAACAGATAAATTAACATGAAAAGCATAATATATAAACAAGCATTATTTAATGGCGCACTTAAAAAAAATCAAAAACTAAAAAAAAAAAAGAAAAAAAAAAAAAAATTATTACATATATGCATGTGTATGTTTTATACGTGTAAGAGTTAAAGCTAAGTTGTTCTTGAGAATATTTTTTTTTTTTTCCTTTTTGTAATTATGCGTAAAAATATATACATGCATAGTATATATATGTATATATATATATATAGTATACATAATATAAATGTATATTTATACATAATATGTACGTATAAGTATGATATGCACTAATACGTATTAGTGAAATACGCTCACAAAGGGACCATACAGATAACAGTTTAAAAAGGAACAACAAGAGGTAAACAATAGTTGTGTTTGAAAGAATTTTCTTTTTTTTTTTTGGGGAAAAAAAATATGCATATAACTGTATACGCGTATGGTATATGTATGTATACATATATATTCACTTACGTATGCGCAACGAGCGAACTTCAACAGAATGAATGAGCGCTTGCGGACGACGCAACAAAAAAAGGCCTAATATGATGAGGAAAATTCGTAATAAATATATTTAGGTGCATATGTAAAGTTGACATGATGCTGATTAGTACATGTGCACACTAAATGTTTGGAAAAATGAAGTGGAAAATGACGAGAAACATGAGAAACATGACGAGAAAAATGAAGAAAAAAATGAAGAAAAAAATAAAGAAAAAAATAAAACAATAAATGAGGCGAAAAATAAACAGTTCTCAAAAACAAAAAGATCTAGCAACTTATTCGACTGCATTTTTCCAAGGGGCAAGAAGTTCTTAACATGGCAAAAGAGCATTTTCATAAAAAAAAAAAGGGTCAACTTTAAATAGCAGAGCACACATATATTTGCGTATGTACGTATATGTTTGCATATTTATGTACATAAATATGAATGTATATATGTGTGTATTTATGTATACATGTATATATGTATTGGTATTTAACATATCCATTAGGACGAACTCTCGAGTATTCTACGACTCTGCGCAAATAATACCAAGAATGGCTAGCAAAAAAAAAAAAAAACAAAAAAAAAAAAAAAGAATACATAAGCGTACATACGAACGAACGAAGTAAGACAATAGAATGCACAAATAAAAGATAAAATTAAAAAAAGAATGTTTAAGGTGCTAAACAGCCATGTTCCCAAGACGAAAAAATTGAACTTAAAGGTAGATGTGTAAAAACAAATAATTTATACAAAACATTTTGAAAATTCATGAAATTACAACACCAAGTTGTTCACTTATATTTCCGTCCTCTTTAATGCGTAATTAAATGTGGTATGCTTTTGATAAATTCATGGGAATAGGAAACGGACACAATTTAAAATTTTCATTTTTTTTTAAATTAAATTAATTTTTTTTTTTTTTTATAACTTCAGCTGTGACGTTACTTTCTCATTTTGACAAGAGCTCATTGGACAGTTGTATGCTCCGCGTATTTCTGCTTTTTTTTTATTATATATCATATTTGACATCATCGTTTTAACTTTTTTTTTTTTATGTAGTAGCCATATGAGAAAAATTCAACTTCATTAAATGAGCACAAAGTTATATTCAAAATATTTTGTAAAGCTGTTATATAAGTTACCTGTTCATGCACATCCATACGCACATGCACATGTAATATTCCATCTTGTGAAATATGTTTAACATTGCTTTAGTTTGCTTATATCATTTGCTTGTTTCAATTTTTGTAAATCTTCTTCATTTTGTTGAACTTCATTTAGTCAAACTTCTTCATCTAGTCAAACTTCTTCATTTAGTCGAACTTCTTCATTTAGTCAAACTTCTTCATCTAGTCAAACTTCTTCATTTAGTCGAACTTCTTCATTTAGTCGAACTTCTTCATTTAGTCGAACTTCTTCATCTAGTCGAACTTCTTCATTTAGTCGAACTTCTTCATCTAGTCGAACTTCTTCATTTAGTCGAACTTCTTCATCTAGTCGAACTTCTTCATTTAGTCGAACTTCTTCATTTAGTCGAACTTCTTCATTTAGTCGAACTTCTTCATTTAGTCGAACTTCTTCATTTAGTCAAACTTCTTCATTTAGTCGAACTTCTTCATTTAGTGGAACTTCTTTATTTAGTCGAACTTCTTCATTTAGTCGAACTTCATTTTGTCGAACTTCTTCATTTTTCCGAACATCTTCAGTTTATTTCTTTTAATCGAATGGTGCACATGAATTATACAAGAAGATAGACAATACGATAATGCTATTAAGCTGCTATTCTTTTTCCATTTGCTATATTGTTTCTTTTTGTTCTCACATTTCATGAAAACATATAAGTAAAGATTAATTAATTTTGGTTACCCAAGTCTGATTAACCTCAAAGTTTTTTTTATTACGATGTTTTTTATTTCTTATTCATTTAATCTTTAAGAAATTTTATCTTTTTATAGTCTACAAACATTAAACCTTTGCACAGTGTGTTTATATACAAAGGTATAGGTTCATTTAAAAAAAAAAAAAAAAAAAAAAATGTCATAACGTACATACATATCTGTATAGGCACATATGTATGTGTCTAAGAAAATGTGGATCAGTTATTGGTAGAGTAGCAACTGTAACGCTTTAAACGTCCTTATAAATTTCATGAGGTGAAAAAAAGGCAAAATAATAGACGAGATGAATTTGAAGGCTTTATAACTTTAAAGATATTCTTATTTTTTAAAATAATACTATATGTAGGGAAAATGTTAGAGCGGCAGTTATATATACATATATATATATACATGCGCACACTTACGTATATTTTTTCGGCCACTAGACATTATGCAGACAAGTTAAAATTTCATTTTAAAATTGAAAAAAAAAGGGATACTACTCAAGAAAGAGTATTGACTGCTAAAGTTTTTTAAAAAAAAATTTTCTTGAATGGAGCAAATAACCCGCTTAAATATACATGCATGTAAGCGCACACGTATATATATATATATATATATATATAATATAAAAGTATTCCGTCCAACTATATTTCATTTTGTACCATTGATTACAGTGTGCTATTATTTTACACATGTTAACCTTGTAAGCTCAACAAAAGAAGTACCTCACTTTTTTTTTAACTCTGTGCATATATAGGAAAGTTTATATATTGTTTATACAACATATAGAAAAAGGAAAAAGGGTGGAAAATTAAAAAAAAATTAAAAAGAGGAAAAATGGAAGAGAAATTAAATTATATTAAATTAAAAAGTGGAAAAAAAATTTGGAAAATGGAACCTTATTAAGTGCAACAAAACAGCGAAAAAGGAGCAAAAGAAAATAAAAGTTGTCAGTAAATAAAGTACATACAATTTTTACAATAGCAAAAAATAAAAATATGCTTGCAAAGTTGGCACAAAAATTTAATATATTGTAATTGGTAAAAAAAGAACTTATCGCAAAAACGCATACAAAAAATGGTGTATATTTTGTATATATACATACATACATACACACATATGTATGTATATATATATATATTCGCATATATGTACTTTCTGTTAAACATGGAATATACCTGAGAAATGAGATAACGAAGCAAGAAATACCAAGAACCTTGTTTCTCAATGCATTTGAAGCGAACAAGTTGGAAGAAAAAGTGGGTACACTGCAAAAAATAAAACGAAACAAAACGAAATGAAGAGAAATGAAGCGAATAGGTAAAACTGCCTCTTTTTAAAAATATTTTAAGGCAGAATAAAAATAGTAAATGTCCTAGCAACTGCTTTAAATTTAGTATTGTAGGTGTGCTAAGTAGGACTTTAAAATGGAAAAACCATATACATATGTATATATATATATATATATATATATATATATGTAACGGTGGAAATATGCCTGTATAAATGTGCATGTACACATGTGCAAATAAGAATGTATAAATATACATATATACATATATCACATAAAAGGAATGGTTTTTGCTCTCTGGTGTGTTATACATAAATACATACATATGCATACATATATACATACACAATTCCAACTAATTTGCGTCTATTTAAAACTAGTTTATTTTTTTTATTTTTTTTTTTACATTTGAAAAAACATTTTGAAATGCAATAAATTGTTTCCAGGAAAGGAAAAGAATTTCATATTATAAAAGTTAAAACAAAAAAAAAAAAAAAAAAAAAGATTGCTTAATGAGAAGTGCTATTTCGTACATGTTCCTTTTTGTGTATACGCTGTGCGTAAATGAATATATGTTTGCACGCTATTCGTAATTTCATATATGTTTATACCTTCTGTGCATAAACGAGTATGTATACATTACTATTCCATGTGACTTAGTATACTATGTTATACTCAATGAAATTTGAAGAAAACCTCATTGAAGTAAATGAACTACAATTGAACTATGCAAACATTTTTACTATTTATGATAAAGCACATGATCGTGATACCCCTCACGAAATCGGATTTTAAAAAGTAAAAACGTGTTTAATTTTCTGAAATAAAATGAATATGTAAAACTGCAAAACATGTACAAAGTTGCAAGTATGAATATATGATTTATTTTATTTTATCATTTATTTTTTTTTTTTTTATTTTACTATTTTATTATCTCTCTCTATTTATTTTATTATATTATTGTTTCTTTTATTGTTTAATCTATTTCTTGTTTTACTTTATTTATATATCTTGGTTTATTTTATTTATTTCTTCTTTTCTTTTATTTATTTCTTCTTTTCTTTTATTTATTTCTTCTTTTCTTTTCTTTTATTTTCATTTTCTTTTTTTTTTTTTATGTTCAAAATATTTGATAAAACATATTTTACGTACAAGTGAGTTCCACTGAGCAAAGAAAAGAAAACATCATTGAAGAAACGTATGTTGTTGGATCAGTTTAAATTGCATGCTTGTTGTTGTGTAGCATATACATTTATAAATATATATACATATATACTTGTTTATGTTCACATATGTATATATCCGTATCTTTATGTACGTATATTTTTTTATAAATATATTCGTCCATATGCACTTTATAATTCGTTTTTTTACCTTTTTATAATACTGTCCTAAGAACAAAACTACGTTCTCGAGTTTTTTTATAATGTACATGTGCATATACCTGTATCTTTGTGAACAGGTCTGTGCCTTTTTGCCCGCTTTTTCCTCAGTTTAGCTAATATAGATATAAATGCACATAATGCAAATAAAGTATATGACCTTACATATTATGTGTGAACATAATTTTTAAGTGGAAAAAAAAGAAAAAAAAAGAAAAGAAAAGAAAAAATGTGCTTATAATGTAGTGACTGACACACACTTCTCAGTTTTAGTGAAGAATGCATTTTTTTATTAGTACAAATTAATTAAACAATTCCGTATTTTCTATGTGATTAAACATACCCGAAGGATATAATCCTTCTTGTGTTGTGCACACATGATTTAATAATATTTTGAATTAAAAAAAAATTAGCCCCTTTTTATATCTCAGTTTTGCATTAATGCAGTGTATATATATATGTATGTACTTATTTAGAGGGTGCCCATTAACAAATGTGTAGTGTGTATGCTTGAACATACCGTAATAGGAATATAATATTATTTTTTAAATTTATTTTTTGCGCATAAGGGGAAGTTGCACGTAGGTGTTCGTACAGATAAACATATGTGCATATCTCTATGTACATAAACATATTCACATAAAAGTATATACGTATGTACGTGCTAGTGTGTTACCATTTCCTCCTTTCATATGTACGCCCATGCACGTGCAGCTAGTATTGACATCTCGAAAGAAGACCTAGTAACTCCTGTAACATATTTTTTTCCTCCCTACTTTCACAAAATGGATGTTCAAGAAATAGATGAAAAGATCATTTCGGAAGGAAATTATGTACGAAATGCATTGCATACAAATAATGTAAAAATAAAGACATCGAATATTGTAAATAATATGGAGGCTATTGAAGGTAGTAATAAGAATTTTTTAACACTAAATGAAAATTTGATATCAAAAATAAGAAGTGATGGTTTTGAAATAATAAAAAAAGAAGGAGAGATATTAGACGTAAATTCACGGAATGTTTGTTATGCTTTAAAAAATGGGAAATTTCGTTTAATTAATCAAAATGGAATAAATACAACAAGGATAAAATTGTTATATGACAATGAAGTTTTATATGTTTGTTTTAATAAAGAAAATGGTAATTATTTATTATTATTAGATAATAAAGGTCATTTATATATTTACAAAATTAATGAATATAAAGTTGATTTGATACTTTGTTTAAATTTTCCACCATATCAAAAAAAATTCACCATGCCAACTTCTTCTGCTAATTCAAAATTTTCTGTCATCTCATCCACCTGTACTGTTAATGCAAAAGATATTAAAAATGTGATAAAAAGTGATATTCCCAAAAAAGCTAGCTGGCTACCAAAAAGTGATAAACTTTTTATTACTGGTCATAATAATTGTTTATATATTTGGAACGTAACCTTACTAACTAATGCAATGATAACAAATAAACTTAAAGATGAAATTGATGTAAATGATAAGTTAGTGTCCATGTGTGCTATATCGTTATCTTTCGAACATGTATTTCATAAGTATAATTATTTATGTAAAGAGCAAAATTTGAGTACAGAGAACGAAGATAACAGGTATGATAAAATTTTTTTAAACACCTACTGTTTAAGTCTAAATGGGAAATATATATTTGCATTAATAAATAATTACTATTCTATTATATGGGATGTAGAGCGGAACAATCAGTATCTTAAAATTACGTTAGTTGGTTTCTCATCATTAAAAAAGGAAATAAAAAATGTGAAGAAGCAGTTGCACATTGATTCGGCTAGCACACACAGGAGTGAGCAAGGGTTTCTTTCCATTAATAAGGATCCACAGAAGTCTGACAGTTGCAGCTCGATCAATGGCGAAATATCGTCAGTCCACATGCTGAACACCTTTTTCCACTATAATAGGAACAGCACTAGCAGCGGTGATCACGACAATAGTAATGACAATAACAGCGGCAGTGGCGGCTGTATTAATGATGGCAGTCAGAGCACTTACTACCTACTCGTTTTCCATAGCGGATCATGTATATCAGTGTTTCCCTTCAAAAACAATATTATCGTAGACGAAAATTTTTCGGAGCGCATAGATATTCTAAACGAAAGTAGCATACAAAATATATATGTGGAGAAGGATATAACGAATATTGAAAACATAGAGATGTTTATAGATCCATCTGAGTTTTTCGTCTTCCTTAGTTTGTCTTACACAATTTTTAACAAACATAAAAAAGTAGATGTTAGTAGAAGTTTATTATTCATTCTTGAAATTTTAAATAAAAAAAGATTAAATTTTAAAATTCAGCCCAAATTTGTTCTACTACCAAATAAAACTATTCTACCCTTATGTTCTATTAGATTAATAAAAATAAATGATTGTTTAAAATTCTCAAAAGTTTTAAATGTATCAGTTTCATCAACTACTCTAAATATTATTAATCTTTTTGTGTTTTCTATTATTTTTAATTCATTGAAAAAGAGTGTAAGTGTTCAGTCCTTTTCAGCTCCAATACCGTTACTTATGGGGGACGTATGCAATACCAAGGAGGGGCAGCAACCATCCATTGCATGTGATCAGAGTAACTCATTGGAGGTAGATACACATGTAAAGCAAGGAGATACACATAATGATTTGGTTAAATCTGCTAATAGTAACATTTTGAAAGGTACATGTGAAGAGAGTAATAATACATATGCTAGTAGTAAGGCCCCTATGGGGGATGAGTTATATTTGGCTGACAACGAATATGACGCATATAATAATCTGGATGAGCAAAAGAGAAACATAATGGTGCATTATGAAGATTTCTTTAGGGCGATAAAGGATAAAGGAGGAGTTGTTGGGAATAGAATGGAGAGGCATTTGGTAGGTGAAAAAACAGATTCAGTTCATATGAGAATGCATAATGATATGGCTCAAGGTCGTGAGAGTGTTATTCATAAGAATGTCTTGCATCATGATGCGGTAGATGGAATGAATATGCTTCAGAAAATAAAAAATTTGACTAAAATGGGAGATGATTACCTAAATGACCATAATAATAGTACCCAGCACATAGGTAATAATATTGAGGAGGTGAAGAAGCAGGAGATGATTGAGGATACTGCCAACAGTAGAAGAGGCATGAGTAGAAGCAGCAACAAGAACAGCGACGAGGTTACCACGGGAAGTGCAAGTAATAGTAACGAAGCGAATATAAAGAAAACAAGAAAGTTAAAAAAGGAGCTAAAAGGAGGAGCAGTGGGGGAGAAAGAGGACAAGCAGGGATTACGCAAAGGAAGCGAATTAATAGGGCATAATGAACATAAAGACTTAACGGCTCCCTTAAATGAAATGGGAATATTGAGGAGAACGGATAAGGATAAAATGTATGAAAAGGATATGAATAATATAGACAATCGCACAAGTGTAAAGAGCCACGTGTTAGAAAATAGTCCATTGTTGGATAGTAGTCATGTACTGGAAAATTGCCTGAACAATCTAATGAATGAGTCCAATGAACGCTCTGATGGACAACATATTAATAAAAAGGGTTCTCATGAAGATGAAGATTTAGATCAATTTTTAAATTATTCCATTAAAGAGATAAAGAAAAATAAAAAAAAATCTTCCTTCGATGAGACATTCACACTAAACGATGATATGGGTAATATCAAACTGAAAGAGTTTTGTGCTAAAAGAAAAAACAGCTCACATTTGGAGTCCAAAAAGATGAGCGTTTCTTCCTTGTGCAGTAGCAGTAGATATAAGGAAGTGAATACTTTAGGAGCACAAAAGGGAGGAAAAAATGAAGAGAAAGGAGAAAAGCAAGGAGTACTGCAAGAAGTTGGAGGAGTTCCATTGGGAAAAGTCGAAGGAGAAGAGGCAGAGGAAGCAGAAGAACACGCAGGTAACAAGAAAAATCCTTTCAACGAAACCAAACAAATTGTGGATTTAATTTTTTCTGATCACTCGGAAATGAAGTTAGGATATGGAAATGATGAAAAGAACACGCTGGACTATAACAGTAATATTGATATAATAATGTCAACACATGAAGATGCCTTAAAGAGGTTCATGGAATGTGAAGAGGAAGAGAATGAGGAGGACAAGAGGAGTCTTCATCATGGTAGTAATAATAATAAGATAGTGATAAGTAAGGGTTATGCAGATGGACTGATAGAGAAAAGAGGGCATAAGGAGAGTGAAAACAGCGAAATAGGCAAAATAAGTAGAAACAACGAAATTAACAGAAACAGTGAAATACGCGATAATGTTGGCGAAGGATCTTTTCTGCAAAGCCAGGTGCATGAGGAGGAGGAGAAAGGGGCGCATGCAAAAGACGAAAACGAGCAGAAGCAGTACGATGATTTTAGAGGACCTGAGAAGGAAAAAGAAAAAGCAAAGGAAAAAGTAAAGGAAAAAGAAGAAAAAAATGAAAAGGAAAAAGAAGAAGAAAATGAAAAGGAAAATGAAAAGGAAAAGGAAAAGGAAAAAGTAAAGGAAAAGGAAAAAGTAAAGGAAAATGAAGGTAAGAAGAATCATGAAATTTATGCAAAGAAGGAAAAAAATCTGAATTCCTTTTTGCATAAACTGGGGTTTTTTAAAAGCAGCCAAGCAGCTTCACCCGGACCAGAAGTACATCCTTCAGAAGGTGCAGTTATTACTACTTCAAACGTGGCACATATCTCTTCAAAGGAGTGTAACAACAACAGAGGGGTAAGAAGCAAATCGCAGTTAGGTAGTGATAACTGTTTGGTACCCATCCAAATTCAGATGAGTGAAGAAAAGAGGGATCAGTTGGGAAGCAGTAACCATTTATGTAGTACTAATCAGGTAAGTGGTAGCAACGAGCCAAGTGGTTGTACCCAGGATCATACCCTCAGTGAACATTTTAAAAGAGAGGAATGCATTAGGAAAGATGGAAAAATAGAGGAAACTCCCTCTGTTCCGACGAAAGCAATTAACATTGATATTGTAGAAAAAAGCAGTACAAAGGGAATCTTAACAATGTATGATGGAATGACAAAAGGTAAGGAGGAGATAGACGATAGGGCAGGTGGTAGTAATGCTGCCATACATATTAACAAGGGTAATGATAATGGAGGGGAGAGGGGAAACCATTATCTTACCATTTCAGATGATATAATGAAAGTTATGTGTGATGAAGTATGTCAGCGTGTGAGTTCAAAAATGGCAAAGATGATTTACGAAGAGTTAAGAGGTAAAAATATGGTTAACGAGGGTAACTTAAGTGCGTTTAATAGAGTAGGCAGAAACCCGGATGAGGAAAGTAGTAAACTAACCAATAATAATAACAACGATGGTAGCAGGCACAATAATGGTGCTAGTAGTCATGATAATAACAAAGCAAGTAACAGTAGCAATACTAATAACAATTATTACAAAGAAATAGGGTGCATGTTGAACAGTTGTAACAAGAAAATAAGTGAAATGAAAGAGGAGATAATGAATATAAAAAATTCAAATAAAAATATGAATTTAAAAGTTGCATCAATAAATAATAATGTATGTAAAATATATGAGTGTGTGATTAAGAATAATTCATATCAAAAGGTTCAGAATAGTAGTTCTAACGGAAATGATATAAAATTAGAAAAAATGATGAATGAAATAAATAATTTTAAGAAATATATAAATAACACGATAAATAAATTATCAGAAAATTTAGGTGTTATGTCAGATGAATTGAAAAATAATTTTAACAAAACTCTTAGGGGAAATAATGAAAATTTGAAAAAGATTTTGCAAGATGTACAACATAGTAAAAAGGTAGAACCCACTCAGGTGGACCTAAAAAATGGCAAAAGGGTTGGCGGTGGTGGTACTACTGCCAATGGGAATAGCGGTAATAGTAGTGGCAGCGGAGGAGGTCCATATAGCAAAGAATTGACGGAGTTTTTTAATAATGCACATCAAAATGCTTTGAAGAAAATCATGCCTTCTGTTATATCATCCGAAATTCATTTTCAATTTTCCAAGAGTGTTATTCCAGGTATGAAAGAAGCGTATAACACGGGTTTTCAGTCCATAAAAGATTCCTTTATTTCTTTATTGTTAGAAAATAAGCATTTGTTAAGTGAAGAAATAAGTGCAATAGAAAAGAATATATATGATAAATTGGAACGAAATAATGAAGACTTTGTGTTATCTGTAAATAACAAACTCGACCAGTTGCAAAAGGAAGTAAAGTTATTCACCTACAACATCAATCAGCAGATAGCCTATTTGCACGATGATATAAACGAGTTGAGTAAGAAGCCCCTGCAGTTGAACGACCAAACTGTGGAAAATGTGATAGTAGCTGGTGAAGGAGCGGACGAAGAAGCAGATGCAATGGAAGAAGCGGATGTAGTGGAAGAAGCAGATGTAGTGGAAGAAGCAGATGTAGTGGAAGAAGCGGATGTAGTGGAAGAAGCGGATGTAATGGAAGAAGCGGTTGTAATGGACGAGGAGGAATATGAAGAGGATGATAAGGAGATGCTTTATCTTAGTAACAATAAACAGAGTGATATCCATCACTATAATAATACACCAAATATGAGTAACAAGAACAATTGTACCAAAAATAATAGTGATAAGAGCTCGATTGTTGAAATAAAAAGAAATTATGACTACAGTATGCAACAGAGAAATGATCCAACAGATATTATAATTAAGGGAAGGATTAATCATTTGTTAAGTGAACATGAATATAACCAAGCATTTATATTAGCTCTTTCAATAGATATTGAAAAAAATACGAATGCTTACTGGGTACTACAATTATGTTATCGATTTCATTCAATTCTTTCATTAGATAATTCTCTACCTATAAGTCAACCAGCCTTATTAGGTATAAGTAATATATTATGTGAATCTTTAATAAAATCTTCGAACTTAAATCTGGACGATGCTGATTTTCGTATTAAATGGGTTATTGAATGTCTTCAACAATTAGATGTGAATCATTCAGCTTTAATTAAAACTAATGCTTTTATGTTTATTAAAAATATGCTTAACAATATATGTACATTTTCTTATCATATTGAGAGTAATATGTCTAATTTAAATGAAAATTCTTCAAATTTTTTGAAGAGCCATTTTAACAATAAGCTGCTTTTAAATTGTAATCCCTGCACCAGTGAAGCTAGTAAAATTGGTGATAACAGAAATAGAGATAGCAAAAAGAATGATAGCAGTAATAACATGTATAATAAGTATAACAACAATAACAACTATAACAGTAATAATAATATGCGATACATGAACCAAGTCAGCTCCTCAAATAGTAAAAGTCTGCAGTTGGATTCAAATGAAAATTACTTTATTTACAATAGGCATATGCTCTCCCTTATACAGGACAAGCTACTACAAGTTAGGAAGCTTCTAAAGAGGTATATTATTATTACACATTTGAAAACTATTTAACCATGTGTAACCAAACGAGCTCGTTTGTTACATCGTATGCGTTTCATTTCTTTTGTTCTATCCCCCTTACGTATGTATATATATAAATGTATGTATGTATGCATATATATGTATATGTTTGCATTAATGCGGTTTCCTCTGAGCATGGGCCTTATAAATACATGTATGTACACGAATATGCTAATGAGCGCGCTGCCATTCTGTACTTACAACTGTGTGTCTATATCCGTTAACACCTTTTTACGTTTTTGCTTTTTTGTTTTTTAGTATTTTTTGCAGTTTTTGTAATTTTTGCTTTTTTTTTTGTATTTTTTTTATTTTTTTTTTGTATATTTTATATTTTTTTTTTTTCCGTAGTATTATTAACAGCTTTAGCAAGAAAGACAGCACAATGATGTAAGGGCACAACATGGTATTCTTGTTTAACAATAAAAATTGAAAAAGGTAAAGGCGGGAAAAAATAAAGAATTGAAAGGAGTTAAGGTTGTCATATGTTATTAACAATTTGAGCTTTTTTACCCATATTATAATTATTTTCAAATGTTTTGTAGTATTGGATGGAGAAAATAATTTTTTTGAGTATTTGTACCAATGCGTATATGTGTGTGCATATTTACGTGTACCCGTGCGCATTTTAATTAAGTCTCTATTTATTTTATGTTGCTTATAATTAAATATTTTTTAGTTTTTTAACAGTTCATTATTTTTTCGCCTTACATATACAGAAGTGTGCACATATATATATGTGCTTATGGCACGTATTGGTAGGTAGTTTATTTTTTATTCATTTGTTATTTATTCATTTGTTATTTATTTATTTGTTATTTATTCATTTGTTATTTATTTATTTGTTATTTATTCATTTGTTATTTATTTATTTGTTTTTTATTTATATATTTTTTATTTATTTGTTATTTATTCATTTGTTATTTATTTATTTGTTTTTTATTTATATATTTTTTATTTATTTGTTTTTTATTTATTTGTTTTTTATTTATATATTTTTTATTTATTTTTTTTTATTTATATATTTTTTATTTATTATTATTATTTTTTTTTTTTTTTTTTTTTTTTTTTTTTTTTTTTTTTTTTTTTTTTTTTTTTTTTGTTTATTTTTTTATTAATTTATTTATTTTTTTCTCTTTTTAATTCACACCCCTTCACACTTTAAGAAGTTAATGTACATAATTAACACGGTCAGGTAAATAATAATATGAGTATTTTACTTTAGTGTTATATATGAACTGTTTTTAGCTGTGCCCCCTTTTTTGCAAAGTTGCATTCATTTTTGAAAGTAATATTTGGCGGCATTGCTGTATATATGTATATATATATATATATATATATGTATATATATATATATACTTAAGTACGTACGCACACATAAGCATATGATTAAGCACGTATATATAGAAATGCGCACCTAATGAAAGGGAACAAAATTAAAATAAAAAGCACCACCTATATGGAGGAGTAACAACATAGAATAGTCAAGTAAAATGTTTCACAGAATGCGTAAGTGCCATCAGTGCTTCAAGCGTACAGGGCACAGGCATTCAAATTATTTGGATATAATAAATGGTGCAAAACAGCCCTAATATTAAGCTGTACTATAATATATATATATGTATGTATTAATACAATACCATTTCTACACATAAAATTTTGTTATTTTACCTTTTGGACCTTTTTAAAAATATTTGTTAGCGCATCTTTTTTAATGTTTATATATTCATACATACGTGCGCATTTTTTAATTTTGTAAATTGATTTTATTTTTTTCCTCGCCAAAGGGCAATATTTAACAGTAATGCGTAGACGTGATATATATGTATATATATATACACACATACATACATACATTCATACGTACGTACAGACGTGCACCGTATCCTTGTTAGGCTCATAATACCTAATTATTATTATTTTTTTTTCAAATTAATGCATTATGACTAAACCTTTTTGCTAATCGTTTGTGTTTGTGAAAGACTAAAAAATGATAGGTCTCTTCTCATAATCATAACGTAAGTTAATAATTTAATGCAATTCAATGATGAAATAGTGAAAAAATGGTATATAATGTACTTTTACTAAAGTAATGCTATAATAACATTCATGCATAAGGGAAGAGAGTCTTTTCCAATCGTCGCGTATATATATATAATATATATATATATATGTATATAATACAAATCTATGTAAGGTGGTATTATGCTTTTCTTAATCAAATGGATTCACATATATAACGTGAATAGGTTAAGGGCGAACATATATACGTACATGTACTGGGTGTATGTATATGTATGTCTAAATATGTGCTTAAGTATGTATATGAAGGTATGTATATATATAATTCTATAACTGTGAGCTCCACATGTCTTTGCTTATTCGATATGGAAATAATATGGGTAGGATAATTCGTCAAATATGTTTTGCCAACATACTGTGAGCTTAAAAACTTGTTGGTACGTTAATGTTAACAGCATGAATAATTGCAATGTTTACGTATTTTCCTCCATGCATTTATTATATTTTAAAATGAAAACATAATTTTTATTAGCCCTAAAATGGAAAAAGAAGGGGAAAAAGAAAGAGAAAGAGAAAAACAAATATTGTGATAAAGTGTCAAAGTAATAGGAAACAAAAAGAACAGAATGGAAGTAAAGGTACAACAAGAAACAGTGCGAATAGAAGATTGAAAGATAATGTAATAGTAATATAAATATATGTACATATGCATGTATTATATGTGTATTATTATTCTATAAATAATGTACTTGCTTGTACATTTGTCCTTTTTTTTTTTTTCCCCTTAATACCATTTTTACGAGCATTAAAAAAAAAAAAAAAAAGAAAAAGGAAAGAAAAAATTATCCTTTCCTCGTACAGCAATATAGCAGTTCATTTTTCTTCTTTTTTGATTTATGACAAAAGGTGCATTTTTCTTTTTTTTTTTTTTTTTTTATAATAATATCTTCTTCATTCAATTTATTTTTATGTTTATAATGCTTACATTAATGTAGCAGCAGGCATATTTTAGTATATTGTTATATGTGCTTTTTTATTTTAACTTTTTTCTAAATTCTTTTGTTCTTCTGTTCCTTTGTTCCATTGCTACTTCGTTATTAGTTAATTTGGTAATTCGTTAATTTGGTAATTCGTTAATTTGGTAATTCGTTAGTTCGTTAATTTGGTAATTCGTTAGTTCGTTAATTTGGTAATTCGTTAGTTCGTTAATTCGATACTTCGTTAATTCGTTAGTTCGTTAATTTGTTATTCGTTAATTCGTTGCTTTGTTATCTTATTCCCTTCTTTTTTTGAGCCTTTGTTAAGTCCTTTCTTGCTTAAATTCCTACGTTCTTCATTGCCTTTCTTCTTGGCGTCCTTATTTACCTCCATTCGTCATCATTAGTTTTCCCTCTTGAACTAGCAGTTTATTTTGTGTTGGATTAAATCATATTTATAAATGCCCTTGTACACATAAACATGTACGAACGAGTACGAGCGAACATTATATATACACTAACTTGTTTGTATTAATATGTGCTTATGAACCGTACGTACGTAATAAGTTTGTATTATGTATATATGAAAATGTATTAATGTATGAATGTATAAATATACATATATGTATATTTTTTTATGTATGTATATTACATTCCCTCTGAGCTCAGTAAAATTCAAAATCTTTTTGCTTATTCATTTTTAAGTATTTTTCAAGTACTTGATGTATTGCTGGAATTGTAAAAATAAGCAAAAAAAAAAAAAAAAATAAAAAAAAATTAGAAAAAAAATAGGAAAAAATAAGAAAAAAAATAGGAAAAAACAAAAAAAAAAAAAATAAATAAAATATAATAAGAAAAAAATAAAACAACAAAGTAAAGCTACAAAATAAAACAACAAAACAAAGAAACAAAGAAACAAAGAAACAAAGAAACAAAGAAATAAAGAAATAAATAAAATAAAGAAGCAAAACAACAAATCGGAAAAAAGAGAAGAGCAAGATAAGAAAATGAATAAGAGAACATTATGCAATGATGAAAATGATGATGAAAAAAATAAAACTGGAGTAAAAAGATACTTGATGAGTAATGACGATCCTTTTGAAAATCAAAAATTATACCATGAAAAAAATTGTACTCCAAAATTAAACTCAAATAATCCATTACTTGAAATGAAGGAAGAGGAGTATATGATAAGTAACATAAATAGCAGCATAAACGTAGGAAGTAGCAACAACATAAACTGTAACAGTGGGAAAATTGAAAACGATGAAAATGATGAAATTAAGGAAAATGATGAAATTAAGGAAAATGATGAAATTAACGAAAATGATGGTGACAATGGTAATAGTATAAGTAACGACAACAATGACGAACTTAACAGGAATTCTAATTCTGACTACAACAATATGATTAGCAGCAATGCCAACAGCAGTGCCAACTATAATGTTAACAATAATGTGGACGAGTTCATGTATAATACTAGCGGCATTATCACAAACAATTTTGGAGGATGTAACAATTTTAACAAGAATAACGAAAATGATTGTAATAATCCCTGCTCTAATATATACTACTCTGGGGATTGCAAAAAAAGGAAGGGTAGTAGATATGTTATGCCATTTTTAAAAAAAGAAAAAAATAGTGTAAATACAGAATTACTTTTAAAAAATGTACCAACGGATGCAGATGAAGAAGATATAAAATCATTTATGCGTCCATTTGTAAATAATAAAATACCTGAAATACTTTTTGATGAAGATGGAATAGTCGTTAAGTTACATGACGATGAACTTAATGAAGCAATTTTTAATTACTTCAATGAACATCCTACCCAAATAAAAGGTTCTTTTGTAAAAGTGAAGCTAGCAAGAACCACTGATGATAGTAGTAATAATAACACAAACGGAAATGCAAATAGCAGCGCGAATAATAGTACTACTAACATTGCGAATGACTGTGCTGCGAACCTTATAAATCAGGAAAATTTGGAGCATGATATTAATAGTAATACTATTAACAAATATAACAATAGTAGTAGTAGTAATAATAATAATAATAATAATAATAATAATAATAATAATAATAATAATAATAATAATAGTGGAAACCAGAAGGATGTGATAGACGCGGTGGACAAAAAAAATATAAAATATAATAAAAATGAATGCTCAAAAGTTATCCTAGTATCAGTTGTGAATATACATTACCCCGTTGATATAGAATTAATTTATTATTTATTTAGTAAATGCGGAGTAGTAGAAAAAATTATCACCTTCTCAAGAAACCCAGTTGTATACCAAGCATTAGTACAATTTAAAAATATTGAAACAGCAAAAGAAGCTATTAAAAGTTTGCATAACAGAAATATATATGATGGTTGTAATACTATTCAAATACAATACTCTTTTTTAAAAGAATTAGTAGTGAAGGCAAATAATTCAAGCTCATGGGATTATACTATTTCCAGTGTACAAAAAAATAAATATATACCCAATTTTCAAAATTTGCACGGTGTCTTACCTACACCAACAAGTAAGAAAAAACGACAAGGAGCGCTGTACAGCTTATGTACGACTCATACTGTGCGCAATGTAAAAAATGCACATCGAGTGGAGTGGCACACGTATGGGAAAATTAATGAAAAGGGGGAAATAATAAATGAAAATGAGAAAAAAAGGGGAAAAAATAGGAAAAAAAAGGGGCAAAAATAGGAAAAAAAAGGGCAAAAATAGGAAAAAAAAGGGCAAAAATAGGAAAAAAAAGGGCAAAAAATAAGAAAAATGGATGATATTTTTCCATATATTTCTTGATTGTTTATTACACCCCTTTTATGCCTTTTCATTTTTTTTTTTTTTTTTTTTTTTTTTTTTGACAAAGGAAAAAGTAAAGACTCCGAGTTGTACCAATTAATAGAAAGAAAGTTCAAATTGGGAGATTTTGAAATGAAAAATGCATCGAAAACGCCTGTACTAATTTGCTACAATATACCAAAGGATTATACCGACGTGAATAAGGTGCATAGAAATATGTATATATATGTGGATATATTTTTATATGTTCGTACATTTACGCGCATATATATATTTAAATACGTATGAACGTGTGAATGGATTTGTAATTCTCTTTAATGATGTTTAAGTCTATAATATAACGGCATATCCATTTTATTCTCCTTTTTTTTTTTTTTTTATAGCTCTTTAACCTATTTAGCGTATATGGCTTTGTGTCAAGAATTAAAATATTAAGAGAAAAACCCGACTCGGCCCTTATCCAGTATTCAAGTCATTTGTTTTCTTCATTAGCCCAGGAATACTTACAGCACGCAAAAATTGGAAATGAAATTATCGAACTGCATTTTTCGAAAATACATGATATAAGAATTTCACCACAGCAAAAAAGGAGTGATATGTACAAGGCCAAACTGTTCAGCAATTATGATCAGAGATATTTGGTTTGAACGAAAGAAAATACATATATAGTTGATGGGTGTATAACGTGTGCACGTGCGTGTATATATGTTTGTTCTTGTGTATGTGTATGTGTATGTGCATGTGTGTGTATAAATGTGTATACATATATGCATTTATTTATGCATTTTTTTATGCATTTATTTATGCATTTTTTTATGCATTTATTTATGCATTTATTTATGCATTTATTTATGCATTTTTTTTTGTTACAAGTAGATGGCCGATCAAGTGAAATACATAAAAGGAGCGTGCAAACCGACTAAGACTTTATTTATATCGAATGTGAGCGAGGATGTGAATGAAGAATGCATAGTAAACCTACTTAACAAATACGGAGAAATTAATAAGTTAAAATTTCAACCAATAAAAGAAGGAAAAAAACATCTAACCATAACTGTTGAGTTGAATTCTGAAGATTCGGTAAACAAATTGGGAAAATAAAAAGAACACACAAATGACTATAAAAAAAATATAAAAAAATATATATTTATAAAAACGTGTGCTTATTATGTGACCTGCTTTTTTTATAGGCAACGAGAGCATTAATGGACCTGCATAATTTTCATTTAAAAGATCGTTCTATAAAGGTATCGTACACAAAAACTAGATTAGTTTAATTAAAAATGATAAAATAAAAAAAAGATATGAATTGAAATGAATTGAAATGAATTGAAACGAAATGAAATGGATCTAAGAGATTATTAGCTGTAAACTTATCAGCATCAAAACGGATACGCTGCAGAAGTATCTGTTACGCTTTTTAATGAGTTTACTACTTATATAATCTTATTATAGATATGTAGTTGATAATTTTAAGTGTAAATATTATGCACTTTCTAATCTTCTTTTTAATTTTCAATCAACATGTGTGTGCACAGATGACGAATTCCTCATTTTCGATATATTGTTAGAATGAACGTTTTTTACCTTATTCCTCCTACCTTTCGCATCATGTTTTTCGTTTCATTTATTATCCTTCTTTTGTTTTGCTTACTTTTCTTATCTTTTCTTTGCTATTTTTCCTTTTATTTTTTATCATTTCCGCCGTCATTTAACTTATGCTGAAATTATCCCTTTTCTATTAAACCCATCTCCCCTTTTAAATCCGTTAATTTATATTATTTTATTTTTAATTTTTAAATTAAAGAAGGAAAAAATAAATAATTTCTGATAAGATTATAACCTTGCAATTTGAAGAACAATTAACTTTTCTGTTCTTACCTATGTGATACTGATTTTCCTGTTCTTATCTGTGTGTTACTGATTTTTCTGTTCTTACATTTTCTTATTTTTTCTTTTCTTTTTCTTTTCTTTTCTTTTTCTTTTTCTTTTTCTTTTTTTTTTTTTTTTTTTTGAGCATCTTTTTGCAACGTGCGAAAATAGCACGGAATTTTTTAGTTTCATTAATAATAGTTGATGTCGTTTTGGCTGATAAAATTTGTTTATCGTTATGTGTATGATTGTATATACATATATATATATACATATATATATATACATATATATATATGTATATAAATAGAGAGAGATATAAGAGCGTAGATACATTTTTTAAGTGGTTATTACTTTGTTTGTCCTACATACTAACATTGTATTTTTATGTAACAATAAACATTCTGTTGTGATATTTTTGTTTTTATTAGTCCACAGCTGGATTAGTAGTATACACGCCATCCTTTTTAATTTAATTTGATATTTTTGTTTTTCTGCATAATGGATTTAGCTGTTCTTAAGAATGATAAAAATTTATCATTCAGTAGCATTAAGTAAACGAAAAAAGACGAAAAAGTAAAACAGGAAAAAAATTTTATGTCTAAATCTTAAATAACTGACTATTACGAAAACGTTCTTTTTAGTAAAATAGTGGATGACATTTATAATGATAATCTAAATTTTCTTCTAAAGGTATATATGAGTGTGTTTTAGTGATAGTGTTAATGTGTGAGGAATTAATATACACAATAATTATGAGCAGTTCAGGTGATTATTTAAAACTTATGATCTTTTTTTTTTTTTTTTTTTTTTTTACAAATTCTAACCAATCTGAAGAAAAATAAAAATGAATTGGAAAGAAAGGAAATCGATCAGTTCAGCTATAATATTGAAGCCCTGTTAAACTCGTTAGATGAGGAAGGATTAAGATTACATGAAGAAAGGAACAAAATGAAGGAAACATTCCAAACTATAGGTTTTACAAATGTCATTTGGGGTTTAATATTACACTGCCATACGTATATACACACATATGTACACATATAAATGTTTAAATGTTCATAGTGTCCATAAGGGGATTATCTTTTCTTTTTTTTTTTTAAACAGCTCAGCAATTAAAAAACGTGAAGAAATCAATCAAAAAGACGGAACAATATATTGAGAAAAAGGTTCATCTTAATAAGTGTGTAGCCTTATTTACCATACTATATATATATATATATATTTAACGAATAAAAATGTGTACTCTTTTGTTCCTTTGTAATTTTAGGTAAGTGGAGAACTTTTCGAGGACTCACATAAAACATTTGAGGCTATTAAAAAGGACATTGACAATTTATAAAACCTTGTTTTATTTGGATAAAAATTTCTTTTTTTTTTTTTTACTAATTGATTAATTTATTAGTTTATTAATTGATTAATTGATTAATTTATTAGTTTATTAATTGATTAATTGATTAATTGATTAATTTATTAGTTTATTAATTGATTAATTGATTAATTTATTAAATGATTAATTTATTAATTTATTAAATGATTAATTTTTTTTTTTTTTTGTCTGGTTGTTTTATACTATTTAAATATTTGCATAAACTTGAAGTGAATATTAATTATTATACTGTGTATGTACATATACAAATATACATCGAATTAGCTGAACGCCCACGCGGGTACAAAAAAAGGTAAATATGTTTACAAGCTATAAAGGGGTATTACTATATATACATGCACTTATGTGTACATACGTAGGTACGTACACACACATAAATAAATAAATAATATTAACGTTACAGTAACATTTTAAAACTTTGCAAATAAAACGAAAAATATGATATATCCTTTTAGTAGTTACCTGAACATAAAAAAAAATGGACAAAACTGTATATATATATATATATATATATATATATATAAACACATTATCGTAACTCAAAAGAATAAAAATTAAATAGAAAGGGTATGCAGCGCTGTCATATTATAAACTTCATAATACGAAAATCTAAAACTTATTAATTAAAAAAAAAAAAAAATTAAAAGGATGAACGGGTGAAAGAATGAACGAATTAACAAATAAACGAATGGGCAAATTAACGAATGTGCTAAGAACGAATGTGCTAAGAACGAATGTGCTATGAACGAATGTGCTATGAACGAATGTGCTGTGAACGAATGAATGAATGAACGAATAAGTCTGTTACTAAACAAAAAACAATATAAGAGTGGCAACAAGGACTGAAAAATAGATCGTGTAGGGACAGAAATATTTGCGTCTTATCTTCTGAAATACATGCTGAGATATATATCCTTGTACATTTTATTTATTATATCATTTTCAGCCATTAAATTATTAATTCTTTTATTTTTTACTTGTATATCATATTTAAAATTTTTTAATTTATTTTCACATGACCGAATTTTATCTTTTAAATAATTATTTTCATTTTGAAGTGCATCAATTCTGAGTTTATAATTTTGAATTTCTTGTTTTAGTTTAAAAAATTCTTTTTCTTTAATTAAATCATTTTCGGTATTAAAAATATTATTTTGAAATATTACAGCTTTTTTAAATCTTTCATTATCTTCATTATCCCTCTGTATAATCATATTTTTGTAAAACCTTTCTTTTAGCTCAAAATTCATCTTTTCCTTTTTTCAGCGGTGTCGTTTGTATATACACATATGTATTTATGTGTATATTTATATACACATAAATACATATATATATTCATAAATGCATATGTGTACAGTACATATATATCTATGTTTCAAGCTATACATTAGCATTTCCCTTTTTAACAAATACCATGCTTGCTCTCTACTTAATTTAAAAACTTATGCGTACGGTATTCCTTCTTTTTTACTTGTTATTCGGCATTGCCAATAAATGTATATTACGAGCATTCTCAGGTAAATATATATGATTTTTTGTGTGTGGTGCTACCGGCATAGGAATATTTATCTGTGATTGTACTGTTCTCCCACAAATTCACAGAAAAAAAGCAGTAAAACTAGTTGAGAAGCAAACGGATGTAAACATAAATAAAAATAAATAAAAGATAATACACGTAAAAATGCGTAATAAGAACCAAAAATACGCAAAGGGGCACAAAAGGAAGTAAAAGGAGGTAAGACAAGAGAGATAAAAAAAAAAAAAAAAAAAGATTTATGTTTCACGATTTTTCCAATGCAAGTAAACTATGTATAAAATAAAAAAATAAATTGTCAAGGACTCACTAAGAAATCCTTTTAACACATGTTGGTGTGTGCATAAATCTTTTTTAATTACATAAATAAATAAATAAATAAAAAAAAAAAAAAAAATTATCTGTATAAAAAGCGTTATAACGCAAAAATTCCAAAAAATAAAAATATATGCATGTTTGCATTTAGTCCAGAGACCAAAACAACACATAAAAAACAGGAATAGTTTTTTACTTTGTCAAACTATATCACATACAATAAACATATATATATATATATATATATATTTATTTTTATCCCTTTTTTAACTTCAATTTTGCTGTAAATATTTTCATTTGCAGCTTTACCCATCGCCAGCACACATTTTCTTTCTTTCTTTCTTTTCTTTTTTTTTTTTTTTTTTGTTTTTCATGAATTTATATGAAAATTATGACAAAGAACAGACTTTTAATAGAATCTCGTGAAGCTAAAAAGCAAAATGACCCAGATATTATCCTCAGTCACAGGTATACATAACCATTTAAAAGAAATGAAAGAATGAAAAACACTGATAACGCAGCTTCTTTGTTTTATTTCTAAATTTATTTCTGCATCTTTTACATGTAAATTTTTCACGCATTGCGCTTATGCATAGAAGTACACATGTGTATAAAGTGGATAAACCTTTATTATGATTATTATTTTTTTTTTTTATATCCGGGTACATATTTTAAGCATTCACTATTCCATGAGTATGTTTTAAATATTTATGTGTTTTCCTTTTGAATTGTAATATCTGTACACCATATGTGTTTCTACCATGGGTACGTCCATATATATATGTATATATATGTATAGGTATATGTATATGCGCGAACGCTTACCCATTTTAGTATATTTCTAACTTATGAGATAGATAATTTTTTTAACCTATATTATTTTTCATTTTTTCCATTTTTCTGTTTTCCATTTGTTAGTGAATATAATTTGTACGAGTGGCAGGCCATTATAAAGGGACCGAAGGATTCACCATACGAGGTAAAGGGGCATTATATATAAATATATACATATATAAATACATATATATATGTATGTGTTAATATATATTTACGCAGCTGTACACGTATTGCCATATTTCTGTATCCACCAGATACATTTCCGTACGACATAAATGTGTGTATCCAAGTTTTCATATATGTTAGCGTTATGTTATATTCTTTGTTTTGCCTTTTTTTTTTTTTTGAGAACGCGTGCACGGTTTTTATTCCATATATATGTGCACGTATATACACGTACATACATACATACATACACACATACATACATACATACATACATACATACATACATACATACATACATACATACATACATACATACATACATACATACGTACCAATATTTCATATTGATCCAAAGGGTGGACAATGGAAATTAAGCATAAAATGTAAAAGTACCTATCCCATCGATCCCCCCATGATAACATTTATAACGAAATTTTTTCACCCAAACGTAAATTTTGTAACAGGTATATATTTATCAAAATTATTTAATGAAATAAAATGTTGTTATATGAAGGGACAAGCAAGTATATATAGGTGTACATTCATAAATTCATATGTTCATGTGCACACATTTGTATAGACATTTATGTACGTATTATTATGCACACATACGTATATATGAACTTCCCTTCTTCAGGAGAGCTATGCATGGATATACTGAAATCAAATTGGAGTCCAGCCTGGACAATTCAGTCCATATGTAGAGCTATTCTTTTTCTTTTTACGGAACCAAATGCTGAAAGTCCTTTAAATTGTGATGCAGGTTTTTTTTTTTTTTTTTTTTTTTTTTTTTTTTTTTTTATAATTATATATATGACACTTTTAAATATGTAACTACATGTATGTACATATGTACATGCACATAAATATATAAATATAATACATAAGCACGTGTACATATATACATGTACGCCGTAGAGCGTTTGATTGCTTACCCTTGCCAGTATAAGAATAAAATACAAGTAAAAACATTTTGTGTTTATAGGAAATCTAATACGTTCTGGTGACCTTAGGGGTTTTCAGTCCATGGCAAAAATGTACACACATGAATATGCAATGCAAAATGACTGAAGTTTAAAAAAAGAAAAAAAGGCATTCCTGTTTATATTTTTGCAGTAAATGCATCCATGTTTTAATTATATTTTTGAAAAAATTACGAGATACACTGTACAATTGTGTGCCGTCTGCGTCTTATTATTTTATGAAAGGAGGTATAACTCTTTGTAGAAGAGAAAATATATACATACATATGAATATGTGCACACGAGGTATTATATGTGCGCTCGTAAATCATATCCGCAGATATCGTGCATTTTTTTTTTTTTTTGTTATTTTAAGTTTGTGTTAATCTTCATTCGCTAATTCGTTAATCCATTCGTTCTTTCAACCTTTTTCTCTTTTTTATTTCCCTTTTTAAAAAAAAACTCGTTAAAACCAACAAAAACGCCATTTCTTCTTTACAAAAATGTGTCAAATGTATATATACTGCTTCACATATGTATGATAATACGTGTTGACGTACATTTAAATAACAAGGATTTAAAATAAAAAGAAAAAAGTGTACTTCTTGCACGTTTAAAATTATAAGTGGAATACATTAGGAAGTCAGCAATATTTTGTGTTCGTACTTGCACCCTCCTACATTTATATCATTGACGGATGTACGCCATTTTTTTAGTAAGGAAGGGCGAACATGTAGTTATATCCTATATATACGGATGTACGCATATGCAAATATGCCCAATATATAGCTAAAAAGTTAGCATCATAACTCAGCATTTTTGCAACGTATTATGTGGTACATGTATACATTATATATATATATATATATATATATATACTTATACGTGCACATACCTGTTTAATGTTAATGAGGGAAAAAAAAAATTTTGCTAACAAAAAAAAAAAAAAAAAAAAATTTTAAATAGCTTAAAATGGAACAAAAATAAAACACATCAATATGGTTGTATGTGTTGGACGGGGAAGGAAAATAATTGCAATATGTCATTTTTTATGATAAAAAAAAAAAAAAAAATTACTATACAAAAATTTTTCATTAGGAAAAGCAATATTTGTTTCTGCATATACATCCATACATATATATTATATATATATGTATAACTTTTTATAAATGCATTTACAACTTATTCTTTATGCGAATACACAAGTGGAGGCGTCAATAATTTAACTGGATTCTAGGGAATAATAGGAAAACACATATTGCGGATGAATACTTCGGTAGCATATATATATATAAATATAGGAACGCATACATACAAGAAAAACGCAATGTATCAAAATTTGCAAAATGAATACACATATGACTCGTATACATAATTGTCATGCATTTATACATTTAAAAAAAAAAAAAATAAAAAAGAGGTGAGATATGTAAAGCAAGAAGAAAGGCAAAAGTATGTGGACGTTCCCCCTATAATTATCAATACGAATTACATGTTGTTTTACCTTTTAAAATTAAAAGTGTTAAATGGGTATCCAAGAATGTACACGTAAAACAAGTGTACATGCATGCAAATAAATACATACATATATATATGTAATGTATGTACGTATGTATGCACGTATGTATGCACGTATGTATGCACGTATGTATGCACGTATATATGCTTGTACATATACTTGTATGTATGCTTATATGTATGTTTGTACGTATGTTTGTATGTATGCTTGTACGTATGCTTGTATGTATGCTAGTACGTATGTTTGTACGTATGCTTGTATGTATGCTAGTACGTATGTTTGTACATATGCTAGTACGTATGTTTGTACGTATGCTAGTACGCATGTTTGTATGTATGCTTGTACGTATGCTTGTATATATGCTTGTATATATGCTTGCATGTATACACGTATGTATGCATATATATACATACGATGCAGCAATATTTTAAACTTCTTTTTTGTAATTACATTTTACCGCAAAAATACGTGCAAAAGGGTTATAGTACAGTGTATATGTCACAGCTTATAAATAATTAGTATTACCTTCTATATCTATCCCTATATGCCATTTCACGCATCTGTTTTTCCTTCAATCTTCGCCTCATTTGCATCTTTTCAGATTCTTTTACCCACCATGGTTTGTGACTACTAGATTCTCTATGTCTTCTTCTTCTTGATGAATTAGAAGATTTGCTATAACTGGGAGAAGAACTATAATAATTTTTTCTAATTTTAATTTTTTTTTTTTCTTTATTATAATAATACCTATTATTTCTTTCTGTTTCTGATGAACTTCTAGAGTTGCTTCTAGAATAGTTGGGACTTATAGAACGGCTGTTGTTATGCTTTTTTCTTTTTCTGCTTTTATGTTTATTATATATATGTTTCCTTCTTGAAGACGTTTTGCTGTGCCGTCTGTCATTATAGTCGCTTTCGCTTCTACAGTTACTTCTGCTTCTGTAGTTGCTTCTTTCTCTCTTTCGGCTTCTTTCTCTCTTTCGGCTTCTTCCTCTAGTGCGGCTTCTACATCTGCTCCTAGCGCTAGGAGAACAAGATTCGTCACGGCTAACCGATAACTTATTTTTGTAATTACGAGAATAACTCCTTCTTTCAGTAGAACGGGAGATATTGCTATATTTGCTACAACCTTTTTCTTTTCCTTTCTTTTTTTCAATTCCTTCCTTATTGTCATCATTAGAGTTACTATCACTATGATAATCATTGCTATCATGATTGTCCCTTCCATCATGATTATGATTTTTTTTCTGTACATCCGTTTTCCCACTTCTGACACACTCCTCATAACTGTTTGTTAGAACCTTTTTGCATTCAACTATTTTTTTTTTGCCTTCATGTTTTTCATTATTATTATTCAGACTATTGTTATTATTCACATCGCTCTTGATATAATTACTAATGTTGTTAATGTTATTAGTATTACTGCTGGCATTATTTTCACCCCTATCTGTCGTACTTAGCAAGAGCTGATTGGCCTGGACTAGGTTATTTACTAAAAGCAAATTCGGATTGTACATGGCACATAATTTCAGAGTTAATTTTTCTTTTAGTGCTAGGACCTTCTCTACTTTTTCATTAACAACTGGGTTTTTATTTATTACTGTCAGATGATCATTCTTATTTTCTCCTTTCGTATTATTATTACTACTACTAGTACTATTACTATAAAATGAAAAATTGTTTTTTATAATATCTTTTTCATTTATTAAGCTATATGCATCTCTTATTGATATCACGTTTTTTCCTACTTTTATTCCATTTAAATTTAATGCGGCTTTTGCTTGTTCTTCGTTCATAAATTCAACGAATGCAGCATTTACTTTTTTCTGCTCGTTGTACTGAAGTTTGTAACTGGTAGTATTTCCCACATTTTTGAAAAGACTTTTGACGTCTTCCTCGCTGTACTGCAAACGGATGAAAAGCAAAATCAATAAAAGGGAAGTGTTACGCGCATAAGTTAATATTTAAAGTGGTGTAAATATAAGCAAACGGCGGGATACGTACAGCTAAAAATATATATACATGTATACTTCTACGAATATGTATATGTACATATATACACGTCTACTCGCACGCTGGCATGGCGGTACGTTATTATATATGGTATTTGCCGCCATATGTTATGTTTCATTTCCTTACGTTGTGCGGTAAGTTTTCTATATATATAATCTTCGAAAACACATCGAACTTATTATTCTGCTCATTTAACGAATTTTGAAAGTCAACTAATCCTTTATTCTGCTCAGAAATTAGTTGCTTATGCAGCAGAATGTTCTGTAAATTCTGCATACCGGAAACAGGGGGAAAAGTCAAAAAAGAAAAAAAAAAAAGAAAAAAAAAAAGAAAAAATGAAAAAAAAAAATTTGTACAAGCATGTGCTAATATAAGTACAGTAAATACAAACATACATATGTACTACTATATATATATATATATATATATAAATGCGTGCGTGTAAAAAATCAAGCCAAAGTGAATATAAAACCGGGGAGGGGCATATTCACTTTATGATATATAAATCCATTTTCATAAAACTTGGTGAATTTTTAAAAGTTACCTGATATTGTATATTATTCTGAACATTGTTATTAGTAGAGTTACTACTTCTTAAATCTAAGGGATTGTTTACATTTTTTTCAGTTTCATTAATATTAAAATTATCGGTAACACTCTGACTATGTATAACAGGCTCGATGACTGTTACAACCATGGGGACATTCAGCAAATGCTCTCCATTTAATCTTGATGCTTTTGTTATACCTTCTGAACTTTTAAATTCTATCTGGCAGTATTTTTGATTTATCCCAGGGAAGCTACCAATTTTGAGAAGGAAACCAGAAGGAGCGTGCAGAGGGAAAAAGAAAAAATGATGTAATAAGAAGAAGAAAGCGTGGATAAGGAAAAAAGGAGTGCATTTAAATGCTTTACGCTAGCGTTAAATGTTCTACCTCTGGCCAAGAATGCAAAAAACACGACACGTATGTATTCATATGCATGAACAGATATGTACATACAAGCACATAAAATCACGTACATACAACGTGCATAACTCATAAAGCCAACAAATGGACCGCTTAATTTTTAATCAACTTACTTCTTAAAAGTAACGCTAATTATTTCATCGCATGATTCAAACTTTTCCTTTATATCTTTTTCTGTTACGTCTGTTGAAAGATTTTTTACGTATACTACATTAGCTATACTAAAATTTAAACTCATATTAATTTAACTTTATTTTATTTTTTTTTTTTGGACTTCTGCGAAGGTAAAACGTGCACAAAATGATGTAAATATGTACATAATACTTATATTATTATATATATATATTTTGCTATATTTACGATATATGAACTCTTCAACTATAAAATGAAAAAATAAAGAAAAAAAAAAAAAATTGAAATATTAGCTGCTCATAAACTAGTAATAGGCAAAAAAAGGAAAAAAAAAAATTTTTAAAAGCATTATAGTTTTTAATAGCTTATCAATTTTTCTCTTCTGTTGTTGAGTATTAATTAGTATTATTATTGTAAGAGCATGCGCAGCGTATATTTTTTCTTTTTTTTAATTTTTCAAAATCAAAGAAGAGCATGTATGTATGTATGTATGTATTTATGTATGTATGTAATGCGTACAATTATTCAGTACAAATTTATAAGAGAAAAAAAAAAAAAAAAAAAAAAAAAAAAACAAAAAAGAAAAAAAAAAAAAAAAAAAACATACAAAAAAGAAATAAAAAACAAAAGAAAATTATGCTTACAATAAAATTTTATTACATTAAATTACAATCGCATAGGGTTACTAAATCATTTAATAAAAAGAAAAGAGTAAACTTTTTACAAATCACGATTTTTAAGAAAAAAGCAAAAGCATTATACATTGATCATAAATATATGTATACATGTTTAGGTAAATTTTTATTTTTTTGTATGCATTATAATCTACGTGTAAATATACATATATATGTTTATATTTATACATAGCACTCATCACATTGGGGGCTTTTTAGTTTTGCAATAAGAGTTTTGATGCAACTCACTATTACGAAATGACAGTTTATCAGTAGGGTAAAATTTTAGTTATTCGAACTGTGAAAAATAGTAACTTGATACAAATTCGATTACTGTTCTACGTATTCCACATTTAGGAGTAACATACGTATATATATGTAGAAGAAGAATGAGGTTACTGAGCTGGAAAAAAAAAAAAAAAATAAAAAACTATTACTATTGTTGAATTATCTTAAAATAATGCAAAAATGTGGTTATTTAGTGAACGTTATACAATGAGAAATTAATTCAAAATATGTAGCATTTATTAAAATTGTAAAATTAGAAGTAACTCATTTATAAAGCTTTAAAAAGAAAGGTTTACTTCTCTTTACTCACACATATATATATGTATGTATATAAATAAAAAAAAAAAAAGCATTTAAAATGAATAGTTTTTGTATGGATGTAAAGCTAGTTATGTCCTCTTAAGAATGGTAAGTACAGTTACCTACAAATATGTGTTTGTATATATGTTTGACGTAATACAGTCTATACTGTTTTAATTAGTAAGCTCTAATTTTATATAGTCTAAACTTCTTAACGGGGGATATATATTTAAGTTTATTTTATTTTGTTATTTTTTTTTTTATTCGTTTATTTTTCCTCAAATTATGACTTGTACAGGAAATGGCATCGTATGTTTTATAAAAAAAAAATATTGGTAAATGGACATCTTAAATTATCTATTCCCATGTGCTTTTTTATATACAAACATACACATGTGCATATATACGTAGTATACATGTATACACTTATGTATATGATTATACCCCTTTTATGCTTCTTTTCTTATGCATGATTAACCATTTGACAAGGTTATAATATCAGTATATTGTATTAAATTGAGCATATGTAGAATATGTGTGTCATATATTTTTTAACTTCTTAAAAGCTGCTAAAAATGGGGTTAATGCAAAAAGCGCAAAATTTGTGAGGACATTTTTACGAACTCTTTTGAAATGAAAAAAGTATAAACGTTAAAGTAATTTTTAAAAAATAGTACACGAAATAAAAAAAAAAAAAATGATATAAAATAAAAAAACGAGAAAAAAAGGTGTAAAATAAAATAAAAAAAAAAAAATAATAAATTGAAGGCTGACAGAAAAGTAGAGAAGTAAAAAAGGACGCATGCATTCTCCTGTACCATTCATATAAAACGAATACTTTATTTAAGTATGATATTACCTACATAATACATACAAACAATTTCTTTTTACAATTTATGTAAATATATTAGTTATTTTTTAAGTAAATCATTGATATTACTATAAACGGGTAAGTCGTAAAATTATTTATGATGGTACACTGTACAACTGCTCTTACATTGTTGTACATCCATACAAAAATTTTGTTTATTTCAATGCAAAAGATGAATATTAAACAGAAAAGCGCTGTTTATTGTCCTGTGTGAAACTCTAAAAATTGGCAGTTATAACCTTAGTAGCTAAAAGTACCTCGTTGGATAAGTACTCATATTTCAGCATATACAAGTATATGTATATAAATATCTATATATGTATATATATGTTTATGTATTTATATATATTACATGTATGTCTGTGTATGACCCTTATATATCATCAATTATTTTGGTTAATATAGCAAGCATTTGCCTTAATGCAAAATGCACTGAGGTGGTAAAAATGTTGTTATAGGAATACTTTGACATACCCAGAAATGTATTAACAAATTGTATTTAAAAAATAAAAACAAAAGAAAAAGGAAAGAAAAATTATATGTTTTTAATCGATGCCATTCATAATATTTTTCGAGCTCATTAAAATTTAAGTAAATGCATGCAGCTTACTGTTTCTTCCTTCATTCGGGGTTAAGACGAATGATCATTTACATTTAATTGCAAAATTGTTCCGTTCATGTTAAAATAATTTAAATAAATAATGTATTTGTGTAATAACATCGCTAATTTGGGAATTATGCACATGTTGATATACATATGCACGCAAACATGCGTAAATATTGCGTATATATACTTGCAAGCTTTTATTTTTTAAATGGGAAAATGCATATGAACTCTATTCAATTTTTTCCTTACAAAAAAAAAAATAAATAAACAGTTCCATTACGGTTATACTATTTTTATGCATATGTTGTAAAAAATGTTTTTAAAAAAAGCCTAATAGGTACTTCTATATATATATATATATATATATATATACTTATTTTGTTCCTTTCCCTTGTAATAAATTTTATGTCATGTTATTATTATAGCATCATCTTAAGAATTTTAATATATCCGTGAAGCATTAAACATTTTAAAATGTATTTATATACGTGATGTTATATTATAGTTAATGCTATATATAAATAAATTTAAAAAAGGGAATTGCTAATCCGATGAAATAAAAAGTTTTCAAAGAATGTCTTTATATTTACATACAAGCACATATATGAACAGTATACGTAAAAATTATATATATATATATATATGTATGTATCTTATGTATAAATAATATAAATGTATATGGTTACCGTCGTAATTTCCTTTTCCTTATTCCTTATATTTTTTACATGCGTTAAAAAGGATAAAAGGGGAACGAAGTTGAAAATAAGCGCACAAAAAAATGTAACATACAATTTTTGAAAATTGAAGTTGGAAAAAAGTAAAATAAAAAACAATCCAATAATTTTGTCATCATCATATATGCATAAATATATGAATATACGCATTTTACATGTTCATAATAATAAAAAAAAATATATACATATATATATATATATATATAATGACCTTCAAAACGATATATACAATAAAATGCTTTAATTTCCTTTAAGCATTATCATTTGGAATTAAAAAATTGTATGTGAGGAGTAAATGTTTATTACATATAAAAGTATGTTAGAAAAAAAAAAAAAAAGAAAAGAAAAGAAAAAGTGCACAAGTCTTTGAATTCAAAAATAGTCATATTTCCTTTTTTTTTTTTTTTTTTTTTTTGTATAAAAAAAATTAAAAAAATTTCTCATTTTGCTTTGTTTCTACCTTCATTAAGAAATAAATAATAAAAAAAGAATAAATAAATATATATGTATCATATAAATACTATGTATTATATATTATATATTATAGTAATATATACATAAATATATATTTGTTTACCTTTTTTAATTAATAACACTGCCATATATTATGTACATACGTATATGTATAATTTTTATATACATTCATAAAAATATAAATATATATATATATATATATATTTTATTTATGTTAATATATTTTTTACCACAGATATTTTTTTATTTTATTGTTATAAAGATATATATACGGTAAAAAAAGACGTTCTGTTGAAAAGAAAAGGGAAACAGTAGAATTTTCAAATTTTTATTTTTAATAGAATAATTATTTAAGAAAATTTTTCTTGTTTTCTGCGTTGTATGTTTTCCTTCCGTATTAGTATATACATATATGCATATTATATATATTTATATATATGTAATTACTTCAATTCACATTTGCTGTTTTTTTTTAAAATATTGCATATATACATCTTACATTTATATATATTCACTGCAGGTTTTCTGTTCATTTCTATACATTTTTTTTTTCCGGTTTTTTAAAATAAATTTGCATCATTGATTTTAACACTTTTATTTATAGAGGTGTTTTACTTCATTTCTCATCGTTTTCCTATTATTTTATTTTTTTTTTATTTATAACGGATTTTTAAAGTTTTAATTTTTCTTCCATATCAGTATATGGTTGATATGAATATATTGTCCCTGCGGTGATATTATTATTTAAAAGTATTTAAGTAGTATATATGTATTAATGTACATTTTGGAATATAATTAAAAGAGTAAAATAAAACAGAAAAAAAAACAAAAGTATGTACTCAGAAGGTCCAAAATTTGAGCATACTTTTGAAAATACAACAAATAGTTTGGAATATATTGCAAATATATTTGTAGGTTTAATATATTTGAAATATATGTCTATATCTGTTTAAAGCCCACAGTTGTGTTTTTACAATATTATTAGGTGTATTTGAATTTCTTTATTTTATGTATATTTATGTGCAATATTTAACAGATTCACATAAAAATAAATAATTAAAGAATTCGAGCTTCAGAATACACAAAATATTGACAACTATATAAAAATTACTACCAATTTTTTTGTTTGTTTTAGTTGTTTTATTTTACACTTTTTGTTTTGTTTTATTTTTTTTATACTTCATTTTGTACTATTTTTACTTCTCCTAATTTAACTTCCTTTGATTATTAATCATATTTTACTGCACTTTATTTATCTTAATTCTGCTACACGTTATCGTGATTTTTACGTGCATTCCTTCTCATTCCTTTACTTCTATTTCTTTAATTTTTCTTCCCTTTTATTGCCTTGATTTTTATTTCCTTAAATTTTATTGCCTTGATTTTTATTTGCCTTGATTTTTATTTCCCTAATTTTTATTTCCCTAATTTTTATTTCCCTAATTTTTATTTCCCTAATTTTTATTCCCTTAGCTTGTCTTTCCTGCCCCTTCCCCCCTTACTTCCTTTACTTTTTTTTTTTTTTTTGGTATATGATTGCAAAAAATGAATGTGAACAGTTCTGGTAATAATGATAATAACAACGAACAAAATAATGACGTTTTATGGGAATCGTTGTATAACGATTTTAACGAAATAACAAACACGAATAAAAAGCACTTTAACTATATTGAAAACAGTTTGTACAACTTTTGCAAAGGAGTCAGCTCATCGGAAAATTTAAGCTACGATGTAAAAAGTAGATCAAAAAGTGTATTCTTAAGTGATAAAAAAAAAGGGTACTACTACAACATGAGTAGTACAGGAGATAACGACACAGGGAGTAGTAGAAATAATATAAGTAACATCAAGAACAATAACAGTGACGTTATGGATGGTTGGAGTTCTTCGAACGGGGAATTATTACTGAACAGAAATCAGCACAAGGAAGGGGATTATATTTTTAGTAGAAATAACAGTAATTATAGCAGTAATAGTAATCCCAATAGTAATCCCAATAGTCATCATAATAGTCATCATAATATATATCGTAATGGTAGTAACAACATTGTTAATAAGAGGAGCACGAACCTAATGATGTTACACGATGATAGTAACACCGACTACTCCAAATTGCCTTATCATCAACACAGTTATAAAATCGATGATTTCGAAATAGAATATTTTAAAAACAATTATTTTAATGTCGATAGTGAATATTTAAAAAATGAAACATATATTAGTTGTAATGATATTATGAACAGTGACAAAACAAGAAATTCTGATAGCTTTAACCAAACATCTTTTCAGTTAAATCATATGTCGAAAATGTCGAATACTAATATCTATAATTTTGATGAAAAAAATAATGCAAGCAGTAGTAGCGAGTTGAGAGAAGGAAAAAAGAATGTGTTTAATCTAAGCAAATATAAAAACGGTATTGGCCATATCAATAGTGTTAGTAATGGTAGTGCCATTAACGGTATTAACGGAAGTGCTAATTTTGCCAACATTGTTAATGAGTATGAAAATGGTAGTAGCATTGACTTGACAAATTTCAGATCGCACAAAGAATATTTAAACAAAAGAGAGGATCTTACATATTTAATGGGCAATAAAAAAATATATGATAATTTGAAGGAAAACGAAAAAAGAGGAAAGGATTTATTATCATTTAATGCGAACTATAATGTTGTTCATATTAATGATAACGTTAATGCGAGTGATAACATTATTAGTAATATTAATAATGGCACTTTCGATAACATTAGTTGTAGGGAAAAGAACAGCATTTTGCATAACATGTACAAGTACAGAAATTTTACGGTAAAGTCGGTTGACAATCTCACGTACCCGAATTACAGTTATAATGGAAGTGATAAGAATGATGGAGACCACATAAGTATGAACCACGTTGGTAATAACAACAACGAAATTAACATAGACAATAGTGATAATAAACGTTACAGCAGTTGCAACTCTCTGGAGAAATTGGACATGTTGCTGAAAAGTAAGTGTATTTACCTGAATAGTGCAGGCGAAACTGGTTCGATTTTTTCCAAAAAAAAGAAAAAGGAGAAGGAAAAAGGGAAGAAAAATGAGGAGAAAAATGAGGAGAAAAATGAGGAGAAAAACGAGGGGGGAAACGAGGAGGAAAACGAGAAGGAAAATGAGGAAGAAAACGAGGAGGAAAACGAGAAGGAAAATGAGGAAGAAAACGAAAAAGTAAACAGAAGTTTTCATAATAATTACAGTAGTTGTTATAACAACTACGGTGGTAGTAGTAGTGAGAATTTCAAAAAGTCCTTTTTAAGCTGTGATATTTACAAGATAGACTCGGTCATGTCTGATACGTTTAATAGGAACACAGAAATGGACAAAATTGAATCACCTGCATCGGAAAATATACAAGAGATTATTCATAACGAGTTAATAAATAGATCAAAGAGATTATCAGAAATGAGTAAAAAGTGCTTGAATGGCTACTCAGATATAGACAATTATGATAATAGGACTACCGATTCGTACATAAAAAAAAAAATAGATAAGCATAATAGTTATATGAATCATGCAAAAGCTATCACAAGTATCACTAGTAGTTACAATAACATAGATGAATATTTACACTACATAAAATGTTTAGATGGTGCTAAGGCTGTCAAGTCTATACCAGTGCACACACCAGTTCATGGACCATTTTACCGTATCAATAATAATAGAAATCATATTAATGACAACAACGAATATAGTTATAGTAACGAAGAGGAAGAAGAAGAAGTGGAAAAACAGAATGCCTATTGTGCTTTTAATATAATGAAAGAAGAACAAATGAATAGTAGAATACACGAACAAAGAAAAGGAAAAAGCGGAATTGGAAAGGGCGATAAAACCAAAAGTTACAGCAACAACGAGAGAAGTGAGAAAAATAAGAAACATGACAAAAAGGAGGGTAATCAGAAAAAATATAATAATAGTAAAAATAAAAAAAGCGGAGGAAACGGAATGAGTGATGCTTATGATGTAGAAGCGGAAGACGTGGAAAACGTGGAAAGAGCGAGAGTAGCAAGTGAGGAAAATTGCAAAAGAGTCAGTAAGTTATTTGACGCTTATGATAAAGAGAAAATTCTGGAAGGAGCAAGCAGCATGAACAAAGGGTGTTTCGCTAATGGAGGCATTGGAAGTGTAGGTATAGATAATGAGGATATTAGGGAAAAAAAAAAAATTAATAATAATAATAATCAAAAGGATTATAACACTGAGAGAAATTCTGGTTTGACAAAAGTAAAAAGAAATGCGACGTTTCAAAATGATATTAATGATGAGAAGGGGCAGGAGCAGAAGCAGCAGAAAGCGGAGCACGATGAGGGAAATTGCAGTGGTGAAGATTCTGACTGCGGCAGTGATTTTAATTTGAATATTCTTTTCGGATACTGTGATACTCCAAAAAACGAAGGAGGTAGTAGTTGTAATAGTAGTAGTCAACATGGCAGTGTGAACGAGGGTGGTAACAGCAGTTTGACACATATCTACAAAAGCACGCGTTGTGCTCGAAGGAGCACATACAGTTATGAAATGAACAAGGAAGATGAAGAAGGACCTAACAGTATCATTGATTACAACTTAGATGATGTCGAAATGGAAAAAGGAAAAAATGGAAGAGAGAGGGCAAAAAATAAGAGCAGTAATGATAACAGTAATAGCGGCAATACCACTAGAAGAAACTATAACAGTATTGGAAACAACTGTGATAAGTCGAAGACGAACAGCGTTTTGCGTAAAATCATAATGCACCCACATTATTCTGAAAAATATTGTTTGGAAAAAAAAGAAAATTTACCTTATGCTGAAGAAATGAAAATAAGTAATGGTCAGAAGAAAGCTTTGGAACAGTGTTATGATACCATTAACCATGCTCATGATGTGAAACGATTATATCGAGAAAAATATTTTTTACAAGATTTATGTGAAAAACGAAAAGTTATGATACAAAAAAGTAAAATCGAAAATACAAAATTAAATGTTGAGATAAAATCGCTATTAAGTTTCAATAATAATTTAAGTTATGCATTAAAAGAAAAAGAAGCAGAAATAAAAATTTTGAAGAAACAAAAGGAGGAATTAGAATTAAATTTAATGAATAGACTCAAAAAGAATAGTAGTAATAACAACCAATATTCCTTTTTAACCAATTTCACAACTCATCAGCAAGAGCAGAAGAAAGATCAGAAGCAACTACAAAAGAAACAATATAATTATAGCAAAGAGGGAAAATTTTGTAGTAATGTTGATGAGGATGATGATAGTCTTATCTCTAACAGGATGATGATATGTAATAAAAATTGCACGATCCTTAGTAATGTTAGTGATGATAGTAATAATAATACCTCGATAATACAAAGTTATGAAGAAAAAATACAGGAGCTTATAATTAAAGTTAAAATGTATCGGACACAAAACCGCGACTTGCAGGAGCAGTTGAAAATATTTATGAACGGGTAAGGCGAAAGGAGAGAGAGGAAGGAGGAGAAGTGGAAAAGGGACAGGACTCTACATATATTTTATGGTCGTTTTTTCGGCTGAAGAGCAAGAACAAGTAAATGGCATGATTTAAATAAAAATTATGAGGAAAAAGTGGAAGGAATAAGATGGGGAGGATAATACATATTAAATCGGAAAAGGAGAAAAAAATGAAGGAACAAGCAGCAATATTGAAGCGAAAAATGAGGAAAAAATAAGGGCTCGAAGAAAAGACCCCTTTCCGCTCGAAACCTGTGCATTCTGTTAGGTGCATATTTATCACAACTTATCGATTGAGAGAACTAGAAGTAGTAGTAGTAGAACTAGAAGCAGTAGTAGTAGAACTAGAAGCAGTAGTAGTAGAACTAGAAGCAGTAGTAGTAGAACTAGAAGCAGTAGTAGTAGAACTAGAAGTAGTAGTAGTAGAACTAGAAGCAGTAGTAGTAGAACTAGAAGCAGTAGTAGTAGAACTAGAAGCAGTAGTAGTAGAACTAGAAGCAGTAGTAGTAGAACTAGAAGTAGTAGTAGTAGAACTAGAAGCAGTAGTAGTAGTAACAGTATATTTATCCTTTTTATTTATATTATGAATTTTTCCATTTCCGAATTTTTTATGTAATTTTATATGATTATATGTGACTGCATATTTATCAAAAAAAAAAATTTTTAATTTTATTTGCACATATAGTACATATGTGTCTGTTATATATATATATATATATATATATATATATTTATTTATTTATTTATTTGTTTGTTTATTTATTTTATTTTTCATTTCTTTTTAATATATAATAAATAACTGTTTTATTGTGTATGAGATTTTTAACTCAATTTTTTTAAAACATCATTTAACCGAAAAATTATATATAATAAAAATAAATACGTATAAAACACAGAGTATATGTAATACAATATAATAAATATGAACACTCATATAAAAATAAGATTGGGTATAATGCAAAATAATAAGGATATAAATAGGCCCCCATCCCAGGCACTTACAGAATACATAAATACATACATATATGTGCATATATACTTTTTTACGGCATTACAAATTGCACTATGAGAAAATATGTATTTATAGATATATATGTATATATAAACACTCTACCAGCAAAATAAACAAATTATATATAGAGTACGCGTTATAACATAAATTTTCTTTTTCTTTTTTTTTTTTTGGTATCTTAAAAAAATGAAAAATTCGTTAAAAATATACAATGTATACATAATATATATATATATATATGTACATACATACACACGTATATATAATAATACATGTAACATTGTGTGTTCAAGCATATACTATGCTCTATGTGTACTATGTACTATACACTATGTACGTGTGTGTGTTTGTGCATGTACACTTATGTTACATGCATAGTATATGTACATATAAATATATATAATTTTGAAACGAAGAATTTTGCAATTTATTTAAATTCCTTTTTTAACTATGTTTCTAAAATTAATTATTAATCACAAACACATATCTTTAATTATTACATAAATATATATACATATATATTATATTAGTTTTAATTGTATTTATAACTTGTGAAAAAATGAAGTGAAAATAAGAAAATTTAAGATAAAAAAAAAAAAATAAAATAAGAATATAAAATAAGAAAATAAAATACGAAAATAAAATAAAAAAATAAAATACGAAAATAAAATAAAAAAATAAAATAAGAAAATAAAATAAGAAAATAAAATAAAAAAATAAAATATGAAAATAAAATAAAATAATAAAAAAAAAAAATTAAGCGACCTTCTTTTTTGGTCGGATATAAGCATTATACGCAAATTGCGCAAACAAAACTAATAAGGTGATGCTGTAGTAGAAACTCAAAGCCATTAATTTTCTTGGATATAAGGAATTATATTTCAAATACAAAACGCTGGATGTTGGGATCATTATGCATATGAACTGTAAATGGAAAGGGGGGAAAAATAAATGTAGGGGGAGGGAAGTTACAAGGATTTGAAGGTAAAAGGCGGTATGAAAAAAAAAAAAAAAAAAAAAAGAGAAAAGAGAAAAGAGAAAAATTAAACAAACGAACAGAAAACAGGTAAAATAAAAACAAATATACACAGATATGTTTGTAAGCATATGTGTACGTATATATATTTGTAAGCATATGTGTACGTATATATATTTGTAAGCATATGTGTACGTATATATATTTGTAAGCATCATGTATACATACAACTATGCACGCTTTTTCTTTTTACTTGTATCATTTGAATATAGGTGACACACGCTTTAGCAAATACTGGTATACTAAATTTTAAGCTTGCAATGAAGTAGTAAAGGTACATAATGAAGTGTACAATAGAGCTGTTAAGGGTAAAAAAAAAAAAAAAAATATATATATATATATATATATATATATAAATATAAAAATAAATATCATATATAAACGCGTGAATACGCATGTGAACAAACAAATGAATATGCAAACAAATCAGTGCTGCATTTTTTTTTTTTATTCCATAAGATATTCATGGGGAACACATCAAGAAAAAGCCCGTTCTTCTTTTGCATTCCACTATAAGGCTTTATTAATATCCTATGCTTCTTTTCCTTTTTCTCTTACTTGATGGTAATGACATAATATATATCCCCATCGTAACCAACACTTGTGTTAATCCACATAATTAGAAAGACAGATATATGGTGATATATATGAAGGAAGGTAAATTGGTTCCATTTTCTTCTCAAAAAAATTAGTACGGTGTCCATAAAATCAAATAATTTATTTCTGAAGGGGAAATAGGAGAAATTACGAATATGCACATGTGCGTACATATATATATATATATATATATATATATATATATACATGTGAATGTGTGTGTGTGTTTATATGTATATACGTGTGATACTCTTACGGATATGCATAAATAACAAGCGCTGAATGCATAACTGTATATACGTATATGTGCGCAAGTGCGTATGTATGCGCATGTTCATTTTTCCTTGGACTTACAAGTAAAACAACCAGCAACAAAAGGCAATATTTTTTTTGGAAAAATCTACGTAATTGTAAAAAACCGAAAACTTCCTTTTTCTCGCTTCATATATTGTCAACACAGTTATTACTAAACTTAATAAAATCTAAAAAAGGAAGGGGAGAAAATGGTGCATAGTATACATGTGCATACGTATATCTGTACGCGTGTATGCATATGCGCTACGTAGTGGATATCTTCGTACGTGCAAATGGTTAGGCATATATGCTTTTACGCATAACATAAACGCCTAAACATATTAACCACGTGCTTCCTGCACATATACATGCGTGTACTAAAAAACCTACTTGTATCAAGTTGTATACAGGCACCAATTTCTCTACTACACCATCCAAGCGAGTATGTTTATACTTAGAACTAGAAGAGCTTTTTATTTTTGATGAGCTTCTATCGTATTTTTGTTTTGTAACAAAATAAGCCTTATATACATATGCAAACACAATAAAAAGAACATATAATAAAAATGCTAAAAAAAAATGGGTAGGGTTCACGAGGAACCAGTTTTTAGTAACCCTCCTTCCATATTTCAAATTGGGATTGAAAAATTTTAAAATGTTTTCTCCAAAATTATTTATAAATAGTATATTCAGTGGCATTTTGGCGGGGATATAATTAAAAATGTATAGTGTATATATGTAATTCTATTTTTTTGTATAAATAAATATATATGTATATATGGCACATAAATATATTTACATCAGATAAATATATTGCCTATAAGTATATTGCATAAATATACTGAATAAATATATTGCATATATATACCTAATATATATACCGCATATGTATATACTGCATATATGTTATGCGCGATTTAAATTAAAAGAACGTAAACTATTTATGAAATTAAATTGATTTATGTTGTTCACAAGGGGCAAAATTTCTAACTATGAAAAAACAAATAACTCCATAATTTTATATGAAACAACTATACAAAAAAATTAAAAATTAAAAATGCACTAGCATTATATGTATATATTTATTTATAGTATGTATATATGTACGAATTTATGTATGTACGAATTCATGAATGTACGAATTTATGAATGTACGAATTTATGAATGTACGAATTTATGAATGTACGAATTTATGAATGTACGAATTTATGAATGTACGAATTTATGAATGTACGAATTTATGAATGTACGAATTTATATATGTGCGAATATATATAAGAATATATGTATATATAGTTTTATAAAAAACCACGTATATTTTTTTAAGAATGGGGCTAATGATATGTCGTAGCTGCTAACAAGTTCAATGGACCTAAAAACAAAATTTTACTACTCACATAATAACGTTTTACTATTCACATAAGGCAATATATTTATATATATATACATATATATATATGTATATATATAGTACACAAAGGGTTATAAAAACTTTACACGCTTTTATAACTTGTAAATCTTCAAAACGTGAAAACAGGTTGGGGAGATTTGAGGTTTAATTAAAAAAAAAAATTTAAACATAAAAAAAAAAATGACATGTTATTTTACATAAGTTTTATGTGTTATAATGATAAATGTAAGGATAAATAAAATGATAAATGTAAGGATAAATAAAATGATAAATGTAAGGATAAATAAAATGATAAATGTAAGGATAAATAAAATGATAAATGTAAGGATAAATAAAATGATAAATGTAAAGATAAAATGATAAATGTAGGGATAAAATATAATAATAAATGATCTAATAGTAAAATTAAAAAAAAAAAATTTCAATCAATGAGAAAATTTTCTATAATGTAATAACGTGTAAAACAAAATTGTAATAAAAAAAAAAAAATTACTTTACAAATTTTTTTTTTTTTTTTTTATAAATAATAGTAGTAAATAAATTTTAATTTGACATAATTTAATTTTAATTCAATGAAATTTATAAATTTTTTTACAAAATTGTTTGCTATAAATCGCATTAATTACGTACATATTATGTGTATATATATATATATTATATATATATAACATTAAAATAGGTATATTATACATATATATATATATATATCTATATAATTATGTATATAATGTTATGTGTATAATTATGTGCATATATAAATTGTGGTATATTATTCCGTTACTTAATCTTTTGTGAAATATTTTACTTTTTTCCCCTTCTTTTTTTACACCCTTGTTTTTTTCACTCCGTAAGTTTTACTCAGATCTTTTACTCCTTTTTTTTTGCCTCCAATTTTTTAGCGCATTTTTCTTTTTTAATTGTACACGTACGTAAATTAAACTGACTTGTGTTTAAATGACAATATATAAAAAAAAAAAAAAAATAGTAATATTTACAAAAATGGGAATATTGTAAAAATGGGAATATTGTAAAAATGGGAATATTGCAAAAATTGAATAAATTGTAAAAATGGGAATATTGCAAAAATTGAATAAATTGTAAAAATGGGAATATTGCAAAAATTGAATAAATTGTAAAAAATGAAAAAAAATTAAAAATTTTTTTTTTTCAAAATTGTTAAAGCAAATAATAATTAAAAAAAAAATAAATGTAAGAGGAAAAGAAACAGGAGCCTTCGAAAATTATATTATCAACATATGGTTTTTCCGGATATGGTAAATCTTAAAGGGTTCATTAGATTTATTAGTGCTTTTTCCACCAGTAAGAGAATTAAAAGAAAATAGTTACATATATGTATATATATATATATATATATATGTGTGTGTGTGTGTGTGGGTATATATATTTTCCGTTGATTTATTACACCAATTTAAAAAATTTGATAAAAGGCTTGCGCACCCCCATCTATTATTTATTTTACCTTGACATAAGTAGTTACTGTTAAGATTTGCACTATTGTTCTAGTTGTGTACGTAGTTCTATATATATATATATAATATACACCAACTCCCCTTGCTAGCGCCATATGGGAAAATAAGCTAGCGGATCATCGCGCCAATATATATGTAAAAATTGAATATAACAGCATTACATATAAGAAAGGAGTATAAATTTTTAAGGTCAACACTTTACATATATATATATATATATATATATATATATATATACAATATGGAACGCGTTGTTACACTGCTTTCAGTTTTGTGCTTGAACGGGACTCATTTTTTTAAGGTATATATTTATGCATCTATATAATGAGGTATAAATTTTATTTAATCCCCACCTTATTACTTATAACCCAGGAAGTGTGTGTATAAGTATATTTAAATATTGACTGAGAAAAAGTAATTTTTATTAAAACCAGTAAAGGTCGTGCGGGAAAAAAAATAAACAACCTACAATTGGGTTGTCGAGGTTATATGAATATAAAAGAACAAAAAATATATATGTAATGTGAAAAAATCAACGTTTACTTTAAACAATATATATATATATATATATATAATTAATTTAAATGTTATAATTTACACTGAGGCTTACCAGTTTCCTTTTTTGCAAAAATTATATGTATATATTTACACATGTACGAACATATATATATATACCCACACAAGTATAACCCAGTCGAGATTTTTTTTTTGATGATATAGCTTTATAAGTAGGAACTTTGAATACCCCTTTTGTTCATGCATTTATTTATTAGTTTATTTGTTCCCTCTTTACCATTACAAATAATAAAGCTATAAAAAATAACATATATAATTTAAAAAGTAAATGAATAATAAATGGATAATGAATGAATGATAAACGAATAATAAATGAATGATAAACGAATAATAAATGAATGATAAATGAATGATAAACGAATAATAAATGAATGATAAACGAATAATAAATGAATGATAAACGAATAATAAATGAATGATAAATGAATGATAAACGAATGATAAACGAATAATAAACGAATAATAAGGCAAGGAAAATTATTGCCGGACATATATATGTTAATATGTAAGATGTTCCCCCATAATTGTACGTTTCCAGCTTTAGTTAATACATCTTCGGAATAGTGCTACATTTCGTTATGGTTCTGTTCATAAAATATAAAATGATTTATGGTATAAATAAATACTTCCCCTCTCTAAGTCTTCTTTTGTTCAAAGAGGGATATTCGCATTTATTAATGCTTAAATAAAAAGGGGAAAAAAAGGGAAAAAAAAAAAATTATAAAAATGAAGAAGATTATAAGTTTGCCTTGTTGTATCCTGAAGATGGGGCTACAAGTGTCTGCTTTTAAAAAAATTTTTTTTTTTTCCCTTGCATAAATTTTTTAGCTTTAATATTCCTTTTAGTTTGAATTATTCTCATATAAGACCTTTGCTACATTTTAAGTTCCTTTTTATTGAAGTTATGTGTTCTTAGCATCAGTATGTAAACGCATATGCGTATGTGTTTATACTTATGTACATATATATATATATATATATATATATATATATGTGCATATACCCCCTATTAGAACTATATTTAGCCCTGTGGTGTGTACATATGAGAAGAGATATACATTGTGCATACACCTATGTCCATACCTGCTTACTTTGTTTACTTCTTACCGACTAATTTGTTGTATGTAAAAAAAATAATTTTGAATATATAAATTTTCTGGTACTACGGGTAATATAACTTTGCATTCTTTGCGGTTAACACATTTAATGATATAAAAAAAAAAATTATAAAAAATTAAAACAAATTAAAACAAATTAAAACAAATTAAAACAGATATACTCCAATTAAAACAGATTTACCCAAATTAAAGCAGATTTAAACAAATTAAAACATATTAAAACAATTAAGGCATATTAAATCCATTAAAGCATATTAAATCCATTAAAGCATATTAAAACAATTAAGGCATATTAAATCCATTAAAGCATATTAAAACAATTAAGGCATATTAAATCCATTAAAGCATATTAAATCCATTAAAGCATATTAAATCCATTAAAGCATATTAAAGCAACTAAAGCATATTAAAACAATTAAAGCATATTAAAACAAATTAAAATGAATATCGTGGGAATATCCCCTTTTTAAAGCTCAAAAAAAGAAAAAAGAAAAAAGAATGCTTAAAAAGGAACAATTCCATTATGTTCTTCTATGATATTAATATATACATACCCGTGAACGATTAACACGTATACACATGTGCTATATCTCACGCACCCATACACACAGGCATTATATTCGCACCCACATTCGTGTCCTACCTTCTTTATCGTGCATGCATCCATAGCCTTTTCGATGACGACTTTCGAAAGGATAGGAATTCAAGGGATACGGAGCTACTGTGATGATGTGGTGGAAGAGCTGGAGTTCTCTTCTCCTATCACAATAATATATGGAAATAATGGGAGTGGAAAGTCAACAATTATTGAATGTTTGAAGGTGAGTTGTACAGGTGATTTTCCACCTAATGCAGAAAAAGGAAAATCATTTGTTCATGACCCATTAATATCAAATAAAATGAATATAAGAGGGAAAATAGACTTACTTCTTAACAATTATAATAATAAAAGGATAGGTATATCTAGATGTTTTAATTTATTTTATTCAAAAGATAAAAATAAGAAAGTGAAACATACCTTTCGAGCATTAGATAATAATATTATTCTTAAAAAAGAAAAAGGAGAAGATATTATTATTACTAATAAATGTGTAGATATAAATAGTCATATACCTAAATTGATGGGAGTATCTAAAGCTCTTTTAGAAAACGTAATTTTATGTCATCATGAAGAAAGTCTATGGCCTTTTAGTGAATCTATTAAAATAAAAAAGAAATTTGATGAACTATTTGGTGATGATCATTTTTCTAAAATATTAGAAGAATTAATAAAATGTAAAAAGGCTGCTAATGATATTTTAAAAAAGAAAGAATATGAATTGATAATGTTAAAAGACTGTTATGAGAAAAAAAAAAATATGAATGTTGAAATTGAAAAAAATGAAAAAGAAATTCAAAATGCAAAAATGAGTATACAATTAGACCAAGAAAAAATAAATGAAAATACTACCATAGTAGAAAATTTAAATAAAAAACGTACCATTTTATATAAACTAATTTCAGATATAAATACTCATTTTGTTTTATTTGAACAATTTAAATACGATATTGATCAGTATAAAAATTTAAAAGAAATTTATCAAGAAAATTCAAAGGAACTACTTCAATTCGCTGAACTTTTTAAAGACGACTTAACAAAATGTCAACACTTGATTGAAAATGTTAAACGGGATATACTATACCTAGAAAAACAAAAAAGTGAACGTTGTACACAGTCTTTTGACACTTTTAACGTAAAAGAGAGCGATGAAATTAGTCATGCTATTCATGTTTTAGAAAAGCGGGAAAAAGACCTGCTCGAATTTCTGGAGAGTATTCTACAAACAGACTATACTGCTCTGAGCAGCTTGGTGAGCATCACGATGAACGACTCGATCAATAGGCTGATGAGTAGCACGATGAACGACTCGATGAATGGGAAGACGAACACACTGTCTAACAATTTGAAGAATGTAAGTATGAGGAAAATCTTTTGTCAAGAGTACAAGCAACTTCTCTTTTTGGTAATGACAAACGAGCCTGTCTTCTTCAAAACGGCAGAAGCATTTGAAAAATGGTCCAACATATTTTCAAAAAAGAGCCCAAATTTTAAATTCATTGTGAGGGATTGCATAAGAGGAATTGTTATAACAGGTGAAAGATATCAAATTGTACATCGAAAGAATAACCTTGATGAAAACGTAATCCATGGAGTTACATCAATGGAAGAGGAATTAGGGGATAACAGTATTAGTAGCATGACGTTAACACAAAACACACGTGCCAGCACCCCTCCAGAACAAAATGCTGTACGGAAAAATATGATATTTCAGTTAGGAAAAATCAAAAAGATTCACACCAAGAAGTTGAAGATAATTAGACGATTTATAAATCAGCACAGGACACGTCGTCATAAAAATTTAAAAAGGAACAAAACTCTACTGGAAAAAGTAAAAATGTATAAAAATAAAATTGAAAAAATTGATAAAAAAGTAGAAAGGATAGAAAAGTATAAAAATAAATTAAGTGGATTTAAATTGAAGGATGAAATATATGAAGAGAGTTTGAAAAAATTAGAAAACTTGAATCAACTGAAATGTGTGTTTGATTCTTCCATCATCTTAAGTGAGATGGACATGTTTACTTCTGACACTAATAAGATGTACAACTATGATGATTATATAGAGAAAAAAAAAAAAGAATTGAACAAAATAAAAAATTTTAAAAACGAATTAAACAAAATGATGAATATTGTAACTAACTGTAACTTAACATATGAACATTTTGATATCGTTCAGAAGACACATACGAATATACTAAATTTTATAAAAGAGCAATATGCTTTTTTTTTAAAACTGAAAACAAAATGTTATAAAATCTATACCACTATGAAAGATAGCCACAGTGATGTCTTTATATATATACAAAATTTCTTGAATTATTATAATGACTATGTACAAGTGCATTTCGAAACGAAGCATCAAAGTGAAGAATCGAGTAGCTGTTCTACTGTAGAGGCATGGGATGATACTTCCGACATTTTGGTGAGTAGACATAACTACAGTGAGTGTCAATTTGAATCATCTGGTATGGAAAAAACAAATCATATAAAAAATACGAAACTGAATAAGGTGATCTCGCTCGGTATACCCAAAATACAGACGAATCAACAACAGTGTCTAGATAATTTAGAAATAGACGAGGAAGTGAAAGAGCAAATGAAAAAAAGAAATAATGCCTTTATGAACGAGTTAGATTCCAAAATAAAAAAAAAAAGGAAGAAAACTTTTGATTTCTCCTTCCAGATTGATGAACATATGTTACATCTACTGAACAGTATTATGAACAAATATTTGGACAAATATGAACTAAAAATAGTTGATATAGAAAGAGAAGTACAATTACTGAAAGAAAGATTAATATTGATATCAAAAGAGTTACATGATATAAATAAGATGGTAAAATCATATGCTGATATTCTATCGGAGTTTCATATAATGCTTGAGGAGAAGCAAGTAAGAAGTGTGAATACCATGGTTACCTGTTTTCTTTGTAACAAAAAAGATATAAAGAAGATTAAGCAGAGCATATCTACCTTACGACATAGGGACGAAACTTTAAATAATTTTTTTGGAATGGTCGAAAGTACTAAACAGTGTAATATGTGCACTAGTACAATATTAGATGAGCAACTAACCAATGTTAAGCTAAATGTATGTAGAGAAAAGGAAGAAATATACAAACAGATAGAAGAGAGTGAAAAGGAGCTAACCAATTTAAAGAGGAAAAAAAGGGAAATTTTGCCAGTTGTAAGATTCTATCATAGTCACATAGAACATATCCATCGGGAAATTATTTCACAAAATGATGATTTAAAATCGGTGCAAAAACACATGACAGATATACAAAGTAAATTGGATAGATGTGCACTTAAAATATATAAGATTAATGAGAAGCATACATTAATAAAGGAGTTACAAAAAACTTGTGTTCATTTAATAAGTAGAGAAAAAGACATCATTTATGAAAGGGATCAGCTTATTTCGTGCCATGTCCACATGGTAGAAGTGTTTAGCTCCTTTCAAAAAATGCAGAACGCCGAGGATAAGTGGAGTGAAGCCATATATCCTTTGTTGGATTCGATGGAAAAGGAAGAAGTGGGAGAAGCGCGAGGACTGAACGAAGAGAGAGAAGTGAAAGAAACAAAGACGACAGTCCTGAAAGAACTGAAGGGGTTCCTGAACAACTTCATCGAGCTATGCAACCACAAGAAGAGTATGGTATGTATTCTGGAGAGAAGCAATGAGTATATTAATGATATCTATGTTCTCCTCGGAAAGCATGTTGCAGATGACAATACTGGAATCGCTGAAATAACTGGAAGCAACATTGGTAGTAGTAGTTGTAGCAGTAGTAGTGGTAGGTGTTACGACTATTTAAAAGGTAGAGCTATAACTAACCATGAAAATATGTTGAGAGAGGGAAAAAACACATTAGAGATAAGAACAATGAATACGGAGAAAACAGAAGTAGGGAAAGAAACTATTAAGTCAAATGAGGGGGTTAATGTGATGACGAGTTTGAAATTAGTAAAACATGAGTCATATGTTGATAATATTAAGAAGGAAGGAATAAACATGATTGCTGGAGAGAGTAATACAAACGACATAAGGATCACCATGAATAACTGTATGACAGAGTGTAAAAAAGGGGAAGAAAAAATTAAACAGACACAGCACCTTATTCAATCGTATCTTGTAAAAGGGGAGATACAAAATGAAGGGGAAAATGAAGAGAAAAATGAAGAGAAAAATGAAGAGAAAAATGAAGAGAAAAATGAAATGTATGAAGAAGAAGAAAAAAAAAATAAGCAAAAAAAAAGGGAAGAGAATTGTGGATTTTCCCCTGACACGCATACTTGTGTACACTACTTAGAACGAACTATTAACAACAATAAATGTTTTGGAAAACCGCACGACAAACTATACGAAAAGCTGTACGACAAATTGATGCTATTCTTAAATACAGAAGAAGCAAAAAAAGAACAGCAATTAGACGTGCTGCACAAAATGAAGTGTTTTTCAAACGATAGAAAGGAATATATCAAGAAAAAGATGCACGAATTGGAAAGCTGCATAAGGACAGAGAGAAAAAAAAGGCAAGTATTAAACAAAATGGAGAGTTACATTTCTTATTATTTAAAAAAAAAGACATGTGTACAGAATTTAATCAACTCTACATTTTTACTTATTAAAAAATGTGATGGTAAAAATAAATATATTAAACGGTGCATAAGAAGTAGTAAGAATAGCATATTTTTTGAAAACCAAAATTATTATGTTAAGATGAACATAATGAAAGAGCTAGCTGAGAATGTCTTACTAACAGAAACTGAAAAAGAACAAGAGGAAAAAAAATTAAAAAAAGTTAAGGAACAATTATATACTAATGAAATAATTAAAAGTGAGTCAAATGAACTAGCAAAAAAAATCAATGAGAAAAAAGAACAAATTTTACGTCTAGAAGCAGAAAAACTTAATATGGAAAAAATGCTTCATAATATTCTTATTAACACAAACTTGAAAAAAATGCACGAAAGTTTTTTGAGTCATCAGAAAAGCTTTATCTCTTCACTAAATGAGCTGAAGAACTCCTTTTGGTATGTGCAAGAGGGGGTGCAAAAGGAGGGGGAAAAGGAAGAAGAACTTACTGAAGTGCATTCTATAGTAAACATGTTAAAGCAAAAGTTCGAAATGAATAGAGATATATATACATTTATAAATGAAACATTTGAATTTTTAATCCATAAAAACAAATTATTCGAAATAATAAATAGAGAAAAAGAAAAGATAAAAGAGAAGATAGAAACATATAACAAATATATCACCAGCTTACAAGTTAAAGAAGCAGAAATGAATGGAAAAATTTGTTTACGTGAAGAGTACATACAGAAGTTAAAAAGTGATATGAAATCTAAATTATTTATGAACATAGAAAAGGAATATAAAAAAAAAATTATAGAAATATTTGTATATAAGAATGTAATAAAAGATATTTGTAATTTCCATAATTCCTTTGATCAAGCAATAATTAAATTTCACTCTTTAAAAATGCAAGAAATTAATATATCAATAAAAAATTTATGGAGAAGGGTATATAATAGTGCTGATATCGATTATATATATATAAAGTCAGATGTGCAAACAGAAAATAATGGAAAAATTAATCAACGACGATCTTATAATTACCGAGTTGTTATGGTAAAAGATAATTGTGAACTCGATATGAAAGGAAGATGTTCATCAGGACAGAAAGTGCTCTCCTCTATTATAATTAGACTAGCCCTAGCTGAATCTTTTTCTATTAAATGTGGCATACTAGCCCTTGATGAGCCAACAACAAATCTTGATAAATCAAATTCAAAAAATTTGGCTAGCTTAATTGCTAATATTGTTGATTTGAGGAAAGACAGTTCTACATTCCAGCTTATCTTAATAACACATGACAATTATTTTGTTGACATATTGTCACAATATGGCTTAACTAACTGTTTCTATAAAATTAAGAGAGATGTCCATGGGTACTCGAAAATTGAGAAAATACGGCAATAGGGCTGGTACATAAAATTGGCTAATATTCACGCTTTTTTTTTTTTTTTTTTTGTTTTTGTATGTATGTACCTATCTGAACATATGTATATATACATATATATACATATATATATATATATATATATATAATATATATATAATATATATACATTATGCGTATTATGCGCACATTTTCCCCTTTCCACTTTTTAAAATTTTGTAGCATTTTCCACATTTACCTGCTTTTAATTTTTAATTTTAATTTTAATTTTATTTGCCGTTTTTGTTTGTCATTAGGTATGAATGTAAAAGGGTATTAGTGCTTTAAAAAAAATGATTTCCTTTTTTTTTTTTTTTTTTCCTTTTACCATTTTGCAAGGGTCATAAAATGTACTATGCAGATATGCGTAATGGCTAGCAGTTGTTTTCAGTTTTTTTTTTAACATTTGTCATGTGTCTACAGTATATTATTTATTTTGTTTCTCATTTCATTGTTTTTTCTTCCTCTTTCCTTTTGTTTTCTGCCAAACGAAGAGACTATCACATGTTAAGAACCGCGAACTTTTGATAATGAACATGAAGTCCGCTGTTAAACATGCACGAATTAATCTTCTTCGTTACGTTGATATTTAATTATTTTAATAATAATGATACGAATGAGTATGCAGTTTTATGAACATTATTATGAACATTAGTAAAAAAGACCTTATAGTTTTTGTGAAAATTAAATATATCATTATTAATAAATTAAAAAAGGAAAAATAAAACGTTACTATATAGTATACGTAAAAAGGGCGGCGAGAAACAAAAAAAAAAAAAAAAACAGTAAAAATATTATAGTTATACAATAGCATTGTGTAACAATAGTAGAGAGAAAGAGGATACATGATTTACAACTAACGGACAACTTACAAGTTAAGTTAAAAAGAGCTAGCCCTCTAATGTATCAAACGGGAAAACTTAAAAATTTTTTTTTTTTTTTTTACGAAAAATGTAACAGTCGAAAAAGGGAGTTTACAAACATTTGTAGGATATATATAACTCTTTGAAGAATTAAGAAGCAAACAAAAAAAACAAAAAAAAAACAAAAAAAAACAAAAAAAAAAAAAAAAAAAGATACATGCATAAAATGTTCACATTTTAAATCAAAACAAAAGAACAAAAAAAAAAAAGATACATGCATAAAATGTTCACATTTTAAATCAAAACAAAAGAACAAAAAAAAAAAAGATACATGCATAAAATGTTCACATTTTAAATCAAAACAAAAGAACAAAAAAAAAAAAAAAATTTCTTCAAGTCATAGGTATAAACATAAATATACTATATTTATGTACATAATGTTAAATAATAAATTAAAATTTAAAATGTTCAAATTAAACATTTATTCTATGAACCATAAATTTATGTCTGCTTACGCCTGGTTGTGTGAATGTATATGTTACGAGAAAATGGTATATCCTATTGTCCACATGTTCATTGATTTATTTGTTTATATTTAACAATGCCGATGTTTGAATGCATATGGATGTATTTATGTATGCGTGGGTGTGCCTGTTCCCATGCGCGTGCTTGGGCGTGTGTTGTGTGCTTATGCAGTCGTTTTCTCTCTTTCCTGTATCTCTCCTTAGCAAACAGCGAAAATGTAAGGGAGAAACTAATTCATTAGCTTGGTTGGATCGTATGGCACACCGTTCTCTAATCTGTGCTTGGACATTATTATAGGTTTTACATTTAAACTAACATTATCATATAGCTGCCCGTTTTCATCTAATCCTGTTGCATCTAAATTCTTATTTTGAGATTCAGCTAAAGACTCTAAATATTCATCTACCAAATAGTAGTTGTAGTAATATTTGAATTTGGAATACGGCTCCTCTTCATTAGTGCGCATATAAGACTTTTGTGAAAAATTTTTGTTAAAAAGACAATTATATTTAGAATTAGCTTTTCCATCAGCATTGTTATTGTGGCTATTTTCATCATAGTAGTTGTCATCATAGGCATTGACATCCATATCATCTGGTTTGCTTTTTATTCTGGAGGCATTTAGTTCTTTTGAAAGTTTATTCTGACTGTGAACCCAATCATCTACAACATCATCGGGTAAGGATATTTTTGTGCTACAATCTTCCACCGGTAATTTTATTTTACAGGTTTCATGATAAACAGGTTGCCATTCTATATTTTGATCATAAACAGGAGTACATGTTTTTAAATTTTTAGAATTATTTTCCTCTTCATGTACGTTTTTATTAATTCGAAGTTTTGTTTTTTGGAGATCCCTTATGGATTGATCGTATTTACTTGAAAATAGTCTTCTTATTTTATCCTTGATACTTCCTCCACTAGTTTGTTCTTCATTATGACATTCTGATCTACTTTTAATATTTTGTTGTATTAGGCTTCTTGCTCTGTTTTTATATATAACAGTTTTATGAAATTGCTCATGTTCATTTGAAGCTAGCGAGGAACAATTATTCATTTTAGCAACAATCTCGAATTAAAAAAAAAAATATATGACAGTAGAGCAAATGGCGGAAAAATGGAGCAATATAGGACAGGAGAAAAATATGGTAAAACACAGCAAAATAAAAATGTTTAAATTTTCAAAAATGGAGGAAACTTATTCGTAACTTGCAATTATATATATGTACATATATTAACACGTATAAGACAATAAATAGAATAATATGTTTTTTATTTTTTAATGAAAATAATCTCTACATATATTCATACGGCTTTTATGTGGAATCTTATTTCTATGTTATAAGAAGTATAAATGAGTAGGGGAATAATTAAATAGGGAAAAAAAAGGAAAAAAAAAAAAAAAAAAAAAAAAAAAAAAAAGAACGCACAATATAGGCACATAAAATTTATACTTAATTTTGGCTATATATTTTTTTTTTTTTTTTAACCAAAATTACATGAATTGTTCATAATATTTAAAATGTTCCTCCGATATTTTTAAAAAAAAAACATGAAAACCATAACAAATGAATGTGAAAATATATACAGAATACCTTAAAAGAAGTAGAACATTTAACGGATTTTTTGTAAAAGATAAAAGCAAAAAGGAATGTTGTAGATCTAGCATAAGCATTTTTGCGAATAGGATTATTTAAATACCCGTTAAAAGTTCAACCATTTTAGTGCCTTTATGTGTAAAACAGAAAGTGTGTACTTATATATATGTATATATATTATATATATTTTAGGCATTCGTGAAATTAATATCATTGTGTGGCCCTTATATACCCTTATTTTGTGTTTCATGAAAATGTAATATTTTCACATCTCTAATATATGTGCATACTTTGTGCATTTAAGACTTGTGAAAATTTTTGTCGTTCCACTGTGTGCAAAAATATATATATATATATATATATAATCATTTTTTTTAAATCAGTCTTACGACAAAACGCAAAATTATTTACTTGCAACATCAAAAGAACAGTTCAAAAGAAGTAATATGAAACTCGTGTAATCTTAAACTAGTAAATATAAATAAGAATAAAAAGTACAAATTTGATGAAGCAAAATTTAAATGGTTGTACATGTGTAATGAGACCTATACTATTATAATTGCAAATGCATGTTTATAATTAGCTAGAAAAAAAAAAAAAAATTTATGAATATATACATATAATAATATTTAACATATTACGCGTAATAAATTCCAAAAGAATAAAATATTTACAATTTACATTCGCTGTTAACCTGCAGGATATCAAAGCACGTTTGGTGATTTTACATATTATATATATATATATATATATATATATTTATATTTATATACATAAATGAATAAACAAATAAATAACAAAACTTTTATACTCAACACCTTTTACTGTAAAATATTACTTCCTAATGGTAGTATCTCTTTGCTCACAATACCAGGAAAAGTAAATAAACTGAGGATATGTTAACAGTTGCACACAACTTAAAATGGCAAAGTACAACAAGAGTTTCTTAAAATTGTAGATTTTCCTTAAAATTATTTTCTACCTATTATTTATTATATACCATATTTTATATATTATTTATTATATATTATTTATTATGTATTATGTATAATGTATTATGTATTATTTATTATTTATTATTTATTATTTATTATTTATTATTTATTATGTATTATGTATTATGTATTATGTATTATTTATTATTTATTATTTATTATATATTATTTATTATGTATTATTTATTATTTATTATTTATTATGTATTATTTATTATGTATTATTTATTATGTATTATTTATATATTCCTTCTTCTTTCTAGAATATATGAACAGAATTTATAGCAAGAAAGAGACATTTTCTATCTTTACGCAAATCTTATATATAGGTTAAACATTTGAAGAGCCACAGAAATTTTAAATTTGACGAGTTAACATATTGCAAACATTTACACAGTAATTCATTTTAAAAAACATACTTTAATAAAGGATCACTTATAAGTTCATTTTTTGTATTCCTAGTATAAATTTTTTTTTTTTTTTAAATATACATTTACATTTTATAATTTTACTAGTTTCCAAAACATCAGTGTCATTTTACTCTTTATTAAAAAAGATCGTTTTTTATTTTTTTATTTTCTTTTTTTTTTTAAATAAATTAAATATCTTTTATTTATCATAAAAAAGTAAGGGAAACATTTATTACATAACAAACAGGAATCTTCAAAAAAGCAAAAAAGTAAAAAAGTAAAAAATGTGTGTTTTACATTCACAGTAAAAATGAGTTAAGCTTTTAACATATTTTTGTGTAAAAAAAAAAAAACATAATGTTTAAAAAAAAAAAAAAAATTGTCTTCTTATTTTTTTAGAATATAAGATTTTAATGAAATCAGGAAAAATAATTTTACGTTAGAAGTTATGATATAAGGGGTGTCCATTTACACTATTTTTAATTTAAATGAATTATATATATATATATATATACATATCTTTGTATATATGTATGTATGTATGCATGTACGCTTTCCAAACATGTAGTATGATATTCTAAGCACAATTTTTGTAAGCATAATGGAATCATATGTACATTATTAATCCATAAGTAATGTCTAAAAATAGTGCTTATTTTTTTATATATTAATTTATATAAAAATATAATTTTCGGAATGAAAAGGAAAAAACTAAAATAACGTTAAGATATTAACAATAGATTTCTTAAAAATATGTGTATCGAACGAAATCGTGGTGAACTATATAATTTTAAAAGAAGTAAATATATTTGTTTATAAGAGTCCATTATTTAATGCTAATATACTACTTTTTAATGTATCTTTATTTTTTTAATATTACTCCTACTAAACTATAATGAAGGACGAAAGGTGTATTTTTGTTATTTTTCCTGATGTTACTAATAATTTTAAAGTAAAAAATTAAAAAGCAGTTATCAGACGAAATGATACCATTTAGGCAAATAAATTGGGATACCAAAAATAAATGTGTGTGTACATGTATGCATGTATACCTTCATGCGCATAGGCATAAACATAGAAAACGCAAAAAATACACAAGTATGTTCAAACGTATATATTCACACATATATGTTCACATGCATATGTTCACGCGTATATGTTCACTCGAATATGCTTATCCAAATACATGTTCACAACTATATCCACACAACTGCGTCTACACAACTAGGTCCAGACAACTATGTTTACACAACTATGTTTACACAAATATCTTTACATCAATGTAGGATGAAGAAGTCATAAAAAAATTAGAGGAAAAAAATTTCATTATTTTAAAGAAAAAGAAAGTTCACTTAACAGAAGTAAATAATTACTTATACTGACCTCTCAGAAATACATGCACATAAACAAATATAAATATCTATGTATGCTTGTATGTATATGTGTGTGTATTATCACGCAGCGCGCAATTAGTGTATGAAATATTTAAATGTTCGGTAAAAGTGATGAAAGAAACATTTAATATTAGTATAAAGTAGTGTAAACGAAAGAAACATAAAATAAAAGTTATAAATGTAGATAAGGTTGCATGAGTTAAGAACAAAAGGAATCTTTGGCATATCTTGTACAAATTAAAAATAATCAGAAAAATATTCTTTATTTACGCTTTTTTTTTTTTTCTTTCTTTCATTCTTTTTTTTTTTTCTGCTTTATTCTTGAAGAATGATATAAAAGAAATATTTAATTATAAACCTGAGCAATATAAACATATAAATGAATTTTATGAGTACATAGAAAGTGGGGTGTCTGTTATTTCTTTGCTCGAACATATGGATGGAGATACATCAACAAAATTAAATTCTTTAATTAAGAGCACGTCCATCTTGATAAAGGACGAGAAATACTTTGAATGGTAACGCACACCTATATGTGTACATGGGTATACATATTCATGTTTTGTATGGGGGCAGTTGTACCCGTATTCATATACGTGGGTGTGCATGCAAGTATGCATATATATATATATATATATATATATATATATATATATTATATATATATATATATATATATATATATATATGTGTATACGTATAAATGTTTCCCTTTTATAAACTTTTCGGTAGCTTGGAATATCAGTGCAATTTGAAGTGCAGAAACATCCCCTTTTATTTTAGCAAGAATAACTGGTATTTTAGCAGAGACCTGAACTATTTTTTCCCGTTATATAACAATAACAATTTGGAAAGAACTTTAATAATATTAAAACCAGACATCATAGAACAGAATAACATAAGTAATATAATTAACGATATTTTAAACTTCGATTTATTAATAGTAGCTATAAAAAGGGGAACACTATCCATTGATCATGCAAATAAATTATATGAAGATTCATTAAATAAGGTATTACATAATTGTTCCATACAGAAAAAAAAAAAAAAAAAGTAAAAGTGATATACGTAAAATAAAAAGTGGTCTCACACTTTCGGTATCCTTCTCCCTTTATCTTTATCCCTATCTCTACCCCTAACTATATATATATATATATATTTTTTTTTTTTTTTTTTTTTTTTTTTTTCTCATGCAACTAGCCTTATTACAACTCTCTGATAGACTTCATGACCTCTTCCAAGGGGATAGGTTCGGGACTATGGGGGAAAGAAAAAAAAATTCAAATGAAATATATGCATAAATGCGTATATATAAATATGTGTATATGTGTGCTAGTTTGCATGCATATGTATGAATGTACATCACGCACTAAATTGGTTACCTGTTTATCCTCCATCTTTTCTCAGTCTGCTTGGTAATAGAAGGCAGGAACTGTAAAAAACGAGCACACATTCTTTGCGGTCCCCCTGTATCAGAGGTTAATTTTGACGACATGCCAAAAAGTTGCCTAAAAAGAAAATATGGAACTAGCGAAATCAGAAATGCCGTGGTATTGAGAAAAACACAGAAAAAAGCAGAAATAAAACGCAGAAAAAAATGCAAAAAAGACAGGAAAAGAAAAAATTCTGCATTGTATCCATGTGTATAGTATGCTCGAGTTAGCTTCTCCATACCCACATGCGATTTTTCCTTTTTGCAATTTTAAGCACACTCCAAGCGAGGACAAAATAGACAAAGAAATAGATCTATTTTTCGGTGATGATAACTTTAAGTGTGAAAAGGGAATTATATTAATTAAAAAAAGCGCATTAGATCCAAAAGATTTAAATAATTTGAGGATGTATTTAGACTATTACGGATTTCAAATAGTAGAAGAAAAAATAATATCAATGAAGGATGAGAGTATAAATAATACGATGGAAGAAGAAGAAATTAGGAATATGTGTATGAGTGAAGAATATATAATAACTATTATGGTATCGAGAATAAACTGCATTATGTGTCTTTATTATTTAATGGGATTAAGTACTGTAAAAGAGTCTGTATTGAAAAGACCAAGAAGTATAAGAAGTATATTTTTTAAAAATGATGATGATATATTATTTGTAAAGGATAGCAAGAAAATAAATAATCTTGTAAAGAAATACTTTACTTTTGAAAAATATAATAACATTATTACAACTGATATGGTGAAGAATTTTATATTTTGTAAAAGTGTTACTAATTGGAAGCAAGATGAAGAAAATATAAAATTGAAAGATATCCTATTGGACTGTTTTACTAAAATTTGTGAACTGAAACCAAATGAAGATTCAGCCATATCATGGATAAGCAAATGGCTTAACCAAAAGGGGAAGGAGATAAATGAACAAGTAAGAAATAAAGAGGAGGTACAAAAAAAAAAGGAAATGCTGGATTTGTTCAAAAATAAGAAGCAGAGAAAAGAAGGAGAAAAAAAAACAAATGAATCAAAAAAAATAAATCACAATGAGGATAATGAAAAAGATACAAATGACAATTTTAATATATCATTGAAACATACTGTTGAAGTGATAAAACAAGATACGTGTAATAAAAAATTTGTGTTAATACATCAGATCTGGATGGACGAAGATACACAGGGAAGTGAAGACAGGGATAATGAAAGGGATAAGTTAAAAATTATAAAACATCTTGAAAAATTAAATTATGTTAATTTAAATTTTAGCGAATTATGTGAAAAAGAAGAAAAAAATAATACTCTGCTTGGAAAAAAAATTGAATACACTAAGAGGAAATACAAACATTTAACCGTTGACTTAATAAAACGTATTTTAAAAGAAAATATAGATGTAAATAAGTCGTATAGTAATTACATAGTAACAGGTTTTAAAAATATTGTAGATTATTCTTACCTAACTAGGGAGGATATAATACCGAGCTCCTTTTGTGTATTAGTCGTCAGGGGAGGGAAACATCTCCATAGGGATGAATCAGGCGAAGAAGACAGAACGACCATAAAATACAAACCGTTCTTAGAACTTTTGCATAGGGAAAACCAGAATGGAAATGATGACTATGAGAATGACAAAAGTGGATATTTGTTAAGGACGTTTTTAAATAAAGGAAAAATATTAATATATAGAAATACACAAAATTATTTCTGTGAATTTATAAAATTGTTTCAAAATGAAATTGTTCTCTTTTTTGGAATAAACACTAATCATATAAAAAATATAATTTTATTCCTTGTACATAATTATAATTATTATTTTATAAAATATGATATGTTAGTTAAGGAGGAAAAGAAGAAGAAAAGAAAAAAACATAGTAATAACATGCATGTGTGTGATGGTCAAAATTATTCATCTTCTGCTAACTTGTTTTCTATTCTAATTGAAAAAATAATGATTTTAATGAACAGAGATTATAGGAAGTTTATTTTATGTAATTTTTTCCTTACCCCACAGCAGTTAGAAGTTCTAAATCAGAGAGTTAACTCTAGGTTGATTTTCTTCCATTTTAAGTGCAAAGTTGACGTGGACTCACGAGAGATTGCCAAGGGGGGAAGACTCATATTATCACCGCTGTACGGGAGGGGAAATAACAAAAAAGGGTTGAACAGTGGTGTGGTGAGTAGCAGTATGATGAAAAGCACCATGGTAAAAGACAGCGCGCCATATTATTGCATGCGTACCAGTGCAAAAATAGTAGAAGACAAAGACTTCATTACATTTACTATTAAAAATGATGCAGAAAAGATGCTGGACTGTACATCCTTTCTATTTGATATAATACAAGTAGCAAAAAGGAAAATAATCCTTATTTGTAATTTAACGACTGCAAATGTAAATTTCATAGGTCTCTATCTACAGTATGAATATCCTAATATTGCATTTTGCGACTTGGATTTCATAAATGAACATGACAGGTATGTGGTTGAGCAGAGCTCACTAGGAACACTTGTGGATGATGCATTTTATACAGAAAAGGGGAATAGTAAAAACATAAGTAGTATAGATGTAATAATAAATAAAATGAAAAATGTTTGCTCTAAAATGAATGCAAGCTATTTTGTTTTTTCAAACTTCCCATGTAATTTACAGCTTGAGGAGTATCAAAAATTGCAATTTTTTTTTGACATAAAATTATGTATCCTGATAAGTAAGCAGGGGGATAGCTGCATAGGTAGTACAAACATTTCGGGTTTTTGCGAATGCCCACTTTCTACCTTATTCTATTATTTCGATAGCAGGGGGTGCTTGTTGATGATAGACTTGGGAGAAGCTAGTGTAGTGGGAGAAGCGAGTGTAGTGGGAGAAGCGAGTGTAGTGGGAGAAGCGAGTGTAGTGGGAGAAGCGAGTGTAGTGGGAGAAGCTAGTGTAGTGGGGGTAGCAAATGTAATGGGAGAAGCGAGTGTAGTGGGAGAAGCGAGTGTAGTGGGAGAAGCGAGTGTAGTGGGAGAAGAGGGAAGACCAGAGGGGATAAAGAATATCCACAGTGATGAAACTGCAGAGCAAACTAGCAGCAATTCGGGGGTAATAGAAGAGAGGGGGAAAGGAGTAGGTATAAGTATTGATAGAGAAAAATGCGTAGTGCAAAACAAATTAGATGGTAATATTTTGGTGCAGACGTCTCATGAGGAGTCTATTACAGTAAAGAGGAGTACAACTGACAATAGTAACATGGCTAGTCACAAAAAAAATGGGAAAAAAAAAAGTGAAGTGGGTGAATTAAATGATGAGATAAAAAAAAAAATATTAAAAAAAATTGAAGAGAGAATAAAGCCCAAACTGATTTGTTATTATGCTTCTGATAATTATGATTTAAAAAAATTTTTAAAAAAAAAAGTTAAGAACAATAATCCAAATAATAGTACCTCGTTTCATTATATGTCTTATGAAAACGTAATAAAGGAATTCATATTATTGAGTGAGAGATGGCCAAAAATATATTTAAAAAAAATAATGAATGATATAAAAACGAGGAAGCAAAAAATGAAAAATGAAATATACTTAATAATTTTAGAAAATGTTTTAAAACATTCAAGTAGTTACTTATTTTCAAATATTATTTTGTGTAATATACCTCTTTTAAATGACTTAGATGAATATGTGTTGAACAGATTTTTTAATTTAATTGAGTTTAAAAAAATAATTTATTTTGTTCATTATACCAAATCGGAACCATTAACATGTGAAGGTACACACCCTCTAGTTTTCAATGAAGATAGAATAATTCTGAACAGTAGTCCAAAGGCGGGTACTAACTTTTGTTTAGAACCTAGCATGGAGAATGATCAATGGAGTAACAGCGATAATGTTGATGAAGACGGAAAATTCATTCTAGCTAAAGAAGCTAGCAACAATTGGAGCACCAGAATGGGCAGTGATATGAACAGGTCGATGAACGAACAAGTCATACACGGAGGTGACAGAGGTGTATGTGAAGCAGATCCGAGTAATAATAATGGTAAACAAGGGGTGGGGGAAAAGAATGAAGAAGGGAATAATACCCCGCCAAACGACGAAGTAGGAAGTAGTGAAGAGGGAAATAGCGAAGGGGAAAAAGGACGGCACAACAGCAGCAACCGCTCAAGTAGCAATGGGCAAAAAGAACAGCATAACAGTAGAGACCGCTCAAGTAGCAATGGGCAAAAAGAACAGCATAACAGTAGAGACCGCTCAAATAGCGATGAGATAAAACAACAATATAACAGAAAAAGCGAGAGAGTAAAAAAGTTGTTCATGCAAAAATACTCGGACGTTGAACAGAGCACAATATATATAAATAAAAAGATGCCACGTAACACTGACAGTTTGTACTTCCCCCAAATAATCCTTGTGTTTATTCCGCAAAATGAACAATTACAAATGTATATATCATCACTGTTATGTTCTAATTTAAAAAATTATACGCCTATTAATACAGCGAGCCTGATTCGTGAAGAGATGATTAAGGCAAAAATAAAAGGTAAATTTCAGAGTTTTCAGAGAGGAAGGGAGGAAGCACAGGAAAGGGGAAAAATCGTTAGCAGCATTAGTACTACCACTACTGCTACTAGTAGTAGTACTACTGTTGACGAAAAGGAGATTCGAATGCGCACCTTTCATTCCTTGTTTGAAAAAATAAAAAGTGCAGACAGTAACATATTGTTAACAGGTTTTCCAGTTGTAATGAATAAAAACGATAATGAAAGTAGTAACGATAATGAAAGTAGTAACGATAATGAAAGTAGTAACGATAATAGTAATAATGAAGATTGGAACCGTGCTAATGGTACCCCTGATAGTGGTAACCATAACTGCTGTAATAATAATATGAGTGATTACTTTTACCAACTGAACTTTTTAAAAATTTTCAAAATTCATGGCATCATATCTCTTCTATTTGATGATAACTATTTGAAAAGTATTTGCCCTTCGCCTGAAAACATTTCTATAGACAAGTATAACGAAATAACAGAGCTGATGCATAAAGATCTATATCACAAACATAAATTCTATTCTGACAAAATAGGCAATCATGAGAACCTAAAACACGCGCTTGAGGTGGTTAAAACGTTCTTTTCTAAGTAGAATTTTGTTAATAGTGTAGTTTTATTTTGTTAATTTTTATTTTATTTATTTTGTTTTCTACTCGCCTATGTGTTTTTGAGCATACTTTAGTTGTTTTACTATGGGAGGATTTTTTCCTTAAATATGTTAGGCATTTTGCCCCTTCGCTTTGCGTTTCACTTTGCCTGTTCATTTTGTGCTTTTATCTTTCGATTTGTATTATTTTTCATATTGTTAGCTCCGGTGCGCTTCACTTAAATTTGCTATAAAAACCCAACTCCAATAAAAATGGTAATTAAAAAAAAAAAAAAAAAAAAAAAAAAGCATAATTGAAATGCATAGAAGTTATCTGACAGCAATGACTAAACTGCGGCAAATGAGTAATTCTCATTTTTTGAACTGATTAGTCTTTTTATTATTTTTATCATCCGTTTGACTTTTCTCTTTAATGGGGCATTTTATCGACTATCATTTTTTTTTTTTTTTTTTGTTCGTATGATGTAGTATCGTTGTTCATTTGAAATATTCCCGTATAACAATTGGTGTACTCGGAAGCGTAAATAAATAAATGTACATATATATATATATATATAAATGTTTATGTGTGCATGCATGTATGATACAGGGAGATATATTTACGCAATGCAGTATATTTGAACACAATCCATTTTCCTATTTAAAAAATTATATGATTTTTTTTTTTTTTTTTTGACTTGTATTTTATATCACAAATTAGCAATCGATCATATATATGTATCTTGTTAATAAATGTTTGCCCTCATTTTTCACCAATTTGTGCATGTATTTTTTTGGGAGACAGCATGCTGCGCACTTACAGTAAAGTGAGCATTTTGCTTTTTCATTGCAATTTAGTTCAGCCTATTATTTTGTTTTATTCAACTGCGTTATATTCAGCTGCGTTATGTTCAGCTGCGTTATGTTCAGCTGCGTTATATTCAGCTGCGTTATGTTCAGCTGCGTTATATTCAGCTGAGTTATATTCAGCTGCGTTATATTCAACTGCGTTATATTCAGCTGCGTTATGTTCAGCTGCGTTATGTTCAGCTGCGTTATATTCAGCTGCGTTATGTTCAGCTGCGTTATATTCAGCTGAGTTATATTCAGCTGCGTTATATTCAGCTGCGTTATATTCAGATGAGTTATATTCAGCTGCGTTATATTCAGCTGAGTTATATTCAACTGCATGATATTCCATTGCACTTTATTTTATTTTGTTTTATTCTTTTGGTCGTGTATCTGTTGAGTCGCATTAGCAAGAACATTATTGAAGTGCTTTTTTTTTTTTTTTTTTTTTTTTTTTTTTTTATGAAAGCTTTTTTGTGGCAATACGCAGAGGAGACATGTTAGTATGTGAGTGTGAGTAATTGAAGAAATAAATGAACAAACAAGAATAGGAATATACACGTGTATAAATATATACACTGCATAAAATGTAAAAATATATAAAGACATAATCGCATGCACATATGAACGTGTGAATGTATTGACATATAAATGTAATGTACGAGGATACAACTACACCAATAATACAAACGTTCGAATGTGGTATCCCCACTAGTGATTCAAGGAAAACATATCTTAAATGAAAGAGTGCGAATACTTTTCTATTTATGACGAATTTTTTAAAGATGCAAAAAATTTCCTGAACACTATCACTGAAACAAATGATAATGGGCCAGATAGTAGTAGCAGCGGTGAAACAAGTGTAGATGACAAGGATGGCAATTGTATATTGAAGAAGGGAAAAAAGGAAAAATTTCTTGATTTTCACCTGGACATTGAAAACAACAAGGTCGTATGGCACGAGGGTATTATTAACGATAACATCAATGATGGTAGTTGTAGAGGTAGTAGTAGAGGTAGTAGTAGAGGTAGTGGTAGAGGCAGTAGTAGAGGTAGTGGTAGAGGTAGTAATAGAGGTAGTGGTAGAGGTAGTAATAGAGGTAGTGGTAGAGGTAGTAGTAGAGGTAGTGGTAGAGGTAGTGGTAATGGCAGTAGTAACGGCAGCTGTACCAATGTTACTGATAGTGAGTTGAACAAAAACGGATTCAATCCAATGTACCCCTCTTTGAATAGAGAGGCACCGAAAATATTACTCTGTTACGGAAAGAGCCATAATATGTGTTTGTCATACAAACTTTATTACGATAATATTAATCAAGAGTCCACAAATGTAAATTATTCCTTGTCTATATTCAGAAAAAAATTTTCTACTTATGATTATAAGGCAAAGGAATATAATTTAGAAAAAAAAAATGAAAATAAAATAAAAAGTTTTTTGTTTAGATTAGCATTTTGGAAAAGGAGAGCACGTGAGGAGGATCTTCTTTTTATGGACGATGGAAAGAAACAAATAAAATATGATGGAAACAATATAACATATGAACATACGGAAGCTCGTATGAGGAAAGATAAATATTACAATGCGGATAGGAGCAGTAATGAAGTAGTTATAGATCACCATCACAATCGTCATCTACATTATGAACATCATCGTCCGCATTATCATGATCGCGGCAATAATCATGGTAATAAGAAAAAAGTAAAAGACGGACTGGATGAGGAAAAAAAAAGACTAACTTTCAACGAGTTGAAAAAAAAAAAAAAAAAAAAAAAGAAAGGGAAAAAGATAAGGAAAAAGTGAAAGAAAAAGAAAAAGAAAAGGAAAGAATAAAGAAAAAAGGAGTATCTTATGAATATTTATTAACCCCAAGTAAACATGAGTATGATGCATTTTGTTTATTTAATCCACGATTTAAACAAGGAAAACACCACACAGTTATGTTTCTGCAGAGTTATAATGTATCCATTATTCCATTTGTTAAACCAAAAAAATTAAAAGAAGAAGTGAATGAATTATTTAATGAAATAAATCCATGGATTGATAAATCATTAACTTTATCAAAATTAAGGAATTTGAAAATTGACATTTTTAACTTAATAAATAGTATCCCAGAGATAGACATTTCTACCATATCCTGTGCATGGGTATTTTTTGAAAGATTAGTAATAAAAGGGTATGTTCATAAATGTAATAGAAAATTATATGCAGCTACTTGTCTTATTTTATCCTTGAAGTTTTATCAACATGATGATATTCAAATTTTGGAAAAGTTATTAATCTATATTCAAAAGTTAGATAAGAAAGAAAATTTAACGCCATCTTTAATATTTTCAGTCGAGTTTTTAGTTTATCGTTTACTCGATTTCTCTCTACAACATACCTATGAAAATATTCGAGCCCACATACATCAGTACTTGGAATCAAAGGTTAGTTAATACCAAAAATTATAAGGTGTGTACACTTTTATATATAGAATAACGTGTCTCTTTAATTTAGAAAAAAAAAAAAGAGAAGGCTTAGAAATGAAATTTTTTTTTTTTTTTTTTTTTTTTTTTTACGGTATGGTTTTTCCATAACTATAGAGTGAAGCCTTATGTTGATAAGAAAATTTATGTGCACATGTAGAAGCATTTCAGTGGGAATGTTTGTAAATGCTCACACATAGTTTTATGGCACATTACTATGGCGATATGTTTTTTTCTCCCTGCGCGCCGTCTTCCATTTCGTCTTCCATATTTTCCATTTAGTCATCCATTCCCATTCCCATTTCTACTTTTACTTTTACTTTTTTTTTTTTTTTTTTTTTTACGCGCAGGAATTAAAGTTTGAAGACGTATATGGTATTAGTGAAGACGTGTACATATGCTCAAACTACTGCAAGGAATCATAATCCTTAGTTTCCTTTCCAAATGGTATTCGACTGCTTTTGCACTTATTTTGTGTAGCGACCGTCCTACCTATAGTTCTATTGCGTCCTTTATTAATGAGGGATATGCGGCCTCGTTATAGCGCTCGCTATACCTGCGCATCACCCCCCAATTTATCAGTTATCACTTCCCACGTCTTTTGCGCTTTAAAATAGTAAGAGCCCAAAATGGATGAACAAGAAAAGGAGGGGAAAAGAAAGGAAAGCACCTACAAATATTTAAACTCAGATGAAATAAATAATTTGGAGTACATTTTCAATAAAGTAAAAAAAAATAAAAATGAAAATGTATCTATTCAGAATTTACAAAAATTTCTCCTGAACAGTCATAATAAAGATATATGCGAGGATTTGCTAGACTTTTTTCATATATATGGTAGTACTATAAGCTTAGATGATTTTCTAAATTGTCTTAATTGTGATATAAATGAATTCAAATCGAAAGAAAAAATGAAAAATTTATTTGAGTTGATAGACACAAATAAAAGAGGTTTTATATCGTATAAGAATTTCATGGAGGCAGCCAAGGAGTTTGAAAATGAGTTTAACGAACAGACGCTAAAAAATATATTTAACATAATTGACCTGAGCAACAGCGACAGGATGCTTTTCGAGGACTTCAAGAACTCCATATCAAACATTTAGCTGCACGCACATACGTTCCCGCTCGTTTGTTTGAGTAGGAGCTTGTGTTTGTGTATGTACATGTGTATGTACCTGTGTATGTACCTGTGTATGTACCTATGTATGTACCTGTGTATGTACCCGTGTATGTACCTGTGTATGTACCTGTGTATGTACCTATGTATGTACCTGTGTATGTACCTGTGTATGTACCTGTGTATGTACCTGTGTATGTACCTGTGTATGTACCTGTGTATGTACCTGTGTATGTACCTGTGTATGTACCTGTGTATGTACCTGTGTATGTACCTGTGTATGTACCTGTGTATGTACCTGTGTATGTACCTGTGTATGTACCTGTGTATGTACCTGTGTATGTACCTGTGTATGTACCTGTGTATGTACCTGTGTATGTACCTGTGTAATGATTTTTTATTTTTTATGTTTTTCTTCGTACGTTTTTCTTTTTATATTTGAATTCTTTTCTTTTTTTTTTTCCTCCTCTGCATATCGATACCGCAGAACGGGCCAATCGTTGAGCCACGTCAAAAACATACGACATTTTCCTCCATCAACTGGCAAAATTCACTTTCTTATTTTTACAGTTCGCTTCAAGGCGACCGCAAGGCAGTATATATGTGCATATGCCTATGTGGGTATGCAAATGTATAAACATGCGTACGTTCTTCTACGAATATATATGTACCCACATACATACCCCCCCAAAATATATACATATATATATACGCATTATGCACTTGTGCGAAGAGATCAAGTGCGCAGACATATGATCATTCGCTTACCTGTGCGTGAAGGTTATACGACACAGTTGGTCGTACACTGTTAAGGGGTACAGCACGCTAACCCGAGTTTTTTTACATAAAAAGATTAAAAAATTAAAGGCCAAAAATTTCCGTAAGTCGTGGCAAAATGAAAGATTAAAAAATGGAAAAAAAAAAAAAAAAAAAAAGGAAAAAAAAAAAAGGAAAAAAAAAAAAAGAAAAAATAATATGAACGAATTTCAAACTGATGTTAATTCTGGTTATGTGAAACGCACGAGTAAATTTTTTTTTTTTCTTTTTTTTATAAGAGAAAAAGTGGGAAAGGGTTTTCTATAAACAGTTATGAGAAGAGTACTCGGAACAGTCGAGTGAATGGTGCCTGCCGCTATTCCCCTTTACGTACCTACAAAGTCATTTATTGTGAAACCAAATGGGTGTAAGGAAAGATCCATCCTGCTCATTAAAACCCTTATGACTTAGTTTAGGTCCTTGCTTACCTCTAGGTTGAGTAGCATAGGATTTAATACATGGTCTATTTTTATTATGAACAAAAATAAAGGGATGTTGAATAAGTGATTCGGCAGTAGGTCTTTTTTTTGGATTTTTGTCTAAACATAAATTTAAAAAATCTTTAAATTCTGGTGATAATTTATCTATTAAATCTTGTTTTACATTTTCACAAAACAATTGACTCCAATGATAATCCTGTATTCTATTCATGATAATATTTTCTCTTTCTTCATTTGTTGAACCAAATGGAGGTCTACCAAATTTCAATTCAAAAGCTAAAATTCCAAGGGTCCATATATCTGTTTTTTGATCAAATTCACCAAAATTTTGTTTCTTTTTTTGATGCCTTGCACATTGTTCAGGAGACCAATAATCATGTGTTCCTCTATAATGGGATATTCCTTTTTTTTTATGTTTTGATCCTATATGTGCTGATAAACCAAAATCAGCTAGCTTACATTTTTCTTCATGATTCACTAATACATTTTCTGGTTTCAAATCCAAATGTGCTATTCTTTTATCATGGCATGTCCTTATAGCCCATATTATTTCAAATAGCATCTCAGCTACTTTTTTTTCAGCAAAAGGTCCATGTTCATTCAAATACGTAAACAAATCGCCATTCGAACAATATTCCATAACGAAAAATACATGACTGTTCGTGTGAAACCACGTGTACATGCTGCACGAACGTATAAGACATGAACAAGACAAGTGACACAAATAAGATAAGTGGCATGAACAAGACAAGTGGCATGAACAAGACAAGTGGCATGAACAAGACAAGCGACATGAACAAGATAAGCGACATGAATAAGATAATCGGCATGAACAAGACAAGCGACATGAATAAGACAAGCGACATGAATAAGACAAGCGACATGAACAAGATAAGCGACACAAATAAGATAAGCGGCATGCATAACACGTGTAACATATCTCTTTAACAATCTTTTTTTCGTACCATGCTATATGTGGGTGTTTTAAATGAGCCTGCAATTCTATTTCCTTCCTTAGCAATGCTTCCTGTGTACTCCTTACGAGAAGAAGGAGAAGAAAAAAAAAAATAATATAGGAATTACGACAAAAGAGGTGAGGTAACACAAAGGGAAAGAAGTAAAAGGAACGACAAAAGAGGTGAGGTAACACGAAAAAGGGGAGGAAAAAAAATCTGCGTATTTAAGTATCTGTAACTGACTGCGCACAGAGAAATGTTCTCATATGCAACTTTCTGAACAGTGCAGAAAATGTAAAGGATTTGTTTGAAAGCATTTTACTTAACTAGATGAGACTTCGATATACACTTCAACACGCAAATAAAGTTTGTCCTCCTTTCACAAGCTAAGAAAACGCTACCATGTGCCCCATCCCCCTGAACATTGGAAAAGGTATCAAATAAAAAACTTAAAAAAATAAGTGAAATAGCAATAAAAGATTTTAGCCATTCTGGTCATTTCAGCAGTTTTGGCCTTTATGGCCATTTCCATTTATTTATGAATGAAGATGTGTTTTCCTAGTGGTATAGAGGGCATGCAGTTTGTTATATGTGAGGATGAACATATGTATGTATGTACGTATGTATGTATGTACGTATGTATGTATTTATGTACGTATGTATGTATTTATGTACGTATGTATGTATTTATGTACGTATGTATGTATTTATGTACGTATGTATATATGTATGTTTATATGTATGTATGTATGTACGTACGTATATATGTATGTTTATATGTATGTATGTATGTATATATGAATGTATGTATGTATGTATATATGAATGTATGTATATATGTATGTGTATATGAATGCATGTATATATGTATGTATATATGCGTGTGTATGTGCGCGCATGCAGGGTTGTGTAGGTTACTAAAAATCCAGCTATGTCAAAGTCTTTTAAGCTGAAGGTGAAGGAGTGCAGGCTGCTTTTTAAGGCCATGTCTCTGCATGTGGCCTTGATTGGGCTGCTAATTGAGTCGTTCATCTCTTTGCTATAGCGAATACTTACGCAAAAAAAATAAAATAAATACGTATGTACATATACATAAGCACAAACATATATATATATATATATATATATATGTAGTACGCACAAGCGAATATATATATCTATATAGTATGTCCAAATGTACATATATGTATAGCATGCACAAATGTACATATATGTATAGTATGCACAAATGTACATATATGTATAGTATGCACAAATGTATATATATGTATAGTATGCACAAATGTATATATATGTATAGTATGCACAAACGTATATAATATGTACACATGTAGGTATTTAATTACACTGATAAATGACAGAGCAAAAGGTATGAAATATTTTTTCATATTACCTGAAATTACTTTCTTTAATGAAACACACATTCCCATTGTTTACAAATTCGAAATCGGCAATATATTTCCTTCCGTAACGCTTTTCAAAAAATTAAATATCTTTATAAAAAAGAATAAAAAATAGGGACATACGTAATATATATATTTATGCATATATATATGTATATATGTATGAATTTCCGTATTCTATTAAACCTACATTGGGATAGTGTGTAACTAAAAAAAAAAAAAAAAAAAAAAAAAAAATTTTAACAGAACACAAAAAAGCACAAATATGCGAACGATACAAACGATACAAACGATACAAACAATTTAAACAATTTAAACAATATATACCTAATAACATAAAAATGTAGTTTCACATTATATGTATGGTAATGTAATAAAAAAACAAAAAACAAATACAGAATATATTTTATTCCCCATCAATATTTTCATTTTGTTCATGTTCAAATTAAAAAGGGTTAAATGAAAGTCAGCATGGAAAAAAAAAAAAAAAAAAAAAAAGCATCAAATGTTTTTCGCTGAGTTTTTTATTTTAAAAGGGGAAATAATTTATGCGCTAATTTGAACATGCATATATATATATAAACATATGTACACGTGTATGAGTGCATATATATAGTTTATTTCATTAATTCGCTTTTTTTAATTTTCTGTAAAGCTATATTAAGGGCGGTAGTAGAAGGAGAACTTCCGTCGCTTGGAACAAGGAGAAACATAGTTTTGTTCCACTTTGTTCGACTTATTCCGTTTTGTTTCTCCTTGTTCAAAGCGACAGAAGTTCTCCTTCTACTGTTTCCCCCGCGGCTTTACGAACTGCCCTTTTATGTAAACCACTTAAGAGAATACACACAATTTAAATGATACCCACACCAGTTTCTAAAAAAATAAGAAGTAGGTTGAATTTGTCTATTCAGAAAAAGCCTCATTTTTTATTTCGGCAAAATTTATTATTTGACAAACGGGAAAAATGGGAACCAAAATTGAGGAAAGGTTATCCCGAATTTGCAAAGCAGTTCGACATTTTGAATCGACAGGTAAATTTAACGAAACAGAAATGTGTGCACAGTGTATATATATCGTGTAATGATGGTGCACCTAACTGGGAGTTACAATACTTAACGCGTGTAGTAACCTGCACAAAATGGACATATGTTTATGTGCATATGTGTATGCGCGTCCTTTTTTTTTTTTTTTTTTTTTTTCTTCTCATCCCTTCGTTTCTCATTGCGTCATTTTCCATCCCTTCGTATCTCTTCTCTTCTTGTCTCATCAATTCGCTTTTTTCCTTTTGATAGGTTACGGGGTTTCGAAAATACAGACCACCGATTGTGAAAAAAGAGGAAATAAAAAAAAATTATGATATAAGTAATTTTCACGAAGTAAAATCGAAATTTAGGTTTGAGATCAACGGATTTTTTGAAGGTTTGTCTGAAAATTATTTTTTTTCCTTTTTTTTTATTTGTGCTAATTTTGTTCATAATGGATGAAATAGGATGGTATTAATTTGTTTTTCTTTTTCTTTTTTTTGAAGATGGTGGAAACGTTTTTTGTGAAGAGTTGTATAGAACTGCAAGACGAATGTTCATAGTTGGCTGGATTAAATGTCGAAGTCGATTTGCCATGGGTCACGTAAGAAATTATAGAGAGAAAGCTACGCGTTCTCTTGATTGCAGTTGTACGAACATATTCATAGGGATGATCGCACATTTATGTGTATATGGACATATGTATATATATGTATTTGTGTGCATGTATGCATATATACGTTTCATTTCTCAGCCCATGGAACCATTTTTTTTACCGTTCCCCCACTCACAGTTTCAAGGAGATTCTTATGCTATTTCCTACTTGAGACATTGGTTTGACATGTATTCATCAGAAAAAAATAAAATTGAAAAATTGAAAGTATTTGATGAGAACCATGGGATTCCTACTTTTGATTACTAGTATGTGTTGAAGTACATGTTCTTTTGGAATGCTCAACAAGAATGTTACACATTCACACGCATATATATATATATATATATATATATATATATATATATATATTATGTATACGTGTTTATTTGCCACCTATGTTATCGCAGTAATATTACAGTAGTGAAAGACTACAGAACACCTGCAAAGAAAAAAATGCATCACATTCAGGTAGACACTCTTACCAATTAAGAAAAAAAAAAAAAAAAAAAAGTAAATTATTTACAGCACTAAACCCTCATTTAATTTCCCATTTTTCTGTTAAATTTTTTTTTTTTTTTTTCTATATTTCAGAGTCAGGATTTTTTAAAAACAAAGGCACTATTCAATTTAAAATAAAGACATACTGTTCCTACGGCGTACCTCGTTGTTGCTCGAATGAACAGAGAGGATAGGAGGTTAAAAAATAGGTATTTTGTATTTGTATGAATTAGTTGAATGATTGTTTCTTTACTTTTATATTTTTTATTTTTTTGTTCTGATTCGCTTCATTTCGTTTCATTTGTGTTTTTTTTTTTCTTCTCTTCCTTTTTGCTTTAAACCAACTCAAAAGTGCATACATGCTTAAGCATCAACGGAAGAAGAGCGTGGAAAAAAGGCATCGGGGGAAGAACTATAACATGTAAAGAAGTAAATTATCTTTTCACAGGCATAAAAATATATCACAATAATATGTGAACTGTATAAACAGACAAACTTTTCATTTTTTTTTTTTTTTAAACAAATCTAATGCACGTTATTTAGCGATAAGATGATATTTTACTACATTTTTAAAAAGATTCTTTTTTTTTCGTTATTTTGATGATATTCTTTGTTTTACTCATTTTCCTTCTTTCCTTTATTCTCCTTTTTTTTAATTTATTCCCCAACTTAATTAAAAATATATATATTATAATTACGCAAAATGTTAAAGCGCGCATAGAAAGTTCTTCCTTTTTGCTTTAATAAAATATACAAACAAAAAAAAAAAAATGATTTCAAAAAATTTTAACCTGTACGTATTGTCTATTTTTACTTTTATTTTGTTTTTATTCCGTTTTGTTTTTATTTCATTTTATTTTTATCTTATTTTGTTTTTATTTTATTTTGTTTTTATTTTATTTTGTTTTTATTTTATTTTATTTTGTTTTTATTTTATTTTGTTTTTATTTTATTTTAATTTTTGTTGAAGATCAAGTGGTAGATTTAATCCATGCTGCGTCTTCCTCTGTAACTTTGTTCTTTTTCATTTTTCCTTTATAAGAAGAGTACAAGAGCAAGTGGGAATGAAAATAGATTATTAATGAGCTATTCCCATACAGGCATATATATATATATATATATATATATATATGCATGTATATATGCAGATGTAACTACTCGCACATACATATATGCGTGTTCGCAAAATTTTTTGATGCATTTATAAATGATGAAAGGATAATTTATAAACTACAGGAAAAAAAAAAATAATAATAAAATAATTTGTTAAATTGTATAAATGTTCAGAATGTTTTCAAAATAGCTAAATTACAATGACTGAGAGTGAAGATCTACATACATACACACATACATACATGTATACATACAAATATATATAAATATATGCCTAGAGTGCTCATAAAGAGATGTTACTTCCGAGAATTAAAGGAAAAATAATAATTATGACTACACGTTCGTTGAAAAAAATGAGAAAAATATAAAGGGGGGTAGAGTAAAGCATAAGAATTTGGGTTGTTAAAAAAATTAAAATTATAATTAAAAGAAAATTCTTTTAAAAGGGGAATGCATGTGTGTATAAAACATAAGTAAATGTGCCTGTGTGTGTATATGTACATATATATATATATATATATATATATGTACATATACACACACACACACATACAAACGCTCACATACTCCCCATTGACATTCTTTGTGCACTCACAAATGCGAACCGTTTTATACCACTTATCAGCATGCGTACGTACACATGTGAACTTTTGACTACATGTGCACAATGTACGTATACCTGTAACATGTACGTACTAAGACAACGGGGAGGGATGGGAATTAAAACCAGTCGAACTGAAAGATTTTCGCTTGGATCATAAGGATAGCTAAAGAGTTTGAGAGTGGGGAACCTGTGATGGATAGATTAAATGTATAAGAAGAAGAATCATTAGAATCAGTACAAATAGAAATATTACAACCTGACTTTTCAATAATTTCTTCTATTAACGATTTTCCATTTTTATTTTGAGAATCAAATGTTTCCAAGTAAACATCAGGCATATTCAATTCAATAGTATAAGGTTGTTTAACCGATAATATTTTTGGCAACGATGAAATAGGAAAGGATTTATAAATTTGCTGCAAAAACATATGCTCAATTTTTTCTTTCATGTCGTTAGGATTTTTAAAATAATTATTATTATTATTATTATTATTAGCGTAGCTACTACTACGGTTCAGAATATTTTCATCATATGGGTAGTTATTACCTGACCTATTAATATCGTTGCTATTACTATCATAGTTATCATCCATACCATTGTGTTTTGAATTGTTATTATAATTATTGAGATTTGAATTATTGTGATGAGAGTTATTATGATGAATATAATTCGGATGCGCGTTGTTGACACTAGTATTGTGGTTTACATTATGAGCACCGCTATGATGATTTCCAGAGTAGTTACTACTACCATATGTGTTACCGCTATTATTTGATGTGTAGTGAGCTGAATGATAATGATCGCTGCTATTATTACCGTTACGCATAATGGTTTTACTATTATGCATTGCCGCTTTGTCCGACGGATTAGTATTTCCTTTTTTGCTGTTAGCATATTTAGTACTATTCATATTTGTACTCATATTCGTATTAGTATTGTAGTATATATCATTTAACGGAATGAGGAGACCCTCTCGAGCTATTTGTGGATTTTCATATTCTTCTAATTTTTGTAAAACCAAAACAGAAGCTAGAATTTTTGATTCTGGTGAACCACTAATTAAAACCAGTTTTTCATTTTCACTTTCTTTATTTTTTGCAACTTGAATTTGAGAACCTGACTGTTCAGTAATATATTTTATGATAGATCCTTTTCGACCTATTAAAAAGCTAGCTGCTTTTCCTGGTACTAACATACGCATAGGATTGTTAATATTTTTTTCTCTTTCTTCCATTTGTCTCACTATTAATTTTAATGCATTAAATTTATTTTCTGCTGAACCTGACAAGGTTAAAATCCGATCACACGTTTTCACATTTTCAATATTGTCGGGTGCATCTACAATTACTGCACCTGCTCCTGTTATGGTTCTAATTTCTTTTATATGACATCCTGATTTTCCAATTATCCAAGCAGTGGTTTCTACATCCAACACAAAGCGAATTACGCATGGACTTACTTCTTTACCAAATTTATGAAGCAGTAAATTTTTATCCCTTGGTACACTGAAATTATCAAAATCATCGCCGTTCATAAGTTCATAAGAGTTATCATTCTTTTTCATGCCGTATTTCGAAAAGCTCATCGAGCTGTTACCATTGTTGTAATTATTGCTACTATTATTATTGTTGTTAGAGTTGTTATTGTTATTATTATTATTACTATGCGTGCAACTTATATTGGTACTCCCCCGGTTTGGATGGTGATTCGGGTTATTTACACTACCGCCAACGCTGCCATTGACGTTACCACCAACGTCACTATTCATACGATTGCTGTTCATGGGAGTACTTCCAACACCTCCTATGCCAATCATGCCACTGCAATTACTAAAACCGCTTACATTATTATTTCCCGCAGCGTTAGGGGTGCTTATGCTGTTGTTACAAGTGCTTTCATTAGATATATTAGCAAGAACATTATTGTTACTACTTGCAGTGCTACCACTACTATTTTTTAAAACACCAGGAAATTCAGACAACGAGAGTATACCATTATCAACAATATCTTCTAATAAGTCATATATAATACCTATGCAATCAATTATTTTACTAATTTTTTTTGATTTAATAAAAATTGCCTTATCCTTTATTCCTGGAACATCATCCTTATGAACATTAATTTCACAGTTAGATCTTTCACTTAATGAAGAAATTTTTGATCCTTTTTGCCCAATTATGATAGGAATAGATCTAGTAGGTACTATTATAACTATGGATTCTTTTCCATCCTCTTCATGAAAATCCATTACATGTTTTGATTTATTTAAAACCAGTTCTAATGCTTTTTTTTTATTTTCTTTTTTACCAAATATCGTTAATATTTTTTCAGAAGGAGGTGGATAAACAGATATATCAAATTCCTTCTGACATTTTATTATTGCTCCACATGCCTTTTCAATTTCACGTACATTATTACCTGACTTCCCAATTACAAATCCTATGGCTCTATTTGGTAACAACAGACAATATGGTATGCGCATTTCAGTAGTAGTAGTAGTAGTAGTGGTAATAGTATTAGTAGATGTGCCATTATTAGGACATATATTTATTATCCTATCATCATTATCATTTTCATCATTTAAACTTCCATATGACCTATTACTACTATTACTATTATTACGTTGCTTTTTAAAAGCACTCTCCTCCTCACTATTGTTGTTACTACTGTCTACCTCCTGGTCAATGCGTGCGTATGACCTTTTTTGCTTTATCATTTTCGTTTAGAACTTGGATCACCCCTGTGTAGCGCTCGGGAGCAACACAGATGTGTAATAAATGCCTTCAGGTGTACACGTGGAAGAGTTTGTATATACCGATATGTACATATAAAAATATATATATATGTATTTATATTTATATTTATATATGTACACATATCCGTACACACTACACAGCTCTATATGGGAATTAAGAAGAATTATGGGAAAACAGGAAAACGACAGCACGACGGGATTAGTGATAACTTGAAGGCTCAAAGAAGGGGAATATAACAAGTAATGGGCCGAGGAGGGAAAAAATAAAAAAATTTAGGGATAATTTTGATGGGAAAAAAAATATATGTGGGAAAATAATAAAAAAAATGAAGGAAAAATTAAAAATACAGAGAGATGTACAATGCCCTGCAAAAAGCGACTACGAAATGAATGATTGTATAATATATACTCGCTTATACGACTACTTATAAAAAGAAGGTACACACTTGTTGCCCAACAATATGTATGGTTGTAAATCTTGAAAATTACGTAAAAATAAGTTCAATGCGTGTAAAAGAAATCCTACGTTAAACGCTACTACTGATGTTATTACTAACTACTTATAACTTAAATGCTAAATCTTATTACGAAGGATAATATGTTTATTATTACTAAGGATAAAATGCTTATTATTGCTAAGGTTAATATTCTTATCACGAAGGTAAATACTCAATACTAGGGTTAATTCTTATTACTATGGTTAATTCTTATTACTATGGTTAATTCTTATTACTATGGTTAATTCTTATTACTATGGTTAATTCTTATTACTATTGTTAATACTTATTACTATGGTTAATGCTTATTACTTATGCTATTATCTATTATGCTAGTACCTATTCCATATACCATGTAATACAAATACATATATATATAATTCAGTATACACAATAATCCCTTTGATCAATTTTTTTTCCTTTTTCCTTTTTCAAACACATAATTTGATATAAAAGCAAAATTTTAAAGAACAATAAATGCTAAATTATATAAAACTTCACCAAAACAGAAATTATTACTTATTGTACGTATAAAGATATATCAATAAAGGGATTAATGTATGTATAATATTATACAGTGATGAATACTTTACCCCCCTCTCCTTTTTCCTTTTTCCTTTTTTTTTTTTTTTTTTTTTTTTTACAGCAAAATAGGACGACTACAAGAAAGATATAACACTTACGTCGTGAGAAAAACAAAGAAAAACGAAAGAAATTTTTTTTTTCAAATTAAACCTATATGGGCGTACAGCCTTTTTAAAAGGAAATTAAAAAAAAAAATAAATAAAAATATAAATAAAATAAAAATATATATGAAATAAAAATATAAATGAAATAAAAATATAAATGAAATAAAAATATAAATGAAATAAAAATATAAATGAAATAAAAATATAAATGAAATAAAAATATAAATGAAATAAAAATATAAATGAAATAAAAATAAAACAAAAATAAAGCAAAAATAAAAATAAAATAAAAATATAAATTACAATAAAATCTGTAACACTCACTCGAAGTCAAAATATTGTACTTGTATATGAACTCATGCAGGTACATCAAATATATACATACACACATATATGCATGTATATATATATACAAAATACACATACAATATATATGTATCACAACACATGCAATACCATTTATATGTTAAATGCACAAAACTTCATTTCCTTCATATATATATACTTAATTTTTCATAATTCTCACATGTACATATATATATATATATAAATATAAATATTGTGTACGTATTTTACAAATGAATTATTTCTTATTTGTTATCACATGACTGCCTGTACCACCAATGAACTTCTTTTACTTTTGGGTCTCTTTCCTTAATTACACAATTTTTTTTTCATAAATGTAATATTATATATACATTCGGTTATGTTAAACAATACATAATTATATATATTCAAATGTAGGTGTATATATATATATATATATATATATATATATATACATATACCTATACATATTTATATGTATGTACATCCTTATCTGAACATGAAAAAACGGAAAAAACACATTAATTAAATTTAAAATAAAAAAAACAAAACAAAAAGCTCCTAATTGTAAAAATATTAAAACTATAAACAATTAATTAAGAAGCAATATAGTTATTCTCTCATATATATATGGGCTTTCTCGCTTTAACTAAAATATAAATACAAAAAAATGTACACGTATGCTTATATACAAATACATTTGTACATAATATTATATATATATGTATATTTTACATATGCATATTTTTTATATATTTATATATTATATGTACATTTATATTTATGTATATTTATATTTATGTATATTTATATTTATGTATATTTATATTTATGTATATTTATATTTATGTATATTTATATTTATGTATAATTTATATTTATGTATAATTTATATTTATGTATATTTAAATTTATGTATATTTATATTTATGTATATTTATATTTATGTATATTTCATATATGCATATTTTATATATGTACATTTGTATGTATGTATGTATGTATGTATGTAATTTGTACTAATGTACATTTATACATATGCGCGTATAATAAAGTATAAAATTAATTTGACGCAAAAATATTTTCAGTTTGATCATAAAAATGTATATAAAAAAAATAAAATAAAATATAATAATCCCCTCACATTTTTTAAATATAATTTTATAAAAAAGGTTTCTTAAGTATTATATGAATAAAAATGCATTTGCGCTATTTTACAGTTAAAAATGAAATAATTCGGAAAAGCAAAAAAAATATAATAATAAAACATAAATAATTATATAAAAATGTACATATATTTTGTTTACGCATGTATAAATATGTATATATATATAATTTATTATATGTAAGCTCATATGAATTATAATCCTATTTCTGTGGGAATAAAAATCACTTTTTTTTTTCCTTTTATAAAACCTTTCACTTTTGTTGCATTACATATTTTTTCAAATGCTCCATTTTATTTTTTTCACCTCCACGCGCAATAGTATTATATGTATATAAATAAATATATATTATGTACATATGTATATATATTATGTACATATGTATATATATTATGTACATATGTATATATATTATATACATTATATATATGTGTTTTGTATACATATATATATATATATATACTACATACATATATATATATATATACTACATACATATATACGTATTTACATACAATAAATATTTAATATATAAATGTAAGAGCTGTTAATAAGTGTGCCCGCAATGCATAATTTTTAATATACAAAAAACGTACATTTTGCAAAAGTTTGATAAATAATATTAATAAACAATATATATGAAAGCATATGAATATGTATTATATATATGTAAATGTAAGCATATGTATATATAGATATAGATATATATTCGTATATAGAAGTGCTTATATCTTTTTACCTGTTTACTATGTATGCATTTATAGCCCATGCGCCACAACACAGTTTTTCATAGTCCCTATTGCGAATGAATTTTTAATAACCTCAGGGGGAAGAAGCTTATATGAATTTTTTTTAATATTTACAAAAAAGTTTAATTTAAATAAAAAAAATTTTTAAGATATGTAATAATGGTAAAGTTAAAAGTTTAGCATAAACTATAAATTCAGAAGTGAAAGATAAGGAAAAAAAAAGAAAAGAAAAAAATGGAAAATTTAAAAATATATATATAATTGTTGAAAAAAAAATTTCCTCATTATGATACTCCCCCCCCCACAAAAAAAAAAAAAAAAAAAAAAAAAAAAAGAATTTAACGTACATACTTATATATTTTAACAAAACAAAAAAAAAATATATAAATATAAATTAAAAAACAACACAGATAATTTTATGTAGTGCAAAGTGTCTTGATAATATTAAAAGTAGAGGAGGAAATATTTAAAAAAATGTAAACTAGTAATTAAAAGACAGATAAGGGGAACTTGGTATCGTAGCCCCCATTAACGATATAAATTGTATACAATGTTACAACATTACCATGCGTTAATATAACATAATATAATACAATACACTATTATAATAATTTATGTTCAATACTATATATATATATATATATATATATATATATATATATTGTATTATTTTCTTGTGAATATTCTTCGTACTTACAAGACATATATGTAAATATGTATATACATTTATGTATTTATAATTATGCATATACTTTTTACATATTCTCTTTTAAGTACGTTACTACTTGTTTTCAATATGAGCATGCTGCGTAAAATGCGGAAAAATATAAATCACCAAGACGTGAAACAACACTTTAATTGCGTTATATACTATGTGCAATATATAGTATTGTAATTATTTTATTTTTGCAAAATGCCAAAAAGAATAAATTGGCAATATATCTGTTTTTTTGTATTCATAATTGTGCAATAATGTGGTTTGAGGAGACAGCATTAATTTTATTCCGGGAATACATAAAAAAATAAATACACAAAAAGAGGAAGTATCAATTTTTTGAATTCTCGTATTCCTCGAAAAAATATAGAAAATAAAGAAATATGCTGTATATACTAAAAATACGCATTTAAAATTTTAACTTTATTTTTACTATTTTGTGTATATTCATTTGGAACATTTTTACAATTGTGATGAGTAGGAAAACTAGACATTTTTATGAGCCCATTTTTTAAGCATATCCATGCATATATACATATATATATATATATATATATATACATATGTGGATGAATAGGATAAAAGATATATGCTGTAACAATTTTTGACATTAAAATTGTATTTTGTTCAATGCTGCTAAACTTTGTTCAATTCTATTAAACTACTTTCATTTTATTTTATTTTTTTTGCTCCTTTTTTCGAATGTTCTGATGTGAAGAGTCTGTCTTTTACATTCCGCACAAATAAGATTCTTTGTCCTTATTTACAAAACGACATTTTATTTTATAAAAGTATTTCATTACATGATTAATAAAATAAATGAACGGTTAATGCAAGAGTTATTGGTGAATATTGTGATAAAGACAAACGAACGTAAAATACAAGTTTTGCAGGAAGGCATATGAAATATAATGATGGGGGGAATGTGCTCCTTCAAATAAACATGGTGCATGTACGTGGGCATGCATATATATTGCTGTTCGTACATATATATATATATATATACATACAAGCGAATGAACGGGAAATAAGCACATGATAGGCGCTAAAATGCTAACCCAGCTAACGCGCTAAGACAACTCACGGTTGTACTTATTAACGGTCTGTCGTAATATATTCATAAATTTTACATCAGTTTTATAGTCATACGTTTTTTTCAAAGCTTCCTGCGGTGCAGTATCCAATGGATTTTCTTCCACTTGCTCATACTCGTCTTCTTTTTTTTTATCATCAGGCCATGGTATAACAACTCCTGACTTTTTTGATATGCGAATTATTTGATTATCATCTGTATATCTAATACATACTTTTGTATTTGTTTTTAAAAAGCTATCAATTAACTGAACATTAGAGTAATGAATTTTTTTTTCAATATAAACAAATTTATTGTCAATAAAAAGTTTTCTTAAATTACATCCTTTTACTTTCACCATATTTCTAAATCTATCACAGCATAACACTTCTCCAATTTTTCCTTTATCTTTTCCAGATATTACTTTTACTTCATCCCCTGTTTTTATCTTCCATAGTTTAATAATATTTCGCGGCTTAATTATTTTATGATTTCTCACCTGAACAGTTAATAAAAAAAAGTTACTCACCTTGCTCGGCAATACATGATTGCTAATTTTACTCGTAAAAAGGGAACAAATCATTTTTTCCAAAATCTTAACAAGCTTTTACTTCATCATTCCATGGGTAACTTCAAAAAGGGAAAGGAAAGGATAAAAAAAAAAAAAAAAAAAGAAAAAAAAAAGAAGTTAACAGGATGGCTTAAGCTCAAAATGGGTCAGAGGATGTACCTGTATACATATGAATATGTATATACATGTATATGTTCATTAACTACACACTTTGCGTAAAAATAAATTTATAATACAAGCAAATTGTAGAAGAAACTTATTATACCTTGTGGGGATATACATTTTTGTAAACTACCTCAATGTACACCTTTAAGATCCGATCCGAGTGAATGGCTAGGCAATATATTTTTACAATTCATTCTTTTTAAAAAAAAAGAAAAAACCATGACAATATGAATGTATATGAGAATGTGAAGTGATTTAAGTGCGTTTGTGCATGTGAATGGGACTCTGAATGTCAATGTAAATGTAAATGTGAACGTAAATGTAAACGTAAATGTAAACGTAAATGTAAACGTAAATGTAAATGTTTATTAAAAAAAATATATAGAGAGAGTACTGCAAAACGACTGTTTAAGATTTCCCATTTCCCATCGACCAGCCAAAAAAAAAGGTAAAAAAAAAAGAAAAATTAAACCATACAAAAAAAAAATTATAATATAATAAAGAAAAAAATAGCGAAAAAATATTAAGTAGCAAAAACATAACCAAATGTAGCAAAAACTGAACGAAGTGTAGCAAAAACATAACCAAATGTAGCAAAAACTGAACGAAGTGTAGCAAAAACATAACCAAATGTAGCAAAAACTGAACGAAGTGTAGCAAAAACATAACAAAATACAGCAAAAAAAAAAAAAAAAAGAAGAAAATATATAATGAAAAAAAACCACGATGCGTTAAAGAAAGAACAAGAAAGAGCTGTCCAAACAAACGCAGTATACCCCCCCTCCCGTGCATAACTGCAAACATTGCCTGAACCAATAATATATTTTTTATTTTATAGAAAGCATAATATATCTATCATGTGTTGAAGTGGTAAATTTATACATCACTATTTTACAAAAGGACGGTTTGATCGAAATTTTGGAGAATGGACAAATTGAAAAACCTACTTTTTGTCAAAAATGGAAATTTTTCCGTAAGTTTGAATCAGCCGAAGGGCATAGAACAAATGAGATAGGAAACATACATGTATATGCGTGTGGGTTTTTTGTGTATATATTTTCTCGTTTTCGCTTTTATGAATTTGTTTGAACAGAACTGCCCAGTAATGATCATATGTCTGCCTTTTCTCTTCATTTAAGAACGCACAAATAAAGCTATTAGCTTTTACTTCTTTAAGCATGCTGATATTAATGGTAACGGGAGATGGCATACAAACCCCCTTGGGTTACGTCAAACATGTTAAGAAAGAAATGGAAAAAGAAAAGGAGGCCAACGAATCACTTGAAAAGAGATTATTAAAAGAACTGGGATATACCACGTAATTTTTTTTTTTTTTTTTTTTTTTGAAAAATCATAAAATATCATAATTAATTAAAATCTATATGGAAATGTAAAAAGACGTTGGACAAAATTTTGTTACGTTTGTGTGTGTCCATTCGTTTTGCGTTTTTATTTTTTATATTTTTTTTTTTTTTTTCTCTTGCCATTTCCGAAGTTATCACGAATGGAAGAGGGCAGGCATTTTACCACCAGATGATAAACGAAACGAATAGGAAATATAATCTTAGTTTTACCTCAGCAGTTACTATGTTGAGTGCTGTCATGTATTTCTCTCTAAAAATTACTGATATATTATAATTCTTCAGAGGGGTTTTCAACCAGTTACTGTTCATCTTGTAAAAAAATTTTTTTTTTTCAAAACTTGTTACTTATATGTAGGGGAAGGATACACTATACATACTACATTTTATAACATCATATATTATATCAATAGGTGAAAATAAGGACAAAACAGAATGGACATGTATATAACTCCGAATTAAAGCAGCATACATGGAGATGCATGTATCACACGTTAAACACCACACACCGCACAGTATACCATTTTGCATTACCATTAATATAAAAATTTTTAACACAAAGAAAAAGAAAAACGAGTGCACAGCATAGGGGAATTATATTGCGCATTTTACTGTTTCCGTTCATTAATCTCATTTTCATATCGTATGACATTTTACTTTTTTCTCTTTGCGTGCACAGTTTGCATTTGCAAGTGTATCCCGTCGTTGTTGAATAAACGAGCGAACCATTTTTTACACGTCATTATTTATGCAACTTTGTACATATCCGCTTTTTTACTGTGCCATATTCATGCAGCTTTCTATATACCCGCTTTTTTATGTAGCCATATTTATGCGCCTTTGAACATACTCGCTTTTTTACGTTGTCATTAGTTATGTGTACTTCTACATACCCACTTTTTTCGTTTATACTCATATTATATCTATTTAAACAAATTTTTCTTAAAATATCTTTAAGCTTGTTCGCATGATTACATGCACTGATATACAACTTCGAAATAATACAACAATATTCCTAAATTTTTGCAATTGTTGAGAATTTAGAAGAATCTTTTCTTTTTTTTTTCACTCGCATATATAAGTGGACGTATTATTTAAAAATACAGAGTAAAAAAAAAAAAAGAAAAAGAAAAAAAAAATTGCCCAATAGAAGAAATAATAAAACTCTCTATATTTCACTCCTTTTTTTGGTTTTTATGTATTATATTTTGGGCTAATGAAGAGAGAAACAATTTTCTTTTTACGATACTTTTGCAGTTGTATGTATATGTATGTATAAATATGTATATGCATGTATAAATATGTATATGTATGTATAAATATGTATATGCATGTATAAATATGTATGTTTATGTGTATGTATGTGTATGCATATGTATATATTGCTATAAACTGATGAGAATGTATTACGTTATTCCCCTTTTTACCTATTTTTTTTTTTTTTTTCTTTTTTGACATACGGAAAAAGTGCACGTTTTACATAATTCTAAAATGAAAGGCACACAAATGACAAAATGATTGAATGTAAGATGGTACCTTTTTTTTTACTTTTTTAAAATGTTCATGAAAAAGAGAAAAGTGTTTATAGATAATATTTATGTAAATCTATACAACATAAAGCAATGTACTAATTTTTCCACTTCTACCATTTTTAATTTAAAAAAAAATAAGCCACTGAACATTGACCATGCAAATAGAATTGGCCAAGGAAAGGGGGGAAAAGCAGTGAAAGCAGTGAAAGCGGCAACAGGAGCAGAAGAGGCAGCAGAGGCATCGACAGGGGGGGGAAGATGCAGACGGAATGAACTACGCCAAAAGTACGGTAAGTTCGAGGAGAATAAGAGAGTAACAAAACTATGCCAAGAATTAGATCAGAATATTAAAAAAATGGAATACAATCATTACGAAAGGAATTTAACCTATGGTTTGTCGATAGCAGAAAATTCTATTGAGTTATCTCAGTTAATAAATAGAATTAGTAAAAATATATTATTTGTAAATAGTAATCATGTAAGATCAATATATGTAAAACTCATTGACAAAATTTTAAAAATATATGACAACATTCCAATTAGAAGTGTAAGTTTAATTTTAAATAGTATGCTTAAGCTAAATTATTATCATCGTGAATTTATCTTTTTGTTTTTTAAAAATATAAAACGAGTAATTAATCGGAGTAATTACATCGATCTGTGTATCTTATACCATTTTTATGTAAACTCGTTTGATAAAATACATCCCTTTAATATTCCAAATGATCAAGTGTTAAATTCCTTTTTAACAAAAATATCGCATACCACTTCGTCTTTACAAATTCATGGCATATCCTGTATACTAAGATGTAACAAGAAGATAGTGAAGAGGATGTTAAGTTCTTTTACAAAAAACAACAGGGAATCGCGGGATTATTTGATGAAGGACTTAGAAGATAACACAGTGGATGTGAGTAGCGTCTACTTGTGGGTAAAGAAATCAGGGAGGGAACCAGATGAGGGAAAAGAGGAAGATGAAAAGGAATTGGACGAAGCGGAGGACGATGATAACGATGCATCAAATTATACCCATAACGATGAAGTCAGAGGGGGGAAAGGGGGAAACAACTGGAAACATAAAAAAATTTCTGCGTTAAATTTACGGCTTATCGAAAGAATAAATGTTTCTTTAAGAGATAATTTTTATTTAAAATTATCATATGCGAACATTCAACAGCTTTGTAATATGCTAGAAGACTTTGAATTTTTTAACTTAGTTGACAACAATTGCTATTATGATGTTTTGAATATATTGAAGAGGGTTCAAAACTTAGATAAATTTAAAAATTTAGATTATATAAACATATTGAATATTATAAAAAGTCGAAATATAAAATATAATGATGCCCTTTCATTCTCTCATTTTTCTTTTCTTTTTGAAGCAATAAAAGACAAAAATGTTGAAGATTTTTCCTCTAACGATTTAGCTGAACTAATGAAGATATTATATTATTTTAAAAAAATGTACCATCTCAAATTTTGCCTGAACAAGTTAGAATATTCTTTGCACAAAAAGAACCTTAGTGAAGTATCCTCCGTTTCGACTCTGATATATCTCCTTTACGAATATTCCATCATAGGGAAGAGTAGCGATGTGATGGGTTCGCTGCAGAGGAGGTTGTTTGACACGATAATGAGCCGTGAATGCAGTGGAAGTAGCAATGGTAGTGATAACACCGGATGTAGCGACTTGAACGATGGGGGATCCACCTCCTATAATGATATTCCCATAAACGAGCGCATTCTTTTGGTAAAATCAATCGAAGGATTAATCGATAAGGGCACTATAAATTTAGAGTACTTAAGAAAAAGGGAGTTCTATATAAGTAATTGCAATGAAAACCCTTTCAAAGAGTCAAATGTTGAGAGATACATCCATTACATATTATACAAAATTTTAGTTTTAGGAAGGGTAAAATATAACGACTTTTCCATTTTTTTGTATTTGTTAAAATATGCGCTCTTGTTTTCCCTTCATTTTACCATTAAAGATGTTGTACTACTTTTGAAGGGTCTACACCTTTGTTCTTACTTCATTACTAAGGATAATTATTTCATTTTTGAAAAAGCGTTAAATTATTTTAGCATTTTTTTAATGCCGCAATACCATTCACATTACAAGAGAAACAAGTCTAACGCTGTGAAGAATGACTTAATGAAATATGCTATAAATGAATGTAAAGATAATTTTTTTAAATATGAACCTCCAAGAAATGTGCATTGTTTGAATCATATTAGTAGTGTGTACAGACAAATGGAGGATATAATTCAGGTGTATTGCGCATATTTACATAATGAGGAAGATGGTAGGTATCAGGAAAAAGAAGTTGATTTGATAGATGAGGTGAGTGATAATAATATTTTAAAGAAGAACAGTACATATTATAACGATCAAGATAAATATAACAGTATTATGAATTATAGTTTCATCAAAATTTGTATTGTTGACTGCTGTAATATATTATATTATTTTCGAAAATTGAATTATGTAAACCATGATGTAATTAATGTTATCTTAAAAAATGTGTATGGAAATATAAATTTTTTAAAAAATAAACATATCCTTAAAATGATAAGTGGATTTAGCATAATAAAAAATATTGATGAGTATTTCTCTTCTTTTAATTCTATTTTTAAGAAAATATTATTTCAATTTTTTTTGTCCCATAAGGAGAGTGACGAAAATAATACAGTAAAAGTAGACGAGACTATCAAGCTATTTTACTTAGTTAGTAAATTACGTATAGATAAAGAGTCAATAAATTACTATATTAGAAAGTATATTTTGATTTATTTGGAAAACTTGTTAGAAAAAAATGAATTAACTGTAAACAACCTTCAGCTATTGTTTGGGGGGTTTAAGTATATGTATCCTTATCGATATATAGGTTTGATAGAGTACTCTTTGAAACGAATTCATCAGATGGTGTATGATGAGAGGAGTGGCAGTTACAATAGGGGTGATGATAATGTTAGGGGAGACAATTTAGAGAGTCATATGAATTGTTCCAAACGTTATATTGTGGGGGGAAATACCAAAAGGAGGAAGACAAAATGTGCGTTTTCTATTTCCTTTTTAAAAATATATTTCTCATCATTGCCAATTTTAGTAAACCCATCTTTGAACATCTACTCTAATGTGAATAAGTTGTACATAAATATTAGCCATAAACTGTTTGAACAGTTGTCCTATGAACTTACAGAAGCAGATGAAGCATTCAAAAAAGATATTATCCATGCAGTTATAGACTTTGTGAATTTGTCGTTTCCATTTATTCCTTTTTTTGAAAAATACACAAATTTAATCCTATATATACTTGACGTGAATGAAATTTTATCGAAGGATCAACTTTGCATGTTTTTGCTAAATTTAAAATTTTTTTCGAAAAAATTCTTAACAAGTCAGAATTTTACAACTTCTGATCTGAGTAAACACAATGAGCTAAAAAAAAAAATAGATGATCTTTTAAAAACGTTTTCCAGCAATAACGAAGATGCTGTATTATGTTGGAAGAACATGTATCCTGAGGAAGAGAATGTGCAGCGTATAATATGTGGGAACAATGATAGACTATCCTACGACTTCTCTTTCAACAAAAGGAAAATCGTTCTTTTTGATACGGAGAATGACAATGAAAAGGAAATAATTTCGAGGGAGTACAACTACATTGATTTGAACGATTTATATAAAACGAAAAAGGACGACACTAAAAGGAGAAAAACTGTGTGTGATGCGGATAAAGATCAAAACGAAGATATCAATATAGATATGAATGAATGTAGCGCGAAGAAGAGGCAAAATTACAAAAGCGACAGAAATGCATTAAACGAGTTTGAAATAATTTTGAAAAAATATGCCTACTGCCAAAATAATGAAAAAGATAAATTAAATATTTCAAAAAATTTTAAAGTATTCTTATTTGATATTAAATATGTTGATTTAAAAAAAAAAATTATATTTGAATTTTTAGATCAACAGTGTTATTTTAAAGAACCAGATAATTCATCAATAGAACTGTTACCTTTAATATATTTGCGATTATTATTTTTAAAAAAATTAAATTTTCATATACTTCTTATGCCTTTTTATGAGTGGAATAACTGTCATGGAAGGCTAGAAAAAGTTAAGGCTATTTTTCAAAAGTTATTAAACATAACCAACGACGCTGATAATTATTTATATCAAACTGATAAGGCGCACATCTTTTCGTCTGTCGGTCGCTACGAGTAGATAACTCTACCAGCGGCCATATTGTATGTTCTTATGTTAGTCATACCACATTTGCTACGCGTTACAATAGGAATATTCAATAGGAATTGTTAACTGCAAATTCGGACGATATTTTAAATAATTTCATACAAATATTATCATATTTTTATCGCTCATGTGTAAATTTTTACGTAATTTTAAATTTATTCTCGTTTGTTTTTATTGTTTACACATACATTTATGTTGTTGATTTTACTCCATTTTACGCACTTTTGCTGTTTCTTTTTTTCTTTTTTTTTGTAATGGCAAAAAGAAATATTACTAATTATTATGTTTTTTTCTGCATCTTTTAAATTTTGAAATATTTAGATACAAGTTCGACAAAAAAATAGAAAAAAAAAAAATACATACGTACGTACGTATATATATATATGTAAATATATATTTATTTACATGTTACACATATTTGAGACTTCAAAATTTTGTAGTACCTATCGTTCTTAATTTTTTTACTTTGGCACTTCTATAAACTTTTAATTTGTTTTCTTTAATTTTATATAATTTACTGCTTTTCTTTAAGGACATTTTCTTTTTTTTTTTTTTTTATTACTGCTTTTATATTATGACCATGTTCATAAATGTTATTTGCACTTTTATTTTTTTTTTTTGTTTTTTATTATATCTAACATTTACTTGCCTAGTTACCGTGTAACCATTTAAGAATTTAATGTTTCAATAATAAGCTTTAAGAAAAAAAAAAAAAAAAAAATAAAGTAAAATAAAATAAAATTACATATCTAATTTTTTTAGCATTTTTTAAAGTTTATAACTGCATTTTATAGACCTTAACATATGTATATATATATATATATGTATATGCCTTTATGTGAGTAGTGGTCCTAGTATTGCATAAAATTTGAGCTGTATACGTATTTGTATCAATGTATGTATACATGTACGTAAATATAAGTAACGATCAACGCTTTAATGAAAATAATTTTAATCTTAACATTTTTCCTTTTTTTCGAAAGATACTACTTTTTGAATATTCAAAAGAGGAAAACTTATTATTTCCTGAACAACAAAAATAATTTTAGGAAAAAAGAAAAACATGTTTGCAAGAGTTTAAAATGTAAATTAGAAGGCATAGAATATAAAGTTCACAATTTGGACAATTCAACTGATTTTTACAAAAATGTATTAGGTTTCAAAATTTTAGAAAAAGGAAATAATTTCGCTAAAATTTTTTTAGGAGTTAATGAAGCCTATATAAAAATAATACAAAAAGATGAAGAGAACATGACCATAGGGGAGGTATTGTGAAAGAATGTGATAAATATTGCTTAAAAAAAAGAAAAATAAAAAAATAATAAATAAATGAATGAATAAATAAAATAATATTTACCTGATATAATTATGGTACAATGATATGCATATGGAGATTAATAAATGAGCCTACACACACACAACAAAAGAAGCAAATACATTAACCTATAAATATACATATTTGTATAAAATGTTGGTGTATATTGTAATTCATTTATTAAATTTTCTCTAACGTTTTAATTGAATTTCTTTTACCTTTATGACAGCATTCTTTCCTTGGTTTGGGAATACATTTAAAAGAATTTGATATAGATAAAACAAAAACTTACAAAGGAAATGTGGAGGAGGAAATTGAAAAAAGACCTATCACAGCTTGTATATTGCCAGATGAAGATGTAAAAGGAGGAAAAATAAGAAAATACTTATACAATAATTGTAAATTGCAAATATTTGAAGTGTAAGCATTTGAAGTGTTCAACATTTTAAATATAAAAATTCAAAAATTTAATTATGTTATATTAGGCACAAGTCAGGAGGTTTTGGACCAACTGTTTCATAACTGACCCAGACGGTTATGGTATAGAAGTAGTGTTGCAAGATGATGGAAGCAAGCTTAATAGGGTATTACATATATAAGGAGAATAGACAATTTTTTTTTTTTTTTTTTTATAATTCTTAATGTTATATATCGTGTGTGATATGCTCAATTTTCTGCTAAAATTTTCGTGCATGCACCTATACAAGTGTCAATTTTTTCTTTACATTATATGTTTATAGATTAGACTGTTTACAACATCAACAAAAGATTCTCAGAAGTTTTATTCCGATATATTGGGCATGGATGTAAGGAAAAAAAAAAAAAAAAAAAAAAAAAGTAGTAGCAGTTGAAGTAACAGTTACTGTTACACGTACATTCACACGTACCATTATAGTTAGGATGCCCGTTTTTGCTACAATTTTCTGAACAAGTAATGCTAAATTATTTTTTTTTTTTTCTGACTTGTACATGTTTTATTTCGAATTTGTAGCTGGTTAAAATACAGAGTCATTTAGAAGAAATTTCATACCCCTGGAATATTTATGGAGGTATGAGTTATTTTTATTCCTCAAAAAAAAATTTATCCTTACTACAATTAGCATATGCATATGATGAGGATAAGGTAAAGAATGCTGCCTAGAGTTACATTATTTTACTTAAAATTTTGCTTGTATAGGACGAACTATTTTTTCTTGTGTGTTTAGAAGTTTTTGTGTATTGTATTTTTGATCGTACATTAGGGGCATTTTTTTTAATTTATTTTGTTGCACAGCCGATTTGTTATTTTTCTATATGGCGATTTTTCCATTTTTCCACTATTTCATTTTTCTCCTTTTCTTTTTTGGTATTTCCCTCGAAGCTGCACATGGGGAATTCCCTGGGAAATATAATTTTAAGTTTCGATGATTTAAATGCAGTTGAAAAAAGGCTACGAGAAAATAACATCGAAATAGTAAAGTGCCAAAATGGCATGTTAGTGAAAGACACGGACGGATATGATGTTTACTTGAAGGGGAATAAATGAGAAAAATTTGCATGAACATATAAGAATTTTTAAAAAAGTAGTAATAACAATTATGAACAATTTTTGAAGTTAAGATTATATATACGCAAAATATAACTTTATTATAGTAAGAAGTTAAGAACGTTAATGCTGTTACCAATTGGGGAATAATTACGGATTGTCAAAAATAATGTTTATAAAACGATCATTAAAAGTGAGATATAACAAAATAAAAAAGGGGGAGATAAATAATGGTAAAAAGTTACATTAACGGACAGAAAAAGAAAAAGAAAAAAAAGGAAAATAAATAAATAAAATAAATAAATCAATCAATAACTAACTAAATAAATATATAAATAAATAAATGAAATAAATAAATCGATCAATAACTAACTAAATAAATGAAATAAATAAATCGATCAATAACTAAATAAATATATAAATAAATCAATAAATAAATCAATAAAATAAATAAAAAAAAATAAATTATAAAATTGTAATAAAAATGGCTAGCCGCAAACTAGCTAAAAAAGAAATTAAAAAAAAAAAAAAAAAGTTGAACGTTTTAAATATACTGACTATATGGAGCATATTGAACTTATTGAAGAAATTAATACACAATAATTAACAGAATATAACCACGGAACAGTGTAATTCGCTTTAATCAAATTAAGGCGTATTTTTTGCGTAACGGAATGCACACAATGTGCATGTTTTGTATTCCCATGTAACGGGAATTTATGGAAACGTGTAGCAAGATTAGCTATTCTCTCTTGCGTCTATTTTTTACGTCATCTTTTGTTTTTTTTTTATGACAAAATGTACACAAAGTTTGTAAATTGTCAAAAGAGGCTTCCCCTCCTCCTTTAAAAACAGGTAAGATATGATCTACATGCCAAATGTAACCATCTGTTGGTTTTTGAAGTATGTTTTTTAAATGCTCAATGTTTTCAATAAATAAAGGATACATTTTAATAAAATAATCTATTTTTTCTTTAACTGAAAAATATTTTTTGTTTTTAATTTGCTTAATTAAATTTTGACAATCCAGCCTACAGATATTGCAAACACCTTTATCTCTTTCATATATTAACCTTCTTATGCTACATGAACTTTTTTTTAAAAAATATAATTTTCTGCAATTTCCTGCACAAAATAAATCATTTTCATTACATATAATAATTTTTTTGATATTCGAATTTTTTTTTAATTTAATACTATTTAATTCGTTTTTAAATTTTTCGACAATTTCTGTGTTCGAATTTTCGTTTAAATAATGAAGAATATCGTTCTCCTCGAGTATACCATTTTTTGTGAAATGCAAATAATTTTTACAGTACAAACATTTCAAGCTATTGGTTTCTTCATCATATTCTTGATAATAGAAGACTTGAAATTTCCCTTTAAAACTGTTTTCAAGATATGCTTTTACATATATATTGTCTTTTGAAGTAGTGTTTTTTATATATCTTTGAAATTTTAAGCATTTATTTATATTTTGATTTGCTCTTAAATATTTAAGTAGAGATATATTAATATCACATTTTTTCTTTTCAATTAATTTTTTTTCATTCATATTTAATTTGTTGTAATTTTGAAGAAATTCCTTTGCGTATTTTTTTACACTCTTTCCATTTTTTTCATTATCTTTAAAATTATTCAGATCTTCGATAGGAAAGTTTGTTTTTTTGTTTTTATTATATGTGTGTATTCTGTTCGTAAGTGTGTTTATTTCGAACAAGTACCTTCTTTTCTTTTTGTTCTTTTTGTTGTAGTCCTCACACTTTGCAGTTTCATCATCTGAGGATATTTCGACTTTTACAATTTCGCATTCATTTTCTGCTTGGAATGTTTTGCTCTCCTTGCTGTTTCTCATTGACCTCTTATAATCATTATTATCATTACCATCGCCATTGTCACCATCAACATTGGGAGCATTACAGCTAGTATATTTTCTAACCAGGTTTAGCTCATCTCTATTTGTGCCAACCCCCCTATTCTCGTTAATTATAGGAAGCATATCGTTAGAAAAATTTTCATAAAAGAGATCTTTACTGCTAAAATTTGTTCCATCAATTATGGAGCGAGTGCTATGAGAACAAAGGGTAAACCTCTTCCATGTTTTATGATCGCTACCTAATCCATTTTTCAATAAAAAATAAAAAATGTATGTATTTAATTTTTGATTTTTTCTAAATAACCTACTTTCACATTGTTGAAGATGAAAAAAGTTCACTGGCAATTCTACGAAAAAACATAAATTGCAAAAACTGAAATCTAATCCATGACTAACGGAGCATATAGTAAAGATGCCATAGTAGCAGTTGTCGTTATTTTGAAAGTAGCTAATTTTTTCTAGTTTCTCTTTTTCGGTTAAACACCCATTTAATACAACATAATCTATGTTTATTTTTTCTTTTTCCTTTTTCTTTTTAATTATTTTAAGTACTTCTTCTTCTATACATTTGCACACAACAAGGTGATAACAAAAAATAATTTTTTTTTTCCCAGGAAATAGTTTTTCAATATATTCCACTGCGTTTACAACTTTGGACAATCCTTCCTCTTCTTTTTTCGATTTGATATCAACACGAAACATTTCGTTGAGTACTTGTCTATTCCTTTTTCCCATCAATATATCATTTTTGTAGTGTTGAGATATTTCCCCATTTTCGAACTGTTCATCATTTTTTTCTTTTTTTGGATCATATTCTTTGTCGGTTATCTTATTATATACGATAAAACTCTGATTATCATTTCTATAATCTTTTATCGATTTTTCCCATATATCATTTGGCAAGTATATGAAAAATCTTTTCAAATGTGGGAAATTATTTTTAAAAATATTTGAAATGTTTCTTCTTATAATTACTGTTTTTTTTAAAAACAAGTTGAATTCCCAAGATCTTAAATTCTCTTCATATATTTTTTCTCCCCTATAAAAATATTTTTTACAGAATTCTTCTCCAAACACATATTTATTTTTGCAAAATATTTTATTATTATTAATCAAGTATTTAATTTGATGAAATATATTTATTGGTCTGTTAATTGATGGTGTTCCGCTCAAGAATATAACTTTGCTCGTACTTTTTATTTTTCTTTTCATCATTTTAGCGAACTGGCTCTGTTTTCCATAGTGTACTGTTCTTATATAGTGGCTCTCATCGACGATGAGCAGCTTAAACTTGATAGTCCTTAGCAGGTTGTACAACTTTTTAAAAATGTTGAAGGAGACGATGACAACTCTGGCAGGTAGGCAAGAAAAAGTGAGGGGAAAATGTAATTCAAAATATAGACCAAAATGTAGGAAACAATAAAGACTAAAATAGGGGCCAAAATGTAGGGAAAAATAAAGACTAAAATAGGGGCCAAAATGTAGGGAAAAATAAAGACTAAAATAGGGGCCAAAATGTAGGAAAAAATAAAGACTAAAATATGGGCCAAAATGTAGACCAAAATGTTGACCTAACTATTGGCCAAAATGTAGGACAAAATACAGAGAAAAACAAAATGAACAAGTTATCTTTCAAATATCTTTTCATTTGGCGGGAGAAGCACAATGTGTGTGTAAACATGAGCATTTTATTATTTGTTTTGTTTTATTTTTTCTAGCTTCTTGTAAATCTCATTATTAACATAGTTATCTACTGTCATAATGTCCACTACTATGGTCCCTTTTCCACTTACTTGTAATTCTCAATCAGCTTCGGAAAGTCGTTAGAACTCGATATGACCAAAATTTTGGAGGTGTCAAAGAAGTTAATAAATTTTTCTATTTCGGACAGCCAATTAATTTTTAAAGAAGATGGAGCAACAATTAAGGTGGGGTATAAATTAAAAAAATAAAAAATAGCAATAGACTGTAAAGTTTTTCCTAGTCCCATTTCATCGGCAATTAAAATTCTTCCATTTTTTTTCTTAAAAAAATAAATGGTTTCTAATTGGTAAGGTGCAATAACATTTTGTATTCTAATAGGTAATTTTTTTTTTATTTGCTCTAGGCAAATTTTTTTAATTTCTTTTGAAATATTTTTTTTTATTTTTCTTTTTTTTTTAGCATAATAGTGTTTCAGTATTTCTATTTTCAATTCTGCTCTATTGAAAATGTAAGAATTATTATATAATTCTTCCGCATTATATAAATTGGTTATTACTTTCTCCTCTTCATGTAGTTGATCTTCCTCCTTTGTTCGTAGCAAATTTTTGTCCTCGATATCCGTTACCCTCAAATGTTTTTCCCTTCTATGTAGTGCGTTCTGCTTTCTCGTAATTTCGTTTAACTGGAATCTGTATTTTCCATACGTCTGTGCAATAACATCTATGTATTTATTTTTTAAGAAAAAATTATGCATACTACGTTTGTTACAGGAATAATTATTACACTTGTTGCTACAATTGATACTATACATGTTACTACACTTTTTGTAGGCATGTCGGAAAAAATAGAATACGGTATGAGGAATCTCATAAATATAGCAGTAATGAAATAATTTATAAATGAAATAATGTAATAATAACTGATAGGAGCATAGATTGAATACACATCCCGATAGATAATTATTATTGTTAACATTCATTCTTTTGAATGTTTCTCTCTTTTTATTATCCCTAGATAGATGGAAGGGAAATATACCACTATCTATATAGTCTTTTCTGGGTTTCCAGGTCAATGGTAAATATTGTACTTCATCAAAGAAGTCGTTTTTTAAATAAGCACCAACATATCTCTTAATTGCATTTTTATACAACTTCATGGAATATTTCTTTTTAGATTCGATAAAATCTTTAAATTTTGTGTTATATAAGAAAAGCATGTATTCATTTGGCTTTTTTCTCTTTATATAATTGTACTTCCTAAGGAGAGAGGCGTAACTAACCGTATTAAAAGAGTAGTTGTAAAAATTGCAAGAATGGGAAGTACCGAGACGATATATATTTTCTCTTTTCCGATAAGGAGAAAAAATAAATTGATTAAAGTAACTGTTGTTCAGATCAAAATTGTTATTCATTTTATAAATATACTTAATAATATTTCTGTATTTAATTTTATTCCTTTTAATTTTTCTTAAATCTGTAATTACTTCTTTAATTATTTCGCTAATAATTTTATTGAAAATACTTCCATATTTTATGTTCCCAAAAAAATGTATACGATATGAATCCTTATTTTCTATTTCAAAACATATCCTCTTTTTATTTTTGAAAATTTTTTTGTCTCTTTCATTAAATAAGAATTTATCTATATTCCCTCTGGACACTCTCTTATTGCACTCTTTACATGTGAAGAAATATCCATATTTTCCCTTACTCACGCTAGTTAAACCGTTGCACAAGGTACATCTTATATGTTGACATAACTCCTTATTCGTTAGCTTTGTCTTTTTCATTAAGTCATCAAATCGAAGTTTTGCTGATATAATTTTTTGAAATTTATGCTGTAGATCTTTTTTATTTATCTTCACTGTGTTCGGGTCCTTCGGAATTTTGACTCCTTCTTCAGGGGTATTCCTCCTTTCCTTTTCTTTAAATGTAGTGATATCTCTCACTGTTGTTTCCTCTACACTACTTCGTACTATCTCACCCCCTTTGAATTTGACAAATAACTTGGCAGAGTTTTCTAAACAAATGCCTTCTGCTTCAGCATACTTTGTTTCAAGATGAGTATTTTCCTTCTTCAGCTCTAATGGGCCAAAAGAATGTAAGTCATTTTGCTCCTTCTTCTGTTTCTTGTTCAAGTGATTAGATACCTTGTCCTTTATTTCCCCTCCCCTCCTTTTTATTATCTTTTCATGTTTGTGTAAGATCGTGGTATTGTATACACTCGTGCTTATAGGAATATTATAGCTCAAATGATTACTAGCTGTTTTTTTCTCTTTTATGTTTTTCCTGTGTTTTTTGAAGAAATACTTACTTCTCATATTTCACATGTACGGACAAAAATTCCCTTAACTGGGGGTGATACCAATTTTTGCACTTAAAAATCTGGCAAAAAAGGTGCAGTCATAACACACGCACATATGTCCATATATATACATACATACGTATAAATGTACGTAAGTAAAAGTTTATATTGCACATACAAGTAAAAATATATTATTGTATATAAGTATATATATATACATATATATATATATATATATATATATATATATATTTTTATTTTATTTTTTTCCTTTTTTCTTTGCATATTTCTAGTCATTATTTTCAAACGTGCAATTTAGTGTAACAACTTAACAATTATACCATTTTTTCCATTTTATTTGACCCAAGGTGATAAAAAAAAAAAAAAAAAAAAAAAAGGGCAAGATTTCGTTCCATACGTGAATCCACGGATATGTGTACATACGTTGATAATCATTCACATAACTGCACATACCTTCTCACATATTCACTCACTATATGCGACATAATATCTGCGCACTTTGTATGTTGAAGGATTGTTCAGCACAGAAAAGTTTTGAGCTCATTTACATTAAAAAAAATACAATTATATCTTTTGGTTTTGTTTAATTAGTTTATGTTCATAAAGAAAAACGTTTATACTATACATACATAATGTTATCTGAACTATAATGAAACACGCATAATGTACATACATATGTATTATTATATTGTGTATATATATGTACGTAATATGTATATAATCTACAAGTACTTATATATGTATGGTTTAAAAGGGATGAATGGGCGGGAGCAAAATGTAATATACACACATTAAATAAGGTTAAATTTAGCAAAAATCAAATGTAAGAAATTAAATTTGAAAAAAATGTGCGACGTTACAATTGAAAAAAATGCGCGAAGTTAAAATTAAAAAAAATGCGCAAAGTTAAAAAAGAAAAAAATGTAAGCTAAATTTAAAAAAAAAAAAAAAAAAAAAGACTGTTAAACGAGGCACCTCTTTTTTCCACCATTTACTACACTTTTTTCTTCTTTTTTGGATTACTGTTCGAATTATTTTTGTTGCTTATTTTAATAAACTCATTTGCAAAATGATTTAGTTTTTTCTTATCTTCAATACTGTGTTGAAGGAACGCATAAATTTCTTCTGCTTTCTGCGTAAATAAATGGAAAAAAAAAAAAATTTTTTTTGGTACATAATTACGAGGAGAGTACGAAAAACGGCATACAGAAAAGTAATTTATCTCACAAATATATATATATATATATATATATGTATACATGTGCTTGTATGTTGGCGTGAGTATATTCAACTGCATTCAATGCACATGAGACTCCGAAAATTTACCTTGAAATTTTTTAAAAAGTTTAACAGCGAATCATCTAGGGGCAATTTGCACGAATTCGTCAACTGTTTCAAATCTAACACAAGAAAGTAAAAAATAGAAAGATGTAAAAAATAATATAAAGAAAAAAAAAAAAATCAAAAATATGCGAAAAAAAAGGGACACAATATATGCTCGGAAAAAAAAGAAAAAAAAAAAAAAACACACACACACAGACACACATACATAGGAAGAAGCAAACGCAAATGTAAAAATATTATGGATGTTAAAAAGAAGATAGTATATATTATGTACCCGTTAATTCCTGCCCGGATGAGTTTGTTTTCTTCTTATTATTCTCAACTGTAAATGGGGGAAAGAACGTATACTGTTTATTATAACATATTTACATGGTAATAATAAGAGGTACTAATGGCAAATACACAATAACGAAATGAACATACGTTATGCATGCAATGCATATTTTTTCTTTTTTTTTTTTCTTTTTTTTTTTTTCTTTTTTTTTTTTCTAGCTTCTTATTTTGTTTTTATTTTTTTGCTACCTTTGTTGGTTGTAGAATTTGTAAGAGGAGGAAACTTCTTGTCCTCCTCACTAAGTTTCGTATCTACACTTTCATTTTTCCATTTCTTTTTTTCATTACTTTTTTTATTATTTAAATCTGCACTACTAATGGTGTTATTATTATTTCTGGTACCAATTCCAACAACACAATTCTTAACAGTATTCGTACAATCCGCGGTTAGATGAGCACAAATGATATTACTACTACTATAGTTATTACTACTACCAGCGTTATTGTTACTGTTTGAACCAGTATTGGTATTGGCTTTACTTAGCGAATTCTTATTCGCCGTCTTAGCTTTATTTAGTTTAGCCCCCGTCGTTAAGTGTGGAAAGTCTACGTAATCTGTATTTTTTTCGCTTTTACTGTAATAAACATCCCACCCTGTTTTTCTACCATTAAGGGTATTACTTCCATTGTTATTACTACCATTATTACTTCCAATATAATTATTAATCGCATTGCTATTGTTATTACTACTACTACTACTACTACTATTCGCCAATTTCTTTTTTGTGTTTTCCATTTTAATTTTCATGTTTACACTCTTTTCTTCGCCTTTCATGATATCCACCAATTTGTCAATTTTTCTTTCCTCAGTTATACTCCACTTCATCTTCTCCATTGTTTTTTTGGCCCCGTTGTTCGAAGTACCATTAGCACTATTAGAGGCAGTGTTAGTTGTACTGTTAGCACCTTCACTTTTATTACCACTGCCAAATGTACTGTTAAGGTTACCTTTATTCGTGGTATCATTTTTGCCCCTCTCACTTTTTGCATTTTCTTTATTCTTTTTTTCCTCATATTTTATCGTACCTTCTATTTTCTTAACTCCCCCCCTTTTGCTTTTCCTTTCAGTGTGTTCGTCTCCCTCTTCCAACCCTTCTTCTACTACTTCTACTGTTTTTCCTTCTGTCAATGATTGCTCCACAGACGATTCGTTGTTAATTTTGTTAATTTCACCATCTTTCTTTTTTTTTTTGTTTTTATTTTTCTTTTCATTTTCCTTTCCTACATCTATGCTTTTATTACCTTTTTCCGAATTTTCACTTTTTCTTTTTTTTATCGCTTCCTCAATTTCATCCCTCTTTTCTTTCTCCTTTTCTTTCTCTTTCTCCTTTTCTTTCTCTTTCTCCTTTTCTTTCTCCTTCTCCTTTTCTTTCTCCTTCTCCTTTTCTTTCTCCTTCTCCTTTTCTTTCTCGTTATCATTACTCAATTTTTTGTTATCTCTCTTACCTTTTTTGTCTTTTTTGGATGAAGCGATCGATTTGCCTTTCTCCAGTATTTGTTCTTCTACATTTTCTTGTTCCTTTTCATTACAAACAGTGGACAAGCTTTCATTTTTTTTTATCTCTTCTTCGGTCCGTTCTGCATGGGCTTTATTATATTTTTCAACATTCAACTTGTAGCTTATTTGTTTAGCAACAGAAGAATCATAAATAGGATTGCTATCCGAATGATATGCACTCACAAGATTGTCATTATTCATTAAACAACTGCTTGTTAAGTCATTGCTTGGAAGACCATTACTCGTCATACCGCTACTTGCAATACCGCTACTTGCAATACCACTACTTGGAAGACTGCTACTTACCATATTACTATTAACCAAATTGATGCTCATCTGCATGGCCTTTTGCTTTTCTACTTCGATTTCGCTTTTTATTACCTTGTTCATATCATTGCAATAAATATTTCTGTTATTTCTATCGTTCTCTGTTGCAGTTTCATTTGCGTAATTACTCATTTCGTTCTCTTTTTTATCTAAAAATTCGTTAGAAAGATAGTTGTGCTTTTCATTTATTAAGATGTCATTACTATTAATAATTTTACTATTACTGTTTGTCAGGCACTTGATAAGGTTTGTACTATTATTGCTAACTTCATTCTCGCTCAAAAAATTGCTCGTGGAAATGATAGAATCTCTAATATGATTGCTGTCGTTTAATGTTGTACTTTCTACATTGTTCATAGTAGTTGCAGTTGCAGTTATTGCAGTTGTTGTAGTTGCAGTTGTTGTGGTTGCAGTTGTTGTGGTTGCAGTTGTGGCTGCTGTAGCTGTGGTGTTAGCAAGTGTGTTGTTATTAATATTTAATATATCCTTCAAATTATTTGTTAATCTTGCTGATTTCATTTGATAGTTAGTAACATCTATATAGTCGTTTCTATCTACATGCATTAGGTTACCACTGCTGCAACTACTGCTACTATTACGTTCATTGTTCAAAATTATTCTCTTCTGTTGTTCTGCCTCAATTAGTTTATTTAACTCTTCTATACGTTTTCTTCTTTCTTCAATTATTTCTACATCATTTTCATGCATTATCAATGTTTTTAATTGTGCTTTCTTTTCAATTAAAAAATTAATGTATTCTCTGTTATGCATAACATTACACTTTCTGCTGGCATGGTCATACGAACCGACATTACAAAATTGGTTGTTCGAGCAGCTGTCAATGCTGCTATTGTTCATACCGCTATTCATAACAGTGTTAACTTGAATCTTCTTGACACTACTGTTGCTATCTACATTTCTATTTTTTTCTAATAAAATAAAATCCTTTTCACGACCTGCTGACCTTGTTTCTTCACATCTGTTGAGTACATGCTTGTACTCTGTGCTGTAAAAATCATAATCATTATCTGTGCTGACCTTATAAGAATGTTTTTTCCTCATATAAGTTAACGGAAGAACAAATGGGAAAGTACCTGCTGGAAACATTTCATTGAATTTAATCCATTGCATATTTTCACTAAATCGGATTGGTAAGTCATGTGGGAAATAATTCAAAGTCCACCAATAAAACATCAGTTCTGATGAAAAAGGGCCTTGAACAATACCAGATGGATCTTTGTATTGCCATATATCACCCGATATCTTATTTATGCTATTCATTGTTTGAATGTTCTTGGTTACTTCGTCGCTGCAGATATGTGAATGAACGAATCCACTATTGTTTCTAGTACTGTCAACTACACCATTAATGCCAACTGCGCTACTACTTGCAATGCCATGGATCATATTTAGGTCCTTATTACACATATAGTGGCTATTTGTGTTACTCCGACTGTTCATACTAATGGAGTGTTCGTTACTCTGCTCAGCCATGTCTATCTTACTGTCGTACATTTTATTTTTATCATCATCTGGTTTTTGAAATATCTTCCTTGTTATGTTACTATTTCTTTCATTCAGGTTATTCGTATCACTTCTATAGTCTATTATACCATCCACTGTCATCCTATTTTTCACAATAACCGTCGAAGGGTTATACTTTGAGTTTGCCCCTTTGACGATATTTGCTCCTACTAATGCACCAACATTGGCACTACTTGCTGAGTTAATCATTTTTTTTTCTTCTAAAACTGTAGAAGTGGGACACACTAGTGATTCGTTGTTGCCATTTGTAGTATTTGGCAAGGTGTTAATCTCTAACATGGGTTTGCATCTGTTCAACAACGCATTTTGCTTAACTGTGTTCGGGTTGACATTGACATTCGCGTTGGTATTCGTGTGTACATTCACGTTTGCATTCGCTCTGGCATTCACATTAGCATGATCCCCTGAGTTGTTACTATTCTTGAAAAAGTTGAGCCATCTACCCATGCTTAGAATGGAACCCCTACAATTCCTTTCTCCTACGGCGGCTACATCAATTCCTGCCTTGCCATTCCCGTTCATGTGATTACGTACGTTTTTTACGTTCGTATCCTTTCTATTTCTTTCTGCATCATCATGTGATGGGTTTAATTCGTGTCCACTTACGTTATTGTAATATGATGATGCCATATAGATTCCGTTCCTGTTGTTTACATGCACAGCGTTATATTTCTTTCCACTGAAGTCCATATCAATTACTTTCTCGTTTGGATGAATTTCATCCTTGTTCTCACTATAAATAATGTTACTGTGTATATTATTATTATCACTATTACTTCTATTGTTACTATTATTGCTATTACTGCTATTATTGCTATTATTGCTATTATTGCTATTATTATTTCTATTGTTACTGTTAGTAGTTAATGCAACACTGTCATCCTGCACAGCTGTTTCCAACGCATCCGCAAGTTTTGCATTACTTAAGATCAAACGCTTCAATAGTTCATTTCTATCACTCTCACTCAGTCTGTTAAGGAAATTTTCGTCCACATTATTAATTTTATCTGGAATATTTTTAAAATTAAAACTGCTTTTTTCAATATTTTTCAAAATTTCTTTATCTATTATTATATCTTTATTAGTATCAAGAAGTATATTTTTATTGATATGCTTCCGTGTTATATCAGTGTTCGATGTACTACTTCGTTTGTTAAGACTAGCATTTGCATAAACATTACCACCTGGGTTTTCATTTATCTTCATCGTAAGGTTTCCTTTGGTAGTAAGATCTATATTTATATTATTCGTACTATTCACACTGTTCATATTATTTACGTTGGACAAAAAATAATTGTAATTATTTCCCAACAAATGATCGTTCATATTATTCTGACAGTTAGACATTTGCACAAAATTTCTGTTTCTGTTCTGGTTTATGTACATGTTCAGGAAAGTATTATCAGCAACATTCTTTGGATTCAACGAATCTCCGTCAAACGCACTGTTGTTATGCATGCTCAAGTTGAACGCACTATTGTTAACGTTGCTATTAGCGATGCTATTAACATTGCCAGTAATGCTGGAGTTATACGTGGGTATTATTTTACTGCTCATACCCTCTATGCACATACTCTTTTTTTTTATCTTCTGTAACAAACTTTCTTGAGGCACGTTGCCAATTCTACTGTTAATATCATCGATGTATTTATTATGCCCTTTGAATGAATCATGTTTAAGGTTTCTATTTGCCATAATATAATTTTCATTTAGATTACCTTTATCCGCAAAGTAGTTATTTGGTATGCTGTTTTTATGTTTGTCAAGGTTGTAGTTGTTCTTATTCGTATGTTTTCCAGTGCCAATACTGCTATGATTATTCCTATTTAAGTTTATTCCGTCGGCACTCCCTCCATCATTGTTACAGTGTAATTGATTTGTATCTGTGCATTTTCGTTCATCCATTTTCCGTTCATCCTGTAAATTAGTTTGATCAGTATTATATAATTTATTAAAAAGTATTTCCTTTTTTTCGTTAAAATTAATATTATTATTTATATTATTTATATTATTTATATTATTCATATTATTCATATTATTCATATTATTTATATTATTCATATTATTCATATTATTCATATTATTCATATTATTTATATTATTCATATTATTTATATTATTTATATTATTTATATTATTCATATTATTCATATTATTTATATTATTTATATTATTCATATTATTTACAATATTCATATTATTTACATTATTTACATTATTTATATTATTATTAATGGTGTTAATGTTATTATTTTCGAGCATAAGATCATTTAGATGAATTTTATTATTACAGTTAATTTCATACATTTTATCGGAATTATTTTCATATATTATATTAGAAATACGTTCATATATATTATTAGAATTGTTATCATTAGTTGTTTTATCGTTACTTGTTTCCCTAGGATTATTATTAATATTTTCCATGGTAGATTTTATTTTTCTACTATGACCTCCTCCTTCAGCTACAGTTACTTCTTCGGTGTCTATTTCGTTTTCCTTCTCTTTATCCTTATCGTTTTTTTCGTTTTTTTCGTTTTTGTCGTTTTTGTCGTTTTTGTCTATTTTTTCGCTTTTCTCATTTTTCTCATTTTTTTTTTTTTTTTTTTTTTTTTTTTTACTTTTTTCTGCGTTCAGTTTGTTCTTTGCACCATTTGCTGCTTTCTCCTTATTGCTGATAATTTCTTCGTCGTTATTTTTGGCCTCAAGTGCATAGGCTGCATCACTCACATGATCCTCCGTAGATGAACAAACTTTGGACATACTTTTCTTTTCACTGGACTTTAAACTGTTATTAAGGGATACATTAGCATTGTTATCTCCTGCTTTTTTATTTTTCTGCTGCAGTGGAGCACCACTATTACACCTACTATTGTTATTACTATTGTTGTTATTACCATTAAGGTTGTTTCCCTTCTCTTTACTACCGCAGTCCACATCATTCTTCAGTGCACCACCCTTATCATTATTTCTTAATTTGTTTATGCTATCACCCACGATAGTTTCTTTGTTGTTGTCATTGTTGTTGTTTTCTCCTTTTGTGTACATTTTATCTAACGCAATTTTGTTGTTTCTATCAAACTGTTCACTCATCTTGTGCCACATTATATCATCAGTTACTTTCTTGTTTTCACCTATAGATATTTTTTTTCTAAGAGCACTCCAATCATCCTCGATAAAATTTTTTTCATTTTTCAAATTTCGTTTTTCATTTAATTTAAGATTTTTGTTCGTATTAAAATAAACGTTATTTGAAAAATGACTGATAACACCCTTTTGCATTTCATGTGTGTTCAACATAATATTATTTTTTGCATCTTTTCTATTAACACTATTTAATAATAAAGGATCAGCATGGTCATTTGTATTATTGTTTCTATGTATATCATCGTTTGCATACCCTTTCACATCAAAGGTGCTACTACTATTTCCTGCATTGTTCATTGCACTCATATTATTCATTCCATTCATATTGTTCATCATGCTGCTACCATTTTTCCCTATGCACTGTTGTTGACTGTAATTGTATAGACTCCCCTCATTTATACTAATTTGCGCATTTATATGCGCTTTGTTCGGACCATTACTACTTTTATTGGTAAACATGCTTGGGTACTCATGCCGACTTCCCCTCTTCATTTTTTCCTCTGTCATTAGATGGTTTTCAGTAGTATTATTATCGATGTTATGGCCGCTGTTATGGCCACTGTTATGGCCACTGTTATGGCCACTGTTGTTGACCTTCTTAAATTTTTTTAACTTCCACTCTTCCACATTTAGTACGTTGTTATTACTACCACTGCTAACGTTCATATTGTTCCCATTGTTTCCGCCATTTCCCGTATTGTAACTATATACATCATTTGCCTTTTTGATGGTGCTACTATTTCCCTTATTAAAATAAACAGGGGAGTTATTAGTATAATTTAAATTCTTATTCGTCGCATTTGTATAATTTATCATATTAAAATTATCTACTCCTCTTCTTATATTATCACTCTTGGAACCTACTCCATCGTTAGTGTCCACAGGAAGGTGTTCCATAGAATGTATCATGGAGTTTCCACCACTATTATTTGTGTAATTATTTTCATTTTTGTTAACATAATGATAATCATTAATAAAACTTTCTCTTTTCAAGTGCATCCCATTTCTGTCCTTAATGTAACTACTATTTCTGGATGATACTCGCATTATATCGTTGTTGTAATTGTCGTTTTCATCATTCATAACAGTTGGCGATGGTATTTTCATTTCAATATTAAAATTTTTGTTATAGCTTTTATTTCCTCGTTGCTTCATCTCGTTTTTACTAATGCCACTACCTCCTATAATACCGCTAAGATTATTGCTAAGGTTATTGCTAAGGTTATTGCCAACGTTATTGCCAACATTACTGCCAACATTACTGCCAACATTATTGCCAACATTACTACCAACATAATCGCTCATTTTGTTATGATTTCCCTTTGAGAACCTCCAGGACGATGCGCCCTTATCACCCTCCCTCCATATGAACTTTTTATTATTACCACTAGGGTTATTGTTACCGCTAACATTGCCATTGTTATTATTACTATGGTCCATGTGAAAGCTGTTTTTCCTTGCAAAGCTTGCTCTGTTACTGTTACTGCTATTGTTTTCATATATGTTGTTATTACTGTAATTGTTGTTAATGATAATATTGCAACCGCTAACATTGTCATTGTTAACATTTGCACCGCCAACATTTCCATTCCCATTAGTACTATCTAAGGTACCAGCATGTGGATCAAAAAATTTATTATATTTCCCATTTTTTAAAAAATAATTACTTCTCTTATTATTCATATTACTTGACGGATTATTCGATTCTACCCGTTCTTCGAAATTATTTTTGTTCATATTATTTTCCCAATTAAAGAAATCATTTCTACTTCTGTTTCGATCTCTTTCATTATCATTTTGATGCAAACCTACGCCTCCCTCTGCTACTTCTCCTGTTGCTGATGTTCCTCCTCTTTTATCCTCATACTCTTTCTCGTATTTATATTCCTGCATATCATCATAATTATCACCACTGTCATTAATACCATCCTCTTCTTCCTCAATACCATCTTCTGTTATTCTTTTATTTTTTGATAAATCTTGAAAAATAAATTTATTGATGCATACGGGTATATCATGATCATCTCCAAACCCTCTTTTATTTAATATAAGCTCAATATATACATATAAAAATTCATTTTTTGTATATATTAAAATATTCCCATCATCTTTTTTCCCTTTGTTAGAAAATTTATCAATCATATCTTCCGCAAAATTGTTATTCTCTTCCATAGTGCAAAACTTGAAGATTTAAAAAAATTTTTTTTTTTAATTTGACTTAAAAATTTGAAAGGATGGGAAGTAGAACAACCACAATAGACGTACGCTATATGTATGTGTATCTACCTTCCTCCCCCTCTATATAAACATACATACATATATATACGTATGTATATATTATATGTATGTATATGTATAATCCTTCTTATTTTGTTATCTCCTTAGATATGCGTATACATATGTGTTATGCATGTACATATACACATAAATACTTCTGGAGTGTAAAACGTTCGCGTAACTTAAAATTATTCAATATTCATAAAAAATGAAATAAAACATAAATATAAGGGGACACACACATATATACGTTAAGCACATATATGTACATATATACATATAAATGGAATAACATATAGCACCCAACAGATAATAATTTTAGCTGTATATAAAAGCATAGCACAATTTTTTTTACCTCGAATAAATTATATACGTGTATATAATAGATTATATATTATACATATATGTTATGCTAAGTTTTACATGTACCCTTTTTTTCTTTTTTTAACGTATAATCTTATACCAATATATATATTACATGTACATATTAAAGTATATTATACGTACGTGTATATACATATACGTATACATATACATACACATATATATATATATATATATATATATATATATATATATATATATATATTAATATATATACGTATTACATTTCAACAAAACACTAGGTTGCCATTCTCCACTTTGTTAAAACATTTTATAATATTTTTTTTATAATTTTTTCATATAAATATAAATGAACGTTTTGTTGCTCTATAAATTTAAAAATTTTTACTCTTTTATCTTCACTGTGTTTGTTATTATACATAATCGTACTTATATTAACATATATGGACGTATATGCATATAAGTACATATAAGTATATATATACGTATAAGTTATATATGTACGTATAAGTATATATGCACAACTTAATGCTATTTCACTGTTAGTTTTATTTACTAATACATCACTTGAGTTTTTTGAATGTATAAGATGTCAAAAAAAATAGGGAAAAAAAAAAAAGAAGTAATTAGTTTATTATTACATGATATATATTTAAAAAAAAAAAAAATTTTACTTTAAAAATTACTACGTATATACTGATGTACGAAGTGGAAGGAAAAAAAAAGGAAAAGGGAAAAAGTAAAAGGAAAAACGAAAAATGAAAAAAGGAAGAAAAAAGAAGGTAAAATGAAAGGAGGAAAATGAAAAAGGAAATAGGAAGAAAGAAAAAGGAAAAATGAAGAAAAAAGATGGAAAAAGGAAGAAGGATGAATGAAGAAGTAAAAAAGGAAGATGGAAAAATGAAGAATGAATAAGGAAAAAGGAAAAACGAAGATGGAAAAATGAAGAATGAAGAAGGAAAAAGGAAAAACGAAGAAGGATGAATGAAGAAGGAAAAAAGGAAGATGGAAAAATGAAGGAAAAATGGAGGAAAAATAAAGGAAAAAAAAATTAAAATAAAATGAAACAAAACAAAATGAAACAAAACAAAATGAAACAAAACAAAATGAAACAAAACAAAACAAATTAAAATAAAATAAAAATAAAACAAAATAATTTAAAATAAACTACATTAAAATGAAAATCGAAATGAGATAAATTATAAATAAGTTTAACTAAGTTGCCTTAAATTACAATATGATTTACAAGGAACGCTTATGCATTAACTTTAAATATAATACAGTAGTAACATTATATTAAAATTAATATTTAAGTATATAAATATGTACCAATGGGTATATATGTATTATTAAATACATATACATATATATACAAATATATATACACGTTTTCATGTTTATATGAGCATTTACAATACGTACCATATATGTGGAGTGTTATATATATATATATATATATATATATATATATATAGGGGGGGGTAAGCATTAATTGCTTTTAAATAAATTTATTTTTTTTTAATTTATTATATTTCTGATTTTTAAATAAAAAAAAAAAAAAAATTTACTGCGCAAAAAAAAAAAAAAATAATAATTTTTTATAAAAAATTATATTATCTATTGTGTATATTTGTATACCGTATAACTTTAACGCCTTGTACATTGTATATATAAATAAATGTAAATGTATATATACAAATGTATATTTATGTATATATGTATGTAGTGATATATATATATATGTACATAAATATTATAACACCATACATTTATGCTTAAGCGCACGTATAACATTGTACATACATCCTTTCAAATCCTTCCATCTCACTTTTTGCCCTACGTGTTGAAAATTAAATGAAGACTTGTTATTACATATTATCATATACTATATATTTTTTTATAAATATATATTATATTATTATTTTTAAGGTATAATACGGATTTATGTTATATTATTAAAATCGTAAGATGAATGTGTTACATTAACCACATGTATTATATCATTCAGGCACATGCATATTTTTCCAAAAGTTTATTATTAAAATATGCATAAATTAATCTCAGTATATAATAAGTAATAATGCTTTTTTCGTAATGTTGTATATATATATATATATATATATTTATATGTATACATATATATGTATGTGTATATATACAGTGTGAGTATAATTTATCCCTAAATAACAATAACTGAAAACGGGAGAAAGTGTTATGTACTAATAAAGGCGCTTGAACTTCACCTTGCACATACGTGTATACATATATATAAATATATATATATATATATATATATATATGCATGTATTTGCATGTATATGCATACATTTGTATACATCCATATGGTGCCTAAGTGTTGCGGTCCGCACTTATTATATACGTATTTTATATTTTTTATTAGTAGTTTAGAATGCAGTAAAAAAATAATATAATAATGTTAAGCAATATAGTTTGGCTACGATGTACACGTATGCACTTTTTAAATTTACCTAAAAAATATAACGTGAAAATGATATATAATTCTCAGCCTACGGCCTTTTATTTTATATACATACATATACATATATATATATGCATATTGCTTAATTTGAGTATATCTTTTTGTTTATACATATGATTGTGTTTAAATACGTGTAGATATGTATGTACATATACGATCGTTATGAATCCTATTTTATTAACTATTGTTTTTATATAAATACTTACAAGTTAAGCATTCTAAGGGGTATACCTTACATAACATGCTCTTTTTGAATAGTTTTCCTCTTTGTTTTAGAAAATAAAAAAGTAATAAATTAACATTCACATTTTTACAAATTTTTCATTATTTCTGAACAAACTTTTCACACAATAAAATATTATGACCATGTAAGGTAATAAAAAAAATTAGTATCAAGATATAAGGTTTATATATGTGCTTATGATACATATACATTAAAGTTAGGTATTAAGTATATTACGAACATATTAGGAAATGAAAATATAATTGAATGATTTAGGCATATATTCAAATGTTGACTTACAATTTTGTGGTAATATACCCTATTTTTTTTTTTTTTTTTTTTTTAAAACAAAAACATTAAAATATATTAGAGAATTTTTCAATAATACCATACACAACTGTAAAAGTGAAGTGGTAGTGAATTTATGCCCTCCGATGCCCCTTCCTTTTCATATTTTACTTTTACCATATCTTTTATATATTATTGCCATGCTGTTACATTATACCATCTTAATGTTGTACTACCATATGGAAATACCGCTATATTTGTACCTTTTTTTTTTTTTTTTATACACGATTAAGGGTATTCAAAATGGATAATGACGTTATATGTGTCTAAACGATTATCCGTTAGTGTGATACTTATTAAGTTCAATTCTTTAGAAGGAAGCACAATTTTTTGACGAATACATGCATAGGTAGATATATATACTTAAATATAAACCTATACGCATATATGGGCGCTTCTGATCATGTGCTGGTTTAATACGGATAAAGGTGGAGAGTAAAAAAAAAAAAAAAAAAAAAAAATATTTTCATTTTGCTCTCTTTTTTTTAGCAATATTCATTTTAAACAAAAAATTATAAAAGACAACTCTATTTTTGTTGTGTATACCTTTGCGTACATACATACATACGTAAATGTCTGAACACATATATTTAATGTGTATAAATTATTAATACAAAACTTTAGAAAGCGAAGCAAAACAAAGCAAAAGCACACATTAATAAATTTCTTTAGGAAAAACCTAGTGCATATATAAATAAGGCATCCTCAGAACGATGCAAATGTAGGGCCTTACATTTATTCTAACAGTAATGGTAATACTCTTCGTTACTTTAGCTAAGTACACTTCAACTACTTTCCATACATGTTGGGTATTAAGCCCTTTTCACATTACTCTTTTGTTCTTTCAAACGAGTTATTAATGCTTCTAGAGAACTAAACTTTTTTTCTGACAGGAAAATTATGGTAAAACAATAACAAATAAGAAAACAGGAAAAAGTTTAAAGTTTCATACGCGCAAAACGAACAATCAAATTTGATGCGGTGCCTTGGATCAAGTGCGTTCGAGGGTACGTGAATATATGCGCATATATATATGTACACACGAGTGTATACCCATAAACGAATGTATACATACACATAAGTAAATATACATAAATGCACACTTGCTTAAAAAATGAGCTACTAGTAAGTAAAAATTTAACTGTGTATGCTTTATAAAAAGACGTCGGATAAATGCGTATAACAAATAATTTCCGTGCGTTTATTAAAATTGTAATGTATATGTATAATAGATGCATATTGTTATACTTCCTTTTTTTTGGATGTTCTAATAACCTATGCTTGTGTACAACTGCTGCACGTTCATTCTTAGGTGTTCATATTCTGCTATTTTTCCAATTACTGAGAAATAGTGTTACATTGCGTTGATTTGTATTATGTTATGCTATATTATATTATGTTATATCATAAGTTTTCTTTTTTTTTTTTTTTTTTTTTTTCGATAAAATGATATGTAATAATATGTCTTTACTTTCATGAATAAGAAATATTACTGTATTTTTTTTTATTTTCCTCATTTAGGCTATTTATAAATTCTCGCTCTTCTTTCATTTTTTCATTTAGTTCCGTTCTATGAAAAAAAAAAAAAAAAAAAAAAAAATGTATTTATATGTCTTATTTAACCTTTAAGTAGTAATCATAATGGCTTTTTTTTTTTTTTTTTTTTTTATCTTTGTGTTAGTGTGTGTTATATTTTGCTTAGTTCAAGTCGGTATATACCCATGTGCTTTACTTGTATTTTTTATAGACAGGAAATATTTTGAAAAGGCGGTATTATAACCTTGCATATGATCAAGTTTTCCTATAAGAAATAGGTTTTTGAGCATTTTCCTTTTTTGTTCATTCTCATCATTTACAAAAATGTAAATAGGCATGTTTTCATTTTTTTTATTTATGGTATTGTACATCATACGAATTTCATTAGATTTTGTCTTTATTTTATTTATTATTTTTTTCGTATCATTGTTTGTTTTTTCGGCTATATTTTGCTCCAAAATGAATGTATTATCTTTCTGTTCAAGTGAAACCAAGCAGAGGGCATAACTAGTAGGATACAATAACAGCATAAAAAGAGAAAGGAAAAGGTAAAGTGAAAGACTTTTCATATTGGAAAAAAAAAGCATGTATATAAACAAAGCTTGAAGTTGTGCAGGCAGATTAAACAATTTATGTAGAAATGTGTTAGGAAAGATTGGAAGAAAAAACAAAAATAGTGAAGGATGTTTATTTTTTTTTTGCTTTTTTTTTTTTTTTCCCCCTCTTCAATTCCTTGCCCGTGAAAAGCAATTCATACACATATGAACAAATTCGTGTGTATACCATTTTTTTTTTTTTTTTTTTTTTTCCTTTAAATGTACGCAATGTCATTACTGCTCCTTTTATTTTTTTTTTTTTTTTTCTTTTTGGAAGAAAAAAGAAGTCTGTATTATGCACAGGTATAGAAAAAACAAAAAAAAAAGGAGAAAAATCATTTAAACAATTTTTGCAGTATATTACACTATTTAGCTGAATTGTGAGAAAATGAATTTAAAAGAATATAATTATCAACAGAGAAGGAAGAGAAAACAAAAAAAAAAATTTTTTTTTTGATTTGTTCGCTCGTCATGTTGTGAGCACATTTTGGCGCGTCGCTATATATTTCCATATTTATATATTTATATATTTATTTATGTAATATATATTTATTAGGCATTTATTTTATAGTTGGTTACTTCTCATTCATTTTGTATAGGACAATTTCCTTTTTTTTTTTTTTCTTTTTTTTTTCCGTCCTTTTTGCTCGTTCTATGTGCTATAACTCACGCCCCTAAGTCATGCTTCTTATTTTACTCTGTTACAAGAATGGATCCAAGATCCACCAAATAAACCTTATTATTAAGTTTATTTCTTATCTTAACAAATGGAACAGAATGCACACCTAGCATTATAGCTAATAATTTGACTGAAACAGATTTGCGTTGATAAGGTTTGATAACTCCTACATCAATTATGGAATTAAAAGAAATGAGGGAGGACTGGGTACTGCTATATATTACATTGTTGTTAGATACATTATTGTCATCTTGAATTTCAATTGTTAAGTCTATATCTTCATGATGATTATTGTAAAAGGAAAAGATAGCTACTAATATTGAGGAATAATTTATTTCTTTTACAAAAGAAACCTCTAAATTAAATAGGTTCTCTGCAGGCATTTCTACTTCCATACAATACTGAGACCATATATAATTATCAGAAGTATTATTAATACACCATTTAAAAGACAAGGATATAATAGTTTTGTCGTTATTAAAAAGAAAGGTTAAAACTTCCTTATTGTTCTTAAATCTTTCTATAACATATGAATGACTTAATTTGCTAAGATTATCTTCGAAGCTGTTCTTTTTGTTGTTATTACTTACATTATTAGTTATACTGCTCCTAATATTATTATATTTACTACTCCTCATATTATTATGTTTACTGATTCTCATATTATTATGGATACTACCCCTTATGTTGTTACTTGTGCCGTTCATAATATTATTATTGCCGCTATTATTGCCACTATTATTGCCGCTATTACTGCCGCTATTATTACCTATGTTAATGCCGCTGTTATTTCCGCTATTATTGCTGTTATCAGTGTCTAACGAACTCCTTTTCCTCCTCGGTTCCTTCATTTTTGCACTATTTAAGGAAAGAACTTGTACAAAGTTTACAACTGGAAAATAAAATGAATACATGTCTTCGGGGTTTAACGAAAATGGGAAAATAGTACTATCGATGTTGATTGATCTCGAAAATAATTCAAATATTTCAATTTTATTTTTTTCTGTTACATTCTCCATTTCTATATATAAAAAATGGTCGATTATTTTACACCTTATATCTAAAGGCTTAATAACTACTATAGATTTTGTTAGTATCAATTTTTTATAACTCCTTTTACTATTATTTATGTTATACATAATATACTCATCATATTTGTTTAACGATTTACATATACTATGTAAATTAACATTCAAAGGGAAATTTCGTTCACTATCCTTGTAATTATTTTTGTCGTATATATTGAGGAAGAAATTATTCTCTTCGTCATCATCATCATCGTCATCGTCATCATTGTTATAATAAGCTCCTCCACTATTATTTTTATTTTTATTATTACTATTATTTTTATTTTTTTTTTTTTCATATAACGCGTTAGATGTAAAGGTGGATGACCACTGAACATTATTTAGTAGAAGAGATGGATAATCAAAAATGTTTCTTAAATCGTTTGCACTCTTTTCATTAAGGAAATTTACACTCTTTGTTTTTTCTGTTTTATTATCTTCATAATATAACTGTATTTTTAAATTTAGTTTTTTGTTTATGTATTTTTGAGAAATCGACAGAGGTAGTTCGATAACGTATATTAACCCCTCGATTTCGTAACATGCACTACTAGAGAAGAACTTCCTTTCTATTTCTTCGCTTAAGCTCTCGTTATCATCAATGTTAACAAGGATTAAGCGAGACTCTGCAGCAATGATTTTCGCTTCGTTATCCTTCGAACCTGTGTCTTTCTCTTCGTTGTATTTTATGTCATTGCTGATCACTTCATTGAGCTTTACATTTCCACTTTTCCTTTTGGTATCATTCCCCTTTTCGTGATCTGTATGTATATAATGTTGTTCTCTTTTGAAATTTTTCCATTTACCATCGTTATGATTTACCCCTTTTGTGTAATTACAAGCTGTTTCATCATAGTCATTCTCTTGCAACCTTTTGTTTGGGTAATCTGTCTCAGCAGTACAAACCCCATCTCTATTGTTCCTCCTCACTAACATCTTTTTGTAAATCGTTTTAAAATCATTCTCAAAATAATTTTCTTGTAATAAATCAAAGTTATGTGCTAGGGTTGATGTTTCAACATTGTTTTCATTAATAAGAACAATGTCAATATTAATGCGATAATTTTTATTTTTTTCAATCCAGTTTTTTACGTTTCTCTTATTGCATACCTTCTCATTCTTTTTAATTATTATTCCAACGTAGAGAAGCTCACCCAAGAGTTCTTTTGATATGATATCATCATTTTCGTTAAGGAATTCTTCACAAAAAAACTGAAAGGCATCTTCTGCGTTTTTATGGCGGTTACTGTTCGTTAGAATTAGCTTTACTTCAGACTCATTGAAGTGCATCATTTTCCCTTTCTCTGTTTACAATTATATATGTGTACATAAACACACATGTGCATGTGCAGAACGTGAGTTCCCTCTTGAGTTTTCGTTTCCGTTTGCGTTTTTCCTTTTACATGTTATTCACCACGCAGTTAAACGTAAGTAATCACTTCGTAACAACTGACTTACCACGAGAATTGTTTTGTATATATTCAAAAAGGGATGTACCTTTTTTTTTTTTTTTTTTTTTTATCAGTAAAATAGGGAATATCGTGCTGCCTTAATTTTGAGGTAGTAAAAAGTTCATTCCACATTTTACAAAAATTTCTCCTGTTTTGTTTATTCCTTTTCCACTTTTTTCGCCTCATCTATATTTTTCTTTTTCTTCAGAATTGATTATTTTTTTTTTTTACAATTTTCTTTCGACTTAATTCTAACACATCACTAGGCCAATATATTTTTTATGGCCTTCTTGCATTTCATACTTTTTCGAGTTTTTTAACTTCGTACTTTTTCATATTTATTTATTTTGTACCTTTTACTTTTAGCATTTTTTTGTTTGATACTTTTTCGAGTTTTTTCATTTCATACCTTTTAGCATTTTTTTGTTTGATACTTTTTCTCCTTTTTTCATTTCAAACTTTTTCGCGCTATTAACTCTGCAGTCATGCAATTATCATGTACGAGCAAGGAAAATTATGAACAGTTAATATTTTTTTAATTTAAAAGAGAAAAAAAAAAATGAAAAAAAAAAAAAAATCTGTGCACACACTTATATCAAGCAGTTTCCTTGAAATGTAACAACAAATATAAATTATGAAAAAAATTTAAAGAATATAGGAACAATAAAAAAGAAAAATCGTTCCTTTTTAAGTGAAAAAGAAAACTGTGATAACTTTGAACTCAATTTAAGATTTTTCTCTTGGGACCCAACTGCTTTTTCATAACAATTAAAGGAGTTTTTCTTGAGACATAAGGCTTTAACTAAAAAGAAAACAACAAAAATGGGAGAGAACAAATTGGTAAATATTTTGCGAAATTCCTAAATTGTACACTGCGAAATTGTAAATTTAAAATAGTTCATTGTGAACATGTGCACTTTATGGGCTCTCATTCACGCATACATTATACGTAGATATAAATGTGTACATGTATATTACTTTGAGGCGTTGTGTAAAAAATTTATTATTATATGCAATCTGTTAATTTTATTTCAGCTCTAATTTTCGTTCTATTTAAGCATCCTTTATATCTTTTGATTGTAATTTTTATTACGTTTATTTTTATATTTTATTTCATTATTTTTATATTTTATTTCATTATTTTTATATTCTATTTCATTATTTTTATATTCTATTTCATTATTTTTATATTCTATTTCATTATTTTTATATTCTATTTCATTATTTTTATATTCTACTTCATTATTTTTATATTCTATTTCATTATTTTTATATATTATTATTTATTATTATAATTTTTTTTTTCTTACGTTGCAATCACTCAAGTCTGGAACGCGAAAATTCGGCACCAGCATTTTGTTAATTATAAAGAAACCTAATGGAAAAAATAAAAAAATGCATTATATATGGATGTAGCTGAAAGCACACATGTAGTATGCATACAAGGGGTATGGCAAAGATTGTTATTTTTGTGCACGATTTTGTAATGTTCTTTCCCCCACCGTGGATTAATTTGTTGGAGGAAAAGTGGCAATGTAAGAACATCGAACATGTGTGTACACACGTTACCCCCATATATAGTATACATATAGATACATACATACATATATAGTTATGCGACCATAATTCTACGTTATTTTCTTTTTAAAACAACCTTTTTTCGTATGTCTTCCTAAACCTATAGCTCCAAATCCTTTCTTAAAACCAACAGGCGCATATTTCGCAATGAGGGGCCCCTTACCTTTGCTGGGCCCCATTTTAGCTAACTTGAAAATATTTAGTTTTATCATTTCAAAAAAAGAGAATATAAATTAAAAAGAGAGGTGCAAAATTATGAAGCTTAATGCAGCTCCCTTTTAATACTATTATATACATACAACATCAGGCCTTCAGTCAACTTAGATACTGCTTATCAGAAAGATTAATGTAATCTCAATAAATGCGAAGATAGTAATTTTACGTTATGTTTATGCAATAAAGAATATGTTACCCACTGTCAAAGTTGCTGGGCCTAATAGTGTTAAACATATTTCACAATGACGTTATAATCTCAAATATTTAAAATTTGAGGTTTGAATTTAAAATTCATTCCTACAAATATGTAGTAAATTTCTTTATTTTCTTTTTTTTTTTTATATAGGCATACAATGCCTTTTTTGCGATGCAAGCTTATAAATAGTGAGCATTTAAAAAAAAAAAAGAACATGAATGAGAAAAATTGCACTGAATGTATGCTAAGCTCATATGATTATGGAAATATATTTGCATATGAAACATCTTATTAAGTAAAATGAAAAAAAAAAAAAAAAAAAAAAAAAAAATATAAAACAAATAAAAGATATAAAAATGTAAAAATATAAAAAATACTGTAAACAATTTATAACAAATAACCGTTAGAAACCACTTAAGGAAAGCAGCACGAACATCATAATAAAAACGTGCAATAAATGAACTAGTACCTTATTTTGCTTTATATATTTTGTACTATATATAGGTAAAGAATTCGTTGAATTTAGCTCGTTTGATATACTTTCATTGACACTTGAGTTAATTAATAAGGGTCATTATTGCGATTTTGAGAATTTCAAAGAGAAAAAATATTTAGAAAAAAAAAAAAAAAAAAGAACACACGCACACACACATACCTTATGTTTTGTAAGTTTCATCGTATCGAATGAAAATAAATCATGATATGGATGTTATGCCTTCTGTTATTACAAAATAAGGCCAATTATAAGTTTTTTTGTTTAAATGTTAAAATTTGTTCGAAAAAAATTATTATTATTTTTAAAAACCCAGTAAAGGTTTAACTTGTTTCAAATAAAGCAAATCAAATAAAAACAAATTTAGTATTGTTTGTCAAACGTTAAAATTTAGATAGATATATCGCTGTTCATAATATGTGAGTGCTAAAATGTACAACACTGAAAAGTGAACAAATTAGGTAAAACGCTATTCGTGAAGTTACACTATAAACTCTATATTTTTTCATTTTTCGCTTAACACTGAATAACACTGAAGACATTAATAGATTATTATAGAAATAATTATACGGTTAATTCATTAGTTATTTAAATGGTTAAATGAATGCATAGATGATTAAGCAAATACATCCTCTTAGGCCTTCACAAATTAAAGGTCTCCCAGGAAGTAAAAAAAAGATAACTGGAGAAGATGCACGCGTACATACATATATATATATATATATATATATATATATGTGTGTGTGTGTGCATAAATCTATATATGTGTTCATTCTTTAATATCCCACTTGTAAACTGCGTTTAGATTATAGCTCTATGATATATTCCCTGTGAATAATGCCGTCTTTTTTTTTTTCAGCGTTAGTATATACATATTCATAATGGTAATAATGCAAATTAGGGAAATTTAAAAAATTCAAAGGAATATTATTTTATAGATATATTTGCATCATATGAGACATTTTATTTTTGTACATATACATTTTTAACTCACAAACGTTAGCACATACATGAGTATGTATTGTTTACTTTTTTGTATTTCTTTTTTTTTTTTTTTTCTAGAGAGGAATAGAAATACAACTCTTTTATTTACCCATGGTATGAGTAGGTATATACTTACCATTTTTGATGAAAAGAATTTGCCTTTTCATTTTTTTTTTTTTAAATTATTTTTGTAAGTATAATTAGCATTTTATATATATATATATATATGTATGTGCTTAAATAGTATTTAATGAATAGGAAAAAGTAATAAACAGTTCAATGTTAGTGTATATAATTTATTTTTTCGGTATTTTTAATGCAATAAGTGTGCAGAAAGAAAAAAAAATATATTTCAAAAATGTAAAATTTTGTAAATATGATGTGTGCAAAAAAAAAAAAAAAAAAAAAAAAAAAAAACCAATACAGTATTTTAGATATAATATATATATATACGTATATACAGAACTGTACATATATATAATTTGTATATAAGAAAACATGTAAATAATAATTACATATACATACACATTGTAAACATATATATACTTACACGCACATTACATCCATATGTGAATATTTATAGTATGATAGGCTTTACGTATATATGTGGAAAATTTAATGGACAGGTGAATATTATTTTCTGAGATTTAGTTGTATATTTAACGGAATGTATCCTTTACATTTTTTTTGCTTCAACGCACGTATCTTTGATTTTTTATTTATTTTTATTTTTTTTCTTTAGTTCACTTTAGTTCATTTTTAGCTTTTTCAAGTATTTTCCCTGCATGCATATTTAATTAATTATAAATACACTTATGCAATAATTTATTTTTTTTTTCGTTTCTACTTTGTCGTCTTTATATTGATCTTTAATCGGGATTTTTATCTTTATCTTTTTTTTTTTTTCTGTTTTCATTCGTTATTTATTAGTATTTTATTCGTTATATATCCGTTATTTATTCGTTTTTTATTCGTTTTTTAATCATTTTTTAATCATTTTTTAATCGTTTTTTAATCGTTTTTTAATCGTTTTTTAACGTTTTTTAATCGTTATTTATGTATTCATTTTTTTTTTTTTTTTTTTTTTTTTTTTTGCGTTTTTTTCAATTTTTTTTTTTTGTTTTGTTTTGTTCTGTTAAAATCTCCTGAAATTACGTTTGTCCTTATACGCGAGGAGCGAGAAATTTCTTTTAACGTTTTTGTTTGCTTCATGATTTATTTCTAATGATATTTTTTATTTTTATTATTTGTTTTTATCAATGTTTTTTTTATATTTTTTGTTTCAATAAAGCATATGTCTTACAACCAAAAAAAAAAAAAAAAAGAAAAAAAAGAATAGTAAGAGAAAATATTTCTTTTCACGTGTTACTCATTGTTCATTGTTTATTGAACTTATTTGTCTAGATTATTCCTTGCTTAAAGTATTTGTCTTTTTGCTAATTTATTTTGATTTTTTAGTTTCCTTTATCTTTGTTAGTTTATTTTGTTTTTCTAGTTTGGTTTGTTTTGAGAATTTACTTTTTTTTTTTTTTATCTAGTTTATTACAGTTTTCTTTGTAATTTTTTTTAAATACTTTGTCATCTTTTGTTAGTTTTTGTTTTTGTTTTTGTCTTTGATTTGTTCTTTACGTTTTTTATGTTTTTGTTATTCTGTTTAGTTTTTTTTCTTTAGTTTTTTTCGTTTTGTTTTTCTCCATTTGTTTTCCTCTATTTGTTTTTCACCTTTTTTTTTCCCCTTTTTTTTTCCCCTTTTTTGTTCCCCTTTTTTGTTCCCCTTTTTTTTTCCCCTTTTTTTTTTTCCTTTTTGTCTTTACTTTTATTTCTCAGTGTATTAGTTCGTTTTGACTTAACTACTTTCCCCTTTTGATAACTCTAATATTCTAAGTATGAATTACTTAATTAGACAAACACTTCATGCTCCATTTTTGTGTACGTTAAAATATAAGGAGTATATATACATATTGCTTGTGTGTGTGATACATGAGTGCTTGTCATATCATAAGACAAGCGCATTTGCATGTAATACGCGTGAATAAACAAGCATGTACATAGGTACATATGTATACGTTTATATATGTACCTTCTGAGTAATTTGTGTACTATTCGTATTTTATTTTTCATTTGTTATATTTAACTTGTTTTTTAATTCTAAAGCATATCAAATTTTAGAAGTGATATATCCTCTGTTTTGTCGTAATAAGGTTGTAAGTATGATTTTCAATTTACAACTTTATTTTTTTGCATTGCGATGTTTTTGTTTTACGATATATATACAGGTGTCTTTGTATGTATGTACATATGCATGCATTTATACTTATATGATTTTTCGTTCTTTTTTTGTATTTTTTTTGGTATCTTTTTTGTAATATTTTTTTGTATGTATATTTTTAAGTTTTTCCATCATGTTTTATAAGACTAGTTCCATTATTTCCATTTATGAACAAACACATTTTATAAATATTTTGCAATAATAAATAATTTCAAGCCAAGAAGTGTACATATGTATTTGATACGACTATGTGTACGTTTTCTTCTTTTTTTTTCTATTCTATAGAAATAGTTATACTTCATATCATATTACAAAGGGGAATATTTCCGCGCATAAAATTAAGAAGTGTATATATATGATTACGCATATGTGTACGTGTATGTATACGCATATGTATACGTATATGCATACGTGTATGTGTACGTGTATGTGTACGTGTATGTATACATACATGTACATTACTGAATTTATTTTTTTTTTTTATTAAGTTATGTTTTTCCCAGAACAGTAGCTTTGTACGTTCTACTGCTACTACGCAGTTATATAACCATTGAGTTAACGCAATTTTATTCCGAAAGAACAAATATATAGAAGAGTTTTCAAAGATTTGAATTTTGATGAAGTTAATATTTGTAAGTTAATCTAATAAATCTCCTAACCTTTTTTTCTTTTGTTTCTTTTTTTGTTGTGTTTTTTTTGTTATTTTTTATTATTATTTATTTTTTTATTTTTTTTTTATGTTGTTTGTCTTTTTATTTTAGTTTGATTACTTATCTTAGTTTGATTATTTATCTTAGTTTGATTATTTATCTTAGTTTGATTACTTATCTTAGTTTGATTACTTATCTTAGTTTGATTACTTATCTTAGTTTGATTACTTATCTTAGTTTGATTACTTATCTTAGTTTGATTACTTATCTTAGTTTGATTACTTATCTTAGTTTGATTACTTATCTTAGTTTGATTACTTATCTTAGTTTGACTTCTTATCCTAGTTTGACTTCTTATCCTAGTTTGACTTCTCACCTTAGTTTGACTTCTTATCCTAGTTTGACTTCTCACCTTAGTTTGACTTCTTACCCTTGTTTGTCTTCTTACCCTTGTTTGTCTTCTTTACCATATTTGCTATTTTTTGCATATTTTTTTCTCCTCCCCCTTCGTATATCGTCCATTTGTGTTAATGGCATGTATGCTGCTCTTCATTTGTACAACACTGATACATTAGATGAGAAGAGTATGTAAACTTTTTTCGTTTTATCAAAACATTTTAGGTGGTAATAATAGTATAACTTACTAATGTAGTGAATTTCTATTATTTCTACGATTGTCTTTGTGTCATTTGTTTTAAAAGAATTGTGTTAATCTGCCTTTGTCAACATTTCCATATTTTCATTTCGTACATATATTTTTTCAATTTTTTTTGCATTTGTTTGTTCTTTTTCATCACAGTGGCAGTAGACACGCCCCTCTTTATATTTTTTTTAACGTTTGTTTATGTACTTAAGTCTACAGTTAGCCTTGTTAAAAATTCTCTGAATTTGTTTGTATTTTTTGTATAATTATTTTATGTGTGTGTGTACATGTAGTTCGTTATATGGGCACTGCCATACAATTAGTCATCTACTCCTTGATTGTTCATTTATTTATGCACATAAGCACAAGCTCAGTTGAAATTTTGATTTCACAAAACGTATAAACGAATGTACAGTTCATTTGGTGCATATATATGTGCATTTGCATGTATATGTGTGTTTGTGTGTATGTGCACATATACGTGTGCGCTGCTTGACCTAAGTGCTCCCCTTCAAGCATTCCGTGAAAGATAAATATAAATGCAAAATTACAACTTAGATAAAAGCTCTACTGAATTGACTGAATGTCCTGCACAAGAAGTAGAAGAAGTAGAAAAAGTAGAAAAAGTGTGTAAGGAAGAAAATATACAGTTTTCCTCGCTGCGTTATGAGAATGCTAACTGTTTGGAAAATGATTGTAGCAAAAAGGATGAGCAAGAGAAGGTGCAAACTGGGAAAATTGGACAAACTGAGAAAAATGCGCAAAATTCGCAAGATTGTAACTTCCTAACATCGGAGGTAGGAGAACATAACTCAATTTTGGAGGGACGAAATACAGAAAAAGAAGAAAACCCAAGTTACATACCTTCATGTGAAGAAGTAGCAAAAATAAACAAAGAACCCGTAATTCTAATTGACAAAACTGAAAGATGCTTAGTGGTCGAATGGTATGAAAATGATGTAAGAAGAGAACAGAGGATTTCATATAAAAAGTACGGAAATGATAAAGCTAAGTTAAGAGCAAAAGAATTAATCGAAAAACTAAAATCAGGAATAACATTTGAACAACTATACCCAGATAAAGGACCACCTGTAGTAAGGGTATATGAAAATATAGGAGCTTATCATGTATCCTTAATTAGAGATAGAATTGAAAGAGAATGGAGAGTTGAATGGATAGATAATGGTATTCCTATGAATGCTAGATGGTCATGTAAAAAAGTAGGTAATGATGAAGCTCAAAAAAGAGCAGAAGCTTTTGCCCAAAGTATGATTAAAGGTGTATTTAATCCTATATTATTACATAAAGCTACAGGGACAAGATTTTCAAGATTAGATAGAACTGTTGTTAAAATTAATGTGTATATGAAAAAAAATACTAAAAGAAGGAATAAAGTTAAAAATGCTATTAAAGGAGAGAAAAAGGATGTCATATTAAAAGAAAAAGGAATTAGACAAGGTCTAAGAAGAAACAGAATAAATAACAACATTATGAACACAGAAACAGTCACAGGCGCTATAGCAACTAGCAACAGAACTAATATTATAAACAACATCTCTAACTGTGTAAGTGATAATGGTATCATTGTTGGTGGAACGCAAATTGTTCATACACATGTGAGTAGTGCTTATGATGTGGAAAACATGTCAAACTTGTCAGGAGCGTGTAATAATATAAGTTTACTACAAAGTAATGAAAATTTTGTTTTAAATAATTATGATATAAATCTGAACCATGATCATATATTAGGCAAGAAGAAAAATTATTCTGCTAGATGTAAAAGCACGAAAACTTGGAAAAATAAAAATATATATCGAGGATGTAAAATGGTTATGAACAAAAGAGAAATTTGCAAAGCTGATAGTAGTGATATGATTAATGCAACTGGGGAAGTAAGTAATTTAAAGGAAGATATGCACATCTACCATCCATTTACCCTTGCCAATAATCAACTTTCAAATGATGCTGCTAAGTGTTGTAGTTCATCTGTACCATTAAGTGAGAATAAAAGCATTTTGAATAATAAAAATGTGCATGTAGAATCTACGATACATAATAATGGTGGTTATTATATGCCTAGTACAAGCTTTGAAAATTTCTTTGTAAATAATAGTTTAGAAGGCAATGATTACTCTGCTGAGTACTCTTATTCAACTAAAGGGAATAACCCATCTGAGTATGTGAGGTATACGAGGGACCAAAATATGGATCACATCGTCGATTCGAACATGCATAGTAATATACAGGATTTTCATTACATGGGAGAGGAAAATTTTGGAGGTGATTATACAAATTCGAATGAGTTTGTAAAAAACATCCTGAACAATGTAGGTAACAATTGCAATGCCATGAACAGTGCAGGTAACAATTGCAATGATATGAACAGTGCAGGTAACAATTGCAATGATATGAACAGTGCAGGTGACAATTGCAATGACATGAACAGTGCAGGTAACAATCGCAATGACCTAAACAATATCAATAGTTCTAATTTTAAAAGTAAAAATTATTATCCCTTCAATAATACCAATCCTTATTTAATTAATCACAACAACAGTGTTGGTTCTGTATCCAATTCGAACTACTTACAGAATAATTTTAGTTATAATAATATCGAAATGAACAATAATAATGGTGAAATACAGAAGAAAAAAAGAGTGTATAAAGAGAAGGGTTGCACCTTGAGGAAATATAAGAAAAATATTATGGAGGATAATAATTTGACTCCTTTAAATGTTCCTAAGAAAGGTGGAAGGAAAAAAGAATATAAATATGAAAAAAAATTAACTTGTTTAAATAGCAAAGTACAGGATAAGGATACAAAGAGGGAAAGAGGTGCTAATCGAATTTACAAAAATAATGATTCGATAGATGACGGACATATGTTTAATTATTCTATGTATTGTAAAGTTAATTTAAGAAAAAATAAAAGAGGACTTCAAAAAGAGGTGGGGTATACAATTCTGAGGTACAAAGCAGATCAGTGCGTGAAAAACTATGAACGAAAAAAACACAATTGCGTTACGAATGATCTTTTGACTTCAAAAATGATTAATGTAGAAAGAATAGATATGGATCAGACAGTCCAAAACTATCAGGAGGAACAAAATGGAGGCGTAACTAATGGATATAACGAAGGGACTTACAAGCAGGGGAAAGATGTAGATAAATACACAAAACAGTACCCGGAGCAATGCATGGAACAATACGCGGATCAGTTGAACAGTCGAAAGAGAGAAGAGAAACATTGCAAGTTAAATAAACTTAGCGAAAAAGTATATTCTTTAGATGCAGTAAATAATAAATGTAATCCCGTTTTCAACCATATAAATGGAACTAGGGCATCTTACAGCATGTTTGATTCTTGTGTGGATAAAATGGGTGCCATGTATACTGCCTGTAACCCATGCACAATGAACGATGTGAACAATGCTCATATGTTGGTGCACTCTAATTGCGCTAATTTGTCGAGCAACAACAGGGGTGCGAATATTAGTAACGGTAGTATCATTAACGACATTGGCATTAATGGTAGTGGTATTGGCATTGATGGTGCTTCATACTGTAAGAACAAGGAGGGAAGTAATACATACAACAATGAAAATGAAAGGAATGAGCGTCTAATGAATCTGAGGAGCACGAGGAGTAGAAATAAAGCAGCCAAGAGTGACAATACGAATGTTATTACTAATAGCATTACGAATGGCATTACGAATGGCAGTGTGAACGACAATGTAAATAATCAGTACAAACAGGAGAATAATAGTACTAATTTAATGCAAAACAGCATGGTCGAATTTGTTGAAAACCCCAGGGGATATAGAGTACCTTATCAATATCGTTCCCAAAATTATTATGAATATTTTGAAGTACCATTAAATTCAAATAAATGTTTTGAAATGGAACAAAGGTATTATGCAAATTTGTTCTCTTTACATATATTGGCAGTAGGATGGAATGTTAATAAAAATGATAAGATTGAAAATTACATGCATGCATTATCTGATCCGTCTTTTCAAAACATACCTATGAAAAACTCTTTTTGTAATTCTGTAAATAGTCCCCCTTTTGATATATCTTTGTACAATGATAAAGTAAATTGCAATTTAGTAGATGGAAAAGAAGGAGTTAACCCTAATGTATTGGAGAATAATTCTCCCTATTTTTCCAGCAATTGTAAAAATGTGTTCAATAATTATAGTAATAGTAATGATAGTAATAGTAACGATAGTAATAGTAATGATAGTAATAGTAATGATAGTAATAGTAATAATTGTGCTAGTAGTAACAATAGTGCGAATGGTAGTAATAATAATAATAATTATTATTATTATTATAATTATAATAATGGTGGTAATTACTGCTTTAATATCAACAGTGGGGATCATACCCTAGTTAATGCTAGTGAATCTATGTACAACTGTACCAATGCACTAAACCCAGTGGACGGTACAGCTAATTTTAAGGATGCCCCTTTTCTGATGGATGCAATTGAGCTAAATACTGTAAGTAGTGTAAACCATGCAAATGAGATGAACAACGGCAACGATGTAAATGACGTACACAATTTGAAAAAGATCAACGACGTGAACGAAATGAATGACTTAAAGGATATGAACTACTACAATGATGTTACCCCTTTTGGCGATAGGAAAAATTCTTGCAATGTAAGCAACCTGATGGAGAGTTCGAACGATATAAGCAATGTTAACGGTGTTAATAGTTTGAATAATGTAAATACGATGGAAAATGAAAATAATATAAACCATTTAAGCAGAGCACAAGATTTGAATTGTGTGAATGGCATGAATCGAACAGATCAAACGACAAATGTAAACGAATCAGTCAGCATGAATGATTGGAACAGCATGGACAATATGAGCGGTATAAACGGTATGAGCGACATTAACAGTATATACTCTATGAGCAATATTAATAATTTTACATTCATGAACAATGTCAATAATAATAGGGGTGTAGGTAATGTAAATAGTTTAAACTTGGACAACATGAATAACATAAACAATTTGAAAAACGTAAATCACACGGAAGCTGTGAACAATATGCACGATCAGAATGATATGACTACGTTAAGTGGTGCGTATCATTTAAATCGGTTAGGTGAGTTGAATAATGAACCAGATGGGAATTATCGTATTAGCAATTACCACGATGTAGACATTGCCAATGATAAAAGTAATACGAATAATATGAACAGTATGAACAGTATGAACAGTGGGACGAATCTAAGGAATTTTGGCTATATGAATAGCGTGAGCAATTTGGGGTGCATAAATGATATTTCAAATGATGACAATGTTTTTAAAGATTTAGAAAATTCAAAGAAGGTGAACGAAGTTAACATATTGCATTTGGGAGGTGTTGATTTTAGTCATATGAATAATTACCATAATTCTTTAAATCCTATAGAAATAAATAATAAAAAGAATGTAAATACAGCTATTGATGATAATAATTGTACACAATTGACATATGATAACATAAACAGTTACGTAGACATGAACAGTCAAGTATGTTATCCGAGGAGTGAGGAAAGGAATAAATCAATGAGTTGTACGAAAAGCATAAACCTACCAGATAGGAGCAGCATGAACGCTATAAGCGGCTTGAACGGTGTGAACGATATGAATAAAATGAACGATATGAATAAAATGAACGATATGAATAAAATGAACGATATGAACGATATGAATAAAATGAACGATATGAACGATATGAATAATATGAACGATATGAACGATATGAATAATATGAACGATATGAACGATATGTACGATATGAACGATATGAATAATATGAACGATATGAACGATATGAATAATATGAACGATATGAACGATATGTACGATATGAACGATATGAATAATATGAACGATATGAGCGCTAACTTGGACTATAATAAAAGTGTGGGTGTATATCATCGTCCCATGAATAATGGAGGCAGTATGATGTACTTAGACAATTCGGGCATGACCTCCTATGGTGATATGTTTGCGTTAAATGATGACTACAGTTTGATAGGCCAAGTAAATAGCGATATAAAAGAAAATAGTGGAAATAATGAAAATGATCAAAATGATGAACGTGAACAAGATAGTCAGAATATATATGAGGTAACAACATGTACTGACAGAATGGACAATTATTACCATGGTAATAACAAAAATTGTACTATTTCTTTTAATAATATTGGTGGGAAGGAATATTACTCAAGTATTCCTTACGAGTTAAGAGATATTAAGAAATTAGATTATGATAATGATGATGGTGGTGGTGTCTTGTGTACTAGTTTAGAGAGTCCAAACGAAATAATAAACAATGATCGTAATGATTTGCTTATGATAAGTCGCGATAATGATTCCAATAATAACACAAATGAGTACATAATTAATAATGCCAGTTTAATTGCCCCGAATGACAAGCTGCTAATTGATAAGAGTGAATCGCTTTCAGCCATTACAAATATAAAATGTGGTGAAAACAAAAGTGTGTTTACCAACCGTTCCACTAATAATAATAATAATAATAATAATACTACTAATACTACTAATACTACTACTAATAATAATAATACTAATACTACTAATACTACTACTACTACTACTAATACTACTACTAATACTACTACTAATACTACTACTACTACTAATAATAATAATAATAATAAAGATGAAAATGAATTAAATGTAGAGGAATCATCGCCTTTATCGCTTCAGTCCGCTTTTACAATGAAGTATAGCACCCAAGCATATTCGAAGCGGAATGAAGCGGGTCAACATATAGGGATGGAATATATTTACTATAATGATTGTACTCGTGTAAATAGTGATGCAAACAGCGGTGTGCATAATGCTAACAACGATGCGAAGAACGATGAGAAGAACGATGAGAAGAACGATATAAACAACGCTAGTAGTAATAACAACAACAGAGATAACATTCGTAGTAACATTCGCGGCAATGAGAACTCCAACGAGCATGCCAGCTATAACTACAATGAAAATAGTTCAAGTAATAGTGCACATGAAAACAATGAGTGCAATATTTATAGTAAGCATGATATCGAATATAACAATATGATGAACAAGTTGGAAAACTATGATGAACTTGAGAGAGAAAACAATTCTTGTAATAACATAGTAAATAGACAAGCTCAATCTCAGTTTAATGATTCGTATTATAACTTAAGTATGTACAACAATGAGGGTAATTTACTGAACGAAAATTGTCTAGATGAAAATTTACTAGGTAAGAATGGTTTGCATAACTTTGGTAAAGGCTTGAATAAATATAACGACACGGTGATTTATAACAACTGCTTTAAAAAGACGTCCAACCCAGTCACAACAGCCATATGTCCATCAACGTCTAATATAAAAGATGTTAATAATTATGAATATTATTCCAGTAAGAAAATGATAGATAAATTAAGATCTACATCTAATTCTAGCACAATCAATACTGAGTATTTACCAAGTAACCTATTAAATTCAATAAGCATGAACAATGGGTATCCATCGAACAATGTAAACGAGCAAGCGGAAAAGTGAACGAATGTCTGAACGGGTGAGGGAAGAATATAAGAAAGGGAAAAAAGTAAGGAAAAAATGAAGAGAAAAATGAGGAAAAAAATGAAGAGAAAAATGAGGAAAAAAATGAGGAAAAAAATGAAGAGAAAAATGAAGAGAAAAATGAAGAGAAAAATGAAGAGAAAAATGAGGAAAAAAAGGACGAAACAAATGAGAGAATTTTTTTTTAAAAACGAAATAGACGCATATTTTAATGCAAGATATATGAGGATAATACACCAATTTAACATATAATACAATTATTTATAAGTGAAATATCGAAATGCCACTAATTCGTATCTTTGGGAATTTACAGTAGGATGTATTTTAGGATGCCCTACAGCGCGAATATTGGCACAGTGCAGAACTAACATATACATATATATATGACTAAAATGTGGTGTAATTTGTTGCAATATTTCTTTTTTTTTTTTTTTTTTTTTTTTGTAAACCCGTTCAAATTTTTTCCCCTTAACACCCTATTTTTTTTTTTTTTTGATGTTCTTTTTTAGTTCTACAATTTTTTGTAGAGAATTTTGTTATATACACCGTTTTGAAGCTAATGAAAAGGCGTATATGCAAATATATATGCACGTACATACATATGTATGTGTGCAATCATTATGTTCTATTTTAATTTTTTTTTTTTTTTTCCCCCACCTCACCATTTGCAATTTATGTATTTCCCAGTTATCCGGTAAATATCTCCTCTTTTTTTTCGTTTTTGCTTTTATTATAGCCCATTTGCCTTAACAGTTTTGTTATTTTGCATATTTTACACATTACTTGTGTTCGTCAATTTGAATTTGAATAAACAGTTTTTTTAATGTAAAAATTGCCATGGTCAAGGTTTTTTATTCAATTGAAAAAAAAAAAAAAAAAAAAAATTAAGTATACAAATTTGTATACGTGAAAAGGTGCAATTTAAAGAGAAAGAATTGTATCGTAGTTCGTATGCGCAAGTAAAGCAGAGTAGCAAAGAAGCAAAAGCGCGATATATATTTAGTTAATGGGTTCCCCATTTTTTCGTTAAACTTGGGGAGCTTGTGCTGTTTTATGTTTTAAAATAAAAAAATTTTTAAAAGTAGGCAAAATGAATCATGCAGTGAATTATACGCAACGTGCAATGTCTAGGAAAGAATAAAAGAATTTTAACTGTAGTAATTTATCTTTATATTTTTATTTTATTATTATTTTATTATTATTTTTATATTTTTTATTTTATTTTATTTTTTTTTTATTTTTGTATTTTTATTTTTTTTTTTTTCATTTTCACTTGAACTTCATCAATAATTTTAAATACATGTAAGCTTATTAACGAAAAGCATACTTAAAAGAACAAATAATAAAAGAAAAAGAATGTATTTCAAGGAAAAAAAAAGGTGTGTACTTTTACCGTATACCATTAAATTGCTTAATTATTGTTATGTATATTTCAAAACATATAAAGAAAACTTCGGCTTTCATTTTTTTATAAGTATATATATCATACATGAATGTACGTTTATATACATATGTATATATATATATATATATATATACACTTATGAATGGGCCCATATTCACTGTGTATGTAAGCAGATATAGGCGGTCATTCGTATGCATATATACGTATACATATATATATATATATATATATATTTATCGATATACGAACAGATAAATGAACATATATGTCTACATATTTACAAGCATATATATATATATATATGTATATATATATATATATATACATATATACACATTTATATATATAAGCATATACATACATGGACGCATGCTCTGGCAGCACTTCTGCTTAAGTGCACCATACGTTTTATACATATATGAAGAATAAAGGAAAAAAAAAAAATAAATAAAAAATAATCGCGGGATAGTTCAGTGTACAGTATTACACTATGTGTAAAAGAATTCATATAACTCACCTACTTTTGCGTGCATTCTCATTAGAAGAAAAGTAGAGATTCTTGGTAAATTAATGCAACGTTATGAACGGAATGCAAAAAAGAAAAGGAAAAAAAAAAAGACTACGGAAAAGAAAAAAAAAAAGGAATTAGAAAAGAATTAGAAAAGAATTAGAAAAGTATAAGAAAGGAGTAAGTAAAAGAATAAGAAATTAAGAAAAGAGTAAGTATAAGAATAAGAAATTAAGAAAAGAGTACGTAAAAGAATAAGAAAAGAAAAAGATAAAGCATAACTTATATCGGAAAATTCAAAAACAAAAAAAAAAAAAAAAAAAAAAATACCATTAAGAGGGTTATATCAATTACAAAATTGATTTTATTAAAAAGGAAAAATTATTAACAGTTCAGCAAAAAAAGGCAAAAAAATATTAACTTTTTAAGAATTGAGTTTAAAAAAGGAAAAAGGGAAATGATGAAAAGTTGTTATGTGATAAAAAAAATTTATAAATATGAACAAGTGTATAAAAAATTACATAAATGCATTAATATAGGAATTAATAATAAATCTACACTTCATAGCAATAATTGTGCACATAAATTTTTAATTAACCAAGTCAGGAAGATAAATAATAAATTTGTCCTACACACTAACAAGCGAACATCAGTGAAACACCTTACCATTAACAGTTATCCTAGTTTTCAGAACGGTATATATTGCATATATAAAGCGTTCAGAAATAACTCAGGCATAGACAATACAGCGGAAAGGGTGAGTATCAAATGTAGTGATTGGTACCACTCCAAGGGGGAAGAAAAAAAAGAAAAAATTAAAGAGGAAAAAGAAGATGCAACAAATAAAATAAATAAAGAGGAAAAAGAAGAAGCAACAAATAAAATAAATAAAGAGGAAAAAGAAGAAGCAACAAATAGAATAAATAAAGAGGAAAAAGAAGAAACAACAAATAGAATAAATAAAGAGGAAAAAGAAGAAGCAACAAATAGAATAAATAAAGAGGAAAAAGAAGAAACAACAAATAGAATAAATAAAGAGGAAAAAGAAGAAACAACAAATAGAATAAATAAAGAGGAAAAAGAAGAAACAACAAATAGAATAAATAAAGAGGAAAAAGAAGAAACAACAAATAGAATAAATAAAGAGGAAAAAGAAGAAACAACAAATAGAATAAATAAAGAGGAAAAAGAAGAAACAACAAATAGAATAAATAAGAAAGAAAAAAAGACCGATCCCCTTTTTAATGACTTAAATCGTATCAGTTTGCTAAGCTCACACCATCCCATGAAAATTTCTATTATTTCAAATAAAATGAGAAGGATAAAATTTAGAAGTTTTACGCAAATTGCCGTATCAATAAAAAAAGATAAATGCATAAAATTTTCAAGATTAAGTCTTAGTGAATTATTAAATTTTATTAATAAAAATTTATCACAAGATAATGATATAAAGACGTGGAATAATATATTTGTTCAAGTAGACAAATTAATATCAAAAAAGACGAAAAATGAACAACACAAGAGAGAAATAAATTCCTTTTTTGAAAAATTAAAAAATATTGATTATTATGTACTATTGTATAATCTAAAAAATGTTGATGAGTGTACAAAAAATAATATATTGAATAGTTTATTCTTTGAATGTTTTGTGTTATGTTTAAGAAGAAGGGATATAACCTACTCGTATGAGAAAGACAACAAAATTCATGATATGGTTGAGGAGTCTATCGAGGGAGGAAATGAAAAAGGGGATGATATAAATCTAGAAAAAAAAAACGAAAGTAAAGTAAAATCATATATGAAAAATTTAAAAACGTTTTTAAGTATAACTAGTAGTAGAAGGAATGTCAAAGAGCAGACGATGAACATGCGAAATGATGAAAAAGGGAATAAAGAAAAAGAGCGGTCATTATCCTTTACAAAAAGTTGTGAGGAAAAGAGATTGGAGTTTTTGCACACCCTTGAGAAGGTGGAAAAGGATGAGAACAATATGAGCATGCCAGTTTCAATAGGTCTAGATGAAGACAGTCCTCACAAATTTCACTCGCACAATACTTGTGATAGAGATATTACTAAAAAAGAAAGGAGAGAAGTCGATGTGGTTACTGCAAAGGGTACAAACGACACGGTGAATGTGAGTACAAAGAGAGCAAAAAATGTGAAGATGATAAAGAGGTGGTTCAACCTGCTGACTTATTTTTCGAACAAGTGTGAAAATATGCTAATACTAAAAGAGTATTTAAATAAAATATTCAGACAAAATATTGATGAATTGATTCATTTAAATTATTTCTCAAAAACTGTACATCATTTAACAAACCAAATTAATAGTAAAAGTGTACATGCGATAATTTTAACATATGAACAAAAATTATGTTATATGAAGCCATATGACTTTAGTTATAGTTTAATTATTTTATTACGTTTTTTAATACTTAATCATAATTTATTTAATAGTATAATTAATTATGCTATAGACAATCCATTGAGCAAATTTCAGAATGAAAAATTTTTTATTAGATTTATAAAGAGTGTTGATAATTATCCTTTGATATATCCATCAAATATAAACTATAACAATACCGAATTTTTTCAAGCAAATATGAATGATTTATATAATTTTACTTTTTCAATTTTTATAAAAAAGTTAAGTACACATTTAAAATATTATTCTATAAATAATTTATTATTCTTATCTGAGTGTTTAAGTAAGGTAATATTTATGCCAAATACACAAAACCAGACATTGCACATATTTATAAATAAATTAAGATATTACATTGACGATTCGATTGATTTATTATCTGTTGATAATTTCATGTTGATACGTCTTTTTAGAATCTATTCCTTCTTTTCCTTTGTACCGGAAATGGAGGTTTTTGTTGATAACACTCCAAAAAAGAATACTAGAGGTAGTCGTAAATGTATAACCAACCCGAATGTGCTTGGCCTTTCCCATGAACAAATTAAAGCACCTGATCTTAGGATTTGTTCAAATAACGTTAGCGATGTGAGCGTTAGGGGCTTGGCTGGACGGAGCAGCATAGACATTACAAACCAAACGTCCGATAAATTGGAAAAAGGAGAAGATATAAGGGGGAAAGTAATTAATGAGCCAAATAAGGTAGAAATGAATGGTTGTACAGGCACGAGGTCTGTGTGTAAGGAAGAAATGGCAAAGTCGAGGAAGTCACTGGAGGAAATACGTGTTAAGGGGGAAGATGGAGAAATGGGAGAACAGATAAATGGTGCAGTAGACGAACCGCTGAACAACGTAACCGAGGAGTTGCCTATACATAAGAGAGATGCGAGTCTAAAGAAAGAGCAGTGTGGTAAAGACGGAGAGAAAATGACAAATATTAACGAATGCAGGAAGAGCATTATGAAAGAAAATCAGTGTAGTGGAGGAAAGAAAATTCTGAAGCATAAGACGGATGAAAGTACTGAAGAGAAAAGTAAAAAGAAAAGCTTGTGCTTTAACATGAACGAAAAGAAGGTTATAAATTATTACTATGAAAAATCAGAAGAGAGTGACAGCTTTCACATAAATCATTTCCTGACAAGTTACGATATATATCAAGTAAAAGGGAGTAGATACAAAATAAACAAATATCTTTTAAATTATAATATGAATCATGAGCAAAATAAAAAGTACAGGAAAAACAAATTGTTGTTAAAAAATATCGTTTTATCTTTATGTTCACATATCGACAAAAATTTGGAGGAAATAGCAAAGGAACTGAGGAAAATGAAAAACGAATGTGGGGGCATTAGAAAACAATGTACAGATGCTACATATGCTTCATTGGATTTATCGCAGGTGAACATGGAAAAGGATAATTTAATAGAGGAAATAAAACGTATGAATGAAAAAAATGAAGTGAGTAAACGGAATGATGATGATAGTGCAGAAAACTTTACAGTTAAGGAAAAAAGTGCGAACAGTGAACTTTATAATAGTTATTTAATTTTTTATGATATAAAGATATTAAGTGAAATAGTGAAATTTACACATTTTTCTATCAATACAAATAAGTATACATATGAATTAATAAAATCGATTAAAAAGAGATTAGAAGAAATAATAACAATCTGTAATATTAAGGATGATGTAAATAATGAAAAAGCAAAAAAAAAAAAAAAAAAAAAAAAAAATGAAGAACAAGCGAAAATACAAAATATTACCACTTTTCAATTATATAATTTTTATTGTGCATGTAAAAATTTTAGTCCCTCTTTTCTTTTTGGATTTTTTGATATTTTATTAAAATTAACCCCCAAAATTAATGTAATAGATATAGACAAATGTGGAGATATTTTTAATAAAAAAAATATATATAAAATGGAGTATTTAAAATTTTTTGAAAAAATTATGAACAAAAATATTACTATTCCTTTTATTGTATCCTTATTACATTTACTTAAAATTATAATTTCTTCCAATTTATTTCTTAGCAATAATTTACTACATGAACATGTTAGCACCATGGTACAGTATTCATATTATGTACTGTTATATTATTGCTATAATAAGAACAAAAGGAAACATGTAAAAAATGTAGATGTTTTGGGTAATACTATAAAAGAAATTTATGCAGATGACGATATGATGATAAATGCAGAAACTCTTTTTGAAAATCCTCTTTACGATTCAACTACAGGGAAAGAACTTCTTTCCACTGCTACAAATGAGGATATTAATAATGAAGGAAAGGATAGCACGTACAGTTATAATTATGACAATTTTAGTAGCAGTGCTGTTGATGAGTATACTTATGCGTACAGAAATTATGATCATTATGATCAAGCGGTAGCGGAAAAACCAAGTAGTAGTCATTTTGAAGCGTATGAGAATAATAAAAGTGTAAAACAAAATGTGCATGTAGTAGAGAATAAGACAGTAGCTCATTCTTCAACATATGAAGAAGCAAATGTTAATGATAAATTATTATATGAACGTAACTACAACGATAATGGTTGTATTAGAACAGGAAACTGGATGCATTCCATCTCTAATGAAAATATGCTTATGGGAAACTCAGGCATGAATAGGGAAAAGGAAAAAATGAAAATTGTGGATACAAATGAGTACATTGATTTTAATGATAACAATCATTCTATCTTTGATGATAGAAGCGACTGTTCGGCCATATCAAATATTATGAAATTTAACAAAAACAGTAAAAAGCTATGCATTTTTGAAGATTTATATTTAGATGACATATGTAATATCTATTTGTGTTTGTCCACATCGTTATACTTTTTAAACCGAACAGAAGAAAAATCGAATGAAATAAAGCATTTAATATATTTAGAAAATAAATTTTTAAAATTAGTATCTAAAGAAAGATATATGAAATACTTATCAGACAATTTTATCTTTTTTTTATTTAAAGCTCCTTCTACATGTAAATTAGAACAAGTATTTGATAATATAATACCCTCCTTAAAAATTATAAACAGAATGAGGAGTAAAACAAGTGAAATTCTTTCATCATTCACACATTCCGTCAATATGAAATTTCTCAGTTTACCAGCAGCAACTGCATTTTTCATATGCAAAATTAAATTATCCATGGCGTCAAGTAGTACTAGACAAATTAACATAGTCAGAATGGAGAACACGAAAAAATTATTTGGGATTCTGATCGACGATTATAAATTACTGTCAAAGTGTATTGAAGAATTGTTTATTAACAAGAGGAAAGGTGTTGATGCCCCTGTGGGTAGCGGCGGTCGCGCAGGAACTGATGACTATGTAGATCACTACGGTGATACAGGTGCAAGTGCAGGTACAGGTGCAGATGGTTATATCCATGACGATAATATAGAAATGTCGGGATCACACCAAAGAGAAACTCAGAGGAGTATGAAAAACAGTGGTACAGAAAAGAATAACAAATTTAGTCATTTCAATAAGAAAAGAAAGAAGTTTTCCTATTTACCATATCTTATATCAAACAAAAGTACTATAAATCAAAATGTTTATTTTAAGACTCTAATAGGTGATATGTTTTTTGGTATACATGAAGTGAAGACATTATATGACCTTCAAAATACTTTATTAAAAACTGTGAAACATTTGGAAATGTCTCAAATTAATTTAAATGTAAATTATAAAATTACACAAATTACACCTATCCATAATGATATGTTATCTTACTTGTCAGAACTAGCCAATGTAGTAAAAGAGTGTTTATATATTATATTTTTATCTCAACCTTATATTCACAAATCCCCTAAGAAATATACTACCAAAAGTTTAGTTAATTATTTTATTAACAAGTGTAAATTTGTTAAGGATTATAACGTTTTCGACGACTGTAATAATAAATCCATCAACGACTTGAAGAGTAATAAGTACATGACCAACGAAATTTGTAGTTAGCCTTCCCCCAAAAGATATCGCTAGCCGCTTTTATTTTTATGCGTGCGATGTGTATTCGCATGCTGGATATTCGGTCTTTTGTTTGTTTATTCTTCCATTTATTCATCCATTTATGCATCCATTTATGCATCCATTTATGCATCCATTTATGCATCCATTTATGCATCCATTTATGCATACATTTATGCATCCGTTTATCTTTTTAATTTTTTCCTTTTTTTTTTTTTTTTTTCGAATTCAACGTTGTGTCAAGTGTTCGGAGTCTTAAGATATTACCATTTTTCATCTGACCATTCTTCTTCATTGTTTGCTGATTTTGTAATTCTGCTTTATATTATTTACATGGTATTAGTAGGATTTGTTATTTCTGTGCATGTATTATTTCCATTTCTTATTTATGAACGTGTACAGGGAAAGAGGATCCTTGCGGCATTTTTGTTTTAGTTATAAATATTTGCATAAATTGTTTATGTAATATTTTTTTGTGTAAAATTGTGTATGTAGGAACACACTACACATATGCATAAATTCTTACATGTTGTATATATATTGAAAAAGGCAAACGATTACTTACCTGCGTTTACATTTTAGCTACACGAATACGCTCCCCAAATAGCTGTTATATTTTTTTTTTTTTTTTTTGTATTCTTGTATCATTTTCACCTATTTTAAATTCATCATACTTTTTATTAAATATATTTTTTTTAATAAGACAAAATTTTATTGGTGTAATTTTTTTTTCATCATAGCAATTTTTTTATTTATGTAATTTTCTGCATTAATTTTTTTGTTATCTTTTTCATTATCTTTTTCATTATTTCTTACATTATTTCTTGCATTCTTCTTTTCATTATTTTTATATTATTTTTTTTCATTGTTTATTTTTTTATTGTAACATATTTATAAATCACAAGTTCACTGCTTCTATACAATATATGTTTCTTTTGTGCATTTATTCCTGCCCCGTAGTATATATATATATATATATATGAGTTTGTTCGAAATTTTTTAATTTTGTGCTTAAACTTTTTAAAATAGTTTATAGTTAATTAGTGAGATTCATAATGCAATGACATGAACATACGTATATAAATATATATATATATAAGTATGTATGTATGTATATATGTATGTATGTACGTATGTATGTATGTACGTATGTATGTACGTATGTATGTACGTATGTATGTATGTATGTATGTACGTATGTATGTATGTATGTATGTATATGTGTACACACGTATACCTCACATTTTAAGCCTGTTTTATACGCAAACTGCACTTGAGTAAAACCTAATCACGTTAAAAAAAAAAAAAAAAAAAATCATATAAAGCAGGAATGATTTTTATATATTTTTATTTAAAGATGAGTTAGACAATGTTTAAATGGACAATTCCACGACATCATATACTTATACACATTTCTGATAAAATAGGAATGGTTAGTAAAAAAGAGGAACAAATTTTATGTTCTTTGAGATAAAATTTTTGGGATTTTACATATATTAGAATACTTTCAAGAGAAAATTTTTTTTTCAGAAATAAATGAATGAATATTGCACATACTTATTTTATTAGAACACTCATTTTTAACATTCTTGTGCTCTTTTTACAGTTATAAAAAAATATAACAAAATAAAATAAAATGAAATAATAACAAAAGTGTGTAATCTTGTTATAGTAATGAAGTGAAAAGCTCCATTTTTTTCTTTTTTTTTTTTGGTTTCTCTTTTGTTTATTAAAAATTAGGCTTTTCATTTAGCAAAAAAGATCATACACTTTTTCGTAATCTTGTAGAAATGTAGACTTAAGAATGTGGAGAAATTTAGGTATTATAATTGATAGAGGAAAACATTCTGATATTATATAAATGTACATGTTAATAAATAAAGGTTTTTTTTTTTTTTGTTACTATATAGGTAATAATTATTATTGATACAGTAAAATTTTTAAAGGGGGTTCTAGCGTTCTTTGGGCTTAAAATAGAGTGAATTATCTTGTCTATTTTGTATATATAGTGTAGGTACATATATATATGGACATGCATATGTATATGTAAATGCATATATGCGTGCGCACGAATGTATGCAAAAATGACGACTGAAGAGGATGACAGCAAAAACGTCGCGAAGACTGACGAAGGAACGAGGGTGAACATATGTTGCAAAATAAACGAATCATCAAAAAAATGCTTGGACACTGTGGATGAAAATAATGGAAATATTCAAAAACGCTTCGAGTCGTTAAATAAAACCATAGAGGATATGAATATGCATTTCAATAATATCCTTAAGGATAATGAAGAAAAATATGTACTTACTTTTAACGCATATATGTATGATGTACAGAAGGAAATACGAATTTTGAAAAAAATTGTAAAAGAAGAAAAAATAAAAGAATTAAAAGATGAAAAAGTAAAAAAATTACAAAAAGAACTTAAGTGGTACATAAACGAATGTTTAAGGTTAGACAATGTTTCACAATTTTTAAAAAAGGAAGCAGAAAAATGGAAAAGAAATAGTGAACTTATGAAAAACCACATGTTATTCTTGGAAAAAAAATTATCAAAAATGTATGAAACGGTTATTCGAACACAAAGTATAAAGAACTGTAAAGAGGATGAGGAGAAAAAGGTAGAAAAAACGGAACAACAGATACGAGGGAAAGTTGAAAAGGAAGAAGACGAAAGCAACAAAGGAGACGAAAATGACATATATAGCGAAGAAAAGAAAAAGTTGGGAATCGAAAAGAAGTTGAATAAAAAAGGTACTTCCCTTACAAAAGAACAGGAAAGAGTAAGAGTAAGGGACGAACATTTTGAGTGTAAACTGAAGAAGAAAGGAAAAACAGACAATTTTACCTACAAAGAATTAAACTACAAGATAACAAATTTAGAAAATAAATTAAAGAGACAAATGAATATAAATTGTAGTTTACAAGAAAAACTTACAAAACATTATATTGAAAAATCGAAATATGAAAAATTATTTATTGACTGTGTTCAACAACTTAAAAAGGACATAGGAAAACAAACCATGAGTAATGACAAAGAAAAATATATAGAGGATAATTTCTCCGCCTTAATAAATGAATCTGAATTAAGTACCTTTACTAAGGAAGAAAAAAAAAAATTACTAATAACCTTTTTTTCTTCAAATGATTTAATTCATTTTATGAAGAAAAATGTTTTTTGTAAAGAAAAAACATCATTTGATTTTCACCCAAAATATAGCTACCCCAACACGACAATAAAATACCAGAAGAGGTCTGACATTTCTCCTTTTATTTTGTAAATTGCACACATAATTTGGTGGAAATGGTATAAATACACACAAACAAATTGGGTAACTAGTATAAATACACACAAACAAATTGGGTAACTGGTATAAATACCCATACACAAATTGGGACAACTGGTATAAATACACATACACAAATTGGGACAACTGGTATACCCACACAATTGTATTAATATTTGTACAAACGCGTAATTATTCATGCAAATACACAAGTAAATACATACATATATATATAATCATATGTACGCATAATGTATGTGGGTACATATCTCATTTGAGAAATTTCGTATTCCAATTCTTAGCTAGCTTTTTTCTCTTTTTATTTCCATTTTTTTTTTCTATTTTTTTTTTTTTTTTTTTTAATTCATGTTCATGTAATTTAAAATTTTTTTTTTTTTAATTTTATTCTGACTTTTTAATAAAACATAATTTAAAGAAATAATAAATACTCGAAAATATTTCAAAAATATTGCAAGTTTCAAAAAGAACAAAATATATCTGCTCAAAAAATGAAGCATTATTTTTAGGTTTAACTCCTACAGCGAAAGGTGAATGGTAAACTGAGAAACTTTTATTTATCGTATAACGCTGAAAATTATTTGACAAGTAAGAAATGAACAGAATAAAGTAGAAAAAATGGGACAAATAGGAAAAATTGAAAAAATAGGAAAATAGGAAAATAAGAAAATAGGAGAAATAGGAGAAATATTAAAAAGAGCTAAATAATATATATATATATATATATATATATATATATATATAAGAAAAAGCAGTATTTTTTTTTGTCTTTTTTTTTTTATATGCCATTAAGTGCATTTTTACAATATATACAAAAATAAAATAAAATAAGAGAAAAAATCTTTTGTACAAAAGAAAAAAATTCACCTAAAGATATAAAAGAAAAAATTTCAATACATATTTGTACAGATATATGTTGTATATATATATGCTTATAATACAAGTACATTTAGCATATGATGTAATGAGCTTGGTAGATTGTTATAAGTAAAAGCACATACTATTTTATGTAAAAAATGTATTTAATCAATAAGATAAAAGAAATTTTCTATGAGAATGAAGAAAGCAACAATCTAAGAGAAGAAAAAGAAAAAAAAAAAAAAGTCCATATTAGTGAGCTAAAGGATGAAATATGGTTGTATAAGAATGAATATAATAAAGAACGCCTAAGCGAAGAATATGCCAGTGATTACAAAAGTGAAGAAGACAATTATTATGATAATGACGAAAATGAAAAAAAAAAAAAAGATCATTTTTTAGAAGTACCCCTATTTGATGAAGATGAATGTGGAAGGAACATAAAAAAAAACTTGGTTAACTTAATTAAAAAGTTGTTAAGATAGTTTTTTTTTTTTTTTTTTTTTTTTTTTATACATAAATGAGTTATAAACAGTTAGTACAAACGTTTGTGAATATGTATATATATATATTGATGTATACAGGTTTTTATATATACTAAAATGAACAATGTTTCTCTTTTTTCCTTATACGTGTACATGCATAAATAAATAAATAAATAAATATATATATATATATATATATTCATATAGAGGCACATCCGAAGTAAGAAAATAAAGGCTATAAAAAGAAACGAGGAATCAGAAATAAGTGAGGAGAGTTTAAGTACCACTGATGATGATGAAGATGTAGATGAACCGTTTCTTGATTTATATGAGGAACTGAAAGTTAAAAGAAAATTAAAATATGTTGACTTGTACATATATTTCTAGATGTAGCGCATATGCACCTAACCGTTTCATCTCTAAATGTTTATTCCTCTGTTTATCATGTCCTATCTTATTTTATATTACATTGTATTAAATTATATTACATTACATTGTATTAAATTATATTATATTACATTGTATTAAATTATATTATCTTTTATTATTTTTTTTTTTTTTTAATAAAAACAGAGAGAACACAGCATAAAAGAGATCTATAACCCAATGCTAAAGCCCCGCTTGTGGCGCTTTGAATTTTTTATAAAATATATTCACAATCTAGAAAATCAGATGCAGAAAAATTTTTATTTAGTGTCCTTTAGCAATAACAAGTAGAACTTTAATTTATTAGTGTAGTGCGTTCGTTATTTGTTATACGTATATTAAGGAATAATATGTGCACATAATGTGTGCATATGTGCATATAGACACATATATTTGTGTGTATTTACTCTAATATCTTACTTTTTTAAGAAAAATAAATCTTTATGGAGATCTTAAGAAAGAACTGTTGTACACCCCTGGGTATTCTATAGAGCCAGGAGAAGTTAAATATTTAAGAATTCCACGTAAAAAGAGAAAATAATTTAGTATATACATACATTTATATATGTATGTATGTATGTATGTATGTATATATATATATATGTAAAGTATACTTACCGAAGCATATACATATATACGTATATATATATATGTGTGTATATAACTGACGAAACATGAAAAGAGAATAAAAAAGTAACATCAAAAAAGAAAGCTAAGTGAACACGTTAATTGATATAACAAAAAAAAAAAAATCTTTTCTTAGTAACCATATGGGATGAGAAGGAGTTACGAATATCATATAATGATTTACAAAATTTCGAAATCTCAGTTGAGATGTGGTGCATAAAAGAATTTGTATTTAATGATCTGTATGCCTCTTCTAAAAGGACATTGAAGGAAATAATTGAAAATGATCCTGACACTAACATTATTCTGAAGAGGAAAATTGAAAAGAAAAATATCATTTTTGAAGCACAGCGTTTAGGGGTAAAATCCTCACTGCGTTTTAAGTTATTTTGTATGTGTTCCTGTTCATATTTTTGTTAATTTTGGGAACAATTTTCTCCTTTATTTTTTCGCCTACTATTTTTTTTATGTGCTCATTTACATACCTTTTTTTTTTTTTTTTTTTTACCTGTAGGTTTACATGCAGTTGTCTGAAATATTTGAATTTCATATGGCCTTGGACAGCTGGTGGTTTATAGCAAATTCTCAAATGCCAAGTTACTTAAAGACTCTGCCAAAATTTTTAAGGTTTAAATTCCCTTTAAGTGAAGATGACTGGGTGATTCACAGCTCTTACAAGTCTTACAATAATTTTTGGTTATATCCTGGATACTTTTGTTTTATTGGAACATATCAACAATTAGCTAATGCCTTTTTTATAATAACAGTAAAATATGCATTTGTTTTGATTCATCCTAACACATTTTCACAATGTGCTATTACTTCGAATCTGTGCATGTGTGTTCATGGTATGCCATTGGTTCGTATTTGTGCATGTGTTAATGGTGTGATATATTGGTTCCTATTTGGGAATATGTATCAATAATAATACATAAATTTTTTTTTTGTTTTTTTTTAAGGTACTATGTTACAACTCTAATTATAGGTATAAACCACCTATTTTATTAGGATCATGTATAATATCTTTAAAATCTGTGACAGAATATCCATTTTTCAAGTACTGATCTGAAGAAATGTACATATAAATATAAGTACATATAAGTATATATATATATATATATATATATATATATATAATATTATATATATATATATATGTTGACACATATGCATTTGTGTAAGCAGTTATGTGTATATTCCCTCACCGTTTTACACCCTTCCTTTTTATTTCTGTTAGAGGAATTATTAAAAAGTTAACATTAGACAAAACAAAATTTAAACAAGGAGAGATTGTGGGTAACATAAAGTGCTTTGTTAATAGTTATGGGATAGATGAAGGAGACAGTAACATCCAAAGGCCAGTTCAGCCCTTAAGTGATGCTACATTGGTAAATCAGTTGATTTTAAATGACCATTACTTAGTGATAAGGTTCGTCTTTATTAATTTATTATTCACCTGTTGCACTCGACGGGCTTAACATATTTACATATTTGTATATTTACATATTTGTATATTTACATATTTGTATATTTACATATTTGTATATTTACATATTTGTATTTTTACATTTTTATATATTCATTTGTTAGTACTTTTGTCCTGTCATCCGTTCTTCAATTTGTCTATTCATTTACTTGCTGCCTGCCTACGTATTTCGCATCATTTTACGTAATTCCATACGCGTGCCCCTTTCCATTTGTAGGATAATTAAGTGCGAAAATCTACCCATAAGTAGCATAGACTTAAACAATGTTAACATAAATGTGTGGGTAAAGTGGGACGGTATAGTTAACAAAACAAATACTGTGAGTAAAACTACTTCTCCCTTTTTTTATCAAAATTTATATTATCCTATAAGATTAGTTGATAAAAAAGAATTAACAAATGAAAATCTAATTAGGAATATACTTCCAGTAGATTTAATTTCCAAGGGAGAAATATGTTTTGAAGTTCATAATAATAATGAAATATATTCAACAATTTTAGGTATTTTTGAATTACCATTTTCTGATATATTTAATTATGGAACGTATGACTATAGGTCCTTGGCACAGGTTATCGTTTGTGTGACAATTTACGCTAACCTTTAGCTTTATCCGTATTTTAAGCTTTATCTAAATTTTTAGTTTTAACCTTGATTTTAATATTAAATTTTTTTTTTTTTTTTTTTTTTAATATTATCATTACTGTCTTTACCTTCATTATCTGCACTAGCATCATTACTATTTTTTCTAACGATATATATATTACATTACAGGAGAGTGCTAAGAGCAGTTCTATGTATAACGATTATAAGGACAATTATGAAGCAATCAGTGGTGGCATGAACGTTTCAAGCGATAACTATGATGATTATTATGTGAGGCAATATAAAACTATTGTTTATAAGAACACGTTAGGTAAAGAAATACAACATATTTAAGTAAAATTTTCATCATACCATTCTACACAGTCGCAGTATAGTAATGCAAAATTAGTGTTTACTTGTTAAGACAGTATACAACTTCTAACGAAATGCACGTACGTATGTGCATATTGAATTTGTACCTGTTTTTGTGGTTCTATATGTATCTTTTCCTGCATCTATGTCTACATCTGTATGTGTTAACTACTTTTCTTTTTTATTTCAGAACTGATGTATTCCAAGGTGCACTTAAAATCATTAAACAAAGAAAACATACAGACAAAGAGAGAGTCAACCATTTCAGTGGAGGCATTCGTGATACCTCCTCTCCCTAGCGACTTGATTTTCTTAAAAGAAAACAGAGTTCAAAATTCTTCGGCAGTCTACAAATCTATGTCAAAAAGGTGCTCAGCGGACGTGCGCACATGCATGTATACATATATTTGCATATATGTTCAAATATGTGCATTTACGTATATATAGACATAAACACATATATATATGTGCATATAATTGCATACTTTACTTTTCGTATTTACACGTGACGACTCAATTTTCAGGTGGGAAAAGGATTTTGGGAAATTTAATGATACGTACCTCCAGTGGTTCCCGAAGGCCATTAAAGATAGAAGGTAGAAATATAAAATATAGCAAAACAGCTATATAAAAAAAAAAAAATAATAATAAAATAATAATATAAAATAAAATAACATCAAATATATTAACATTAAACAAAATAGCATTAAACAAAATAGCATTAAACAAAATAGCATTAAACAAAAAAACATAAAATAAAATACCATAATATAATATAACAAAAAATAAAGTAAAAATATTATGAACAGGTAAGGTAACTTTTAGAAACATGCACACACATCAATCTTTCACCTTTGTAGCTTTCCCTGTGTAAGCAGAAACGACTTCGACAACAATTTGTATCCACTATGTAGTTTCATCACATCAATTAATTTACCTTCTCAAGTGTCCACACCCGGTATTTAAAAATTTTCTTAATCTTCTCATATAAAATTTACGCTTTTTACTAGGAAAATATATTTGGTTAATATGCTAGCTTTTATTGTTTTATTTTATTTTACTCTATTTTATTTTACTTTATTTTACTATATTTTACTTTACTTTATTTTACTATATTTTACTTTATTTTATTTTACTTTATTTTACTATATTTTACTTTATTTTACTTTATTTTATTTTATTTTACTTTATTTTATTTTATTTTATTTTACTTTATTTTATTTTATTTTATTTTATTTTATTTTTTTTTTTTTTTTGGTAAGGACCTTTATTCCATTGGCTAAATAACATTGAGTATATTGAAAATGAAGACGAGTCATCGATTTTTACGCCGCCTTATTTTTTCTTGTCATATAAAAAAGGAACAATACAAGATCACGTTATTTTGTTATGTTGTTGTCTAAAAGGGCTAGAGTACGACGCGTACGTTTGTAAAGGTACTCATGGGAAAATGAGCTAATGCTTGTGTAAGCGGCGAATATATGCACATGTGAGTGTATACGTAGATAGGTATATACATCCACATATACATACCTCCATGCATACATATGTTCCTATGAGTACATGTGCACGGACGCTTAAACGGATAACGTGTATATATTTACCCCATGTATTCGCCTTTTTTTCTAAGGGACCATAAACAACGGGAAGAATGAGCACTACTGGGTCATGACTAGACACGAAGAGGGGTGGGTTTGCTTTTGGGAGGTTACAAACAAGTCGATTATCCATTTAAAGAATCGATGGAATAACAACAATTTTTTAAAGAATTCGGAAATAAGTCTTCAAAATGAAATGATAAATAAAATAAACAATAATGATAATGAAAAATATTATAGTGGAGAGTATTTGATGAGTTTTGTTAAATATGGTATGGAAGAATTAAAAAATAGAGAGAGGGAAATAAAAGAAGAGTATAATTTAAAAGAAGAAAATAAGTTATATACTATGGATATATATGGAGACAATCAAATGAAAGATGAGAAAGTAAATATTGAAGAGATATTACATAATGATGAAGAATTTTATAACATGTTTGAAGTAAAATATGATAAAAATGAAACCTATAATAATAATAAGGCGTTAAAATATTTATTAGAAAATTTTTCTAGATATATACCCATTTCTCCAAAAATGTTTTTACTCGATTATGAAAATACATTAGCTTATGTTCCCTACTCATCTATTGAGGTAATTTTTAATGATGAGCAGTTATATGGAAATATGCAAAATCACCACCCTGCATGCATTTTGTATGATTTAGAAAATAATTACCACTGGAGACCTTTTCTAAACCAGTCCCCTACCCAGATAAAGAACGAGATTACTATCTCGACTCCGCTAAGCGACAAGCTTTCGTAAGAAGGAGGAATATGAGGGAATGGATAAACGAACGAATGGATAAGGGGAAATGTTAATCCTCTATCTATATTTTGTGCTTATTTTTACGCATTCATCATATACAATATATACATGTGTTTAAAGACATATGCAATATTTTTTAAAAAAACTTCTTTATAGAGGCCTACGACTTTTTCGTATGTATTAATGATTTATGTATTATTTTGTTTTGTTTTGTTATATTTTACTTTATTTATTCTTTTTTTTTTTTTTTTTTTTTACGTTTCTTCAATTTTTAGGGTAAAATATACAAACGAGTTGGAAGAAGAAATTCAAGAGATGATACATTTTATGCGAAATAATGAAGGGTTAGAAACAGACTTTGAATATTCAAAAGAGATAAGATATTTTTTAGAAATGTATATTGATTTATGTGAATATAAATTAAACCTGGATAATAATTATAATACAAAACCTGAAAATTATGAATGGTCAGAACAAAAAGGTAAAGGTGATAATATTCAAAAGGGGGATAATAGACAAGGAAGCCAGAAGGGAGATGAAAATTTAGATGAAGATGAAAATGAACAAAATGTTTATGAAACAGGAAAAAAAGGGGAAAAAAATGATAATGCAGAATTAAAAAGGACATGGTCTCAATACAAAAATGATTACTATCCTAATATAGAAGCTCAATATATAAATAAGGAAGAATTAAATTTTTATAATTCTTATCATCCTACGAGAAATATTGAAATGATGAACAATGAAAGAAAAAGACACTTAATTAATATTCCTGATGATTATATATATGGGATGAATGATGAAATTTATAGTAATGGAAAAGAGCAGTACATAAGAAATTATGTATTTAGTAAAGATAGTACTGATATACTTAATAATTTTGATGAAAGCGTTAGGAAAAAAAATATAAAGCGTTTTAATAATACTGCAGTTCATTACTTAGAGAATGTTGAAGATATAGATAAAAGTTTAGGTAACATTTTTATAGATATGAAATCAGAAATGTATATTAACCAACTGTACAATGCAGACAGCAAAGTGAAGAACGAATACAGAACAGATGATCGGAATACCTTTATTGATGAATCAAAAATGAAGGGAGAGGCAATCAAATACATAAAGAGAAATGAAGAAAACATTCAAAGCATTAGTAGCAGCTATACGAGAGGGACTTACAATGTAAAGGATATAAATATAAGCTCAAGTAAACAAAAGACATATGCAAAAGATAACAATGAAGAAGAAAAATATGACGAAAATGAAGAGGAATTATTTAAGGAGGTGAAAGAAAAATATGACGAAAATGAAGAGGAATTATTTAAGGAGGTGAAAGAAAAATATGACGAAAATGAAGAGGAATTATTTAAGGAGGTGAAAGAAAAATATGACGAAAATGAAGAAAAATTATTTAAGGAGGTGAAAGAAAAATATGACGAAAATGAAGAAAAATTATTTAAGGAGGTGAAAGAAAAATATGACGAAAATGAAGAAAAATTATTTAAGGAGGTGAAAGAAAAATATGACGAAAATGAAGAAGAATTATATAAGGAGATAAAAGAAAAATATTACTACGATGAAGATTTTTGTAGTCTTGAAAAGGAGGGACATTCTACTAATAAGGTTCTTCCCAACAAGTTTATAAAAAGATACAATAAACAGAATAACAATTTATTTATACTCCAAATGAGCTTAAGAAAGAAAGAAAAACGCATAAAGCAAGAAATGGTTGATGTGAAATTGAAAAAGATAAACAAACCAAAGGATAAGATGAGTAAAAAAACATTCTGCAGTTTTATAGATACGCAGGAATTTCTAAAGTGTAGTCTGAGTAGTAAAGAAATCAGGATGAGCAGGGAAAACATGAATAATAAAGAAAGCACGAAAAGCATTGAACAGCTTAGTAGCGAATGTTTGAACGATTCAAAACGCGCTCCCCCAATATATGAGGAATGTGTTAATAATAGACATACGTTTAACGGGTACTTTATTATTCCCTCGAAGGGGAATTATACAAATGAAAAAATGAATAATTCCGTTAATAAAGAATTTTTAAACGATAATAAGAATCATACTAATTATTCTTTTGAAGGAACAAAGAGTAAAGAAGAAAGCCCAAATGGTGGGGCAACAACTGGGACTGGAGAAATAAGAAAAAAAAAGGAAAAAACAGAAAAAATAGAATTATCTGGTACGAACATAAACAGTTCAAGAGATACACTCCTAACCAGCACACTATACACGTGCTCTTTAAGCAAGAATGATAACACATATCATCAGTGTTGTAAAGAAAATAAAAAAGGTTACTTCGAAATTAAAGAAAAATTAATCAGCTTGGTTGATAAATATAAAAGAAGACATAATATAAAAGCAATGGAAAAGAAAAGTTCATGTCGTAGAGGAATGTACGGGGATGAATATGATATGACAAGAATGAAAAAAAATATATTTAAATGTAAAATTATTTTATTCAAATGTAAGTTTAAGAAAAAAGAAGAGGAGAAGAAAAAGGAGCGAGACACAGGAGAAAAGGAAAACTTTATAGATTTTACAAAAAACTCCTTTTCCTTAAGCAACAGAACGCTCATCGAAAAAGAAAATTCTACTTCATTAAGTGATAGAGAAATAGTAAGTCTAAACAAACGTAAAAATTTCCTTCATCAGAATAATCACCAAATGTATAGGGACTCAAATTTCCTGGATATGAATAATGGCCAGGCAGGGGTAAATCAAGTAATAGTAATTCAGGCAAAATTTATTTTCTCTATGAGCACAAAACATACGTAGTGCATGACTAAACTGAATATATTTATTAGTTAAATTTTTATACACGCACACATTTACACATCCTTATATTTACACTCTATAGCAAATCTGAACCCAGAAAAGCTATACATTGAAGTGATTTATTCATTTTTTTTTATTTCTTTTTTATTTTTGTAAAAAGAATAATTATAGAGATGAATTACAACAACAGACCCCAGGGTATCCGGTGGCTCAAAGCAACAACATAGTTAATGATCCTAGTAACATAATGCAAAATAGTGAATTTAGTGGAAAATTTAATGAATGCGTTCAGAATAAAAGTATGAACAAAGAATGTGGGCAAAATGAAAATGATGAAAGTGCATCCAAAAAAAAATATACTTTAACATCACCACCTAAAACATGGTCAAGATTAAACTCAACATCCAAATATGTTGCTCATCAAATTTCCCAATGGAGATGGTACTACTCATTGGTAAGGTTTAACATTCCTCAAATTCAGTTAATATAGGAAATCAATTTATGAACAAAAAAAAAAAAACTTACACGTTTCGTTAACTGGATGACTTTAATTAAATGTATTCACCTTTTTTTGATAAGTGTATATGATATCAGGGGTTCCTGTTACTATTTTATATGTCTTCACGCGTACACACATACGTGTATGTATATTTATACATACATATATATATATATATATATATATATATATATGTATATATATATGTATATATATGTTTATATTAATGTCTATATTTATATTTAAACCTACGCATATGTTACTAAAGGAAGAGCAGTACTTTAATTGGCAATACTACAAATTTCCCGTCCCCCCAAATCACACATTTGTTGGATTTCCTATCCATTTTTCGACAATCGGTATTATGAAGAGAAAATAAAAAAAAAAAAAAAAAATATGAACATGCAATATTATTTTAGTGACATTCATAAAAAAAGTTCATTACCATTTGCACACAAAAAATATACGTCATACGTATGTTACAATTTGTTCCTTGTAGACTTCACCGAAGTAAAATCCTTTTTGTTACATTCTAAACGATTTGAAAACATCATAAAGTTATCAATAGATAACATTTCATTTGTCATATATTGTAAAGTTTATCCTTTAATAAGTGGAGTCATGTCCAATTGGGTATTTTTAGGATGTTTAGTCCCATGGATGGTTATAAGAAAAAAAGAAATTTACATGAACAATTTATATTTTTTTTTTTATTAAAGCATAATGAAACTTAAATATATTTATGGCCCGTCATATGTATACGTACATGTATATATATATATATATATATATAATATATATATATATTGTATAATATATATATACGTATATACACATTTTTGTATGCATGCATGGTGAGAGAGATATAAAGACAGTATAATAAAAATATGCAAACTCTAATAAAACAAAACGAAACAAAAAAAAAAAAATTATCTTCTCAGACTGCCCAAGAAAGGGAAACTAAAATGAAAAAAACCCCGAAAAAAAATGTTAACAGGAGATAGGAGTGATAAAAAATTTTAATTCAACATAATACAAAAAAGATATGAAAAATAGGGAAAAAATGATTACGAGTTCTACTAACTGCTGTATGCCTTCAGAAGCGTGAGTACACATGGATGTATATTTATATTGGGAATGGCAAAAAAATATGACCTTTTTGCTTTTTTTATTATTTACTATATTTTTTCAAATAATTTTTCGTATTTTTTTTTCATTTTTTCGCATTTTTACTTGTGGTGTTTTTTTTTTTTTTTTTTTTTTTTATTATCTTTTATGTTTTGTATTTTTAAAAAAAACAAGTTGTTTTGTTTAATTCCGCTTTTTGTGCCATATAATATTAAAATGGTGGTTTGCTTTTTATCTGCTTTGCTGCTTTGCTACTTTGCTACTTTGCTTCTTTGCTTCTTTGCTACTTTGCTTCTTTGCTACTTTGCTTCTTTGCTACTTTGCTTCTTTGCTTCTTTGCTTCTTTGCTTCTTTGCTTCTTTGCCGTTCTACTGCTTTAGCGCTTATGACTATTAAACACAAATGCTTCACCTAATAACTACAGAACACTCTTTAATTAACTTTTGAATAACCTTGTTCTGTATGTCATTAACACTTTTATGGGTTAGATTTTGCTTATGCGAGCGATAGGTTATTCTGTAGCATACGCTTGCTTTGTTTGTGTGGGGATTATAATAGTGATCTATCTTTTTCACTTCCTCGATGTTTTCATGTGCTATATCTCTACATATTTGAAAAAACAAGGTTTCATTAAAAGAATCGTTAATATAAAATGTGACATCCTTTATTATTGATGGAAAGTTACTGAATGGTCGAAATGATGAAATTTCATTTTCTTTAAATTGAGATATAAACCTTTTATCATTAGACCACAATAAACGTATATCATATATATCATATAATAACATAGCTAATCTTTCAAGACCTATACCAAATGCCCATCCTTCGTGATTTATATCTTTTATAAATTCATAAATTTTTTTTTCAATTCTGTCACTTAGATGTTTTTTACATAAATTATTAATAATAGAAGAAACGCGTTCTTCAACACATGAACATTCCTCTATATTTTTAACGTCATTACATTTATCAATTATCTTCATCAAATTCTTATCAAACATGGCAATTTCGTTTTCTATTATTTGATTTAAATCTTTCTCGTACAGACATATGGCAATTACTTCTTTTTTAATTTTACCACATCCTAGGACTTCGATCCACTTGTTATTACCAGAGCTTCCATTGCTTCGGTTAGTACTGCCATCAAAGGAACCATCACTACTACTATTTGTACTCACATCAATGCTCATATCAGGAGTAGCAACTCCTCTTGCCCTTATATATAACTCGTATGATGGCTCGGTAAAAGGAAAGGTGGTGTTACTGTCCCATTTCATTTCTATCTTTTTCGAACTAAACAAATAACTAATTAACTGCTCAAGTTTTTTTTTCAAATCCGATTCAGCGTTAAAACTTTTGGGTTGTATTAAATACCCATCTGTTTGATGAAAAATAGGGAAGTGATATTTATCTATTTCATCTTTTCTGTATACGGCACCTGTATAAATAACATTTTTATAATTTTGTCTTAACAAGTCAGGTAAATGTGCAGTCATATGTGTACGCTTTAATTTTATTTTATCATGATATAATAATTTATTAGCTAAGTAATATTTATAAATAGAATTTATGTTATCAAATGGGGTATAATAATTTTGAAAATAAAAAGAGAAATTTTTTATGTAATGTTCATTTAAATAAAAAGTGTCTTTAATATTTCTAGCAGAGTGTGTCAAGGGAACAAGGAGTTCATCAAAATTTTGTTTTACGGATATTTCACTATTTAAGTTATCAATATTTTCGAATTTAAAAAAGTTTTCAATTTTATTTTTTATCGTCCTTATTGGATGGTTCACTATGTCATATAGTATTTTCCCCTGATTTGATAAAACTAATTTCGGTAAAGTCATATCTCATAATGCTACTATAGCTTGAAAATGCGGCATTTTTTTTTTTTTTTTTTTTTTTTAGTTTTCTGCGTTTTTGCATTGTACTGGTATATATATATAATTGCGTTTTACTTATGTAAAAAACGGGAATAGCTTTACCTATCAGTATATGTGCAACGACCTATTGCATCTTCTTTTATTTCGAAAATAACTATATTGTAACTAAGGAGAAAGGACTATAAGTTCTCCGTTTAACTTATATAACAAAGCTATTTTTGTGCGCTTATTGCTATATCCACCATTCTGAACACGGTCATTTTATGTACATATACATATGTTATATCACGCATACGTTGTATCTTACATATGTTGTATCCACACATATGTATATATATGAAATAAATTAAAGCAAATGGATGAAGAAAAAAAATAAAAATAAATTAAAATAAAACAAAATAAAAAAAAAAAAGAAAAAATATTTAATTTCAAATTCTTAGTAATCATATTTATTTTATAATTTTAAAATAAAGCATAAGAGCATTGGAATTTTTTGATAGCATGATGTTTTGTCGGTTTAAAAGGTAACATTGGAGAGTGATTGCATATATATATATGTATATATATATTTATATTTATGTATATATATATATATTTATATTTATGTATATATATATATTTGTATTTATGTATATATATATTTATATTTACATTTATAATTTTTTGTGATATCATTTGCTATGTTTTATATGGGCATGTATAAACGGAAATTCAGCTGTTGCATTTAATTATATTAATGTGTTATGAATATTTATGAAGCTCATGTATCACTGATTTACATTATTATGAGGCTATAAGTTAGGTGTTATCTTATGTGCTTCTTCATTGTTCGTGTGTATGTAGGTGCATTGTTTTCATGCCTTAAACGATAACTTGAAAAAAAGGAGGAAACTTTTATTTTTTATTTTTTTTTTAAATTTTTTTAAATTTTTTTTTTAAATTTTAAAAAAATTTTATTTTTTATATAGCTTAAAAGAGCTAACAAGATAGTTCTTTTCATCGTTTATTTTAAGAGCATAATTAGGTAAAAAAAAAAATAGAGTAAAATAAAATTAAGAAAAATAAAATTAAGAAAAATAAAGAAAAATAAAATTAAGTAAAATGAAATAAAGATAAAATCAAGAAAAATAAAATCAAGAAAAATAAAATCAAGAAAAATAAAATTAAGTAAAATGAAATAAAGATAAAATCAAGAAAAATAGAATCAAGAAAAATAAAATTAAGTAAAATGAAATAAAGTAATAATAATAATAATAGTAATTTGTTGTTATAAATGTGCGTACATACGTGTATGCATACACATGATGTCCATGTTTATTACACCTATATACAAGTGGTGCGTGAAAAAGCTCATCAGGTGCAATAAAAATACCTGTGTTCAAGTAAAAAAAGATAACATGAAAGTGCTCAAAGAATTCTGTTTCTTCTATTTTAATAAAATAAAACTCTTCATTCTTTTTTTAAAATACTTAAAAATATAGTTTTTATGCTTTGTTTTGAATTATTTTACTCTACAGCTTGCTTCACTCTATATAGTCTATTTTTTTTTTTTTTTTTTAAAGATTATACTATAGCTGCGTTTTGGTAGGCCTCTTGTACTTGCCATATAAGTATGCATATATACATATGCATGTAAAGTATATATGTACATGTAGCCTTTTAGTTATTTATTCTCTTACAGTATTTAAATGTGAAACATATTAGTAAAAGCCATTTTCTATTTCGAAACAGGATGGTTTGTATTAAATTTTAAAAATGAAAATATAGTAATTTATATATTTAATTTAAAACAAAATTGTCTATATTATTATTTAGAGTAAGGTATTTTTTTTTTTTTTTTTTTTTTTTTTTTTACTAATGAGAGAAATATTACTCATTTGTATTTCCTCTTAAAAAAAAAAAAAATTATGATTTTATATTTTTTCGCTTTAAATAATAAAATTAATAGCCTATAATTTTGCATTTAAGTCTTAAATTTTGCTTGTGAATTTTCCACTTCTTAACGTACCAAGAATTATGAGAACGTGAGGATGACACATGCTTGAATGTGTACCATGTGCATGTGTATATTTATTTTATTTTCCACGGTATGTACATATATATATATATTATATTTATATATATATATATATATATATATATTGTATATATATTCATATAATTAATGCATATGAATGGTAATTTTTTATGTATTATGTGTTTTCTCCTTTTCGTAAGCAATGACTTTTTTTTTTTTTTTTTTTTTTTTTTTCCATCCCTTTAGTCTTATAGCTACGTTTTAATTTGGTACATACGTACATATGTGCATAAGTGTATATGTACACATATCTCCATGTACATATATTTTTTTATTTGCTATTCATCTGAGGTACTCTCACCTTTTTACCTTTTTTTTTTTTTTTTTTCAATTGCAAATTATTTGTTTTACAATTTTTAAGAAGCAATTGTATATTTGCACCATTTGAAAGCACATAATAAAATTATTTTAGTATATATGAGTCAACTTTTTATAATTTTTCGACAGTAAAAGCAATGAAGTGTGTAATGAATAGTAAGAAATGAGTAGTGAATAGTGTATACTATGCCTTGTGTAACGTCTGTTCTCCATTGTTCATAAAAATACTCTCATTTGAAATAGTAATTTCTCATTGGGGGTAGTGACAATACCCCTACATACACAAAACATACGTTAATATATGTCTACCCACTTGTTCACATCCGACTGTATATTCATGGCCCGGCTTCTTTTTCCTTTTTGCGTGAATGCACCCAGAAATATGCTTTTTCATTTGCACAAGAAAAAGCATAAAAGGAGGTAAAAAAAAAAAAAAAAATAATAAAAACGATAAAAAAAAGAGGAGAAAAAATGATTCAAAAGAGAAGAAAAAATGATTCAAAAGAGGAGAAAAAATGATTCAAAAGAGGAGAAAAAATGATTCAAAAGAGGAGAAAAAATGATTCAAAAGAGGAGAAAAAATAATTCAAAAGAGAAGAAAAAATAATTCAAAAGAGAAGAAAAAATGATTCAAAAGAGAAGAAAAAATGATAAAAAGAGAAAAACATAATTGTAAGTGTTGATAAGGCAAAAAACGATATATTGCAGGAGGATGAAATTTGTCCTTTTTTTCCTGCATGTGTGTAGACACAATACATAACTGCTTATATTTTATATTTTTATTTTTTTTCTTTTTTTAATAAAGAACCATAATTGAAGATTTATATTTTCTCTAATTGATGAAAGGAATATGGATAAAGAGGAATTTTATGTTAAGTATAAAGAGTACTATGGGGATGATATATGCAACATACCAAGTTTGTTAGAGGGTCAGGGAATAGAACTGTATGATCTGTATTTGAGTGTACAAAATCATGGAGGGTATTCGTGTGTAAGTAGAAATGCTAAGTGGTTAAAGATAGCAAAAGAATTTTCACTTATAAATAAAGAAAAAAATATAAAATTAATTGAAATAAAAAATATTAAAGAATATTATTTAAATTATTTAAGAGAGTTTGAACGAATACATGAGAATATTAAAAAAGGAAAAGTTGTAACAAAGAAACATAGGACATGTGCAACGACAAATAGCTTGGGGGTAAAAGATAAAAAAAAGGTAACTACAAGTAGAAGTAGTATGAAAAAAGGGAAGCAAGAGGAGAAGAACAATTTTAATGTTATACATGTTACTTCTTTTTCGAATAATAGCAAAGTTTTAACAAAGGGAGTAGATGGATTAATAAATGATACATCCCTCGTAGACTCTGTCGGAGGTACATATAACGCCAATTGTTGTGCTGCTCAAAATTCCAACAAGTTTAGTAGTAACACTTCTACTACTACTGCTGCTGCTGCTACTACAAGCAATAACAGAATTAGATATGTGAAGGAAAATAAGCGGAGTAGCAAAAGTGATTACGTAAATGGCAGTTTATTAACCAGAGAAAGTAGCGGCAATCATCGCATTAAAAGCGTTAGGAATGATCGTACCAACAATGAAAGTAATTCAATGAACAAAGGTAAGTCTAGCAATAAGAGGGGGAACAATGCTAAGAAAAGCAGTAAGAGAGTGAGCAACAATTGCAATGTTAGCAAAAGTAATTATGTTATTAGTCGTACCAACAATGGGCATACAGGAAATGGACATACGAGCGCTATCAATAATTCTATTAACATTATAAATGACGTGGCCAACCACTCTGGCTCTTTGTATGATAGTAATAGCAATTACGCTAGTTATACTCCTTACCCATCTTACCCGTCTTACGTTAACACGTTTGCAAATAACAGTTACGTAAGCAATAACTACGCGTATAGTACAAAGTGCACGAATTGGACGAACTGCACTAATTGGAAGAATTGCACGAATTACGTATATCCAGACAGCGCTTCTAGCAACATCATCACAGGTAGTACTCCTCTAAACAACCCCTTTTTTAATTATTCTAGTATCAATTTGTATGGTAGTAATTTCTCTACTTCTAATATGGGGGGTATTGTTTACTCGAGTACTAATTACTTGGGTGGTAACTATCATATGAATAACTTTATGGGTGGAAATTACTATAATAGCTCCCTATTAAATAATAGTAATAACAGAGGAATTTATGATAACAGTGGTAGTAGCATTGGTGGTAATAATAATAATTGCTACATTGGTAGTAATAGTAGTAGTTCTCCTAACTTGTACAACAGTTACGTTAATGCAAACTACTTTTATGGTAATGATGTGCATGGGGCGCAGACTAGTAGCAACAGATGGGGCCGTCTCTTGAGTAATAGTAACAGTTCTACTTGTAACATTAGTAGCGGCATTAGTAGCGGCATTAGTAGTGGTATTAGTAGTGGTATTAGTAGTGGTATTAATAGTGGTATTAATAATGGTATTAATAGTGGTATTAATAGTGGTATTAATAGTGGTATTAATAGTAGTATTAATAGTAGCATTAATACTGGTTTTAATAGTAGCATTAATACTGGTTTTAATACTGTATACGGCCTGAAGGCACCGAGAAGGAGTAATGCACCCATGAATGGTGAGAACAAAATCGAAGCTAAGAAATGCGTAGACATCTATAGGTTATTATTAGGTTTGTATAACAGAAAAGAAAAAATAGCTGATTTTATCTTCTGCCTCAATTTACTTTATAATATATCAAGAATGACAGATGTAGTATCTGTAAAACAAATTAATATTATTATATGTATCCTTTTAAATATGCTAGATGATATTATAAAATTATTTTATGATACCTTTAATACAAAGAAGAGGTCCATAAATATTATGATGGACTGCTTCTCAAACTGTTTAATAAATAATGAAAGAAGCAAAAGAAGTGATAGAAGCAAAACTAATGAAATTAATAAAACTACTGAAATTAATAAAACTACTGAAATTAATAAAACTACTGAAATTAATAAAACTAATGAAAATAATAAGACTAATAACACTTATAAGCATCATTATTATTATGAATACAATGAGGGGGATACAGGAATTATTCACCCGAAATGTGAGAAAGGAAATAAGGATGTTATACATGTTGGGCTTATGAACACTGAGGAAGGGGGCATATACCCACTTCAAAAAAATCAAGTAAGGGGAATATAAAACAGATGAAAAGAAAAGAAAAGAAAAGCAAAGAGAAGATACAACGTTTCACTTTGATGAAAAATTGACAGAGATCTTAAGCAATTTAAGTTAACTTATTTATACAAATAAAGGCAAAGAGGGGGGTTTAATAGCTGTTGGAGTGGTGAACAGTGCAGAAGTTTATATTCTCTTCCCATTTTTTCTGCTCTGTTACATCTCATATTTTCTGTTCTTTTATCTTCTCATCTTCTCCGTTCTTTTCTCCTTTTTTTTTGTTTTTTTCCTTTTCTTCTCACCCCCCCCTGTAGTCAACCAGTCTAAAGTGTCCATATCTTTGCTTCATTTTTTTTTTTTTTTTTTTTTTTTTCCTCATTATCAGGAAGATTACAGTGCTTACAACTTAGGATGTCAAGACAAGAATGCAACGGACATTGATTGTAAAAGTAACGTAAGCGGATATAAGAAAGATAATATAATGAGAATATTTTTAAATAAAGGAGTAAAAGTAAATTTAAAGGATATCATGCGCTTGTACTTATCATATAGTACATATTGTAGGAGAAAAAAAAAAAAAATTAACAGAATGAAATATTTAAGTACACAAAATGAAGGGGAGGGTATAAAGAGGAAAGAAGGACGAGATGTTAAAAAAAGAATTGATGAGTGTAAAAGGAATGTAGTTAATTCTTCAAATTCGGATTATTCGAACAGTGGAAAGAGAGCACACAGTATGAACAGTGTTAGCAGTGTAAACAGCATAAATAGCGTAAACAGTGTAAACAGCATAAACAGCATAAACAGCATAAACAGCGCTGATATAGAGAACCTGGCGGAGGGGAGAAGGAAGGGAAAAGGGAAAAAATATTGGTTTAATTTTTGTGGAACAAAAAAAGAAATAAATGAATTTTTAACAGAAAAAAGTTGTATTGATTTCATTTTTCTCATTTTATATATCATTAATAATTTATTTTTAAATGATAAATATAGTTTATATTTTTCTAATATTAAAATATATTACAAGAGAAAGAACGAGAAAAAAGGGCAAAGTTGCAAAAACTTGGATATATCGAACCCAAAGAGCAGTAGTAAGATCTTTTTTAAAAAAAATAAAGATGGTCCCATAAACGATGTAATTAATTTTTCGTGTAATAATTTGGAGGGAAAGGGAAAAAGGTACTACGGGGATGGGGATAGAGATGAAAATATGAATGTCAATAGAGATGACAATGACTGGAATGGAGGTGTTGATAAAAGCTCTTCTAGAGGAGCAGAAGAAGAAGACGAAGTGTTAATGGATGACCTTTCCATTAATAGTGCGGAAAATTCCTTCTCATCTTCGTCGTCATCATCAATTGACAGCATGTACAGTTACAAAAGTGTAAAATCAGACGAACTGCAGATAAAGAGAGATGTAACCAGATTAAATGCAAAACTGTTGAATGATAAAAAAAAAAAAAAAGAGCAAGAAAAAGGGGCATTAAAAGGAGAAGATGAAGAAGGAAACGAAGCAGGTGAAGAAGGAAACGAAGCAGGTGAAGAAGGAAACAAAGCAGGTGAAGAAGGAAACGAAGCAGGTGAAGAAGGAAACAAAGCAGGTGAAGAAGGAAAAGAAGATAAAGAAGGAAAGGAAGATGAAGAAGGAAACAAAGCAGGTGAAGAAGGAAAAGAAGATAAAGAAGGAAAGGAAGATGAAGAAGGGAAACAAAATGGAGAGTTAAACAAGACCAATTGCAATGAAAAAATGAAAAATAAGTATATTTCCCCCAATTCGAGCTTCATTAATACTAATGCTAATGAAGAAGAGAACTGTTTTTCTAAAAGTGACAGCATTATATCAAATAGAAGTAATAATACAAATTTGAGTTTTCATAATAATGAATTGAATTCCACCACTGATAGTAATATTCTTCCTCGTGTTAGTTGTCTCATGCATAAAAATTTGCATTTGTGCAAGTTAAGTGATTGTTCATGTCGATTAAAAAATAGCAATAACAACATGAACACTGTCATAAGCGATGAAGTAGTAAATGGAATGGATGCCATGTGTAGCCGTATGAGTAGCGGACCATATAACAGCACAAAGAAAACTGTTAATAACGACATTAATAACTCCTTTAATAATAATGGTTATTCGAATTATTTCCATAATTTGTATAATTTTCCTAATTCCCCTAATTGTCCTACTGCTTTTAGCAGCAACTGCTTTGTTAATAATTTGGGGGGGACACCCATTAGCTGCACAAATTTAAAGAATAATCTGAACAGTCATAATATAGATGTTATTTATAATAATAATAATAATAATAATAATAATAATAATAATAATAATAATAATAATAATAATAATAATAATAATAATAATAATAATAATAATAATAATAATAATAATAATAATAATAAGGAAAATATTTGTGATCCTTACAACACTAACATCATTTTTAGTGACTACAATATGTGCACAGATGAAAAGGAAATTGCTGATGGGATGTCAAGGGACCTAACCACAGAAAATGAAAAAATAAAAAAATATAAAAAAATAATAAAAATAATAGCAGATGATGGAACATATATGGATAAAGAGCATGCAAATAATAGCAGCAACGAGGATAAAATAGAAGAAAACGATGAGGGTAAGTCTCAATTTGTGAAGGTGAAATGTGAGGGAGCAAGTCAGGAGATAGGTAGTGACAACAAAAATAGCTCAAGTAGTGGCAATAATCATCATGATGGCGGTAGAAGTGGAAGTAGTAATAATGTTAGCAGTGGAAATGGAAGTTGTAATAATGTTAGCAGTGGAAATGGAAGTTGTAATAATGTTAGCGGTGGAAATGGAAGTTGTAATAATGTTAGCGGTGGAAATGGAAGTTGTAATAATGTTAGCAGTGGAAATGGAAGTTGTAATAATGTTAGCGGTGGAAATGGAAGTTGTAATAATGTTAGCGGTGGAAATGGAAGTTGTAATAATGTTAGCAGTGGAAATGGAAGTTGTAATAATGTTAGCGGTGGAAATGGAAGTTGTAATAATGTTAGCGGTGGAAATGGAAGTTGTAATAATGTTAGCAGTGGAAATGGAAGTTGTAATAATGACGACATGCCCGAACGAGAAGAGGGAAAGAGGGAAAGAGAAATTGTGAATGATACGCACAGTTATTATGATAAAAAAATTGAAGAAAAAAGTAATGGTGGAGAAGAATCGAACCAAAAGTGTATCAACTCAAATAGTGAATATGAGAAAATTAAAGAAGTTAAATTTGAAAATGACGGAAAGAATGATACAACAAGTGGCAGTAGCAGTGGTAGTAGAAATAGTAGTAGAAGTAAACATGGAAGTAGGTTGTGTAATGATGACGCTACTGTAAAAGAATATACCAGTGGTAACTGTGAGTACAAAAACAATTTTACATGTACAAGAAATGATTATGAAAATTGTATGAATGATACCAAGTATTTCAGCAGGGATTCTTCTCCCTTATATGATAGAAGTAGTACAAGTAAAATAATTTCTTCTGATTTAAATAATAGTTACAGAATAGATCAAAATAATATGGACAGTAATGTAAATTATGACTATACATATTTAAATAATGATAAGGTTTTGTATAACAACTGGGGTGATAAGGATATGAATTCATCCATCATTCCGTTTAACATGAATAAGGATGATTTAACGAACTATTACTATTATAATTATTATTACTATTATAATCAGTATTATAACAATTATAATTATATGGAAAAAATGAATGGATATGGAAATAATTCCTTTTTGATGAACAACATGCTTGATATAGGAAATAATAGCATCTCATACTATAATAACAATAGTTATACTAACAAGAATTTAAATAAAGGCTACTGTGCTGATAGCTCCTTAGGTATGTGCTCCATAAATGGCAGTTATAATAAAGATGATGATCACTCCTCTATGTTAAAGAATTATGAAAATTATTTATATAATGTACCCCTTGATGAATGTGTACATAACATGTCAAATGTTGGTGATAACAGTAATAACGCTAGTAATAGTAGAGGAAGGAATAGCGATAATAGTAGACACAGTATTAGCGGCAATAATAATGGAAATAATGATTATAATAACTATGACTGTAATAATACACCCATTAGTAACAGCAACCATATGGATGGAAAGGCGAATGTTAAAAAGGAAGTAAGGAGTAATTGTAGACAAAGTATATACGATAGGAATTGTAAAAATAATGAGCATGATGAGAGCTCTAGTATAAGCAATGTTGATAAGAAATTTTATAACAAGATAAACAGGAATGATAATTATTATAACAGCGTGGAAAATTTTTCGAAAAATTTAAATTCATCAAATGGACATAATAACAAGGAAGAGGTTAGGAGAATATACAGAAACATAAAAAACAAAATGTATGAAGATATGAAAAAAATATTTGATCAGAAAAAAATAAAGGCAAATAAATACAAATTAATGCATTATTTGGATTTAAGCAAATTTATTAGTCTGTTTGAAACGATTTTTCTTAAAAATTTGGAAAATATTATATATCATGAAAAGGTTGTTGAGAATATTTACATGAACATGTTTATTTGTATTGATATATTAAACCATGAATTTGGAAAAAATATATCATTAAAATATGTCTTCTTTCCAATACATTTTTTGGAATATAATAAAAATAGATTTAAAACTGTTGTTCATTTTGATAATAACAACAAATTACTAGTAAAGACAAAACTTCTGAGTGTTAAAGAGAAAATAAGAAAAAAAAAAAAACTTAAAAAATATGAGCAGTATGGAAAAAAAGAAAAACCTTCACAAGTCAGGAAATTTAACAGTTTTGATATGTATGAAAATGGGAAAAAAAAATCGCCAGGAAGATTAAATAGCGATAACAGAAATGGTGTTAGTTGTATCCCGCTTATCAATTCATCGTATATGGAAAAGAATGCACATGAAGAATTGGAAAAAATAAAGAAAGAGGGGGGAGAATTGGAAAAATACATGAACGAGTTAGGAGATAATGTACAAAGAGGAAGTGAGAAATATAACTTGCAGGGAGAAAAAGGAAGTGAGTTGTGTGAAAGCGTAAATAACAATCAGAGAAATAGCACATTTGATGCAAACGAAAACAACAGCGGAAACAACAACAGGGGTGACCAAAAGAAAGAGAGTAATAAAAGGATTTACAAAAACAGTGGTAATGACGGGAGTACCAAATGTCCTGAACGTTCAGAAAAAAAAAACTCGAATGAAAGAAATGTACGTACAAAAAATGAAGTTAACGGGACTAAATATAGAAAAAAGATGAAAATTTTATTTTTAAAAATATTTCGAACGAGCAATAAGAAATATAATATATATAAAAAGATTGATTATGAATATTTGAAAGAAAATTATAATTATTATGAGACTTTTTATTGTAAGGAAAAAGAAAAGCAAAAAAAATTTATTATACTGGATTTACATGAAATAACAAAAAAAATTTTATTAAAAGTATACAAACGTGTCAGTAGCTACTTAAATATAGCAATTCTATCGTTAAATATATTAACTCGTATATTATATTTAATACCTAAAAAAATGATTCTTGTATCTTTTATTCCATGGGTATTAAATGAAATAACAAAAGTTAAATGTGTATATACCTATTTAAATGTTCCTTTATGTATTTTAAATTATAATGGATTTCTTTTTTTAGAAACATTAATGAAATTTATTACACAAATGATTCAAAATAATGTTATACCTATGCAATCTTATATGTTATCCTTTTTACGTTTATGTTCTTTTCCATTATATATATATTTATACTACGATATACCTCTTTCTCATACTCTTATTATAACTTCTCTGTCTGCTGTATATGAATTAGTTACTTATGATGCTAACTACTTAGCAACAGGAATTGCTAAGACAACTGCTAGGGAACTATATTCGTCACTACATTATAATAAAAGTAAAAGAGGTCATCTTTCAAATAATGAGAAAAAAAATAATACTATGATAAATATTTTTAAAAAACAAAAATGCAATAACCTTACTAGTTCAGAAAATTCTATAACGGAATCAGGTGGTATATCCAAATTGTGTAACAATAACATGTTGATAGATAACGAGAATGCAAATATAAAGGATAATGAATATGAAAAAAACAATTTTGAGAATAAATGTGATAAGGAAGAATCAGAAAGGAAAACTACGGAAGTGTTAACAGAAGAGAGAAAAAAGTTGTTAGATAACATATTTATAAAAACTCTTTTACTTTTTTTGAAAAAATCTATGTATTTTAAAAGTATATTTAACTGTGCTAATATAAATGAGAAAGAAGAACTAATGGTAGATAGTAAAAGAGTGCAACTCATTTTAAAAAATTGGAATATGAATAATGAAGAAGTAAAAAATGAAAAGGAGGAATTACATTTTTCAAATATAGAAAATAAGGTTTTTTACTTACATGATAATTTACTTCTATATGCAGTAGACAACTTAACAATTTCTAATAATGCTAAAGACATTAAAATGTGTGAAAATATAAGAAACCAATATATTAATCAGTATACTACAACAGATACTTTTCCCTATAACTTTATGATGCCAGAAAATTCGGAAATACAAAAGTTGAGCATTTATGCCCATTCCATAGTACCTATCCTTTTATTTTTATCTTCTCACCACCTCCTGTGGCAGTGTCTGGCACCGCACATCCCTATGCTTACCCATGTAAAAATGAATACATGCGCCTAAACCAGCAACTGTGTAAATGTGTACATATTCGAATGCGCTCAAGTGTAAATATGTGCTGTTGCTTAAATGCACATATGTAACGATGTTCATAATCTCACCATATTTTCCTCGTTCCAGTATATTCATAAAAATTAGTTTAATATGCTTACGTAGATGTTCACGTTATTATGTATTGTTTATGTTATACTGAGTATGTTTGACATTTACGTTTGCCTTATTTTCTTTTCGAAAAAAGAAAGAAAAAAAAAAAAAAAAAACCAAAGAGTACAGAAAGCCCAAGAGCGACAATGAAAGAGCCACTTATAATGCACACTTTTACGCACTACATTTTTCCCAATTTTATTTTACCTTATAGATGGTATTCATTCAGACGGATATCCGCTCATCCTTATCGGTAGTATTGAAAGAATATTATTTCCGGAATTATATGAAAGAGAAAAAAGGGGGGAAGAAATGCCATAAATATGTTGATGCCAAATTAGTGAAAGTTGAAAAAGTTAAGTGAAGGTATATTTTTTTTTTTTATGTACATTTTTTTCTCCTTTTTTTTTTGGTATATACTTAAAAGGAAAAGCTACTTTGATACGCAATGGCACCTTGGTATAATGCATGTCTGTTTGTTTATGGGTATGCGTATATAATATATATATATATATATATATATATATATATACTCAAACGCGGGTGTTCCTTTATTCGCCGCATGCTTGAGGAAAAACGAAACGTTCCTCTTTTTCTTTTTAATTTTAACTTTAAAACTCTCAAATAAGGATATGGTCAAATCTTCATATGACATAATATATTTAGAACAGAAATGGTGTGATATGAATGTTGTTCCATTGTTGTGCATAAAATGGCTTTTGTTAAAAATTGTAGTAAAAAAAAACAAAGCAAAAGAAAAGAAAATTAAACAAAACATTGAACCAGTATATATGATCACAATCACATATGTATATATATATATATATATATATATGAACATAAGTATGTGCATCCTACTTTTTCTACCAAGAAACAGAATGCTTCTATAAATCAATATAACATAATTAGGATGAAAAATTCAAAGTAGGGATATATATATGTTGCCATAAAAATGCAACTCTTCGCATAATAACGCAACAAATTTTGGAAAAAACAAAAAATATATGTGAAATACTCACGAATAATTATATATGTAAAAAAAAAGAAAAAAAAGAGAGATGGAAAATTATAAATGAGGTGAAAGGCAAAAAACATAAAAGAGATGCACTAAAATATATAGTAAAAATTGAAAATGTTCTTTAAAAAATACTCAATTTAACAAAGGAAAAAAGTAAAATATTAAAAATATTTAGATATCAAAAAAGAAGTGCATATGTGGACGTATATCTGTATATACATGGGCATATATATATGTGTGCATATGTGTGTGAACAAAAAAAATAAGATCAAATATATAAATTTAAAGAGATTATACTATTATAAATTTTTTTTTAAAAATAAAATAAACAGCTATATAATTTGTATATGTACAGGTTTTTTTTTTTTTTTTTTTTTTGCACAAAAATTTGGCTAGCTAGTACATAACATTTATGGGGGATTTTTTTTTTTTTTTTTTTTCGAGCTGGTAAATATTTACGATGTATCAAACCAAAAAACAACACCAACGATAAGGTAAGCTGATATAAGTAAAACCCCCTCTAGCCAGTTACTTTCCCCGTCTTGTACAATGGCCATTGTAACAATAACAGAAATAACTAAAATAACACTGGATAAGGGGGAGAAGGCAAGAGTCATAGGTTTGTTTAATATCCACCCAAATAAAACAGTAACTGGGACAACAAAAAGAGCTATTTGTGCAGAGGATCCAACGGCTACACCCATGGTTAGATCAACTTTATTCTTAATTGCAACAGTAACTGCTGTTAAATGTTCTGTGGCGTTGCCAACTACAGGTAAAAGAATAACACCAATAAAATTTTCTGAAATGTTATAATATTTTATAACGGCTTCAATTGTGTTAATAAGATATTCCGAATGAACACTTACTAAAATTGTAATTAAAATTAAGAAAAGAGATCCAGCTATTATAGATAATTGAGGAATTTCTTCAGTCATTTCTTTGTCTTGAAACAGAGAGATGTGTGTGTATAACTGAAATAGTAAAAATAAGCAATAGGTTAAAAATATTAAAACAGCTGTTATTCTTGAAACTTTTAAAAGCACTTCAACATTATTATTAGTAGTACATGATGATACTGTTGGTATTGTTATAGCTAAACTGGAAAGTAGCAAAAGAGATGTACTACATGTTGCTCCCTTTTCATTAAATTTCTGTACATGGTGATATAACCCCCCTGCAAAGAAGGACATACCTAATACTAATAACAAATTGGATAAAATGCTTCCTAATAATGTACCTTGAACAACATTAATTAAACCTGCATTTAATGCTTGAATAGAAAATATCATTTCCATTAAATTTCCAAAAGTAGCATTTAATAAACCACCAATAATTTCACCTGTATGTAGAGCTAAATCTTCTGTTACATGACCCATTAATGCTGATAAGGGTATTAACGCCATGAAGTTGAAAAAAAAAATATATATATCTTTACATTTTATTAAATAACTTATTATACCTATAGGAACAAATATTAATAATATATTTAATTTTGTATGTAGCATATTAAATATTCCTATAATGTCACTTTTTCTTAGAGTATAAAAGGGGCCTCCTTCATTTAATTCATAATTTTCTTCTAGATTTTCATGCCCTAAATTATTTGGTGTTTTATTATTACATAATAATTGTAAATGTAAATTTTTATTTCTTATTAAATTTGTATCAGTTAAACCCGATGAACTACTTTTTATATTTTTTCCTGATGATACATTTTTATTTAATGGTTGTGAAATTGTACGTCTTACATAAGACGTCGCACGCACTCTTCCCATAACCATCTTTAATCTATTCGAAATGAAAAACGAAAAATAGCTTGGAAAAAAAAAAAAAAATTACAACGAGAAAAAGAAAATTAAAACTGGGAGGAAAATGGTAACACGACGAAGTCGCTAATTTTAATTGAGTAAAAAGGGGACAGACTCAATTGTGGTTTGCTATTGAAGGGATAGCGAAAGGATGGTATTGTAAATTTTATTGTACTAGGTAAGGATGAAATTTGTTATGTGAACGTGATGCAAGCTTAAGGCAAAAATTTATAAGGGAGTAAATAATGGTAGTAGGGAAAAAAGGCATGTCAACATTGTGTAGTGATGGGCTAAATATATGTAATGGGAGAAAAATAAAGGAAAACAAGAAAGGGATATTAAAAGGAGAAATAGAAAGGGGAAATAAAAAGGGGGAATAATAAAAGGAAATAAAGAGGGGAAATAATAAAAGGAAATAAAGAGGGGAAATAATAAAAGGAAATAAAGAGGGGAAATAATAAAAGGAAATAAAAAGGGGAAATAAAATGGGGGAATAATAAAAGGAAATAAAAAAAGGAAATAAAAATAAAATAAAAAATTGTACTGTTGTTAGTATGAAATTAGAGGAGCAAAAATGACATTCGTAAAAAAGAAAAAAATAAAAAAAAAATAAAAAAAAATAAAACAAAGCAAAACAAAGCAAAACAAAGCAAAACGAAACGAAAGTAAGGGGAAAAAAAAAAAAAAGGCTTATTACCTCTTCATTTTTACAATCATAAACAACACAAGTGAGCTATTATTTATATATTCCTTGTGCTTAATAATTAAGGACTTGAAGACCCTTGAAATTTCTTATCCCTGCACATGATGGGAGTGTAAATTCTAATGTGCACAATTTATTCGCATAAGTCTTTCCCCCCCTCTGCTATGTGAGATACACATAAATGCACAATGCACATTTGACATTGAACATACATATAATACAATTAAGTAAATGTGGAATTAAGGTGAAATAAAAGTGAGGCAAAAATAAAATGAACAACAAAATTATCTTTTCATATCATACAAAACCGTTTTGTAATCCCAACTGCTCGTAAAAGCAAACATATATAAAAATTCATCAAAATTATATGATCTTAAAAAGTTTTTCATAAAGCGTTTTAACATAATAAACATTGTTACATGAAATAACTTGTGTTAAAAATAAATTTTCAAAATAGTGTTTTATCTCTTCTCACTCTTTTTTACTTAATCGCTAAACATTGCAAACGTTTTTCTAAACAGTTTGCCTATTGTAATAAGATATGACTTAGTGTATATTTTTTTTCTTCCAATTTAAGATCTATTCATAGGTTTTTATACTAATAAGTAGTACTTAAAAATATGGTATATTTTTAAAAATGTCCTATTAACCTCCTTTCACGGTTAAACAGGTAACGAAATATTATATATCGACTAAGTAAATTTCTTGTTATCATATTCAGAGGTTTGGGGCATGGTTTTAAGCTGAGTGCTTTTATTTACAAGGCCCATTTATTGCTTGTTCATGTGTAAATATATATTCATAAATATATGTAAACAAAAAAAAAAGAAAAATATATAATATACAGACACACGTACATATATATATATGTAATATATATGCACCTTAGAAGTATTTATTGAGGGTGCTGCAGATTTTAATTTTTTTGTGTATGTTTCTTTAAGTCTTATTGCATTATTGCGTTTGTGTATTATTGTACCACTGTCTCACCTTTTTTTTTTTTTCTTTACACCTTCGCTATAATTTTTGTTTTCAAAAATATATTCATATAATTTACAATTAAAATCAAAGTGGATCAAAATTGCAATCCCGAAAAAATGATTATGAAAATAAGAATGTTGATAAAACGTATGTGCACCTAATATTTTTTCTTTTATTTTTAATTGTTGTTACAATTACGGATGAGATATATAATTCTTTTTTAAAAAAAACAAAGCTTCGAAGCAAGCATAATTTATATTTTTGCTTTAATTGCCCATTAATAATTGCCTTTTTTAAAATATATAAAAATTAAAAAGGAACATGGAAAAAAAAAAAAAAAAGAAAGGAGAAAAGAATAAGAGTAGCAATAAGAATAACAATAACGATGAAATATAACAATAAGATATTACGATAAAATATAACGGAATGATAAAAAAAAAAAAAAAAAAAATTTTAATTCTACAGATACATGTAAATATACGAAAAATAAGTTTAAACATACACATATGATAATTACATCAAACGGGAGCTATATAAAAGTGCAAAATTCAAATGTTTTTATTACTGATACTGAAAAAAAAAAAAAAAAAAGATCTTTAACAAAAATATTGCAACCTTACAACTAATTTTGTTGAATACACGGAGTACAAAAAAAAAAATAAAATAAAAATAAAATAAATGAATAAATAAATAAACATTCGAATTAATTTTATTATTTCTTGGCACTTATTTTGTGGCCTTTTTGGTGCTTTTATATATTTACCTCATTTTGTAATTTTTTTTATACCATTTGGAACATCTATAAAAAATGCTTACCTAAATGTAGCACAAGTTCTTAAAAATGTATTATATAAAATAATAATCCGAAAATAATTTACAGAAATGGTAAAGAAAAATATTCGATAGGCAAAAAAATTTAAAAAGAGGGGGAGTTGTTAATTTATATTTGCAAAGGTAAGAAAGAAATAATATTTATACGTGATATAGTTTAAATTAAGAAAAAAAAAATTAAGCAGTGTTTGGCAGTTAAGCAGTGTTTGGTAGTTAAGCAGTGATTGGTAGTTAAGCAGTGATTGGTAGTTAAGCAGTGATTGGTAGTTAAGCAGTGATTGGTAGTTAAGCAGTGATTGGTAGTTAAGCAGTGATTGGTAGTTAAGCAGTGATTGGTAGTTAAGCAGTGATTGGTAGTTAAGCAGTGATTGGTAGTTAAGCAGTGATTGGTAGTTAAGCCAGTGTTTGGTAGTTAATCAGTGTTTGGCAGTTAAGCAAAATTAAACAAAATTAAGACACGTTAAGAGAAATATTAAAAATATTATGTAATATCAAAGTTGCTCAAATCATCCAATCAAAATACATTGTGAAGTGATGTTACTACGTTAGTATAAAATGGATGAAGGTGAAATTGATTGAAAAATATGATAATAATTAATATATTTATATATGATTGTAATTATCCAGGTCTTCTGAAAAAAAAAAAAAAAAACTTAGAACGGTGGGAGTAGGTTTTCACATTTATATTTACTTGTTTACAATTATGTATAATATATATAGGTAAGTATATATCAGCATATATATATATATATACGTATGTATTTTATGTACTCTTAAGAAATAGATACAGTTCCTGCTTTATCATACGAAATATACTCTTTTTTTGTTTAACTTTGTTTGATTTCAAATTTTTATGTAATTTAGAAAGTTTTATTTTCTAAAATTGTAAATAATCGTAGTTTTGAGCAAATTAATGTATATATATATACCTAACAGTATGCTGAACGTATGTTATTTGTTTTACTAAATTTTGTATTTTTTTTTTTTTTTTTTTTGTTTTTTGTACATGAACGAAATTGAGTTCAAAAAGATTGTTTCATACATATTTTATAACTCGAAATATTTATTTTTAATGTAAAAAAGAAAAGAAAAAGAAGAAAATAAAAAAAGTTGAGGTTATAATATTTACCATTTTTTTTTTCTTTGAAAAGTATAAAACCATTAAAAAATTTTTTATTTTCATTTCCTTTTTTTTTTTGATTTTGTTTTTAGAAGAGTTTATACATATTACTAGTATAATACCTGAGGATATGCATATATATATAAATATATGCATATGAATGTATACATATAATTTGTATACATATACTTTCATTTATTGATATACTTATATGTATACAAATGATATATATTTTACGCTTGAACAAATTTGCGTGTATTAAGGAATGCCCATTGATAGTATTTTTTAAAAATTATCACTTAAGCATTGTTGTATGAAGACTTATATATGTATGAATTTACAAATGGGCTTCTCTTTTTTTCTGCTCATTAAAAATGAGTTCCCGAAATTTAAATAATATTTTTATGAATGAATATGTTCAGAATGTACATATACATATAATTTGACGTATATGCATTTTTTTTTTTTTTTTTTTTTTTTGATGTATACACATATATATATTACCATATACATATAGTTTCTTATGCCTTCATATTCAAGCAAGTATATTGAGTTTCGTGCATAGCTCATGTTGTCCTTTTTTTTTTTCCTTTTTTAATTTTTCTTGGTACTTGTTCGTATTTGCTCGTATTTGTTGGTAATTACTCGCATTTGCCCTTATTTGTTCTCATTTGTTCTTATTTCTTCATCATTCTTGTTCTTGTTGTTCGTCCAATTTGCACATTCGGTTTTTACCCTTTGTTAAATATTAATGAATCCAAAGGATGAATAATAGGAAAAGGAATAAATATGAAAAGAACGAATATATGTCATTACCCTTAGAAAAAACTGATTTACTTATTGAAAACATACATAATTTAAAAAACTGTTTAAATTCATATAGAAAAGAATTACAAGAAAAGAATAAATATATTAATGATGTCAAATTACGTTTGAGTTTTTATGAATGTCTTTTTAGAAACGTTAACATAGTATGGAAAATTTTTAATAGCGATTTGTTGGCTTTGATAAAAGGAAATATAGAAGCTAAGGAAAATGAGGCACATAACACAGGAAGACAAAAGGAGAAAGAAAATGGACGCGATGAGCGCTGCGAGTTAGATCTAGATGACAATGGAAATGATAAGAGCAAATGTAGTGATAAGCATAACCACGATGATGATTACAGTAACAGTGATGACTACAATTACTATGATAATGATGATATTTGTGATTGGGGAAATAATTTGGCCCAGTCCCCATATTATAACATAGACAACTTTCAAGAGCTATTTTTAAAATATGTGAGCATAAATAGTACGGAAAATGATGAAGATGATGTACATTTTTTAAAATCCATATCTAGAGAGGAAGAGGAAGAAGAAGAGAGACAAACGATGATAGTTAATAGAAAGAAAAGAATTAAACTTAATAGTGATCATCTAGTAAACGAGAGAAAGTTCATTAAAAGTGAAAACGTTAAGGGGAGCATTGAAAAGACCGAGTTGTACAACAAATGTGTTAATAGCACTAGGAAGGACAAGGAAAAGAAGAGCGGAAAGATGCCACAGCAGGGAACCGTAAAAAAGGAGCAAAAATGGGGAGAAGAAATAAAAGAAGAGCATGAGGAAAGAGAAATTAAGGCTTATCGTGGTGAGGGAGAAATAAAGGTATACGGAGATAAGGGCGAGAAGTACACAAAAGATACTGTCAGGGGAGATAAGTTAATTCACGTAAAAAAAGAAAATCTGGGTGAAGAGGAGGAAGAAGGAGGAACAGAAAAAGGAGGAGACGAAGAAGGAGAAACAGAAAAAGGAGGAGACAAAGAAGGAGAAAACAAAGGAGAGAAGGAAAAGGAAAAAAACAAAGAGCGCAAAAAAAATGATTATAATAAAGTATCAGATAAAAATACAATGAATAAGGGTAGAAGGGGAAGTGTAGGTAGTACTAATGACAGAAATAGTGAGAAGAAGATTCATTTAAGTTCACAGGAAAAAATAAATTTTGAATGCGGTGTTGCTACAACATCTAGTTCTGCTACTGCTGCTACAGATGGAGTAACATCCCCCCCATCGGATCGTTTAAGTAGGAAAGTTGTAAGTGGAAAAAATCACAGTAGTAGAGGTAAATATGAAGGTAAGGATGATAAAGAAAAAGATGAAGATAAATTTGAGGATAGAGATGAGGACAAAGATGAAGGTAAAAATGAGGACATTGATGGGGGCATAGATGAAGACATGGATGTGGATAAAACCGATAAAGTTATTAGGAAGGCGAAGGGGAAAAGAGAAAAATGCGATCATCATGTAGATGATGATATGACCATACATAATAATAGTAAAAACAATTTTGAAGATAGATTACAAACAAGTTTTTTAAAAAATATGAAAAGAACCTTAGGATTTTTAAATAAACTTATGGAGGTAAAAAACATTGACGTGAAATATAATATAGAGCATGAGAGAAAAATAAATTACGAAAAAAGTGTTTATTATGAGAAGTATATGGAGGAAAAGAAAAAGAGAAATGAATTACAAAATAATTATGATATATTAAAAGTAGAAGTGGATAGATTAGAAAAGAAAAAGGCTTCTTTACTGTTTAAGGTATACAATGAGAATATTTGTAAAAATATTATAGAAGAGGGTAAAATTAATAATTTAGAGGATACAATAAATAGCGATTTTAATGTTGAAAATGTTGATAATTTTGAAGAGAAAAATAAAATTACTTGTATTAATTGTGGTTATAGCAATTTTTTGGATAAGGATATTTGTAAAAACGTAAATGCAGATATAGTAGTTATAGGAGGAACAGGAAAGGGGGGCGAAAACATAAACCGCAGGAGCAACACAAGCGGAGGAATTGACGATAGCCGCTACTATAAGAGCGATTCTAAAGTCCTTTTCAATTTTGAGAAAATAATAACAAGAGATAAGATAATTAATAGTGAGCCTTTCAAAAATTTAATAAATGAATCGAGCGAAATCCATAAGATATTAAAAGCCAAGGAAAATGAAATATTGCTTTTAAAAAAAGAAATTATAAAAATGGAGAGGATCCAAGATGAAGAGTATGAAAGTTTATTGACGGATACAATAAATAATAAAAAAGATTTGACAAAGAAAATAAAAGATTTAGAAATAGATATAGTAACATATAAATTAGACAAAGAGAAAATGAAGAACAAAGTTGATATACAGGAATATGAAATAAGTGTATTAAAAAGTATAGAAAAAAATCAAAGCATGCAATTACAACAAAAAGAGAATGAAATTATGAAAATGAAGGTACAGCTAGATAGGCTAAAAATAAGTGAAAATAATTTAAAGCAGAAACTTGAACTCTTAGAAGGGGAAAAAGATCGCTTATTCGGTTATGCGGTAGATGGTATTATTCAGGGGGAGGGAATACAAAATAATCAGTTCGTTTCCAATGGTAAACAAAGTGGATGCTTGGACTCGTTCGAACAGAGAAGCTGCATGGGTGCCATCGAGTCTGTGATGAAGAAGGGAAGTGTAATACCCGTCAGTGAAAAGTTACATGAGGAAAGCAGATTAGGGGAATGCACTCATAACAGTGCTATTGAAAAAAATGTAGACAAAGAAGAGGGAAGGGAGATCATCCCTTTACAGTTTGAGAAGAATGGCGAGGAGTGCAAACTCTTAGGGGTTGAGGTGAATGGAGAAGTGGATGCAATTGCATTAAACAAAAGGACTGAAACGATTGAGGTTAGTGAAAGAAACGATATTCATATTGATATATCTAAGTATCGTGAACTGGTACAGGAAAACACTAATTTAAGGCGTAATTTAGAAAAAAAAAAAAATGTAGAAAATGAGCTGTCGAGTCTAAGAAAGAATTACGATGCAATGAGTGAAGAAATTGAAGAGATTACAAAAGAATTTGAAAAGAAGCAAGAACAAATTGACGAAATGATTGTTCAAATAAAAAACAAAGAATTAGAATCGTTAGAAAAACATAGTAACATGATGAATAAAGTATATATAGAAGAAAATTTAAAACAGCTTGAAAATAGTTATCAAGAAAAGATGTTATGCATAAATAGGATTTATGAAAAATATGAAAATTTTGTTAATTTTTATTTAACTTTATTTTATCATGCTAGAAAAAGTGCTATAATTGCTGATAGTGCAAGGGAAGAACAAATGGGTGTTTTTGTCAAGTTAAAAGAAAAATATGAATTTGTATTTCAACAAAAAAATGAAGTAAATGATCTTTTAAAAAAAGTTTATAGTTGTAATAAAAAATTAATTGATCAATGTAATAATCTGTATAAGGAAAATCAAAATCTTCAGCACACATTATTATATAACCAGAGAAATGTAACAAAAGACGGTCCTTCGAAAGAAGACAGACATATATTAGTAGAAGAAAATAATGAATTGCGTAGAAGACTAATATGTAGTGTGTGCATGGAAAATTTTAGAAATTATGTTATCATAAAGTGCGGTCATATATATTGCGAGAATTGTATATTTAGTAATTTAAAAACGAGAAATAGGAAATGTCCGCAGTGTAAAATACCTTTCGATAAAAAGGATTTGCAAAAAATTTTTCTCGATTGACCTGGAGCGGCTGGTACCTCGGGGGTGCAGTGGTAATATATGTACATCGTCTAGGAGATGGACCTTTTTTATTTTATTTTATTATTTTTTTTTTTATACTGTGTAATTCCAGCACATTTTGCTCGCGCGTCTATATTTACACGTGTAATAAATTTGTATGAGTTTATGCGTATTATGTATATGTATAGTTATATACGGGTATATATATATATATATATATATATATGTACTCGAATATCTTATTTATGTACACACGTATATGCCTACTAACTTAAAAATTTTTTTTTTTTTTTTTTTTTATGCGAACATACTCCTCAAATTAATAATTTTCCCTTTCGTAATATGTAATTTAAACTTTTATTTTATTTTATTTTATTTTGTTTTATTTTGTTTTATTTTGTTTTATTTTGTTTTATTTTGTTTTATTTTGTTTTATTTTGTTTTATTTTATTTTATTTATTTTTTTTTTTTAAAGCTCCTTTATTATATTTAATTTAAACACTTTTTTTATTCGTTCAGATTTTTCCCAGTTATACCCGTATTTATTTATTTATATAATAATTTCCTTATTTATTCATTTAATTGTATCCTTATTTATTTATGATCTACAGTATCGTTTGTGAATTGGTAAATTTAATAGATTACTTTTTTTTTTTTAAATTTAAATGAATAAATAAATTAGTACTCAACTTACGCAAGCATCTGGGGTATGCATAAACACACATATATATATATATATATATATATATATGTATGTACGTAACTGCTTACACGTGTATGTGTGTATGTATATATTTTATCTACGTATGTACAAGTTTTTAGTTTCGTAGTTAATGAGATGGACCTTACGGAAGTGCTTTCACATTTCCAATAATGTCGCTTTCGTTTATTTGATTACATAAAAACACGTATACAAACATACATATAGGTATGTACAAGTATATATACTTATCTATCTATCTATCTATCTATCTATATATATATATATATATATATGTAGATGTAGATAAGTATATATTTTGGAGGCGTTCATTTATTTTCTTACCCTTCACGCACCTTCATTCACGAATAGCTAACTTTGTTATGATTGAAGGAAGTTAGCTTTATTAACACTGAAGTGATATGCTCAGTATATTGAGTACGTCCATATGCTCATGAGATATGCAAACATACATATATTCATATGCATGGATGAATGTACCTATCAATGTACGTACGTATATATGTAAGCGTTCTTAAAAATAGAGCCTGCATAAACGTTTCAAAAATTAAAGAAAAAAGTATAGCACAGCTATATGTCCAAATAAAGAATACTTGAAATAAAGTGCAGACAGAATTTCATGTACAGTTTAGGAGGAGAAAAATTACAAAATGCTTTTTTTTTTTTATGAAACTTTAGTACTGTATATTGTTGATGTTATATGACCTTAATAACTTTAATATATCCCTTTAATTTGTTCTCTCATTTTGTTCCCACAGTTCGATACATCGGTTCTTTTTTTTAATATGACTTTTTAATTTTATTCTTGTATTTTTATTCCTTTAATATGAATATTTAATTTTATTCCTATATTTTTATTCCCTTGATATGACTTTTTAATTTTATTCCTATATTTTTATTCCTTTAATATGAATATTTAATTTTATTCCTATATTTTTATTCCCTTGATATGACTTTTTAATTTTATTCCTATATTTTTATTCCTTTAATATGAATATTTAATTTTATTCCTATATTTTTATTCCCTTGATATGACTTTTTAATTTTATTCCTATATTTTTATTCCTTTAATATGAATATTTAATTTTATTCCTATATTTTTATTCCCTTGATATGACTTTTTAATTTTATTCCTATATTTTTATTCCTTTAATATGAATATTTAATTTTATTCCTATATTTTTATTCCCTTGATATGACTTTTTAATTTTATTCCTATATTTTTATTCCTTTAATATGAATATTTAATTTTATTCCTATATTTTTATTCCCTTGATATGACTTTTTAATTTTATTCCTATATTTTTATTCCTTTAATATGAATATTTAATTTTATTCCTATATTTTTATTCCTTTAATTTTTTTTTTTTATTTGCTTTGTCGAAACTGAGTAGCGTAAACGAAATTTTCCCTCAGCGGATGATGAATTCGTTCTTTGCGTACTGTGAAGGAGGATCGTTTTAGGAAAACTACGGAAGCAATCAAAAAAAAAAAAAAAAAAAAGTAAAAAATAGAAGTTTTAGTATACGTGTTAGTAGTTACTGTAGCAGTTGCAAGGGAATAGAACGAAGTGCTGTTCGAGTGCAGACATTATAGAGACCCCCTCTTGTGTCGAGATGAGATACTGTTTCTGAGAATGCGTAAATAATTAAGCAATCCCGTGGTACATTCGAAAGATGATTGAAATGTTGAACAGTTGCATTGTTACTTTTAACAGAACTTTAAGGAAGAAGGAAAAGAGCTACTGTAAGATGATGCAAAATCGCTTATGTATTAGTAGACTAGTTGAATGTAAAATAAACAAATTTTACGAAATGTCGCTATGGAGAAAAAGCCTTATAGGGGTAAGCAGTGTGAGTAAGAAAAAGATGGTAAAAAGTTATAGCAATTTTCATGCGGATTTATTGTTATATGGGAAAAATAAAAAATATGAAACAATTTTTCCACTACAAGAACGATTACACGCATGCGCAGCATTACGCTTAAACGCACACTCACAAGCAGGCGTATACCCATGCTCATATGTATGTGTACATCTACATCCACCTCCACGCTCAAACCCCGTTACCCACTTCATTCCAAATTTGCGGGCTTTTTGTTCGATGCCCCACAATATTATAAAAAAGAATGAAGAGAGTGTGGGGAAAACAACTGATAACCCCAAGCAGTCACTAGAAGAGGAAATGAAACGTATCAAAGAAAAAATGAAAAGGGAACGAGTAAAACATAAGAAGGTTTTATTTTTTATTTTTAGTTGTATATTTGGCTTATATATGTATTTTGAATCATATAATCCAGAATTTTTTATGTACGATGTTTTTTTAAAATTTTGTTTAAAATATATAGATAGTGAGTTATGTCATGATCTATTTTTATTATTAGGAAAATTTAGATTATTACCGTATGATACAAGTAATGATAGTATATATGCATTATCAAATATAAAGGATTTAAATTTTATAAACCCGTTTGGAGTAGCAGCAGGGTTTGATAAAAATGGTGTAAGCATCGATTCGATATTAAAATTAGGTTTTTCATTTATAGAAATAGGTACAATGACACCTAAGCCTCAAAAAGGAAATGAAAAACCTAGAATATTTAGAGATAATGAGACAAAGAGTATAATAAATTCTTGTGGGTTTAATAATATAGGTTGTGATAAAATAACAACAAATTTAATTGAATTTAGAAAAAGACAAGAAAAGGATAAAATTCTAAGTAGACATATTGTTGGTGTAAGTATAGGGAAAAATAAAAATACAATTAATATTATAGATGATTTAAGTTATTGCATTAAGAAAATAGCTAGATACGCAGATTATATAGCAATAAATGTTAGCTCACCTAATACACCAGGATTGAGGGATAATCAAGAGTCTGCAAAATTAAAAAATATAATTCTGAGTGTACAGGGAGAAATAGATAAGTTGGAAAGGGGGGATAAAAACAGTGAAGTAGATACTGCACTATGCATAACTAACAGCATAAGTAACCACAATGATGAGAATAAGTTATGGATAAACACGACTAAAAGAAGACCACTTGTTTTTGTGAAATTATCTCCTGACTTAGAAGAAAATGATAGAAAGAAAATTGCGCAAGTATTACTAGAAACTGATATTGATGGTATGATAATCTCTAATACTACTATAAAAAATTTTAACATAAAAAGTTTTGAAAATAAGAAAGGGGGCGTTAGTGGACAAAAACTAAAAGATATATCAACAAATTTGATAGCAGAAATGTATAATTATACGAATAAAAAAATCCCAATAATTGCATCTGGGGGTATATTTAGTGCGGAAGATGCCTTAGAAAAAATAGAAGCAGGTGCATCCGTTTGTCAGTTATACTCTTGTTTGGTTTTTAATGGAGTCAAAACTGCAGTTAAAATAAAGAGGGAGCTAAACAACTTGTTGTATCAGCGCGGGTATTACAACTTGGAGGAGGCCATAGGGAAAAGGCATAAAAGGGGGGACCAGCGCAACTGAGGAGTGCCGCGAACGCATACATGGGTGCATACATACATACATGCGCGCAAGCATAAATGTGTAAATCAGCATTTCCTAGCGAACGACATACGTATAACTCCTGACAGGTTGCCCTTCCTATCAAAACAGATTAGCTGGTCAGCATTCATCAGATATTTAGTATTTAATGAGTAGTGCCTAATATTTAGTATTTAATGTGTAATCTCTATTGTTTAATGTCTCATATTTAATAATTCATATTTAATAATTCATATTTAATACGTAATATTTAATAATTCATATTTAATACGTAATATTTAGTGTCTAATGTTTAATAATTAATTTTAATGTCTAATAACTACCATATGTTTCCCCCCCTTCTCAGATATATGTAAAAATTTAAATGCCAATTATTTTATTTAACATTCAAGCGTTCACTTCCCTTATGCGTGAATGTTTTTTTTTTTTTTTTTTTCCACAAAAGATGTTTACTATTTGGTCCCTTATCACAAATAAAGAATGCTTCTATATTTTAAATGCTAACTCCACTTTCCTGTGTATATATATATGAATATACGTATGATATATCTGCACATCGTTCCGACATTAGCTCTTCTTTCAACTCCTCCTCTAATAGTTGTGCTTTTTTTTTTTTTTTTTTTGGTGGGGGTGGAGACTATATTTGGGGGATGTATAGTACCGTTCATAGAGGTTGCACAACTTAAGGGAATTAACTCGTAATTTTTTTTTTTTTTTTTTTTTTTTTTGCAAGCTTCTTTGCTTTTTTCCTTCCCTTTACGCATTTTTAGCTCATTTTAACTCATTTTTATCGCTCTACAGCTTCGCTTCCCCGTTAAATTCCACTCTACTGTCCTTGCCTTTTGGCGTAGGAGACGACCCACTCGCGCGCATTTTGTATCGTTTTATGGGGGTCATGTTTCGAGAATAAAAAGAAGGACTGAATTTCGGCCATACTTAAATGAAAGTTTTGAAAAATTTTTGCAAATTCTTGAGCTAATTCTGTATGTTCAGGAAAAAAACGTAAAAACATTTTTTGATATTGATATGTCCCTGCATATGGAATAAGTATTTTTACATCTACTCTACCTGGTCTGATAAGAGTACTAGGAAGTCTATCTATATTATTTGTAGTCATGAAAATTATCCTTTCCTCTGTAGCTACCACTCCGTCTAGGGCATTTAGAAGTCCACTGTATGATACTCCTAACGTTCTAAGATTGTTATGGCTACCAAATGGGGAATTGGACAAATGGGCAGTTGATAAGGGGTTACTACTCGGTGTGCAGTTACTACTTAATGTTGATGTGGAACTATCTTTTGCCCCCCCATTATCCGAATTAAAAGCAGCGAGAAAAACAAAATCTATGTCTTCCAATATGAGCATAGTTTTTGGAGGAACATTTGCAAGTAAATGTATGAATCTGTCATCCGTTAGATATATATCATTAATGTTTATTGTACAAATGTTGAAGTCAAAGTACCCAGCCAAAGCACTTATAAGACTAGTTTTCCCACATCCTGGTGGGCCATGTAACAAGTAACATCTTCTATATGGTATACCTTTATCAATATACCAATTGCTTGAGTTAAGAAATGTATCTATATCATTAATTATGTATGTATCTAAGTGTTCAGGTAAAATAACTGATTTTATTGGCCTTTTATTTTTAGGGGTACCGAATGGTCTCCACTCATGTCCAAAGCTTTTATATAGTAATGTTTTTCCTTCTTCCTTTTTATCAATATATTTTTTAGCATCGTTTAAAATTTTTTCAAAAATATATTTTGACCAAATGAATGTACTTAATTTGACATTTTCAAATGGTAATGATCTATTCACTTCAGATATCATGTTTTTCTCTCTATTCCGTTCTACAAAAATTATATTATTTTCATAAACTAGTAAATGGTTACCTACACTTGGTAAAAAGGAAAAAATAGTATTCTTATTATTCTTCTCTTTAATTATCTGTGTTTTTAAACTTAAATGTCTACTTATTATTCCTTTCTTTACTATGTATTCCATTACCCAAAAATATGAAGCATCGTTAATAGTTATTTCTAAAGATGTGAACAAGTTTTTTTTAACTGCTTGATAAATTGAACTATTTAATCTGTTTGCTATTGTCACAAATGCACCTACTGATATTATTCCAACTCCTGCACTAAAATATTCGTTCTTTGTTATATTCTTAAAAATTGATTCAACAAAACCGCAATTTGCATCTACCACATTGCCCGCACTTCCTTGTTTTTCCGCGTTCAACTCGTAGCCCTTGTTCATCATCAACTTGTTCATTATGCTTAGGTTGATCTACCAGTGCTTATGCCAACACTCATGTAGGGGAAATACACGCTTTTTTTCCTTCAGTGTTTATCAGTGTTTGGCACTTCAACAGTTTTACTCTTTATATATTCTATCCTTTCTTTTTTCCTTTTGTACTAATATTCCTTTCTCTTTTCCTTTTCTATATCTTTTGTTGTTTCTGTTTCCACGTCAATTTCTTTATCTATTTCCTTTTTTTTTTTTTTTTTTTTTTTTTCTGTTTCTTATATATAGCCTTAATTACATCATTCTCATTTTTACCATAGCGCATTTATGCCTCTATAAATTTATTTGCTCCTTCACTTTTTTCCCGTATTTTTGTTATTCTGTGTCCATGCCCTTTTTACCATTCGCACGTTCAAGAAGCTCTGACCGCAAGTAAGTTTTTCTGTATATACATACACACACGCATATATGTATGTATATATATATATATGTATGTATATATATATGTATGTATATATATATATATATATATGTGAATACATACGCTTGTGTTGCCTATGTTTGCATACTTCTATGCTTGAATCTTTTTTTTTTTTTTCTCTTTTATATATTTGCTCTTGGCTGCGTAATTTAGAAAAGCTATATATTCGCTTTATTTTCTACGGAAATATTAAAACGGGACGGTGCAAAATTTTTCAAAATTTACCACTTGTTTTAATGTACTTCATTTTGTTTTTATTTACAAAAAATAAACATGGTACCTATTTAAAATTTCTGTTTGAACTGAATTTCTTTGAAGTTCCTAACTTTCGAAGAAAACGTAAGTCAAGTTAAATAAGAGAAGATATTATTTTTATGATTGCTCATCCGTCGGTTATATTATTCATGTTATTTTGCACTTTTGTCATTAGCATTATCATTGTCATTTTGTCATTTTGTTATTTTTATTTTTATTTTTATTTTTTAATTTATTTTATGTTTTTTCCCAGTTATATTCCATATAGCATTACAGAGCACTCATGTTAAATTGAGGGCGATGCTGTTCTTTTTATCGTTTGAGAAATTACGTCAGAAAAAAGAAGCGATTTAAATGAAAATTTTTATATCTTTTTATTTATGCAACACACCACACATTTATTAATAATATATGCTGAGCAAATTTTTGTTGAAGAAAGGGGAGGAGTAGCTCCGTCCATGCTAGTTGTTCTACATAAGAGGTTACACATATATATACATATATGTATAAATACGTAAATATATACATAAATACTTCTTTACGCTTTATTTAAACGTTTTTGAGTATAAATGTAGGCGAGGGATGGAAACAAGCAAAATCCACTACTTGTCCTTAAAATCAAGTGGTTAGATAAAACTACCAAACTGTTATTTAAAGCAAATTTTCGAATCGATAAAATTATCAAATTTTTTAAGTTTGTAAAAGGGAACAAAGAGATTAAAAAGCTCCCTTTTTTTGTTTTATTTTTTATTTTTTTGAATTCCCCAATTGGTGAAGAAGCATACAAAAAAAAAAAAAAAAAAGAAGAAGAAAAAAAAAATACATATATTAAATACTAAACAATTCATACCCCTATATTAATAATTCTCATAGAAAGGGTTATAGAATGAAATAGAAATGAAACTCTAAATTGTTAGACTCTTGGGGGGAAAATTGATTGGCACGTACGTGCTGAGAAGGCAAAAAAAAAAAAAAAATACATACATACATACATATACATGCATTTGTTTGTATACATTTACGTATACATAAATTATTAAACGTATAATTACATTTGTATATTTCTTTTTTGTAAACAAAATATAAGTGTATTTTCCCTATGATAAGAGGATGATGTAGTTACGTATCTCCTCTTTGTTCTTCCTTTTTTTTTTAAGAAAATTCAAAAGAATATTTAGCGTTAAAAGGAGAATACCATTTTTTAAATGTGCTCCTATACTTATATAACAATGACTTATACGTAAGATATTCACAAAAAAAAAAAAAAAAAAAAAAAAAAATGATTATATACGCACATATCTAATTATCTATTTAATAATGCATAATATATATGTATGTACATATACTTCAATGTGATATATGTATTTTTAAATGCGCATGAAGCAATTTTAAATTTGTAAAAAAAGTAATATAATGAAAAAATAAAAAGGGCAAGAACGAAAAAAAATTATTATAAAACTTGCTGAAGAGAGACGAAAAGAACTATTTTATTATTTATGTACATATATATATATATGTATATATGTAATATATAATGTTATATTTATAAATGCGTTTTTAAGAACAAATCATATTAAGAATATCTTTTCGTTATTTTTAAGAAAAAAAAAAAAAAAAAAAATTAATAAAAAAAGTAAAAAAACGAAAAAAAGTAAAAATACGAAAAAAACGAAAAAAAGTAAAAATATGAAAAAAACGAAAAAGAAAAAAAATTAATATAATTGGGAAAAAAAAAAAAATACATCAATATGCCATACAAATACAAAGATAGGGATTTATACATTATATATCATATATATATATGCGTATGTTCCTTTTTTAAATGGGTAAAAATATAATTAATTATAGCGTAAAAAAAGAAAAAATTAAAAAAATTAAAGAAAGTTGATGTGTGATACTTTTAAATTGATCGTTTGCAAATTACAATTATGAACTTCGCTTAGCATTAAAGTTTATTGGACGTATGCGAATGGGAAAAATTAACTATTACATTTGTACGCATATATACATATATATGTGTATGTATATGCATGTGTATATATATGTATATATATATATATATGCGTAAATATATGTATATATATATATATGCGTAAATATATGTATATATATATATATGCGTAAATATATGTATATATATATATATGTGTAAATATATGTATATATATATATTTCTTTTATTTTTGTATTGTAATTTTGCTTTCGTTTTACCCTTGCCTTTCCGTTTTCCTAATTTTTTATTTTTCATTAATACAATATGGAAGATGGTAGAAGGTACAGTATGCAAGCCAACTGGGATATGAATAATTACGACAAGAACGTAACTTATTATAATAGCAGTAGCATGAACAATATTAATAATTTTGATAGCATGAATGGTGGTGCTAACATGATGAACGCGAATAATATGGGTAGTTCTGCAAACATGATCAGTTCTACCAATATGTGTGGTGTGACTGGTCAGAGTAGCTGCTACTACAATAGTAGTGAAGAAAATAAATCAGTCTTTAAGATGAACGAAGGTAATAACAATATGTATTTCCATGAAGAAGGTTTTTGCAATAATGGCGGTAACATGAACCTAATGTATAATAATATTAATAATAACAGTAGCTATAACAGTAATAGTAATAGTAACAGTAACAGTAACAGTAATATTATTATCAATAGTAACAGTAATGGCAATGGTAATATTGATAGTAACAGTAACAATAATAGCAATAGCAATAGAAATAGTAATAGTCTTAGTAACAATTTTAGTATATGTAACGCGAGTTACCCCCCAGGGAGCTATAACAACTATTGTAATTATAATATGAACTATCAAATGATGAATGGTAACAACTACCCGAATAGTTTAATGAGTTCCTCTTCAAATTATTACTCAAGTGAACAATATGTATTAAATAAGAAAACAGCAAAAATATTATATATATACAATATAACAAATGAATGTAGTGATGAAAATTTTATATATAGTTTATGTTTTATATATGGAAATGTTGATACTGTCAGTTATATAAAGGGGAAGAATGTATTTATAGTAAAGTTCGAATTAGCTGAATGTGCTCTTAATGCATATAAAAATTTACCAAATCATTTTAAAAATTTACATTTTGAGCTTAGAAATGAATCAAAAAAAATTAGTTATTATAATGAGAAAGCTAATAGTAATAAATATGTATCACCCAATATTTCGGAAAAAAAATTTTTATCCTTAAGTACTGAGAAGCGACAACAGATTATGAGTATAAAACAAAAAGAACTATTAAGAAAATGTAAAGAGAAATTAAATCAGTACATTAATATGTTTAACAGTAAAAATATAACAGACGCGACTAGAGAGAAATTACAAGCATTAATTGACCATATTAAAACAAGGATACAAGTTTTAAACAATCAATGTGATGGTACAAATTTTACTGAAGGCACAAATTCGGTTATAGTAAACAACTACGATGCAAACAATAGCAATAGTAACGTTGGAATAAATAATGGTAATAATATTGGAAGCAATGCTATTATAGATAGTACCACTGAGGGTGGAAATAATAATGGAAACCCTTCAGGAAACATTACTGGAAGCATTACAGGAAACACTTCAGGAAATAGTAGTTCAAAGAGCATTGTAAGCAATGTTGGAAATAATAATAACAACAATAACATTGGAAGCAGTAATAGTAACGTAAATAACAGTGATAACAATAGGTTTAATAGCGGCGGGAGTGCATATGTAGAGAGTGGCACAACGATCAAAGTGAACTCCTTAAACAGCATTCAAAACAACGAAGACTTGAGTAATTACTTATTACAAAATAATTCGATCTTTTTAAATGAACATATTTCTTATTTTTCTTTATTTTCATTTGGAGAGAAATATGCAATAATTAAATATAACAACGAAAATATAGCAAAAAATGTTTTCAAAAACTGCGCTATGTATAACATTAACGTCGACTTTGTCCCTGATGAAACCGATAGCCAAAATGTTAGCTAGGGAGGTCAGCGCAGCCCCTGCGAACAGGAGAACATATGTAAACACTTAATGGCGAAAAATAATCCTTTTATCTATAATAAAACTTTGCAAAGGAGTGTTTCATGGCATGTATCGGGTGCATTTAATTGGTTCTAATAATTTTTTTTTTTTTTTTTTTTTTTTTTTTGCACCAGTGGTTATGTCGTTGGTTGCATTCAGCGACTGCATCGATGTATACATTGTTTTCCTTCTCTTTTACGTACACTTTTCCTTTTTCGACATTATCTTATTTTTCTTTTTTTTAAATTAAACGTTATGTACAAGTGCCTGTGTTATTCCTTGCCTTGACATTGTCTGTGCATGTAGTTGCTTATAAATGTATTTTCGTAATCAGAACAAGAAGGGAGCAGAATTAATTTATTACTAATTGCATTATATGAATGAAGGCATATTACAAGATAGTGTGAAGTGGGGAATACATCCGCGAATGGAGTGTACATGTGTATACATATGTGTATGTATATGTGCGTATATATGTATATCCCCTCATTTTTGAGTGAGAAGAGAACAGCTGCTTTGCCAACAAGTCTATGAACTTTTCATTAAAAACCTTTAAATCATATGAAGCATATTTATTTAATTTTATGTATCTGCGCAAACACATATAAATTCAAGTGTGCAGGATTTTTTCTTTCCAGTCATTACACGGATCGGAAAGAATACCAATGAATGTTTTTAAGTAAAATTATAAAATTAATTGGGATTTAGTCATTAATATAATGAAAATTGAAAGAAAAAAATATAAACCCTGAAATGTGAAGCGTAAAATGTGAAGCATAAAGTGTGTAATGTAAATTGCAAATGGTGAAATAAATTTAAGGCGCGAAATTTTTCGTCCCCTGGGCAGGTACTAAAAGAGGGACATAATGCATGAAAAGTGAAAAAAAATAAAATATAACACATATATATATATATATATATATATATATATATATATTATATATATATATATAATATATATATATATTTATATATATTATGTATATGTACATTCCCGCACTCATGCATATGCGGTATATACGCACAAATCTATTACATATATATACACACATGTGTGCAAACGTACATACCATTAAACGTATAGGTGGACGAAAACAGGAAATCCCTGTAACTGACCCAACGTTGTTGGATGCACACTGAATGCAAAAATATTAAAAAAAAAAGAATTCTCATTTCGCGTAAAGCTTAATGGTTATATTATTAACTTGTATGGAAAAAATATTGAGAAAAAAAAAAAAAAAAAAAAAAAAAATTCTCCAGGTTTTAACTACTATTTGCTTACAGTTGACCATACATATCTTCAATCGCCTTCAGGTTGACGTTTTTTGCCTTTTTTTCCTTTTTTGCATTTTTTTCAATATCCTTCTTTGTTTTAATTTTTTTCATGTTTTTTTCCTGGTTAATCCCATTTGCAACAATATCACGTAAGATGTTCGTTTGTCTATTATTTATTATCAGATAATTTGGGGAAATCTCCTCCTCTCTTGATTCATCCTTAAAAATGTAGTTACTTAAACATTTTTCATCGTTGTTATCATAAGACGAATTATTACTAATAAGAAGTGAACTATTATTGTTCAGTTTGTCAATTAATTTTTGTTCTTGTTTTTTTTTTTTTATAAGATTTTCGGTAGTTTCGATTATATTGTCTAATAATATTCTATTTCCCTTTAAATTTCTTGAAGCATCATCTAGATAATTTTTTTTTTTTTTTTTTTTTTTTTTTTTTTTTATTTCTTAAATTGGCACCAAAACCTCCCTTTCCCCCTCTTAAACGAAATAGTAAATAGATATCAAGAAATTCATCAAAAATGTTAATATTTGAAGACTTGTTTTCTTTTTGATTTATGAGTATAATATTTTTTTTATCACAGGCGTTACGTGCATTACAGGCATTACACGTATTACACATATTTATTGTTCTACTTGTCGTGTCTATCTTATTTTCACATGATATACTTATATTTTTGTAATACTCATCATTTGATTTTAATTTAATTTCATTAATTTTATTTTTTATTTCTTTAAAATAAAAGGAATTGAAGGAGAAAAAATGTTTTTTCTTTTCTTTAATATTAAAATCATTTTTTATATTCTCACAATAATTTAAATAATTGGACGAAGAAGAGGATGAAGAAGAGCCTTTAGCATTTTCAAATATATAATTTTCATAAAATAATTTTTTATTATCATATAATTTGTCCGGATTATTTATAATAATATTTGACAACATGTTATAAGGGGACATATCTTTCTTTTCATTAATTAATAAATTATGTTTTCTATTACCATTATTTTCCTTTTTGTATATATTATCTATCAGTGTAGTACTTGTGGGATTGGCACATCTTTTTAAATTCATTTCGTTGTAAAAAAAGGAGCACGCACATGATGATAAAGCTTCATTTATTTCATGATTGGTGTCAATACAATACTTTTTATTCTCTATATAATTGTTCAACTCTTTTTTTATATCTATATTATTAAGTATTAGCAATTTCTTCGTTATATTAAAAATAATATCATATTTTTTTTTTTTTTTTAAAAATATATATTTTCTGTTAATAACTAATCGAAATCTCTCAATGGGCAAATTAAATATTAAATTTATTAGTATATAGAAAAAGGCGTTCACATTTTTTTCTAATATTTTCCTTTCATACTTGTTCAGCAGTTCTTTAATCCTTATTCTCTTGTTTATAATATCATTCCCGATGTGAATTATATAATTTGATATCATCCTTTTACACTTTAAGATTTCCTTTCTAGACTTCACTATTTTTCTGGATATACACCACTCAAAGCTGGTACTCGTTCGTATATATGCACATATGGATGTATATACGCATATACACATATACCTACAAGTATACACCTATGTGTATATACATGTATGCTTATATATACACACATGCAAACATACGTATATACATACACATAGAACGTCTTTTAATTTGTAACTTCTCCCAAGCTACTACGTTTTGAAAGCTCGATTAATCAAAAAAGGAAACGATAAAAGAAAAGATTTAAACGTTTATGAACAAAAAAAAAAAAAAAAAGCAGACAAGTACATAATGTAACATATGTATAGCGGTATGCTTATGCGCTTATATATACATATACACACGCACTTATATATATATATATATATATATATATATATGTGCATATATTATAGATACATATGCATGAATATTTGTGTAAGTATGTTAATGCATATATATTGCAGCAATATTGGACAAAAAAAATAGAAAAAAGGACAGAAAAAAAAAAAAAAGAATAAAAATACAAAGAAAACAATTGATTATAGAATATTCAAAATAAAAGGGACAAAAAGTAATCAATGTTATGGAACAGATGCACAGATGTGTAAAAAAGGTTTTCTTATTATTTGTTTGTTTTTTCTTTTCAAATTCGTGAAAAAATGTTAGATTAATGTATAGTAATAATATAAATAATTAAATAAAACAATGAAAAAAATAGGAACGAATGAATGAATGCATAAACAAATGGGAGGGAATGAAAAAAAAGCTTTTGTGCAGTTGAAAAGAAGGATTTTTTATGAACACGGCAAATATCACTTATGGTATTTGCTCAGGCACTTTTTCATGAATTTTACCAAAGAAATAAGAAGGAAATGAAGAAAAGTAAAAAGTTAGCAAAGATGAACAGCAACAACAAAAAAATAAACGAATGAATGATGGGATGAATGAAGAAACGGATGTTGGAAACAGTGGAAGGAAAAGTAAAAAAAGAAAAATGTTCTAACGTAAAATTATTTCATCCCATGAGGCAGTGACATAAACAAACACACACATACACGTATACATTATATATATGTATAGGTATATGTATATATATATATATATATATATATATATATGTATATATATGTAAACATATATGTATATATATGTAAACATATATGTATATATACATACATGTATAGTACATATATGATGGTGACAGTTTTTTAAAAAAAAGCAAAATTTTTATTTTATTTTTCACAGAAAAAAATTTATTGTTATTCTTATATGCATTTATTATTGTAAATTGTATATCGTATATCACTCCATCATCGCACTTCTTCTTTTGATCATGATGAAATTTATATATATCTGTTGCATTTTGTTTTTTTCGTAATTTATCAAATGTTCGTTTAATATTTTTTCCCAATTTTGTTTGCCTTTTATTGGTAACTATACATACATTTATACATATATGCATTTATACGTATATAAAATATATATTACCCCCTAATTGCTTTCATTTAAAAATAAAATAAAAAAAAAAAAAAGGAAAAAAAATAAAAAGAAATAGAAAGAAAAAATTCTAAAACTTCATATTATTATATACTACGTTTCAGAAGTTTATATGTTCTTTTTTTTTATTTTTTTTTACCACAATAACATAAAAAAAATTGCTTCAGATAACATTTATTTAATTATATTGTGAATATTTTACTGATATATAAATATATACTTATATATATATAAAGGAAAGGCATATATATATATATATATATATATATATAATATTATATACATTTATACATTTATATTATTTTTATATCTTACATTAATTTACCCAAGAATTATTTTATTTTAATTTTTTTTTCTGTTAAAATGGACTAATTTCGACAAAACGAAATAACGAAAAAACAAAAAAAAATAATGAAAAAAAAATAATAAATAATAATAAAATAAAAATAAAAATAAAAATAAAAATAAATAATATAAAATAAAATAAAAGAGTCTATCTATCCACGATTTTAAAATAATGTTCACATAAACAAATGTATATGAAATTAAAATAATTAAAAAAACAGCAATTATTACTTTTTTTAAAAGTTGCATATATATGTATATATATTCGTATCAATGCATATCATGTAACTAAGTTAATTGGAATAATGCTGTAAAATTATTTAACGCGAAAGCTGTACAGTGTGCTACTATTACGTAATAGTGAACTTTATATATATATATATATTGCATTATTTTATAAACTTGAAAGAACAAAATCATGTAATTAACTTATATTTTTTTTTATACACGCACCATAAAAAATAACAAGTATTAATAAGTATTATATTATATAGGTTAATATGCCTAAGATTTTTGGTATATTCACTTTTATTAATTGCTTTTTTTTTCTTTTTTTTTCTTTTTTTTCCTTTTTTTCTTTTTTTTCCTTTTTTTCTTTTTTTTTCTTTTTTTTTTTTTTTTTTTTTTTTTTTTTTTTTTTTTTTTTTTTTTTTTTTTTTTTTTTTTTCATTTTCCTTTTCTTTTTTTTCCTTTTTTTTGTTTTTAATATTTTTGCATAGTTTTTAGATTTTAAAAGTATGCATTGATTTTAGATAGCCATTTTTCTCCTCATGGTTGTATTAGACGAGGTTTGTACTTGTTTTCTGTTTAGCTTACGTAAGCTTAGCATTTATTTACGTATATTATTTAAGTGAATAAATTCAAATATCTATGTATATGTCTGTGGGAATGCATATATATGTATATATATGAATAGGTATATATATATATATGTATAGACAGGTACGTGCGCACAGTTATATCTGCGTAATGCTAGAAAACAATGAAAGAAATAGCAGTGCAAAATAGTAGAAACATAAAATTTGAACACTCGAATAAAAATGAGAATATAACAACATCATCAGATGAAAATCATGAAAACAAAATAATTAAGAATATTAATAATTACAAGGAATTGAAGTCTTCATATTCGCTCCGTACAGCTTCCTCTACAATGTCAAAGAAAAGTTCAAGAAGAGAAACGAAAAAGAAAAATAAAAGAAGTACAAAGAATGAAGAAGATAATAATTATGGAGGTCATGGTAATGAAAAAATAAATGATCATGAATACAGTAACCGTAACAACGATCAGCATGGGGTTCATGATTATGGTAATGTTCATAAGGACAATCATAATTTAGATGCACAGAAGATCGAACTCAAATCAAACTCACTAAAACAAGCCTACATAGAGGAAATAATACCTTCTGTTAATAATGAAAATATAAATTATAATGAAAAAATAGACAGAGAAAAAAATAACGACTTAATAAGTAATAATAACAATGGTAGTAAATTAAAAAAAAAATTAAATGTTGAAGATGAGAATTTGAATATATTAGGTTGCCATAAGATGAAATCTTTTAAGCATAGTAAAAGTAGCCCAAGAAGTAAGGTAACAAACAACTATAAAAGCAAAACATTTATTGATGGAAAAGTAAAAGTTACAGAAAGTGCAATAGATGTACCAAATATTGGAAATAATGCACACATTGAAAAAGGGGGAAAAAACTATGCTATGTGCTCCTTTAGCAAACGGGATGAACTTGACATAAAGGAACAAGATATTCTACTTCAGTATGAAAAGTATAAACGTGAAAAAGAACGAAAAAAAAAAAAAAAAAAAAAAAAAATGAAATTCAAATTGTTTAGAAAAAGTGTTTTATACTCAAATAATATATGTCCAGATATGGTAAATATACTCAACCAAACAAAACTAAACCTGAGTTTCTACCAAAGGGAGGTAGACGACTTTTTAAATGTCATAAGGAATCTTCAAAATATGTAGGGAATTAACTAATGAACAAAACAATAAAAAAAAAAAAAAAAAAAAGAGAGAGATCATACGAAATATACTAACTCAGACGTGTAACGTTAAATTTTGTTTTGGCATTAATAGGCCGTTCCCATATCGTAGTTTTATTTTGCATCTTCTACTCTTAAAAATTTTATTTTTACACTACTAGTATATTTCCATATATATATATATATATATATGTATACATGTGTACACATTTTTTTTTTTTTTGCCCAATTTTTTCCTTTCCTGCAACAGAGTTTTAATAGAGCGAGAAAAGTATAGCGAGTTAAAAGAAATGTTAAAATACACAACTGAAGAGATAGAAAAGGAAAACAATAAATTATATGAAGAATTAAATATGTTTAAATACAAGTATAATAAATTAAGAAGTTTCATATCAAATATTGGTTATGGTATCTTTTTTAATTTGGAAAAGAAGGAAAGAAATAGCTATAATTGTGGTAATAATGACAATAATAATGACAACAATAATGACAATATTAATGGGAACATTAATAATAATAATCATGAGATTTATAACTACAATAATAAAAATAATAGTAATAATAAGGCATATTTGAATCTTGAACAATTGTGTACAAATGAACGAAATGCAGAAATGAGTGAACATGATTATGTAATGGTTAATAAGAAATATAATTGTTCTAACGGTTGTTATAATAATAAATACGTTATAAGGGGTAGGAAGGGTAATAATTCTTCTTTATTGAAGTATTTAGACTTTTAAGTAGATAATATTCTTATAGTAATAATTACTTAAAACAAGTACCTCTTTCCCATTATGTATATGTCTTTAACATAGGCATGTAATCATATTTTCTTATTCATATAAGTTTAGCTCTTTTTTTCATTTACCATTTTTCTCCCTTTCCGTTTCATCCAACCTCTTCACCTTTTACATCCATTTGATGTTATTAATAATATAAATATATTTTTTATGTTTTTTCCTCAAAAAAAATTAATGCCTTTTTTTTTTTTTTTTTTTTTAAAAGAAGCATAAATGTAGTTATGTGTGCGTGCACCTGCGTATATTTAGTAGTGGTGACCGCACAATTTTATTTTTATTTAAATTATAATTTTACGTATATTTATAATTTTATTTATATTTTAATTTTACTTATATTTATAATTTTACGTATATTTATAATTTTACGTATATTTATAATTTTATTTATATTTTAATTTTACTTATATTTATATTTAAAATTTTATTTTTAATATTAAAATTTTTTTGTGCTCGTTCCTATATCCCCTCCCCTTCTTGTTTGTAATAGTTAATCAGCTTACGTATTAACTGTTGTTTCCTTTTATTTAAAAACCTATCATCCATTTCAGACTTATTTTAACATTTGTTTTTAATTTATTTACTAGTGCTTCCAGCATTTCTGTTAAGTCATGGAGACTTAATATACACCAATATTTGTATGTACGAACAGTATATACATTATATATATATGCTTTTTTTTTATATATACTCCTCATCTAGGTAGGAATATAGGAACCCTTGTATTTTCTGCAAATAAAAATTTTTATACTTGGCTGGCACCGAAATGAGGGGTTTTATTTCTTTTTGAATTTTTTTAAAAATTTGATTAACCACGTGAATATCTTGATTTCCGTATAAATCTTTTTTATTAAATAAACAGATTTCTTTTCTTTTTCTAAAAAAGTAATTGACGCTAATATTTAACTTGGCATTTAAGTAAAAATCTTCAGATGAATCGCTTCCCTTTTCTTCTATCACTTTCGAAGTTGCAGTATTATCAGCATGCTTTAAATGTTCAGAATTATCCTTTTCTTCTATTTTTTTATTATAAGCCATTTTTTTGTTATCGTTCCTAGTGGATAGAAATTTTTTCCCTTTCTTTTCATTGTTACTCGTTCTATTGCAACTTTGCACACAGTTTGAGTCAATAAAAATGTGAAAATTCTTCTTCAAATATTCTTCATAATTTTCTAAATGACTATAGTGTGTTATTAACTCATTTTTATCAGCATCCTTTGGTACATAAGATAAATGTTCTGAACAGTTCAGGTTATCTGATTTATTTGTGTACAAAAATATATTATTTGCAAGATATCGTAATCGAATCTTACTTTCATGTTTCCTCTTAAATTTTTTGGTAACTACATACGTATTTTTTTTTTTTTTTGTTTTGTTTCTTCCGATTATTTTAAATTTAGAATTTTTGTAAAAATTATAAGAGGATAAATTTTTTTTTTTGTCATATTCCTTCTTATATTCCTTTGAAAAAAAACTTCCTTGTAATTTCTCTGTTACAGTATACAAATATTGGTGATACTTTTTATATCTCTTCTTTAAATATGTGTGTGCTGGCATATTATAGACATAGTGCAACCATAAGGAGGGGATAAATAAAACGTCTCCTTCATATATGTCTGCTACGAGAGCAAATTTTTGAAGTATTTTTTTTATAATTTTTTCTTTTTTACTTAATTTGTTTTTTTTAATTAAAATGTGGAATAAATTGTAAGATGAAGAAGAATTGATAATGTTAAAATATTTTATAAATTTCGGGGGAATTAATAAAATTTTCTTTCTTCCTTTTATTTGTATTAAAAAATTATCAGGGATGTCATAATGTAGCCATATAAAAATATTAGTTTGTCCTATTCTTAACACAGAGGAAAAAAATTCAAACTTTTCATAAGGGGGATAAATTTCAGCAGGTAAAAAAAAATTATCTTTTATGAATGAATTCATTTTTTTTATATTTGACACATCCTTAAAATGATTTGTTCCCAATGATCTGTAATAGTAGTAGTAATTATTCGAATCCCTACTATTATTGTCTTTGCCATTTGCACACTTTACCCTTTTGTGATTTCCGTCTTTTACATGATAGGGTAAGATTTTTCCGTTCGTTTCTGCAGCATCATTGCTAATAGAAGAGTTGTCTAATATTATTTCATTTCCATCGTTTTGTATTAAAGTTTTGTTATCTACTAAATAATTTTCAAAACATTCTTCTTGATATTTTAATTTGTTATTTTTCCCTTCTTGACAATTACTAATGCTGTCTTCATGTTTTGCTAAATTTTTTTTTTGATAAACCTCTTTATCATTATTAAATGTTATATATATTTTTTTTCTGTCTTGTTTACAATTTATTGAAAAATTATTATTAACTTTTTTTTTTTTATTTTCTTTTCCAATAAGTAAAATAAAATTTGTTAAGGATGAGAGCGTATATCGAAAATTTTTATTTACATTATTTAAAAATTTGGAGTTACTTACGTGTATGCTTACTTTTGTATCTCCTATATATTTAACAATATTCTTATTGTCAAAATATTTGACGCAGTTTCCTATTTTATGATTTAAATTTGTAATGATAACCGGTTCCTTTTTTTTATAATAGTAATTATAAAAGTAGTTAGCTGATGAACGACAGCTAAAGCAACAATTTTTTTGTACTGGAAGAGAGACCCTTTTTATGCTTTTTAAGTTATATTTTTTAATCAGTTTTTCGAACAAATTCGCTGTTTCTATTTCATCTTCGCTTATTTCTTTGATTTTCCTCTTAATTAATTTACAGTAATTGTCGAAGCCATCTGTTTCGTATTTTTTCATTATTTCCAAATATTCCACTTCGGCATGTGCTGTATTTGTTTCAGGTACTTTACATATTTTCTAAATCATTAGTTTTGTTTTCTACCTATTTTTTGTATTAACGTTGGAAATTTCGCGTAAACCTTTGAAAGATCCTTTTTAAACGAAAACTTGCAATTTCTGCTTATATTTCTTTGTTTGGAACAAAACTAGCAATTTCTGCTTATATTCCTTTGTTTGGAACAAATTAGCAATTTCTGCTTATATTCCTTTGTTTGGAACAAAACTAGCAATTTCTGCTTATATTCCTTTGTTTGGAACAAATTAGCAATTTCTGCTTATATTCCTTTGTTTGGAACAAAACTAGCAATTTTTGCTTATTTACCATTGTTTGGAACGATCAATATAAAAACAAACACTGATAATATGGAAAAAAATTGCTATTTTTTTTTTTTTTTTTTATGACTTGTTCAGCTCTTTTTTGTTCTCATAATTTTTCGCTGTCATTAATAGGTATAATTATTTATTTTTTATTTTTTTTTACTGATTTGTACAGATCTTTTTTGTTCTCATAATTTTTCATTGTCAATCTTGTTAATTGGTATAACTTTTTTTTTTGGTTTTTGTTTTTTCATCTTTTGAAATTTATGTGCTTGTTTTCTATATATGTCAACTTTAAAGCGATTTGCAAAAGTGTATAAATGAATTGACTTCTCTCTGCATATTATGCATATATATGCATGTTACGTAATTATGAACGCTGTTCCTATCAGAGGGAAGCACATAACAAGAAATTGTATTTATTTTCGTCATATAGATATACAGAATTTCTTTTGATATAGAGTACTTTTTATTAAATATATATATATATATATATATATGCATTTATGTTTATGGGTGTACATAAAATTTTCCTTTTGGTCCAACTTACGTTGACAACAGTTGTATTATTCATGTTGATGCAAATTGAACGCACTTCGTTTTAAATGCAAAATGTTTATATTTGAAAAAGGGGAAAAGAAAAGAATAAAATTCTTTCCATATAAAGGGAATGTTAAACACATATAATGTTTATACTAATATATTTGCCATTTTCATGTGATTCTTTTTTAATGCATATTCAAGGGAAAGATATTTAAAATGAAAAGTGGAATATGTGCATTTTTTTCTAACAGAGGGGATGATGACATACGTTATTTAAAATACACTAAAATGGTTGGATTAAATGGTGGGGAAAAGAAAAAAATTGATAAAGAGGGATATTTTAACAATTTTAAATTATGCAATAGGGAAAGTGAAAAAGAGAAAATTATCAGAATAAAGAATAATTTACTAGAATGTAGGGAAAAATACAGCAGTGATGATATTTATAAGAGAGAGAATATTTGTGTAAATTCTAGCGATAAATTAGAGAGTAAAGATAGTTCATTTTTAATAAATGAAGAAGACAAGTTGTCTAGAAATAACAGTGAGGTTTCCTTTTCCCTAATGAGAGATACATCAGACAAGGAAGAAGAGACAAATAGATCAAAAGAAGGAATATTAAATAGTCAAAAAAATAATAAGAAATTGGTTAATATGGCTGTTTTAAAAAACATTTTAAATATATATTTTTTATTTGACAAGAATAATGAAGGGTGCATTGATCAGAAATATGCTTGTTCTGTGATTGAGATGATTTATAAAAATAATGTAAATTTCATACTAAAAAATATAAAATTAAATGAAAAGGATGTCAATGAAGAGGATTCTAAATATGATGCCAAAAGGTATGAAGGTGATAATCCATTTTTCTGTACAAAGTACTTTGCACACTTCTTACTTTTAATTTTAAAAGATGTATCAGTTTTTCAAAGTAAAGAAGGGTTTATAAGAAAAGAAATTTTTATAGATATTATAAACGAGTTTGTCCAGACAAGCAGTTTGAACAACGACAATGATGTATTTGGAGTGTTAAGATACCCCAAAAATATAGTAACGAATTTTTATAATTATGTGTATTATTTGAAAAGAATAGATAATGAAAAGAAAAGGAGAATAATCATGGATATGAAAAAAAACAAAGAATTAAAAAATATATGCTTTTTAGATCCTAAATTTGTAAATGCTGATTTGAATACGCATATTAGCTATTTTAAAAAAAAAACAAAAAAAAAGTTAGAAGATATAAAAACAGAAACCAGTAAAGAAGAAATGAAAGAATGCACCTTTTTTCCCCATACTACAAAGAAACCGATGTATTTACTAAAAAAAAAAAAGTTTAAAATGACCTTGAATAATAGTACTACACACAAGATGAGGGATACTAATAGTAAATATACCCCCCTACGTATAATATACGACATAGACTACTCAATTGAAAGAACATTACTTTTACCAAACGAGGAGACTCCAGAGGGGTTTGATACTCATTCAAGTAATATGAGCAATAATATGCATCATATATATAACGAAAATAACTTCGCACCAATCCAATTAAAATATATAATTCATCAGGGTTATGTAAAACCTAAAAAGATCTCTTGGCATGATACCCTAAGGAAGTGAGCGCTTACTTCGTTTAAAGAATTATATAACAATGCAGTGGTTGGATACTAAAAAAAAAAAAAAAATTAGAAGAGGGGGGAGGCGGATCATTTGTTCCTTCCTTTTTTTTACAAATTTCTTCATTTTCAATATATATATATATATATATATATATATATATATATATACAAATAAATAAGTAGCATAGGTAATTAATCAAATTGGAGTATTATAACATTAGTACTTTGATCTTTTATAAATGTCAATTAGTACAATAACTGAAGTTCATCATTTGTGCCCATCATTTAAGCCCATCTTTTAGGCCCATCATATATGTCCATCATTTAGGCCCATCATATATGTCCATCATTTAGGCCCATCATATATGTCCATCATTTAGGCCCATCATATATGTCCATCATTTAGGCCCATCATATATGTCCATCATATATGTCCATCATTTAAGCCCATCATATTTATTTACCACTTATTTTTACAAAAACATGTTTAATCTTTCAAACAATAAATACCATATAGGGGAACGAAGACAACAATATGAAGGGGGTGCTTATGCACGCGTAAATATATCTTATTAATTTATGGCTTGTTAATTATTACCAAACATTTTACTAAAATTAACAACTTGAATAAACTGTACGTCATATAGCGTTAGCTTTACATCGCTTCCACACATTGTAATGGGAAATGATAAAGAAAAACTGAAAAATATTCGAAAAATAAAAAATTAAATTAAAGAAAGAAAAAAAAAAAAAGAGGTGTGCTGCCCAATTTAACAACATTTGCTTACCACAAATAAATCCTAATTAGTAAGATTCTTTTTTGTTTTTTTAACAATAATGTCTTGTTCAATTTCTGATATTACGAAGTGTTCATAAAATTGCAGTTGAACACAGCAACAATGAAGTGTCGCGATACAGAACAAAATTTCATTTGCATAGTCAAATTTTTTTTTTTATTATTATTTCCCATATGTATATATATAAAATTGTGAAGGGAACGAGAAAATAATATTTGACCTTCTCCATCTCCACAAAGTTCTATGTACACATAAACTTATTTATAAAAAATGAAAAAAATATAAAATATCAAAATTATAAAAAAAAAAAAAAAAAAAAAATTACCTATATATTTTATAGAATATTTAAAACCATTTTTAAATGTGTGCGAGATTTTGTAAATATTTACAATTATTACAGATTCCTTTGTTTGTACAAAGTTTGCAAGTATTATGAGAGTTCAGAAATTTGAAAATTACAAGTTAGGCATATTGCGATAAAAAAAAAAAAAAAATACATTTAAAAATACGCTGATTTTAATATTTAAACAAAGTGTGATATTAAAAGAAAATCATTTTAAATGATCACACGTACGCATATGTATGTGCATATATACATACATAAATGTACAAAGATATATGTAAACATATATATAAATAATATGTATAATATATGTATGTGTACATATCACATAAACATTTTTTTTTTTTAAATGTAAAAATGCCTATGCCTTGTCATTGAACAAATTATTTCATTGTATATAAAACATAAAGGCGCGCGCATTTACAAAATGTTTAATAAATATGTATAATGCCATCTACAAAAAGCAATTTTAACGTATATTGTTGCAGTTGATTGAAGTTATTTTATTGAATTCGAAGCAATTTTTTATTTTTATTTTGTTTTTTCTTTTTGGTTTCTCGATTTTTGTTTTTTGTTTTTCGTTTTTTGTTTTTTTGTTTTTTGGTTCATCTTTTTCTTTTTCTTTTTGTTTTTCCTTTTTTCTTATTTGGTTCATCTTTTTCTTTTTCTTATATTTTGTTTTTTTTTTTTTTTTTTTCGCCTTTTTCCATAATCTTTTTACGAGTTTTTTTTTTTTTTTTTTCCCTTCATTCATTTCTTTACAATTTAATTTAAAGTAAACATTTTATTCTTAAAATTTTGCTTTTCCTAATAATTCGTTTATTTGATAATATTGTGTTTACTATTTTAACATAGTGAAATGTGCTTTATTATCTTCCATTTATTTAAAATTTTTTCATTTATTTTGTAAAAACTTTGTAATTTAAATGAAATATTGTGAAGTTAAAAAAAAGTGCATATTTAAAATGCGTACCTGACAAAACACAGTAGATATAAATATATATTCAAACGAGTTAGTAGATAACCGCGCGTATGTATATGTATTATACGCTCAATCATGAATATTTTTTTACTTGTTATGTAGTAAATATACGATGTAACAAAATGTATATATGTGTGCAAAATAATATAGTTTTATAATGGACTTATATATACGTGGAATACATTGAGCACTAATTACTTTTGGGAATGGTTTTATAGCTTTTTCCCAAAAAGCTCATTTTAGTAATTTTTGAAAATTTGTTATTACTGTTACTGTCCTCGATTGCATTTGGTGCTTATTTGTGAAGGCTTAAAAGAGGAAGCAGCATAACCGCATAAGTGCATAACTACCAAACTGCCACACGGTCGAGCACCGCTCTATGAAAGCACGTATATGTTTCCATTTCCCATTTTATAGTTGTTAAACTTATATACGCACATATATATTTGGAAAAGAAGAAAAGATGAATGAAACGAATAAAGGTGGAAAAGAAGGGAATAATAGGAACAATAAAGGGAGTTCATTATATAACAATAGCAATAATAATAACAGTGTGAATACTTATTATCATAATAGAAATGATCTAAACAATAGTTTATATACTATTCCGAATTACATGAGCTATAATATACCCAATGGTGCTATAAACAATCTACAGAATTTTAATGTTACTAATAGTGTTCAGAGTAGCTACCAAAATAGTAGTTATATAAGTAGTTACAGAACGAACAACTACTTTTATAGTAAGAATGATAACTACTATCAAAATGTGAATAACTCTTCCAATAGCTTAAATTATAACTGCCTAAATATGTATGGCGGTGGTTACAACTACAGTAGCACTAGTAATAGTAACAGTAACAGTGGGAAGTGCGAACTGGGGGCTGGAGGGAAGGAAGAGAGCAGCAGTAATAACAACAACATGTTCTACTATATGAATAATAATAATAATAATAATAATAATAATAATAATAATAATAATAGTAATAGTAATAGTAATAGTAATAATAATAGCAATAATAATAATAATAATAATAGTACTACTAATAATAGTAGTACTAAGAATAATAGTAGTACTACTAATAATAGTAGTATTAACAGTAATATTCATGAAGATGGGAATAATCATAACTATGTAGAACTGTACATCAATAAGGTAAAAGAAATATACTATTTTCATGTTTTTTATCATTATCTTAAACTAGGGTACCCTGAAAAAGAAGCTGCAATGGAATCAAAAAAGTATATATTTGTAACTTTAAATAGATATTTTTTGCTAGTAAAAAATGCTATATTATCATCACCTGAATCGATAAAACAAATAAATAATTGTGTATCGTCCAATTTGTTGTATTATCAACAACAAACAAACTTACAACAGTATTTACTACAACAACAAAGTAGTTTTCAAAATATGACTTGTCAAAAATTAAATTTATATGATCAAATGAATTTAAATATTGGTAACATTAATTTACCCCTGACTGATCATAAGAAGTTGTCAAACTTGTCCATGTTAAACGGCGGTGATATGAGCAGTAACAATGATAGTAGTGTCAATAACAATGGTAATACTACCAATTACAGTAGTAGCAGTACTAATAAGAATTCACTGAATTATGACCATGCTTATTCTTCAAGTAATACGAAGGACAATGAGAATAAAGAGAGCTGTAGTAAGTTGAACAATTTGTATAATTTTAAAGCGGAAAAAATTAGTAATATGATTGATTCAATTGAGGAAATGAAGAAGTTAAATAAAAATAAGAAAGAGAGGAAAACTTTTTCTGATTTTCCTCCACCTGAACAGTCAGGCGATTTGCAAAACATCTCGTTTGGAAATAGTATCAATAATGACAGCAATAATAATAGAAGTTTTAATAACAATCATTATAACAGTAGTAAGAACAAAGAGTTCACTCAAAATAATAATGAAGAAGTAAAAAAAAAAATTAGTTTTACTATAAATAAATCAAAAAATAAAATTTTCCAAACGTATAACAAACCGTCAAATGATCAGAACCACAAGACTATCAATGAGGCTGTAAGTGAAGTCAGTGATTTGAGTGAAGAAAATAAAAATAATGAAAAGGAAAAAGAAAAAAATATGTTTTCTCCTGGTTATGTACAGGATGAAAACAGTTTAGCCAACACCGAATTTAGAGGTATGTTTACTTTTGAAAGAAGAGACAACAAAAGCAATAAGAGCAGTAGGGATGTGTTAAATAGCACTATAAAGAATGACCATAAAAATGTGAGCATGGACAATGTAGCAGGTAGTGCAGTAAATAGTGCAGCAAATAGTGCAGTAAATAGTGCAGCAAATAGTGCAGTAAATAGTGCAGCAAATAGTGCAGCAAATAGTGCAGTCAGCAGTGCCGTAAACAATGTAGTGAACAATGTTATGAACAATGGTGTGAAAAAAGCAAATGATTTTTTTTACATGAATAACAGTGCGAGTGATAAGAATCATGTACCTTATGATGGCGCCTTCGTTACGAATAGTAGAAGTCTTAATAATAATAATAGTTATAATAATAATAGTTATAACAATAGTAGTTATAACAATAGTAGTTATAATAATAATAGTTATAACAATAGTAGTTATAACAATAGTAGTTATAACAATAGTAGTTATAACAATAGTAGTTATAACAATAGTAGTTATAACAATAGTAGTAATAATAATAATAGTAATAATAATAATAGTAATAATAATGGTAAAGAAAATAGAGCAGATGTTTTTTCAAATATTAATGTGTCCCACAATTTTAGAGGAGAAGAATATATAGGGAACAACAATCACAGCTATAATAATAAAGTTAAGAATATGACGAACATGTACAACATGAATAATACCCCAAATGTTATGAATAAAAGTGCAAGGAATTTGAATAATTTTTCTAATGTTACTACGCCGAATAACGGAACTGCTTTGAGCAAGGGAAATTTCAACCATGGGATAAGCAGATTTAATTTTACGAAGAGTAGCGGTAATAGTAACCACAAAAATATAAACAACAATAATAATGATAATTATAATAATGATAATTATAATAATGATAATTATAATAATGATAATTATAGTAACGATAATTATAGTAACGATAATTATAACAATGATAGTTATAACAATGATAGTTATAACAATGATAGTTATAAAAATAATAGTTATAAAAATAATAGTTATAAAAATAATAATAATAATTATAATAGAGTCGAAAGTTATGAGGATAATAATGAAAAAAATAGCCATGTTAGAGTTCATTATGGTGCTTATAATGGCGGAATAAACGACGATAACATTAATAGTAATAATAATGGCGTTAGTAATAACCACATGAATAAAAGCAATGGAATTAATTATAGATCTCATTTTAAGGATAAATTTGCGTATGAAAATAAGCCAAGGAATAAAGAAGAGAAGTGGGGGAATGAAGAGGATGTAGAGTTTGATAAGTCAGGAAATGAATACAACTCTGAAGATTATGTAAAAGAAGATGAAGACACAGAAGAAATAATGATTTACAATAATAACAAAGAAGCGAATAATAGATATGGAGCATTTAAAAATAGAGACAACAAAACAAATAGAACATCAAATATAGAAAAATTTCATAGTAACAATATTGAAATAACAAATAGATGTGATAATTTTAAAACATATATAAATAATTTAAATGACCATTTTAGAGAACAGTGCAAAAATAAAGAATTTTTAAAGTGTTTAAAGGCATTTACAAATAAATTATTTACTCTGAAAAAAAAAAGAATAATTAGATCCAACTTTTGGATGAATAATATTTTTCCAACAAAGGAGGATGTGCTCTCCATGGACGTGTATTTCTTCTCCCATCAAAAAAGTAACATTTTGTTCGTTACGAGGGCAGTGCACTGTCTGTTTGTTCTATGCCCGTTGCTTCATATCGTTTGCTTCATATCGTTCGCTTCATATCGTTCGCTTCATATCGTTCGCTTCATATCGTTCGCTTCATATCGTTCGCTTCATATCGTTCGCTTCATATCGTTCGCTTCATATCGTTCGCTTTATACCGTTATTCCTCTCGCCCCTTACGTTTTACCTGCTCATCTCTCACGTCGTGCATATTTGAAATTTTATTCTGATTCATTCGTTTTTAGGGTTGAAAAGAAAATTGGGTTATGCACTCGACCTGGACAACGATATAATTGGTAGCAGTTTAAATGACAAGAAAATGAAACTAAGTTCACAAGAAATTGAAAGAAGAGAAAAAAGAAAGGAAAGATGTTACGATATTGGAAAAAATAAAAGGAACGAATTAAACGAAAATGTTTTTTACATTGATGTGAAGGGGGAAAAAGGAAGTGAAGAATACAAAAATCTTGAGATGTTAATGGATAAATACAACTACTCTAATTGTTATAAGAATAAAAATTTTGTTGGCGAGTGCAAGAATATTCAAAAATTCTTTTTCAGACTAACCTCCTTGCCGGAGCGCAAAAATGTAAAACTGTGTTACACGTACATGCATTCACACGTACATACATTCACACGTACATACATTCACACGTACATACATTCACACGTACATACATTCACACGTACATTCATAAATACATACATACGTATATATATATTTATATATTTATTTTTACATGCCTTTACATCTGCTCCTTTAACCTCTAATCTTCCTTTAGGTAAGAAGCTTTTCTGTTTTGAAATGCACGTACGCATATATTTTATATAAATACAATGTAGACAAGAATTATAAGTATGTTAATGAGCAATTCAGGTCATTACGACAAGATTTGAATATACAGAATATTTTTCATGACGATGTTATAAACATCTATGAAACGAACATTCGTATTTGTATAGTAAACAATGATCTGTTTCAGTTTCTTCAGTGTATCAACAAATTGTTTGAATTGTACCAGAGGCTCAACATAAAAAAGTCAAAGGTAGTGCTTGAGTGTGCAATATATGTGGATGTACATATATATATATATATATATATATATATAGGTATATATGTATGTGCGCGTGTTTTGTATGTTCTTATGTACGTATGTCTGGGCACATAACAGTACGTACATACGTATGTGATCTCGTGAACATATAAAATGACTGCTTCTCATTTTTCTTTTTCTTTCATACCTATCAGATCGAGTTTCTGTGCTACAAGCTTATTTATTTAACGCTGCAAAACATGCATCAAGAATTTTTAATAGAATATTTAACTCTAACCGAAGAAGAGAAAAATCATGCTAATATACAGTTGTGTTATTATTTAAATGAATGTATTAAAAATAAAATGTATTTAATTAATATTAATATGATATCACCCTTAGATGATGAACAAAATCATGAATACATATATTACAGAATATATGTAAATGATCATATATTAACATATTTGCCTATTTTAATGTCAATAAGTGAAAATTCTGATCTAAATGTAAATGTCGATTCGTTAGTTAGCTTTGTAAAAAATCATAGTGTTATTCAGAATTTTGAGAATACAAAGAATGAAGAAAATATATTGGAAAAAAATGAAATAAGTAAAATGCCATATTTGACAAATTATTTAATTGTTTTATTCTTGCCCAAGTATAGACTTTTGGCTCTCATAAATATATGCAAGTAAGTACTTATTTTATACATGGAGACCAGCTTTTTATTACGAACGTATATATTATACGTGTATGCTCATTTGGGAAAACGTCATTTTTAAAATCTATGTATACATATATTCATACATACATCCACATAAACATAAACATACATATACATATACATATACACGTTTAGACATTCTTGAGAAAAATGAAAAAAATGTTTACAATAATGCCATATGTAATATGTGCATGGGTGAATGTACGTGGTATTCGTCAAATCATTCAAGAGAGTATGAACTTGCGCCTTGTGCATGATTGCAATAAGGATAAATATGTGTACTATGGGTTATGCATTGTAGCATAATGTAGTGTAGTTTAGTTCAGTGTACATTGACGTAGTATGGCATTGATTAAGATTTCCCCCCATATCGCCCCTTTTTTTCTCACTTTTATTTTCATTATGTATATTTATACTTTATTTAGGACCAGCATAAAGGTACATATATCAACACTGACCAAATTACTAAATTTTGAAAATGATAAACAGTGCTTAGAATTTTTGAACGAGGTAAACACGATTATAAGTAATAACGAAGTTCACAGCAAATCCTCTTTAGTTAATCTTTTGAAATCACCCCTGTTGAAAAATAAATACATTAATCATATAAGATGAGGACGTGTGGAAGGACTACCTTTTTTTTAAGTTCAATGCATAAAAAAGTACGCACAAAGAGGTAGAAAAATGGGTATATAGGGGCGTATGGATATACATACACATGTGTATATATATACATATATATACATGTGTTCGTGTATGTGTGTGTGTGTGCTTTTTACCAGTACATGCAAAGTATACATTTTTTATGTTTTTTTTTTTTTTTTTTTTTTATTTATTTATTGCACCATTATATCGTAATTTATATATCACGCGCTTATATACGAATTTACAAGAAAATCAAAAATGTTGTTTAAACTTAAATTATACTGTTAAGGTTATTTTACATTTGAATGGTGAAGCATATGAACAGGTTGAAGATATATATATATATATATATATATATATTAGTCCCAAACACAGATATACTTCGATCAAATGACATAATACGAAATGATTAAAAAGTGTTCCATTGACCCACCGTTGGGTGTGTTTCAGCATGGTGAGTTACTAATATGATTCTGTTTTTTGTTTTTTTTCTCTAATTCTTTCGCATCCGCATATCTTTTCCCCTTTCTCTTCCCCCTTCTGCTCCCCTTATGATGATGAGATTTATTTCAGAAAATATCTATGTCATAATGAGGCAGTTTTCTTTTTTTGACCGTTTGAAGAGGAATTGCGTAAACTGGGCTCATTTGCTTCAAATGTAATATTTTATCTGACTCGTTCAGATTATCTATCAAACTTAAGGCTGCTAACCCAAAAAATGTATGACATATATCTGGAAGACAATCAGGGTTATCGCTAATCCCACCGTTATTTAAATCTTGACAAAGAAGAATATAATTTTTTAAAGCATTTTTATTAACCCATTTATATTTTTTTAAAATAATTAAAGAGGAGAATATCCACCATGCATAACAGGTGTCGGTTAATTTTTCAGCTCTTCCATTAAACCCGCCATTATTTGTTTGTCTAAGACTTAACCAGTCAGCTAGCTTTTTTTCATTAACTAAATATAATTTCTGAATTAGAAATAATGTAGCTACACAGCAAAAAACACTAGCTGCATGTGGTTCATTTCCACTTGTCCATGAAAAACCATTTTCGCAAATAGCATAATTAGTTAATACATAGGATGATATTTTTTCAGTTGAAACTAGGTTTAATTTATTTAGTATGGTTAAGCAGCTAACAGCACTGTAAACAAAACGTGTGTCAACTTCTCCCCATTTGTCACCCTTAAACGAACCGTCTTCATTTAGTAGGGTTAAAATATAGTTACACGCATTTTCTCGTATGCTTTTTTCCTTGGTTGCTTGGCTGTTACAGCTGTTACTACTTCGGTAGCTATTACTGTAGTTGTTCCCCTTAATTTCAGGTTCGAAATAAATATCAGCCTTGCTGGTACTGGCCCCGTTAACAAGCCTGTCGAGGGCGTTAGTTTCATTCACTCGGTAATTAGTACCATTACAAGTGTCATTATTATTTCCATTATTTATGTTGGCTTTCCCACTTTGCATGTAGATATTGAAGTTATCAAATGAATAGTTTAGTAAAAGAAGAGATAATATTGCATGGTGTGTTGACACAATATGCGAGTCGTAATTTACGTTATTACCAAAACCACCATCTATATTTTGACACCTTAAAATAAAATTAATAAACTCTTCTTTTTTATCGATTTTATGAGATAATATTTTACAAGAACAAAGGAAATAAAACACTCCACACATTTTAAGGGTTTCATTAAATATAAATTCTTCTGCATTAGATATACTTGTGTACGAGTTTAAATACTTTATATGTTTTTCTTGTACAAACTCAATGTCACTAAACATTTTTACTAACATATCTTTTTCTTTTTTTTTTTTAATGTCGCATATATTATTAAGTCTTTTAATTGGGTAGAACAAATGAGGGAAGGGGGAATGAAAAAAAAAAAAAAAAAAAAAAAAAAAAATTTTTTATCTAAAATGGTTATTTAATATAAAAATATGTGAAGTTACATCATATTCCCGTGAAATATATTATTATTATCTTTATGATTATTCGTTTTCTGCATTAACATAACAGAATATTGCAGAAAAAGAAGAAATAAAATAAATAGGCAAAATGATAAGTTGAAGGAGCTAGATTAATTTTATGGTACATTTATGTCCATAAACTGTATAGTAATAAAAAGGTATATTTAACAAAATAAAAAAAAATATATCGAAAAAAAAAATGGATAAATATTAAGTAAAGAAGCAACAGCGCATTCCAGAGCATTTCCATATTTATACCTAGCTATTTAAAGAAAAAATTAGCTGCTTTTTGAGGGCTTACTTTTTGAGCGAAAATTGTTATATACACGCAGCACTGCATAATGTGAAGAGCTTTTTTTTTTTTTTTTTTTAAAAAAAAAAATTGAGTTTTCAGCGTTACATATATATAATATGTGCTGTTACATTTATCTTAACATTTTTAAGTATAATAACATAGCAGATATTGCAGTGTTATACGTATATACATATTCGCATATTTTGTATGCACGTATGTACGTATGTACATGTTTGTAAAGGGATTAACAATTTCACTACCGTTTCTTCCTATTTTATAGAAACAAGAAATATCGAATTAAAAAAAAATAATTTGAGTAAAAATAAAATGAAAGGATGAAAAAACAGAAATGATAAAGTTATTTTTATCAAAAAGATACAAAGTTTTAACGCTCTTCCTTTTTTTGTTAATTCTGATATTAAATGAAGTTACAAGAACTTTATGTAATAAGAAAGGAAGCGCATTATATGGGGGAAAAACAAGCTCGTTAAGTAGTGGGCAGCTAAAGCCGTTAAACAATTGGCAAAAATCGAGGGTACATTATTATGAAGGTAAACATAAGAGGGAGAAGAAAGATAGGGTGAAGCTATTTATCTTATATAAAAATCCTAAGAATGGAGGAGTACTTATCCCACAAAACAGAAGAAAAAATAAAGTAAATATCTTTCGCTTAAAATTAAATAATTTGTGTTCTAGAAAAGATGTCAAATTAGAAAATTATAGAAATATAGGTATTATTGCACATATAGATGCTGGGAAAACAACAACGACAGAACGAATATTATATTATACAAATGTAATTAAGAAGATAGGAGAAGTACATGAAGGGTTATCAACAATGGATTATCTTGATATAGAAAGAGAAAAGGGTATAACGATTAATGCTGCTGTTACTACTTGTTATTGGAATGGCAGTGAAAAAAATTTAGATGAATATAGGATAAATATAATTGATACACCAGGGCATGTTGATTTCACTGCAGAAGTAGAAAAGAGCTTACGAGTTTTAGATGGTGGAGTTGTTGTATTTGATAGTAGTGAGGGTGTAGAATCTCAGTCAGAGACGGTTTGGAAACAAGCTAACAGATATAATATTAGTAGAATTATATTTTTAAATAAATTAGACAAAGTGGGAGCTAATTTTGATTCTTGTATTGAAGAAATAAAAAGAAAATTAAATAAAAAAATATTAATATTATATGTACCAGTTTTTGAGATGAGTAATTTTATTAGTACTATTGATATATTAAAAGAAAAAATGATTGTATATAAAAACTCTCACAATTTTGTTTTTGAAGATATTCCAAAGGTACATTATAATTTATTTTTAAAATATAAAAATTTATTATATGAACAGATTGCAGAAAATTTTAATCTATTTCTTAACAATTATTTAAATGATAAGCCTATGGAAGTGGAAGAAATTGAAGAGTACATTAGAAAATTAGTCGTAGAACAAAAATATAATGTAGTTATGTGCGGGTCAGCTTTAAAAAACAAAAACATACATATGTTACTGGATCTTGTAGTTAAATACTTACCTTCTCCTATAGACTCAATTCAGAATTATAAGAAACAAATAATATACAAATATGATGTTAGTAAAAGAGGGGAAAAGCTGCTGCGTGTCCAACTCAATGCGGATAAGACTGGAAAAGCAGGAGATGTCTACACAGGTAAACCTTCAGACAATGAAGTTCAGAATGGTCATATAAGTGAGAAAGAGGGCATAAAGAAGGGTACTGCAGAGAAAAAAGTGAGCATTGGTAGTAGCGGTATCAGTGACCACAGCACTGACGGTGCCGACAATTGCAGCAACGATTACAGCAGCCATAGCAGCATGGAAAAGAAGAAAAGGAGCACAGCGTGCACAGGTAACAAGACAGAGAATTTCGAGACTAATGGGAAGGCAGAAATAGATCCTAGCCACCAAATATCAGAAGAGTTAAACGAATTAAATATAAAAAATTATAAGAGAAAAGTTGTAGGGCTAATATACAAAATTATGAATGACCAACATTTGGGAAATATTAATTATGTTCGTATATATGAAGGTCAAATAAATAGAGGAGATTATATATATAATAATAGAACAAAAAAGAGCGAAAAAATATCTAAAATATTTTTTATACATTCTAGTGAAAAATATGAATTAGAAAATGCACGTGTAGGTGATATTGTGGGACTTGTTGGGTTAAAAGATACCCAAATTGGTGATACTTTAAGTAATGTATTTTTAAGAGCAGAGTTAAAAAAAATTAAAGATATTCCACCAATTATAAGTTTTTATATATATAATAAAAATAAAAATGAGTATGAAAAATTAATTAATGCATTAATTAAAATTAGAAAAGAAGATCATTCTTTTTTTTTTCACATAAATCAGGACACAAAAGATTTACTTATTAGTGGTGTTGGAGAATTGCATTTACAAATTATAATTAATAAAATTCAGAAAGAATTTAATATTCCAATAATATATGGACAACCTCAAATATCTTATAAAGAAACATTTACGGAAAATGTTGAAGCCAGAGGAAAGTATATTAAACAGTCAGGAGGTAGAGGACAGTATGGAGATGTACACATCAAAATTGAACCCATGTATAATTATTCGGACGAAGAAGACGCCGATGAAGATAATGCTAGTGTTAGTGATAATAATTATAAGGATGAAGAATATGTAAATGGTGAGAATGGAAATAATAACAAAAATTTGGATAAAAATAGTATGAATATTGATACATCAGAAGTTAATAATAATATTATTATAAAGAATGAAATAACATGTGGAGCAATCCCGTCTGTGTATTTTGATGCAATATATACAGGTATAAGGGAACAGTGTAATTTAGGGGTCCTTTTTAATTCCCCTTTAATAAATATTATTATTAGAATTGTCGATGGATCATTTCATCCCGTTGATAGTAATGAACATGCATTTAAATTGGCAGCTGGGTTAGCTATCAGAGAAGCAGCAAGGAAAGTGACCATTAGGCTCCTGGAGCCCATGATGAATGTATTATAAAAAAAAAAAAAAAATTGAAAATTGACGCATGAAGGAATAGAAGAAACACGCTTATAATTACTTATAAAGATGTTATATTTATTGTGATACGTAAAAATTAAAAAAAAAATTTTTTTTTTTTCTTGCAGCTGAATGTGTCAGTGCCTACGGAATATTTAGGTGATGTAATTAGCGATTTAGTTAAAAAAAGGGGAAAAATACAACATGTGGATGAAAGTAAGGCAATAAATGAGAAAATATACTTTGACTTTTTTTTTGCAGTATATCCGTTTGGGTGAATTGACATACATTCTGTTATGCATATGTTTATATGGGCATATATATGCTTAGACGTGTATATATGTTGAGAGAGACCTATAAATACATGCGTACATACCCGCTTAAATGGATTTCTAAATTAGGTGATGAATTTACCAAAGAAATATTCGCCCGAGCTCCCATGGCCTCCATTTTGTCGTATGTTAGTGACCTACGGAAAATAACTAAAGGAAGAGGTTATACATCCCACATTTAAAATGATGTTTAGTTTATTAAAATATGAAAAAACGTGATAAATTAGTCAATAAGACTCCAAGATATTCCATGAGACATCATATGTCTTGAGATAAAACAATGTCATATATATTAAAAATATAGGTATCATTTTAATGTCCACTTGATTCACAATTTTTTTTTTTTTTTTTTTTATTTATTTTTAGGAAATTACACTATGACACTTCACAAGTATTCATTAGTACCACAGTACATACAGGAACAAATATTACAAAAGAAGGAGTAATGGAATATTATTTACTTTTTTGGTATTATGAAACCTTTTCCATTAAAATTGTTGACTTTTTTTTTTTTTGAATTAAAAACTGTATCAAAATAAATTTATGAACAGTGCATAATTTTATTGTGTTCATAAATATTTGTCTTTTTTTTTGTATTTGTATTAAGTGTTTGTTATAAAATAGTAATGCTTTAAAATTCTTAAGTAAATGTTAATTAATTCTTTTTGTGTTTATTTTATATTTCTATGCAATATTTGTGGAATTGTTTTAAGTGTCAAATGAAGAAAACATGTGTAAAAAAAAAAAAAAAAAAAAAAAAAGCATTCTTAACAAAGTGCATTTTTTTTTTATAATATTATTTTCCTTTTTATAACTCATTTTTAATTTTAATTTTATTATTTGTTTTACATAAATATATGTATTAAAACATTTACAAAACATATTAAATTTATAAAAAAAAAAATAACAATTGCTTTATTTTAACACCACTCACCATTGTGTATCAGCACATAAAAGTATTTCCATAAGATCGCGCTCCTTAGGAAGTATTTTTCCTCATTGTCTTCATGGAGTAATTGTATAACATACGCACGTTATGGTAAAATGCTTTAAAAATATGGGTTGTACAGTTAAATATATACATACATACATACATACATACATACATACGTACATACATACATACGTACTTACATACATACGTACATACATACATACGTACATACATACATACGTACATACATACATACATACGTACATACATGCATAATATACATATATATATATAATAATTTTCCCATTTTGCTGTGAATTTTAATATATGAACTGCTCTTCATTAAGGTATATTTCTTTACCTTTGTACCAAGTACTACATTTTTTATATGCACTGAAACTAAATGTAGCAGCTATTTTAGTTTATCCTTCTTTTTTTTTTTCTGTTCTTTTTTAGATATTATTGTATACTGACTCCGTCTTACATAGTGTTCATGTAATTCAAAATGTGTAGATAATGGTCCACAATTTGATATATCTTATTTTTGTCTTCCTCCTTTATATTTTTTTTTGAGTAATAATATTTTATTTTATTTATATTATGTAGAAATATATAATAATAAATACCATTACTTTTAAAATAAGCAAAAATCTTTAACATGATATGATATGAGAGCACGTTGAATTTATTGATTGCAAGAGAGTACTGAATTATTTTATTTAATCTTAAACATTCGAAGAGGATATCTAATAATATATCTTTCTTAATTGTTGTATTTTTATCTATTTTTTTATAAATTTCGAACTCATTTTCATAAATATTTTTTTCATCTATATATGATTTTAATAGTTCTTCGATATTTGGATTATCAAAAAATTCCAAATATTTTAAGACGTGTAAATTAAAAAAGCTTTCAAAATTTTCCCTGTTTTCATAAATGAATGAACACAAATTTTTATTTTTTACGTCTGAAGTATATATTTCCACATTTTTAATATAATTATGTGATGCTAAACAAGCTTTTAACAATAAAGAAATGTTTAGGGGGATATCTTTTTCTCTATCAATGTCAAAAATAGTTAAGTGGGATAATGTATAGATATATTGCTTTAATATATTTTCATTTTTATCATCGTCTAATGTACAAGATTCTTCATTTGCTATGGATGTCTGTATTTCATTTTTACTTACAAATAAAGTCTTTTGTGAAACATTTTCATGGTTATAAGACATATTTTTATTTATATATTTTTTTTTGTTATAGTTCACATTAATTCCATTTAATATATCAATAAACAGCACTTTTTTACAAAGGGACATTGTTAAAACAAAAAAGAAAAAGGCTAGCATAAATAAGTTAAAGGAAAGTAATTTCATTTTTCCTACAGTTAATATATATTTATGTACTGTTTGTATTGTTATTTAATATGTAAAATAGAGAATAAATTATAAGTTTGAATTTACGTTGTTTTTTTTTTTTTTTTTTTTTGTGTGTATGTGAGTGATATTTCTTTCTTTTTTTAAGAAATATATTTATTATCCTGTTTCCGAACTACAGTGAAGTAACAATTTGGTTGTTTCATCATATTTGATCTTCTGGGCACATAATTATTTTTATTATGCACATGAACAAATATATTTTTTTTAAATTACTACTTTTTTTTTAATATATTCGGTACAAGTAGCAAACCTCCTTGAAGATAATCAAAGCCACATTTCGAATTATATATGTAAATTATTCCATATTTTGCTTTAAATTTTACAAAATTTTGAAAAACGTCGTTCCCCCACATCGTAACATTTGTTTACATAAATACATGTATAGGTATAGTACCCATGCAAATGAAAATGTTCATATGTGAGCAATAGAAAAAAAAAAAAAAAATCTGTACTGTACGTGTGGGACATACTTAAGAGAAAATGCATGTTATTCTTTGTTTAATCGAATGTAAATTTTTTCCCTTTTCTACTTTTAATGCATACATGCAAATGCCACATATTGTTTATATATATGCTGCGGCTTAAAAAGAAAATGCCCTTTTCATTGTCTCTACAACTTGCTGTTTAGTTTTTCATTTTTTTTGATAACATTACGTTGTTGATTTATGATAAATAAATTTTGTTTGTTCATTTGAAAAAATGGGATATGAAAACGCAAAAACTAACTAATATATGGAAGTTTTAAAAAATTACGAATTGTACATATACAAATGTTTTAAAAGGGTAGGACTTTTACCATGCATATAAATGTATACATACATACAAATACATACATACATACATACAAATAGATACATACATACAAATACATACATATAAACGCATATATGTACATATATAAACATATGTACGTTCTGCTTATTCATTTACTTTTCTCTTCTTTTTTTTGATAATTTATTTTATATTTAAAATTAAGAATAACTGTTATGAACATGTTACACGGTTGTGGATACAAAAAAAAAAAGAAAAAAAAAGAAAAAAAAAAGCTGCCACTTTTTAAAACATTCAATTATAGGAAAGTAAATACCCTATTTTTTTAATTATTATTATATTTTTTTTTCTCACCAATACGTTAAAAAGAAAAAAAAAAAAATTCTATTTTATATATACTGTATAAATAAGTAAATATTTTCATGAGCAAATTCTTTTATGAAAAACGAAGTCTCTTCTTTGACATTCAATTGAGCAGTAGTAGACCTTTTTGCACTTTCCACATCTTTTTAAATTTTTTTCCTGCAATTTGAAAAATAAAAATATATATGTAAGGACATATGTTACGTAAACACATCCACACTAATACATACTATGGAAATGAATTGTGAAAAAATCATAAAATCATGGTCTTAAATGAATAAGAAGAAGGTTGAAATGACGTAATATGCAACACTGCGTAGGATAGAGTATTTTTTTTTTTTTTTTTCTATTGAGCAATATGAATTTATCACTTAAGCTAATTTGTAAACATATTTCTGTGTGTACCGTATAGCAATGTTCACAAGCAGTCGTTTTTGTGCTTGATGTGCTCACATTAGTGTCTCCATCTTTCGGCCCTTTCATTTGCTTTAACAAGTCTTGCATGGCTTGCGCTTGGTCCCACCTAGAAAATTGAAAAAAAAAAAAAAAGGGAAATTTTACGAATGATTTTAAATAGAGCAAAAATATATAAATACATAATGTATCGTCTCTCTTCCATGAGTAGTTTTTAATTAACAACGTTAATTCTTATATTTTTAAACTCCTTTTTGTAAAATGTAAAAAATTTCGGGTAAGTTTACACAATATATACAATATATGGTAGTACCTATTTTCAGCCTTTGGAGGATTTTTCAAAAATTCTTCATATTCTTTTATGGTAAAATCACATCTCTTGAAATCTTCATTATCATAAGTTTTTGATAAAAATGCATCTCCGTAAATATCTGTACTACATATCCTTGAAGCTCTACTATTGTAAGGTAGTTTTTTTATTCGTCCAATATCATCAATATAACAATTAACACCAAAAAAATTTGTTTTTTCAGATGGAATTGTCAATGGAATAATTTGGTAAGTTTGAGATGATTCAATTGCATTATTTATTAAATCGGGTGTTATAGTATTTAAATTTTCTTTATTTTCATTTTGTTCATTATCATTTGCTTTACCTGTATTTAATTTTTCTTTTATAGTTTCTTTTAGCTCGTCTTTTCCTTTTTCATCAAAAATTATTCTTCTAAAATAAGATCCTAAAGTATTTTGAAATTTTTCTTCACTTCCTTTAAAATTCAATTCTTTTATTTCATTATTTATATCACTACTTATTAAAACATACTTAAAACCCGTGTGAATACACTTTAAAATATCATCAGCCATTTCTATATTATTTTATTCTTATTTTTTCAATACGTGAAGAAAACTGTTTGAACTTCAGAAGAATCTCCGGGAGGGAACATATATATATATATAAATATTTAATCGTGAATGTATATATGAATGTATGTAAATATACATATATATACATGTATAAATAAGTACATACATGAACACATAAGTACGTACGTGCATACAACTTATATATTCATACGAAAGAGACTAATCACAACATAATCATGTAGTCAAAAAGGAACTTATAATGGCCCGTTACAGCGTCAAATTATTGAAAATTTGAAGAATCATACACTAATTTTGTTACCAATTTGACTTATTTTTTAGTTTATTTTCTCTCATTTCATAAAAAAGATGATATATTATAACAAAAAAAAAAAAAAAAAAAAACATTTATGTATTTATAAAAACGATTGTAAACGAAGGTACACTTAAAATTTTTTAAAAAAGATTTTTTATCACGAAAAGAAGGGTTATATTGGGGAAGACGATAAAAAAAAAAAAAAAAAAGAACACATGCATATAAATATATATGTGCGTATTTATCTATATAACTATACATTACGTTTAAGTATATTTATGAATGAAGTGCAGTTTTATACAGGTGGAGTAAACTAATCAATTCGTTCGCAAATATACAAGATAAAAAAAAAAGGCACATACGTTTAATACATTTTTTTATGCATAAAAACAAAAATTTTTTTAATGTTAATTTCAAAACACAATAAAAATTTATTTTAATGTTTGTTCCATTTAATAAATAGGTCAACTTTTTGTTTCTTTGTAAATTTGAAAGAATAAAAGGAACGGGTTTTATTATATTTTTCGGTGATTTTACTATATTTTTTTACGTCGGATTTTTTCTACTGCGTATTCTGGGGCACATATAAATATATATATATATATATATATGTTTATTTTTTTTTTTTTTGCTCCTTTGATATTTTTCAATTTTGCGATGTTTCATGTTTAAAAATTGTAACTATTGTATTATATAATAAAACGCAAATATTTTAGGATATTTTTATTTTTTTTTTTATTGTTACATATATCTTTAAGGATAATTCATATTTTTTTTTCTCTTCATATAAGCAAATTATTTGAATATTTATAAAAATTCAATTAGAGATACCAAAATGGGCATTTTACAAGAGCATAAGCATTAATTAGAGCAAACTAATAAGGGAAGTGTTAGTCTTGAGTTATTATGTGCACATATATATATATATATATGTACATATGAACATGTGTAAATGTGTTTATTCGTATACGTTTGTATTCCTTTTCATCTCTTAAAGCAAATATCTGTCGCTATTGTTCTCTTACGCGCAACAAATGAATGTAAGCATTAATAATGCAAACAGAATGATGCAAATGGAGTAATACACATGGAATGCTGCAAATAACGTGATGCAAAAGATAATAACAAAATTTGAAAGCGCAAAAATTTGGTGTCACATTTAAACTGCACTATTTCCATTAGAATAGGGCGCTAAGTAGGCTTTACAAATTTAAACTATTGTTGAAAATTACAAATAATAAGGTAAAAATAGTGCATTTCCATAGATGTAAAAAAAGATGAAATTTCAATTATGTAAAATGTACGGGTACAAATATAATGGCTTGTATGTTTAAATGTGGGTATGCCTATACTTATATATATGTATATAAATTAGCAAAAATATTTCTATCCTCCAAAAAATAATATTTAAAATAGAAGCAAAGACAAATTTATACGTTATAAATACAAAGAGGGCGAGAATGGGATACCGCGTCTCAACTTTTTAGTTGCAGCTGTTAAAATTTCGCACATGTTGTCATTATTAATTCCTCTGAATGCGCAGATCATTTGCCTTAGCAGTTCGTCCAAACGCCTACGAAGGTTAAGGGATGGATTAATAGGGTTAGTGTGTACATATGCACAGTGTACACATATAAGCACAAGCACGCATAGACACAATCACAGACACGAAAATACCTATGTACACACATACCTTAGGGTTCGTATAATAGACCCTTCGTAAATTTGTGAGTCCGTTAAAATTTCCATAAATGAGTGCCCACGAGCCCATAATAAAACGATAGGCATAATGGAGGACTTAAATTTATCAAGGTAATCTTTTAAATTTATATTCATTCCACAGTGATTCATTTTATTTGCTACACTGGTTGCAGTTTTTATGATTTGCTGATACCCCTCCACTAGTATGGGGTCATTAATTGTGATGTCTTTATTTGTGGATTCATCATATACAAAACATGATAGGAAAGCACATATATAATCAAAATTATATTTACTGAAAAAATTGGAAAAGAACAATTCTGATATTACTAATTCATCAACACTTAAAATTGCGCTCGCTATTTGTCCTTTCATAGTAACTATGTAATTTTTTTCCTCACCCATGTTATTATTAACATTGGCATTTTTACTACCACCGTGGTTGTTTTTGCTATCACTATTGTGATTTTGGTAGATTAAGCGATCATCTGTGGAACCAACAGTTTGTTCATTTGTATTGAAAATATTTTGCTGATTTGTCAGGCTTATATCACTTTGCTCACTCGTCCTAGCAACATTCTGAATAGTTTTTACTTCATTTTCATCCTTTATATTTTCTAAATTGTGCGAAATTTCAATATAATTTAAACTCTCCAACAAAATGAGCATATTTTTTAATTCTTTTTTAAGAACAATAAATCGGCATTTTTCAATGTTCGACTCTAAAATGTTTTTTTCAAATTGTAAGGCAACATACTTATTATACATATGATAATATTTATTTAAGTTTTTATTATTTAATAATTTATTTTTTTTTAATACATTTTCATGATAACTTATATTTTTTACAATTTTTAAAAATGCCTCATCTTTAATATCCATTTGATAGGGACTAATAACTGGAATATTTTTTTCTCCTTTTAAACAACTGACCATGGTGTTATATTTCAATCTAACGTTTTCAATTTCTTCTTCACTTTTTTTATCAAATGGCTTGTCTATGCTTAATACGACTGCTGATATTTGATAAATGCATTTAATATGAAAACACATAAATTTCCATTTTGCTTTTAATCTATCACTTGGTGGAATATATTCTCTCTCGTCATTCTCGTTTTCATTGTTACCAATGTCTCTGTCAGCTGTACCTCTGTCTTCACTTCCATTTTCATCGTCATCATACTGCGTTCGCTTTCTTTTTTTACTTTCATTATAGGGAACGAGACAATCAACAACTAACATATCTCCCGGATCATTCCCATCTGCGTAGCTATGTTTATGAAAAGTATCTCCATTACTGTAATTATTGCTATAACTGTTGTTACTGTTATTATTGTAATTATTATTGTTATTACTATAACTACTACTTTCTGTGCTCCTCTTTCCGCCCCTGTTTTTCCCTTCAATGACTCTTCCTTCTATGCAAATGCACCACCCCCATTTCTGGTCTTCCTCAACAAGGTATATCAACCTGCCAAGGGCTAAATAGGGGGTTATGTTTTTCTTCGATGTTAATATAGACCTGTAGGACTCCCCCAGTTCTACTAATTTACTTGTGATTATATAATAATTAGATATATAAGAATATATGGTACCGTACTTTTTTAGCTCCTCGTTAAAATTACTGTCATCATTATTATTATTATCAGCAGCATAATTTTTGTTTTCGTCATCCAAATTTTTGTTGTCATTACTGCAGAGTGCATTGCAGGAGGTGGTTGTAGTATCACTTACACTCTCCTTACCATGAAGTACATGTACTTTTTGGTTTTCTTGTGAATTTCCTCCTTCATTATGCCCATTATTATTATGTGAGAGTGACTGAGCCATATTGTGGTCCGCCATATTAGGTGCTGTACTTTCCGTGTCTGCTAAAGTTTGACTGCTATTTTTTTTTGTTGCTACTCTTTTGTAATAATTCATCATAATATTTTTTAAAAGATTTGTTTTGCTTATTTCTTGGTAATTTTCGTCTAGGTAAATATTTGTTAAAGTGTTAAATATTTCTTTAATTTTTTCTTCTACTCTTTTTTTAGCTAAAATTTTTTGAAAAAGATTTTTTTTCATTTGATATTGAATAAATGACCTTTCAATCATAAATTCTGGGGTAATACCTTCAATTCTTAATAAATTTAATATCATATTATATCCTAGATGGAACTGACTAACTAATCTATTGGCTTCACCTACAAACAATTTTTCTGCTTCTTTCCAATGAAGAGGGCTATCTAACATAATGATGACAATTCCTCTATCATCTAATCCTCTCCTACCAGCTCTTCCAGCCATTTGAATATATTCTCCAGATGTTATTAATCTTTTTTCTAAGCCATCAAATTTTTTTAAAGAAGTAAAGACAACAGTTTTAGCTGGCATATTTATGCCCATAGAAAAAGTTTCTGTACTAAATAAAACTTTTAACAAAGACTCTTGAAACATTATTTCGATAATCTCTTTAATGATAGGTAATAAACCTCCATGGTGTATTCCAATTCCTCTTAACAGTAAGGGTAAAATAAATTGGACCTGTGGTAATGCACGGTCATCATCAGCTAAAATTTGTATTGCATTTTCATATAACTCTTTTATTACTTCTTTTTCTGTTTCATCTGTTAAATCCACTTTATGCATGCTAGTTGCATTTACTTCACATTCCTTTTTTGAAAAGGCAAAAATAATTAAAGGGGTATAATTACGGGAGTGACACATCTGAACAATTTTTTCAATATCATAAGTATTTTTTCTCATTTTTTTAGCGTACTTATTAATATTATTATTCCTTTGTAAATTATCTTCTGACATGTTCATTTTTTCCTTAATAGCATTAACAGCTTTGATAAAATTATCTCTTTTAAATTCTTTATTTTCATCACATATTAAAAAAACACTTTCACTAGATGTAGGAAAAATATAATGTTGTAATGGGGTGGGTCTATAATCTGTATATACAATATGACAAGCTTGACTTTTAATACTGCTAACCCATTCAGCAAACTGAATTCCGTTCGGTATTGTTGCACTTAAAAAAATGAGTCGAACCATTAAAGGTAATAAAATAATCGTCTCTTCCCATATAACCCCTCTGTCTCTATCTCTCATATAATGAATTTCATCAAATATAACCCATTTTACTTCTTTTGTTAGAGAAGATCCTCTATATAACATGGATCGTAATATTTCTGTGGTCATAACAATTATAGAGGCTTCAGGATTTATAGAAATATCTCCTGTAATTAAACCGACATCTTTAAATTCTTCACTTAAGTCTCTATATTTTTGATTACTCAATGCTTTAATTGGGCTAGTATAAATAACGCGTTGTTTATCTCTTAGACCTAAGGCTATTGCATATTCAGCTATTACTGTTTTTCCTGCAGAGGTATGAGCTGATACTAGAACGCTTTCATTTCTTTCTAAACATTCTATTGACTTTTTTTGAAATGTATCTAACTCGAATTTATACGTTCTAGCTGGGATTATGGATTCACTTAGTTCATTATGTACATAACTTTTGGGTCTTACACACTTATGAATACAATTAATATCACTACCAAATTCTTCTAAAACTAGAACATCATCATTATTTATTGTTTTACTATTTTCAATTAGTATCTCTTCTACTTTTGAGTTATTTGTATTATTTTTTTCCTTTTTTTTTCTATTCTTATCTTCTTCAGATATTTTTCTTACTTTCTTATTTACATTATTAGTAGTTCCATCAAAATTTTGTATATCATTATATATTTCTTCTCTAACTTGATTTTTGATCAATTTATCCTCTTTTCTTTTCTTATTAATTAAATTTTCAATATTTATTTTGTAATTTACTTGTGGTGTATTTGATAACTTATCTTCATTATTATTGTGATATTCTTCTTTCCTATTTTTCTTATTAGCATTCATTTCTTTTATTATTTTATCAGACTGTTTTGTTTCAGTATACTCTTCTTTATTTTTTATGTTATTACTTTCCTCCTTGTCATTCTTCTCCACCGATAAGATGTTATTCCCTATTCTGTCCTCTTCATTTTTTATCAAAATATTTTCTTCTATATCGTTTTCCTCAAAAACGTTAAATAAGTCGTCAATAATTTTTGACATTTTATACAGTACGTTCAGAAAATGGCGCTTGACAGTTCGTATCAACGTTTTATACAGTTATACCTACGTCCATACGTACAATATATATATATATATATATATATATATGAACATACCTATATACTTACATACATATATAAGTAAGTATATGTATTATGAGCTTTTCTCTTTTTACTATTTGATGTTCTTACATAAATAAATATTTTAAAATTCCTATCCTTTCCTTCCTTTTTTGTATAAAGTTTGTGCGGCGTTTGTTATATATTTACTTCTCAGTTAATAAACGAACGTAAATATATAAAAATAAATAAATAAATATATACATATATATATACATATATATATATATGTATGTATGTATATATTCATATATTTATATATAATACAAATTAAGTTGATGCTTTTTAACAGTTTCTCTTTACAATTTTTACATAATTTCCGCATAAATTATTAACTATTATTTTATCCCCCCTTTATTGTACACTTTGTGCTTATATATAATTTTTTTTTTTTTTTACTTAATGTTGTATGTATATGTAAATAAATGTAAATATGTATTCACGGATGCATATATAAATATACCATAACAAAGTATACCCACTAGAAGCGAAAAACAGTGTTTCATCTATTTTTCTTTTGCAATTTATTTTCTTCGTTCCTTCTCATGGCATAAAACTGAGGTTATAACGTTCCATGATGTTGTGGTAATTTTATATGTTTCTCTTTTTTATTAACAGTAAATTTTGTTATTTTGTTATTCTGTTGTTTTGCTACTTTGCAGTTTAATTGCTCTGCTGTTTTGCAGTATTACTTTTTTTTTCCATTATAGAACAGCAAACGGCAATCAAAATTTTAAAATGGATAAAGTCATATATATCACAATTACTTGAAATATTAACATGGTGATATATTATATACAAATAAAAAAGGAAAAGAAGAAAAATAGAACAGAAGAATAGAGCTTGTATATTATTGCAGTACATTCTATTCCCCTATTGTACATAAGTAACAGTTTTAATAAATAATAGGAAATTTTTTTCTTTTTTAATAAACCAATAATAGGTAACGTTTTGATTATCTCATTTTTTATTTTTTCAAAAGTCATAAAGCTAAGCGTTCTGTTTATTGCTTGATCATTTAAAATGACTGAAGAAGCTTAGTACACACCAACACTTACATATATATATATATATATATATATATATGTATGTATGTATAAATGAATAAGTTATGCAATCAGTACTTTGTCAAACTCAAAATTAGATGAAATATAGCTTAAGCATAATTTGATTAGGGGAAATATGTATACTTTCCGCCTTATATTTTGGAGGTTTTAAATTACATTAATGAAGAATTATTCTAATTTTGTGAGTAAGTTTCATACCATCAAAGTTAAAAGGACAGAAGAACTTACTAATTCTAACGCTACTGTTCAAAAGATCATGCTTATATATAAGAATAGGGAATAAATAAATATTAAATTATATACCCACTTTTAAAGTATGTTTCTCACTATACTTATTTATACATGTATGATAATAACAGAGGTAAAGGAAAATTTCCATGGAAGAGTAAATAAGGATAAAGAGGAAAATGTCGTTATTTTTTTTATTAAATTTTTTCTTCCTTTTAATTCTGTTATTTTGCTTCCGAATTGTTTTTCTCTTTCATTGTGCTTCCAATATTCTTAAAATTTAAATAGTTGTGTAAGTGTGAGATAAACATAATTGACAAAAAAGGAAAAAGTTATATTTACATTTTATAATATTCCTAATTATAAACATATATATGTGGTGAAAAAATGATAAAGATTAATTTTAATATGAAAACAGTTTATTAATTTAATTTTCCTTTTTTTATTTTTGTGACAAAAATGAAGTTACGCAAGAAGAATGTACTTAATATTTTTAAATAAAGAGCTTCGCTCAGCCCTTACTGATACATACATAGACTTGAAACATGTATATATATATATATATATATATGTCCTTTTTCTTTTTTCTTAAGCAATTAATTGAACTACCCTCATTTATGTTTAAATATGGAATAAGCAAAAAGTAATTGCGTTTAAATAAACCACTTTTTTTTTCTTTTTTTTTTTTTTTCCCATTTGTTTTACATATCTATGATTTACTAGTTTCTCATAACACTTGTTGCGGACTATTCATTTGTTTTTATTTCTATTTACAAATTTTATGAATTACCTGTTTTTTAAATTATAAATATTTTTTATTTTATTTTTAATATAAAACATAATGTTTCCATCATAAATGGAAACACTTCATATATTTTCCATTTTTCACATTTTTGTTATAATTGTATAAATTTTTTTCTTTTTTTGTTTTAATGGTTACATTATTACTATATTAAAAAGATTAAAAAAAATTAAACGGGTCATTAATCTGTCATTGAGAGTACATACTTGTTTTTAACTTTGTAAATATATTTTATATTTTGTTATTTTTGCGTTTTTTCATTTAAGTTTATATTATTAAAATGTGGTATATATTTCAAATATTTCTATATAAATAGGTGAACATACTATAAGCATAAAAATGGTCAATAAATGAGCATACGATCCTTTTGTTTTTAAAAATTGATGAAAAAAATTAGAAATGCAGAATTCATATCTTCATACATTTGACGACGTATTTGAAAAAAAAAATATAACAGTGTATGAACACCGAATTTTTTTTTTTTTTTTTTTTTAAATATCAAAAGGGTTTACATATATGTACGTATTCTTTTATGTATGTATTCTTATATATATATATTCATTTCCGTACGTGTATACGTACAACGTGTATATATTTCTTATTAACAATATAGCACGCGCTTTTTTTTGAGCAAAGGTATATATTGTCATTGTTAAAGGTTGGTGAAATATTTTATTTATGCTTTTCTTGTTAAACATATATAATTTCTTTTACTGTTTTACTTTTTAAAAATATTTTTAACCTTATCATACTGTTATATATAACAATGCACACTGTTATGAGTTACATAATTATTGACTACATTTATTTTTTGTTAATTTTTGTGTATTTTTATTTCGATATTTTATTCCTTTTTTTTTTTCGCGTTTATTTTAATAAATTTTTAAGAAGTTAATTTTACATTAAAGAAATATGATTTGCTTTACTATTATTATTCTTCTTTTCGAATTCCTTCTAATAATGTTTTTCTTGTTTATTTAAAAATGTATATGTTTATACAACATATGTGAACAAAGGTTATATTTTTTTGTAAAATTCTTTGTAGTAGTATATAGGAAAACTTATTGTTTATATTGATGAATATAAATATTGCATATTACCAAAATTATATGTAACATTTTAATTGATGTGTTTGCCTTTATTGAGTATGGCAAACATATTCATTAGATGTAATAATTTGAATTTGCCAAATTGTTTTATATTTGATACGTGTATGTGTATTTTACCTATATATATACACGTATGCATAAATGTTTATTTTTCCTTTGTTAAATAGCAACAAAAGAAAAAAAAAAAAAACAAGCTTAAAGAAATGATAATTTTTTTTTTCTTTAATTTTTGCTTAAATGTGAAATGATATTATATGCATTGGTTTTGTTTTTTTATTAAAATTTTTTTTTGATTATTCTTTGTATTTTCTTTTATTTTCAAGTATTTTTATTCTACAAATGTGAAGAATATAAATATGCATATTGTTGTTTATAGTAAAAGTGTATAAAAATTAGTAACGTTTGATTTTGATTGTTATAATAAAATTTGTTCATATAGTATTTACATTTTTAGTATATATGTAGATTTTTATATATTTTAACATAACATATGTACATACATAATACACAAATGTATGTAGGCTAATTTTCTTTTACTTGTATATGTACATATATATATATATATGTGAAAGTTATATATTCGCGTAAGAGTGTATGTGTTTTTGTACGTGTTTGTTTATGTGCTCGTGTAGATGTTTGTACACTGTTTATATGTGTGTGTACGTTATATACGTATGTGTAGGTAATATATATACTATATGCATAATTTTGTATTGTTCTGCTAATGCTAGAAAAATACGTTACAGAATTATATGAAATATTAATATTTGTATATTCTTTGTCTTTTAAATTCGTTTTTGATTTAATATACAAATTTAATGAAGCATTAATTTTTTTTTTTTTTTATTGTAGATGTTATTATATTGTGACTGTTATATCATAGCTGAAAAATGTGAATAATAAAAAAAAATAATAATAATAATAAAATAAATGGAAAATGATGATAATGATAATGATGATGATGATGATGATGATAATGAATATTGAAAATAAAATTAAAAAGAATATAAAACAATATGTATAAAAAATTAAAGCATATAAAGATTTTATAAAAGTGTGTTTTAAAAATATAACAAAAAGGTATATAAGTTGTGCTTTAAGTATATATTCGTATTTAGATACATAATATATATATGTGTAAATAAATAATTATATACATATATATATAAATAAACTTCCTTATTTTTAGTGTTCTTAAATATGTTATTTTATTTTTATTACTGTGTGAATATGTCTTATTTTGTTCGAATTAATGTATTTTAAACATTAATCTTTTATTTTTATTTTATTTTTTTTTCCTGTGCTTGTATTTTAAGAAATCATATAAAAGACATAAGACTTTACACAATTATTTATTTATTTTAATAGAGTTTTTTCTTATTCCCTTTTTTTTTTTATCTTTCTTTTTTTGCTTTTTTTTTTATCTGCCTTTTATTAAATATTTTTATTTACATATTAGTTCCTTCCATTTTTATTATACTCTTTGTATATAAGAATATTGTTATGGGTTTATATAAATACATATTTATGTTTAATATAATGTGTATGTTTATAATTTCTATGTTAATAATATCTATGTTAATAATTTCTATGTTAATAATTTCTATGTTAATAATTTCATTAGTTAATAATTGTGAATGTATAAAAATAAAGCTTATGTTTTTATTTATTTGAAGCTCTATACATTAAAATTAAGCGTCTTATTATTCGTGATTATCGTAATTTTTTTTTTTAATATCTTTTATTAATATTTGTTGAAGGAAATGAAATGATTATTTTTACTTATGTGTTATTCGCTTGTATTTTACTTATGTTCTTCATCGTATATAATCATACATTATTATGTAATATCGTATAGTATAATGTGCTATCATATATTATTATATACCTCCGTGTGTAGTCATATGTTATAATATTTAACCGAATTTTTTTATCATTATTAAGGCAAAAAAAAAAAAAAAAAAAAAAAAAAAAAAAAAAAAAAAAAAAAAAAAAAAAAAAAAAAGAAAAAAAGAAAAAAAAATATATGTACTTCATATTTGTGTATACGTGTTGTGTCGAAAAAAGGGGAAAATAAAACCACGTAATATATGTGAAGAAGGGTTTATATTATATATAAACTTATAAACGTGTAATAAGTTTTATAATATATTTAGTTTGTGAATTACTTGAGAAATTTCCCCATTCTCATTCTCATTCTCATTCTCATTCTCTTTCTCTTCCTTTTTTTTTTATGTATAATATAATTATGTTGTTTCTTCATCTGAGAGTATATGCATCTAAATAATATCTGTATGTATATATTTATATATACACATATATAAATGTACATTTTTACGTACATATTTATACATATATATAGTAATATGTATATGCACACAAATTTAATTTTTCCACGTATTAGTGATATTATAATTTCCCCTCTTTTTTTTTTTTTGTATATAAAAGCATTTGTATTTGTGTATCATCTGAAAAAAAAAAATTAAAAAAAAAAAAAAATTAGTATCACGTAAATATCTAAATAAATAATATGTATGATCATGAGAACAGTAAATCTTAATGTAACTAGTAATTATAAAATTATACGATTATATGTTTGTTCTATTATACAATATAACTTATATTCGAAAAAAAATATAATTGGAATATGTACACCGTTTGTAGTAACGTACGTGGTGACTAGTATATTCTCATATCAAGTGAAAAAGAATACATATAAATGTACACGTTGATACTACTTAACATATGCCAACACATTTTAACACATGCTAGCACATACAAACACGTATTAACATATGTTAGCACATGCTAATGTATGTTAATTTATGTGTATTTTTTTTTTTTTTTTTTTTTGTAGTTTGTTATATCATAGCAATTCTTTATTGTATAAAATTTTCTCCCCACTCTTTTTTTCAAATTTTTCTTTTTTTCTTTCCCTCTACCATCTACACCAACGCGAACGCGAGCGCTAATACGAACATTAACACTAAAATTAACGCTAACACTAACGCCAAGGCCAACGCCTCGTGCCCCTCCATATTTTTTTATTTTTTTTTTTAATAATACAAATAGAACAAAATGAGTGTCGGTGTACCAGTTACCAAATCTTTTAACAAATTAAAAAAGTATCCATACGAAATAAATAAATTTGATAGAAGAGAAACAAATGAATATTTTTATTTACCTGTTGACTGTCCTCGTATGAAAAAATGTGATGATGCATATTGTCCATTAGCACACACAAAATTAGAAAAGATATTTCATCCCATAGTATACAAAACACAAGCTTGTCAAATGGCAAAAGATGGAGCTTGTGATTACTTTCAGAAATGTGCTTTTTATCATGATTCGAATGATAAAAATGAGGCACATTTAAATTGGACCATTTGGGAAAAAAAATGGGACAAATGGAGGAATAATATTGATACTATTTTAACTCAACATAATAAAAATGATAAAGAAATAAGAAGAAAAGTAGAAAGTATTTTAAAAATACGTATGCCTCATTTTAATTATAGTACAAATAAAAATAACCTATTTTTTAACAAAAATATGTCTTATAATTCTACTTGGCCAAATTTGAGTAATATCAGTGGAACAAACGTAGGAAATAGTAGCATAGGGAATAGTGGTGTAGTAAATAGTGGTATGGTAAACAGTAGCATGATAGGTAGTACTATGGTGGGTAGTAGCTTAGTAAGTAGTAACATGGTGAGTAACAGTGCAGTAAGTAGTAGCGTAGGAAGTAATAGCGTAGGAAGCAACAACATGGGAAGTAGCTGCATAGGAAATAACAACAACAAAATGAACAGCGTAAATAACATCTTGTGCAACTCTTTGAATTCTCCACTAATGCAATGTCCCACCTCTCTTTTTAACAACACATGGAATAAACATTTAAATGGTAGTAAAAAAAATTTCAAAAATGGAAACGAAGGTAAACATAATAATATGAATAGTAGTATTAATAGTAATATTAATAGTAATATGAATAGTAATATTAATAGTAATATTAATAGTAATATTAATAGTAATATTAATAGTAGTATTAATAGTAATATTAATGGTAATAGTAATAATAACAGTAACTCATGCTGGATGAATGAGATAAATGATATTGGAAATATGAATTTTGAGAAAACCTCACATATGAACACAAATATTGTGGGAAAAAATAATGCATATTATGATGAGACATTAAGTTACAATAGTAATGCTACAGATTGTGGGATGAATCTTGATATGTTGGATAACAATGCATATAAAGTTGTTGAATTTTGTTTTACTGATTATGAAACAAATAGGAATAACAGCAGCAACAATAGTAGTTGTAATAACAACAATAGCAGTAACAACAACAGTAGCAGTAACATCAACAGTAGCAGTAACATCAACAGTAGCAGTAACATCAACAGTAGCAGTAACAACAACATTAACAGTTACGGCAGTAACAACAGTAACAACTGCAAGGACGATAGTGCCGAAATTTTTAATGTTCATTTGGTGAATTCCTTCTTTTCATTACATGGTCCTAAAGGAATAGAAAATGAAAGGCAAAGTTCTTCAAATATTAGTAGCAATAACAACAATATATATGGAGGTAATATTTTTCAAGACGTGAAATATAACAAAACATGTGAATATATTCCAAACATTTCAGAAGAAATAAGCGATAACCGATATAAAAAATCACACACTTTATCCGCTAATTTTAAAGAAAATTTTATAACAGATATGAACAGTTCAGTTAACAATTTTGAATTAACTAATTCAAAATATTTTTGCAATAATTCTAATAATACAGCTATATTCGATAACTACGTGAACTTGTCTACTTTCTTTGACGTAAATGTTAATAATAAGTTAAATAGTTTTACGAATATTTCAAACTGTAATACGTTCGACCACCTGACTTTTGATGAGATGACCAAAAATAATAATGCTAATAATTTTTTCCTGTCAAATGAAAATGTAGTAGTAGAAGGAGCAAACAACATGAGAAATGGTGAACAGATAGCAGATGTAAACAGTGGAAGTTTGAAGGAAGAGGTGAAATGGGAGAAAGAAGAAAAGGAAGAAAAGGGAGTAAAAGAAGGAAAAGAAGAAATGGCAGTAAACAGTGCTAGTAATTTATTAGGGGGAAGTGGTGGAAAGACCGCAAATAAGATATCGAAAAAGGGTAAAAATAAAAAGGGTGTTGCAAATGGTTTAAGTAATACTAGCAATAACATTACCGCTGTAGTTGCAAGTAGTAACACTGTGAACAACGAAAGTAGTAACAACAATAGTAACGCTACTCGAAGTGGTAATAATGTGAAAGAGCCTAATTTTAGCGAGATCATTAGCCCAAAAAACAGCGAAAATAAATGTGAGGCACATGATAAAAAGAAGAACAATAAAAAGGAAAATCGACAAAACAAAAATTGCATTAATGAAAAAGATCCAGATGAAAACAAAAATGGAAATAACAAAATGTCGCATGAAAAGGAAAAGAACGATGATGATTGTAAAAGTATTGAAAACACTTCTTTTTTAGATAAGGAAAAAAATAAAAATATGAAAAATAAAAACAATGAAAATCAGAATAATAATAAAAAGAATAATAACACAGCAACAAATAATAACAACAGCGTTGCTAAAAATGCGGGAAAACATGCAAAGAAAAGTGTAACAGAGAATGCTAATAATAATAATAACACAAAAGATAAAAAGATGAATGAGCAGAATAGTGAAAATGTTTGTAATGAAGGTTCATTTAGTAACAGAAAAAATATACCATGTTTTCAACTAAAAAGAAGTTATAGTGATGTTAGCTCGGAAAATAAGAATAACAATGATTGTAGTACCCCCAAGAATAATAACAGTAGTAATAATGGTAGTTGTAATAATTTCAATAGTAGCAATATCACCTGTAATAATGGCAGTAACGCCAAAGAGATAGATAAGTGCAATAACAATGAGCTCGTTAACAACAGTGACAAAATTAATAAAAAGAAAATTAATAACAATAGTGCAACAAGTAATAGTGCGTGTAACAATGCGAATATTAATGTGAGTAATAATGTGAGTAATAATGAGAGTAATAATGCAAGTAATAAAGACCATAAGCACAATGCAGCAATCAGCGGCAGCATTATCTGTGAAAAAGCGGACAAAAAAAACAACATTAATGATAGCGTTAGTTTTAACCACCAAATTAGTAGAGATGATAAATATGTAAAATGTGTAGATATTAATGAAGAAGATGATAAGAGAAAAAAAAAAAATATAGATAACAATAAGAATAACTTTTTAAATGGTAAGGACAATAGCTGTAAAGGAAGCAGTAACAGTGTAGCAAAGACCCCCGTTAATAATGTTAAGGTAAGTGCAAATGAAAACAATATTCACAGTAGTAGTGATAATGTGGGTAATGCTCCTAATGGTTCTGTTGCTACCACGTTGATCCATAGTCCACCGAGAATTAACAGTCATGACAAAGAAAACAAAAAAAAAAACAATACTACTACTACTAATAATTGTAATAACGATAGTAATAATAATACTGCTAATACTTGTAATAACGATAGTAATAATAATACTACTAATAATTGTAATAACGATAGTAATAATAATACTACTAATAATTGTAATAACGATAGTAATAATAATACTACTAATAATTGTAATAACGATAGTAACAATAATATTACTAATAATAGCAATAGCGGTATTAATAATAATATTACTAATAATAGCAATAGTGGTAGTAATAATAATATTACTAATAATAGCAATAGTGGTAGTAATAATAATAACAAAATAACCTTTGGCTATGTAAATAATAAAGAAAACATTAATAATAGTAATCACAGTGCAACTAATGCCAATTGTTCCATTAGAAGAACATCTGCTATTGAATCCATGCCCAACAGTGATAACATTGGCGGAGATAAAAAATACGTCAATAACAGTTTAGGAGTAAATTATACATATAAGAAAGACAATATGTTCTTAAATGAACTAAATAAGATGAATGAATATTGTATTTCGAATAAACGTATTATTAAGGGCCAAAATAATATATTTTGTAATAGTTCAAGAAATAATATGGAAAATATGATTGATAGTTGTATAAGTATAGACAATAAATCAGAAGAATTTGAGCACTATAAAAATATGAACACTAATTATAGTAAAAAAAATAACAACAAATCATTTTTTAAAAAAGAGAAGAGCTTAAATATGGAAGTGCAAGGCATAAGTGATGATAATACAATTAGCAGCACATTAGATGAACACATGAATAGAATTCTAAAAGGAAATAACAGAACGAACGATAGTAATAACATTTTTTTCAGAAAAGATGAAATATTTAGTTCAGCAGGAAATAATAATTGTTTTGAAAATAATATTGAAAATAGTATCGAAAATAGTATTGAAAATAGTAACAAATGTGAGGATTATAATTTAAATGATAACGAAGTTAATGAATCATTTGATTATACAAATAATTTGTTGAATATATTTTTGTCATGTAATAGTATAAATGAAAATTTTGATGAAGTAAATGAAGGTAGTACCAATTTTGACGAGTATAAATCAGACACGAATTCTTTTAATAATATAGAGAAAAGTATGACAAATATATGTGAAATATTTAACAATTCTTCAAACAATAATTCTAATCTTTTTGGCAATTACAACTTTTATGGACAAACATGTTTACAATGTAAGCATTATAAGAATGAAATAAAAAACTTAATGCAGCAAGTACAATTTTTAAGGGAAGAGCTTTTAAGATATAAACAAATAATTATTGCATCGGGAATAAATGATAATTTTGATAATAAATTTAATAATTGGAATTACAACTAGGTAAAATGAACAGAAGTTTGATGATATTTGCGTAATAAGAATTTTATATCTTTTATATATGGGAAGATGGTTGAAAATAAAAAAAAAAATAAGAAAATTGTGTAAGACTATCTCAGTTACTAAATGATTCGTATATAATTCTTTTTTTAATATTTTTACGTCTCTTAATGCGCTCTTCCAGTTTGGAAGGTGGACACACACATTGTGTATATCAGTCCATACATCTATGTGTACGTAACTATGCATGTATTTACATATATATATATATATGTATGTACGTTCATACTCACGTATACATATGCGAATTTATCTTCGCGAACAAAACCCGCATTCACGTTTGTCAGGATTTGATTTTTAAGTATGCATATATGTACAAACATTTTTGCGTAGAGTATTGCCATATAAGTACTTATACGTCGTTACGGTTTTGTAAAAAAATTTGTTTGAAAACCTGTGCTGCTTTTGTGTGTGTATGTAATTATTATTATTACTATTACTACTAACATAATCGCTGTTATTTTATTCTCTTTTTTTTATTTATTTATTCCTCCTTTAAAAAATATATATATAATTTAGATACAACGACTTGTGTTTGACAAAATATGCATTCTTCCATTTTTTAAAATTTGCACAGATGATTTCGAATTATACGCACACAAATTTACGAGTTGAAATTATGTTAACGAATTAAGTAGAATGGGAAAAGATGTTATGTACGTTTTTTTTTTTTTTTGACAGATATTTTAACATAACCATACACAGTGCCTTTTCGTTTTAGTGCTCGTTACATGCTTTTTTTTTTTTTTTTTTTTTAATAAGCACATAAAAGTTTGTGAGTATACTTGCTATTTTTTCTATTTGTGTTTATAAAATGAGTATATTTCTTTTTTTAAAAAAAAGAGGGTATACATTTTAAATGTGTAATGTAATATTACACTCACGCGTATAATATAGAAACAAGATTATATATTTATGTATATATTCAAAGGTACATATATATTGTAAAATAATTTTATTTTTTGTACAATTTTTGTTTATTTGTATAATTGTTAAAAAGTAATGTAAAAAAAGCACATATGTATATATACATTATACACATATATATATTATATATATGTACATGCGTATTTTCCATGTAATAACTAGAATTAACTTCATTTAATTAAATTGTTTGTGGTTTTATGTTTTTACCTAAATTCAAACATATTCTTCATGTTTCAAAATTAATGTAAATATATATACAAATTATCCAAAAATATGTAGAAATGAATATTTTATGTTTGTTAAACATATTGAATTAAAAAAAGGTAGAAAATCAAATGGAGCATAAAAAATAAATGGCTCAAATAAAAAGAAAAAAAAAAAAAGAGAACTTTTTGTCCAAGATTTAATAAGGATAGAAATACTAATATATATGCTTCATAGAGATGCTCATAGACGGGTAAGAACAAATTCATATAATCCTGTACTTAAAAATGGTTATATATAAATGTGTTTATATAGGGGCATATTATGAATACAGTACATGCATGTGTATTCTCTGCTTTTCTTTAAATATTTTTGACGTTGGGAATATTTTTAAAAAAATAAAATAACATTAGTTTTAGTTATTCATGTAGCAGGAAGAACGAAATTACATTATTTCTTTTTTGTGCCTTTTTTTTTTTTTTTCATAAATGGTATTTCATGACCTTCAGTTATTATAAAAAATGAAATACCATAATCTGAATATTTAGTTAATAGATAAATATTAACACTTTGAGAATGAGTACTGTTCTGTCTTCCACGCTATATTTTAAGAAAACTTTTGTTCTCTCCGAAATTCAAATAAAAATAAGCGTATCCATGATAATATATTGAAAGATTATTTATAAAGTGCTATAATAAAAATAATTTTTTTTTTTTATTTGATTGCACTACAAATAGTTTATTTTGAAAGTGAACAAAATATATAACTTTATTTTTCATAAACTTAGGAGTTATATTAAAATTCTTTTTTTTTGTTTGTTTCTATAAAGTGTATGTTTTAATTTTATCGCTTTTATTATTTTAGCAAGAAAAATTACTGACCTTTTATGAGACTTATAAGAGTAATGATACATGTATAGTACAAAGGATGATAAAATAAAGTTTGTTATATATTATTGTTTAGGTATTATGAAGAGTAGAGAATAATGTAGGAAAAAATATGTATATATATAACATTTTTTTGAGAAAGTTTGAATTTGTTATGTATTTAATTTCTTTTTTATTGTTAATATAACCTTTCCTCCCTTTTTACATGATCCATTTTGAAGTTTATATATTTGAGGATATATCAAAAATATTTAATTTGAATTACTGAATTTATTTTTGAACTTTGTGAAATATTTTATATATAAAGGTATATATCGAGAAATAAAGGTACGTGAACAATTATATAGAATAATTAATGGGCATTTTTGTACAATTGTAATAATAATATAATATATGTGATAAACTAATTGAAGATTTATTTTATGTGTGTTTGATGAAAATAACAACCTTTATTTTAAATGACACAAAAATGGAACAAATTATTATATCTTACAAAAATCAAAAAAAGACATTATATTCATATGCTTAATGATGAAAAGAGTTTGTAAGGGGATGGAGAAGAATATGTGTTTGTTTGAATATATAGAATATGAGCATATATACGCATACATACACTTACATATACACACATGTGTGGAAGTGCCATTAATTAGGCAAAAACCAAAAAAAAAAATTAAATTATATGGGAAAATTAAATTTAATTTATGTAAATAATTTAAATCCATCAGGTAATGTTATCTAAATTTAGCTTCATGATGGCAAAAACAAGACATTTTTTTTTTATAACATTTTTTATTAATTAGAAAAAAATAAAAATAAAGATAAAAAGATAAAAGATAAAAGAAAAACAAGGGGTTACTATTTATTGATGAAACATTAAGGGAATACTTTAAGATTAGCTTATATTTTAATTTGCATAAATCGTAATACATAAGCTGTCAGACAAGTTATAATGCTATTTGGTGTAGGGGTAGTTGGTTGCTTCTATTGTGCATACGTATATATGTATATATATATATATATATATATATAACAACAAGTTGTTCAATTAAATAATATAAGTGTTAAAGCAATTTTTAGATATTTGATTAAAGTGTTCATTTTTTAACCGCAATAACAAACTTGGATTTATCGGAATGTTCATATATTTCGTTTATATATATAGTTAATCATATATATTTTTATACACGTCTATATGTTTTTCGTTGAATAAATTGAATTTCACACTATTCAGATTATTGCGATATTTAAGTAAAATCACTGTTGTAACAGATTAATAAAAAACAGGAGATATTCGCATAAAATATTTTTAGTATTCATTTGTTTGACAAATTGATGAGGGGATAAATTTGGTGAAATGTGAAATTATATTTTAAATGAAAATAGGTGATCGAAATGTATATATATACATATATATATATATATATATATGCATGTAGGTTTGTTTGTGATTATGTATGTACATAATGAAGAGGAAACATTAAAATATTAAATTTCATTAATGGAATGAAGTTGATATTATTTTTAGAAATAATTATGCTTTAAAGTTGTTAATTTAGCTCGCCAGACAGTAGAACAATTCTTTAAATAATAGATAATATGTTGTATTGTTATTTATTTTATTCAATATTTACCAGAGAGATAAAGTAAAATAAAGTCAAAACAAAATAAATTAATACAAAAAAAAAAAAAAAAAAAAAAAAAAAAAGTTATTGTATTTAAAATTTTATTGTTATAGTATATAAATTTATTAAATGAATTTTTCATATGCATTAAGGAAATTAAAATTATTATTTTTTTTTTTGGTGGTCAGGGGGAATGTGTGAATGACACACATATTGGACAAACTGGGTGCATTTTACCTTTATTTTATATATGCTAATATATCATTATTCTCGTATGACAGTTAACAAAAATATAAAGAACCGAATAAATTCCGACATATTTATATATATGTGAATACATTTTAACTATATAGACATTAAATAAAAAAAAAAAAAAAAAATATATATATATATATATATATATATGTATGTGCATATATATTAATTTTTTTTTGTAGTACTGAGTATTTCATATTTTGAAATGAAATGGAGAAAAAATAAATGTAATGAATAGAGTAATAAAGTTCTTGAGAAAATAAATAATTCGGAAAAAGAATATTCTTTTGAAGTCGTAAAAAGAGAAAAAAAAAAAAAAATTAAGGGAATAACCAAAAAATATGGCATATTATATGTTATGTTATAATTTTGAATATGTACAGTTAATACAATTTTTAGAGAACATTTCAAATGCCCTTTTATTTAGTTTAGCTGTATTGTATGAAAATTTTGGCAGACTAAAAAATTTTAGGATATATTAATATTGCATCATCTTACCACTGAATTGTTGAAGTGTCTGTTCGTTGAGGTGTAACATTAGCGCACTTTTGAAAGTACTAAACGTTGAAATATTGAAATGTTGGAATACATTTTATGGCGAACAATATATAGTTTATTTTGTTAATACTTCACAGAAAGAAGTGTTATTGAATATAATATTTTTGAGGAGTATATTAACACAATTTGATCAAGTAGTGTTAAAATTGTTAGGAAGAAGGATTGATCGTTATTTCCCAACATTTTTGATGTATTTTTAATACATTTCTAACATATCTTTTATGTTTCCACTATTTATTAAATTTTCCCAACAAGTTTTACATTATCCCAATTATGTTCCATAGTCTAAGTATATTTTTGATATTTCTCTCATATGTCATATATTTTTCGAATACTTCTTATATCTTACCAATATGCCTTACGTTTTCCAGGTATGTCCCGTATTTTCCACACTGAGTTTAATACGTACGTACACGTATATGCATGTATTTATGAATATGTGTATATATATGTGCATTATGAATTTTTTCCTTTTTTCCAGATGGGAACCTAAAATTAGAATAAGACAAAGAATAACATGGCAAAGAGGCCTTAGTGAAATATCGAAATCATCGGATGATGTTATTGTGAAAGAAGATGGAGTTTCTATAAATCATATAGAAAAGTTATGTAAAAAAAAAGATGGGAGTATTTCTGATAAAGTTTATGGAATACCACTACATGATGCAAAAGAGTTATTTGTAGAATTAACAGATAGAATACTTTTCAATGATTACGAAAAACATGTAAAAACAGAAAAGGATATATCTTCCTCAACATATCAGACTTTAAAATATATGCAAAAAAAAATACATAAAAAAGTTAATATTTTAGTTAATGAAACAAAAACATTTATAAATGAATTATTTGAAAATTATGATTTACTACATGACAAAAATATAGAGGAACTGTCAAATGTAAAAGTATACTTAGATGTTAATGGTGACAATGAATTTTTATTAATAAATGGTAGAGATGTATATTTCTATATTAAGGATGTGAAATTTACTAGGAATATTCCACTTAATATAGAAAGTAGTTTGGAAAAAATGAGTGAAATATATGTACATAATGAAAAGATATTTTCTGAATATGTAAAAAAAGTTTTTAAACTTGAAGAAGACATTAAAACTTATTTAGGAACAGGTGGAAATAGATTTCCATTAAATTATACTCATTGGAATAATAGATATATAAATATTACGCAAAATGTTGCAGTGAGAGCTTTTATGGATGAGTTTTATAATTATTTTAATAATATAGAGATGAAATTAAAACATGGTTTTTCTACTATTATAGAAATTGATATTTCGTATTTAGACAGTATGCTAGTAGCTATAAATGACATAATAAAAGCAACGATAGAACAGAAAACGACTAGACTTTTTGGAATATTACATAAATTATTTCAAGGTTATTTAAAAGGCATTTTAGGCTTTTTTACTTTCCTTTTTGAAAAGGAGGATATAAAAAATGCCAATACTTTACGTAATATAGAAAAGAAAAAATCAGAGGATGCGTATGATAATAATTTTTTATTTGATGTTGAAAATTTATATGTAGAAGAAAAAAATGATATAAAAAATTCGTTTATTAAATTTTGTACATTTATAAAAAGAAATTTTGGGTTTAATATACAAAGTAAAGGTATACAATCATTAAAAAAAAAAATTGACTTATCAAATGATAAGACTGAAATTATAAAACAATTTAAAATTATTGTACACGAATTGTTGTGTAGAAAACAAATAAATAAATATTTTGAATGGTTAAATTTATTAAAGAAAAGTAATAATACTATGAGATGTTATATGAGAAAATTTTTTGGATGTGTTACACCTAAAAATGACTCTATTCTTATTGAAAATAGGAAACTGATACCATTAATAACTAATTTTTTTGAAATTAGAGAAAAAAATTATTATACTTTTAAAAAAGAGGATAGTGAAGAAGATATTCTGCTTATAATAAAAGACTTAAAAAAAACTTTACACAAATATAGAATTTCGGTCAAATTATTGCATTTATTAGTAGATGAATTACAAGTTGCAAAAATTCTTAATTCGGAATATGAAAATGAAAGGATGTTATACAAATCACTGGAGGAGGAAAAAAGAAAGGCTCTAGAAAATTACAAAAAGGAAACGGGGAAAGGTATAGAAACCGCGAAAGGGTGCAAAGAAGCCATGGGAAAGAGGGGCGGACTTATGGAAGGGAAACGGATGGTAGAAGGATATGCAGTATCGATGGAAAATAATGAAAAGGATATAATAAATAATGGAACGCATATAGAACGATACGAAATGAAGGAAAAAGAGAAATTAAAGATACTTGAAGCGAAAAAGGTTGCAATTGATGAAAATAAAAATGCTATTTTGTTTTATATGTGTTTAATTAAAGATTTTAAACTTTAGGATAGAAAGATTCATCATATTAAAAAATTTTTTTTTTCCCTTTTATTATAGAATAGTTCATTACAAAATGAAATGGGAAAAAATAAAATCTGCATATTTACTATTTAAAAATACATTATTCATTTTATGGTTACAAAGAAGAATAGAATATTCTTGGATGTAAATTTGTATGTACCATATGAATGTGTAGAAATTAATGCAAATGCAAGTGTGTATACAGCCGCATATGTATAACCATGCGTGCATATTTAAGTACTTAACTTATCGTACACGTCAATGCGTTATGCATATTATTTTGTTTTTTTCAATTAGTACTTTTTCTTTCGCTTAAAATTAAAATTTGTTCCCATATTTTACATCATTTATTTTAATTGAATTACTTTGCTTTATTTTTATTATTTTATTTTTTTTTTTTTTGTTAAAAAAAAAATTTAACCCAGTTTTTTTAATTTTATTACAATTTATTTGTAACCTAAGTCAACCAAAAATATTGCTTCCTAAATTGAAGTGACGCTTCTTCTTATGAGAAGCAGTATATATTTTATTTCTGGAATTATTTATATGTTGTGCTATAGGTATTTCCCAAATTGCAAATATTTTGTTGTAATTATAGAATGGTTCATAGAATTTACATAGAACTATAAATTAGTTATAAGTAGAATAAGAACGTTCACAAATTATTTAGCCAAGTAATGTTTTAATTTCGCATGTATAAGTGAACTGCTGTATGTTCAATGGGGGTCTTATTTCGTGGGCAAAATTACGTCAACATGCATTAAGGAGTAATTATTTAATATAAATATAATTTTTATGTTAATATTGTGTTTCATCTTATGTAAGTAAGAATATAACTGTAATAAACTAAAATGGTGCAATCAGTTAAGCGGAAACTTGAAATTGAAAGAAGGTGTCTCGAACAAATAGGCAAAAAGATAACACTTAAAATGTAAGGAGAGAAATGGTTTGGTCTGTGTGAGTAGGTATACATATATATATATATATATATATATATATATATATATATATATTTGAGAAAAAAAACTTCATTTTACAAACTAGAATAATTGAAACCACAGATATGCACTATGAATAGGAAAAAATATAGCTACAGATCATACATATGTAAGGGGAACACTAAAAAAAAGGAAAAATAAAAATTCTTAAATATAACCAGATAACAACTTAAAATATAAATATTTATACAAAAAATGAATGGCAATTTAAAATTGATTTCAAAATTGAGTTAAACATAATTTAGTAAAAATAATATTCGAAAAATGCATATTTGGTAGACTGTGGGCTGTTTTAATCTACCTTTAAATGATAAAAAGCTCGATGCATTGGTTTTAAGAAATATTAGGCTTTGTGCTACTAAGCAAGACAATTTATATGGAAAATTGCCTTATTAATAAAAAATATCAAGCCGTTATTACAAAAAAAGTTATGTATACTAGTATGTAATATATATATATATATATATATTTAAATATATATGTACAGACTGATATGTTATTTCCCCCCATATTAATATGCTTAAAATTCTCTTGTTATAAAGCATTTAGAAATTTAGTTATTATAGAATCTCTATCATACTGCTTTCCATACTAGCAAGTAATAATGAATTTGCCCAAACAATAAATATAAATATTTTTTTTTCTAATGGTATAAATTAAGTTTTGGACAAAAAAAAAAATATTTTTTTTCTTCTTTAAAAAGACTATTTATATGATGACGTATTTTCTCCAGTAATGTGGGCAAAATGTGTGGTTTATTAAGAACAAAGGAAAAGAACAAAATATGCTCAAAAGGATATATGAAATAATTATAAAAACAGAAGGAAATTATATATACCTACATATACATATAAATATATATATTGCTCCTCTTCTCATAGGTCTCCCATATATACAGTTCAGCTTTATATTATCAGAAAAATACGTAAATAAACTTCTTTCGATTATTCTTAAATTACATTTTGCCCCTATGCTCAACTTTGTATAAATATAACTACAGTTGGAGCAAAAAATTCAAAAAATTTTAAATTAAATGAGAAAACATAAGAAAAATACATAAATACGTATAATGTGCGCAATCACATTCATATGCATACATACATATGTACATGCGTACAAACGTTTACATACTAACGTCAATTATGTACATAAGCATATATATTTATATATATACATATAAAAGTTTTGACTATAAATTTTATATTACATTTCTTCCTAACTTATGACCTATATGAACAAGTGCATTAAAAATTACAATGGTCATGATAACGGCTGGTACATAATTACGTTGACATACTCTCTGAGATTCATCAACACAAAATTTAAAAGCCTCCTTTACTACTGATTCTACTTGGGGTGCAAGATGAATGATATCAATATTGATCGTACTTACCGTGGTTTATGCATATATGATTACTTTTTTTTAATCTTTTTTTATTATTATTTTGTCCTATTGTGGTTCATTTATATATAATTATATATATATATATATATATATATATATGTGCATATATATGTATTATATAAAATACAATTATATCTTTAACTATTATAAAAAGATTACTTAAAAATACAACATAAAAATATTATAAATAATATAATTTATTCATATTTGAAAAAAAAAAGTAAACAGGACATATCTACAAATTTGTATAAATTATTTTAAAATGTTACACTATAACATATATGTATAATATATGTATTATTCATTATTAAAAAACTTTCTATATATGAAAATGTTACTTTTCTGCATACCAAAATAGTAATTTTTAAACACAAAATTTTATGAGTTGTGCATCTTAGAAATGCTTATTTTTATTTTTTTTTATTTTAATTCAGTTATTAATCCCTATACAGCTTTATTTTTTTAAAATTCCTTTTTTTTACATTCATTTTTTATCCTTATTTAACAACAGTAATAAATATATATATATTTAATAATGGAAGCATTTTTTTTGAGAATAATTTTTTAAAATAACAATAAGTTAAAAGAAGAGAATAGTTAATTTATTATTTTTAAGTACTATTCTATAAGTCTAAAAATTTAATAATACATATTAAAATTATTTACCTACTAATTAAAGCGGAGAAAGTAAAACGTTGATTTAAATATATATATATATATATATATATATATATATATAAATTTTAACGTATTTTTATGCATACTTTTTCAAGGTAAATTTCCTTTTTATTTATTTTTTTTATAGTTTATATTGATGAAATTTATTATAAAAAAATTATAAAAAAGGTTTATATGTTCTTCTCTTTATATTTTTTATAATTTAACGTAGAACAATATAATATATGATTAATGTTATATAAATATTTTTTATATAACACAAGCAAGAATATAATTTTGGAAAAATGTACAACGTTTATGAAAAGCATATGAATGAATTTTAGAAATACACATATTGTTTAGTTTCATTTTTGTCAAACTTATTATATATATATGGAAAATAATACATAAAGATAATTTATACATGTTTAAAAAAGTGCAAATTATGGCTTAAAATGTAAATTTCTAAATGTAATAAATAAAATAGGAATTAAAAAAATTTTAAATAAATCATCTTTGGATATTAATACTTAGGTTCGAATAGATTCTTCCTTTCTTAGGCACAATAAATAAAAATAAATTCATAGAATGTATTATAATTAATCATTTGAATAAATAAAGATTCCTTTTTAACCAGAAAAAAATATAATAAAGTTTGAAAATATTAATTTAATAGATACAAACAATATATATATATATATATATATATATTTATTATTATGTTTCTACATATATATAAAATAAATGCTTATAAGTTGTTTGTACGCACTCGGGATTTGTTGTCAAAATAGCTGCAAAAGTAGTCAGTTATTCCGTAATTACTTAGTTCTTTATGTACATTACTAATTTTATCATGATAAATATAGCTATTTTATATATATGAATAATATAATAATATGGTAAAAAGTATTCATATGGTTTTTAGATATAGTGCATAAATTTTAAAATGAAAGAACATTTCAAAAAAATAATTTTTTAATCCTTTTAAAATGCCGTTGACATAATAAGAAAAAATGCATAAAATATTTTTACCCGAAATCAAAGAATTATTAACTATTTTTATATATAATATAAAAAAGGAAAAAAAAAAAAAAAAGAATTACAATATTAATAATATAGTTATCGAATTTCTATCATTATTATTAACTAAGTAAAAATAGAAAAAAATATTAAAAAGTTCATTACAAAAAATATTTTAATTTAAAGCTTCAAAGGGGGCTGTCATTATAAAGCTAATATAAATAAAAATGTTTGGGATTTTTGGTCTTAGAATTTTTTTATTTTTCCTTTTAATTGAGACATTAAACTGTTCTGATCAAAATGTAAGATATGAAAAATAATATTTTCTACTTATTGCAAATATATTTATTTTTCATTTTTTGTGTATAGATTAAAATGAAGATTAATATATAGATAAACATGTAGATTAATATATAGATATATACACAGATTAATATATAGATAAATACGCATATTAATGTATAGATAAATACGCATATTAATGTATAGATAAATACGCATATTAATGTATAGATAAATACGCAGATTAATTTATAGATAAATACATAGATTAATATATAGATATATACACAGATTAATATATAGATAAATACGCATATTAATGTATAGATAAATACGCAGATTAATGTATAGATAAATACATAGATTAATATATAGATATATACACAGATTAATATATAGATAAATACGCATATTAATATATAGATATATACACAGATTAATATATAGATAAATACGCATATTAATATATAGATATATACACAGATTAATATATAGATAAATACGCATATTAATGTATAGATATATACACAGATTAATATATAGATAAATACGCAGATAAATATATAGATAAATACACAGATTAATGTATAGATAAATATACAGATTAAAATGTATATAAATATATATACATATAAATATATATTTACATATTTATATTTTAATTTGATGATCTTGAAATTACAAGCTTTGTATTTTTACTCTATGTATATAAATTTTTAGTACTCCTCTGAAAAAGACAGTAATATTGAAGACCATAGAGAAACGTTAGTTTTAGAAGATGGTAATGGATTAGCAGAAAATTACGAGGTACCTAGACCAACAAATGTCCTGGAAAATAATGAAAATTATTGGGATTTATCCACATCTGAAGATGAAGATGAAAAAAATGCAAAATCGAAGGACCCCATTTTAACTAAATCTGAGGAAAGTACTATGACTGAAGGTGTAGACGAATTAGAAATAAAAAATGAAAATGTTTCAGATTCAGTGGCGTTTAATAATATTTCAGATGAGACTAAGAATAATTATATTCTTGTGGTTTCCGCTCTTGCATCTTCTGTAATCACATTGCTTGTTATGAATTTGGGAATGTATGCTTTCATTGCAGCATGTGGTTTAGGAGCGTATGCTTATTATACAAAGAAAGAGTAAAGATATATAATTTCATTATAAGCAGAAATACATTATGTAAATTTTTACCCATCCTTTTTTAACGGTATATATAACTTGTTTAAAATAAAATTAAAAAGATTCCGAAGGGTTAAAAAATCACACAAAAAAAAAAAAAAAAAAAAAAATATATATATATATATTACAATAAAAAAAGCATTTTCCCATAAAGTGTCTTTAAATTTGCCTTGCATAATAAAACATATTTTATATATATACAGTTGTTGAATTTCCCCCAATTTTTGTAAAACCCTACATATTATTTAGTTAAAAGGTTACTTTTATGAAGTCCTTAGTATGTAGTATTATATCTTTGTAATATTGTACATATATACATATATATATATATATATATGTGCATAATTCGTGAAATTAAATTATATATAAAGTATTATACATTAAATTTAAGTTGTATGTTTTAATTTTTTCCTATAAGCGTATAAAAATAAAACTCCTTTTTATATTTTAACACGAAAGTTTTTTTTTTAACATTACATTTATTATTATTTGTGTGCGTTTTAAAATAAACATAAATATAAATTTTTGTTATTTATTTTATTTTTTTTTTTTAAGAAACTATAACAAAAAGTATTTTTATTTTTTGATAAATGTTGTTTTAGTAAAGGTTTTCATAAAACATTTTCCTTCAGGATTTATTAGGAAATATTTATTTATTAATTAATTTATTTATAAATTTATTTATGTGTGTATGTGTATACATAAAAAAAGGAAATGTTCTGAATAAATTTCTTTAGTATAACATATAAAAACTGATAAAAATTAAAAATCCAATTTAACATAACATTACATAACATTACATAACATTTTGTTTCTTCTTTTAGTAGAACTATTTTGTTGTGTTATATTTAATTAGAAGGTATTCTAAAATGTTAAAATATGGTAAATAGTTAAATATAATTAATTATTAGTTGTTACATATATTCAAAATGTAAGGTACGTCGAGGGTATATATAAACAGAACTTTTCCTTAAGAAAACAGAATAAAATAAATTTCATAATTATATATAAATTCCTAATAAAATTAATTATAAACAAATTGCATAATGGTCTATTTTTTTCAATTTTGCTCACTTTTTATTTAACAAATAACTTGCTGTTTGTATTTACACATTGATAAGAAGTTAAAACAATCTCATATATTAATAATTTACACTTTTTCTGTCAGGGAGAAAAAAAAAAAAAAAAAAAATTCGGATAATTCAAAATGCTTTATGTTCTTAACTTTTAATGTAAAATAAATATATAATACTTTTTTTAACTCAAAAAAAAAAAAAAAATTTATATTTATAATAGTATATACAAGTAAATGGGCATACTTTTTAGCTTTAATAAAATATATATTTAAAAATTTTTTTTTTCTTAATAAAGCTGCAACAAATATATCATAAGGAAAAGAAAGCTAATCCTGATTTATTTATAACCTAGATATAATTTGTTAAAATTTTAAAATAAATATAAATAAATAAAATAAAATATAAAAAATACATTTTGCTATTTAATATTTTTTGACAATTTTTTTTTTGAACGAAAAAACATTTTCCCTCTTCAAATTAAATTTGAAATTAATATAATGAATTTTAATAATATATATATGGAGAATATTTAAAAAAATAAGGATAACATATAAGATAAATGAGTTTATTACTGTAATTTACTAACGCGCTTTCAACATTTTTTTTGGAGCATAAAAATTACGTTTCAATCTGTATTTGTTGCAATATCAGTATACAATGAAAAAATACATTATTGTATACATTTTTCCTTTTAAGTTTAATGGGGACGAAATAATTAATATAAAATTATTTGAAAAGTGGTGCTCCGTTATTATTATTTTAAAATGACATATTTTCAAAAAGACATTTTTTATATGAAAAAAAAAAAAAAAAAAAGATATATAATACTACTATTTTTTTATGCTATATAATTTAAGTTAAACTGAAAATATAAATTTTTTTAAGTAACTTTTTTAAAAAGAATAAATACGTCAACGTAAAATACGTTTTTCAAATTTTACCTTTTAAAAGCATGCCTTATAATAAGTTTTTTTCCTTTTTTAATGTAGGTGGACGAGGTATTATTATACTATTATATATACAAATATATTTATGTTGTATGCCTATTCTTTTTTTTTTTTTTTTATTTGTACAATTTTGGAATTTTCCTCTCCCTGCAATTATTTTTTAGTTTTTATCTATTTTCTTCATATATTTTTTCTACTTTTTAACTTAATATATTTTCATGTATATATTTTTCACTGCCAAAATTATTATTGAATATAGAAATTATATATAAATGCAGTATAATACAACATATTTAGGGGAATATTATTTTTTATTATTATTTCTCTCCATATATTACCTTCAGTTTTTTTTACCTATACACATAATGAAAAACAATTATTTCTCTTTCCATTTATCTATAACAATATTAATTAGAAAATTATTATAAGGGTAAAATTAGTATTATAAATATTATTAATTTTATATTTTATTCAAAATTTAAGATAAAACAATAATAATATTTTAAGGAATGCTTATTTTTTATTGTTAGATCTAAGAGACTCCCTAAATACTGTTACCTTTATAATATATATTATTTATTTGTATATTTTTATATTTTCTTGAAAATACATGTAGAAATATTTTTTTTTATATACAAACAGTATTATTTATTATAAAATAAATATTTAATTTTCGCATATATATACAATATTAAGTACTTATATATAGTATATATATATAATTTTTATTTATTTTATTTATCCTAGTATTTGTATTTTTGAGTAACTTCTCTATTTATATGTAACAAATAAACCCATTTTTTAAGTAAATTATTTTATAGGTAAATTTAGAATCTCACTATTCTTTTTATTTCTCTTTTCTTTTTTTCTTATACTATATATTGATTTTTCTTTTTTTTTTGATGTATACATGTACTATTAATTTTTACATGTAATTAAGCAAAAAAAAAAAAAAAAATAAAATAAAATAAAATTGCATTTTTTGCATAATTATTTTAGAAGTAAAACTTTTCTACAAATTATAATTTTCAAAAATAAATTTATTTTTAAATAATATAAAAAAAAAAATTTTATATTTATGAAATGTATTATTTTAAAAATTTTGTAATTTTTTTAAAATACGATTTTTATTTTTCATTAAACAGAAATATTCAAAAAAACTGATTTTTTACTGTTTTTTTATATGTTTTTAATATAAGATTTTATTTTTATTATAAATTTTTTTTAAAATATAAATAATACTTTATATATATAACAAATAATCATTCCAAAATGGCTTTTATTGGTAATAATAAAAATACAAACGCTTCCAATGGAATTAATGCTTCTATGGAAGAATCTAAAATTGGAGGAAACTTAAATAATAAGTTCAATCTTTATACCAAAATCTTTGCATTTAGCGTATTAGTTTTGGTTTTACAATGCTTTAACAATGAAGTAAGGGAATAGTTTTAATAATATCATATTTAAATATTTATTTTTTAGACCACCTTTATATACATATATATATATATATATATATTGTATGTATTATATATATTTTTGGTCATAAAATTTTTCTGTATTTTTTTATATATAGTGTTCTTTTAAAGGATATGGTAATGAAATGAATTTAGGAAAAATTAACAGAGGTCAAAGAATTTTAAGTGACTTATATGGTATTGGAGGAAAATTCTATGAAGATCAAGAAAGACAAAGAGTTGGAGTACTTCACTCTGGATATGGCGATGAAAATATAAGTTATAATAATAGGACAAATGGTTTAGGTACAGTTGTTGGTAATGATGGATCAACCACAAGTTTAGATGATAGTAATTTATCATTGGATAGTACCATATTTGAAGGTGCTAACAATGGAAACACTAGAGTTGGAGCAACTATGACAACAGCAGATAGTACTGAAAGTTTAGATGCACCAACAGTTGACAATGCTTATGAAGCTTCTGAATATGAAGATAAATTTATGAACAACTGCAGACAAAGTAAACAAGGTAATAAATACAAAAATTTGTTAACAAAATTTAAAAAAGACCATCGTTACGCTGCACTACTTATTTTGGGTTTCTTATGTTTAACTGGATGCCCAATAGTAGTACCAGCTATTATAATATATGCTATGTTCTTGTTATCTCGTTATATTATTAAAAAGGTTGCATAAATAATTAAAAAATCCCATTGGTATCTTTAGAAACTTTTACCAAATGGTTATTTTTTATTCATAGAGAAAATACATATAATATATAATGTCCTTTTCAGAATTATAGTAATATTATCTATATTATATATACATAAATAATTCTATTGTGCTCAGAATTTTTGTTATACAAGTAAATGTATTCAAACGAAAAGTTGAATGTTTTTTTTTTTTTTTTGCATAAATTTATGTATGATTTATTAAATTCTACAATATATGTTAATGCTTATCATCAGTAGTATTATAACTTCGTTACGAGTTTTGTTCTTTTTTTTTTTTTTTTTTTTTTTTTTATTTTTATTTCTGTTTTATAAATGTAAAAAAAGGTATATTTTTGTAAAATATGAATTATTATTATTATTTTTTTTATCTTAGAATTTGTTGTGTTTTTTTAATCTTTATTACTTTTGCATATTTTACCGTTTTAATAATGACATATTTAAAAGTATATTTATGAATTCATTTATATTTTTGTTCTTCTAAAATAATATATAGTCATTTTTTTCTTTTTGATATTTCATATATAAATGGTTGATAAATAAACTCTTAAACGTTATCTTATTTATTTTCAAGTTAAGTATGAGCGTGTGTAAAATATAGTAAGCAACGCAAAATAAAAATGAAAAAAAGGAATCCCAATCCATTTAAACATTTTTATTATAGAACCATATTAATATATGTTTGCGAACACTTTTTTTTTTTTTTTTTTTTTTAATTTTTGAGATTTTTGCCAATGGAATTATTTTTTTTAAATATACAGTCAAAATGATTTTGCCTTTACTGTATTTATTACGAAGTTAATATTTGTACACGAAAATGATACGTCTTTTTTAAATTTATTTGTTTTGTTGTACATTTCTTACATTATATAATAACACATAAAACTGTATGTGTTTTATTATGTACCCATAAAAATATATAAAATTACAGCAATTAAATATTTTTGTATTATGAAGCCTTGTTATGATATAAATAATTTTAAGGTAATAAAATTAACTCTTTCTTTTTTCATATATAATTAATTGAAAACAATTAAATAATAGTTAAGCTTTAAGAAAAACGATAAGGTGAAATATGTTGCTTTACAAAAGGCAACATTTCTTTTAATAGTAAAATTCAATTTCAATATTTAAATTTATGGTTGGCTATATTTTTATAATTTTTAAAAACAAATATAATACTATGGGTATGTGTGACAGACAAAATGGGAAAATTTTATATTCATGTAATTAATAAGTTGTATCCCTCTAAGTAAAAATACATTTTACGAAATTGCGATTTCCAAATGAAATGAAAACATATCATATTAAATTTCACTATATAAATATAAATCACAAGTATATACTTTGCACGTACATACATGAAATACATTTATATACGTCAGTATCTATATATACATTAATAAATATATATATATGCACATATAAATTTTACTCATTTCTCTATAAACCCATTGAAATATAAAAAAAAACACGTATGAACTAAACCTTACAGAATATTTACTATTGGGTGGACAATACATTTTCACATATAAAAAAGCAGAGTTGCATGTTATATTAGGACAGCATGCTTTTTACGTTAAATAGATATAATATTAAAATGGGGTTTATAACTCTATTCAAAGATGCAAATTTAATTAAAGTTTAACCATTTAAAGTTCACCTATATGTGGGTACTATTATAACATATTTCATAAAAATATGCATTCACAAACTAAAAACCTAATTAAAAAAAGAATATTGTTTTTTATTTTATTCATGCCGTAATTATATAATAATATAGCATAATAATAAATATTTCTTTTTTCTTTTTTTCTTATTAAATAATATCTAAATATACTATAAAAAACATAAATATGTATACATAATAATATATATATATTTACGTAAAATACATTGTAAGTGCATCGATTTAGAAAAATATCTTATTGCAATTATTAGGAAAAAAATGGATACGTAAAATTACTATTCGTTATTTTTACCTTTTAGGTTACTAATATATTATCGTTTCTTAAAATTTTTTTTTTTCTTTTTTCTGTTACCTATTTTTAGTAATTTAGTAAAATTTTTAATATGTAAATATTTCTTATGCATGCATGAATTTTATTTATTTGAATTCCCGTAGTTAACACAAATTACCATGTTCATTTTACATAGACAATACTTATTTGAAAAATATAAATTAAAAAATACATATTAAATAACAAATAATATATGAATTCATATATATATATTATATAATTACTGAAAAAATATTAGAAGTTACGTATCATAATTGAAATGTACATCTTAATTTAATGTTTTTGTGCTAAAATATGATATATATTAAATACAAATTTTATATTTTTATGTATATATATATACCATACAATAGTAGATATTTTGTTCACTATTTTCACTACTTTTCACAATTCAAAATATTAGAACTATTTTAGTTTTATTCATTATAATTATATATTATCTTTTTAAATTTTTCGTACAAATGAAAAATTATTAATCTAATGTATGCTTAAAAGTGGAAAAAAATTAAACATCAACACCATATTGATAATAAAAAAATACGTAAATTAAAAAAGAATGTTATAAAAATAAAATGTTGCATTGTTTTAAATGTAAAAAGAAATATTGTATTTGGTTAACAAAATATTATTATATATATTATTTCTTCAAAGAAAAATCGTTTCCGTAAAAAAAGAAATTTTTTAGAAAATTTTTATTATTTTATATAAAGAAATTTTAAAATTTTGAACGAAATATTTCATCCTAAAATTAAAGCTTATATTTTTCAAAGAAAATAAACGCTTGAGGATACCAAAAATTTAAGTTTTTATTATTTTATTAAATTAAGAATTATTTTAAAATTTATAAAAAAGTGAATAAAAAAAATACCCTTTATAAAAAAAAATACGTAAGTACATAAATAAATATAGATTTAAAATATTTTATATACATAATAAATATTGTTAATCTAACGTAAGAAAATTTAAATACAAAATTATGTTTTAAAAATAAATAAATATATAAAAAAATATTTAATAAATTAATTTTTTTAAAGCAAGGATATATTGCTATTATATAATATATATAAAAAAATAAATATTACTTGAAAATTAAAAGAAAAATACATAATAATAAATATATAATAAAAACGTATTTTATTAAATCGTTCTTTGTAGATATAGGCAATTATTATTTTTATGGAATTTGAATTCTCTTCTAGATAATAAAAAATACAGTTTGAGAGCAATTTAATTTTAAATTAGTTAATATATTTCAAGTACATATTGTATTTCAGTGCCTCATAATTATAAGAAGCATCGTTTAAGATATAAAAAAGTATTAACCAAAATACTGTATATTGAATCTATAGAATCTTTTTGAGAACACAAATTCCTTTATCATTAGATACTACAAAAATGAAGATGTTTAACGATTCTATCAAAATTTTATTCTTTTCATTTTTTATCGTAATATTTCATTTTTTTAATAATTAATATATTGTATATTATATATATGTATCCATGTCGTTCCCTATATATATGTATGTATGTACATATGTATATGTATATTATGAAATGTAAATGAGCTCTTTTGTGGTAACTGCATTTTTTTTTTTAAGTCTCAAATGTTATTTAAATGTATATATATATATAATATGTTAAACCATAAATATTTATTTTTATTTACATTTGTTTATAAAATTTTTTAGTATACTTGCAAAAAATATGGTAGCAATGAAGATAGTGTAGGAAAGGCATTGAATTCAAAAAATATAAGAATATTGTGCGAACCTGGTAGAGACTTTAGTGGATCACATTACAGTAATGGTCCGCATGATCAGAACTTATATGGATCTACTGATAGTATTAACGAAAAGAGAGATAATAATAGAGATGGTACTAAACCTCCCCCACCATCACCTCAAGGTTCATGGTCAACTTTTAATGATGAAGGCTTAGCGAACGAAAGATTACAAAGAAATCCTTGGATCTATGATTATTACCAGAATAATGTTAGGTATGTAGCACCAGAAAATAATATAAATCATGAATTAATAGAAAAATTAAAGAAGAACGCAATATATATCTTACCAGTTTTGTTAGTTTCGTATTACCTTTTTAGAAATTCTGGAACACAAACATTTTTATTGATAGCAGCCATTGCTGGTGTATTAATGTATACCCGACATTATATCAATTAAAAATTTGAGATGTATTTATAAACAAAAATAATTTTTAGAATGTTTTTTATTTTTATAATTAGTAAATTTAAAAATAATTTAATTTTATTTTGAGGAGGAGAGAAAAGGGGGGATGTATGTATATTTCTATTTTTATAACACATTAAATATTTTGTACAATAACGAATTTCGTTAAAATTTTTAATTTTTAGTTGTTATATAATATTTATGGAACTTACAATAAACACGTATATAATTTTTAAGCAGTAATAGTAACTACATATATATATATATATATATGTACATTTATGAATACTGATTTAATCAATATCTAAATCTAATGTATCTTCCTTTTTTTTTTTTTTTTTAATAATGCATATATTTTGTTTTATTTGGTTTTATAAAATAATTATATGAATTGAAGTAATAATGCATCATAATGTAAATGATAATATTATATATCTCTTCTGATTTTTCCCATTTTGATTAGTTGTTTTTTAATCCCTAAATGTAGAAGCAGTTTAATTTTGTTTGTGGGGAAAAAGATTTATATATATATATATATATATGTATAAATACGTACTTACAGTTTTTATTGATATTAAACACACAAAATTACAAAGCAAAATTAAAAATTTATAGGCGAGCTTTTTTATTAATTTTAATACGTATATATATATTGTATATTTTGCATTTTAGAGGGGTAGTTATCATTTAAATTGGAAAAAAAGTTTTTTTAAATTAAAATATTTTTTACTATGTACAGGTCAAATATATTTAACTATTTCTTTTATATGCAAGGGACGAAAAATAAGAAAATAATTGTACTTGCTTAATGTGTTATTATATACATTTATGTAATAAGACACACTGTCCATAAATGCAATATTTTTTTCTGTATGAAACGCACTTTTTAAGGTAATACGAAAATATCACTATTTCTGTTTTCACAAAATTTGATTTAAAAAATGTCTATATATATAAGAAAATGAAAAAATTATTTTTTCAAGTCTAGCTTTGTAAATTGCAGTATTAAATTGTTACATTACATCTTCGATATATCATGAATGGATTAATTCAATGAATGCTTACTCATTACACTTTATAGCATCATAATTTATAATGTTGTTAACTAGTTTAATGATGAACTGTTGTTGTATGTCGTAAAGATAAAAGTACTTAAACAAATGTGCTTTTTTTGGTAAATCTAAAAATAGTTCAGCTATGATTAAACTAAAAAGCTAGTCAGAACTTGGGGTGAAATATTCATTTATATTTATACTGCATATGAGCAAAACATAGACTCTAACTACGTATATATATGTTATATATATGCATTGTATGTATATATTATATATATTTATACATACCTATAACAAATTCAGCTTGCAGATGCTGATTTATTAGAACTATTCCAACCAATACACGAGATTAACTAGTAACGTATTCAACACAATTCTCTCTGAAAATGTGAATTATTATAACATCTTTTGTAATTAAACTATTATTTTGTACATTTATTATTTATAAATTTATATGTTTTTTTTACAATATTTGCAAATATATATTATTTATACCTTTATAAGAGGATATCTGTATATTTTTGATGCACCGATATATATATTAATTTTCTGAATTTTTTTGCCAAAAAATTTATATAAGGTATACAAATAAGATATTCGTTAACAGTATTATTCATTCGAAAAATCATTATTAAAACCTTTTTAAATATTTTTTATTTTTTTAAATTGAAAATATGATAAATTATTTTAAACCTGATCGAATATGCGCTGTACATATATTAATTTCTTTTTTCTCAATTTATAAAATAATTATCGAAAAAGTTAAATATTATGTATAGATTATTTCCCACAGAGGGAATGAGAAGAGAATAGAGAATGCATCTTAAAAAACGTTATCCTCGGTAGATGTAAAATTTTTTAACATTTTTATATTGGTCATAATTCAGCAGATTACAGGATTATTAATTTTAAGAATTCAATTTGTGTTATATATATACGTATGGTGTATTTTATTCTCCCATATGAATTATATATATATATATATGCAGAATGGAAAATTTCAAAGAAGAAAACATTAGTAGATTTTTGGATCAGAGTGTAACTATGTTCTTCGCATGCAATTAAAAGTCTCTTTGATTATGTTTTATCAAATAATGTGTTTAGCTGTTAAATAATTGCTCTTATTAATAAACCGTGAGGATTCAAAAATTTGAACTAATAATTGTCAAATGATGAATGACATGTTCTAAGAGGATAATGCTGCAAATATTACTTTTATGAACTTCATATTTATTTAAACATTGTGTGCCGTTCTTATGACTATGTTAGATTTATTATAGTTTTGCTATTTTTGCAAAAAGGTAACTTGCGTTTAAGGTTAAGTTAAAATTTGTTTTTACCTTTTTCTAAGAGTTTCTTATTTAGATGCATTTACTATTTGCAATACTATTGTTATGGTTCAATATTTTGTAAAAGCTACTAATAAGAGTATTATAAATTTTGAGTTTTATGACTGTCTTCTTTCATACTATACTATTATATGACTTTTATTATCATTATTGTTGTGTATACATTATTTCTCATATTGTTATTATATTTTTATGGTTAGCTTAATTATATAAATTGTCACCCATTTTACGAATTAATAATCGTTAAAATGTTTGAATATATTTTTAAAATTAAATTTATAGATTCATTTGTTACACAATAAAATGCTGAAGTACACACCTATTATAGTAACAAAGGGTTATAATTTAAAATGAAATATAGTGGGTTTTTCTTTGTGCTTTTTTTTTTTTATTATTATTTTTTTTTTTTATAAAAATAGAAGAATATCAATGTATAATAGACTAAAATTTAATTATCATATAGCGTATGTAATTATGAGAAAGATATCATCTGGGTTAATTCTTATAGGAGCAAAATGCCATCTAATAAGGAGGGATAATATTAAAGACAGAGGAAAATAAAAATTTTGCTAAGTCAATTTCACACCAAAATATTCAAATTAACTCTTTCTTATATTTGATAATTGATTTTTTAGAACAATGTAAAAATAATATATGTGGAACTGGGCTTTTTTTTTTTTTTTAGTTATTTTATGCTTTTTATATAAAACTATAACATTCTTAAAATTATTATAAAAAATGTATATGTTTAACACTGTTAAAAAAAATGTATGTGTTTTTTTTTTAATGCATATATGATGGTGCTTTGTAAGTTCACATTTATTTTTTGAGTATTTTTTGATAAAGGTGCTTACAATAACAAAAAAAAAAAAAAAAATTATAAATAATCTATAGAATATAATTAGTAAGAAGTGCTTATAAATTAATTTCAGATAATAATAATAAGAAAAGAGTCATGTCGACAAAATAAAGTGCTTATTAATAATTAAAAGGAACAGGAAATAGTGAACGCTTCCGAAATGTCATTAATTTCAAAAATGCTACATATATACTTAGGAGAAAATGGTAAAACGTTAAGGGCATGAATGCATAGAAGAAAATATTAGTAAACCCCAGCACATTTATACGTTGTTAAAAAGAATTTTCAATTCATTTTATTTACATATTTTAGATATTACAAATTACATAAGTTGTCAATTAAATTTATAAAATCTCATATTATTTTGTATAGGCTTTTTACATGTTACAATAGTTGTAAAAATATAAATATAACTTTGTATAATAAAAGGAAAATGGGAAAAAATGTTTAATTAGATACTACTATTAATAATTTTTTTTTTTTGATACAATTTTAATTGCTTTACAGTAATATATGTTCATAATATTTGTATTCACAGTATATTTTGATTATAATGATTATCATTAAATTTTTGTTCAGATTAATCTTGTTCACATTAATTTTGTTCACAATAATTTTGTTCACAATAATTTTGTTCACAATAATTTTGTTCACAATAATTTTGTTCACAATAATTTTGTTCACAATAATTTTGTTTATAACAAATTTTTTTATAGTAATTTTACTTATAATAATTTTATTTTGTAAGTATGTTTTTATTAAAGAACCTTTTTTGATAATAAATTTTCTTTTATATTGAAAGAATAAATTCTATAATAAATAAATAGTAATTATATTGGGTTAAACATTACGTTATAAGTTAAAACTCTTGAATTTCCTCAGTAATCGATATACACTGCAAATTATAATATATATGCAAATATATATATGCAAATATATATATAAAATACACATATATTATAAATAACATATATTATAAATAACATATATTATAAATAACTTATATTATAAATAACATATATTATAAATAACATATATTATAAATAACATATATTATAAATAACATGTATTTTAAATGACACAAAAAGTTGCTATTTTAAAAGTCCAGATTGAATTATACGTTATTTTTTGACGTTATTTAAAACACACGAAACTAATTTTTAATTAACCCTTTAAATATTAAATGTTAATGTTCTCTATTTTTTGTAAGAATTGTTCATGTTCTTTTTTTTGTTTTTTTTTTTTTATATTGCTTATAGTTAATTATTTGTTCTTAAAACAAATTGAAAGAAAAAAAAAAAAAAAATGGCTATATATATATTATATATATATATAATATATCTTTATATTTACTTGTCAATTTACTCACTACTATATATATGCATACTTTTCATTAAAAATTTTTTGTACACACAGCAATATTTATATAGTATTATATGCATCATTATATATATATATTGTTGTTATGGCAAAAACATATTATTATATAACATAAAAAAAAAAGAAGCATAATCTCTTTTTATGGCTAACAGAAAAAAGATGCACACTATGTGATATTATATATTAAAAAATATGTTTTTTATGGTGGCTGGAGTTTTTTCTTATATATTTACTCATCATTTGTATATATTAAAATTATAAAACAAAATATTTCATTATATTCACATCTTCCTTCTTTAACAAGATTTATAAAAATTGTTCATTGAATTTCTAATTATAATATTAGCAGTGGTAAATATAATAATCATTGGTATTCTAATGTTTTTAGTAGCTATATGAATCCCTAAACTTCAGAAAAACTCTAATTTCTTTTTGTTATTGTGCATTTTCACTCTTAATTTTATTTTATTTTTTCTCATATTTTTATTATTTTAATTTATAACAATTTTTGATTAAACATTGTTAATAGAAAGTTAATTCTTGGTTTTTTCAGAAGAAAAAAAATTAAGAATAAAAATTACAATTTATTAATTATATAAATAAATTTTAGTTTCAAACTAAATTATTTTTAGAATTTAATTTTTTTTTAAGGTTTTTTTAATATTTATTAGAAAAAAAAATTCTACATTTTTAGAATGTTTTGTTCTTTTGTAATTTTTAATATTTAACATTTAATACTTTTTATTATATATAAAAAATTGTTTTAATTTGTTATTATATTATATATATTATTTTCAACTATTTTTAAGATTAAAAAAAAAAAAATAGAAAAAGCCAAGAAACGTATAAACTTATCTTTATTTTAATTGAATAAAACCCAAAACTCAACTAAAAAACTTATTTTTAAGAAAAGATGGCATCCTTAAAGAATTCTTATATCAGCAAAAAAGCAAACGTTTTTCCCTTTTTGACGAAAATATTTTTATTTTCTTTTTTGATTTGGACAATAAGTTTAAACTATGTAAGAGAAACAAAACTACTAAACTTGTTAATTACATAGTAGATGTATGTTTCCTTGTTTATTACTATATATTTTATAAACATTTAAAGATATAGAAAAGATGAAAATTAGTATATATTCTTAAATAATGTATATGCATATATATATATATATATGTATATATATGCACATTCGTATTATATAAACATACGTAATATATGCACATATATAATATGTACACATTTTTAACTATCCACATATGTAATATAAGCACATACATATAACACAAAAATGCATGTATTATATACATATTGTGAATTTGCTTCTGGTATATAATTAATATGTATGTATATTTTGTATTCATTATAGGATAAAAGCTGTAACAACACATATAACAATGAAAAAATATTAAGTGCAGAAACTAATAGATTATTAGCTGAAAAATGTAAGGCTGGTCCGTCAAATTTAAAAGATGTTAAACAGAAAAAGGATAAGAAAACGAAAAATACAGTAAAAACTAATAAAGAAACACTATCTAATGTTGCAGCAGATGAAGCCATTGCAGAAAAGTTACAGGAAGCATTGTACAATGATGGTAAAGTGGATGAACAAAAACTAAAAGATATGGAAAACATGTTCAGTTCTTTAACAGAAAAGTTTAATTTAGGTGAAGAATTAAAAAAGTATGAAGGAGATATTGAAAAAATGACCGAAGAGATGCAAAAACAAAAAGAAAAAGGTGGTGAAGTAAGCATGGATATGTACAAAGATCTTTTTGAAAGTATGACAAGTTCACTTATAGATTCATACGCTGGTGATGCAAGTGACAAGAAAAAAATGAAAATGAAAAAGCGTGCCATGAAAGCTACTGGCTTTTTACTTAAACATTATTTAAAACCAGGAAAAATAAAACCTCCTAAAAAATAAAAGTTTTGTCAAAAACTTACATTTCATTAGAATTGTTTAACATTACTAATAATTCAAATTTAATAAAATTAAGGTTCCATTACAATTTTAATAATGCACTTTATTATGATTATGCCTTTATAAACAATATATGTAAGAAATTTATAATTTTTCCAATATTTTATGTAATGAAGTATTTTTTTTTTGCTTCCCTCGTCCTCATTTCTTTAGTTTTTTTACCCTTAATCACACGTATGAGAAAAGAAATATATTTTGAAGTCTATTTATAATAATAAAAATGAATATATTTATATTAGTCATAAGAGAGAAGTTGAATACTGGAGTCATATCTTAAGTATTAATAAAAAGCAGTACACATTCCACACGATGTAGAACATATTTAAATAGTGATATTTTGCTAAATATATAAATGTAATAATATTTCATATAGGTTTTTCTTAAAATTTAAATAGATAAAATGTGGAATCATAAGCATTTAATACAGTTATATTTATACATAGATATATACATATGTATATATGCTGTTCAAATGCTATAAAAATGTTCATAACTTTTTTTATTTATGTCTTTGTTTATATGTTTATTTAACATTGTTTTATGTATATTAAAATGTTTATAGTTTTTTTATTTGCTTATATTTTTTAATTTTATTATATTTTTTTTGTTCTGCATATATAGTTTAATAATTAGAAGATCTTAAGTTCAACATAAATACATTTTTTCAGTATTAAATAAGTTTTTGTAAAATTGATTTTATATTTTTGTTTTACTATTTGTAATTTTTTTAGTTAATTAAAGTAATGCGCTAGAAGTGCACTACATAGACATCTGAGATAAACTAAGCCCATATATACATAATATATGTATATATAGTAATATTGGTTTACAATGTAACATTTTAAATTATTTCTTTTAAATGATGAATTATAAAAAAAGTACTTTTTGTTAAAAATAAAATAAACGGGTATACAACTCTTACCTTTTTATTCATCGTAAATAGTCATCACTTCACTTTTTAACTTAAAGTGTTTGCTATTTATTTCAAACAAATTATAAAAGGCATATGCTAAATTTTATGCATAATTAGAAAAGGAATTTTTTTTATATATATTAATGATATATTTTTTGCTTAAATGCCTTTATGTGCATTCAGTGTTACTTAAAAGTTTCGAGATATATTGTGTTCTGTAGGATAACTATTAAAAAGAAATATTAATAATAATGCCAGAAACATTACTGTTTCTTCACATTCCTTACGTTTTAAACTATCGTTGTAGAATAATAAAAAAATTCTCTTACTTTATGTGGGTTAATTATTGTTATTTATTATTTACTGATTTATGTTTTATTAACTTATGCATAGTGAAAAGAAGTGTTAGGTTTAACATGATAGATTATTTTACAACCAAAGTTTTAAATAACATGCACAAAACAAGTTATTATAACGATTTTAAAAAGATTAACTAAGTACAAAATAATTAAATATATTCTCAAATATTATTTTACTTCTATATTGTTATATTTCGTAACTCCTAAATAATCACATATAGCTAAATTAAAATTATCAACAAGCTAAAAGGACATATATAAAAATATTCCCATCTTTTTTTTTTGTTTATCTAAAATGGAAAAGTGGGTCTCTACAGTGTAAAATTGAACATGGGAAAACAGATAAAAGAAAAAAAAATATATAAATGAAAATTTATATAAAAAATATATAATTATTTTATTTCATTAAATATATTGTTTATGGCATCATTATACTTCTTCATGTGCATTGTCTGATGTACTTTTGTTTTGTTGTCTATTTACATACATATTAATGAAATTTTATAATTATAAGAAAAAGATATATTCATTCTGTTAGCCTGGGATTATTACATTTAATCTGTAAATTTTGATTTTTGACAATATTAAAATAATAACTCAAAAAAAAAAAAAAATATTACTGAAAAAATATACCATATAAAGGAAAAACTAAACTAAAATAAAAATGGTTCACGTAAAGAACTATAGTTAATGTATTATGTATAACAAAAAAGCTCATTTTACAGCTACAATAATAATACGAAGCTTTATTTACGAAAGAATGTAAATATAAATGTACAGCTAAATGGGCTAAATAATAATCCTCTTTCTACGAGAGGGAATAATATTAGCATTGTAGCTAACAAAAAACATTATAAAACATTTTTTTTTCAATCTACTTAAAAAAAAAATATATGTTTATTTAGATTAATGATTTTGGTTGAAAAAAATTGCTTATAATTAATTCGTTTAATAAAATGTTTAGTTTCCTTGCTCGTTGTATTCACACAAAAAACACTTTGGTATTTTATTTACATAATATTATATATATATTAATATAGAATTTATAGTTATATCTAAATATAAAAAAAAAAAAAAAGAAAGAAAGAAAGAAAGATGAAACGTTGTAAAAACTTAAAATAAACATAAACTAAAATAATCAGTTAAAATATGACTTTGTATAAAAACATTAAATAGAATACATAATTTGATGTTTTCATACAAACGCATAAAAAAAAAAAAAAAATTTTTAAAACACACATTTTCCAAACAAAATTCATAGAACATTAATACTTTAAAAACGCTAATTACATACATAATCTTTATAAAAAATAGTTAAGAAAACATAAATCATTTTAATAGAAAATCTTTTCCAATACTTCACTCAAAAGAATAAAATACGCATAAATTATAAACACATTTAGGATTCTATATATATATAGGATATATTTTGTAAAGTTTTAAGTAAAATAAACTTACAGTTTAAAGTTTTTTAAAAATAGTTTACTAGTGTAATGCTAGCAATTATATAAATATACCATTAATCCTTTCTCAATGTAATTGTTTACACATTTTTCTGCATTTTAATGATTTATAAAAAACATATATTAATGATAAGGCTAAAAATATGGTGAATGTAACAATACCTCCAGTTGACTTTGATATTAGGGATACAAGTAAAAAGATAAAGTTTACAAGAACTATCGAAGAAACCGTAAAAAAATTAAAAAATCTTTTTTTTGCCGATAATTTACCATCTCTACCATGTTTATTATACATTGTCATGTATTTTAATAATTCTGTTTCATACAACGCATCTGATTTACTTATAAAATTCATTACATATGTTACTAAGCATTTTTCTTGATTTCCTTTACGCTTTTCTAGTTCAGATATATCTTCTTTTGCTTTTTTCCTGTTTACCTTTATTCCATTTTTATTATGTAGTTTTTCCTTATAATAATCTTTTTTATTATATAATGAACTGTACGATGAATTTGAATCATCAATATATGCAACTGATCCAGATGAGTCCCTTTTGTTATGACCATACATTGATACATCAAAATTTCTTTCAAATTTACTGTTCTGATTTTGTTTTTTACGTTTATTTCTAATATTTTCATCTGTAAATATTGAATCCGTACTACTCTCAAAATTCCTGTTCTGATTTAGTTTTTTATGTTTATTTCTAATATTTTCATCTGGAAATATTGAATCCATACTACTCTCAAAATTCCTGTTCTGATTTAGTTTTTTATGTTTATTTATAATATTTTCATCTGGAAATATTGAATCCGTACTACTCGCAAAATTACCGTTTTGACTTTTTTTTTTATGTTTATTTCTAATATTTTCATCTGGAAATATTGAATCCGTACTACTCTCAAAATTCCTGTTCTGATTTAGTTTTTTATGTTTATTTCTAATATTTTTATCTGGAAATATTGAATCCGTACTACTCTCAAAATTCCCGTTTTGACTTTTTTTTTTATGTTTATTTCTAATATTTTCATCTGGAAATATTGAATCCGTACTACTTTCAAAATTTTTGTCAAAAGAAATCAATGTATTCAGTCCATTTCTTCTTTGGTTGTTATTAGATCTTGTCCCCAAATCTAAAACTGTTTCTCCTTTTAATAATCTGCTAGATCTTATACCTAAGGAGCTATTTTGAGACTCACTGTTACTACATGATTTACCAAGAGTGGATGACTAAAAATTAAGGTAATAATAAGCAGTTCTTAAAAAAGTATACGTATTACATACATATTATATATATTTATATACATAATAAATACATATACATAAAATATATTTTTTCTTTTCATATGAACATAAAACATTTTTTTAAAAAAGATAAAATATGAGTACCAAAAAAAAAAAAAAAAAATATATATATATATATATATATATAAATTCTTTAATAATAATAAAATTTTCCTTACCTCATTGGAATACTGCAACGTCCATATTAAAACATTATAAGTAAAAATTTTAACGAAAAAAAAGAATTTACTTGTTGGTACCATCGTTTCGCTTTTCTTTAAATTTTCCAAAATATTTTTTTGTAGTAAATAATTTTTAGCTTAGATAAAAAATTATTTTACGTAAAATATTTAATTTTAGATAATTTAAATAATTTATAGTATTACTGTTCTTAATTTTCTTTAATGTTTTATTTTAAAGCTCAAAACATAATTTTACATTTTGTATTTTAATTAGTATTATGTTATATTTTCACATACATTAAAAAAGGAATAATAAATAATTAAAAATCTTTTTGAAAATGTATTTAATTATTATATAAAAAAAAAAAAAATTATACAATATATTATCGTATACTGTATATTGTTTTTATTTGAAAAAACAGTTTGCTTTATTTTAAAATATAAATTAGATAAAAATTTTATAGATATAAATTATATTTTTTTATTTCGAGAACAGTAAAAAAAAGGGGAATACAACAAAATATGTATATAAAATATCATATATAAAATTTGTTTTTTTATTAAAATTTAAAAAATGCACTTTTCTGGCAATTATACCATTTCTTTTATTATGTTATGTAAAATATATAATATTGACTAAAAAAATTAATTTCAATAAAAAAAAAAAAAAAAAAATTAAAAGAAAAAAAAGTATTCCTTTGTACTATATTATATATTTTTAATAAAAATATTATTTCCTGTGCTAAAATATTTTGTGCATGATTAATGTAGTGATAATATTATAATAAAACATACAATGAAAATAATTTAACCTATAATTTTTTTTACATCTATATAATTTACTTATTGCATTTATTTAATTTAAAATTATTTAGTTAATAATTTTAAGAATTATAAATGTTTGCAAAAGTTGTGATAAAAATAAAATTATACTTATTATTTGAATTAAACCGTGCAAGAATTTAAATATTATGATAAGAAAAATTAGGATATATAAAAATTTAATTTTATATTAAATAGTATTTTATTCTAAAAGAGTGTTGTAAATGGGAAAATAAATTTAATAAAATAAAAAAAAAAAAAAAAAAAAAAAATATATATATATATATATATATATGTATATATACTTATGAGGAATGGTAAATTGTATTACCGCCCTTTCACCCCATCATTTCAGTTCTTATAGACGGTTCTTCCAAATTTTAAAAATTAAATATAATATTTGAATGTGTATTTATTTATAATAGTTACATATTTCAATAACAAGAAGAATAAATATATATAAAGAATATATATTACAAATTATTTAAGTGCATCAACCGTTCTTAAAAAAAAAAAAGTTATCTGTTGTATTATTTATTATATATGGTGTAATAAAAAAATATATGAAATTAAATAATACCCTTTTTGAGATCATATTTTTAAATTGGAGTAAAGTGTAATAGTATTGCTAATGACATTCATTAGATATTTAGTTAGAATGTTAATATAAGATATAATAATATGAAAGAAACAAGACAAATATATATGATATAGGTTAAAAACAAATAATCTAAAATAACTAAAATTATATATTTTATAATATATAAAAATAAAGGCAACTCTAAAATTAAGAATTGTAATAAATGTAATATGTGTGAAATTAAATGTATTTTTAAGCCTGTTGTAAAGGTGTACTAGTTAATACCTTTCGTTTTCTGTAAATATATACGTTAGTTTTTTATTGTATGTGTTGTTTATATGTCGTAAAAAAAAAAAAAAAAAAAATTTCAAATTTTATTGTACATATTCAAGTTTATGTATTAATGTTTTATTTAAGTATTGCTCTACTTAAAATTATGTAATAGTTATATTAAAAAAATAAAGAAAAAAAAATGTTATCTTTCAATTTATAGTTTTATTTTTGAACTTTTCGAGAAACATTTAGTTTGGTACTATATATATATATATATATATATGCATATAATAGTAAGGAAATTATGTTATAATACTTTTATTAAAAAAATGTTTTGTTTTCATATGACGCGAAGTTTTTTTTTTTTATATATTTAATATTCACCATATAAAATTAAAAAAAAAAAAAATAACTAATAATAAAAGGGATCAAATGCTCGTTTAAATAGTGAATTTATGTTACGATTTAACTAGTACGAAACTCTAATACCTTCATTTATGATATGGATCATTTTATTAACAGGAAGTTTTAAAAAGAAATACTCTTGGCTTAGAGTTATGTTTACTCACTATTTATTACAATGATATTATAAATACCAATTATTACTAAAACTATCACTGATGCATAAAAATTGAAGAACAACTGGAAATAAAGTTGAATGGTGTGTATATTTTTGGTAATACAGATTTAAATATTTTTGTTTTTCAGGGTTAATATTGCTGAAACGTATGAATATAACTAAGACTGTGTTATTAATTCTTAAAATTACTTTGTATTCAATTGGATAATATAATAATACACATTATTTTTATATTATGTATAAATACAATACAAATAACATTGAAATGAAATATTAATTACAAGGATAGTTCTTTCATTATAGTATATATATTTTGCATTTTATAAAATACGAAAAGTGCGCATTAGAAATGGGGGTCATACTGAGTAACAGTAAAACAATTAATATAAGTGCTCTGGTTTATTATAAAGATACAAGGGCATACTAACAAAATTGGTTAATATGTTCGATAAATTGGTATTACTTAGTAAATGTATGTTAAGCTCAGTTTTCAGTTTAAATTAATAAATTAGTATGTATAGTAGACCATTATATATGGTCAAATCTCTTCTGAGAAGTTCAATTTTTGTGTCAAACAGATGCACTCAGAATTTAGAAATTCTGAAACGGGTTCGTATTGCATGTACACATGTAAGGATATATATATGTATACGTTAAAAATCAAATATAGAATGGAAGAAAAAATATTATTGGAGATTTAGATTTTTAAATAAATCATATTTCTTTTTTTTTTATTAAAATTTAATTTTCCTTTTAACGTATATTCAATTAGTAGGTAATTCTACTATATATGTAGGAAATTACACTATTTCCTATTCATCATTATGCTCTAAAAGTGCAATTTTATTTTTTTATTTTATTTTTGTTTTTGCTATATTTAAAAAATACATATTTCTATTAATTTTTCTTTTTATTTAAATAATAGTATGTTAGCTTTACTTACACAAATAACGTCTTCTAAAATTCACATTTCATTTATAATTGAGCTTCTCATGTCATGTAAAACAGCTAATATATTTTAAATATGATTTTCTATCATGTTAATGTACGTAAGGGAAAATAAGAGGAGTGTCACAAAGTAATAAGTGAAATATAATGGAATAACGTCATATGTTTTTATAGAATTTTGATAAGTGAACAATGCGCTGAATTCTATTAGTACGTGAAATAAAAGAAGTGTACTAAATTAAAAGGTATATAATATATTGAGAATTATGAGTTATAAAAAGTTCATACACGAAGAAATATATATACGTAAATTCCATATACATGTCTACTACTAGGATTATTATTTAGGTTGATATAGGTAGACATGAATAAAGTTAATTATAATTTATCTATGAACATTATAAATGTACTATTAAATATGCAAGTATTAATAAGGTAAAGTAAGAAATTTATTAAATTAATAAGCACATCATAAAAAGTTATTGAAGTGCAAATTCATAATGAAGATAATTATGATGATGATTATAAATAACAATTCTAAAATAATAATATTCCAAAAAAAAAGGCTAAACAAGAATGTGAAATATTTGATGAATATTTTAAACACTGATTCTTCATAAGAAATAATAAAATATTTAACTAAAAATTAAAAAGGTTGTAACTAGAGAATTATATTGACACATAAAACAAAATACACTCAGAATGATAATATATATTTTAGTGCAAATAAGAAATATTTGCACTTAACAATAATATATCGAAATTTTCAATTCTAGATAAAGTTAAAATACATAATTTAAGGTATAAATATGCATTATCTATATAAAAATAAGTTCGCTGATTAGTATGTAATATTTTGTATTTATACATATAGAATATGTCATATATATAATAAAATAAAAAAAAAAACAAATGAGCTTTTATATTAAAATTAAGAGAATTTTCTTGTTGTACCTAGGTTAAGGGCTTTTGTGTTCTTACATAATAATAGCTTTCTAATTATCTAGAAGATAGTTGTACATATAATTATTTAAAATTTATAAAGCATTATTTACTGTAGTATGTACTAGAAGTTTAAATGTTCTTCAAATAGGCATATATCAATTATGTAAAAAAAATATTATAATAATTAGATTTCCTTTTCTTAATATTATAAAAAATAAAGGTTAATTCATGTAAATGCTATAAATATTTGTGCTGTTCATTATATATGTATTATAATTTTTTATGGATTAAATAAAGAACAACTATTAATATATGCTTAGTCTTTTAAAAACATATAGTAAAGTATTCTTAAACCTGAATGACGACTGTGTTCACCTATAACTATAAAAACATCTACATATATAAATATGTACATTAAATATATTAAAGGTACAATAAATATAATATTTTCTTAGTAATAATAATATTAATAAATAGTTAATACTGATTAAATAAAAATAAAAACATTACTAATTATGTAAATGAATATTCTCATATTTACTAGTATAAACCTAGCATAAATGAAATACACATATATATTATTATATATATTATCATTAGATTAAAAAAATCACTGGTTGAATATGCCCATATATTTTAAAGGGTATTTATAACACATGATAATTAAAAGTAGACGCAAATATTATTATATATAAAGATTTATATATATGAGTGGAACTTAGGAATATATTAAATTGTGTGTAATCTGAAAAAAGTATTTCATATATGAAATGAACTTTAACGAACAGTGTTATTATTTTCGAAAACAATATTATATAGATCTCACAGATTAGCTAATAAGATAAACATAAAATTTATGTCGAATATTTCAAATATTCTATTATATCTAAGAAAAAATTGAATTCTTTAAAAATTTATTAATTGAAATTATTTAAAGATGTTCAAATATAAAATTTTGATTAATTTGTCATAATTAGACTGTTATAAGTTTTCATAATTTAGAAAATAAAATTTTAAATATTAGCAAATTAATAATAAAAATGAATATATTATGTTATGATGTTATATAAGTTGAAAATTATAATATGCAAATGAAATTGAAACACACTATTCACAGGAATATATTAATCGTATAAAGTAAGAACGTATATATTATTATATAAAAGTATGTTCAAATAGTTGTATAATTAATATTATTTAATTTCTTAATTAAATCGTTTTTTTATATTAACAGTTTTTTATAATTTAAATAACATAATTATAATTTGTTACTAACTTCGTAACAATTTTTATGTGTTATTTATTTATTTTTCTTTTATTAATTGCATAATTTATTATAATTGCAACAGTTTATTTTTTATAACATAAAAATATTATATTAATATTTCCATTTAAAACCTATTTCATAAAAATGTTTAATAATGTTATTTATTCCGTAAATATGTTTCGTGGTAAATATACTTAAAATACGTCGAAGTCAAATTTATTTTTTTTAATATTATTTATAATTATATAACAATTTATTTTTTTTTTGGTATTATTTATTTTAAATGCATATATTTATTGGTATTACTAATAATTATTTTATATACTTATAGTACAACAATATTTTAATTGTACAAATTGTTGGTAGCATTTTTACAAAGGTAATAAATAAAATTATTCGTTAGTTTATCTGAATCATATAGAACAACAGTACAACATGCCAATTATGTATACCAAATGAAATATCGATTTCGCATAAAAGGCATATAAAGAAGAAAGTAAAATTTATAAAATAAGTGTATTTTAGTAGTCTTTATATTAACTATAACATGATAAGTAAATATAGTGTGATTATATTATTAATACGCATTACCAAGATATAATAACATATGACAAAAAGAATCTAAATATTATATATAATTGTCAATAACGAACGGAATTGTTTAAAACGGAGCAAGCCAAAAGGTGAATAAAATATAAACAGCTCAAAAATATAACCGTAATATTATTGCAGGTGTATTAATGAAAAAAATACATTTATTAATTTTATATTACCTTCTCCTATTCATTATATATGTGTAAATTTTTAATAATGGTATAAAAAAAAAAATTTTACGTAATTCTTGCATTAAGTGTAAACTTTTTCGATAATTTATTTTTCCAAATTAACAAAAAATAAAAATAATAAATTTGTTGCACTTTACAGAAATATATAAAATGCTATTAAAATATATAAATTAAATAAACAAAGAAAAATGAAAAATAAAACGAAATATAACCAAAAGAAAAAAATATAAAAAACAAATAATTTAACAAAAAAAAAAAAAAAAAAAAAAAACATGTTAATGAAATTGCAAGATTAAAAGTAATTTTTGCATATTACATTTAAAAAAAGAAAATATTTAAAATTTGTCAGAATTAAAAATTTGTGATATAATATTTATTATGTATTATAATTTAACTTATTTCTTCGAAAAATTTTAACCATAAAATAAAACACATTTATAATTTACAAATAAACCTATATAAAAATAAATATCTATTTTATAAAATAAAAATAGTATTTATACATATGAAGATATTACGTAGTTATTAAGTTTTCTTAATATATTAACATAATAGTTAATATTTTACCAAAAAAATTTGAAATTAATGTATGAAATTCATATATCATATTATATAATGACATTAAATAAAATATTACTACGTGTATTATTTTTCAAATAAAATGTAAAAAATATATAACAGTCATCTTTTATCATGAATGGTATTATAATTTGAACATCAAATAATTGTATTTAATAATTTAAATATATATATTTCTTTGAAATTCTTATATAATAAACACATAAAAAAAAAAAAAATAAATAATTAAAAATAAAATGAGGTCCTTAATTCCTATTTATCACTTTTTAATTTAATTATTTCTGTTTTTTTTTTTTTTTTTTTTTTTTTGTAAGTAAAATGTATTTTATTTACATAATTCTATTATTGTAATTAATATATGAAATTATATTTACAGAAATATTCAATATATTCAATATACATATATAGTAAATAATTTTAAAAAACTTCATATAACTCATATTTAACTCGATAGAATTATTTTTAATACATTTTAATAAATATAGGTTTAAATAATTTTTATTTATAATTATATACGTAATAAATATCACAAATATTTCTAATGATTTAAATTATTATATAGTAATAACATATTAGTTGTAAAAAGGAAGTCCCACAAAAGTTAAGAAGGAGATATATTAAAATAAAAATTTTAAATTATATATCAAAAATAATGAACCTAAATTACAATTTCTGCAGGCCAAAATACAAAATAGAGTAAATTTTTTTGTTATAATTTTTGTTAATATAAATAGAAATTTAAGCCTATATGTTTATAAAATATTTCATATATATAATATCTTCCATATATATTACCAATTTTGTTTGAATGTAAATTTTTTTTTTTATTTATAAAAGTTTATAATAGATTTTATATTCATAGTAACTTTAAGTATGACGTTAAAAGTAATTAAATTCATGTTTTAAATTTATTAATTTAACACATTATATGAACTAAGAATTTAGTAGAAAACAATTTTTATATATAAAAAAAAAAATATATTTTTTTAATATATAAACTGATCAAATACTGTGTATGCCTTTTTTCTTTCATGTATAATCATATATATGTACATATATATATATAATTGAATGTTATTCTTACATGTATTATTATATATTTTTTTATTTCAATTTGTGATTTGAGAAAAATTTTGTAGTTATAATAATAAATGTTTTTTAGGAAAAAATATATTTTATTTTTTAATCTAATTCAACTTATTAATTATTGTGTTATTTTTGTGTTCATAAAAAAACAAAAAAATTAGTTGTGTATTAAAATAGTTATAATATATTCCTTGGGGGTGTAAAGTAATTTATTTTTTAATAGGAATTATATATGTATATATATATTGAATAATTAGTAATAAAATTCAATTATCACTTATATGAATGAATAACGGGTTTTATAAATTAAAAGTAAACACATAAGTTACAAATGTTATTATTTTGTTTTATCAGTATACATCCAAATTAGAGGGAACCATTAATAAATGGAAAACGTAATGCATATTATTAATTATTTTAGAATTTATTTATGTATTTTTTTTTTTCGGCAAATTAAACCCTAGTATCATATTAATATGAAAATGTTTATTGATTATAAAGGATAAAATATCATATATTTTTACTTAAATGTGTACAATATGGATAATTAATATATATTTCATTTTTTCTATAATTTTCAGGATAATACTTATAACCATTTACCTTCATATAAATTTTATGAACAACTGAATAGCGATATCAATGAAGATGACAATGAAAGTGTGTACTGGGATTCCGTAGAACCATCTTTTGACAAAACCCTCTGGGCTCGTGATGTTTTTTTGAAACTAGAAAGAAACGTATTATCAGTAAACAGAAATCGTATAGAGGATGTTTTCAGTAAAAAACATTGTTATGATTTGAATTATTGGTTATATGAGCAAGTATATAAAAATTTTGATCATAATGAGAAAGATGAAAATTTTTATAAAACTATTGACATTTTCGAAGATGGATGGAAGAGAATTAATAATAGTGAATTTCCAAATGAAGATAATGTATGTCATCCGGATCACACTTTGGTTGATATGGAATATTTGAAAGATGTTAAGAATCTGTTTGATCTTATTGAAGATTATGTTATTATTAAAGCTGAAGTTATTAGAGATACTAATAATGCATGTTACAAATATATTGAATATCTTAAACAAAAGGTTCCACTTTATTATGAGTGGGAAAATGTGTGCACAGTGGAAGAAGATAATATATGTACAAGGTACATTGATGATTATACCAAGTATAATCCAAGAAATGTCTTAGAAAATTTGTCCGTCGTTGGACTTTCCCTTGCATCCGTATTCAATGATTGTTACCAAAATATTATAACTGTGTTTCAGGAATCAGAAAAGTTACCTCCCCGTACAGAATTAAAACAAAGAAATGCTTTAGGACAAATTGAAAGTACAGTGGTAAAAGTAGGAAGAACCTTGGCAGAAATTGGAGATGACGGAATGCAGTCAGGAGATATATTTATTGGTGTAAATGATTTCGTTTATTCGTTAATTTACGCAGTAAAAAGACTTAATTCTTACGTTTTTGACCATTTCACAACAATGAATATTTTGTTGTTGGTAATATTAATGGCTCTTTTCATTTTTTGTAAGGTAAATATAATAAAACAGCACATAAAAATATATACAATTTGACATTGCTATTATTAATTATTTTTTTTTTTTATAAAATTTTTTATTATTAAATGAAGATATTAGTTTTTTATTTTATGATTTTTGAATTTTTTTTTTTTTTTTTTTGTGTTTTTAGTTTATTAGTGGACGATCCATGTCATGTAATGATAGTAAAAAAAAAAAATAATTTTGATGTAACGTTGATGATGAAAAGAAGATATAATATAACGGAAATTAATAATATATAGTTAGGAATTTCTATAAAAAATTTTATCATACATATATAATCACTCCAACTGGTGCCATATAACCTATAGGAAGACAATGTAAAATAAGAGTTGAATAGGATTTAACTAATATTTAGCAGGCAAGTTTCAGGCGTAGTTCAATATAGAACTAAAAAAAAATGTAGAAAAAATTAGCAAACATAATGTATATTTAAACATAGATAAATAAATAAATAAATAAATATATATATATATATATATATATGTGAAAGTATTATGTAATAATTGGAAAACTGTAGGATTAAGTGGTACGAGGAATGATATTAATGTCTAATTTTTTTAAAAAGAAGAGGATACCTTTAAATATAGGTAGTGTTTAGATACCACCTCTACAATGAATAAATTGAAAATAACTAAATATAATACTAAAAGCATAATAAACTATCAGTTAATTCTTGGAACGTATCAGTTATTGTGAATTATTAAGTTAATTGAAAACACAAGAAATTGTATATATAAATAACTGTATGGAAAGGAATATGTAATGCAATATAATAATGTTTTAAAGTAAGCAATCATTAACATGTGCTTTGAAACTGATGAGATTATTTGTCATTTATATTGCGTAAATGATGTGTAATGATGTATAAAATGTGAAAATAATCATATATTTGCTAGATGTGATAACGAATTATTAAGGTGTTTAATCTAGATATACGATATGCATGATTGGGAAGGTCGATGTTATAAAGGTGTACGAATGTTGATGACATCATGGAATGTATTTTAAGAAAAAGAAATTATACAACAGTACAAATAAAAATATGTTCTTTTTTACCATATATTTTTGTATATTTATCAAATTAAAAGAAACAAGAGCTAGTAATTAAATTTATATTCCAGATATTATTTGTATAAAACATTTACAGATTATACTTTTATTAGTAGAAAATACATTACATTTAAAATTACAAGAAGTCATTAAAATGATGTAAACATTTTTTAGTTGTTAATATTAAAATGCACTACTGCATATGAAGATAGTGCATATTATTTAAAAAAAAAAAGTGAAATAATCAGATATTTATTTATGTTTATTGATATATAAAGTTTATTATATATATGTATTCTTGCATGTTGTTATTTTAATATGTTTTCGTAACTATTAAAAAGAATGATAAATTTTGTTCTATTTGTTGAATAAAATATTAAGAATTAATTTAAATATACAATATATAATGTTTAATTTCTATCAATAATACATTATTACATTTTTGTTTTTAAAACCCGAAGTTCATTTGTTAAATATGTATATATTTATGAATATATATTTTTCGTTTTTACATAAATAGTTTAGGCACTTTGTGCATTTTTTATGTTGTAATTAATAAAGTACAGAAAAGAAAAAAAAAAAAAAAAAAGGGAATGAAAAATATAAAGAAAATCCTAGATACCTTTCTATTTTGTACATGCACACAGGGAGAGAGCACCTTACATTAGTATAAAATAAAAGGAAACACAAAAGATGGAAGCATATAACATGTGACATTAACCATAATAAGGATAAGCCACCTAATATGTATACTGTGTAATAAACAAAATTTATAATTTACTGGAGCATGGGAATAAAGCAAATTATTGGCACAACTGTTAGTTAATAAAATGGATTATTAAAACATTTATAAATGAACAATGTATAAAGAACAAGCAGGGACATTATGTATATATAGAAGAGTTTAAAATAGAAATCAAAACAACCATTATGTTTGTGCTCTTGACTAGCTATATGTGTACATAATTAAAATTGTTTATATTTATAACTTGACTATTAAATTTATATAAACATGAGTGTATCTCTTACGCATTAATCATTAATTAATTCTGTTATTTATTCATTTGTATTTTTATATATTCATTTGTATATTTATTTATTCATTTATTTTTTTTTTAATTTTTTTTTTTTTTTTTTTTGTAAACAATGGAAAATTTAACATATTTGAAACGTTATATTATTTTTCATTGATTTACATTTAGAATTTATTTATATGTATAAGCATTTGCCTTTAATTGAATTGCTTAATAACAATTCTAAATTTAATCAATTGAATCATATTAAGAAACAATATCCATATGAATGTAATTTTATTAATGGAAAAAATATAATTATATATTAATATTAATGCAACATGTTATGTTATATTTGACAAAATATACATAAAATTGTTATAAGAAATAAAGTAGTATAAATTGGACGGGGTACCAAATTGTTAAGGGTTTATAACATATGTTTTAAGCCAATTTGTAAGCTACATTTTTTGACAGAAATATCTATTGTGTTTCAATAAACGTAACACTTACAAAATATTATGAAAAATAATTTAACTCATAGTCTCAATTACATTGTATTCAAGAAAAGAAAAACGTACAAATTAAATGTGAATATGGCTTTTTTTAATTATCCTTTTGCTTTGAAATAAAATATAAATATTTAATAGAATTTACGTGAAACAAAAGAGGAAATAAGTATCAAATAAGATAAATATATTGCTTAAGTGCTAGAATATATACTACTTTTCAAAATTTATTTATTATCCATAAAAAAATAAAAAAAATATAAATATAGTTTTTATATCCAAGTACTTACAGAACACATTAAACAAGACGGCTTTAATATCTTAATGATATTGTTTTATATATTCGGTTATAACAAATGAGGTTGTTTCCTGATCCTTCTGGTACTTTTTTGAAAGAATTCATTTTGACTAATACTATGTATTATTTAACATTATAAATAGTTTATAACTGTTAAATAATTATATATTTTTAGCGTTTTATTAACAGATTATGTATTATTGTTTGCTACTAATAGTGAATTTATGTGTATTCTCATAAAAGTTTGAAAGTAAAATTTTTTAAAGTATTTGTTTTTTTATTAATTTAATATTTATTTAGAAATATAATTTTAACAAAATAATAAAAAAAAATAAAAAAAAATGCACATCATACTTTATTAATTATGGTGAAAACTGTTAACATGCTGTTAATTTTTTTAAAGAATAATATTAAATCTAAAAGAATATCATATGAAAAAACAAATTTCCTTTATTTATCAAAATACTTGTATGAGAAATTCTAATATGGGTTATATAGTCTTCCATTGATGTAAGGATAATAATGTTTAATTATTATTTTCCAGCTCATTCTGTTTTTTGTGTATCTTTTAGATCTTAGTGTTTTATTTTTAAAAGGTAATACTATATTGTATATTCAAGTCTAATAATTTCTATGAATTAATTTTTTTGTTTCATTTTTGTCTTTCATTATATAAATCTTAGAATCGAAAAAACTTATTAAATAAGACATAAAATTTAATTATTAACAAATGATTTGAAGAAAATAAAAAGATAAATAAGTTGCCATATCAACCATTAAGAGAATTTTTTTTACATAATTTAGAAGTCTATAAAAATTTAGAAGTCAATTAAGATGTAATGCAAATTTTTTAAGTCTTGAAAGAATAAATACTGCAAAATTTAAAGTGTAATATAGAAGGACGGTAGAATTAAACTGACATATGTTAGACAATTTAGAAGAAAATGTAGTATTATTTAAACATATATTTGAAAATTTAGTATAGAACTTAAGAAAAAATTAGGAGAAAACACATATACTTTGGATTTTCTAAAAGAAATATAGAATGGTGAACATAAAATTGTGGAATTTTCAGGAGAAAATATATTTGGAAAATGTAGCGTAAAATACGAAGCAAATACAAAATGAAATGAAGATATATCATATATATTAGAACAAGTTGAAGGAGGTATTGAAAAACTGTATTATATGTGTTATAAGAAATGTAAAATTATATGAAAGTCTATTATATAAATTGTAGTATTATGAGGAATTAAAAGAATATATAAATTATATAATAGAAGTTGTCTAAAACTTAAAATAAGAAGTTGAATAATTAAAGCATGTTTTATTAGACATTTTACCTAAGGATAAAGATAATACTAATGTAACAGTAAAAATGCCAAAAGAAAATTTGTGAAAAAGATAACTGGAAAAGTAGGTGACAATTAATTTTCAGCTTAAAGAAGCAGAGGGAAATGTATAGGGAATAATTAAAAAATCTAAAATATATTATTCAACAGTAAGGTAGTATTATATGGAAAAGATGGACGGAATCGAGAAAGAAGTATTTAAAGTATTAGCTCATGATGACTCATGGTTTATACTTTGACTTTAACTTACCATTCATTTAAAAATATAAAAAAAAGGTAAATAAAAATGATGTGTTTTTTCCAATTTATAGGTACATTTTTACTTATTTAGTAGAATAACAATACTTTTTTAGATATGTTTATTATAAGTAATGGAATACATAATAGAAAATATAAAAACATATCATAAAAAAACCGTAGTTTTAATGCAATAAGTTGTTTATTTGTTAAAATTTTACTATATAAAAAGAGAAACTAAATTATGTTTGTATGTTCTTAATTTTTTTAAGAGCTTTTTTTTTACGTTTACTTTTTTAAATTGTTTATTTCAGAATACACCTTGAATATTAGTTAATATTTATTAATAAGAGAATTTTTATTATTATTTGTTTTTTTTTTCAAACTATTTATTTTGTTCATTTATTTAATACTGCTTCATTTAGTTAACATGACGTGTATTTTTACAGGATTTAATTTTAATTTATATATAGGTTTGTATGAAGGCTTGGTATATATATATATAGATATATATATAATTACATACATTATAATTAATTTACGAACTTTTAAGGTAGATTTTACGAAATAAAATTAATTAGCTAATTTGAACCATTTTAATTTTTAAGGAAATACTAAGTTATATTATAGGGGTGAAATAATTTTATATATGTAATGGCTTATTAAATATTATAGAAATAACTAGTTGGAAAGCATAGTTACCTATATCATGAATGAACATGTTACTTTATTCTTATTATTTTAATAGGTTCTAATACTTTCAAATTAGAATATCAGTCTTTTTATGTATCAATACTTCAGTTAAATAGGAAAAATAAAAGTTTTCCAAAGTTCTACAATTAGGAGATACTAATTTTTACTACTTTTAATTTATAGTATATACACTTTTATAAATTTATATTTGGCACAAAAGTTCACATCAATTTTTGCTACAACTACTAGAGTTTAATATATTTTAGAATGTATAATTTAATCGAAAGGACGATATATTTATATATTTTTTAGTGGAAACTGTTGGAACATATAAAACAAGATATTATCATTTGGAGGATTGAGCATAGTATAAATAATTAGTTCACAAGGATAATTTTAAGAAAAATAAAATATATTTAGTTTTTATAACAAAATATTTCTTTTTTATTGTTTGAGCAATAATTTTTTTTTTAATATTCCTTATAACAAATAATAAAAGAAATATATAATTATTGTCCATACTTTTACGTCAACATATAGAATAAATAATTAATTGTTTTATATAATATAAAGAGTAAGAATATTATAATATAAAATTTTTTGTTTTTAAGGGTATTCTAAACTTACAATATTATATACAAACATATTATCTGTTTAATTAACTCAGCAACTGTTGTTTTTTACATTATATATGTGTATATACATATGTTTTACTATATTATATAGGCAGAACAGCACAATATCACTGTATACTTAGAACATTGACATTAAAGAATGCGTAATAGAAACAATTAAAATAGTAAATATACTTTTGAAGACATTATAATTTTTTTTAATAGGTAATTTGTCTATAAATTATAACATGAATTTACTTTCGAAAAGGCAACACTTTTGTGACAACAATTACTATATGAAAATGAATGAGTTAATGTTTATTAAAAAATGTATGCTCTTTAACTATTATTAATGTTTTTAATATTCAATATTTAATGAATTTTAGAAAATCAGAAAAATTTAGATGTTTTTATTTTTTAATTGTAGTAATATTAACAATAACTTTTCTTTAATGAGTACTAGTTACGTAAAAAAAAAAAAAAAATTATGAATTCTTAAGTTATATAGTATGTGGTCCCTATTAAATGCATACTGAATTATTACATCGTGAGTGTTATATACTTTTTTCATATTTTTAAATTTATTTTTTAATTATCATATGTGTACATACAATTTTTTTTTTTTTTTTTTTGTTACTAATTTGTCAAAAGTAATATGCTTCAATAGGGAAATTATGTAATTATAAATGCTATATGAACATCATAAAATAGTAAATCAATATAGTTAAAAATAAATATAAAATTCCTACAAATATAATAGGATGAAAAACTATTTACATTACATTTTTAGATTACACACACAAAATAATAAATTTTTAATACGATGAGTTTTTCAAAATACTAATAAATAATTGTTAATAGTATGTTATATTTATGTAATTATTTTTTTTTAGATTACATATAAGGAAGCATGTAAATATTCTTATGGAATAATAATTTGAGAAGAGAATAAAAAATTAAAGAAAAAATACATGAATTTTTTGAATGAATTATAACATTATATAATCAAGTTGTATGTTTAATTTTAAAAATGGTTTTATAAATTCACATCAAAAATTATGTATTCAAAAAATGTAAGAATAATTCTTTTCTTCCTTTTTTTTTTATTTTGAAAAATAATATTATATATAATAGTATTATTAAGAAATGAAAATTAAATAAAATTAATACAAAAAAAAATTATGCAAATTTAATTATATAAAAATTCATTGTTATTTTACTGTTTGAAAAAATTAAAGAACACAATGAAAATGTGTTTTCCTATTTTAATATATATTGTATGCATTTTTCTAATTTTATTCTATTTAATATGTAACTATTTCTATTGTGTCTAAAATATAAAGACTTTTCTAACACTTTTATTTTAACTTAAGAAAATTTATTTGGATTTCTTTTTACAATTTTTTTTTTAAAATATATTTTTTTTTTTCATTACAAATTTGTTTTAAATAATTTATTTACAAATAAGTTTACATTATAACTGTGATATACAAGAAAATGATCTTTTAATTTACTCATTATTTAAAATGAAGAGGAATAGAAGTTCTAATTTTGATACTATCATATGATGACTATTTTATAAATAATAAAATTTTAATTAAAATTTTGGTACAACAAATATATTCTATTTAATAAAAAATATTTATATTTTTGATATATTACATTTACCTTTAAATAACATATTTGTACCATCATAATATTTTTCAATTTTTTAGTTTATGTTCTGTAAATTATAGCAAAAACACATATAATTGCCCTAAATATTTGTGAAATGTTTAGAAAAGATTTATAGTTACATAACTTTGAATAATCTAGACATATGATTATTCGCGATAGTCAAAACGTCTTTATGTCCAAATGTATATACAATAAATACCTCAAAATATCCAAAAGGATAAATATTTATTTTAATATGTATATTATAATTTACAATCATGGATATTAAAAAACGATTAGTTGCACATCGCATCATATTATTGGAACTGTAAAATAAATGCATAAAAAGTAAATTTTATGTATTATTACATCACTATGTAATATAATAGATTACTATTAATTCGATTTTTACTTTAATTAACAGTATGTCTGTCATATTATAATTAGGGCATTCCTACAAATTAATAATGAAAGATAATTAAATAACATTTAGGACTGAAAAATACTGAATCATATTTTATAACTAGCAAAAAAGAATAATTAATAAATCAATAAATTATGAGGTATTATTTCTAATATGTAGTTTTTCATATATAGATAAAAAGGAGTATACAATCTGCTTAACATGAATCTATAAATAGTGAATATTATTATCACATTATTGTTACTAGATGGTATAAAATTAATTTTTTCTTCTAAAATAATTGATTATATCGTACTTTTTGATTATTTTATTTATCATTTAAAATAATATAAACTTTATTATTGAAAATAAAAATCTAAGTATTAAGACATTTTTTAATTTTTCCTTTTTTCTGTAGAATAATTTTAAGATAAAAAAATGTTTTATGGACGCTATAAAATAATTTATATTCCTAATATTCAACACAGGATCCTATAGAATTATTTAATGTAAATGATCCCAAAGAAGAAAAGCACGAATAATTACGTTAAAATTTTTTATATAAAAAATTAACATAAACATTTATTTTAATATCCTATAGTTGTTATAGCACAAATAAAAAGTATTTTATATATATATTGCATTTATGTATATTGTTATAGTTACTTTTTTATTATTGATTTAAAGAGAAAGGCTTTAAAATATTTCCTGTCCAATAAAGTACATGAAGAATTGAATATCAGTGATAATATAAACTGATATTGTAGTAACTGTAAATATATCTTAGAGTTAGAAATCGATTACAGAGATATTAGTCATCTTTGTAAAAATTCATAATGAAATCTAAGAACACAATTAAGTAATATTCAAGATGAGATAAAATGTAAAGATGATGGCTCCATATATTTTATTTATTCGATAAGTGAGGAAATAATAAAAAATTTTGCTTAGTAAGACAAAAAAAATATATTAAATACCTTTGTTTATTTTTTTTATTACTAAACATATGGAGGTAACGTATGATATTAATTTTTTGTTAATGGGAAAAGAAATTCATAAAAATTTTAAATTAATGGAAAATTAGTTTAGTGAACTTTCAATATCACTACTGTGTAAGTACAATATATCGTATAATTTTAATCAATATATTTCTAAAATTAATGAAGTAATAGGAAAAAGGTTTGGTAATAATTATGAATTAATCTTTTGTAAAGATTGTTTTTGTTATTTTGGTTGCATTTTCCAAGGATGTACAGAGGTAAAAGATTTATTTGATTATTTTAACAATTTACGTTAGTATGGAAGGAAAATTTATTTTGTTAACTGTAAACAACAAATATATTGATGGTATCTCACTTATATTAATAAAATTTATGTAAATAATATTGATTGATGTTGTACTTGATTTCTTAGTTCTAATAGTTTTATGTACAATTGTCTAGATTATTTTAAATGTGATTAAGTATGTAATCCAAAAAATACCATATATAACTTAATATGTTAACTATATATGTAGTGTAAGAGCCAAGGTCAAAAACATTTATTTGAAATAATTGAACAATTAGCTAATTTTTAAATTTCTTATTCACAAATTAACGCTTCCCCTGTGAATTTCACTTGATAATAAAAGGGCATCACTATTTCTGAAATATCCTATGTATTTAAGTGTGTAGATAATGATGTTCACGGAGAAAATTAAAGTGGATTTCTATCGAAAACCTTAAAAAACGAATAATTTGATGTGAATTTTTCTGATCCTTTCCTTATTATCGTGTTCGCTGTTATGACAATTCGGGGGAATACTTATCGTATTTTTGCTTTTCTATAAAGTAAATAAAATTGAAATATAAATACTATTTGTTATTGCTACTATTCACTTTAGGGAAAATTTTATAGTTATAAAGTAATTTTATTTATGTTCTTTATTTATCATATATCAATATTTTTATTAACCTTGAATGTTATATATATAAAACGGGTATAAAGGGAATCAAAGAAATTAAGAATAATGCTTGAAAAAAATATAATTATTAATTATTAACGTATTGTTTGGAGTGGGCCCATCTATATTTGGGGTGTAGGAGGATTCATCTCACTTATACTGTATATAAGTTTTAACTACAATGCAACGTAGAATATCTATCTGATAAAGATGTCAATGTTAAAAATGTTGTTTACTGGGCTAAAATTTTAATTCTATTTTATTGAAAGGGAACGAATAATTATAAAAGTTTAAAATAAAATTAGTCACTAAGGAAATATATATATATTCTTTTTAATTTTTGAATAATTCTTTTAATATAAGATTGTTACTTTTTATTTATATAATGTTATTGTTGTTGTTTATGCTACTTTTGTTTCGCCTTTTCTTTTTTGATTTTTTTTTTATATGTATATCCTTTTTTGTTTTTTTTTCGGATACCTAGGTAATCAATATAACATAATATTATTGTGTACGAAAATTATGATTTGCTTTGTAATCTTGTTTTATATATTTATGTTTTAAGAATATATATTTTGCATTCGAGGGAAAAGCTCATACATAAGTGGATTTTTCTTCTACTGCCTCTTACAATAGTTTTGTATTTATGTTAACGTTTTTATCGAATAATTTTTCTATTAATCTTTTTTTATTTTTTATATACAGGTATTTAATTCTCTATTTTTAGTTTTTATTATTTATTAATATCAAGTCATGTAACTTTTTGTAAAACGTAGTATTCGGAGTATTAATGCAAATAATATAAATTATGATTTTCGTATCAAGAATGTCCTTGAGAATGATAAATTATATTATGGAAACTTCCTTTATAATTTCTATTTATTTTTCTATATGTCTTTCTTAAGGATTCTCTTTTTTCTTCTTCAACTTTGTTAAATTTAATTCTTTTTTTTTCCTTAGTAAATGATTACTTGACCAGGATTTCAATGGAGTAAACTAAATTAAAAATTATATATATATTTATATATACTGAAAAATATCATTTTTTTGTTTTGGTTATTTTTTTCAAAAATGAATTATACGAATTATGGTACAATATTCACAATATAAATTTTAATTTTTATTAACCATATATAAAAGAAATAAAGTGAAAGATGCTAGTAATACAGAAAACGTTAAAATATAAACAAATACGTAACTTTTGGGCGATAGAAATTTTGGTACGTGTGGATAATCTTGTACACTTTTCATTAGTTTATTATATACTTCCTTAAAATGATTTAACTCCTTACAAAAATAGTTATTTTAATTTTTTTTACATTCCTTGTAGTCGTTAATATAGAATTCAAAACATGTTTAGGGATATTCACAATTACCTCTTGAAGATTTACCTTCTTAAGTAATAAATTTGTCAAAATCATAATATAAACTATGTAGACCTTTATGTTTTTTAAAAATATCAGGATTAATTTTTTTTTTTTATTTCTTCCTCACATATACTAATATGATTTGATGCAAGTAGTTTATATTCATCAAACAAACTATCGTTATTATGAAATATATGTTTATTTAGCAGATAATTCAAGTATTTACAAATATTAGAACTATTTGAAATATAATGCATCTTTATATAAGTTAAGTGTTTATAAAACATTTGATATGTGCAGTTAAATGAAGAACCAATATCAGGGCCTAATGTAACTGAATAGGGTGTTGTAAAAAGGGTACCCTCATTTTCACTATATTGTTCGTGGTCTAAGTTAAATTTTTTTTTTATATTCAAGAAATGATTTCACGCAGTTATACTAAAAATAAAAAGAAAAAATTATAATATGTAAATGAGCAATATCTTAATTTCTTAAAAAAATATGTTTCATTTCTAGAACGTTGAATTTCTGAAATATCATGTATCTATATAATAATTGTATCAAAAAGATAAAATATGAAGTCTGGTCTTACACTTTTGAACGTCCCTATATTTTAAAATGTGCGAATTAGGTAACAAAAATTACAGTCATATCAAGTGAATAGTTAATAGTGTTAAAACATGGTATATAATACATTGATGTTTAGTGTGTAACTTTATTCATATATAGAATTTAAAAAAAAAATTTCATAACACAGTTTTCCCTTTAATTTTTGCTTAATAGTAAAATGAGCACATTTTGAATAGTATAAAAAAAAAAAGTTTTGCATGTAAATATAATAAGTTGAAAAACAGGATAACTACGTCGAAATTAAAATATTTTATAGAAGTAATACGCTTTCGGATTATTTTAGTACATACGGGGATTATATTATTGCATTGATATATTATACGGGAAAATAAATTAATTTTAGTGCTTTTACCTATAAATTGAAGGTTATATAGAAATATCTATTTAAGAAACATTTTTTATATTTTATAATTCTATAAATGGATATGTATCATCTCTTTAAAATGTATAAATTTTTCTTTTTTTTTAATGATTAAATGTTTTTAAGGTTAAAATAATACCTTTCAAATTATTTCAATTAATTATTATTATAGATTATAATGATATATGTGTTCGTTAAGAAACCAAAATCATTATTATAACTGAAATTAAGATTTAAATAGATGAAAAAGAAATTTAACTAATATATAAATATAATATATGATAATAAATTATCTTTCGTTCAATTAAAAATACGATTCTTGTTTTTCAAAAATAAAATACATTTAATTATAAGTGTATTATTCAATAGATACACTAAATCGTGTAATTATAAACTAATCGATAAATTCTCTCCATTCTATTACATTGGGAAGTTGAGGTTTCTATTTTCTCTTTATCACATTTGACTTAGTATAAAATGCATATTTATCGTTTCACAATAGATATATATATATATATATATATATATATAAGGAATTAGTTTTTATTATGCTATAAAATTGTTAGAATTATTAATTAAAAAAAAAAGAAGGAGAAAATTAATTAATTGTCTTATATACGTTAATAAAATACATTATTGGGATCATATTGTGTATGTAGCATAATAAAAATATAGATTAATATATTAACTAAAATTTATCCTTGTAATCTTTAGTGTACATATTATATTAAAAAATATACGTATAGTAGGTGTTTTATTTTCCATATATAATAAAAAAAATTGTAGAACATAATATCATAATATTTTTCACTATTTTATATTCCACTGATATTTCATTTATCCCTTTTTATATCACATGAGTTCTACCATATAATAGCATTTGATTCAAGACATTTAGAACATGAATATAAATCGGATATACTTGTTTTTGTATATTATATCGCTCTAAATTATCATACACTTGAATATATTAAATGTAACATACAAATAAAGAGGCATTGATGTATTTTAATGCTATTAATATATATAACATATAATTAAAAGTATTTTGAGCAAGTACAGAAATGAAATAAAAAAAAAAAAAAAAAATAAGAATAAAAAAAATACAAAATATGTATAATTTATTTCTTCTTATTTTTTACTAAGATAGAAAAATGAAATCCTTTCCGTATTCATGCATTAAAAATAGTAATTCACATTATAATATATTGTCAGAGTTCGCGTAATTATGAATTAAATCTGTAGATATTATTAAAATATAGTAATTGAATTATTACGTGTATTTAATATATATAATTTTTTAAGGTGCTAAATTAAAGTAATATAATAACAAAAAAAAGAAAATAAAGAAAATATCAGAATTATTCTTTATCATTTTATCAACTTTAATTAAGATAGCATCAATTACAGTTATTAGTATCAAATTTAACATGAATATTTGAAATATTTACACATATATATTATAAAGTAAGATAATATAATTTTTGATTTTTTCTATTAAAAATAAAATGATTGTTATTAATATATTTTTATAATATATATTATATAAATTTACTTTAAATTAAAGCAATGTCTACATTATGTTTGTGTTTGAAATGTACTAAAAAAATTTTTACAAAGTCTGTGTTTAAATTTTTATAATAGTGCTGATATTTTATTAAAGATATTATTATTATAAAGAGAATTAAAGTATGATTTCTTTAAAAATATATATATTAATATGAATCTAAAATAGTCAGTATATTACATGATTATGTTTTAAATATGGAAAAAAATATAATTTACTGTTACCTGTAAATTAAAATGCATATCAAAATAGAAGACAAGACAATTTTATTTCTATAAAATAGAAGGAATCCATTTAATAATATGATTACAATTCATACAATCATGAGTTAATAAACATTTTATTAAGAACAAAGTGATATTTATTTATATAGTATATTATAATTACTTATTTGTCATATCCCTTTTTTATTTACTCAGTTTCTTAAATATCTAATGGGTACTTATAAATCTGTTATATGTGCATAATTAATACTACTATATGAATAAAACATAATAATTAATATTCTATTCATTACTATTTAAAAACGAAATTATTTCTCATGAGTAGAACTACTTATTACTTATTTATACAAGTATTTTTATTTCAGAATAATATTAAAAAGAAAAAATAATAAAATAAATTATAGGATATGTTTATAGATAAATAATTTCAAATGATAATCTCTGTTCATTATAATTTATATTTAAAATAGTTACTTCAACGGTGTATTGGGATAATAGGATTACCCAGCTTAATTCAAAGATAAAAATTTTATGTAATAATTTTTTTCTCACGTTATATTTTATTTTCAATATTATATTTGAAATTTTTATTTTATTTTTTTCAAAATACAATGTTTTTGCTTTATAAAATATTAATATTACAATTCTAGGATAGTTTTAAATAGTAATTAAAGAAAAAATATACATAAACAATTATTATTTTGACATTATATTTTATAGATAACTGTGAATAATATATTAATATATCATGTTTTTATGTATTTTTATATATAGTTATATATGCACTAATATATGCTATTTTTTCATTTATTAAAATGTCCGCATAAAGTGGAGCAAACTTATTTAAGCTGGAAAGACTTGTGTATTTTAGTTCATTTTTTAACAGAATTATATGCATGTTATTATGTTAATATTATGTTACTTTGAATAAAATCAAAAATTATTTTAATTAAACAAATCTTTATGTACATAAATAAATTATTTTTTCCCTCTTATTTTTCAAGCTAACAGATTACGTGAACCATCTTTGAGTAATATAGGTGAAATATTGAATTAAAAAATTAATAAAAACTTTCAAAATACTAAGAGAAATTTTTCAAATTGCAAAAAGAATCTTACAAGGAATTTAGAGTATAAATTTGTAAAAAATTTCCAAGATATTTAAAATATTTATCTAAAATAGATAATGTAGAAGAATATAATAATCCTTGCTTAAATTATGCATAATGAATAAAAACTAATATATGGTAGATGCTTAGAACTAAATAAGAAAACTATTTAGTAAAAATTCTTATTATTTAGTTTTTAAATATGTGATACTCAATTGGTAATGAATCCAAAGAGTATCGCAGTTATTATCATTTCCCCAATAAAGATTTAGAACAACAGAAAAACATAGAAAATTAAGAGAATCATTTGTACCATTATTTTGAAAATTTTAACATTATTCAAAGTAGTATTTCTTGTGAAATGGAGATATTGGATATATATAAGAAATATCTTAACGAAATTAGAGTAATATAGGAATAGCATAAAGTTCATGGTAATTTTTTGATATGTAGTAGCTTAAAGATAGTCCAATTTATTTTAATTCCCTGAATAGTATAATCTGTATAGACTATAATATTCGCTGGAATTTGAATCTAGAAAATAATGTGATATACTAGAAAATATATCTACCTATGAAAGCACTACATTATACTCTAGAAAAACTGGCTCATTATTTCAATAAAGCAAGTTACCTAAATCTATGAAATGCATAAAATTTTCGAAATTTCAGGAAAAAGGATATATGTTTTCATCGTGTTATAATGCTTCATTAGAACGTGAATCTTATAGTGAAATATAAAAAAAAATGAGATACAGTCCTATAATTTAAACCTGAGAATAATTATTCAGAAAATATAATCCTACATTCTGATAATACTCATGTTCGTGATACTTTTCTAATCACGTATAACATTTTAGAATCACTTCTTACCCTCAATGGCTTTCATCTATTTTAGTAATTACTATTATTGTCGTTTTTTTCGTTTATTACAATATAAATATAGAAAGCACTTTAAATGTAATTAAATATTTTACTATCTATAGTGGAATTTGTGCAAAATTATATAATAAATAAGTTTACTGTATTTGCTGTACATTTTTCATTTGTTTGTTAGATTATACCTTTTGGGTCCATATTATGTGTAAAGATATTAAAGGAAAAAAAAAGAAAGAAAACTTTCTTCAAATTGAAGATAAGAAGCAATGTTAAGTATATGAATTATAATATATCCATAAAAATCTCCATAACACTATATTACTTATGGTTTCTTATCATTTAAGAGAAGCCTTCTTCTCATATCACATATAATGTTATTTTATATAGAACCATGATATTTAAACATTATATTTAAAAAATCATTAAATTGTAAGGAAAAATACTTATAAAGAGATATATTAAAAAATTTTTTGAAGAAAAATTGATGAAGAAATTATGCATCCAGACGTAATGAAAAATAAAGTTGTCATTGACAAGAATACATAATGATCATAATTATAAATTCGATAAAATAATTAAAGTAACATTGTTTAAATTTTTTATGAATTATATATATAAATGTTTTACTTTATATATAATAATTAAAATTTATTACTTTATTTTAAGTTATTTTTTTACTATTCTTCCTTAACATTGTATCATATTTAAAATATTACAATTTTATAATGTAATATAAATAATTTATGAATACATATATATGATACCAGATGAAAATAATTTATTACTGTGTATTTTACTAATATAATATGGTCATTATATATATTTATATTGACTCAATAATATATTTTAAAAATAGTAGAGATTACTTTATTAGTTTAGAAAATAATACATAATTTATTTGTGAATTCATGTAAAATAAATAAATATATAATTATTTATGATTAGTAAAAATAAATAAATATTAATGTTATGGTACAAATTATTATGTATATTACCATGACTTACCATATAGATTGTAATTAAATATAAAATTAATTGTTTTTATAAAAATAATAAAATTACATTAAAGAAATATATATAATTGTTATTACTCATAAATATGTATATTTTATTAACTAGATAAAATATTAAATATATATATGATGTTATACATTAAACTCCAAATTAATTATTATATGCGCTTGCTTGAAATGTCCACCTCCATATTTTTCTTTATGAATGTTTTTATAATTAAAAAAAAAATTAATAAGTACAATTATTTCTAATTTGTTTAATTCATTTATTGGAAAATAATATTTTATAAGTGAATTACATATATATACATAAGTGCATTAACTTAATAATAGATTAATTCTACGTTTGTATTAATAGCATACCTATTTTATTTTTTTTTCTAGATAGAATTATTATATTAATAAAAAAACTTTATAATAGATAGTAAATCAAAAGTTAAAATAATGAATATTAGCCATTATTTTTTAAAAAATTTTTTTCAGAGAGTTCTATAAAAATGTATTAAAATGTTTAATGCAAATTATATTCTTACATAAATGGATTGATATGAATGAGAGAAAATATATACATTATTGTAATAGGTATATTATGGAATGTTCTTATAGATATATATCAAAAGAATACAAAATATACTAGTATTCTATTTTAGGTTATGTATTATATGCACCGACATAGTTGAGGTTTCAAGAATTATTATGAATAATATAATATTTTTTATGACGTAATAAGTTTAAAGAATTATTAAATTTGAAGTTACATGTATATTCATATGGACAATATTAGAATCTAATAATAATTTTATAAAATATGAATAAAGCGAATAGGAAATATTTTTTTAAAATTAATGAATCATTTAAAGGGATAATTAAATTATATTTATTAACTATATATTTACATAGATATCATATTGAATGAGCAATAAAATTTTAACTATATAGGTGTATTAAGGAAATAATTAAAACTTTATATTTATAGTTTCTCCCACGAGGATTAGTTATTTTTTATTCCAACTTTTAATGCAATAAAAGAAAATTTTTTTTTTAAAGCTTTGAAATATCACTTTTTATATACAATTATCTAATAAATAGAAAAATGTATATATGATTCAAGTGATTTAAAGTTTTCATGAATAGTTACAATTAACTAAGTTAAAGGAATGGAAGTTTAAAATTCTAAATTTTTTTAAGAATATAAAGAAATTGTTGATATAACAATTATATTAATGAAAAGTTATTGTGAATAAATTTCCTTTAACGAAGTAAGAATATGAGTTTATTTCAAGATATGTAACATCATAATAAAATTTTAAAATATTTGAATCTCAGAATAAATATATTGAAATTGGAATCAATGATGATAATGTGTTTATTATACATAACAAGAAGAAAAATTGATATAAAAGAAGAAGAAAAAGTGAAATACTATATTATCTGGTATAGAGAATCATAGTTAATAATTATATTTTATTTATCTAATTTAGTAATAAATAATAATTAATAGTTGATACATATTCGTAAGATTAAAAAGTAAAGGGAAAATTGTATATTTTCAAAGAAAAACGAATTGTTTCATGTAATTTAATTAAATTAACTTTGTCATATTATTTAATATTTCAAATAGTAATAATTTTAACAAAAATATACTTATGATAAAAAAAATGCTTCTATATATATATATATATAAATCGCTAGAAAGTATATTTTTACATAAAATATGAATCTTTAATAATTTAAACTAACAATTAAAATATAAATAATTTACTTATACTGTGGCATATACAAAAATATAGTACAGTAATTTTTTATGATAGTATATGAAAATTTTATTAATTAAAATATTATATAACTGAATTGGGGGAAAATATATTTTTTTTTACAATTTAATATATAAAATTGTATCCACTCTAAAATTACTGTAAACTATTTAATAATTTATAAGATTATATTTTTCAATGAATGTCTTTTTCGTATTTATTTCTAGGTCTTAGATCTATTTATAAAATAATTTTATTTATATTAATTTAAAAAAGATATATTATCTAATTCTAGTGCACTTAATTTAAAAATATTAAGGCTTAGGAACAAGTAGCGGAGTTGTGTACAGTAATTTAAAAATACCAAATATAATTATAATTAACAGTACGGATAATATTTTAATCCATTTCTTCAAGAATTTAACTATGGAATATTGTGCATTATTTTTACTTAAAGGAATTTCAACTATATCTTGATGTTTAACGGAATGAATGTTATTACTTGAGCCGTTTTGCAGTAAATCTGAATCAATTTTTGAGTCTACTTTTTTTAAATGTTCCGGTGAATTTTTACGTTTTCAACATTATAATAATGTTTTAAGGATTGAGAATTTTTTTTTAAAAATTATTTTCAAAGTTGAATACGCCATTTTGTTTTTGAAAATTTGTACGTTGCATTGAATTATTACATTCTTGTTCATAAATGTCACGTTGTATTAATTTATTGAACTGTTTCCGGAAAACATCATCATTAGCTAACGAATTTAGTTTTTCACCAAATGCATCATCACTATCGTCTAATAAATGATATATTCCTTTTTTTTAACATTTAATATTTTTCTTCTTCCACTTCTTTTGTTTCACTATTTAATAATGTGCTAAATCTTACATTGAAAGTTGTTATTTGGTTTGTATTTCTTGTCCCATGATTTACCATAGATGGTTGACTACAAATAAAGGTGCGTATACAACATTCAAAAATTGATTATTTATATATTATTTTATTAAAATTTTGTTCTCAAAAAAAAATAAAATAAGAAAGAAGAAAAAGAAAAGTTATGTATAATAACTATGATACTTCAATGGAATATTTTTATGTCCATATTAAAAAGGAAAAAATAGTAGCCTTCGTTAAAGATATTAGCATTTTTATATTTTGCATTATAATGAATTTTTTTAAAGTTGCTAAAACTTTACCGTAATTAATGTATAATCTATATATGGGTATTTTAATTTATGATGATTAATTGATTTACTTTTTTTTAAATATTTGTTATTTTGTGATTATAAAAAAACTTTGGGTCTTTTTTAAAATAATTATAATTATAAAATATACGGAAGAACAAAAAAAATATAATTAAGTAAAAATATTTTACTTAGCGTTATAATTAAAAATACTAATTCTTACTATTATCCAAGCAAAATAAATAAAACAAGATTTAATATGTATTTAAAAGATAATATTGTATAAAAATTATATTTGAGAAGGCAAACAATTTATTTTAGAAAAAAGGGATATAAATATATATCAAATATCCATAGAATATCGCATTAGTATGTTAGTAATACGGAATAAATTTCTATTATTAAAATAAATATTTGCATACAAGAAAAGTGTGTTTCTAGAAAAACTATTTTATTTAACTCTCTTTATGGAACGTGTATAATGTAATTTTTTTGAAATTATCTATTTCTTAGCTTATTGTGATATTTTTAAAAATTATTTTTGGTAAAAGTCAATAATGAAAAAGGAGAGTATCTACATATAATGTATAAAAATATTATAATATACTACATACTTTTATATTATATATGGTTATTTTAAGTGTAATTTGATATTATGTAATTAAAAAAAACAAAGTTTACAAAATATAATTATTTTCAGTACCCATATATTTACTTCTATGTTATGAAAAATATATGAAATTATTATTTTTTAAAATGATTCAACAAAAATTTCTGTTAATTCCTTGAATGGGGATATATATATTTATATATGAACTCAGTAATACTAATGATATATTACTGAAAAGGATATTAAATCTATAAAATATGATCGATTATTATACTTCGTATTATGAAGGTTTCAATAATACAGATAGGATGCGATATAATAAGAAAAAAAAAAAAAAATTAGTAAAACTTTTACTTTTTATTAAATGCATTTTATATTTCATTATTTTACTCGTGCTGTTTGTGTACATTATTTTTTTGTTGTTGTGTTTTAAATTTTATAGTAATATTTTTACTTCAATTTTTTTTTTTTTTTTTAGTTTAATAAGGTTGTTTTGTATTTGTTATAAAACTTTATAGTAATTTTTTTTTTTTGATTCCAGAAATTCCCATAAAAGGGAATTGATGAAGTTTTGTTTAAGTATGGTTCAATTATGTTTTCATAGAGTGAATATATATAGGAGAAAAATAAAATTACTATAAAAAAAAAAAAAAAAAAAAGGAAGTTTATTTTGGATTTATATGAAAAAATTTTCCTTATTTTTTTATTTTTTTGTTAATCCACTACATTTTAAATACATGAATATATAAATATTTTTTTTATTATGTATCTTTAATTATTATGTTTTTAAATAAGATCGGAGTTATTGTACGATATTGCAGTTTGAACATTGTATTTTATTAGAAGTAATACAAAACTAATAAGAATTTATATGAATTATTGAACATTTGTTCATAGAATTATGAATGTATTATTTATATATTTAATAAATAATAATCAAAATAGATATGTTGCTCATATAATGTTTTCACATGAAATACACTGATATAATTGCAACATATATATGTACTTATACTAGCAGTACATGCATTTGACAATATCAATAAAAGTAATTCTATTCAGAGTTATGTAGTCACCTTAAATAACATATTTTAACTTTTCTTATTTAATATTTATAAATGCACCATAAAGTAACTGTTATATATAAAATTATAAAAATGTACTTACGAATTCAAATTTATAGTTTATATTTTTCTATACTATAGTTAAAATTTATGATTATAATATTATAGTGAAAAAGGTCTTATAGAATAATATATCATCAAAATAAAATAAAAAAAAGTTTTTTGATGATATATGTGTTTCAATTTTACGTATATATTTCTAGTTATACAGATAAATGTAAGGTCACATCGTATTATAAAAAGAATTTGTTTTTATATTTCATTTCACTAAATATGAAATAAATTATATTGGTCTATATTATCTTAATTTAAAATATTTGATATTATTTAATTCTATAGGATTACGTATTATCGTTATATCTATAGTTTATTTAATATAAAATTCTATTGTTCTATCATTGATCTTTTAAAATATGAATATAATAATTTATCATATAACCGAAAATTTAGTTATTATAATGTAAAAATGATTATTTATGTATTAATACCATATTAATATAGGACATATCGTTATTATTATTATTACTGCCAGATATTAGACAATACGATGTACATTTTATTTTCCTGCTATACCAAGTGACAATGTCATGCATAATTATTAATCGAATTGTCCACATATATGTATATATATAACATATATGTTTTTCATGTAATAAATACTGCATAACCTATCCATGTTATTCTTGGTTAATAATACTGATAATGGTTATAGAATTAATAATTACTCAAATTTATAATATTTTTATCTCTTCTTCATAACTTATAAGTATCCATAAATAATTATCCTTTCATATCCTACTTTCTTTTTCACCTTTTTAATATAGTTCACCCTAATTTTTATACATGAACTTTTTATAGCTATTTTAGAATCATATTCAGAGCAGTGTTACTTTTGCAACGTTATCATTAAAATTATGATTCCTGATATTTTTCTTTTTTATGTATTTTTTAAAATGCACATAAATAAACTTATTTGCAAATTTACATTATATGAATAATGATATCTATGATTAAACATTTATAAATTAGATATTTTGTATAATATAACATTTTAGCAATTAAACCTATTACCAGAATATGCCGGATCAATTTCAGAAACATGATTAAGTATTTGTCCGCTTTGTTCATCTATATATTACAATATATTTTTGTTTTTTTTTATTAATATTAACAACAAAGTACAAATTAATTAAACTAATATTAACAAATATACATATTTACCCATACAACACTTACAAAACAGCAATTTCTTGTTGTAATAGATAGTATGGATTGTAGAATAAAATTCACACTTTTAATTGAAATAATTTTTAGCATTAGATAAAAAAAGAAAAAAAAAAAGAATTTAACTTTTGTTTAGTAGTATTAAAAAAATATATTATTTAATACATAAAAAATAGTAATAATTTTTTGTTTCTTTTAACTTCAACTTTGTTATCGAAAAAAAAAGAAGAAATATATAATGAAAGAATTCTTAACTGTTAATTATAGATTATAATAAAATATTTTCATTTTGTTTAATTCTTAAGATGTAGAATAAAAATAATTTTAATAGTAAAAAATAAAGATAAAAGACCTAGTATGATAGAACTAAAATTAATAGCTATTTTTGTATATACAAATATTAAAAAACTAGTATAAATAAGTTTAAAATTTTAAAATAAATTAAATGTTATATCATTATTCATATTAGTTTTAAAATATAACTATGTTTTTATTATGGAAGAGATATTATAGTAATATCTTTTTTGTTCACATGAAAAATAATTAAATATAACCTTATTTATGATGTGTGTTTTTTTTTTTAAAAACATTTCATTATGTAACTTATTATATGAATATATTTTTGATGATAATACTATAAAAATAAATTTTTGATATATATTTATATTTATAGATAACACTAAAAAATATGTTCTTAAAATGCTAGCATGGGCTAAAAATAGACATATAGAGCACATATTTTTTCTGATATAGGTTGAACACGGTTTTTTGATAAACACAATTATAATAAAAGCTGTATTATCATAAAAGGAGTTCTTTCATTAAGTGCAGTATTCATTATTAAATTATTAAATTTGTTATTTAATTATGTTTTTCTTTTATCTTTTTAAATTTAAATTTTGTTCATACAGATATGGTTAATAGCGATGAGGAAGTTATATACTATTGTTCCTCTAAAAGAAGTTTATTGTAAATATTTAAGAGAGTATATAATTCTTAACTATAAAAACGAATGTTTTTCTTCTTCTTCTTCCACTTCATCAAAAAAAAAATTATTATTTTTATATGAATTTGTAATTATTCATTGAAAATGATTCACGATATCTCAAAGGATTAAAAAAATATTTACTTAGGATTCATAGTACGAACATGCATATATGTAACATTATTTTTTTAACTATGTAAAATAGTATTAACTTATTGTGTTATGTGTCTGAATGAAAATACTGAAAATTTATATCTTACCATATAATTTGAATTTTCATTTGAAATATCGTAGTTTAAATATTAATTTTATTTTTTCCTATAATTAATCATTTCTACATTATAAAATATTGACAGTATTAATGTTATTTAACTATAGCGGATAACTATAGAACAGTCGTTACTAAGTAGATGTTTAAACTTTAAAATTAACAGAAATTCAAAATATTAAATATAAATAGATTCCATTTTATTATTTCTCTGTATAATTAGCTAATGATCCGCTTAATTTATTATCATGGATAAAAATACAGAATATTGTAACCATGAACAATTGGCATAAGTTGAAATCGTGTGTTTTTATTTTAATTTAATGTAATTATTTAAATCATTTTATTTGAATATTCATCTGCATTTGTAACACAACAATATTATTATCTTGATATTAAGATTTTACATATATATAAATTTTGTTTTTTATTTTTAGGGTAATTTTTGAATGGTGTACCTTTGAAGGTATATCATAATATATTAAATTTGCGATATCATCCTTATGTTAATAATTCCTATATTTGTATATATTGTGTGAAAAATAACCTTTTAAATTTCATTTATATTTGAAAATTTTTCAATAATATTATAAAGTTTGGAAAATATATTTCAAATATTTAATATACATTACAAACAGAATAACTCTTGTGGTTATTTGTACAAGGCATACGATAAAATAAAAGAAAAAAATTATAAGGAAAATTTTCAAAATATTTACTTTTTGTAGGATTGAATTAACAAAAACTAATGTAGACAAAATGAATTAGTTGTGTAAAAATTTTAATGTTAGTGAATATGAATTTAGAAAACTACAGTAGTATAACATGTATAGTGGAACAATTAAAAATATTGTTTAGCAATGCAATTTTATTAAGATTCATTTCGAGATGTATGAACAAATGCAATAGAAAAATAGTTCACAAGTGTAAAGTGAAGAAATAATACATTTTCAACGAAAGAATAATTATGGATTATTTCTCGTAAAAAATGCATGTCGTTGTATGTATATACATTTGATATTCCACAAAAACCAAATTAAATGAAATAAATGAAGATAATATTGATTGTACGTTTAAAATTACATATAAAAACTATATAAAAATAACGAATGATGAAGTGGAAGACTATTGCAATATAACTTAAAGAAATACCGTTATAGTGAAAAAGAAAAATTTCTCATTGAGATGAAAATACGTATTTAAAAATAATTTAGATGAATTTAACAATAAGGAGTTATATGATCATATTCTAATGATATAAATGGTAAAATGAAAATAACAGTAGAGGGAAGAGAATCAATATTTTTATAGAAGAAATAAAAAAATTACGAATAAATTAATGGGGTGGATTTCCTATATACTTTAAAAATGAAAGTACATATATTGTTGTATATCCAATATACTTAACTATAATGTGGGTAACAAGAACTATGCAAAATATTTTTTATATCAAAATACTGAGTTTCCTCACAAAGGTGTTAAGGGCAATGTATTTATACATGAATGTATGAACTGGGTCATAAAACTGATAAAAAAAAAAAAGTTCTAGAAACCTGTTATACATTTGCATGTGAAAAAAGCACATCAATGTAAGAATGAAGAGTACTAACTGAACAAGGTATATTTTTTAGAAATATGAATACATAAGTTTATAAAAATGGAAAGTAAAACACTAAAAAATTTGGTATAAAATTATTAAATTTTGAATGAGGAGAATGAGTTATAAGAATAATATAAAAAAAAGGCAGAAATATTTATGGAATAATTAAATAAGTAAATATAAGCATATATTAGATGAAAGGTAAAAAGAATTTTTGTTTCATAAATTAAAAATTACGTGTATAGTAAAAATGAAGCGATGTACAGATATGGTAAAAGATTTAAGAACGTTTGTCACTGTAAATTCTACTATGATAAATCCTATACTGAAAATAAAAAAAATTACTATGGAAACAATGGCTTGAGAAGGAAGTATTCATGGAAGGTAAATACTCTGAGGAAAAATAGTTTAAGGTATTAATTATGGAACATGAGAAAGAAATATATACATATAGAAATAAAGATGAAACATATATGCTAAGGACAATTCGATAGAGATTAGAAGATAAAAATGAATTCGAATAATTACATATGAATAAGAAGAAAATTCTTGTAGCACTTATATTTTTACTGATATATATGAAGGTATTAAAGGAATATTAGAATGAAGAATTCACCAGGGTCAAAGAAAATTTTTTTGATAATACCGTTTAAAATTTGAAGATAAAAGAATATATCGATAAAAATTCAAAACATGCAAACACTGTTAATTAAATGAAGAACAGTCATGTTAAAAATATGAAAATAACAGGTATTATGAATATATAATTGAAAAATCTTTAGACTACAAGATAAAAAGTTCTTAGAGCGATGATTATGTTGAAGATTTAATTAGGATTAAGGATTTAAAGTAATATAAAAATAAGGAAAATATACGTGGAACTGATACATGAGAAATAGAGAAGAATATACAAAAGATACATTATGGGGATAAAATGAAAATGAAAAGAATATATGCCAATAATGAAATAGTTTGGTTAAGTATTACTGTTCATGGAGTGAAGATATATAAACAATACATGAATATAAAAGCTAATTGAAATATAACAAAGTGTTATGTATGGAGAACAATCAACTATAAAGTTAATATACATATATGAAGGGGAAAATGAATTAACAAAGGAATTCAAAGGCTTTGAATTTATGCATATATTAGTAATTAATTCTAAAGTTTCAGGAAAAGGACATAGAGTAAAAAACTTTTTAATATATCAACGAGAATTAAATAAGACAACGAATTTATATTATATAACCAATATATAGAAATATATAATTAATTCTGTGTATATTAAGATAATGTGTAACATGAATAAAAAGTACGATATTGAAAAAATAAAAAAATAACATGGAATAATAATCTATGGGAACATTAGAGTATATCATCTACTATTTTTTCTGAATAATTGTAATTACAAATTAAAAAAATAGTAATAATAATACATAATGTTAAACATTATGTTTTTTTTGTGCATATTTAGTTTTTAATATATTTTGATTATGCCATTTCTTATATTTAAAATGACAATTTTAATATATATATTCTGTTTTGTTTTTCTTTTTTATTGTCTTCGACAATTTATTTTTTTTAAATCATAAAATCGTATGATCTATTTAAAACTTATTTAATTAAAATGTTTAATATCTATAAAAATTATGTTAATATTTTATAAATAAAAAATATCGTTATATATTAGGGGTTAAGTATTAGGTTATCTATAAGAAATTGTTAACATCCATTAGTATAAATTTAATATTTAATAAGCATTGTATCAGATTATTATTTTTGAGTATAATAATACCTTACCATAAATAAAGATCCCTTGATAAATTATTTCATTCTTAGATTTTATTTTTTATTTAATTCTAATATAAAAAATTTATTTAATGTCACTGGGATAAAATAAATATGCAACAGAAAAAGGATATCCATTTTTATACTTCAGAGGATTCTATATACGATTACTGGAATCAAGAAAATTCCGATATTAATATTTTTTATTCTGTACTTACCTTTCTTTTTTTTTAATTTTTTTGAATCGTTTACAAACATGCACACTTTATAAACTTCAAGAATGTATTACATATATATTTGTATAATTAAAACTTTTACTTCGTTTTTTTATTATTTTTTTAATTTTTTTTACTAGTTTTTATATAATTTTTTTTACTAGGTTTTATATAATTTTTTTACGATTTTTTAACTTTTTTTACTATTTTTTTACCTTTTTTATTTCACTTTTTTTCTGTATTTTTTTTTTTTTTCCTTTAAGAAAAAGTAAAGACTTTTTTTAAATGAAAAAAAACATAGTTTTTTTACCTTTGTAAATATATACGCATAAATATATTTAAGTTCAGATTTATATTTTTTTGATGTAGTTCCTTGCTTTTTTTTTGTTTATTTTTTATTATTTTAATATTTTAAATATAAATTTAAAATAAAAAAAAAATAAATTATTAACTTTTAAAAAATTATCGTATGTAAGAATTTTTGAGTGAAAGGAAAAAGTACAATTGCCATTTTTCCCAAGTAACAAAGTCACCTATACCAACATATGGCATTAACCTGTTATTATGATTTCTGTAGTATGTATAGTGACAATTGTAAAACTTATTCTTTTTTTTGCACTGGGTGTGTTCCTTTTCATTGCAGCTTTAAATAGTAATGGAATATTAAAAATAAGAATATATAATATATCGAAACAATACAAGAAATGAGAATTGAAAATATCATTAATATAAACTTAATGAATGACGAATTATTTTTTTTTTAGTTTACATGTATCTCTATCAGGACGATTTAATCTTTACAAAACAAAGTAAGATGAAAAAGAAAAGAACGACTGAGAAACATAGCTTTGGCAGAAAATATCATGCCAAAGAAAACAACACTAAACCAACTGAAAAAAAAAATCAAAAAAAAAAAAAAAATGTCATCAAAAATGAAAATAAATGAGTGTAATGCACATTTGAAAACGATATATATTTTTTTTTTAATTATTTTTATTTTCCTCTCATAGAGTTAGATCCTACTGTGGCACAGATACCAGGTAATATAACAAATGATTTTTTGTAGTATTCTTCGAGATGCCTTTTTTATAATTACCATTTTTTATGAATTACTTTTGTTTTCGGTTTTTGTATGATTAGGCAGAAATTACGAAGAAGTTCATATAAAAACGGAAGACGGATATATCCATAAATGGTTAATGAAAAAGAAATATGAAAAAAATAAAAAAAGGGAAGTATAACTGTTCACATCATTTTTTTTACCTTATTTTCTGTTCCGTTAGTTGGTATGTGAAGGCAAAAGATCATGAAAACAAACCTGTAATTTTGTATTTTCCTGGGAATGGTGGATGTAAGAATTTGAGTCTATTCTTTTTAGACGATTTTTTATGTGTCACTTGTGTTGCTATGCCGTTTATATATAATATATATGAGAGCATATGCATGTACATACGTGCTTTCCTTAATATAACATGCCAATTTTCTTTTTTCTCAACATGAATCTTACTATTTTTTATAAAACGAATATTTATTTTTAGACCTGGAAAAATATGTAGAAACATTTGACCACATTACTAGTAGGGTTGATGCAAACATTTTCTCCTGCTCAAACAGAGGGTAATTAAAAAAATGATAAGTAAATGAAATAAATTGTTTTTTTATAACTTGCTTATGTTATTTTATGTTGTAATAGTGTTCATCAATTTCCTATTATGAATGAGTTTCATATATACATATATAAATTTTTTTTTCTTTAATACCCCCCAAAGATGTGGTACAAATGAAGAAACCCCATCAGAAGAATACTTTTATAAAGATGCAAATGCATACTTAAAGCATTTAAAAAAAAATAAAATGAATAAGATATTTATCTTTGGAAGGTAATTTTATGAACATATATAGATGAAATACTTTGAAGAAATATTCGTGCACACATCTTTGTTTGTTTATAGGGTAGTATTATTTTGAGTGGATTCTTATTTATGCATATAACATGGTATTTTACATAGATACATTTATTTATTATTATTTTTTTTTTCATGTAGTTCCATGGGTGCAGCAGTAGCTCTGGAGACGGCTTCCAAATATCAGAATGATGTAATTACATTTCTATTTTTGAAATATATTTTCAATTCTGTCCTTGGTTTAAAATTATATATGTGTCGTTTGTGTACGTTATATATATATATATGTATATGTATTTCCTTATATATAACAATAAATTTCTTATTGCTTCCATAGATATATGGCTTGATTGTTCAGAATCCCTTTTTAAGTATGAAACGAATGGCATATGATAAAAAACCTTTCCTAAATTTCTTCCTTTTAAATTACGATCTTCTTATTAGAACAAAAATGGACAATGCAAAAACAATTAAAAATATACATATACCTATTTTATTTAATGTTTCTGAAAAGGTAACATAATCTAAAAGAAAAGGCATCAAATTATATGGAAAAGAAAATAATAAAGTGTAATAATATCATGTATTTCTTAAAATATGATGTAACAGAAATATGGTATTACGTCACGAAAGGCGATAAAGAAGTATATATATATATATATATAATATTTTTTTTTTTAACATTTAAATTTTTTTAGGATGAAATGGTTTCTACGGAACATTCAAAAATTTTGTATGAGGTACATTTATTGTAGTTTTTTTTTTTTAAGTAATACATGTTTGTACATGTATTAGCTTTTTTATATTGAAAAACAGTAAACATGGACATATGCATACACATATATAGACATTTTATACGTTATGAATTTATGTACATTTCCTTATTACTTTATGATCTCTCGTAGATATGTCCAAGTAATAATAAGTTCATGCATGTAGCAAAGGATGGAACTCATAACGATCTTCTGATAAATGACAAGGGAGAATATCACCAATCCATGAAAAACTTTATCGAAACTGCTATTGCTCTTAAAGATTTTAAAGAAAAGGAAGAAAAAAAAAAAAAATGATATGGGCCCCATGAACAGGAGGCTGTATATATTTATTAGTTGCACGGAAAAATAGTTTAGCAGGTGACTCATTTTATATCGTATCAAAATCATATGCGCATTTTTGATTGCTTTTATTAATGATTTGTTCATAGGCTTTTAATAGGTACTTTCATCTTAAGAATTGAGGGAATACAAACAAGAATATGAAAAATGTAAAAGTTATTAGTTGGTCATAGTATGATGGAACACATTTTTTATAAACATATATAGGTGTATATATTCTTAAGCTGGACTTAAGAGTAAACGCCCATATTATTAATATTCACTGTACATTAATGAGCATGTACAGAACAGTACGCGTTCATTAATACAAACATGTGGACTAGCGCATTACTTATGAGAATGTTGATAAATATATTTAATTCATTTGTAACTTAAAATAAAATAAAAAAATGATTCCATTGTCTTTCTTTCTTTCTTTCTTTCCTTTATGTTTTTATTATGATTTTAAGTGTATATTTTGGAGATTGTTTCAAAAAAGTTTATTATATTATTACTTTTAAATATATAACGTTGTTTTTTAATTGAAGTGTATCCATTCTTTTTTTTTTTTAATATATATTTTAATTAGATGTAAAGTTAAAAATTAAACTTTGTAAGGAAAATATTATGAGAAAAATATGTTTTAGAGTGTATATCATATAAAAACATTTTTAATTAATATTTATATATTTTTCGAAGCCTAAGTATGGAATTATCTACATTAACTACTATTATTTTCCTTTTAAGGATAAATTAGTAATGGAACATTATGAATTATAGAATTAATAAGAATATTTAAATAAAAGAAGAGCTTAACATGCATTTATTATTTTATTTTATATTTTACGTAATTGTTAGAGTTAATTGTGTTTTATTACAATTACTTAAATATCTGTAATAAAAGAAAATTATACATATTTGTTTTTGAGAATATTAAGGGAATAAATTTTTTAAACTTCAGCAAGACTGATATTGGCAAATGTCATTTAATATGTATTCATGTTGTTCTGTCTTAAACAATATATATCTAATAAAAATGAATAATATATATTCAATGAAATTCAATTAGCCATTGTACATAATGTAAATGAAATTTAACAATAACTACATTTTTTTAAATAACAGCATTATATATAGATAATTATTTTTATGTTTGAGGTACATTATATTTTTGTTTTACGTGTGAATTTACCTAAGTACTAGTAGATTCCAAAAATATGTGAAAAAATATTAGGAGTTTATGTTAATAACTACTATTTTTTCCTTATTTTTAAACTTATTCTTAATAGTACAAGCATTAGAAAAATAAAATCCACATTATACATATGAATTCATAAAAATGTTATGATACTTTTGTTAATGTTGTATGCTCTAATATATATTAATTAAGATATTAAGCTACATTTTGTATAAAACGATTAATTATATAACGTTATATTATATGAATATTAGTACTATTTCTATATGTGTTTTTAGAATTACTAAATTATAATATTTTTTAAAACTGTCCTTCTATAAATTCAAGTTGAACACCAAAATTAAGTATGACACTTCAATTATTAATCAGCCTTTAGGTACATTTGAAAATTCACTGCTTATCTTATGAAATAAATTAAGAATTTAATTTATTTTTGTAAAAACACAGTTGGAGCTAAACAAATTAGGGATAATATTTGAATAAATTTGCTTAAACAAATTGATCATCTTGTTAGTAAAAATTTTTATATATTTTTTAATTTTTTTTTTCATGTTAATATTAACAGTTATAATACATTATATAATTACATTTTTTTCTATAAATAATAGACATATGCATGTTAGAGTTTTACTGTAGAGGTCAGACTACTAATAGGAAATGATGAAAATTCGTTAGTTCACTTTTTATTTCTAGTAAGAATGTGAGTGGAAGTAAGTTATTTTAGGTATTACAGCATTTTACCAACAAAATAAAGATTAGATACGTTTGTTATTTTATTATTACTTTTTTGTATTTGTTGATTTAATTGTGTTTTATGAAAATTATTTAAATGTTTAATATAAAACAAAATGATAACAAAAAAGATTGTGTATTTTTATTTTGATAGAATTAAGCATAAACATTACTGAATCAAGTCTAATGTGAAGATATTATATTAATGCAAGAACTACTCTATACCTTTTTTCTCTCTTTTTTTTTTTTTTTTTTATGTAAGGTTTATTCTATATGTATACATACATATAATTCAAAAGAAGAGAAAAACCGAAGTTGTTAAATTTACAAAAATTTCATTTAGATATAGCATAAATTTAACTTAAAAATTATAATATTCAAAATTTTTTGATACAGAAATAAAAAAAAAATAATAATACTGTTTATTTAGCTTTTAAATATATTTATTTTCATAGGTTAGGTGGCATATTATAGTTCTAGTTTTTTAAATGCGTTATATACCATAAAAGAATACGCATGTTTAGGTACTATCTATAACAGGTGCTATACATAATTTAATACAGAAAGTTGTGCATGATGTTGTTTCCTTCATTTATTTTAATATTATAACATTGTTAAAATAATTAATATTTTAATAGAATAATCAGGATTTTCAAAATATAATGTTTACAAAATTAGAATTCTTAACAGGAAAACATCAATGAAATAAGTTATTTCCTTAATACACTGAACATTGCTTTATATATATTCTAGAAGTTTTATATCCTATATAAATTCAGTACTTCGATATATTAAGAATTAATAAATTTTTTTTTATTATTTTATCTTCAAGAGAGTAATAAGAAAATTATTAAATTTACTTTCATATAGTAAATAAATAATATAAATGTTTAAATATTTCAGAATGAATTCAAATATTGTACCAATTAATATTTTTTATAAATAATATCAAGATTAAAAATATATAGTATATTTTAAACATCTCTTTACTTTGTCTATGTTGTAAAAAACATCCTAATTATATACGTATTATATTTTTACGAAATAATAATAAATGAAAATATATAATAGATAATATGTCGCTTTGCCATAAAAGGTATATTATATTTTTATTTATTCTTTTCTTATAGAATATGTCATAGTATTAAATATCTATGTCATGGTACAAAAATTTAAGTTACTATTATTAAAATTTTAAAGTTTATATTCTTATCTTGGATACATCATTTTAACAATAATTTGGTATGACAAATTTATTTAAGAACATTTGTATTATTTATATATTTCGAGTTATATTTTTATTAATACTACTTTTTAGCATGAGATTATTTATTTTTTTAAATAACTAATATATATCCTGTTTTATTAGAGTACAGTTATTAAATATTTACATGATAATTTTGATTTCGGAAGAAGGTTATATATAAGATCTTATAGATTACATGAAAATTATAAGCAGAATAAAAGTTCATTATTGTAGGATTAAAACAAGAGATACGAAAAAATAGGATAACCGAAAAAAACGATATATGTAATAATGAAAAAGTTGTTACAGGAAAAAAGAAAAAATTAAATGTAAGTTAATCTGAGGATACATAGATTATAGACCAGATATGAAAAATAAATCTTTTATATTTGAAATACGTAAATATTCAAATAACTAGATTATTTAGGTTTTCTGAAAAACAACAGGCTAATTATTATAAGATTTACAAAAAAATAATTCGTAAAAAGTGCGAACTATGGCTAACGTCAACTTTATTATTAATTCAGTTATTATCATTATTACTAATGTTAGATTTTTTTTGGGGTTATAAGTTTCTATAAGGTTTGTTTATTGTAATAGAACTTTATATATCTAATGGCTTAAAGCCTTTACATGATATGTTGGAATCTTCCTTCTTTTGAATATGTATAAAAAATATAAAGTTTATATTAACACTTTTTAATTTCTTTATATTAATAATAACTTTTTAAACAAAATAAAAGTGAGAAAAGAAGATCATTCTTTATTGATATTTTGTAAATAAAAAATATTGTTTTTATTTGTTATATAAATTCCAGTAAGTTCTATTTAAAAATATATTATATTTTTTTCTGATCTTTAATTATGTAACTGCAATGGCTAAGGTTTTCCATGGAACCTTTTTTATGAGTAATTTTCATTTATAAATTTTGATATATTATAGATTTATATGAAGATTATATTAATATATTTTCTAATTATTCCCATTATATACCATTTTAAAAGTGTCGTTTATTTAATTAAATAATACATGAATACATTTTTCTTGGTAAAATCGTCTTTAGGTCCTATGGATAGTGAATCTATCATATATGAAATATTATGGGTGTGAAGAGTGGAAACATTCATAATATGAATTTTAATAAAAATTATATATTTTTTTTTTGGTAATTATTATTATTATATTTTATCAAAATATTTACTTCTATAAACGTATCATATACAAGTATTTACATATAGAATAATTGTAGTGCAATATTATGTTTTTTTCTTTTTTGTAATTAGTAATAATATTTTTATACTCAATATATATACTTTATTAGTATCCATGTATTATAATCTACTAAGAGTACAATCAATAGTACATAAAATAATTTTCTTGGTATGAGAAATTTTTATATCATATAAAAATATTAAATGTTTATGTTTCTTCTTAATAATACGTTTTGAATATTACGTATTTATATAAAATAATATAATATGTATTCACTATAAATTTTCTCATAAAAAATATTAGTAAAACTTGTATATTCTTAAATTATTTATCTTTTATTAGTATACCTTAAATATATATTCTCTTTGTTCCTTTTATTTGTAATATAATAAGTATATAAATATTTTTGTAATTATTAAACTACATACTATAGTTTTATGCTAAATCTATTTTTATTTTCGTTTTTTTTTTTTTTTCTTTGTATATATTAATATTTCAATAGGTCTAATTTTATTTATATTTAAAAAAAAATATATGGAAATTATTAGCTTTTAAACTTTTCATCGAGGAAAAAATTTAATTAGTATTTAGTACATATTAAACATTTTAAAACCATTGTACAAAAGTTTAAAGCTAATCACTGTAGTACTTTTAAAAATATATTTATTCACAGAATTTTTAGTAATTATAAATTTTGTTTTATTAATATATAATAGTTTATGAAAAATAATGTATTTTTCTCAGTTATATGCTAATGTGTATTTTATATAATGAAAAATATTTTTTATAATTTTATGTTCTAGTTCTATTGTGTTTGTTATTCACAATAATTAATAACAGTTAGATATAAAACTAAACATCACAGAAATTATGTTTAAGATTATAATTAATTAGAAACAAAGTTAAAATTCATAGCATGCTTATGAATATATGGAAGTATACATTTCCTACATTTTGTATTATCCTTTAAATAAATGCAAATTTTTTTTGATTGATTATACCATTTTTGATTTAAATTTTTCTAGATTTTTTTTCTCTATAATATCATTTTTTCAAAAAGATTAATAAAAAAAAATTTGCATCACTTTACCATTAAATAATTGGTTTAAATATTTTAAACATTTATTAGTTGGTTTTAGTTTTTTTCTTTTTTTTTATGTAATAGCCTTATATATAAATTACAATAAATCAATTTCAAAGTAATTTTATTTTTGTAGCATATGAGCTATATAAAAATAAGTTCAAAATATTAAATATTAAAATACATCAAATATAATAATGCAAAAAATTTATTTTATAATTTGATCGGTTTGAAATATAGTTGAAAATTTTATAAGACTAAATATAATAGCATTAGAAAATAGAACAATGTAAGATATTTTAATCCTTTCATTTTTATTAAAATCTTTTTATTTAAGCTTTTTATTTGGATATGTCATTATAATAATAAGGTGTTATTAAAATAATACTTCGTATTTTTTATTTATTTTATTTTTTTATTTCAAGTTTTATTTTTAATTATAGGATTTTCATGAATATTAAATGTATAATTTTTTTTTTTTTTAGAATAACCATAGTAAATCATCGATTTATAAGTATAATATAGATAACTACTTAGCTTTGAAAACTAATAGACTATTAGCAGAGAATTCAGTATATTTATAATCTATTGAAGAAATATCTAGTCATGACTGGATTATTAAATTACTACGTGAAGGGGAAGATATATATGCAAATGACAAATATAGTGTATCAGAAAGTGAAGAATTAAAAGAAGGATTATTAAATATGGAAGGAGGGATAATGTATCTATAAAAAAAAAATTCTTTACTTAAAATGATAGATACATTTTTTGAAAAAAAAAAAATGATTTTATTAGGTTCCTTTGACAAAGTTAGGAATAATATGCAAATTAAAAAAAAGTCTGAAAACAGAATTATAGATGAAAAGATAACTTTAGTAGATGTTCTACCCATTTTAGTTTTATTGATAGTAATAGTAGTTTTGATATTAGTTAATGTATATATTGAGAATAAGATGAGTTATATATTAATTGAACTTTAGGGTGTTTTTCTAGGAGTTTTAGAATTATTTTTTGTCTTAGTTATAATAAGTGTTTTTTATACTGCAGTAAATATTATAAAATATATAATAATGGAGGAAAATTATTCTAATATTTGTCATAATGAGTTAAGTTCTTTGATAAGGAAACTTCTGAATATGACAACGTTAGATATTTAGTATCCTTAAAAATTTTACATGCATAAGAAATATACATAAAATTACTTAATTTTAATAATGCCACCTACATGTATTAAACTATTCCGATATATGATATAAAAGTATGTTTTCATTATCCTAAGTAAATTTGAATGTTTCATTTTTTATATTTGTGTTTTAATGAATTTTTTGAGCATATGTTAATATTATGGCGCATATTTTCTTTTTTATTTAAGAATATTTGTATGGAAAACATAATTATGTTCATATAAAAATGTGTTCTTAGAGTTATTCGTTAAATTATCTGAAATTCATGTTGTTGCTTTAAAGTGCACACTTATTTTGTTATACTTTCTTTTATTTTTTTTAGTGAAAAATTATTATTTCATGAAATAATTTAAAAAAATGAATTAGTTTTTTTAAATTAATTTTAAATGTTTTTTTTTTTTTTTTTGTATATAATAAAACGAAATAGAAATATTTATTTTTTATGTAAAAAGTAAATTTTAGTAATATTTATTATAAGTGGTATTGTGAGAAATGTATTATATGCTCATTTAGGGAAAAAATGTGTTTATCACATATTTAAATTTTTTTAATTGTTCAAATGTGAAAATAGAGATATGTGATATAGAATATATGTGTTTAAGGATGTATTCTTAATAGATGATTACTATTTTTGGGTCTAATAAATACTTGAATATAAATAAGGACTATGTACACTCAAAATTTTACTTAAAATGTTCTTTGAAATAATTTTTATAAGAATTACTAAAATATTAATTATAAAGAAATGTTTTAAATACATGTTATACATTTATTTTGACTTTTTTTTATTGTTACAAGTTATTACAATAATGAATTATATTTAATGTTTTTTTAATGGATACTCCACAAGTATGCTTTTTGTTTTTTTAATAATATTTTTTATAAAATAAATTATATATATGTAAAAGTTAACTTACCAATAAGGAAACCATACATAAATAAATTTGTTTAGATTTATAAAACAAATTCGGAAAAATAATTATTTTTACGTTTGTTTTTTCATGCACGTTTGTCATATATGTACTAAAAATAGAATTAATATGATATTAAATTCATTCAGAAATATTTATAAATTAAAAACTATAAATATATGTATACTAACAATTCTACTTTTTTTAGTATAATATATAGTGATAAATATGAGTTCATATAAATTATGCTTTATTCACACGCATGTTATTTAGTTTTTATTAATTTGATCCATTATAATAGTATTGAATAAATGTATTATTATTTATCTGTAAAATATTTAGTAGAAAGTTAAATATACCATTTTTCTTTAAATATATGAATATATTAAATTACTTTTAATTTAACAAATTTTCTTCCTTAAAATTTAAATAGAGGTGAAAATTATATTTAAAGTTTGTTTTTCATGTCAGAGTTTTGTATTTTAATAATCTATTTTCTTGATTATTAATCTGTATATATATTATCTTAATTATTTATGCATGGCTTTTTTTGCTACAAAAAATGAAACCAATAAATACAGAATTGTGCATTAGAATATTTATAATCATTATAATAAAACTACAAATAAGATATGGTTATTATTTTTTTTACGTTTTGGTTAGTATTATACATTACATTATGATATTGGAACAATTAATTTTATGTATATAATATATATATATATATATTTATTGTTGCAATATATAATGTATAAAAATTGCAGCTAGCATCAGAACCAGTGCGATTTTTTATAGCATATTTATAAGTAGAAATAATATAGGCGTTCAAGCTTGTTATGTATATTCATTTTTAATTGGTCAAAATGTATATTATAATAGAAATCTTGTCGTAATTTTCTTTTTTCTTTGAGTTTAACTTCGTAAGTTATATTTATATACTAAAATTTATAAAATAAATCTTATATATACAGACATATATATGTTTATTTAATTGCATTTAAACTATTAATTTTTATAAAAGCTTAATATATGTATTTTTAAGCAATTTTAAAAAATCAACATGTACTCTATTTACGTTTGGTAACTAGGAAGTTTAACATTTCACTAACTTATCTATGTATAAATAAACATGATTATTTAAAGAAGTGTAAAATAAAAAAAGTTTAAAGTATTAAAATGTATTATTAAAGAATAATAATCATCATATCTTAGATGAATAATATGCATCTGAAATTCCTCATATAAATTCAATTTTTTATATTTATTTTTATGCATTTTGGCGATTCTAGATTGAAATAGTAAATATATACTTTGTCAAGTTCAATAATATATTTTTATGTATATTAATAACAATTTAAGTAATATAATATTATTTATGATTGTAATAATTATATATATATTGGTTTATAATATTTTGTGATATAAAATACTTTTTGTTATAATATTAAGAAATCAATGAACATAATTAATATACATGATGTACTTAGTTTTTATTCACCCTGATGCATTAAAATAATCCACGTGAATTTTATGACAATTTTAAACGTTTTTCACTAAAGAATAATATCACATATTAAATATTTAAAAAAACAAAATAATCGAAAAACAGAAAAAAAAAGGAAATTTAATTTTTAAAACACAGAAAAAATATAGAAAATTATTAAAAATGGCGTACGATATAAATTAGAAAATATTATTTTTAAAGTACAAAAAAACAAATTGTAGAAAAAACAAAGAAAAAACAAGATTTATAATAAAAAAACAAATTTATGAAGCTAAAATCACTGACAAAATATCACTTAGTTAATTTGTGTTTAGTGTATCCTACGATGGGAATATTGTATCTTTTTTTACTTAGTATTATAAGAGGATATATATGTAAAGTATTATAATCACTCTTTTAATATAATATGCAATAAATTAATAAAATATAGTTTTAACATTTAACAAAAAAATTATATAATATTCATTGTGATCAAATGAGTAATTTTCTTGTAGGGTCAATATAATATTATAATTATTATTCGGTTATATTTTATTACATGTATGCTATTTTTTAAAATTATAATTTAATAATTTCCAATTATCAAACTGTATTCAGAAATACCAAAATATATTATACTTTATTAAAAAAAATTTTTTGAGAAATCATCCTTAATTATTATTATTATTTTTTAAATTAATGACTTCCTAGGTTGTACATTTTTCTTTGTTATATTGAACTTTTTTTTTTACTTTTAGAAAATAATCTTGGAGCATTTCTCATTGTAAGATTATTATTTAATATTTAATGAATATATGGAAGAGAAGATAAAATATGTTTCTTCTGTGGAATGTATCTTAATATACAAACAGTGGTACTGATAATATCTATATCTTTTGTAGAAAAATTCGGTAAAATTTTTATGTATTATATAAACATGAACATGCTATTTCGTGCGATGAAAATCATGGTACATGTTTGGTATTTTGGTTTGATGATCAATTAATAAATATCCTTTTGAAAACAATTGCCTTATTAAAGTGGATAATTATTATTTAGAATAAAAAGTAAAATAATATATAAAATATATATAGCATCCATTTTGTTTTATTCAACATTAATATTTTATATTATGTGGAACAAATAGAAAAGACGGAACACAGTCATTAAGATTTAACGACATATGTAAAATACAAAATGTTTACATAAAGGGCATAAAATAATAATTAAAAAGGAATAAACACTAACAATTGAGTTAAAGTAAAAATTGTTAATAAATAAATGTTAAACATAGTTTTGTTTATATTGTGATACAAGCCGTTCTCTGTTACATATTCATTTAATAGTGAATAAATTGTATCATTTTGAAAAATTAAAGTTTCTATATAAACAATTATTCTCTTGTGTAAAAAATATAAAAAAATTAGTTTTATATTTATTTAAAAATAGGAAGCATTGGTAACCGTTTTTTTTCAATTATAAAATGTTATAATTAGTATGTAACGAAAATTTATAAATCTTCAATACACATATTTACACAAAAAGGATAACTATAAAATATTATAATATTATATCCTTATGTTTTTAAGTATATATTTAAATATAAATAAACAAATTAAAAACAATGTTAAAAATTATTAACTCAGTAAAGCTAATAGTCAAAATATAACTATGGTATAATAATTACAATACAAATAATTATTAATTTTGCTACATATATAAATAAAAAGAATAAATAATTTAAGAATGTATACTTTCATATAGAAGATATAAAGTATTAATTTTATAAGCAAAAATCTAAAAACATAAAATGTCTATTTACATTAGGGGAAATAAAAACAGTGTTATCAAATTTTTTAGATAAAAATTGAAACAAATATATTTCACGTATCACGGGTAAAAAAAGAGTTTACATATATATATATATTATTAGATATATGTAATTTTATGTATAATAGTATAACATAATCAATTTAAATATTTCCAAGGAACATTCTTTCGTATTATTCTAACAGGATTTCATAAGTTTACTTATATATATTTTATTTGTTGTAATTACATTTCTACATAATTTACATTAATTTATAGGCAACATGAACTAATGATAAAATAAATATTGGAATTGTTATGAATATAAATGGCGACAAAGCAGATGTACTTACCTGAAAATACCATGATAATAATGCAAAAAATAATAATGCAGTAATGGATAATATAAGTGGTTTATAAATTTTAATCAAATTTTGTAATTTTTTTTTAAATGCACCAATAGATTTACTTGATCTTTCATATTCAATTTCCAATGGTTTTAATACTTTTGTTGTATTCATTGAATCTACCTTCCTTACAATTTTTTTTTTTAAAGGTGATGTATTTTTTTCTGTTGTCTTATATTCTTTCAATTGGAACAGTTTTTCTATACTTTTATATTCAGTATCAGTATCGCTATCATTTATTAATGAATCATAGGAACTTTCAAGATTATTTTTATTTATAAATGAATTAGATGATTTGGGAATTTTTTCATCAAAATAAGATATTTTAAAATTTTCTGGCAGACTTATTTTTTGCATTAATGCATTTAATCTATTTCCAAAAATATATTCATCTTCCTCTACTATTTTCATTGCTTTCTCTTTTAAGTATGTGTATCTCTTTTGGAAATCTATATCTGTTTCCCCATATAGTAATCTTCTTTCCCTTGAATTTATTGTTTTATTTAGATTTGTTTTCCTAATCCATGATTTTCCAGATATATTTTTCTAAAAGTTTGAGTATATATTTAATATTTAAAAAAATATTAGTACGTTTGTATAAATAAAATATTAATTTAAAAAAGAAAACGTAAGATTAATATAAATTAATAAAAATTACTTTAAATAATTATTATCATACCACATAGGAATACTGATATATCCATATTAATAAAGAAAATGAAAGAACTTTGGTAAAGGAGAAATATTTATTCATTTGTTCTATCATGTAGAACTTAATTATATAGTCTAAATCTTTGTAACCGTATAATATTTATCTGCATAAAATTTTTGATTATATAATATTTAATTCGATATATAGTTACAATGTTACTTTATTATTTACCACCTCTTTAAAATTTAAAACTTTTTATATATCTTTAATGAAAGATGATAAATAAAATAAATATATTCAAATAAAAGAAGAAAAAAATGCATTAAATAAAAATATTATTACTTTTCTATGTCGAAATTTTAATTAAAAAAATATAATTAGAATGTAAGCTTTAAAAGAATATTAAAAAAAAGTTAATTTTATAACAATAATTCAAATAATACATTCTGTAATATAAAATTTAATTCAAAAAATGTTTATATTATACATTTTATGGAAATTTATAAAAATTTTCTCTAATTTCATTATGAGGATTGATAAAACGTAACAACATTACAGAATATGAAAAATATTAATCTTAGAAATTATACCAATTTAAGTGTACCTTTTACAGTTAAAATAATGAAAAATACTTTTAAGTTATCTATAGACGTGAAAAAATATATTAAAACAATTTGAAAATAAAGCATAATAATCATAAAAAAAAAATATATATATATATAAATATTATATATATAATAATATTATTATGTTTTAATAGAAATTAATATGCAGCATATATGATATTAAAATAATTGTATATTACAACCAAAAATGCTCAATAAATTCATAGTAACAAAATATACGTTATTTTAATTGACGTTACTATTATTGTTATAATATATAAGATTAATTAATGTTACATTTTTATTAAATAATTTAAAGCATAATTTTCTTATATGGTGTGTTTGCTTAATTTTCATTTAAATTAATTCAAAAATTTCAATAATACAACATATAATATTATACTAAAAAAAAACGAGCACGCACAAAATATTTCATTTAAATTCTTGAGATTATTATAGAAATATATAATCAAAAAAATAAAGAAAAAAAAATATATTTAATAAATCATTTTTATATGTTGAAAATTTTATAATAAATTATAAATGAGTAATTAAATGACACTTTCATGATACTTAAAAATTAGTTTATTACCTATTTAACATTAAATAATAAAAGAGAATAATTATAATAAGATAAAATTTGGGGTTCACAAAAATAAAATATTTCAGTAATATTAAAAATGTGAACTAAAAAAAATGAATCAACACAACTGGTAATAAACAAATTATTGGTTAAATCATTTATATTTTTTTTACAGTTTAGTATAAAATGTCAATATTTTTTTCGCCTAATTATTCATAATAACTATTTTTTTAAATTAAATGAAATATTATAAATATATATCAGATTTCTAATATATTTTTACTGTATAAAAAATTAGTAAAGAATGGATTTAATTCGCATTTTATACCATTCATTCAGTTTAAAATAAATTATATATTACTATGTTTATTAATTTTATTCATTTACACAGACAAGTTCATTTTATAATATATATAATTATATGCTGGTAAAATTTTTTTTTTTAAATATTTGGATTTTTAATTATACATAAATTGATATTAACTGTTTCGTTAAGATATTTTATAATTTATTTTTATTACATATATAATGAATTTTGTATATTATTTATATATTTTTTTTTAAATAAATCCATTTAGGATAAAATTCCACCATGAATATCTATATATTTAGTGAAAACATTATTTATATTTTTAATATATTGAATACATTTATATATTTTTATTTAAAATTATATTAGTTTTGGGGGACTTCTTGCAAGCAGTCATTATACAAGTAAATGAATAAAAAAAAATTATTTTTTAAAATTAATAAAAATGTTTAGTTTGTAAAATTATTTTTCACGAAGATTCTTAAAAATAAAGTTTTTAACTGTTTAAGGTATATTTATGCGTGTGCCGCTTAACAATATTTTTCAGTAATTTACGGTACATATATCCGCAATATCATATAATGAACCTTAACTTACCTTGTAATTCACGTGTTCATAACGTGGGTATGTTATAAGACATTGTGAATATGGATTATATATAACTTAAGGAAATTTCTTTATTTATTAATTTTTTTATATAACGTAAGAATTACTCAGTTATAATGCACAAAAAAAGTTATTTAACTCTTTGAATATTTTTATTCTTGGTAGCATTTCAATTAAAATATTGGAAAATAATATATATTAAAATGAAACTGGTTGTGATAAAAATTTATATGGAGTAATCTTTTAATGTATATATATATATATATAAAGGAACATTTATGTAAGGCCATAATTTTTGTTTTAGCGTTATTATTGTGAGAACCTGGTTATCAATGTTATGTGTTAATCTAACATAGATATAAAAAAACAGTGTACAATTAAAAAATGTAAATAAATAAATCTTATCTTATAATTCTAGAGAAAGATATTATTTATTAATAAGTAAAATAAAAAGAATTTATTAATATTTTATAAATCAATATGCTAATATTTAATAAATAAATTTTTTTTTATATATATATACATTAAAATTTTTCTGTTTTTGTTGAATAAATTATTAATATTACATTATAAAAATAAAAAGAATTATATATAAATGATATATTTTTTAAATTAATATGTTTTTATCTTTATATTTCACGATTATTTTTCCTTTTTATATTACTCATTATTGTATAAACTTTTTTTTGTTGTTCTATCTCGGTATTACAAAAATTAAAAAGTTTGTTTCATCGAAACCATTTCATTTCATTTGAATATTGTTCGAATATATTTTGAATGTTCCTTTATAAGAATTTAATATGTATTGTATTATTATATGAAGGGATTTTCTTATCTTATATGTGTAAAGGGTATATACCTTTGTACCGTTTTCTCTTATCTAATCGTCCATTTTTTGTCTAAATTAATCATACTCTTTATAACTATAAATTTTCAAATATTTATTACCTTCTAAAACGGTGTTGTTTCGTTTCAATTATGTCTTCAGTAAATTGTGTTTTTCTATTTGAATTTTTTCCTGTCTTACATTGTTTTATACAACTACCCAGATGTGATCCACTATTTTCTATGTATTCCTCCATTTTGCATTCTTTTAATACCATAATATGTACTAACATACACAGTTTTTATATTAATTTTTTCCTTATATATTTATATAGTTCTTCATAGCGCATATTGTTCTCTAATATTTCTGTATTTTTCAATGGTAAAGGATCTTTATTTCCTTCATTTTCATGTTCATATGAAATATTCTATAATTCCCCAATAAATCTTTTAAATCCGTATTTCTCCATATAATGTTTTATAATCTTACACCTTTTTGATATCGAATGTCCCCAGATATTTTTCTCTCTTTTTAAAAATGGAACTTTTTGATTTTCATAAGAAGATTTCTTTATTAATTCTTGTATTTCTTGCATGTAAGCTAGTTTTTTTTTCCATTTATTTTTCAGCTTATTAAACTATTCTTTTCTTTTCAGTTTTTCGAAAGGTTTCTGTGTTTTTCTGTCAATTTATTCCATAATTTTTTTTGTTTTTCATTATAATTGCTACTTTTAATATTTTTCCATTATTATTTTATCATTTGTTAAATCATTGTATGTTTTATGTTCTTCTTTCGAGAATTTGTCTAAAAATATTTCTAAGAACTGTTCTTTGTTTAATTCACATTCTTCTTTACTGCGTTCTTCTAATACTTCCATATGTATTTATATAATCGTTTTGAAACTGTCCTTTTTTTGCTTTGACGATATTACATTTTACTGCATATCAAGTTTATGTATTTTTATAGTTTTTATTATCTCTTAATCACCATATATTGGATCTTTTAAATAATAATGTATTAAAAACTTACTTTTCCTGAGAGAATATGAAGGTCTTAATATTATTAGTAGTTTATGTTTTCTCTTTCTTGGTCTTTTTTTTTATTTAATTACCCTACTAAGGCATAAGGAAAAATAAAAAAATAAATATGGATTATAAAATAATTTACCATAATAATTAAGTATTTATCATATTTTTCTTACAAAGTTTCATTTAACTTTAGTGAAAAAGGAATACTCAATTCTAATCAGAAAACTTGTTAAAATAGTTTATATATTTGTGGAACTTGGATTTACTTTTGGTCTTGTAATTTCTTTTTAAATATATATATTATTTCATGTAGTTAATTTAGGAGTGAAAAAGAAGATATAATTAGGCGTATCTAGAGTTTCAGGGGCTGTAGGAGAAACAGAAGGAGTTTCAAGAATTGATATATCTGATGTTTTCGAAGTCTTTCTAAGATCAGAGTATGCTACTAAGACTTAATGACTTATATGAAGTAATGTAGAGGAACTATATGTTGTTTCATATATAGATGTAGGGTGATCAGTAAATTCTGTTATTTCAGATTGTGTATATTCTGCATCACAAATTTCTTTAGTTTTATATCTTGTAGTTAAGGCTTAAGATGGTTTTTTATATGTGGATGAATCTGAAGCTAAATTTTGTACCTTGGATGGACAATGATTTTGTTTTTCAGATGAAACTTCAGCTGTATTTTTACTTTGTTCTGTTTGTGATTATTGAGTTTTTTTTTAAGGTTCATGTTCATTACGTACCTCTGGGTTCTTTTTTATATACTGATGAGTTCTTGTAAATGTGCGGAGTTTTCGATGTTACATTTACCTCTGGAAATTTTATTCTTGCGTGCTTTATTTTTCCGGATTGGTATTCATTGATGATGGAACTCTTCTCAATTATATTTTTTATTTCTATAAATCACGCTGCCTAGATTTTACGTTTATCCATACAACCATGATCACTATTACAATCGTATGAATTATTATCTCTTGTTTTAAAGTTAACTCTTCGTATGAGATTTTTTTCATTAAAAAAATTCATGTGTAACATATGATAGTTTTAAAAAATTTCTGTCATTCTTTTCAAAATATGTAGGACAGCTGTTATTATCATGTTTCCTTTAATACTTACTTTTTAACCAATTCTCAAGTACTGGTACTGAATTTTATGCTTTAGTATAAATGGGATGTGTATCCTTTATCTGAAATAGATAATTATCCATTTCTAAGAATCTTTCCCTAAGTTGTACTTTGTCTTCACTCTAATGTAAGAAATGAATTTTAGATAAGATCTCTTTTTTAGTTCTTAAGAAGTCAATATTCCTCAGATATTTCCTGCTACAAAAGCCAGTCCTTTTCAGTTCTAGACTCAAAAAAATGATTATGAATTATTTAATAATTAATTGCGTCCTTACTTGTATTATCAATTTTTTATCAAAAATAAACAATTTATGTATAAATATAAATATATTGAAAAACAGTGAAATTTATCTGTCACATAATGATATTACATAATTACTCAGGGGCTCTGTAAATAACTATCTGAAATAAAAATGCAAACATATATTTTTTTATTTATCATTAAAATAATTTTAAATTAATGTTAATTAATTAACAAAAAATATAAAATTATCAACAGTATGAGATATATATAACTATAGAGTAAATGAATATTTATATATTTATATTATATACTTGTTACATATATTTAATTAAATAAATATATTAAACTAGAGATATATATTAATTATTTGTTAATATTAATTAACTGAAATATATATATATATATATATATATATATATATATATATAACTGTAATATTTACTGTATACGATATATAAGAACAAATTACGATAATATATTACTTATAAGTAATATTATTAAAAAATATAAAGTTATAATGCAAAATTATTAGTAATTTATATATTGTATCGTTCTGTTTTAGGTTTTTATTTTTTTTTCCAAATATATATATATATATAAATGACATTAACTGTATTAATAGAAATAAATTCTTTTATTCATATGTTTTTTCTTAAGTACATAATTTATAAAATATATAATTCTTAGAATTCAAGATATTTTTTTTGTTAAATTCCTTTAGATATTTTGTGTTTGTTACAAATCATTATATTATTAAAATTATATTGTTAATAGTTTTTTGTATTTACTACGTTGTATCTGGAGAAGAGAATTAATGATGTGAAAATTATACTATATTGTTGTAGTTGGGTAAAATAAATACCATTAATCTATATATAATACTCTTAATGTTATATATATGAAGTACCTAAAATTTAAATATTTATGATATATATGCCTTGATTATTTTTAAAATAGTATAATTAATTATATATATGTATATTACTGTATATGAATATTACATCTTTTGTAAATTATTGATTTCTCTTAGACTAAATTTTAATTAATAATATACATATTAATATGTGTTTTTTAAAAAAAAAAGGTAGGGGGTGCTTATTCAAAATATGAAAAATTATTAGGACAATTTCATAGAAAAATTAATTATATTATAAGATTAAAAAAATGAAAAATAATTTAAAAGGTTGGATTAAATTTTTTTAATATTATAAGTTTATATAAATATAATAATATATAACATTAGATAATACAAATAATACTTAATATGCTCATAATTACTTTTCTCTAATTATTTAGAGATATATTCATATAAATAGATTAAAAAAATGTTACTTATTTTTTGGTGTTTATTCTGGATAAGATAATTATATGAAAAAATATTTTTAGTACTATAAATAAATCTTTATTTAGATGCAAAACCAAAAAAAACTCATATATTATTTTATAACATTTTTTAAGACATGACGTGGTATATTAAGTAACAGAAAAACTTAATTATATTACAAGACATGTTATTCTGTTACAATATATATACATTGTATGTAATTTTAGTGCTTCATTTGAAAGATATATATATGAGAAGGAAAATATTTTGAACATATAAAAAAACATATTAATATATAATAAATTTTTGTAAATAAACAGTGGTAATAAACAGTTATGTTTTTATAGCTACGTTATATCAATATATCATATTAAAGAATTATTGTTTTTATTTATTTTAAAATTTTGAACTTGTTTTATACAATTTGTTTTTTCCTTTTTCTACTCCCTTTTTATATTTTAATCTTTTTCCTCTTGTTCTATTTATTTTAAAAATATTTTGCTCATTGACTATATACGTGGGAAAATATGTAAAAATAATTTATTATTCTTCATTATATATATTAAATTAGTTTTATTTTAGTATATTATTAATATATGTTATAAATATAATGTGTAATGTACTTATAATAGTGGGTGAATATAAGGAAACATAAAACAGACCACGATTTTTGCAAATATCTGAAAGTATACGGAAAAAACTATGTAATATTAGTCTAAAAAGTTTATATAAAAATATTTATCTATTTATTTTTATTATATTTTTGATTATATATAATTTTTCTTTTTTTGTGTTGATGTATTTTTCATTAATTTGTTTTAATATATGTTCAGAGTCATTATATGTAATTGAAGCTTATGCGTTATATTTAATATAAGGTAATGAAAAATTAATATATGTTTATATGAATTAATAATTATTTTTTTATATTAATATGATTTTTTATTTATTTATTTAAATAACAAAATTTAATATTAAAATATATATGTTGTGTAAGTAAACTTTTCACATCATATATACTAATACAATTGCAACATATATTCATATATATATATATATATATATATATATATATATTATATATATATATATATGTATATAAAATAGAGCAGGAGGATTTTGGAATTATACGTAAAAATAATTATACTTATTATTATTTAGTTACTTTATATAATATATTATAATTTTTTCATATATACTATATATAAATACATAATGTATAAACTGTAATATATATTATTATAAAAAGGAAATTACATATTTTAATTTGCAGTTCAAATTTATTTATACTAGAATTTATAATTACTGCTATATTCTAATAGATCTAGAATCTTTAAGGAATAAATTATCTGAAATATAAAATAAAAAAATTAATCATGGTGAGAAATATATTTAAATTTTACGTTTATTCTTCTAGTTATATACATAAATATAGAATTAAAATAAACTATAGAATGAACTTATCTTTATATATTTTTCTTGAATGATTCAATAAATTATATTTATCCACATAATCCTAATGTAAAATAAATGATACTATTGTAATCTTTTAATCAATATCATTTAATCCCACTAGTTTACTTATTGTTAAATGTATTATACATTTGCTAATAAAATATTTTGTTCTGGTATTGGTATTTCAGAATTAGTGTTACATAATATATTTTATTTCTCACTATTTAATTATAAAAGCGAGAAAGGTATTATGTATCTTTAATAACATATTAACCAATGATATATTTTTACTCTTAGGAATATTTAGTAAATTCAATGAAGATTATACCTATCAATTAAGGGTACTGCTCACTTTGATATTATTCAAATTTTAATTAATCTTATCTGTTACATTTTCCATTATATATATTATATGGACTTATTTATTATAAGAAATGTTATGTACCTAACATATTTATATTGAGCAATAATATGGGTATTTACTTATGTAGTTAAAAATTATGCTTTTTTTGCGTGTTTTCTGTTTCCGCGTTATATTCTATAATTTTGAATAAAATATTTTCTTTTTAATTTCATATATTTTCTATTTATCTTTTTAAAATTGTTCACATGGGCCTTTATACATGGCCTTTTTATAGTTTGTAAGAATAATAATCACATAAGTACTATTATATTTTCAATATTACTATTAAAAAAATTTATATTGACACTTTTTCTTTTGTTTATTTTTAAATATAATCAAATTAAATTATTTACTACTTTATTTTTTCTGAATTAATATATCTATTGTTGGATATTTATAAATTATAATTTTCTGCAGCATAATATCATAGGCAATACTTTTTGTCACAAGACTACATTTGTTCATATTGAGAATCATCTATCTGTATTTGATCACTTTGTGCAACTAAATATTTCAATTTATTTATTTTTTTTTTTACTAATGATAACAGAAAAGTACAAATGTAATAATATAATGTTATTAAAAATTACATAAAGGTAAATATTATACTAATGCTACAAGAAATTCGTGTTATTTATTAGAAGTGCTATAGAGGAATATTCACATTTTCAAGTAAAATAATATATACTGTTAGACAAAAAAAAAAATATATAAAAGTATTTCAATAAATATTAATGTAATTATTAAAAATTAAGGGACAAATGTATATCCAATAGAATATAATGATTCTTCCTTTCATCCGTATGCTTGCTCAAGGAAAATATGCAGAATGTACAATTCACTGATATTGAGTAGGCTTATGCACCTGAACGAAAAATTTTAAGAATGATAATGTTTTGTACTTATTCGTTTTATTTTGACTAGTATCATATTCATTTTTATGTATTTCCAATAGTGTACAAATATAACTAGCATTTTATAGAACCCATCATTTTGTATTACTGTTATATAGTCATTTATATATTTCAGCGTATATGAAAAGACTATGTATATTAAGTCAAATATGGTAATTATTTAGAAATAGTAAAATAATTAATTTACATAAAAATTATAAAATATATAGACATTTTAAGCATTTTTACTTTGTACAGAAGAATAATAATAGGTTCACCTAATTAAATAACATTTGAAAAAATATAAAAAATACATTATATTCAGTAATAATTGAATGCATAAATAGGACTATATTTTGCATATATTGTAATATATTGATAATATAAATATGAAAATAGTATTTTGAAATTTAATACTCCTCTACATCTTATATTTTTGTGTGTTTTAAATATTAATACTATAATTTATTAAATATAAAAAATACTGAAAAAAATATGTAAGTTTATTGATATATATATAATAATGGTGCACTGTTATCACATATAAACATGCTAACTAGAAAGTTAAATATTTTAGTAGGATTTTAATTGTTTATATTTAATTTTGTAAAAACAAAATAATTTAGACAAATATATTTTTATTATTTATAAAAATATCTTAAAAAATCGTTTGGAAAAAATGAATTTTTCTAAAACAATATATATTTATTTATGAGAAAATATTTAGTAGGATTTTATTACATAGTTCACTCTACATAATTTGTTTAATAAGGTGTATATATATTGTTATAAAATTTTATAATTTGTTAATTTATATTTTGAATAGAAATATTAACTGACTGTATATATGTGAAGCAAAACAAATGTTAGAAAAAAAAAAGAAATTAAGCGCTTTGACAAATTTAAATATAACGTATATATATATATATATTGAAAAAATAAAAATATAATAAAGTTAATTTTTGGAGTGCATATATAGTACTTTAAATTTAGTTTTTTTTTAATCTTTTTTAATTTTATTCATTTAGAAAATAATTGTTCTTAAGAATAGTAAGATAAAGGTATATAATAGATTATTACAATAATTTTTTAGTCTTGAAATATATTTATATATATCACTCTCTTCAACATGAAATATAAGTAGTAGAAATATTGTTGCATAATATATATTTGCTGTTAAATGTATTTTCATTTAAATATTACTTATTTTTGTATTTATATTGAACTATCATATTATATCTCAAATATATCTCGCTGTTATAGAGTATTTGTAAAAGAATAAATAAAGAAGTTATCATATTTGTTCTAAAAGAATTTACAGGAAATTTTCGATATCATATATTTAAGTAAATTATATTTTATTCTCTGTTATATACTATTTGCATATTATATTCTATATGTCGTTCTTGTAAATTTATTTCGTTTGAAATATTTGTAAATGCATAACGTTGCACGTTGTATTTCCGTACTAAATTTACTCATATTATTATTTTTTTATTATTTATATGTTATTATATTAGCACAATTTTTAAAAAAATTTATTTAATTATAAAAAAAAAAAAATTCTAATCGTATTTTAAAACATCTCAATTAGTAGCAGTGAATATAAATTAAACGTAATAAAAAATTTTATTTACAAATTATGATACAAAAATAAAATTTTGATCCTTATTTATATTTAAAATAAATATTTTTTTCATATATTAGTTTGTACAATATAAATTATATTTTTTAAATATATTATATACTATAAAAAGAATATATGATATTTAAGAGTAAACAAAAATTTATGTTATAAATAATGTAGCATAAAATTTTGCAAAAATTATATCTTATTCATATAATTTTATGCTTATTACTATTATTTATTTCTGGAATAATTGAGAATTTTTAAGAATAATAATATGTACTTCTAAAATATGATGTTTATAAAGCATGAATTATTTAAAGTTTTATATCCTTAAAATTAGCAATTACTGTTTTAATATGTAGAACAATGTATTATATGTATATACTCTATGCTCTATATTGTATATAAATTCAATATTTTGGTAAAATAAGAAATCATATATATTTGTTTTTTTATAATTTTATCTGAAAGGGATTGTTAAAAAGAAATATTTATTTATAACAGTATTTTAAATATTTAGATTATATATCTTGAATATTTATAAACAAATTTATAATGTTTTAGCTTAGATAATGTTTATTTTTTAAATAAAATTAATATAAAAATTATTTATTACACTTTTTAAATTACTTTTCTTTATATATATTATAAACTTTATTTTATTTATATACATTTTCCTGTATTTTCACGATAAAATAATTAATAAATATTTTAAAAGTAAATATAGCATCTTTTGTCATTAAATATATATTATATTATTAATTTTTTCCTTATTGAATATATTAGTATATTATTGATCTATATAATGGAAAAAAAAATTACGTTAAGCTCATTTATTAAAATTTCTGCGTTTATGCTTTTAACTTGGATATGCTATTTCAACAATGATATGGTATAACAATATTGCATATGAATATTTGAATTATTTATATTTTTCTTATTTTTTTTTATAAATATTTCTTTTTAGACGTAGGTTATATATTTTTATAAATAATAATTATGTTTTTTGTTTTTATAGGATAATATTAACATATATTTAGATAAGAAATAAAATCTAGGCCGAGAATTAAGTACAATAACTTATAGGTTACTAGCAAAATGTAAACATGATAAGTATTCAGATATTTTAGTATTGAAAAATCTAATGAAATATAATGGAACGATTGAAAAAAAATATATATGTTGTAATGGAAAAGATATTAAAAGAAAGAACAAACAATCAAATGACTGTTCACAAAAAAGTTCAGCAGGAAACAAATGCAACACGAAAAATAAATCTTGCATATTTGAAACCAAAAAATATCCTCGTTTAGAAAGAAAAATATTCAAAGAACTTGATTATGAGAATTTTCTTAAAAACAATAGAACAATCAGTGATAATATTTACAAAAAAATAATGTGTAAAAAATGGGGTATAAGACTGTCTCTCCCCACAACTTTGTTCTTGTTGTTATCAATATCACTTATATTAGATTTATTTGTGGGTTACGGTTTTGTAAACAAGTTGATTAGGTTATTGAATTTTATTTTTCCAGATAAGAAGTGGATTAGTACTTGGCATGACTGGTTGTGGACTTCCGGTTTAAATTGGATGGGTGTAAGAGTTTTATCAAACGTTTCTAGTAATAAGAAATCCTCTATTATTTCAAGCGTTTTTGCTAATCTAATATATTTAATACCTTTAATTATATTAGGTTTAACAGTTATATTAGCAGTTTTTTACTACCATAAAAAAGTTAAAAATTATGAAAAAATTAAGTTACGAAAAATATAAAATGAATAATAACTAATATATTTCCTTTTGTATAGAAGCCTTTAATATGAAGTATGTTCAGCAATAACTTTAGATATATCATTGATGAATGTACCCATAACTTCTTAAATCTTATAAATGAAACTACATTTACATATCCTTTTTGATACATAACAGTGAAATATGTTATTAGTTGTTTTCAGAATTTGAAAGTTTTAATGTGTACAAATGTGCATTCTAAAGTTCTATTTCATCTTAAATAGATATTTTAGCTTATTATTTATTTGTTTAAATAAATAGATTTTTATAAAAAATATTTTTTGTGTTTTAAAAACAATAAAAAATATAACAATACGAATAATTTTATTCAAGTATTGTGTTAATTTATGTTTGAAATATATGATATGGTAATTTCTTTTTTTCTACTTTTTCTAATCTAAAATTATTATTTATTAACGAAATTTAAAAAATGCATTATTAATTTTAATTTAAAAATAAACATCTCTTGTTTTGAATTTTATGAATGAAAGTTAATGTATTTTATTGCATTTATATATATATATAATATATACATATATATTTATTTTAAAAAAATTAATATTTATTCTATAAGACATTTTTTATGTGAAATATATTATTAAGCGCATTTCTTGTAAATAATTTTTAAGGGGATTTTAGTTAATTTTTTATATTTCTTACGGGAAATTAGAATAATATAATAAAATTATATCCTTTTTAATTTTGTTTTATATGCAATTATTTTTTTAGTTAGAAGTGATAAATGAAATCAGTTAAATGAATATTTAAAATCAATTTTCATTATATTATTGCGTCTAATTTTAGTATTAATTCAATTGTTCTTAATGAATTAAATATATATTATATCGAAAATTTATATATAAAAGGCAACATATTTTGTTTAATTTTCTAGTCATAAATATATTAAATGAATGCATAAAATTTAATCATATATTAATAGATCTTGTTTAAATTACTTTTTGTTTTTTTTTCCAAGGATTAATTATTTATTTTGGCTTAACTAATGAAAAGCTCATGGTTCATTTCCCACTAAGTTTTGCTTTATTATTATCGTATTTCAATAATAGTTTCATTAGATATTATGAATGCTTTCGGATAATACGCTGCTAAATATTTATACAATTGAAAATATTAAATTCTTTGTTTTATTAATAATATATGCTGTATTTATTTTCATGTATTTTAGGTTATCATTGTTTTTTTTTTTAATGAGTTTTTGTATGGAGTCATATTATTAACTTTTTATAATGAGAGTTATACCCCTATTTTAGAATCTACTAAAGACTTACATTATATAATTCAAATTATTAGAATTATTTAAGTGCTATTAACAATTTACTTATTTTTTGAAGAGTTTTAATTCTTTATTAATTCTTATAATTTTATATAATTTTTTTTTCATATTAGAATATATTCTATAAATTATATAATTAATATATGTGTAACAAAGTTTTTGTTAGATTAATTTGTATTTTATTTATTTGAAATATAATTGAATATGCAATTTGATATAATTATATATATACTTCTTCTTTAATTTAATATTATTATATGGACACATCTTTTATAAGAAAAAGATGGAATCGCATTATGAGCGTCCAAGTTTCTTTTAAAATAATAAAACGAAAAGTATGTTATACTGAATATATATTAGATTTTGAACAATGAATAAACTTAATGCACTTGAAATAATTTTTATATTTTATCAAACTATTTAATATGTTGCTATAAACTGTCTTATGCTCACATAACTAATAATTATAAAGGTACACATTATTATTCTAATTGAACTGTGTAAGAACAGTTTTTATACTTCTAAAGAGATACGCATAATAACAGAATACATGATAAAATAAGGCGAAAAATGTATATTTTAATATGCTATTATTAGAATATATGTGTTAATGTAATATTTTTATTAAAGATATTATATCCTAGTTATGTATTGTTCTGTGCACGTATCTATTCAACTGATTTGATGAATATTAACATAATTAAATAAGTACTTTTATTAAATTAACTCATAAAAATATAAAAGTAAAAGGAGTATTTACTTAATCTCAAAATATTAAAAAATATACACTTAAGAGAATAATGAAAATACATAATATAACATTATAATGCCAAATTAAGTAACCGAATTATGTCGTAAATATATTCCATTAATAAATTATACTCCTTACATTAATATAATATTTAAATAAAACAAAATTTAATAATTAAATTATTCGTTATATTCCTGCAATAATACTTAATTATTTATCACATAAAAACGTATAATTTATTGTGTCACTCTTAGGGTTTGTGAATTTATCAATTATCTCTGTAATATCTATGTAATTAGATTCTTATATGATCTAGAATTTTTGTATATGTAATATATGTATTAAGATGAAAACAGGAAATATTTAACTCTTTTCATGTATACACTTAATATGAATAATTAATTTCATACGATAAGAATTATATTTGTATTTTAATAATATATAAAAATAAATTATAGATTAATATTTCCTGAATATAATAATTATGTATCAATTAAAATTTTCATTACATATAAAAAACAAATATATATCTTTTATTATTTTTATATCTTTTCAAATTGGTTTTCCAAAAAAATACATCTAATAAATTATAATAATATATTTAAAAATTCTCTAAATATAACTGTTACGTTACGTACTATATAAAAATATTACATAACATTTTATATTTGAAGTATATATCACAATATATTCATAAAATAAACATAAACAAAAGATAATAAAAATGGATAATTCCTTGTTGTAAATATGTTATTTTTGAAAAAATTATACTACCAGTAATTTGTTATATATGATCAGAAATATTTAAATTTTCTCAAAATTATTATATTTGTAGATTTTTAGAACTATTTCCTTATTAATACATTATATTATACTTTATAATACTAAGAATGTGATTTATTTACTAAATGAGAGCGATATGTTTAAAAAATAATTTCTGAATGTTAGAGTATTCATTCAGAAAAAGAGAACATTTTTATCATTATCACTTTTAGATTGCTTTATGCATAAAATATAAGGTGGTACCTAGAATAGTTATATTTTTTTTAAATTAAATATTCAACTACTAATTAATTTAATGATTATAATTTATTGAATTATAAAATATTTAATGTAATAAATAAAAATAAATAAATTTCATAAAAATAATTACGTATATTTATAATTATTATACGATTTCTATGATTAGACATAATTAATCACATAATATAAGATATTCAGAATATTGAATTTCCTGTTAAATAAGAATAAATAGTTTAGTAAGAATAGTGTTTTAAAAAGAAATTTATGGAAGATATATAAATATAAAAATAGTTAAAATATTTTATTAAAATTGTGTGATATTCATCATAGTATAATTGGTTAAATACTACATAATTCCATGAATGGCTATAATAAACTACTTAACCAGTACATTTGTTAAAATGGCTGTTTAATGAATATATATAACATAAGAAATAGAAAAACATTAATGATAATTAATGCATAATATCATTTAATAGGAATATTTAATTTTATAACTTTTTTTTTATACATAAAATAATTAAGCATTAATTAATTTATTTTTTTAAATATTTCAGCTTTATTAAAAAAAGGAATGAATTTAAACATATTTATATAATGAATGTAAACTATGAAATAAAAATAAAAAAATATAACACATTTTTATAGTAAAAGAAATCAAAGTATATATATCAATGAAATAATTAGAAAAAATAGATAAAATAAAATATTTCTTCAAATATATTCATAATTTGCAGTGAAAAGAATATTCATTTCCATATGTATATATAATATGATATTGTACTATCGTTTTTTTACTTTTTTTTCACTTTTTAATATTTTATTTAACATTAAGATTATTTTACTTTTAGTTAAAAATATATATGTAATACAAAAAATGGAACTACAATTTATTCTATAAAGTAAATTAGGTAATATTTTTAACCAAGAATTATGTAAAAGGGCGTAAAAACTAATAAACAAAAGTGAGAAACATATACTATTTGTTTATACTTTGTCATCATCTATACATAAATATTAAAATATGTACAATTTTTAATTACATCATTTAGCAGTTACATTGTAAGTTTAAAGGATAATTACAGATATGGAAGATTGAGGAAAAGAATTTTATGTAAATTATCATATTTCATAAAAAGAATAATTTATGTGTCTTTGTTTTAATATAATTTTTCATATAGAATATGAGATGTATATTCTTTATTAGTATTATATATGTATATATATAATTCATTTTATATATTATGTTTTCAAAATGAAAATTTGGAAAAGGACACTAGATTGTTCTTTTGGCTTATCAGGGAAAGATAAATACAAACTGCATGTTCATATGTAAGGATTGGTTGAAGATGAAATTTTTAATGAAATAGAGTATTCTGTACATTACAAATTTAAGAAGGACATATTATAGGATTCAAAATTCTTAGTAAAATTAGGTAAAAAACTAAGGAAAAAAATAATGGGGAAAACTATATTCTCGTAATTAAAACATTCAGAACATGTAAAATATGTTGAACCTAAACAGAGAGTGGCATATGATGTTCAAAATTTTCCTAGACACACTCTTTTTGGACAGATTTGGAATATAATATTTTAAAGAATACATTTGTCCGAATTTCTATTGCATTTGTTTTAGTAGCTGGAATAATTTTTGTGTTTTTCCTTTATTTTAAAGTAAATACCAAACTGTATTTTGTATTAAAAATACGTTACCATTTATATTTTATTTTTCTCAAAATGATAAAGTTTTAAACTAGTTAGATTATACATATTTTACGTATTTCATTCGTTAATTAGTGTCCTACGTGTGTATCATGTATGCGCAAAATTAAAATAAGTAAAATAATTTATAAAGGAATTTTCCTCAATTAAATTCACAAATATTATTATAGAATTCCTCAAGATCTACTTATATGATTTTAGAGAAGAGATTTAGCTTAGTACATCAATTAGAATGAGCAAAAATTCTCTAATGTTTTACAGAATATCAACTCATATACATTAAGGATATTAAGAAGAATACAAAATAGGAATATGTAAATATTTCTATTCAATAGTAATGATGCATATAAGCTAGAGAGAAAGAGATACTATTCAAAAACATACACTTTCTTACTGTACTTTTTTTGTCTATTTGAATACATATTTTTTTTTTTTTTTGTACCTTTAGAATAATATTTTTATTTTAAAATTTTGACTAATATATTCTTATTTATTTATTTTTTAAATAAAATTAATTATGAAATACACTAATATTATGTTTCATATGTAAAAAAGTAAATCTTTTTTTATCATTAACAATTTAAGGTTCTACAATTAAACGCGTTTAATAAATACAGTGAAAAAGAATACAGTGAAAAATTGTTTTTGTTTATATCATCTATACTAATTTAATTGTGATATAACTTCATTTTATGCTTTGTTGATACCTCAATTATAAGATATATATTATAGTTATATTATGTATAATAATAAATCTAAAATTAAGAATTTGTTGCATATATTTAAAACTAGAAATTTATAGAATAATTAAGAAGGCCCATGTATTCCTAATAGTATAAATATTATGTAACTTATAAGTTTAAATTCAAATTGTAATTCATTTTTATAAAAAAATATAAATATCAACTTATAGTTACATATTATATTTTAATGGAAGTAAAAAACGTTTCATATTTTTAATAAAAAAAATATATATATATATATATATATATTTTATTTTTAGAATAAAATAACTTTTATAGATATAAAAATTAACATATATGAATTATACATATCTATTAATATTATTGTAAAAAATATATATTATTAATATATATCTTTAATAGTTAGTGATTGTTACATATATTAGTATACATAGATAAATAAATTATGTTTTTCATATAAATATAAGTTATTGAATTAAAAATATTTATATTAACTGTTCATCTCCTTATTTTTAATTACATAGATATTTCTATTTATTGTGAATATATTTTAATAGCTAGAATATTAAATTAGTTTCTATTTTCCTTTAAAATATATACCATTTCACAGATTAAGTAGAATTTTATAAATTTAATTATTTTAATATATTATGGACCATGCAAGAATATATGTTGTATACAGGGTATCTACTGCAATGCTATAAAATATATATCGAAACAAGTTGTATAAAATATTGTTATTTTCATATATTATTACTATTATTATATCGTTGTATTAATATTTTATTTGAAATAAGAAGTTTTTAGAAAATATAGTGTTTATAAAATTATAAATATTAATAGAAGAACATCATTTCTATTAGTTACTATACTTTAGACACACAGACGATTGTATAAAATATATCCTATATGTTCTATATTTTATATGAATTCAATATTTATAAATATTAAGAAATTGTACATTTTTTTTAAATTTGAATGTCATTAAAAATTATAATGTTTATTTGCTATACTATATTGAATAATTGAACTAAACATTTTGAACATTTATGAATCATTTCAAATTACATTATTTTTATTAAATTTTTTTTAAAATATCATTAAGATAACAATAATATAATACATTTATAAAGTTATTATCTCTTGTCTCTGTTGTAAAAAGAATAATAATTTTATATGTTTTATTATGTTTTTATAAATGAATAAAAAGAAAAAATAATAAAATAAATATAGTAACTCTGGTAATTTAAATAATATTATATCATATATTGTTCATTCTTTTAATGCTGAATATATTACAATTTTAAAAATATATATCATGAAATAAAAAAGTGCGTCACTTTTTTTTATTAAAATTGGCACCTCTATCCTTTTAACTTGTATATATCATTTTAATTATGAAGAGATATGAGAATATTATTTAAGGATATTTGTATTTTTAATTTTTCTGCTTCTTGTTTTTATTAATACCATTTTTTAGAATAAAATTTCTTTCTTTTAAATAATAAATATTTACTTTTTTTTTATTAAAATAGGTTTAATATATTCATGGGGAAGAGTAATATTATTAGAAAAGTAGATTTAAGAAGTTATAAATTACTAGCTCTATGTAAACAAATAAATTGATTCAGATGTTGTATATCTAAAAGTAGTACCTAATAACAAAGAGAACAAGGATGTTATAACTAACATTGAATTGTGAGACAAATGAATAAACAAAAAATCAAGTTGAAGTTCATTAGATAAGGAGGAATTTGATAAAAAATGTGAAGTGTATAAAAAGTCAACATATAGAGGAAAATTGTAAAAGTATTTCGAATGTAAGTTGTTCAAACTTCTGGATTATATAGATTTTATTAGAAATAATCCCTCAGTTAGTGATAAGAGTTACAAAAAAATAGTATCAAAAGAATACGGATTACTAATGAGAGTACCTGCCAAATTAATCACATGGGGATTATTATCACCGTTAGAAGTTTAATTTGTAAGGAACCAAAAGATTGTGCTCTTGATTTTTTTTTTATTTTGCATATTATTTATTATATTAATCATAGATTCTGATTTTACATTTATAAAAATTAGAAAACATAAAAGAATTATAAAGAGTGAAAGGAAAAATAAATAATAATAAATATGTTTCATTCTTTAGAATATTCATTAATTTGAAGTAAAAAATGTTTTATATATAAGCATATCCTTAATAAACATACAAGTAGTAGCTGAAGTGTCATAAAAAAATTTACATAATATGACATTTTATATAATAAACTTATTAAGAATATGTTCTTATTTTTTTTTTGAATTTGTATGTTTTATTGTTTTTTAATTTGTATTTTAATGTATTGTTCCAGCTTAATTACATATTGTATAATAATGTGTGAATTTAAGTATTTATACATATTATTTGTAAAAATATACGTTTATTAGTTAAATTTTATATATAATGGACATTTTAAACAATTTTATCCAAACTACATATTAATCTATATTTGAAATATAAAAAATGCACCTTAATATTTTATACTTGTGATAGAATAATATCATTGTTTATTGAAACAATTAAAAAATGTATAATTAATTTTATATTAAAAATAAATGTGACTTTTTATGTATATAATAAAGTTAAATGAATTTGTTTTGTTCAATTAATGTATATTTATACATTAACGTAGAAGAAAACGTAATATTTATTCTACAATATTTTGTTTTTATGAGAAATGTATTATAGAAAGCATATATTATAAAATTATTTTTAGCATGTTTTCTATTTTTTATTTCTTTGAAGTTATATGAAATTTTAAATATATAAATTAATAATATACTTTTATAATAGGGAAGGCTTATAATTATTTGCTAATTTTTTAAATTTCATTATTCATAATTAAATGAAGAGTTAAAAGCATATATTGTTTTATTTTTATTCTTAATTGTAGTGTTGATTATTTTTTGAAAAGTTGAATTAAATGTGCAAGATATTTAAAATTTATAATTAAATACATTATATTATTTTTTTACCACCTCCCTGAAGGTTTATGTTAATTAAATGTAATCATGTATTAATAATAATATCTTAAAATTCATTTTATAATATGTCGTAATTTTTTTATAATAAATGACTTTTAAAAAAAGTGTTATATATCTATGAAAATAAATATTTTCCTCAGGGGTAATGAAAATGAATATATCTTTTTTCTTTCAATAATATAGTTGTGTTTAGATAAATTCATACATATATGTTGTATTTTTTACACTTGTCTATAAATATAATATGTAAAGATTTAATAAAACCTTAAATACTATACAAATAAGTATAGTTTATATTGACAGGTATTAATTTATACAAATTAATAACTTCTTAAGTAAAAATAAAGTAAAAAAAAAAGACAATTCATTTTTTATAAATAATATATAATTACATAGTTTTCTTCATATTTGTTAGATATATTCAATAAGTTTTATATAAAATATTATTCATTTTTTTGTAGAATGTTTAATTAAATTAGCATAATGCATAAGGTTATTAAAAGCATCCTTTTTGGAAGTAATTTTTATTTATGATAATAGATTTTTTATGAATTCAAATAAAAATTACAATATAAAATTTACGCAAGTTTCCATTATACTATATAAATACACTTTAAGAAGTTATGTTTAGTCAATTAAATAACAAATGATAGTATATTTCAATGTAAAAGCATATTTTTTACATAAAAAAAATGAAATTATTATGTATATATTTTTATGGAAGAAACGAGTAATACCATTGCTAATACAATATTTAATAAAAAATAAGTATATATATTTATATATATATTTCAGTTAATATTACGTGTCATTTATTTTATTGAAACATATCATTATGTTTAAAAAATTAAAACACATGAAAGAATTCAAATGAAGTTTTTTTTTTTTTTTTTTTATTTTGAAAGGGAATAGAGAAAAATAAATTATGAATATAAAAATATGTTCTACCTTATATAATGCCTATTCTGTTAAAATCAATTTAACAATTAATGTATCTATATATATTTTAAAATTTAGAAAAAAAATCTGTAAAAACATTTATTACAAATGTTTACTTTCCAGTGCACTATGTAATAACCCTTCTTATATTTAATAGTAACATAAAATAAACCTTAGTAAAGATTTGTATATTATAAAATTTATTTCATTCCATTAACTCTTATATAATATATTTGAAAATATATTAAAATTTAAAATTATCAAGCAATTATATATATATTAGATATAATAATAGTTTCAAATTATAATAAAATATTATGTACCTACTAAATTTGAATCATCTTAAATAAATGTGAACCTTAATTATTAAAGAAATGAGATCGAAGAAAAATTAAAATTATTTTTTGTTGTTATAAAACTTCTAATATCCATTAAATCTGAGGTGAAACTCATATATAGCTGAAAAGTAATATATATAATTTTTATTAGATTTCCTGTTTTATATATTAAGTGAAAGTTATTTAATATCCTGAACACTGGATAATATAAGCATTATTATCTATCTTAAAAATAAATTAATATCATATTAATTTTCATTACGATTATTATTTTTTTATTTATAAAACATTTTCTGATCTTAAAATAAATGCTATATCACAGGAAAAATTAATTGGAAATTTATATTATATATAATAGACTACATTTTACATAGTAAGATACAGTAAACTAATCCATGATTTTTATATATTTATTTAGAGTTTTTTTAAATTTTAGATAATATTTTATTTAATGCTTAAAAACAATATAACATTTAAAAACAAAAAAATAATAATCAAATTCTAGAAAGTAATGTAAAATGTATTATTCAAAAAAGCTAGAGAAAAAAAAATAAATTAAATTCTATTTATTTTTTATTGAAGCAGAGAAATAAAATTTATAGGAAAAAAAAGAAAAAAAAAAGAAAGTATATAAGTGTATAATAAAGAATTAGGACATTTATACCTCCTAATGTAATGTACGCGCGTTTAGTTCATATATAATGAATGTTTTAATTTGCTACAATTTTTTTATTTTTTTATTGTAAAAAAAACGGATATATAATATATGATATATATACATATATATATGTATATTATACACTAGTTTTTCTTTTAATGTAATATGTAATAAATTAACAATATATAGTTTTTGATGTAATGAAATAACAATGTAATATATAATATAATATAATAAAATAAGAATTGCTTTTGTTATGTTATTTTGAAATTATAAGCAGTATTTGTTTTTCTTTAATATAAAAAATAATTTAAGATAATAATATGGTATAGGTTGGCATATAGTCAATTTTTTGCTTTCTACATTTTTATCAATTGTATAATCAGAATTTACTACTGCAGTTGCATATATCCTATTTTTCCTTTACTTTTTCTGCATTTGCTTTCTTATTTTTATATATTAATTTATTTTTTAAAAAATTATATTTCATACTTGATTTATCATGATAACTTTCTCTTTTATGTTATTCATTATTTTAATTTTTTATTTTTTCACTGTTTTAGTGATATATCAGGAAAATTGACACATATATTTGATTAACATAATCTAATTTCACTCAAATACGGTTCCAATAGATTTTTTATTTTCCTTATCAATTTTTAGGATGTATTATTCTTCTATTTGATCAGATTTTAGTTCATTATTTTCTTTGGATATGGAATTTACGATTGTATTATCTTCCATTATCCATTCATCTATGTCTTTTCTTAAGCAATAATCTCTTGCACAATTATGAATTTCATTATTTTTTTTATTGTGTAAAACATCTCTATTAATGTCAGTCATATTTTCTGTAATTTCATGTTTCCTATCTAAATATTCTTCCGTTTTCCAATCATTTATGGAACTATCCAAATATAATTTCCTATTTTCTATATTCTCTTCATTATTACATTCTTCTAATATCGTCATATATACAAGTATACAAAGTTTTTCTACTATGTTTTCTTTTATACATCTATATAATTCTTCAAAACTCTCTCTTTGTTGTAATTCCTTTATATTTATTAGTGTTAAATTAATTATATTTTGTTCATTTTCGTATACTTCTGAAATATTTTTTAGTTCTGTAAATTCGTTAAATGAGTTATGTTCCAAGCATTGTTCTATAATTACTTTGTTTTTTATTATCCACTGTCTCCATATATCTTTTTCTCTTTCCAGAAATGGAACCTTTTGAATTTTATTTGAAGGATTTTTTTTTGATTTTTTGCTTTCTTTTATATAGTTGTGTTCTTTTTTCCATTCATTTTTGAGATTGTTAAACCAAACTTCTTTTTTCAAATTTTCAGAAATATTTCTATGTCTTTCTATCCATTTATTCCACAGAATTTTTTTTCTTTCAATATCACTGCTACATTTAGTATTTTCCAATAATGATTCAGCATTTTCTAAATTAGTATATGTTTTATCATCATCTTTGTTAAATACTTCTAGACATATTTCTAAAAATTCTCCTTTGCTGAATTCCCATTCTTTATTTCTAAATTCTTCAAGTACTTCCATATGTACTTCTATGATAGTTTTATGCCTGTTCTTTGTTAGTTTCGATGAATTTACATTTTTTTTCGTGCTATTATCACGTATTTTTATTTTTTTCATAATTTCTTCATTATCATATATTGGGTGTTCTAAATGATCATATGTTAGAAACTTCTTTTTAATGTTAGAATATGAAGGTAGTGGTATTCTGAGGAATTTCACTTGTCTTCTTTTTATTTTTTTCCTTTTTTTAAATAGTCCTATTAAGGCGTACTACAATATAAGAGAAAAATATTTATAAAATTGTATATTACAATAATCAAATATATAATATTTTTAGCTTTTAAGTTTTAATTTACTTTAAGAAAAAAGGAAAATGCAATAATAGTTATAATGCTTATCAAAAATGATGATATATTTGTGTTATTTATATTTCCTTCAGGAACATTAACTGCATTTTTAATATATATATATTTTTTATTGTAATTATTTAAATATAGAAATTTATGTAGAATTCCTCTTACCTGAAATATTAGGGGGTTGATGTATAACAGAAGAATTTACTACATTAGGTAATCTTTCAGAAGATACAGAAGGATAATTAGTAACTTGTTTTACTTTTAAGTCTTTATCATTTTTAGATTCTGATGTAGTGTCACCTAATGGTAATTTTTCTTCAACTTGAGGAAGCATTGATGCTTTTGGTGGTGCATCTTCAGGTCTCATACTGGTATCGTTAGTCGTTGGAGTATCAGGTGGTGATGATATTCCTTCTTGATGAGTTTCCTGTTCGAGTTGCACTCCTGTTTCAGGTTGTGTTTGTTCGTGTTTAACTTCAGCGCCTTTTTGCGTTGAAGCTTGAGATTCAGTTTGTTCTATATTTCCATTTGGATGTACTTTTTGTGAATTTCCTTCTTCATATGCAGATTGGCCTTCTAGATTTGAACGAACAGTTACACAATAATCAAGTGTATTAAACGTTTCAGGATTCAGTATGTTACATGATGATTTTTTACTTCCTCTTTTTGTTTGTGTTTCTTGGTAACAATCTTTAATTAAGCTTTCTTTTGTCTTAAAAAATTTTTGCCTCTCATTAATCCACACATTATATTCGTTACATTTCCTTGCCCATGTAGAAACACATTTATTTGAATATAGTTTTTTTAAGCGAGATATTTCTTTCAGATCAACATTTTTTTTTTCACAGAAATCATGCACTTCATATTGTAAATCTAAAATAGCTTTATCTTTTTCATATAAAATCACAGGGCATCCTCCATATTTAGTTAGATGTTTATAGTAAGGTTTTATATACTCCTTTAGTGTACCTTCCCACTTATTTTTATCTCTGTAAAGTGGTGCAGTTTTATTCCTTATTAGATAATCAGCCAATTCTAGGCACACACTCCTAAATTTGTTTTTATTTTCATTATTTAAGTATCTTGTTTTATTTTGTATATATTGCTTAATGCTTTTAAATTCTTGCGTTGAATAATAACTTAATGCAAAAAGGCCTAAAACTCCAAAAGGCTAGATTTAAAAAAAATGGTTAAGAATTATTTAAGTACTAATTTTTAGCTTACTTGTATTAGCACTTTTTTTATTATAAATAATTTATGAATTAATTTAACTATATTAAAAAACATTTAGTATTACTGAGGTATAACATTTTTCCATAATGAATCTATATTAATATCTAAATGATTCACAATAAAGATGTGAAAGAATAATTAAAATTTATATCTTTTTATTTATTAGTAACATAATATTAAAATAAATTTATATTAACAGAAAGTATAAAATATTAAAATGAATAATAATATATATGAAAACTATAAAATAATTGAATTCACCATATATTTATTTTAAATATTTTTTATTTTTTACCTGAAATATATCACAACTGGATATATACCCCAAATTTTTGATATTAAATCACAATTTATGTTATATTTTTATGTAAAATTTACACTACCTATATAAAGAAAATTTCAGATAATATACAATAAAAAAATTACTTATAAATAATATTAATAAATGATATAAATTATATTCTGTAAAATTATCATTAATATAAATAATGCGCCTTTCTTACCCACCAGAACAGAGTTACATATACGAATATTATTATTATTTTAATGTTATTAATTCTTTTTATTTTTTTGTTATTACGAAAATGAATAAGTCATAAGCATGATAAAAATTATTAGAATTTTATTGCTTTAATTTGTATATTATTTCTTATGTAAGAATTAGAAAGTTATTATTAGAGTATTATTAGTTTTTTGTACATAATATATTGTAATTAGATATAAGAATTTATAATATATGAATTATGATAAATTCGTGTTAAAGTTGTGAAAGCATTACACTATTAATTTATATAAATAATTTTTATATTATATATATGAATTACCTAATAATTAATTATTTATGGTATACATTTTGTTATTAAATTATTTTAAAATAAAGTATTTTAATATATATACATGTTTTCGCGAATATCTCTATTACTTCTTTTAAACATTTACTATTCAATTGGGGATACATTTTAATTAATAAAATATAAATTAGTAATATTAAATAATTAAAATAAAATTGAATACTTATTAAACATATGAAGAATTTGCTAGATATATCTTATAAGAAAAATAACTGTATTATAAAATTGAAAGAACGCAAAATAAATTAGAACTTTTTAATAATAATAATAATAATACGATTCCATGTATATAGAATAATATATTACATTAAATAATACAAAAAAATACTGGAACTGAATAATTATTATTGTCTAATTATTAATATATGTATTAATATAAATAGATTAAAAGAATGTCCCTTAATTTTTTTTTTTCAATGCATATGAAATCTATATAAAAATTTTTTTTCAACGTTATTAATAAATATTTATACTAAATGAAGAATAAAGATGCTCATATATTGTTTTATAATACTTTTAAAAAAAAAACTTGTTTAAATTTGATTACAGAAGAATTTAAAGTTGTTCCAAATAAGATAAATTATATTATTATAACGTAAATACGTTATTTATATATTTAATAATTCCTTTTAAACAAGTAAATAAATGATAGAAAATGGTGAGAAAAAAAAAAGAAAAAAGTTATAAATTCATAATATATTTTCATAACTAATCTTTTCCCAAAGAAAATTATGTTATTATGGTTATCTTTTATTAATCATTTATATTAAGGACTTATAGTTTTATTTATTTTTTATCCTTGAATTTAGCTTTATACAATTTTTTTGTTTTTTTTCCTATTTCTTGTTTTTATTTAAATCGCTTATATAATATCCAATTTTTTTTTTTTTTTTTCAGATATAATGTTTAATAAGAATATACAATGGAATATATATAAAAATAGTTTATAATGTTTTAAGATATTATATATTTAATTTTTTGTATTTTAATGAATTAATTATATATATAAGTATATATAGTATATAATGAACTTATAGGAGTAAATATGTAGCAACATAAAACAAAATAAGATTTTTTCAAATATTTATAAACATTTATGAAGAACTGAGTAATAATTGTTTTCAAATGTATATGTATCAATATTTAATCATATTTTTTATTTCGATGTATACTTTGTAGGTACATTCATATAACAAAGCTTTATTTGCTATAGATAATTATTTGATTTTGTTAAGAAGCATGCTATATAATTATTCTCTTAAAATGTTTAAAGATATATATATATTTTACCAACATTAACTGAGTGTGTACAATAAAATTTTTAATTTATATATATTAAACAAAAGTATAATTTAATTAAAAACATAATACTTTAAAAATAAAAGTTTTTAATATAGAAGAAAAAATAGTTATCATAGAAAAGTTTTTTATAATTTTACTTTTAAAAATTTTTGGTCTACTAATTCATTAATACAAAACAAAATTATTTACATTAATTTGTTTAACACTTAAAGGATATGATTAAAAATTTAATTTTATTAAGTTCTAAGGTTTTTCTCATATTTTGCTTATATTTTTTATCAAAAACGTTGAAAATGCATACATTAAAAAAAAAAAAAATGATAGGTGAGTTGAATAGTTTACAAAAAAAATATTTTTACATGGTTCAAATTTAATATTATAAAAAATTAAAAAAAAAACATATGAATAAATTTATATTTGTAACAAAGTAAAAATATAATTTCCTAATGATATTAAAATTGACTGATACAAAAATTTTACTTATTTTTATTGATTTTATCTTATTATATAATTAAGTAACTTTATGATGTTTATAAATTTTTATATATTTTAGGACATCTTTTCATATTATAATATTTTATGGTACCTGCTCTAAATAATATATACAATAAATAAATATAAAATAGATGAAAGGATAAATTATTCTTGTATATTTTTAAGATAAAATTTTTCTATAAAAAATTTTTAACTGCTTTTATATGAAGTATTTCTTATACAACATAGTGATATTATAATAATTTAATCGTTAAAATACATTTAATTATTAATTAAATGCTTTCAGAAATATATTTTTCATTAAAAATCTACATGTTTTATATACATAATAGAACAAGAAAAAAAAATTTTTTTTTAATTTAAATTATCATTAATCAACATAATAATATATTATATAAATAATATGGATATTCATTTTTATTTATAATGATAATTAGTTATATATATTATGATAAAATAGAAGTAAGAATGATTGGTATGTTCTTGTAAATTAATATATTTTTTTTGTTTTTTATTGTTAATTAATACATAGTTCATTTAATGTTACTCAATTTTTTATAAAAACTTTGCGCATATTTCTGAACCAAAAATAGTTGATATTATATTATTGAAGTTTATTTAATTATATAAAATAATTATTTGTGATATTATGGTTGTATAAATTATGTTAAAATAATCCATAATAATTTATTATTTATATGAACTAATACTATATATATGAGAAAGTTACTAAATTTTTTTATATATAAATTTTTTTTGGTAAAACCCTTAAATAAAAAACGAAACAAATGAATATGAAAATAATAATATACAATATTAAAATATAATTATTATATTTAAATAAAAAATAATAAAAGCACAAGAATAATCCATAATTTTAGTTATTTGCATTTATAAAAATATTTTTACATAATCTCACTAAAGATATCTTTATTTTCATTAATATTTCCTTCTTTATTTTCATCCACATAAATTTATATCTTATGTACATATATATTGTTTCTTTCTAAATGTTCTATTGTTATATTATAGGGAACTGATAGTATACTCACATATAGGAATGTTACTTTTATATTTACAACTATATAAGTCAAAGCTTTAAAGCATTTCTTATTTTAATAATATTTGTCTATTCTTTACCATATTTGTTTTACACAATTTCCTGTTTTATTTTATTACATGTGAGATATTTATCATTTAGCATACTTCTGTAACTGATATAATTTTCTTATATATTTATATGTATAACATTATATATAAATTTATACAATTTTTTTGTGTTTAATTTTTTTTTAATTTTGTAGCTATAATATATACAACAGTTAATCTTGGATATTTTTCTATTTATATATTTAATACAAAGGATTTACGTATTTTCTCTATTACATTAATTTTTTTTTTTGTCTTACTAAATATAAATGAAATTATAACATGCACATGAGTGCTTTTCACTATGTTTTTTCTAAATAATTAAACTTTTCCTTTGAAGACATTAAATATGGTTTTATCTAAAATAATATGAAATATGTAATCTCCTTTTTCTATAGTTTGCATTTATGGATTTTGGAATACAAAATTTAAACTGCGCATGTATGGATTATGAATATGATAGTTAATTCCTTCTTTTGGTGTTACCTTTTTATGTAACAACTTTCTAAAGGGTGTACAGTAATATAGAAAAGTGTAGAATAAAACATGAATAATATATTTATTTTATAATTGCCTAAATTGGGGAAACTTTAGATGATGAATTAATATATTTTCCCATTTTTTTGGAAACTTTTATCCATTTTATAATAAATGGGAATAGTGAAATATATTCGTAATATCATAATAAGTAAGAAATGATGAAAATATTATTGTAGAACATATCAGATTTATTATGTGAAATATTAGAAGAAATAGAATTACTAATGCGTGTTAAACCAGATTTTTTCTGAGGGGAATAGATTTTACATCGTATTCCTACTGTTTTAATTTAAGGCACACTTGGCTGTATGTAGGGCCATGATTTATCTTTTACTATTCCTTCTTTTTTACAAAGCAGCTGATGTTCAGTATCTATATTTTTTTAAAATTAATGATTTTGAATGGAAGTATGATTGGCCATTTATTCTTCTGATATTTGAGAGTGAATCATACCTTTCCTTATTAAAATTTTGAATTTTGTTCAAATAATTCTGTAGGAATGATTTATTTTCTTTTGTGGTACTTATGCTTGATTTTTTGCTTTCTTGTTCTGATTTTTTATTCTCTCGTGTTACTTTTCTACACCTATTATAAAAAAAGCATGTTTAGGAGAAGGATGAGTAAATGGTGAAGTTAGATTATTAAGAGATTTAGCCGATGTCAAAATCACATGATATTTTATTTGTCCACCTTGTAATATGTTATATTCTATTCTTCTGTATTCAAGTTTTTTATATTTTAGTTTTTCATCAATATTATCTGTACTCTTGAAAAAATAAATTGAACCCAACTTATCTATATGAGATCCACCATAAATCTCTGATTTTCCGGTTTCTAAGGTGTTTTCTAATATTTAATTATCAAGTTTTTTATTTCGCTTAAATTTAATGTAGATAAAAATTTACCAGGGACAAATTCATATTGGCATTCAAAATATTTTTGATAACTCATTGAATGTGTATCTTCACAGCATTCTTTTATATTTTTATGCTTTTTACATAGTATAATAATATTATTAATATATTTTTCGTACTTACTGTATGTAACAACTTCACGGGTATCATACGTTTTAATACTACAATAATTTAGAAAATAATCCTGCAAACATTTATCTTATAAGTTATCATTTAACATTTGAGAAGTACCATATATAAGCTTAATTTCACAATAGGAAGAGTTGTAAATTTCATTTATACATTTTTGTAATTTAAGAATGTTACTAATTAATGTTTTCCCATTATTATTTTATAATTTATCTCGTCGTATTACCATTATTTCTAAATATATTCAATATTTATAATGTGAGAATTGCGTATCATATACTTCTGTATTATTATTTTTTTGAAATATTTTCTGCATTTTTTGAAATTTGTGTACAAAGTTTATAAGAGCCATTTATATCTTACTTTTTTTTGAAAATTTGATATTCACCATAATATAGCATAATAACAATTGTATTTAATTCGTGGTATATGTTACATTATGGCAACTTTTCCAAAATTTTATTCTGAATATTAAGAAGATATAATGAATTGTATGGACTTAAATTTTATTTTTAAAAAAAGAATTTTTATGGTATTTGAGTGAAATAAGTTATTTAAACTATAAAACATTAATTATTATTTTTTTTAAATAAAAATGTATGCGAATTATTGTTAAGTTAAACTTTCCATTTTATTTTGTGATGAACAATATAATAGATTATATCAATATTGTAGGGGTTCAAGTGACTATATAAAGAAGGTAAAGGGAGAAATTTCATTCATATATTGTATATGACTCTATATATATTTTGGAAAGATTATAAGTATTCGTTATTAATATATATTAGTTAATTATTATTTGGGATTGTAATTTCGTATTTTTATTAGTTAAAAAAAAAGAAATAATATTTTTTAATTTTTAAAAATTAGATATCAAAATAATTATGATATGTTACATGTAAAATAAAATGGTTATACACAAAATACAATTCTATTAATATATTAGTTAATATAATAATTTGTTTTCATATTTTTGTAATGTGCCCAAATTACAATTTTTGCTGAAATATATATTTATCCTTTTTTTTGATTTATTATATTGTTTTTATATAAATTTTCTTATATATATATATTTTTTAATATGTGTCATTATTTTAATGTGATGTTTAGAACTATATTAAATATATTATTTCATAGAAACTATTCTTGCAATTATTGAATTAAATATATAAATTATTTATATCAAAATTATCTGAGTGAATATCACAAAAATAAATATTTATTTAAATATAACTGAATTATAATATAAGGATAAGTATGTGACATGAGCAATATATGGTTTTCAGTAAGGCAAATAAAAATTATTATATGAGAACGTTTAACAATTGTAACTTTGACACAAGGTAAATTCCGTTCCCTCTTATTGTAGAAAAATAATTCCTTCTTTTTATATACATTTAAAGCATATCATTTAAAGTAATTTTTATTATTTACTTTATGTTTTTCATAATATAAAATGGTGTTTTCATATATAAAAAATATCAAAAACATTTACATAGAAAAAAAATAACGAATTAAATTATTTTGGAAAAAATATTCTTAAAAAAATTTTTAATTAAATATCTTAAAAATAGAGGGATTTAATACTTTTATATTTTTAAGGTAAAATATAATTTTATAAAAATATTAAAAGAAATTTACATAGTATAAATCATTAATATATATATAAAATAATGTTTTTATTATTTGCAGATAATGTAATAATTATTAAAATAAGTATTATATTATTGTGAAATTCATAATTATTCTTTAATAACATATGTGTTATTCTATTACATGGTAATGAATTATTTCAAAAAAAATAATAGAATTCAAAATGATCATTATTTTGTAATTCATTGTACGTAATTTTCTTATTAGGAGGTTATCCTCATTTGTGAGCGTGCAAAATAATATATTTTATATATAATGACACCATATTTTGAAGAGTTTTTTAATAAACTTGAAGTAAATGCTTCTATCATTAACATGTAAGTAATTTGAAGAAATATCTGCTTTTTATTATTAGTTGAGTGCAATAGAAAATACATTTGTTTCTCTTTTTATGAAATATTAACATTGATTTTATGTATGTTAAATAGGAAGAAATATATTGAGAATATACATATTTATATAATGAAATAGTTTTTACACAAATATTTTGTTTTTTGATATAATTTAATTTGTTATATTTGTAGTTTTTTATTTAAAATTTTTATTTTTCACTTTATGCATAATAAATATATTTTGTTCCATAATATTATGACATTCTATAGTTTATCTTGTTATTATACAGATAGCATGTATAATATTAATCTTATTTATTAATGGTATGTTAATAATAATTGTGATAAAAAGGAAACCACAAATAATGCATATTTAATTGTGCCCAAAAAAATAAAATTATGTTACAGGTATATTTAAAAGGATAATGTTTTTTTATTATCACTTGTATGATTATCTTTTATGGGATTTATTTGATTAGAACAACACTTCTTGTGTTTTCCTTGAATATTTATTCTAATATTTTTATTAATGGTATATTAATTAATCGTTTAATTGATTACACTTCAAACCATGTTATATTAGTGAGATATTTTGATCATTTTAATTATTATTGAATTTTGTTAAAATGCTTTCTTAATTAGTTCTTAAGTTTGATTTTATTATATTTTTCCTATAGAATTTGATTACATGTTTTAGTATATTTTAAATATATAGTTAGTTACGTTTAACTATAGCTATTATTAATGTGTTATATGGTCTTTAATTATTTTTAAAATGAGAGTTTTTTCATTTATTCATATGAATATATTTATTTTTTTTTTTATAATATGGGCTTACAAGATTAAGTTATCAGTTCAAAAGTTTCGATGTTTTATTTATTTTGTATTTATTTTATGTTACCATATGGAATGGAAAATTATGATGATAATTTATATAATATATTTATGTTCAATGTATTTTATAAATAAATATTTAGTTATTCATACAAATTGTGAAAAAATTAAATTTATATAAAATCATTTTTAGTAAATTTCTGAATTTTTGATTGTTTTATATATAAAATTATAGATATGTAATAAAATAATTTTCTTTTTATGAATGATTTATTTATAGTTCACTGCTAATTTTGAGCATTATAATTTCTTATAACTAAAAAATATCTAGGTACAAGTAATATTTCTTTTAAAATGTTATTTTAATTAAATTATTTAAGAATTACTTATGAATTATAAATGAATTTTATAATTATATGTTATATTTCTATTTTTTCTTTTTTTATTGAAAAATGTAATTGTAACATTCATAGATGATTAATAGGATATTAAAGTTCATTATGGAAGTATTCTTCTTTTTGTTTTGTATTAATAATTATTCTCTCAAAATAAATTATATATAATTAGATGTTCTATTACAAATAATGGAATTAAAAAAAAAAAATTTTTTTTTTATTATCAGATAAATTTTAATGAAAAATAATTTATATATATATGCGATTATGTAAGTTTCTCTCTATATTTTCTAAAATAAAAGTTGGTAATAACTTAGAGTTATTTTAAACTATGCAGAATATATGTTCATAAATATCAAAATTTTCATAATAATAATCATACTCTTTTTAATATAATAAAAAGTATTAAGTATAAATCTACGTTAATTTTGCTTTATTCACAATTATATCATTTTTTTTTAACGATTAGATACGTTATAATAGTGATGAGCGAATATTTTATCGCATATCTATATAATATTTAATTATAAAAATGTAATAAATAAAATATTTTGCATACAATGTATATATGAACACTTCAGATAATTGCATTTGATATATCAAATTTTCTATTTTATATATACAAAAAAGAAAAATTATAGTTATATTTATCATTTGTTATACTTCTTGATATTATATATATTGATTGTATAGATTCCTGGTAACTAATATGTATATATTTTTTTTAATTATTTTCTTATGTGTCTATGAGATACAAAAATTGTAAGGAAAAAATGGAAAAATTTATGTAGGAATATTAATAATCATGATAATAAAAATTTAAATAAAATTTATAAGTTATTCTTTATTAATTTTTAGTTAATATTATATATTACAATATGCTATTAAAATGTTCATTTTTATGTATATAATATTACATAGATATAAGAAATAGTTATAATTGTATATATATGATTTTTTTTTTTTTTGCAAAATATTATAAATAAAAATTATTGTTTGTAACAGAAATAGTTATGTTTCATATACAATATATTTAATTAGAAATATTATAGATGTTTAAGGTTCTTATAATAATCATATTTTATGTGGAAAAATATATATCATAATAGAAAATATATTGTAAATTTATGCTTTTTTTTCTATTCATGTCTTATTGTATTTATTTATATTAGACAACTAATAAACATAATTGCTTATTTGAGTACAAATTTTTATATTTTTCACGTCAAATCAATTCTTTTTATTAAGGATTTTTAGATATATTTTAGAACAATTATAAAAACCAAGCATTTATATATACTGTTGGTAATAAGGTAGTGTCACATATTCAGATTAAAAATTTGATATTTTTTAAATTTATATATGTACGAATAAACAAATTTTAATGATGATTTTAACAATTTAAATTAGTTTTTTATATTTTTAACTAATAATATTCATCACAATTTAGTGAGAATTGCGTAATGGAAAGTTTGTATGTAATGTCATTTTTCCTTTTTTTTATCTATTTTGTGCATCCGAGATGTGATTAATGAATATATAATTTATCATATACTTCAAAATTTTTTTATGTATTATAATAATAATTTAAGTAATATAATATTGTATATTATTATGGTTGTTATACTTACATTTGAGTTGAGATATACAGAGCTTTAAAATTTATTATTTAAATATTATATGAAGGAAGAATTTGTGGAAATTAATATTGGCAGTGCACTTCTTTCATAAAGATATATTAAATTAATCAACCAACATTTTTTATTAGTGTTAAGGGTTTTTGAATTTAGGTAATATTGTATGTGGTATTTTTAAAATATATAACATTTAAAAGAAAAATAACACATCAATATAAGTGAAGAGTATAAAAACATATTAAATAGTAAACAAAAACAAAAACAAAATAAATTAAGACGAAATTTTCTATTTTTAATATATATGAATATAATTTAAAGAAATAAGCTTTGAAAAGTATATATAGAAACGAATAAATTAATATATATCTCAATGAATAAATAATTTATATTTAGTCGGTGCAGTATTATGTATATATTTAATTCGTAATCTGTAAATTTTTTAATGTGTGAGTACTTTTTTTTTGTACACTGTAAGATGGACGGATACATAATTATGAAGGTTACCAATAAACACTCCTTTAAACAAATATGAAATAAATTAACAAGATACAATTGTTTCTATCAATAAAGGAATAAAATAATATAAAATGTAATAAAATAATATTTGAAATTGCTGCATTGTTTTAATATATGATTATTTTTTGCTTTTGTTAAATATAGAAATTAATTTCGTATTAAATTATTGATAAAAGTTGTTATACATAATATGTATTTTGTTATATCCATTTTTTTCAATTGCTTAATGAGAATTTCCAATGAATATTTGATTTATTCTATTGTACTTTATTTTTGGTATATTTACCTTTAATTTATTTTTTAATTAACTCATATTCGTAATTTACGTTCCATGATTACGTTCCTCTTTAGTATTGCTTACAACTTTATATTATTTTTCTTCTTTATTCCATTATGATAACAGATTACATAAGAAATATTTTTCATTGAATGTAAAAGTTTTCTCTTAATTAGCATCCGAATATACTTTGATGTATACCTACGAATTTATTAGATGTATTTTTCTGCTATTTCATTAGATTTTTATATTTACACGTTATTATCTATAGAGTTTACGAATATATTTTCTTCTCTTATCCAATCTTCTATATCTTTTCTAAAGCTTAATTCCTATGTATAACGGTGAATTTCTCTATTTATTCTATTTTCTGAGAAGTCGTTAATTTCAATTATGTTTTCTTTAATTTCTTGTTCTTTTTTTGAATTTTTTTTAGTTTTGCATTCATTTATGGTATCATCCAAATACGATTCCCTATTTTCTATGTACTCTTCCTTTTCACATTCTTCAAATACCATCATAAATACGAGTATACAAAGTTTTGGCACTAATTTTTTTTTTATATATTTGTATAATTCTTCATAGTTTTCTATGTGTTGCAGTTCCATCATATTTACTAGGGATATATTATTTCTAGTTTGTTCATTTTTATATTCATTAGTCATAATTTGTAATTCTTCTGTCAATTCCTTAAACAATTTTTGTTCTAAATATTGTTCTAAAATGGCACCCTTTTTAGGTAACCAATTTTTCCATATATCTTTTTCTCTTTCTAAATATAGAAAATTTTGATTTTCATCTGACAGATTTTTTTGTATTTCTTTCTTTTTTTTTGCGTAAACTTGTTCTTTTTTCCATTCATTTTTTAAGTTATTAAACCATTCTTCTTTTTTCAATTTTTGTGAAAGATTTCTATATCTTTTTACCCATTTATTCCATAGAAAAATTTTGTTTTCAGTATCTTCTATAGTTTTAATATCTTCCATTATTATTTCATCATTTTTTAAATTAGAATGGATTGTATATTCTTTTTTTGTAAACTCATTTAAACATATTTCTAAATATTCTAGCTTTTTGTATTCCAATTCTTCATTTCTACATTTTTCCAGTACTTCCATATGTACTTCTATAATAGTTTTTGATCTGTCCTTTTTTTGCTTTAACAAGTTTACATTTTTTTTAGTATTAAGTTCATTTATTTCTATTTTTTTTATAATTTCTTTGTCATCATGTGTAATGTGTTCCAAATGATCATCTATTAAAAATTTGTTTTTTCTATTAGAAATTGAAGGTATTAGTAATCTGAAAAATTTCACTTGTCTTCTTTTAATATCTTTCTTTTTTTTAAAAAGTCTCATTAGTGCATACTATGATATAAAAACAAAAAACAAATTTATATTACAAATTATCACAATTATCAATTTTTTATCAATATTTTTATTGCATAAGTTTTATTTTACTTTAACAAAAAGTACAAATAAAAAAATAACTAGGAAGCTGATTAAAACAGATGTTGTGTATGAGATATTTGAATTTTCTTTTGGTCCTGTAATTTCATTTTAAATATTTATGTTATATATTTTAGTTATTTTAAAAATAGAAAAATAAGAAGGTATTATTTGTACCTATCATTATAAGGGGTTTAGTATAGTAAGGAGTTTGTAAGGAAGATACTGATAATTCAGTAGTTTCCGAAACGATTCCTGAAGCAAGGAATTCTCCTTCAACTAGTTGATTTTGTTTTTCTAATGTAAAATGTTCTTTTGATTTTGGACTCTCAGATTCCGAAAATGTAGATATTTCTGAATTAGCATCTTTTGTAGGTCGTATACTTTCAATTTGACTCTTTTCAGCTTTAGTAGGAGATTCTTGTGGCACTGATTCTTCAAGATTAGATTTTTCTAGATGTGGAGATTGTGCTTGTGGGGGATTTTGATTGTGAGAGGCACTTTGTTCATGTTGTATTTGTAAATGTTCACTTTCTGATTTAGGAGGAAGGTTCTCAGATGCCGATGGATCAGAGAGGAGGCATTCACATTGATTAAATGTTTCTGTGTTTAACAGTTTGCAATTTTTGTTTGATGGAAATTTAATTTTTGATGATTTTATATTTTTGGATTTGTATTCGCTGAAGATGCTATTTTGATAAAAAGATTTCTTTCTTTCTTCAATCCACACATTATATTGGTTACACTTACTCATACATAGAGAATCACCATTACATATAATTGAATTTTTATTCAATCTTTTATAGTTATTTAATTCTTGTATCCAAGCAGTTTTTCCTTCACAAAAATCTTCTGCTTCATATGATAATTCTAAAAGTTTTTTTTTCATTCTCCTCCAAAATAAAAGGACATATGCCATGTTTAGTAGGCTTTCTAAAATATTTACGTAAATAAAATGAAAGTACTTCTTTCCATCTCTCTTCTGTTGAACGACTTGGAACATTATACTTTTGACTTATTAAATAATCCACCACTTGTAAACATTTTTCTCTAAATTCTTTTTTATTATTCTTTGCATTTAAGGAACTAATTTCAGTTTGAATATAACTTTTAAGATATGTTATTTCATCTGAGTTAGCCCAGTTGTACAATCCTTCACGCAATCTTCTTTTGTCCTAGATTAAAACAAATTATTAGTAAATATATAAGTAATAATTTTTTATTACTAATACAAACACTTTAATTATCATAAATAAGAAAATTATGTATAAATTTGGAAATATAAATAAACAGTAAATTTTAAATTTACCATTATGACATCTTATTACTATTTTAGGTATCTGTAAATAATAATCAGGAAGAAAAATAAAAATTTATAACGTTTTATTTATAAATAGGTTAATTTTAAATTTATATATATTAGAGCAAAATTTGTAATTCTCAAATACATAAAAATTATTTGAGAATATAAAATAAATAAGTACATTAATATTTGTTTTATATGAATTTTTATCCTTTTTTTTTCTTGAATAAGTTTATTACAGGTGGAGATATATCCAGAATATATTTTGATATTAAATCTACGTATATTATTTTACATAAAATTCTTACTCTATTTATAAAAAAAATATAAATATCTAACAATTAAAAATTGTGTACAAGTAACATTAATATGTTATATTAATTTTATGATGTAAAATTATTATTTATATTTGTAATTCGTCTTTCTTTCTTATTTTTTTTCTTAAAGAATATATATAAATATTATTACTTCTATTAATGTAAATAATTCTTTTTATACTTTTTGTTTTTTGAAAATAAAAAATCAATAAGCAAAATATTAGTACTGATAAAGTATTTATTTTTTATTGTATTATCCTTCTATTTACTTTTCTTATGATTATGTTGTTAAATTGTATTTTTAATATTTTTTTATTTACTAGATTTTGTCTAAGGATTTTTATCAATAATATATAAAATATGCTAAATATTTTTTATTGTTGTGGAAAGTACTTAACCTTAAATTGTACATTTAGCTACGATTATTTATATATCGCAGTATCTAAAAATTCCTTATTTGTTATATATAGTATTCAAATTAATAGTCTTAAAATGGAATAATAAATTATATATATGTTCTATATATATCTATGATCACTTTTGGATATTAATGATTGAACTGGGGCAATGTTTTATTTAATAAGATGAATATTTATGTATATAATTTTATGAAAATAATTTTGTTTACTTTTTCAATATATAAAATGTTAAAAGGATATACTTATAGAAGAATTAATTATGTTATACATCTGATAAAATGATATATAAATTATAACTTTATAATAAAAAATAGTAATATCATAATTATATATATATGTATATATATGTAATAATATAACATATAAAATAAGAAAATAGAAAAAAAAATAGTAACTTCACAATTTTTCTTTAATTATTCTTAGATATATACTAATAAGTAAGTTAAATATAAGCTATAATTTTTTTTGTTTTTACTCATCTTTTTAATATTATTATTAAATATTTGTTTAGTATGCAATATAAAAAAATTCATGTATTAATTCATAATAATTAGATATGAATTTGCAAAAGAAATTACAGGAAATATTATAAGTAATTGAAGTAACATAGGTTAATTTGTTTCAATGTAAATATATTAATTCCAGCTTTATTTCTTTATTTGAACAATGTTAATAAGTTATAGCAAATAAGGAGTAAAATATGTACATATATATATTAATTGATAATTAATTTTTGTGAATAGTTACTTCATATATACAGTTAATTTATGGTATTTATTTTTAACCAATTTATTATAATTAAGAAATTTTTTGTTTAATTTATTTAAAACTATTGAATTATGTTTTATACAACATTTTTTTCATTGTTGTACTTTCTTTTTTCACTTCAATACATTAAATTTGTTTTTTCTTTTTATTTTGCGTTATTAAGATACATACATATAAATATTAGTATGTACTCTAATATACATAATTCTTATAATTCTTTTGTTGTTATGAAAATATATAAGCTATAAAGCAAAAAATTATTAGAACAGATTGGACGTATTTATTATTTAGTGCTATTTTGTTACTTTTTTGTAATATAACTATTATATGGTTAAAATTATTTTCTTAATATTATTTTTATATTTACTACGTTGTATACAGAGATTATAATTAATAATATATAAATTATACTAAATAGTTGTTATAATTGTTGAATTTGCATGCCGTTTAAGAAGTACTTATTTTACTTAATATTATATGTTTATCATTTACATAAAAATTAAATATATTTTACATATTATTCCATTGAATAATTTTACTAATGGTATAAAATATTATAAATATATGTTTTTCTATATTTGTGTATTAACACTTCTGTACTTGAGTTATTTAACTTTAACTAAATTTTAATTAATAAAACGTATAAGTATGTACATTAATTAACTAATTAAAATAATTTTGTATACTTATAGAAAATATGAAAAATTATTAGTATGTACTATATTAGAACTAACTAGAATATATAATTAAAAAGTGTAAAATTAATTATAATTTTTTAATAAGAAGTAATAATACGATAATTATACATAAGGAGAATAATATCTTACATTATTTAATAAAAAATATACTGAAGTATCGCAATTATTTTTATGTAATTGTTCAAAGATATATTCGAATATATAGATTAAAGTGGTGTTATATATTTTTGATTAATCTGAATTTGATAACTATATGAAAATATTTTTTTACGCAAAATATAAATATCTGTTTTAGCATGTAAAATAAGAAATATATTTTTTTAATTTATAAGAAGTTTTAGGACATTAATTGGTAATTAAAATTACTGAACGATTTAAACATAATACCATAATAATATATGATTATATTATAACATAATTAAAGTATTTCAAAATTTAATACCTTCTTTGAATTAGACAAATAAGTGATAAATTATGGCTAGAAAATTGAATAGGAAAAGTTAAAATAAATAAAAATGCTAACTAATTATGAGATTCTGTAAATAATTTCTTCATATAAAGCACGAATTTGTCAAATGTATGTTCAATAAATCTGTTATATTAAAGAATTAATGATTTAATTTTTTTTTTTTTTGAATATCCTTTTATGATATTTTTTATTCTATGATCTACTCTTTTTTTTGTTTTAGTCCCTTTTGTTCTAGTCAATTTATTTTAAATATATTTTGATTAATTACAATATAGATGGGAATAAAAAGAAAAATGATTTATAATTTTTAAAATATTTTATATTTAAATGATTTTTTTTAATGTATTATTTATGTATATTATAAACAATATAAATAATCAACTTATAATAGTGGATAAATAATGGAGACGTGAAATAAAATAAGATTTTTTTCAAATATCTAAGAGTATATTGGGAAAATATATAAGATTAATTTTCACATATTTATATAACAATATTTTTTTTTTTTTTTTTTTTTTTTTTCTTCATAGTAGCAATATTTTATATGTGTATATATTCCCTAAAAAGTTAAAATACCCTTAGGAGAATGAAAATAAATATATATTTTGTAAATATGATTATATGTCCTATTTAGTATGTCTATGTATATATTAGAATTTAATATTATTTTCAGGATATTTAAAAATATATATAGTTTATAATGACAATTATTAATTCATTATATTTATAATGCTCATTTCTTAAATAAAATATAATTAAGTTAAAAGTTTTATTTTTTTTAGATAATTCATAAATACAAAACGTTGTTTTGTTGCTATATAAGATTTAATTAAGATTATTTAAAAAATTATTACATTTTTTGTATAAGATTTAATTAAATAATTTTAAAGTATATAGTTCGCATGCATCATATTGCTGATATATTTCATTATAAATTTGCATTATTAAATTTTATTTTTCATAGATTAAAAAGATATCCTGTTATTACTGTATTTTTTAGTTATATGAATTGTGTGTACCTTAAAAAATTTTGTTTAGTTAACGAAATATACGATGCATATTTTTTTTGTAAAACTATGCTTAGTTTTTAGAAAAAATGAGACTACCATATATAAAGAATTATGCATGCGGAAAGTGAAAAAATTACTAATAATAATTTTAACAATAAGTATAAATAAATAAATATATATATATATTTTTGTTAATATTAGATATTAATACATTTTTTTAAAATATTTTTTTACATGTAATCATGGTGTTTATGCATGGATATATGGAATAATTCTAATGTGACAATATATTTTTTTTTTTTTTTCACATTTACAAATATAAAAAAAATAATAATTATTAGTAACAGGACCATGGTTATTGAATCTATTAATTGTTTAATAAGAAGCACAGTAATGATTGATGACATATTTATTCATCACAAATTCGAAAAATAACTATTCAATAAAATATATTACAAACGTTTTTACTATACGTCATATTATAATTATGCTTATATTTATTTTTATATTGTTCTTAGATGAAGTATAGTTTTGTAAAGATATGTATATTTTTATCATTCTTGTAAATTATCTATTCTTATAACAATTTTTATAAATATTTAAGAGTTCCTCAAAAAATTTTATATGAAATTTATCTATAATTCATGAAGTAATAATCTTATGATTACAATTAAACACTAAATGTTGAAGGGATCTATATAAGCAGAAGAAAATATACGATTTTTATGAAGGATAATATCAAAAAAATTTGAATTGTTCTCTGTTGTTATTAACAAATTATTTTAATTCATTATTAGATGATACTTATATAAATAAAAGTTCACGTGTGAATTTATTCTTTATTCACCTATTTTACACCCCTCCCCTTAGAGCTAGTGAATATATAATATTAAAAATAGGATAATTAAAACGTTAAGAATTTTTTTGTATTAAATATTTTTCGAAAATTTGCTGTAAAAATGTACTAACATAATTATTGCTAATTATATTATCATTTAAGCATAAATAAGTAATAATTTTGTAATTCACTCATTGTAGAACATTGAATTTTCGTCAATCAACATATAATTAACTAATATATTGGTGTCTTTACAAAACCTATGTTCTTGTACGTAAGAATTTTCTGTTTCATTTTAAGAACCTCTATTTGAATCTTTCATAATGTTGTAAATACTTCGTATATTTTCATGTTTATTTAAAGAATTATACATTTTAAATAAATAAATAAATATATATATATATAGGAACTGTTTCTTGAAATTATTTATTTCCTTATGATCTGTGTTAATAAAATTTGCAAAATAAATATTTTTATTAACAAAAATAGTTAATTGAAAAAAATAGTACATTCAATTAAACTCTCTCTATATATGTTACGCATACAGTAAATATAATATGTTCTTAAAAATAATGAGACATAATTCAACATAATGAATTAAATCTGTATAAAGTAACAGGTAATTAAAGGATATTCATAATAAATCAATATAAATGAAAGATGGTCACATGTAAAGGCTTAAAAGCGCATTTTATAATAAATATTTTGCCAAGAGAAATATACTTTTTTTATCACTACAGTTATTAATAATGGTGATTAAAAGTACTGTTGTTACTTAATAAAAGATATATTTTATATTATTTAGTTTGTTATGTTTTATGGTATGATTCTAATTCATAAAAATCCAATTTTTCTATATTTTAATACATATTCAGGAATATAAAATATAAATTCAACTAAAATAAGTTCGATTATTCTATAGTACATATTACGGAACCATAAGTATCAAAAAAAATATATCATGTTTACTTTCTTATTTAGTCATTAGTGTACTGTATATCCATATGAATCTAATTTAATTATTGGTTATACGATTTTCTATCTCATGATATAGTATATATGATATATATGAATAAAGGTAACACAGTAATGTATTCCAAGGAAAATAAAAATTTCGATGTATTCTTACATTTAACAATTGAGAAGATAATATATTAAAAACGATATTTCTAATAAATTCAGATATAATATTTTAAGGAGAAATATATATATGTAAAAAAGGAATATAAATGAAAATATAAAACGAAAAACATGTTAAAATTTTGTACAATTAAATTTTTTCCTTTATATATAAATGCTTAAAAACATTTAAAATAAGCAAATGTGAAATATTATATTTATATTTTAAATATCCTAATTTGTATATATAATATGTACAATTTTATTCATCCCATGAATGCAATATGTTTATGTCGTAAAGTAATCATGAATTATTATATATACTTAGAATTGTTGTTCACATATTATTTAATAAACAAATTATGGTATGGTGTAAAATTTTATTATTATAAAATATAAAAGTATTCACTGTGAAAACATAAAATAACTCAAACTATATATATAGATCATTAATAGAAGGTGGTTATAGGTTGAATTTATCCTGTGTAAAATGTATTTATATTATAATAACTGAAAGAACGGATGATATTAATGTAATGTTATGAAATTCAATCTTTTTATATTTAATGAACTTTTAAATATAAAAATAATAAAAAATAATAAAAACCTTTAATATAAAATTATACATTATTTTTTACTTAATTTTTCTTAATTTTACTTAATTTAATTATGTAATTAAAATTATATTATTTTTATAAAATAAATTGTGCAGGAAATTTTATACATGAATTATCCTTGTTTGTGTTGACAGATTATTGTTCATATATTAAGAACCTGTTATTATAACAATGAGAGATATAACAAAGAGTTTTTCATTAGTTAATTATATTTTATTATATATAATAAATATTTTCATGTTTATTTCATTTACAGAGTACCTACTAAAATATAAAGTATGGTTTAATGAGTATTTAAATAATAAAAAGTGTAATGTTAATTATTACTTTTATGTACAAATAAAGATGGGAACTTTTATAAAACAAGGATAGATATACTATTTAATTTTATTTTGAATTCCATATATTAATGTATTGTGTTCGTTATTATGATAATAATAATATTATAAATAATTTTGCTGTTATACTTATATAAACGGATGTGCACTAAATTTATATATTTTTTTTTTTATTATTAATTTATTTGTTTTTAATATATGGTTAGTTGTAATATTTATGATAATATGAAAAAGAAAAAAATTTTTTTTGCATGTGATAACAAATTTTTAAGTTGAATAATTCTAATATAACTCTATACGCATTTAATTATTATATTAAAAGAAAGATTTTTAATTTTTATTATGTTTATTATAAATAATAAAGTAAATTTTATGAACTTTGAAAATTTTTCAAATTAATTCAATTGTATAATCCAAAAAAAAAAAAAAAAAAGATAATATGTGCGGATAATTATAATAAAATTACAGCTTATATTAATATATATTTTATGCCCTTTATATTATATTTTTTAATTTTTAATTTTTAATTTTTAATTTTTAATTTTTAATTTTTAATTTTTTTTTTTTTTTTTTTTGTTATAGTTTTTTTTTGCCATAGTAAAAGATATGATATATTTGTAATATGAAAAAAAAAAATTGCCTTATAAAGTAGACTATGCTCTATGTACAGAATTAATATTCTGTTATTAGAGCTTTATTCCAAAATTTAATTATTTTAAAATATATTTGTTATTGTATTTGTTTTGTTTTTTTAAGATAATGTGTATTTTGTATATATTACAATAACATTAAAGTATTATATAATAAGAATAAAAAAAACGAAAAGTTCTTGCTAAATGTAGATTTAATTTCATATATTGGTAATTAACCTTATCATTTTAAATATATCAATAAATAACAATTTTGATGTTTTGTTTTATTTGTGTTTGTGTGAACATATTTTTAATATCCATGCAACCGATATTTATATTTGTGTATTATTTAAAATTTTTATTTTATTTAGTTTTTGAAAAACTAGAAAAGTATTATCCATGAGAGTTTATAATATAGATAATACTATTGTTCCTGGTATTGGTATAAATAAACGACTAAACGTATTGTTTGGATAAAAAATAAATTTTGACGCAATGCCGTAAATAAGAAAGTACAAGAGAAATGTGCTCATCCTTTACTATATTTTTTATATTTTTCTACCTGGTATATATTTTGCTTTGTTCCAAACGCATAATATTCTATAATCATTAAAGGAAAATTATTAATATTAATTATTTTTAATGATATTTACATAAATATAATTTCATTAATTATAAAATCAAATAATATTATATATATTTTTGATGTAAAACAAAATTTTATAGAGTTTTTTTGTTAACATTCTTAAAAAAATAATAAGGAAAGATTGCACATTCGGTTCAATATGTGGTAGAACGTTATGCGTACACTATGGAGAAACAGAGTATTTTTTAAGACCAACTGAAGAATTAAAAAGATTAAGGGAAAATTTTACATCTAACTACAACACAAAAAAGTTAGAATTAAAGGACTCACATAATATTCTCTATCGTAATAATTTGAAAAATCATAGTATGCTAAAAAAAAGAAAAAATATGTTACATAGACCAAACATAACAGATATAAACCTAGAAAAATATCATAATTTCATATCAGTTGATAAACCCTTTATAGATTCTAAATTGAAAGGTAATAAAAAAGTTATAGTGGACAATAAACCACTGAAAACAGAGAGTACATTAAGAAAATTAAGAGAAAATTTGTTAAATAACCCATTTATAAGAGATTTAATGTTAAAAGAATTAGATAACATTTTATTAGGAAATGAATTTAATACTGAAAATGTATTAAAGGAATTAAACAATAATATTTTATCTAATACAAAGGTAGGGCTATCAGAACTAAATATGCTAGAAAAAATTGTATTAAATAATAAACTACTTAAGGAATCAAAAATAAAAGAGTTAAAATCAATTCTGTTAAATAATAAGGCATTAACTGAATCTCAACTACTTGAATTAAAATTACTGGTAAGTGATATAATAAGTGACAATTCTAATTTAAAAGTTAACACTCAATCACGATATATAGATATTTTAAATAAAAGTTTCATAAATAGACATTATAGACTACCAAAAATAAGAGATACTTTAATGAGTAGAGATTTAAACAAAAAAAATATCTTGTTACATGAAGACGATTCTTTAAAAAAGATCGATATAACAAAAGATTACTTATCACCTAAGGATACTCCTACAGAGTCAATTCCTGTAACTAATAATAAGGAGTTGTTACAAAAAAAGAATTCTATTAGTGAAATTGACATTATCAATGAATGTTTATCAGATAAGGATGTCTCTACAGAGGAAACCGACGTAACCGATAAAAAGGAGCTATTACAAAAAGATAATGCCATCAGTGAAATTAATAATACTAAGGAAAATTTATCACAAAGAGAAATACCTCCAAAGAATATTTCTGTAGCTAATAAAAAGGAGTTGTTACAAAAAAAGTTTTCCCTTAGTGAAATCGATACTATTGAGGAATGTTTATCATATAAGGATATTTCTATAGAGGAAACTGATGTAACGAATAAAAAGGAGTTATTGCTAAAAAAAGATTCCATAAGAGAAATTGATAATACAAAGGAAAATGTATTTCCAAAAGAAAAAAAATATACTATAGATATACACATGAATGATGGAAAAAAGGAATATGCTTTACAGAAAGAAAAAAATTATATTATAAATATACATATGAGCAAAGGGAAAAAGGAAAATATATTACCAAAAGGAAAAAAATATATTATGGATATAACTATGATTGATAAAGAAAAGGAAAAAGAATTACCCGAAGAGAAAAAATATATTATAGATTTACATATGAGTGATGGCATAAAGAAAGATGAATTATCACAAAAAAATTATACTTCATGTAAAAATAAAAAAAAGAAAGAAAAACATGTACCAAAAAAAAAGGCATGGAATATTGATTTGTTCATGAGTAAAAAATGGAAAAAAAAAAAGTTATTTAAAGAAAAAAAATGGCATATAAATATATTTATGAATGATAGGTCTAGGAATATTGAATTAATACGAGATATAAATCCTTTAAATATAATTGATGTAACAGTCAAGGATCCTTTGTATGAAGTAATGGAGGATTACCTTTTTGAAAGCGTCCTAGAAGCCAATGTTAAAAAAGAGCCTAATAAAATAAAATCTTTTTTAAAAAAAACAGCCATTTATTGTGCTCCTGTGATAGCAGCATGCATTGCGCTACCACTTCTTACAGTATATTATATTAATGCAGCTGCTACAGACATAATTACTGAAGCTGTAAGTGCAGGTATATCAGAAGGGTTATCTGAATTGTCGTCTTGTACATTTTCTGCTATAACTGGATCTATTATACCTGCGTTAGCTCAACTCCCAAGTTTAACAGTTCCTGCAATTACGGCAATTTCAAATACTATAAGTTCTCCCGTAAAAAATTTAATGGGAGGTTTATTTTCATTTGCAGGTAATGTTATCAATGCCTTTTCTGAAGCTGCAAGTCAATCCGGTGGAGGTGTTGCCACATTTGTTAATGGTATTCGAGATGGTGCTAGAAATGTTGTAAACTGTGCATTTACTACAGTCCCAAATAAAGTTTATTCTGCAGGTGTTTCAGCTGGTGTAAGAAATGCTATCATGCGGACTGTATTTCCATCATTAATTGCTATTTCTGTTCTAATTATATTTTTAGGTATTTATAAATTATTTTTACACCTAGGAAAAAAGGGAAAGTTAAATTTTCTCAATAATTATAAAAAAAAAGTGTTAAGTTCCTTAGAGAAAATTAAATTTCATAATAGAATAAATATATGGAAAAAGAGTCGACATAAAAATTTTTTACATTTATATGATGAGTAAATTTCATGTACTCACATAAATAATCTCTGAAATATTGATACTATGATTATTTATATATATGTTTGCCTATATTTTAATTAAAAATTTTTTTATATTTTAAATTTGAATTAGTATCTTTTTTTTCGTGAACACAATAATATTCAATCAGTATAAAATAATATTCTACATTATAGTATACACATACATAATTTTTATATGCCATATTTTATGGAATTTTTTTTATTTTAATTAATATTGTTTATGTATTTATTTAAGATATACTTGTTTCCTTGGTGAAAATATATACCCACAATATTACATATTAAAATTTTTAATATTTTTAATACTTTTTATTTACTTACACCTGAAATAAGTGCCTTAATTTTTTTTTTTTTTGAATTATAGATAAATGAACCGGTTATTAGGTTTAGCTATTTGAATTTTTATTAAGCTTTAACTTAATATGCTTATTAATTAAAATTAAATATATGTTTGTTTTGTTTTATATAATTTAGTAGAATTTAGTGGAAATATTTTTTATATATTAGAACTTGTTTTAGTTTAAAATATTTTCGTCTGATAGGCATTTGAACATGTTACTATTGGCCATATTTAAATAAATTGTACTGAACATTTTTAAGAATACGCGCTATTTTTCCTACATTTTGTTTTTACTTTTTAAAATTTTTGCATTCAGTAGCGTATTGATGATAATTAATAAAAGGTTCTATTATCTTTTAACTCTTTTTTTTTTCTTTGTTCTTATATTGTTTAATTTATAACCACTTTATATTTGAATTTTTATATTATTAATAAAATAACATTAATTTAAATTTTTTCCTTTTAAAAATGTCTTTTTACTTTTAATTTGTTGACACAGTTTGATTTGAACGTGAAAGAATAAATATATTTTTATATTAGATGAATTACAATGTATATATGTAGTTATATGGGAAGATTATATAAAATAAGCAAATATTATGTTTAAGAGTTGTTATGTGCGAGTATATTTTTAAGTCAGAAAGCATCATTATGAGTGATGTAATAATTTTTTATAAAGTAATACAATTATCGAATTATCAAATTTCAAATTATATACACAATCACTTGTATAACATTAAATACAGTAGCACTACTTTGAAATATGACAAACGAAAAGAACATATGCTTATTAAACTTAATGAAGCAATTAAATATATATATAAATTATATTTTTTAGCGAAGGAATAATATATATATTGGGTTGAACGAACAACAAAATGTTAAGAACATTGGTATACTAAGAAAACAAATAAAATTTAATATTTGAATTTTCTATTAAAGGAATTAGTCATTCAGTGTTTGTATCTGCGATGTAATAAATGGTATAAGTTTCCTAAGAGTTTTTATATATAATGTTTTGCGTTAAATATATACTGATAAACGTAAATATAAATATTTGATATAATACGTTTAAAGTTATGATGAACATTTACAAAATAAGAAGTTAGCAGAATAGAAATTAGAAATTTTATATTAATTTTAAAGAGTAATTATATAATAGATATAGGAAGTATATTAATGAAAATTTATGCATGTATTTTTTCTAACAAGAAACATGTGTTTATTTAATTATATAGAGCATTATAGTAAAACTTGAAAATAGTAGGGTATGCGGTTAAGTATTATAAGAATAGAAAATTAATGACGATATGGTGTTGGTTATTTAGTAAACACACAAATATATCTCTAAAGTAGAAAAAAAAAAAAAATACTATAATTTCTAGTGTAAACAAAACTAATTATTGAATAATTATGTGTTATTCATTTAATATACTTGTAAATGTTAATAGTTGAAACATATTCTTGAAAATTAAAAAGAAAAAAGACGATGTATATTTTCAAAAAAAAAATGCAAGATTTAATGTAATTTAATAAATTGCATATTGTCTTATTATTTAAACTTGAAAATGTTAACATTTTTCAACATAAATATACTGCAGAAAAAAAAAAAAATATATATATATATATATCACAAGAAGGTATAATTTTACATAAAATAAGAAACATTAATAATTTAAACTAAGAATTGGAATATATGTGATTTACTCACATAATTGGGTATATAGAATTACACTAAAACAATTTTTTAAGATGAAATATAAAAAAAAAAGAAGTAAAATATTTTATAACTATATTAGGGGAATATATTTTTTTACCATTAAACATATAAAAAAATTTTCATATTCGAATTATTGTAATAAATTAAAAATATTGTGAGTTTAATTTTTTACAGGAAATGTTTTTATTTCACATTTATAATTAGGGATTATTATCATTATATCCAATAATTTTATATATATTAATTTAAAAATGTTGTATTATTCAACTTAAGTTCATGGCATCAAAATGGCTGATGCAGCGTTCATAGAAATATACGCTTTACAAATCATTATAAAAAGAGAAAGTACCAGATATGACGCAATCACAGTTATAAGAATCACAAATGTAGAATATACATTATGTTCTTTCATGTAACTTAATATATTTTTAACTTTATTTTGAATTTTAAAGAAATAATAATTATTATTTAAGCTGATTTGGAATAAATCTGATTCAATACTTGAATCTATGCTTTTTAAAATATTGGAGAAATTTTCATATTTTTCAATATTATTATAATGTTTTAAGGTCTGATCTTTTATTTTTACATCATTTTCATCTTTGGATGCACCCTTTTGTTTTTGAAAGTTTTTACGTTTTCTTAGATCATTAAATACTTGTTCAAAAAAATCACTTTATACTAAATTATTAAATCGTTTTCTAAATTCGTCATCTTGTTCTAATACTTTTAATCTTTCTCCAAATGCATCATCACTTTCATATAACATACTATATATTCCCTTTTTTATCGTTTGATATTGTTGGTTTCCTGGTATTTTTGTTTCTCCATTAAGTAATCTACTAAATCTTATATTTAATGCATTATTTCAATAACATTCCTTACCCCATGATTTACTATTGGTGTTTTCCTAAAAATAAAGGTACAAATTCAAAATTCAAAAATAGTATATTTATATATTATTTTAATAGAATTTTCTCATCATAAAAGTAGATATAAAATAACAAAAAAGAACAAAATCAGTTTAAATATAATAACTGTTGTACCTCTTCGAAATGTTTCAATGCACATATTAAAACAGAAAAAATAGTAGCTTTCGTAAAAAAGATGAGCATTATTTGTATTTTGCTTTATGGTAAATTTCTTTGAAGTTGTTATAACATTTGTAATAATGTACTAGGTTTACGTGAAAAATTAAGTAATAATTAATAAATTGTTGATTTATAATATGTTTTAATTATTATTTTATTTTTTGTCAATAAGGAAGATTTTTAGTTTTTTTTTTAAACAAGTAAAATAGTGGTATATACTGAAGCATAAAAAATGCAAAAATTTAGTGAAAGTTGCATTTTATTATATTAATTAATATTGTTCAATTAAAACAAATTAAACCGTATTTAATAATTATTATAAGGATAAAACCATATAAAAATTATTATTTAATATGTAAATTTATTTAAAAATTAACATTTATATAGTAGTATATATTGATATAATATTGTATTAATAAGAAAATAATAGGGGAATAGAGAATTAATGTAATAATGTATGCATTAGAATACATAATATTTTTAGAACTAATATGCCTAAATTTGTTACATATTACATAATAATTTTTTTTAGAAACTATGAACTAACTTATACTATTGTAATGTTTTTTAAAATTAATTTTTATAAGTACTTTTAATGGAAAAACAGAATATAAGGAAACGCAAAATTATTACAATACATTACGTTTATATTAAATATAGTATTAGATTTAGATATAATTTGATGTACATTAATTATTAAAAAATATGTTAATATAATTATACAGCATACCAGTATTTGTACCTTTATGTTATAAATAATATAGAAATTTTTCATTTTGTTCAATAATTTGATATGATGTTCCATTGATTTCTTGCAGGAAGTATATATTTATATACGACCTCAATAATTCCAATGATATGGTGTTCAAAATAATAAGAGTAAAATTTTAACTCAAATATACACTCCTTTGTAGAGATTTTAATAATATTTATAGGATGAATATAATAATAAAAAAAAAAAATAGATATAAAACATTGTCCTTTTAAAATGTACATTTTAGTTTTCAAATTTTTTTTTATATTTATGTATAATTAATTTTTTCTTTTTAATTTTATATCAGTATTTTCATTTCAATTTTTCTTTTTAGTGTTCTTATTTGTTTTTTATTAAATACTTTTATTGAAGCTGAATATTGGAAAATGGAATTTATGCAATATATGTGTACATTAAACCTATTTCGACGACCTTTTCGTAGAATGAAATTTAATATAATATTAAAATTAGAAATAAAAAAAAAAAAGATATAGATGTATGTAAAGTTTGTATGAAACATTTAAATTACCTATTTATTTCTTTCATTTTTTTTTATTATACAAAATGTCTGCTATAGCGTATAAAAAATTGTATTTAAAATGTTTAAAAAATGTTTAGTTAAAATATTATTTTACAATTTTGTAGTTAAGAAAATTTAAATGTAAAAATATATCTAACAATATTAGAGTAAATGACTATTATATATATGATATCTTGGTAAAATCATATAAAATGAAAAAATGAAAAAAAAAAAATTACCTTTTTTACATGATATGTGCGCACTGTTTATGTATATATATATGTAGTACTAATAAAATCAATAAGGAAAAATTAACTTCGTTAATAAAAAATCAGCATTTGTGTATTTTTACGGAAAAACTTTACTGAGAAAAAAACTTACGTTTGTTTAAATCTAAAAAAAAAAAAAAAAAATAGTTGGGTTTAGGGTTATTTTTTAATTTTATTCTTATTTTTGTATTTTAATTTATTAGTTTATGTAAGCTGTTAAATATATAATTAATTTTTAAAAGAAAATAAGCTTAAATTTTGTAGTTTTATGATATAAATAAGAACTTTTTTATGTTTATGGAATAAAAAGGCCAACACCAAATTAGACATACATTCAAGCTTTCTTAAATTGTTATTTAAAGGTAAAAATTTAATTATTATTATATTGTTTTTTAAGCAATAACGATAGAAATTATTTCTGAGTGTTCTGAAAAATTTAATTTATTTTAGCATTTTTATATTTTTTATAACAAATGTAAATATTTCAAATAATTTTTATTTTAATAAAAAATAAAAAAATTTGTTTTATTATTTAAGACAATTAACCATTTTTACTTCAACGAAGTTAAAATAATTCATTAAAATTATAACAAGTGGAAAAAGTAATCACGATTTTATTGTATCTCAAAATAATATAGTTTTTTTTCAAAAAACAAAAAACAATATAATAAAGAAAAACGAGATCCAAATAAAAATTAAAAATTATTTAATTTGTGAAAAAATATTTTTTAAATATTATATTAGTTTTGTATAAATGGAAGTAATTTTTTGTAATGTACTCATTTTATTATAATAAAAAGTACTATATGTAAAATTTGGAATTGGCATCTGTATTTAGTAATTTATTTTTGTTGATCAGGTTAAAAATACATAATGTTGGTATTATATATAAGTAAATTTATAAGGAAAAATTAATACTTTATTTTTATATTTTTTTTCTTTATCATATCATTTAAAACTCAACGTATATGTATAGAAGTATATGTACTTTTATAAATCTTCATGATAGAACAGAAAATAGTAAATAAAAACTTATGTCAATCTAATTAATATCTATTTACTAATTACAAGTATGAATCACATAATGAGTAATTTTTTCTTTACTATATTTATGATTTGTAAAAAGAAGTGGATATGAAATATAAATAAAAACGACTTCTTATAATAAAATTTTTCTGATTTAACCCTTTGATATAGACATTCTAATGTTAGAAAAATATGGTATAATCACAATATTCCATATTTTTTGTTTAATCGTTTTGCTTTGTTTTTTTATGCTGTTATATGTTTTATGTGTGAAAACAGGATTTTATTATTATGAGACTAAACACATTCTTAATAAATAGTATTTATATCTTTTTGCTATAATTCGAATAATAAATCACCGAATTAGAAGAAAAAGATATATTTTGTTAGGTTTATTAATCTAGTTTATTATTAGTAATAAATGTGACGGAATTAAAGCATATATATAAAGGTAAATATATCGAAGGTTCCTTATTGAGTAAAAAGTTATCAGTAAACTATGAATTAGGATAATTAGATAATGAAAAGTAATCATAAAATGAAGAATAAAAAGGGAAAAAGAAAAATAGAAAAGACAAACTTAAGTTAGTAAAAATAAATGAAAGAGTTAACTCAAAGAAAAGACAAGAACTAATTCCATTAAAAGATATAGAAGAAATGAATAAATTAAAAATAAAAAAAAAATAAAATATTTTTTTAAATTCTGTGAAAGGGAATAAGTTTATTCCTATGAAAATATGTTCTACATTAAAACCATTTAAAGAAGATAGAAAATATATTTTGAAAAGTGAATATTAGATATGCTTATATATATAGATGAATATAAAGATGTTCTAAGTTTTCATAAATGGTTTCAAAATAAAACAAAATTTTCTAATTATGGTATACTATGTAGTGTACCAGAATTAATGTTAGTAGTGTGGTGCTTTTGTTTTATAAGTGGATATTATTAAGTTGTAATATTTTATTGCGTCATAGGTGCAGTGTTTACCGAACTTTTCATAAATATTTTTAAATAAGATTTATCTATAAATGAAACAAATATATCTAGTTATAACCAACATATTTTTCTCAACAACATTTATTATAAATTATACAACAATTTAATGTATTCCTAGAGATAATATATCTTGAAGAAATATTATGTTGATTGTAATATTTATGAAGATACTAGAATATAATTAAACCTTTTGAATTACAATAAGAAAATTAATACGTATTCTTAAACTTTGTCAGAATTTGGATATGTTTTTTTTCTAATTTGCATATTATGGTATTTTTTCAGGACATAAACATGTTCCTGTTTATTTTATATATATGAATATATAAATTTAATAATTCTATTAATTTATAATTTTTACCTTTTCTCAAAAACAAATTAGACGTTTCACAAAAAAATGAATATTAATTATACATTATTTTTTCATTTTTTTGAATGTAGATAATTAACTTAAATTTTTTTCGATATTTTTAATAAATATAACATTTACAAAATGATTTACAAAAAAATAAATACTCCTAAAATTGGACAACTCAAATAATTATATAATAATTTAGAAAATATTTATTAAATGGAAGCTTTTAAGCTGTATAATTTTTATCGTTACATGCTTTTTATAGGATATATGATTAATTAATAACCTATGCTTATATATATATTTATGTATACACATATTTATATTGATTGAAAAAGTAAAAGGAATTCAAATAATAGGACATTATTTGACACCACAAACAATTCTAGATATGCTTATAACTGTATATAGTATATATATTATATATATATGGGAGAATTCAATAAAAAAATTAATTATATTATTCTTGTGTAATATAGATTAGAATAATATAAATTATAATTGAATTAAAAATTTATTGATTTATTAAATTTTTGTTTAATTAATTATTTTTTAGAATAGCAAACTTATTAGACTAATTTGTAATAAATTTTTATTATAGAATTATAAATATATATTTAATATAAAATATTTTTATATTTATCCATAATCATTAAGTGAAACAAACAAGAAGAAAATAAAAAGATGGAATATAAATATTTATTCTTCTGTAGGAACATTTCATAGAATATATAATTCATATTATTTACATTAGTTACATAAAAGTATAATTTAACATACGAGTTAGTATTGAATTTCTATTTTAAATCAATATAATATAAATGGATCGTTCTCCCCACTATAAATTATTCAAGAAAAAAATTAAAACATTGAAGATATTCAAAAATTTTATTATGTATTATTTTACATGTTTCACAAGAATATTATTTTATCTTGTAATATTCTATATTAAAATTATTTTTTAAATTATCAAAATTATTAAAAACGCTTTTTAGTTAATTTATTAATACATTTTAATTTTACCTTTAATGTAATTATTTAGAGAGAACCTACAAATTTGTATTATTCTTAAGGGGAAAAAAAAAAAAAATAAAATAAATTAATTTTACATATTTTAAAACATTTTATTGCTAAATAATAATATAAATTAAACTTAAAAATTAAATTCTTCATAATATTTGATGAAAAAATAGAAATTGAGTTATTTTTTAGCTTATAAATGTATTTTTTTTTTTATAGATTACATAGTATATTATAGATTCGCTTTTTTAAATATTTTATGGACAACAAAAAATGAATATGGTTAAATAGTAGCTGAAGTGTACGTTATAATTATAATTAATATAAGATAAGATGTTCTGCAGCATGTTGCTATTTTCATTTATTAATACTATTATTGCTATTATTTTATTGTTATAATGATTAATATTTCTTAAGTCAATAACATGTTTTAGTGTATGTTCTAAAATTAGAATAATTAATAAGATACAATCATTATAATTAATAATTACTGATATAATATATAGAGAAATGTATTATGTACCTAATTCAAATATTCAATATTGTGTATAAATTCAATATTTTCACATAATAGCAAATCTCATATCCTTGTTCTTATTTTATTGTGAAAACTGCTAAAAGAAAATTTATTTAAGGAAAACACTGTATTGCATAATTAAATAGTATGTTTTATTTATTTATGAATGAATTCAACTTATTTTTATTTTAAGGAAAGTTTTATTTTTTTTTAAATAAGAACAAGATAAAAATAGTATATCAAATTTGTATGGTTATTTTTTTGTTGTCCAAGTTGTAAAGTTCATTATATTTATATACGTTTTATTACTTACAGTGCAATAATGAAATTTTTTTTTTTTTAAATAGATATAGAATATTTTATCCTTAGGAATATATTACGTGATTATTAAATTTTTCTTTATTGAACATACTACAATTATAAAGATCTATATTTTATAGCAATAATATAGGAAACATTTAATTATTAAAATTTCTGCATTAATACTTTTAACTTGGATATTTCTTTTCAACAATCGTACATCATGTTAATGTTTTTTAAGTTTTTTTTTATAATTCATATTTTTAGTATTTTGTTTTTAGAAATATTGTTTTTTGTTCTATTAAATATGAAATATTTTATTTTTTTCTTTTTTTATAGTTCGTTCAACAAATATTTGAATCATAAATTGGGATATAGTATAAAATTAGTTCCAATAAATTATCGATTATTAGAAAAATATAAAAAGGATAAGCATTCAAATATTGTATAATTAAAAGAAGATATACCAAATAATGGAGAAAAGGGGGAAAAATTCTATATAATTAATAAATGAGAAAAGAAAAATATTTTATTCTAATGGAGGTTTATTAAATAATGCACGATAATTTCGAAAGCTACGTAAGATAATTATAAAATATTTGATGGGAAAGTTTTATATTTACAAAGGAAATAAATTAAGGACAAAACATTATGATGATGTTCTTGAATAAAACATAATTACTCGTGATACTGAAAAATTAAAAAAGAAAATTAAAAATTACTTTTTTGGTATTGCCATATTTTTACTTTTTTTCTTATATGAATAGATTTATCCGTGTTACAGAGTTTAAAGTTTTTATAACATTCATGAATAAGTGTGTATCAAAATGATGTTAGTGGTTGTTTGGAAAATATACAAACAACATTGTTATATGTGTTATGATATCATTTTTTTTCAGTATTATATATAATAATTTTGAATATATTATCAATAGTAATTGTAGTAGCAATAAGAAGTATTTTAATAAATAATGAAAAATAATAAATATTTAAGTTGATAACTGAGTAAAATTATTAATAAATATGTATTTTTCTGTAAGGAAGTTCTTATTATGAAGTAATATCTGTAGCATATTCAGTGATATATTTTTAATAAACATACATTTATCTGCTATAATATTATAAATACTCCTGTATATACATATTCGTTTTGATAAGGAACAATTAAATTTTATGTTATTCTTCTTGTAATTTGTATGTTTAATTTTTTTGTAATTTGTATTTTAATATACTATATATTATTAATTAATTATTATGGAGTGATATATATATTAAATAATTTAAATAAAATTTTTTAAAAAATATATGTTTTTACTTTAAAATTAATATATAATAGCTCATTTCATATAATTTTATTGAAGTGTTTAATATTATAATTGAATTGTACTAATTGGTACTTTATATACTTTATTTGGTTCCACTCTAAATTTATATAAATTCACGCAATAAAAAAAATGTATCATTAGTTTTAAATTAAAAATAAACGTGTCTTGCTATATGATTTATGAGACAGGGTTAATGTATTATGTTGCATGAATACTTACACTCCCACACATATATATATATATTTTATTTATACACTTAATATTGTTTATAAAAAATATATCATTTGAGAAATACTCAGTAAAAGATGTTTATAGTTATAACATGTTTAGTTGGAGTTTGCTATTTTTTTTTAGCATATAAATGTGAAATTATAAATATATAATGAAATAACAATTATTCTAATAATAAATTATCTATAATTACCTTCTAACTGCAGAATGATTATTCAGTACAATTAAGTGAAATGTTAAAACAAATTATTATTTTACTATTGTTCAAAACTTTATTGTTAATTCGACTCTGCATAAGTCATTTTAATATAATTTGTATTGAAAATTTATAAATAAATGCAGTATATATTCTTCTTCTTTTTTCTAAAAGTTTCAACAATTAAATTTATGTATTTAGTTTAATTAGATTTTAAAAGATAATATGAACCAATACATGTTTTTTTTGTTATAATTGTAAATTTCTAAAAAGTGTTATTTGTTTATAAATATATAAATTACATTATTATAAATTAAAATACATATATATTTTGTACAATAGTTTGAACATGCGTAGATATTTACTTATATATTTGTGATATTTTATATTGCTGTATATAAATATATTATGAATCACTTAATATTGTTTTATGTATATATATAAAATACATACAGTTTATATTAATCGATACTAATTCTTTTATATTTATAGAACTTATTTTTTAAAAATATTAAAAGTATATAAAAATGATCTCATTTCTTATATATAATTTAGAAATACATTTTTATGTCACAGGATATTCCTAAGATATAGTGGAATATTATTAGTGTAATTTTAGTTTTATTAACAACTACATATGGAGAATTATAGATTTTGTGAATTTTTATTTTTTTTCAACAGATAGTAAGATACTTACATTTATTATTTTATTACGAAACACTTGTAATTTTTGATTTTATTCTATTTCATAAGAATTTTTTAAATATATATAAGATAAAATGAAAACCAAAAGAGAAGTGAATCTTTATTTTTGGAAATATTAAACCATACTTTTATAAAACTTTCTATTAAATAAAAAAAAAGCGAAAAAATGGTTAAGAAAAATAAATATTCCTTATTATTCTTGAGAATATGAAAAAATTAATACATTAACTTCATTATATTCAATAGATGTTATAGGTTTTTGAAATTTTTTTGATAATATACATATTGCGTGATTCTTTTTTTTACCATTTTATAAGAGCTAAACATTTTTTATGTAAAAGCATTTGTTTAATTCGTTAAAATATGCACAAGTGAAAAGAAATGAGCGTGTAAATGATACTGAAAAGGTATTATTATATATGTTACAACATACACATATAAAGTAATGGAATGAAGATACATTATGTCAATTCTGACAATTTGTTTTAGTAAATGAAAATAATTGTTTTTACTTTAATATTTATTTTCTTTATTTTTTTTTTTGAGTATATTAATTTTATTGTTTTATTCATTAAGATTTTGAAAAAACAGTTGTATGAATTTTTTTTTTTTTTTCGATAAATAATAATATTTTTTTTAATACAATAAATTTATATATATTTACATTTAGTGTTATAGTATATGATAAATGAAAATAATAGGATATAAAGGAATACCATTTTTATAAGAAATTTTTATAATATATAAAAATATTAATTTTTTATCTTTCCACTTAAAAGTATGTTATTTTAGAAAATAGTATATTACATATTATATATTAATAAATATCCTGTTTTCAATGAATTTACTAAAAAATGTAAAATTGCATATATTTATACACTTATAAATATTTAAAAATGCATTTTAAAGTTATTACATTCTTCATAATCTCCTAAAATGATCAATTTAACGATAATAATAATATTTCCCATGCACCCAGTATATACTTGTTTTCCATATTATGTATCATATAAATATTTGAGATACTACATAAATTAAATGAATAACAAATATGTGTATACATGGAGGAAATATTTTAATTTTTTTTTTTTTGTATATATCAGCAGTTATATAAGGAACATACTATAATGTTATTAATTAATTGTATTGTATCGATGGATAATAAAATTTTCTATTATATAAATATCATAACATAACATCTTATTTACCAAAGAACAATTATATATATTTGTATAATAATATATTCTGTTAATAATAGATTTATTAAAATTTATATTATATTACATTGTACATACTAAAAAGTGAAATTCAAAATAATTTAAATTTTTATATTTTAATATGAAAGAAAAATAAATTATCAAAGGATGTAATAATTTTTTTTTTTCTACGGTGCATTAAATATGTTCTTATTATTAATCTTACAAAATATTAATTCTACTTAAGTGAAACGTAATAATAATATTGTTATGAAATAATATAATTTTTATAATTACATAAATTTTAAACAATTAATTCCTTTAAAAAAATGAAACAAAATTAACAAATAATATATATATATATATATAATTAGGGAAATTCTTATTTAAGAACTAATTTTCTCATTAATATATTCCTATTTTTATTAAATTAAGGATATATATGAATTTTCTTGATGATATTCTAAGAAAAAAAATTATATATGTAACCGGTATATTATTAAATAAATTAATTTCAGATTTTATATTTTATGTTCTTTTTCCTCTTTTATATTATGAGTTACTTCATTCTTATAATTTCTTTATTCTCTTCCTATATCATAAGAGTTATTATATCTGTTTCACAAACAACATATGATATAACGTGAATAAGATTAAAACATAATTTTATTATGTCCTTATCACTTTATAGAATGTATTTTTTTATTAATTATTCAGACTTTCCTACTTAATTCTCATTATGTATAGAACTTAAATATATATTATCTGCTCATAATTAATCTTCTATCATCATTCTATATTAGTATTCATCCTTTCAATTATGAATATCCAGATTTTTATGCTTTCTACAGTTCTCTTGTTCGTTTCACTTATTTTTTCTGTAGCTTCTGTTTTCCTAAGTGAATTTTCTTCTGTTTTCCATTTATTTATGTAATCGTAGAGATGTGATTCCCTATTTCTTTTACACTCCTCTTTTTTGAGTTCTTCTAATATCATACTAAGTACGAGAATACAGTTTTGCCGATAATTTTTTTTTTTATATATTTAGATAATTATTCATTACACACTTTGTGCTCTATTTCTATTTTATTTATTAATCATACATTAACTTTAGTTTCTTCATTTTCATAATCATCTAATATATTTTGATATTCCCCTGTTAATCACTTAGATCAGCACTATTCCAAATGTGGATATATAATTATAATCTTTTATGATATCCACTGTTTCCATTAATCTATGAGTCTTTCAAAAAATAGAATTTTTTGATTATCTTTTGACAATATTCCATTTAATTCTTCAGTTTTTTTAAAGTAATCTTGTTCTTTTTTCTATTAATTTTTGAAATTATTAAACCAATCTTCTTTTTTCATTTTTCAGAAAATTTTTCATTTTTTCTATTTATTTATTCTATAAAATTTGTGTATTAATGTTATTGCTACTTTTAACTTTTTTCATTATTTGTTAATCAGTATTTATATTAGGATAGGTTGCATGTTTCTCTTTTATAAAATCTTCTAGGCATAATTCAAAAGATTTAGCTTTCTTAGATAGGCATTCTTCATTTATGCATTTTTTTAATACTTCCATGTGTACATCAATAATAGTTTTGGGGCTGTTCTTTTTTTCCTTTGACATGTTTACATTTTTTATCATGTTAGGATTATGTATTGTTATACTTTTTATGATATCCTCTTAATTCTACATTGAATTTTTTAAGTGATTTTATGCTACGAACTCAATTTTTTTGTGAGAATGTAAAAGTAGTAGTATTATGAAGAATTTTGCACTTCTTCTTTTTATCTTTTTTTATTTAAAAACATTCCTATTAAAACGAGCTTTAATATAGAAAATAATAGTTTTATATAATAAATTATTACAATATTCAAATTATTAATTTATTTTTTCACATAATTTATATTTTACTTTAATAAAAAGGGAAAACAAAATAATAACCACGAATCAAAATAATATTGATGATACGTATTTGTTTTGTGAGTTTAACACTGTATCTGTATTATCATTTTAGATATATATGTTATATATTGTAATTATAACAAAATTATAAAATTTTTTAACATTAGGGGAACCTGCAAATTAGGGAGCATAAAAGATATAAAGGTCGAATTAGGCATTAATATTTTAGGATATAATAAAATAGTTTCAGGCTCAATGATTTCTTTTATTTCTTGAGAATCAGGACTATGTATTTTGCATTTTGGTGATATACTTGTATAGGATTTTTGAGAATGTGTAGAATTTTTAGGGAGTTCTTCTTGTATATCTTTAATTTGACTGGCTTCATTTTCCGTAGTTGCTTTTTGTCGTAGAATTTATTATTCCTGTTAAGACTGGATAGCATATTTTGATTTAGTTTTATTTGGGGATTAGTTGTCTCTTTTAGGTGAAAATTTATTTTTTTTTTTTTTCTTGTCTTTATTTTGAGCGTTTATTTTCCACTTCAGTTTGAGATTTTTATTGCAGAGGATGATCCAGGATTAAGTACCTAAAGTGTTTTTTAGATGTTTGACTATTTTGTATGATGAAATTAGGGTTCAAATTTTTATTTTGTTATTTATTATTTTAGAATTATTTTAAGGATTTATGTTTTTTTCTAAATAGTTCTTTCTTTATGTAAGCCATGAATTATAATCTTTAAATGCAGTTATACATGAACTATGTCCATTACAATTATACGTATTTTTTCGTTATTTATAGGTCCGTATTTCATCTATGTATATTTTTCTTTATTCTCGAAAATTAGCTTCTTCATATTTTAATTGCAAAATTATTATATCAATATAATCTATAATCATAGGACAACCACTCTATTTATTAAGCTTTCCAATTTGATGTTTAAAATGATTTTTATGTACTTGTTTCCGCTCATTCTGTTAAGTATATGGTGGTGAAAATTTTTTTTTTTATTATATATTTAGCCATTACTAAGCATTATTGTTTAAATTTGTTTTTTTCTGTCTTTGTCTTTTGATAAAGTAGTTTCCTTTACAATATATCTTCCAATTCTTCTGTATTTATTTTTTGAAAACGTAATTTCCTTCAACATATCCGTATCCTAACTAATTATGGATTCAAGAGAATTAGTAAGAATTATTTAAACGGTAATTTTCATATTATGTACGTGATAATATCTGGTTCATATATAGATAGTTTATGCATAAATTTAGTGATATTAAAAAGCAATAAATTTTACCCTTGTCATAATGGCAATATAATATTATTCTAGTATGTCATAAACAATCACCTGTAAGAAAAATGCAAATTTACATTTTTTTATATATCAATAGCTTAATTTTAAATTAATATATATTAACAGAAATTAAAGGATTATCTAATGGATATGCGTTTTTATATGTTCTGTTATATAATTGGATACACTAATATTTGTTTTATATTTCTCCTACCTTTTATTACATTAAACAAATATGTCACAAGTGGAGATATATGATATATATAATTTGAAATTAAGTCACAGTAAATTATATAATTTTATAAAATATCAAATTTCACTTTATAAAGTGAGAGACAAACGGCTAACAATAATGTATTAAATATAAGATACATTAATAAATAATATTGCATTTGTGTAAATTTATCGCCAATATATGGATGACGCTTTTTTTGTTTTTTTAGTACAGATATGCACATGTTTATATATATTATAACTTGTATTATTGTAAATAATTCTTTTTAATATTTTGATTTTCCTAAAATGAATAATTCATAAACCAAGTCGTAATTATCACTGAGAGTACGCTCCTTTTTTATTGTGTTAGATTAGTTATTAATTTTTTATACGGCGATATTACAGTGTTGTAAATTTCTTGTTCATAGTTTTTTACTTTTAATATATTGTATCTAGGAATGTGATTTATTATTATATAAAATATGGTATAATGTATCTGTAGTTACTGAAATTACATATCGCTATAATGTATTTGTACCATTTAATACTATGTACATATGAATTACCTAAAAATTAATAATATATGGTATATATAGTAATAAATATAATAGATTTATGTACTATATATTATTACATATGTGGGTTTTACTTTATATGTTATTTGTCACTTTCGAATAAGAACTATTTAATTTTGATTACATATTTTAATTAATAGAATGTATCGTTCGGCATATTAATTAGTTAAAGTATATTTGAACACGTATTGAACATGCGAAAAATTATTAGTATATATTACAGCAGAATTAATTAAAACATTATGTTAAAAAATGTAAAATAAATTAGAACTTTATAATGAGAAATCGTAATAATATAATTGAATGTAAATAGAATGATATTTTACAATATTTAAAACAAAATATATGGAAGTCTTCCAATAACACTTCTGTAATTGTTCATATATATATTCGAATATATAGATTAAAATTATGTTATTTATTTCTGGTTCTTATTTTGAATTTGACAACTACATGAATATATATTTTTTACATATAAAGTTTATTTGGAAATATAAAAAAAAAAAAGTCACGAATTAATATAGAATACTTTTTAGCACATTAATTGGTAATTAAAATTACATAAAGATTTAAAATTAATTCAAAAATGATTGATTATTCTATTATAATATAAATATATTATTTCAAATTTTAATTTTTCTTTTGAAATAAGTACGTAAGAGATAATGAATGGAGAGAAGGTTAAATGAAAAAAAAGGAAAATATATTAATTGATAATAAATATTGGTAAATAGTTAATTAACACAAAATATTAATCCGTTCTATTTATCTTTAATCAAAATGTTGTATTAAAGAATTATTTGTTTAATATTTTATTATTTTTTGATTTTATTTATATGCAAATTTTCTGTTGGATACTTTCTTTTTATTTTAATGCCTTACACACTACTGCATTTCTTTTTATTATATATTGCTTAATAATGATATACAAGAGAATATAAATAAAGATAATTTATCATTTTTTAATGCATAATATATTTGAACAGTTGTATTTGAATATATTATATATATTATATATATAGTAAGCATAATGGAAAAAAAAGGTACAACGTAGGATAATATGTAAAATACTAAAGGAAATATGACTTTCTCAAATAACTTAATGAATATTGGAATAATTATATAATAGTTAACAAATATATATATATCAATATATATATATTTTTGTTATTTTAATTTATGTTTTATAGATGCATTTGTACATAAGGAAGCTTTATTTGATATAGATAATTGTGTATTATCAATATTTAGATATATTCTATATAATTATTTTATTAAACTTTTTTAGGAAACATATTATATATATTATATCAACATTAAATGAGTATGTATATAATAAAAATGTTAACTTATATATGCGAAACATAATTACAATTTAAGAGTAAATAAAATACTTCAAATATAAAAGTTTTTAAAATAGCACAACAATAGTTATCACGAAAACGCTATTATTTATAATTTTTATATTTATATATTTTGGTATGCGAATTGTTTATACAAAATAAAAATAAATATATCAATATCTTTACATTATAAAATGCATGGCTATAGTTTTTCATTTTATTTTATATTAATAATGATCTAATATTTTGTATGATTTTTTTTTTTTCATTAAAAATATAGAAAATACATACATAATAAAAAGAAAAAAAAATAAGTTATACATTTTAGAAAGAAAAGTTATTAATATGTTTATATTTAATATTATGAAAATATAAAAAGAAAAGAATATTTATAATTTTACGTGTAACAGGGTAAAAATATGACTTCTTTATGTTATTAAAATTAAATGAAAAAAAAGTATAATTAACATTATGCTTATTAATTCCACCTAGTGCAATAATTAAACAGCATTATTATTTTTATCATTAAATATATATTTATGGATAAACTTTTATATTACTATATTTAATAATTCTTACTCTAAATAATATATACTTTAAATGAATGTATAGAACATGAAAGAACATATGCTTATTATTTATTTTAAATATAACGTTTTTCTAAAAAATATTTCAAGTTTCATATTATGTGTAATATTTTATATAAAATACAATAATGATAGCATATTTTAAAAATTTTAAATAATTTTAATTTTTATTAAATATTACCAACAATATATTTTTTAATAAAATACTTCATAAGTTTTATATACATAATAATATAAATAATATATTTTTCAATGTACCATAGATAATTAACGTATGTATATATTACATAAATAATATTGATATATTTTTTTATATGGCATAATCTCTCATTCTGAATTTTATTGTGCTACAGATTAATGAGAGATTGTATTAGTGTTGTATATTAATAAATTCCTTTTTTCTATTATTGATAAATTATAATTCATTTTATATTATTCTATTTTTTTATAAAAATTGTACATGTGCTGCCAGAACGGAAGAGTCACATGTAATACTAAATAGTTTAGCTCATTTATATAAAATACTGAATTGTAATAATACTATTGTATTAATTATGTTAACATAATTTACAATATTTTATTCTTTTTCGGAAGTTGTATTATATCTGTGTAAAATTTAATATGGAATTTTTATAAAATATATACTACCTATAACAAATAAGTAAGTCGAAAGAAGAAAAAAAGGGAAAAGAGAAGAAAATAATATAATAATATGTTATAATGAATTCTAGTTATTGAACTTAAATAAAAATATATATACGCAAGATATTTTATTAACGTAGGTATAATTCTTAAAATTAGTTATTTACTTTATAAAAAATATTCCAAGTAATCCTAATAACGAACTATTTTTATCCGTTTTTATTTAAATATTTACATTTAACTTCATTCTTCTTTCACATTTTTTGATGAGATATATGCATACGCTTTTTTTTAATTTTGTTCTTACTTATTTAAAGAGCTAGTTGTTTAGTTTCATATTGTATCATTGTTGTATATTCATGTATGTTCTCTCAAACATATTAGAACTTCTTATATTAGTAATATTTACTTATTATTTTATATATGTAGTTTAATATAATTTCGTTTTCTATTAATATATATAAATACTAATGTTTTACTATGCTTTTCCGTATAATATTAGTTTTCATATATTTTTATATTTTTCATATTATATGTAAAATTATACCTATTTTCCGTGATTAAATATTTTTTAATATAAAAGCTTTACCATATAGTTATATATAATTAATACACTGTATAATTTTTTATTTATACATTGTAAACACGAAAAAGATATATTTTATGTATTAACTGTATTTTATTGATATTTTTTTTTTTCCGTTGCTAATTATAAATGAGCGTATGCCTTCCTAATGCGATATTTTCAATGTAATTCTTCTAAATCATATTATATTCTATTTAAAGTAAACAAATATGGTTTCACCTAGAATAATAAGAAAAATGCAATCTTCTACTACCAACTTTCCTTTTAACGGATTTTGGAGCACGGATTACAAAATGCCGCATATGCGGATCATCATAATAGTAATCGTCAATTCTTTTTTTCCTTGGTACCTTTTTATGAAAACCTCTTCCGAAGGGCGTAAACTAATATAAAATTGAATAGTAAAAAAAATAAACAATATATTTATTTTATAATTATAAAATTTGAGGAATATTAAAAATAGAAAATTAATATATATTTTATTTTACTAAGAATATAAATTTACTTTATAATAAATGTAAATAGTTGAAATTATTCCCACTATCAAAGTAAATGCGATACCAACACGGAATATGTTGTTACTGAATATATTGGACTTATCTGAATTCCTTAAAAGTACAGATATACTTTCAGGAGAATATTTAACTCTAGCGTATGGGGCATAAGTATTCCATTTTGCACCAATCATTAGAGTATCACGAACACTTGGTTCTCTGCATTCTCCCGATATGCCTTTTACTAATCCAGGTTCTGAGCACTCTTGTTGTTTATCAGTTATTTTATCTTCCTTTCGATTTAGTGATTCTAAAGATGCTAATTGGTTATTAATTGTACTAGATTTTGTAGATGTTGGGGCTAATCCCTTCATAACTCCTTGAGGTTGTCTTGCTAAGGCGGACACAGGCAGTTGATTTGCATTTCCTGTACTTTGGACGGAACGTGTCATTTCACTTCTTGTTTGGATATCTCTAGATTCTTCTTTATTTACTCTGGTTGTACGTTGAACACGATAAAAAGAATTATAATAAGGTGAAGCTGGATGATTAAGAGATTTAGGAGATGCCGAAAACACATTACATATATGCCTTGCACCTTGAAGTGTTTTATCTTTAGGGATGTTATCTTTAATATATATACAGCTAGTAATATAAAAGGAACCTATAATATCTCTTCGGGAACCTCCAGAATCCATTGGATAACCGGAATTTGTAGTTTTTTCTAATTTTTTTAAGTTATTACATTTATCATATGCATTTGAATTTAATGTATATAAGAGTGTATTAGGATCAAACTCTGTTTCACACTTAAAATAATGTGGGCAATCAGGCCAAAATGGATGTTCGCAGCACTTTTTTTCTTTTTTATGCTTATTGTATAGCTCAATAATTCCAGAAAGATATTCCTTGTATTTTTCGAAGTTAGCATGTTCACAAGCACTGGGAGTTCTAATGGTGTCATAATTTTCAAAATAATCAAACAAATATTTCTCTTCTAACATATCTTTTAATTCTTGTAAAGCATTTTCTTTAACTTCAAATTTACAAAACTGTGCATTATAAGTATCAGTGATACTTTTTCTCGCTTCCGAAAATTCATCAATAATAGACTTTAAATTATTATTTTCCATTTTATCTCTCAAAATTTCCTTTAATTTATAATATACCCAGTATCTATAGTGCGAACAGAGATCATTATATCCTCTCATGTTATATCTTTCGGATAAACTTTTAGCATTTCTTAAAATTTTTCTACATAGTTCATATAAGTGCTCACCAGAATCATTTTCCATATTTTTAAGTTTTTGACAGCTTTCTTTGTATAGAGTGTCAGTAACATTTTCATTCAATATATTATATATATCACTTGATTGCGATCCTTTTAAAATTTTATTCTGAATATTAAACTGAAATAATAAATTATGTAATATTAAATTTTAATTTTATAGAAGAAATTAATATTTAATGTTGAGCAAAATAAATTATTTAAATTATAAGTTAGTAATTTTTTATAAAATTTAATAATGTACCAAAGTCTCTTCGCTTGTTTTTTCCATTTTATTTTGAGGTATTTTAAATAAAAGAAAATATCATTATTATTAGTTTTGAATTAACTATATATATATATTCAAAGAATAAAGTTTGTTAATACATTATGTTTTTCTCTAAATGTAATATAGTAAGTATATAAATATTTGTTAATAATAACAGTTAGTTATTTATGATTAAGAATTAAAAACTAGTAATAATATTAATAACAAAAAAATAAATATTTTTTATTTTTAAAAATTAAACACAGAAACATGTATGGTGTGTTAAGTGTAAAATGAAACACTAATTGACGAAATATTATTTTAGTTTATGTTAACATGTACAAATGATATATTAATCTACTAATATGTTAATAGGCGAAAAGTTGATTTAAAAATTTTTTTAGAATTAGTAAATTATAATTTATATGAAATAAGTATTTTTTCATTTCAATCATTTAATAAATTTGTTATTTATAAAATTTAGGTAAAATTATGTTTATTTTATTGTGAATAATTATTTGTGTTTGTTGTTTGGAACTACATTTATGTATTTATTCTGCAGAAAATGTTCTAGGATTTATTGCATTATATATTTTTTTTTATCAAAATTCAGTAAATATATTTGTTACATAAACATTTATAAATATGAATGTAACAATATGAATTAAGTTTGATTGCGCCTCTTGATAAATTAATGGATTTAATTATTAGTATAAAAAATTTATAAGTGAAAACTTCCATCAGTTATAGTTGCTCTATTTAGGAAATTCTCTTAAGTTTTATTATAAGGATATGGTTTTCCCCGTTTATCTATATATTGAAGTATATTATTATCATATTTTATTTTACTTTTAATTTCCATTTAATTATTTATAATGTTTTAAATAATATATGCTATATAATATATTTTCATTAATTTTTTTAAAGATGAATTAAAGTATGGTAAAAGCAATTAACTTTTATTAACAATATACATTCACTATAATAAGTATAGATATTGCAAGTAACTATTTTTATTTATTAGATTTAGCTTAATTAATAATACAAAGGACATTATACATTCTTTATATCATGAATAAATGTTATATGAAATAGCACTATAAGTAATACGTTAGATTTAACAATGGAGAAAAAGGGTAAATTTATTAATTTAAGTTTATAAATTTAATCTGTTATATAATTATTTTTTCATAGTAAATATTATATATACTAATACAAAAATAATTCTCATTAAATCAATCGTAATATTATCAAAAAACAAAAAACAATTGATATAAAAATTTGTTATTTCACTAATCATTCATTAGAAGAAGAATTTATTTATTAAAATATATTAAAAATTTTCTTTAATTTTTATTTTATTTTATCCTGAATATATTTAGGATTAAATAATTAGTAGTACACGAATTAATTTAATAAGAATAATATATTATTATGACATAATATAGTAAACTGAATGGTATTCATGCTCCTTGATTGAATATATTCCATTGTAAACCGTGTGTTTAAAAAAATATATGAATAACTATATATCAATTCTTTTTTTTTTTTTTTACAGTTTTTATTATTGTTGCTTTACTTAATTATTACTAAGTAGAGCATAAATAAATGAAAAAATATTGGATATAAATCAATTGATATGTACAAGGAAGTATTTTTAATTATTATTTTAATATATATATAAATGATAAAAATATATTTTTATAATATATATATGGCTTGCAATTAAATTCATTTTATGTTTAATTAAATTATCAGGTATATTTTTTTATGTCAAATAATAAAAATATATATTTTGTATTCTTATCTTAGTCTTTTTAAAATTGTGTATTTTTATATTTTTTAAAATAATATTATTTCAAATAAATTAAAAAAAAAAAAACTAATCTTATATATGTATGTATTTGAGTGGTTATTTTTTGGAGCATATATAATGTATTATTACTTTTGTAGTATACAGAAAAATAAAATATTAAATTTCCAAAATAATAATATAGAGAGAATAAATAATTTTTTTATGTAATAAATGGGATATTTTTTATTAAATATTTACAAATATATTTTTTTTTCTTATCAAATAGAATTTATAAAGTATTTATTATATTGAATAACATATTATAACATAAAAAGGATTTTTTAAATTTTACATTTCTAAGACACATTAGCAAAAGATAATATATTAAATTATGCATTATTATAATTGTTTATAGGAAGTAAATTATATTAATATATAACATATATATTTGAACCTTCTAATCATGTTATACTAAAGGAAAATAAATTATGTACATATTTATTTATAAAAAATATTTTAAAAATCAATTATGATAATTTAATGAATATTTTGATATAAACTTACATTTATATATCTATCATTTTGTAATAATTGTTGTACTATATATCATTAATAAAATTACGTAACACTCATATAAAATTAAATTTTATTATTGGTACTATGTTTCTAATATTATTTGTTTAAATTTTTTTACCGTTAAAAATGTTAATTTTGTGTTCTAATGATATAATTATAATTGTATAACATAAAAATTACAATTCAAGAATAAATTTCAGTAATTAATATTTATTTTCTAATAATATACATAAGGAATATATGTTATGTTAACATATTATGGTCCTTTATTCTTTATATATTGATATTTTTATTCTAATATAAAATGATTAATTCATTTAATTGATATATATTAAAACGTAATGAAGACTGAAGAGGAAAATGATTTGGTACATTTTGTATATTAATTATAATCGTTATTATTTACTAGTTGTTTTAATATTTTATATCTTAATTTGAATAGCAAATTACATTTTTTAAAAGAAAGTACATATATATATATGTTTCATTTCCTCTGATTAATTGTTAGGTAGATGTATCAAAAGAATTATCTAAAAATGAAAAATTTGATAAAATTAATGACGATATTGTTGCAACCTAAAATAGTTATTATTGTAAGGGGTTGAACAATTCTGGAAGCATTCAGATTGAAGTATTTTGTGTGAATATTTTAAATAAATTAGATAATCTTGAAAAGGATTATATAAAAAATAATAACCATGATTTTTGTTCCTACTTACTGGACATACGATAAAATAATGAAAGAATTTAGTAATACATGGAATAATTCTTTGGTTTAATGTGATATATCTAAACTTAATAGAATAATAATTTACGCATATAATAAAATTATAGGTGAAAGTTGTATATTTTATTCGGATGGTATGTTTGATGAATGGAGAGAAGAAAAGTATTTGTACTATTATTTTAAAAAATATAAAGATATTAAGAATAAACAAAGTGTAAGCGGAGAAAAAAAAAAGTATTGCAAATATCATGCAAAGATAAAAAGTTTATACAAAAGGCACATAAAGCAATGCTGTACTTATTTGATGGTACTGAAAAATAACGAAAACATGTGTCATAAATATTTTAATTGTGAAGAAGCGTATAACCCTTATGATCTTTTTCTGAATTAAAATGTGAACAAAATTCATACAGTGGATATTGGAAAACAATAATTGAAGATTTAATTATTGATCGTGATATAATGAAAGGTGAATACTCTTTAAAAGGAACACTTAGAAATTTAATATATGATCCTTTCTACAAAGGAATAACTTTTGGATTTGTAGTTGTAGGAGTACTTTTCACTTTATTCTTATTTTATAAGATAAATATAAATTTAATTTTAAAATGTAAATATGTTACACAATTTTGTATAATTAATCTGCCTTATAAAAGTGTAATTACGAAATAAATATCTTTTGTCTCTTATACATTTATTTTTTTGTTAGATTACTCTCCGTGGAAAAAATAAAAATAAAGATAATTTTTTGGAAACATCCGAAAGCATAGTAAGATTTTATAAAGCAAAACACAAAAAAACAAATTGGGAAGACAATGAAATTCCTTTATCTTATTATTCTGTGTGAAAAGTTTTTTTCTAATTTTACATATGTCATAAAATGTTTTGGGGAAGCAGTATTATGATAAAAATATATAGTCGAATAATATTATATATGGAATTTGTCTTGATATATTATTTAACAAATAATGTAATGAATTGTATCTATCAACATTATATTAATATATAACATGTTATAACGTTGTTAATCTTTTATTAATATAATTTAATTTTATTTTATCATACAGGATCGTTCAATATATAATTGATTAAATACTAAATTCTGTGAATTTAACACTTGATATTTCAAAATTTGAGTTCCATGAATTATTACACATCTAGTTTTTTAAATATAACTATATAAATATCATTATTTATGTCTAATTATACATTAAATTATAGCTAATTCTTATTATTACTTATTTTTAGCTCATTTAATAATAATTTTGTTTATCAATCGACACTTTTTTGAACGTTACAATTATTTGATTAATAAGACGTCCTTTCTCTTATATTTTCACTTGTATCATATGTATGGGTTATCTATAAGAGTTTGTACATATTCTAAATATATGTGTTTATGAATGATATGGATATTGATTATAATATTAAAATTAATACTAATTTAATTATCATCTGTTTTTACGTAACAATTAATAATTATGAATAAAGTAATTGTTTTCTAAATGCATATTGTTTTTTTTTACCTTGTCAATAGAGTATACAGAAAACTTTATATATGAACTTTTAGAGTTCCGTTACAATAATATGCATTTATATACTATTATATTTTTAGTTTTATTACTAAAAAAAAAGGCATTATTACCTTTTTTTCTTTAATTTTTTTAAAACACCTTTCAGTTTGCTTATTCATGAATTTATTTTATATGCTAAAGATTGTTATTATAGAGCATTTATAAATTAAAATTATATACAGCAATATAAGCTGTATAAAACGCATATTCACATACATATATATGATAATATCTAAAACAATGACTATTAAAATGATTATTTTGTTCATTTAAATATTTCAAAAAAAAATTTGTTGAAGACAACATTATTTTTCAAATGAAGTAAAATAGTATATAAAAAAATTTATATTTATAAACACGGCACTATTACAAAAGTAATTTTTTGCCGTAATAGATTAAAGGAATTCTATAATAGCTTTATCAATTTTAGTTGAAATAATTTATAATTCAAAAAAAGGTAAAAATATGTAAAATAAAACAGTAACAGGTAATGATATTTTTGGATATGATTAGATAAATTCATACTAAATATGATTAGAATATGCTGTTTCTCATGTATGTGTCTGCTACAGTGAAGTTTTTATAGGAAATGGAATTCATTAAGACTTAACATCTTCATATACCTCATTTACAAATTTAATAGGTAGTCACCTATTGCTGCTAGTCATATTATTTTTACAAGTTTCATAAAATATTTGAAAAATTGTGATTTCATATAAAAATTATTTCTCTTTTGTATAACATATATATATATATATATTATTATATTACAGGTTTTATTTTCAGCGTGTATAAGAATATTATATTTATTAATTGAATAATGAGGACTTTTCGTAAATAGAAAAACAAATAGTTTTTATTAAAAATTAAAAAGGGAAAATTTTTAAGAAGTTTTTCTTGTGTTTGAAGGAAAATATAAAGGTACACATAAATAACATATGTCTGGAACTATATAAACAGTATATTAAATTCTGTAAAAATTAATACTTTAAATGAATATTTTATAATTTGTATATATTTTACTTCATAGATTGTATAAATAAGATTACAATATTCTTAAATTTAATATGATATTTTATTTAACTAGTTTTATTTGTGTATATTAAATATATAAATTCATAATTTGAAAAATACGTAAATTTTATTAGAAGATATATATATATATGATAAAAGATATATGTTATTATATATTCACTTAATAAGGAGAAACTTTTTATGTTCTCCAGAGAAATTAATATATATTTGAATGAATTTTAAATTAAAAATAAAACATTAATAATTTAGGTAAGTATAGATATATTATTTAAAAAGTAGAAAAAAAAAGGATATTTATAAATAATCAGAGGTACTAAAAATGAAGAATCCCATTAATATGTAAATGTTTAACATAATTTTATAATATAGTTCACATACTTTTTATAGTGATATTATAGTTTATATTTATATTTGTTTAAATATTAAAAATAGATTACTACATATCATATATAGTAACATTATTTATAGTAAAAAAAACGAAAACTACCAAAATGTGAGAAGAAGAAGAAAAAACAAAATAAGTGTGTTTATAAATGCCGTATAAATATATATAGATAAAATAAAATAATAAAAAAAAAAAACAGTGTTAATTTTTGTAGTTTTAAAATAATGCTATAAATTTAGCTATTTTTTCTCTTTTTTAATTTTTTTTATTTATAGGCTTAGAATATAGTACTTCTTTAGAACAGTAGTATAATGTTATATTTCAAATATTTACAATAATTTTTGGTGTACATAATATTTTTAGAATTATCGTTCTCTTCTCTATATCACATAAGTTCTGGAAACATTTTCGCATCATATATACTTGTTGTTAAGAGTTCTTTTAATAGAATACTATTTATTTATATATTTATGTGGATTTATTATGGTGCATAAGTGAAATATGTTCCAAATACTATGAATTTAAAAAAAAATAAATAAAAAATAATATTTTCTTAAAGCTTTTAATCGAAAAGTTAATATATGATATATATTAACAGATTATATTGTTCTTTGTTTTCATTTTATATGTACGTGTTATATGCAGTGTATTATTTATAAATGTCTTTCATTTAATATGTTTTTTATAGTGAAAAAGTATAAAATATTTTTATAACATTATAGTTTCCCTTTCCCTTTCTCTTTGATTTTTTTTTTTTTTTTTTGTGTATTGTTATTTCTTATAAACAAATATAATTAATTGAAAAAAAATAAAATAACTAAATATATAAATATAATTTGTTCACTTTTTAAAAAAAATGGTATAAATTGAACTTAAATTAAAATCATATTCTTAAAGAATTATGATAGAAAAATAAAAAAATGAATACATAAGTGACTTTAAGATATGGATTTATTCATATATTAAGTTGTAGAATATAAATATAATTTTTTAATTGTATTATAGTATAGAAAAGCTTGAATATACCCAAGGAGTACCTAAAAAAATTTTAATAATTAATATAACACAGAAGGCTGTTTTTTTTTTTTTTTTATTAAGTTTAATATATTGTTACAATAATTATTATTTTATTAAAAATAATTATTTCCTCAAAATATAATTTTTATAAAATTGAAATTATTAAAATTAGATAATAATTAAAATTAGTAAATGTTTTAAAATTTAGAGTAGTATACTATGATATATATATTAATATATTATATATATTTTATATACTATGGAAACTCAATATTTCCAAAAAATAGGAAATGAAATATTTTTTTTTCATTTATTCTGAAAAGGTTTCGTAAAAATATTATTTAATTATTGCTCTAAGTGAAATAATTATATAACATATTTAAAATAGTTACTAATAAAATTATTTTATTTTAATTAAAGTATAATTTTTATAAATATTGTTAAGGTAAATATTTTATAATACCTTATTAAATATATTTTTCGTTTTTATATATATTGTAAAATACATTACAGTTATATACATTTCATGCATTATTTAAGAAAAAATAATATTTTTTTTTTTATTGTTTTAATAAATACACTATCTTACATCATTGGAAGTATATTATATTATTATTAATTCTGTTTTTACTAAATATATTAATAAAATCAAATATGTATATCATGGCAAAAAATATTAAAACTATATTTTTAATTAAATTTTCTGGGTGTATTCTTTTAACTTGGTTATGGAATTTTAGGAATGATATGGTATGATAATATAGTATAAGGATATTTTTGCGTTATACTTTTCGTTGGTGTTTTATATATTATTATTTATACTACTTTTTATAATGGAATTATTTATTATACTAAGTAAGAAATACTTACTTTTTTTTTTTTTTTTAGATTATACATATAAAATCTTTGGATGAGTGCTATACTCTTGGTAGAATTTTAAATAAAAGAACACATAGATTACTAGCTGAGTATAAAAAGGATAAGAGTTCAGATATATTAGTATTAAAAGAAGATATACCAAATTATAGAGAGTTTGAAAAGAAAGATATATCTTATTGTATCAAAGGGGAAATACGGAAAATTGAAAAATCTAATAAACCACTACATAAGGAAAGATTCTATACACAAGTTACCGATGATAATAAGGGAATCATTGATAAAAAATATTTTCATTTTGAAAAAAAATGGGTTAATAAAAAAGATTACGGAATTCTCCGAGACAAAAGTAGAAAAATTAGTGAAAATGATTTAAAAAAAATAAAATTTAGAAGTTACGGATTTATAGTTACTCTGTTTTCTATTTTTTTCTTGTTTGGTATAGTATACCCTGTATTAGAAGGATTAAATATGCTGAAAGAACTAAAAAATAATCTTTTAGGAATATTAGGTAATATTATAGGTGATCCTACTGCAGTACAACACTATATTTGTTCAATTTTTTTCGGAGTACTTATCTCTATATTAGCTATAATAATTATAATAACGATTCCTAAGATCTTAATAAATAATGAAAAATATAAAAAATTTAAGTTGATGGATGAAAAAATGTATAATAAGTAGTATGAATTTTTCTGTAAGCATTTTATTAATACGAAGAGACAACTGTATAATCTTTAAATATATATTCTTTTTAAACACGGCTATAATTGAAATAATTTCATAGATGCATGTGTGCATATCATATTATGTTTTTACGTAAAGTAAGAAATTATATTCCTAACCTTTTTATGAATTTGAAAGATTTAAAGATTTGCATTATTTCTTATAAATTGTTGTTTCAGTATAATTAAATATTAATGCTTAGTATATATATTTCTCCATTAAAATTGATTCTTATATAGAACATATATAATGGAATTAAAACTAGCGTATAATATAAAAAGTAATATAATTTAATGGATGTCCTGTAATAATTTATATTTTAAATGAAAAATACTTTTGTCCCATTTTTTATCTTATTCTAGTCTAAAATTATTATTTGTATGTATATTGAGATAAATATATAATTAGCTTTGTACTAAAAATAAATATGTTTTTTTTGTACTTAACGGAGAAAAATAAACGTATTATATAACATTGATATATATATATATATAGATTACATAAATAGTTAGAGAGTATATTTTTACATAAAATTAGAAACTTTAATAATTTAAACTAAAAATTAAAATTCAAATAATATATTTATAATACAAGAAATATGAAATTTTATGAAGACAAATTTGTAAAGTGAAATGTAAAAAATACAAATAATTTACATTTTGTATCATTGAATACAGGCATATATTTTTTTACAATTGAACATATAAAATTTTATTCACGTTCCAATTATTATAATAAATTTATAAAATTAATTTTTTACAGTTAATACTTTTTTCTAGAAATAGTTTAATTTATCAGATATTTTTATGTATATTAATATAAAAAAAATTGTATTATCCAAAGCAGCAAAACAAAATATTAAAAGAATTTTACTATAAATACCAATAAATAAGGAATTATAATATTAAATATTAACACAAATAATTATGAGGTAATAGGGATAGAGAAAAGTGGTATGCCTGCAATTAAGAGTATAATTATTACTGAAATTAAAGAACACAACGACACCGCCGCTGACAAAGTAAAAGAGTACATAATTGCAAATCGTAGTGGATGTGTTCGATTAAAATGTAAAATAGTATTAACGTTATCTTCTAAATTAATAGAATTATATTTACTGCTTGATCTGATATAGCTTAAAGATGAGTCATTCATTGAGTGAAATTTTTTTAAGGATTTTGGTAGGTCTCTATTTTTCTGAATATCATCATAATGTTTTAATGTAAGATATATTTTTTTTTAAATTATGCTTAAAGTTAAAATCTCTATATTTTGGGGTATTTTTACGTTGCATCACATAATTTAGTTCTTCATGATAAATATCACTTCATATAGATTCATTGTGTTGTTTTTGAAAAAGGTTTTTATGTCCTAATGCACGTGGTTTTTCTTCAAATACTTCAGTACATTGGTCTTCTAAATCATTTTTTTTTCTTTTGAAAATTTATATTTATCTTCCACTGATGATCTTGTTTCACTACATAACAATCTGTTAAATTTTACATTTAATATATTATTTCGGTTCATTTCCTTGTTCAATGATTTATAATAGTTTGGTGACTAAAAGTAAAAATTCATATTAAAAATTCAAAAAACATATATTTATATAATAAATAACCAAAAATTTATTGTAAAATAGAAATATAAATTAAAAAAGAAAAAGAGAAATATTTAAGTATAATAACTGTGATACCTCGTCAGAATATTTGAATGCCCATATTAGACAAGTAAAAATAAAATCTTTGGTAAAAAAGATTAACATTTTGTATTTTGTCTTATAAAGAATTTTTTAAAGTTGTTAGCACTTATAAAATAATTTACTAAATATATTTGTTATTTTCAAAACGACTGAGTAAATGATTACTTTACAAATTGTCTCAGTTATTTTAAATTTTTTGGATATAACAAGTATTTATATTTTTTTTTAAATAAATATAGCTTTAGTAGACACTGAAGTACAAGAAAAATGTTACAGTTGAAAAAAAATATATATAAGTTAAAGCTGTATTTAAAAATATTATTAATGTTATTCAAATGAAACAGATAAAAAAAGTTTTAACAGATATTTTAAGGACAGAATTGTATTAATATCATAATTGAAAATACAAAAATGTTATTTGCAAAAACAAAAATATGTGTATATATATAAATACAATGAATCAATCAGATATTGCTTTAATGAGGATATAATATAAGATAAATTCTAGTAATAAAATATGCATTAGTATATATTCAAAATATATATTTAGAAGAATTATATTTTGTTATGTTGTTAAAAAATACATTGTAAAATTTTTTTAGAAATTATATACTAACTATCCTGTTGTAATTATATTTGAAATTATTTTTGAAAAAAATTATTTATTAAAAAAGGGAAGGAATACGTAGAGTACCAGTAAAAATATAATATATTACATTCATTTATGTTATATATAGTATTAGATTTTGTTATAATTTGATCTAGTGTAATTAATAAAAACTAAGGTAACAAAATATAATTATTTAATATATACTTATTTATATTTTTATATTATAAATAATATATGAAATTTTTATTTTATATAATAATTTAAGGGCCTGCTCTATTAATACTTTGCAGATAATGTAATTTATATATGAATCCAATAATTCCAGTAATACAGTGATAAAAAGAATATTAAAACCATAAAATTTGAATTTATTATAAGGCATTTTATAAATGTTTCAAACGTACAAACAGGATATAATATAATAAGAAAAAGTACGATTAAATTAAACATTGTGTATTAAAACTAATTATTTTTTTGTATTTATTTTAGCATTTTACTGGTTATTTTTATATACTATTTTTTTTCTATTTAATAAGGTTATTTGTTATTTGTAAAATAATTTTATTAATATTTTTCAATCCGAATACCATTAGCAAAAACAGTTAATAAATTAGAATGTAACATTTTTAAAATATATTTCAACAAATTTTTAGAAGAATGATTTTTTATTTTGTAAGATAAAATTAGCTGAAAAAAAGAAAAATAAGTAATATTAAAAGTGATTTATTTTGGGTTTATATGAAGTATTTTATTTATTAATATTATTTTTTTCTTTTCATATTCGTTTTTAGCATATCTTAAAAATAATTATATTTATGAATTATATGTTTCATATTTAATATAAGTTTTTGCAAAGTTAATGTTAAAAATGATCAAATATAAAAATACTCGTAAATTTAGCGAATTCTATTATTATAATATAATGTCATAAGGAAATCATGTAAATAACAACAAGAAAAAAAAAGGGAAAAAAAAAATTGTTAGGTTTGCTTTATATGTTTACCTTATACGTTAATTTATAATTAAAATATATAATGAAAACGAAATATTTGGTAATGTTAATACCAAACCTCATTCGTTCATTTGTAAAGAAAAAATTTATTGGGAAAAAATTCATCTTTGAATTTAAGTAAATAAAATGAAAAAAAGAATAATAATGTTTATGGTTAATTTTTTAATTATTCACTTAATATTTTATTTTATTAGCTCTATGAACTTGTTAATTATATAGTAATTAATTTGATATTGAAAGAAAATATATTACAAGGTTTCATGAATATATATATATTTTTTTATTTATGAATACAAAATATAAAATAAAATAAAAAATTAAATACCAAAATGGATGCATGCATACTTTATTTCTAATATTTGAATCTAAAAAGAAAGCTTTACTTTTGGTTATGATATTTAATGTGTACAAAATAAAAATTTTTGATGTCTGTTAAAAAATTAAATTTAATTTGTTATTCATATATTATATAAAAATGTTAGTATTCCATATAATTTTTATAATGTGAATGCGTAAAAAAATTTATTATATTATTTTGATTCATTACACATTTTGTATACAATGGAATCATAAAATTATTTTATAATTATAATATATATCAGTAGAATTAGTGATATTGTGGTATTTCAAAAAATAATAATATTATTCAGGAATAAAAAAAAAGATATGAAAATAAAGATTTAAATATATATTTTTTTAAATTTTAATAAAATATTTTATTATATATGTTTTATATTTTTTATGTATAACTGATGGTAATTTTTTTATTGCTAATATTATTTTTTATAAAAATAATAGCCTTTTTAGTAAAATGTTGAATTGGTTGCTGTTACAAGTAAATAATATGTATAGATTATACTATATTGACATTGAATAATTAAATCTATAAGAATATATTACTATATCGTTATTGTATTTGTCTTATAGTTTAACTTATCATCCAATACACAATGTTTACATCTATATAAATATATATATATAGTTCAGTAAATAATTTCGATAAATTAAATATAATGAGTAAAATGTTATAAGAGATTATATGAAAACTTCTAATTATATAGAAATATAAACAATCTAAGGAATAATTTATTCCGTAATAAATTTATGATTACTATGTAAAAATGGTGAGAAAAATAAAATTAAGTTCTTCTGTATAATAAAAATTTATTAATTTGTTCTTTTTGTATAAACTTGTCACTGTTACAATAATAGGATATAATTACAATATGCATATTTTTCCTTTTTTCATTTTATTTACCTTTTTTGCTGTTATTTGTTTCATTCTTTTAATTAAGATTTTCTTATTATAAGGTAAAACACATTCTGAATTAATATAATATATTTTTAAGTCTTATTTTTAGTTACTGATAAGTAAAACTATAAACCATAAGAAACAAAGAGGTACTTCTTTGAATTACAAAACTGAAGTATTATTAGCATAATACATGATAGAAAATGAATAAAAAATGTAACTTTGTAAAAGAAGGTGCCAACAAATGATGAACAAGGAAATAAAAAAAAGGAAGAAAAAGAGGTAATACGAAAGTAGAATAAACTTAAGTTAGACAAAATTAAAGAAAATACAAGAACTAATCGAATTAAAAGGTATAAGGAATAACTTAAACCAAAATACAAAGAATTAAAACATACATTAACTACCGTAAAGGGAATAAATTTATTATTAAAAAAAAGGTTCTACGTCAAAGTCTATTAAAAAAAGTAGTAAATGTATTTTGAAAATTGTGTGCTGAATATTCTATGATATATAGTTGCAAATATAAAAAAACGAAATTTAATTCAAATATTTATAATAAAATACATTAATACAATTTGTGAATATTACTTTCCTCACTACTTTTGAAATTATTAATTTTGTTTCTTTGTTTCATAAATTAAGTTTATGAAATTTGAATATTCGCTAGTACATATAAGTATTATTTACCTATCTTTACATAGACACCCTAAAATATGATGTATTATCAAAAAGAATAGTAAGCGCTACTTTTAAGCATAGTATTTTTACGCAAAAGATATTTATTACAGAGTTTAACAAACTTATTGCATTTTTAGTAATAATACGTTCTTAAGAAATATTGAGGAAAAATGTAATCACTAAGAAATCTCCACTATAAACTTAAATATTTTTATGTCATAAGAAGTTTAATATATATCTTAAATTTTATTAGAATTTGGATATATTTTCTTCCAAAATTTTTTATATAGCATTTTATTCAAATGTCTATATGTTCATATTTAATATATATCTATGTATTCATGCATTTAACAATACTAATTATTTATGATATATATATTTACTTAAAAACAACTTAAATATTTCAAGAATAAATTCAAAATACTTACATACGATACTTTGTTTGGATTGTTATGTATAGTTAATGTAGAATGACGTGAATATTTTTATTACATATAAAATTCAAAAAACTGTTTAGGGAAAAATGAATAATCGTAAAAATAACAATTTTAATTAGTTACTTGAGAATCTAGAAAATTTTTATTAAATAAGAAGATATAAGTTTACATAATTTGTATCATTATGTATTCCTTTTAATATACAGAACTAGTCATTAAGATACACTTTTATATTTCTTTATATAAAAAAAAATTTGTAATATACGAAAAAATAAGGGAGAGTGAATTGAATATTGTATAGTTATGAAACGATTATCTATCCAAATACTTTTTAATCATACGTATAACATATATAAATATATATCATATACACATATGAAAGTATGAAATATAAAATTATCTCATTCTAATTCAATTACACATGGTAATAATAATGATATAGTATAAACAAAAATATAATATGTTTTTTATGTAAATTTATTATTTATTTTTTAGAACAGTAATTTAATTCTCCAAATTAATATGAGTTTATTAGTGCATAATAAAAATAATATATACAATATAAATATTTTTATAATTATCGCAGTTAACTGAGACAAATAATAAGATAAAAAAACAAATGAAATATAAATATGTTTTCTTTTATAAGGTCGTTTTGTAAAAAATCCGATTTATTTAATTCAGAGTATATGTATAAATTTTTTAATATAATATCTAGCTTATGAAGTAATTATTTATAAACAAATAAAAAATAAATATATGGTTCTCTCAATTATAAATTTTTCAAGAAAAGAAATTATATATTAAATATTTTACTTAATTTTATTATATAAAAGTTCTCACATTTCGTAGCGATATTAATTTATATTGCAACTAATTTTAGCTAAATTTATTTTAACTTTTCATAATTATTAAAGTTGTTTGTTTACGAATTTTATTTTTACATTTTTATTTTTTTTATATTATTTATATTTCTATGAAATCCATAAATTTTTTTATTTTTACGATAAAAAAAGAAAATAAGGAATAAACTAAATTATTAATTTCAAAAAATTAACTTTTAGTAATAATAAATAAAATATATTTATATAAATTATACAATAATTATAAGGTTCTATTTATAATTATTAGTTAAAAAATTATGTAACTGTTCATTTGTATTTCTCTTTTTAAAATATAAAAATTTTTTAAGTGTTTTAAATTCAAGAATACAGAATTTATATAATAGTGCACAAGTATTCTTCATATCAGAGGTATATTTTATATTCATTATAATTTGCGCAATATTGAAAAATTGTATATTATTTTTATTTTTTTTTTCACTTCGTATAATTGGTATTAAATGTCATATAGCAGTTTAAGTTTTTTAATTATTATATAATGTATAAAAATTATAAGTGCTCGGAGATACATTTTCTAACAGGAAAATAAGAAAACAATTAATAGCAATATTCCTAATGAACATGTCAGTTTGAGCACTCATTTAATATATGTATTTTCTATTTTAAATATAAAATAAAATCATTAAACATTAAAAGATCAATTTTATTTTATTTCAAAACGGTACAAATAGCTAAATTTATTATTGTTTTATCAGGTATTATAAATATATATGTTTCAAACATTTATTAACAATATGTACTATACCAAAACGTATTGTAAAAATGTTACTTTTTCTAAAAGTAACAATATTGAAAATATTTATTAATATATTTTCAAAATTATTTATTACTTTTTAATATTTACATTTGTATTTTATTTTTTAATGTTTAATATATATTTAAAAGAAAAAAAAAAAAAATTATAATTTAAATGACCTTATACTTTTATTAGAATCTTATGAAAATTCGATGAATTTTTTTACTAGTATAATGAAGATATAAAGTTAAATAATTGCAACATTAACGGAAAAATGAAATTTTTTATTTTAGTTAAAACTCCTATATTTCTTCTAGATACTTAATTATGTTTTAATTACTATTATGTGGTATAATAATATCATCTGTGTAAATGCGCTTAATATTCATTACTGCTTCATATTATGTATATATATAATAAAAATAATAACAGCACCTTAAAGAGTACATATACATGTCACATCATAAATAATTAAACAATTTTATTTTCATTGTAGCAAGCTTTGATGAATCTATAGATAATATGTAAAGTACCGTAGAGCTTTATATTAAAAAAGTGATATTTTGTTATCAGAAGGTGAGTAAACAAAAAATGTAGAATTTTAAGGCATGTTATTTGGAGATAGAAATTATCATTCAGAAAATGAGGACAATAAAGACAAGTAAGAATTTTATAGAAAATGAGAATCCATGAAAAAAAAATAATACAAGTGCTTCATCCAAATGTTTAGTCAATAAATTCACATCAGTTACATGAAGATCATTTGCAGATGTAGATTATTTCTTTGAAAAAATATTATATAGGGTATTTAGTACTATATATAATTACAGGAGATGTATGTATTCTATCCATATGAAAGGTTCAAAATGTTCAACATATAAAAGAAAAACCTTAATATTTGTACTACCTGTAATACCTTTTGAAAAAGTACTTTCATTATTTATTTTATGTTCTTATTATGAAAACATTTTTTCAGGTAATGAAGAAATGGTCCTTGATTTATAAGAATTTATGAAATATCATGATCATTACGTTTTATATTTGTTAGATTTTTTGAGTATTTCAATGGTTATTTAAATTCTTGTAAAATTCATGAAATATGAAATTGACATTGGAGCAATGTACTTTAAACGCTGATATTATAGATTTATTAGCTTTAGAAAAAACTTTTCTTGAATAACTGATAAAGATTTACTTTATGCTTAATGATATTATTTTCTCAGAAAAAATGTCTTCTTGTATGAATATAAATTTAATCATGTTTCATAGATATTTTACTAATATGTATAGATTCACAAAAGTAAAAATGTATATATTAAATATTTATTTCAGTTCACATGGTTCTATGTTTTTTATATTAATATTATGTATTATTATGAGATAATTTATTATTCTCTCTTATTATTCTTATGTATATGTATTTTTTGTATCATTGTAATATTTCATACATATTGTTAAATATTTGTATCTACAGTAAGAGATATATTGAGAAAATTAAGCGTATATAAGTTTTTATGTAATTTTTTTTCATAAAATATATGAGTTCATTTTATCTGATATACAAAATTGCACTTAGTACAAATCCCATCAATCAGTGAGGAAACATAGATTTTTAACATTCTTAAGTTTTTTTGTTTTTTTTATGTATATATGTGATTATTTCAAAAATTTGTTAAGCAAATTTATTATATATTCGTTTTAATATAAATGTATATTGTTGCTTTTCATATAATAAAACTGAAACTACATGATTTATTTTTTGTCAGTATATATATTTTATAGATTATTAACAAAAGATTTTTAGAAATAAATTATTATGGGAGTAATATGCTTCTAAGTTTATTCTATAGATGAATATTTTTAGTGGATTTTCCCATTTTATGTATACCATTGGATTAAATTATCAATATAAAATAATAATATTTTTCTTTTAAAAATTAATTCATAGTAGCTCATTAACAATTTTAGAATATATAAATTCGTATGAATTTATGAAGGATTTAAAATACTTGTATCATTATATAACTTGCATGATGATTGGATATAAAACTGATTCATAAGATTTACTTAGATTTCTATAATAAAAGAAATTTATTAAAATTTATTATATTTTTATGTTTTTAATAGTATTAAAGATATTTGTTTTGTTCGAATATGAATCTATCATTATTACTTTTTGTAGAAGTATTACTCGTTTTGTTCAGTGTTAAACAGTAAGTACTTTATAATAGTTAATAATATAGATATAATAAAATTTAATTAAAAATTAAATAATATGTAAATTTATTTTAAATGAATTTTTTTCTTACTATCATTATATATATATTATCATTTATCTATTTGTGGTACTTTCTAATTTACTTCTGCACATTTGTTCACAACAGAAAACGTGCGTTCATAAATATATGCAAAATGATATAGGTTTTACACCAATGCCTTTGAATATTATTAAATTTATTTAGTGCTTTTTTTAATAATTTAATGTTAAAAAAAAAAAATCTAAGTTATACGTATACCTTAATTAAAATATAATTATGTTTTTATCAAATCTATAGGATTCAATATATTTTAATTAAAATATTAAGACATAATTTGAGTAAAAAGCTTAATTATTTAAGGATAATATATATTATTTTTTGTAAAATTTATATTTAAGCTTTTTAAATGTTATAACATTAATTTTTTTTAAAGTGCTATAATGTAAATTCAGATATCACCCATATATTTATATTAATAGCTTTTTACTTATTATAGATAGGTGGATTTATAAGGGTATTCCTTAAGATATAAAACAGATTATATATTCCTATTTTCTGTTGATATAGAGTTGGATCTTGAAAATTTAGGATGATATATGGATAAACGTGTATAAAAAATTCATCACCCTGCTAAAAAAAATTTTATTATGTTCTTTTATATTATAATTTTTTTTATTATATTACTTTTAAATATATATGTTTAATTAAAGGGAAAAAAAATTTATTTCAAAAATTTAAGTATATGTCAATTGTAAAAAATGATTTAACTTAAACTTAATTAAAAATAATAATTTGAAAAAAATTGCTATTCAATAAAATATCAGTTATTTTTCTTTAAAATATATATTTTTTCCATAGATTAGGTAGTATATAATTAATTTCATTTTTTATATATATTATGGTCTATAAAATACTGTACTGATTAAGCAGTAACTAAATCATATGTTATATTTGACACAATATGTAATGTTGTTTATTTTATTTATTTTAACAGTTATCTTAATTATATTATTAATATTGTTAGAAATGATAAGTTCTAAAATATATCGTTAATGAAATTATTATTATTAATAGGATGAAATCCTTAAAATTAGTAATTCTTATTATAATATGTAGTGTATTATATATACATTCTATACCAACTATATATTCTATATAAGTTCAACATTTCTATATATTAACGGAACATGTATTTTTCTTTTAACTTTATTCTAAAAAGAATTAAAAAAAAAATTATTTAATTGATGCAATACAATAAATAATTAATTAATATATTTTCCATATTTATGAATGTGTTCAAGTTTTTTTATTTAAGAGGATGTTAAATTTTTTTTCAATAAATTTAATATAAAATTTTTAAAGTATAATTTTTCTATTATTTCTTTTTGTAAATGTAATATTCATTATAGTTATATGTATTCTATTAAGCATCATGTAGCAATATAAAAATTTTTTTTTTAAGTATATATAGTATACATTATATTTTAAAGTATATTATAATATTATTATTTTTTTCTTTAATATATAAATTAGAATATTAATTAATCATATAATAGAATGAATAATTAAGCTAATATTATTTATTAAAAACGCTTCGTTTATCCCTTTAACATGAATATGTTATTTAACAATGATATAGTATGATAATATTTTTTAAAGATATTTGTATTTATTTTATTCTCAGTTTTTTATAATAATTAATTTGTTTTTCACTATTAGATTTTACATTATACTAAATGGAAAATATTTACATTTCTTTTTCTTTTAGAGGTTATATAACAAATTGATGAATGGGAACTTAGATCTTGATAAAAAGTCATATACAAGAAATTATCGATTGCTCGTATTATATAAACAGGATAAGTATTCTAATATTGTAGGGTTAAAAGATGATACACCAAATAATGTAAAAGGCAAAAGAAAAAATATATATAATAATGAAAAAGGGGCCAAAGTGATAAAAAAACAATCTAATAGGTGCATATTACATAAGGCGCAATGCTATACAGAAGTCATTGATTAAAAAAACGCAATTTTTGATGGAAAACATTTCCATTTTGAAAAAAAATGGATTAAAAAAAAAGATTATCAGAATTTCCTTGAAGAAAATAGGAGAATTTGTGATATAGATTTAAAAAAAATAAAATTCAAAAATTATGGATATAAAATTGCTATGTTTGTTATTTTTTACTTGCTTGCAATAGGAATATACGTATTATCAGGATAAAAATCTTTGAGCACTGCATGGAAAAATCTTGAAGAGGGTAATATATTGAAAACTTTGTATGACTTTGTGGATAAGTGGGGAACAGATGTAAGGGCCTATATATTTTTAGCATTATTCAATGTACTTATTGTTATATTGATTATTGTGCTTGTAATAGGAATTTGTAAGGTTTTAAGAAATAATGAAAAATATAATAAAATTAAGTTAATGACTTAGTAAAATGTACAATAATAAGCATATATCTCATTACAATTAAACCCTTAATAGTAAGTAATGTGTGTAATATTTTTAGAGATATTCTAAATGAGAATACATATAATTTCTAAAATATTAAAAATTAACATTAATGTAATTGGTATTTTTATCGAACAACAATATAAATATATGTTCCTCATTTTTTTGTGAATTTGAACATTTAAAATTTTATTATTTTTATTTTAACATATAATTTACACTTAACTAAAAATACTTATTATAAAAATTATGTTTGTACATAAAAATAGATTTCAATGAACCATATATATGTTCTTCAAAGTGAATAAACAATAGAGTTATTCATATAATTTTGTTGAATTGAGTTAAATTATATTATAACTACCAATCATTGTCTTCTATACTGTAGAATGTTTTATTATAATATTATTATTTGTTAAGTTAAATAAAAGAAAATATATTATTTGTTTCACATTAACAATAAACTTATCTTGTTTTGTACTTAATTAAACTACATGAACGTATCTTTTTACACTGTTATATATATAAATATAAATTTGTACATAAAAATACCATTAATATTTATTTTATATGATATTTTTTATGAGATGTATATAACAAAATATATTTATTGAAAAATTATTCGTAAAAGTCTTTTGGTTTTATTATTATTACATAATTGTGAAAATATAAATATATAATAAAATAATATCTTTTTGGAATGTGGAAAATTTATTATTGTTTAATAATTTGTGTAATTTTAAACTTTAAAATTAATTGAACAGTAAAAACAAATTATTATATTATTATTGTTCCTTATTATATTATTGTTTCTATTCTTTATATATTATTTTAATGTATATTATATTGAAAATGTATAAATATATCATATATTGTTTTTATTTTTTATATCATTAAACATTTTATTTTGTAAATTAGTTTTAATAAGATATTAATAGGTAATATTTTTATTTATTCAGAATGTAATGATTAACATTATAATATCTATTACAATATAAAATAGATAAAACTTTGTTACTGAAAAAATATATAAAAGTAGTTCTGTTTAATTCTATCTAGAATTTCAGAAGTAATATAAACATTTTTTTTTCCTTTCTACAATATTATTGCAAGTTTATTGCATTAATTTTAAAATAATAATATATCTTATTTTTATTAGTAATTAGAAAATGTAGAATTATAAAATATAATTAAAGTTTTCAAATTACCAATGATATAACAACATTATTTATGAAAAAATTTTATAATTAAGTACTAGACAAATATATTGTATTTTATGTTTGCCTTAAATACATTAAGGTTTAATACTCATAAAATATTTTATCACTTAAATTTTGTTTGTATATTATTTTATTTTATTTATTCCATGGATGAATATTTATAGAATAAAATATATAACCAAGCATTTGAAATGAAAGTTATATAATAGATATATATAAAATTCATGGCGTATGTATATTTTTATATTAATATAAATATTATTAATTTATATCGGCTTATATATTTCAAAAATTAAATTTAATTTCTTGATAATTTCTTTGCAATTACTTTCATATTTCAGTAATATGTACATATTGTATATATTGAATTCTTGATATATGTAATGTGCCATAAATATTGAATTAACAACCATAAAATACTTATTTAATTAATAATACATGTTACACGTTCTGGTTTTTTATGTAATCTCGTCTATTTTTTTTTGGACAAATTTTTGGATAACATTATTTATTACCCAATTATAGTTAGAATTATGTAATTGCTTAAAATATACTAAACAGAATAATATTTAGTTGTAATTATTCATATTATGGAAGTGCTATTATAAATTCAATTATTTTAATTTTTTTTTTAATTTTACTAACTCGTTTATATATATTGAATATCTATGACTCATATTCAATGAAAAATATGTCTGTTTAACCTGTTTTTCAGGGTCCTGTTTCATTGCCCATTTTAACTACTTTATTATAATATAAAATCTGGGACTTAAGCAAAGAATCGTAAACATAAAGCATAAATAATATACCCATGAAATGTACTAACTTTAGTAGTTAAATAGAAAAAAATTTTATAAATGTTCTAACATTTATTCAGATATATGGCTTTTCTGTTTAATCTCTAATTTCCTTCTAATTTGAAACTTCTTATAAATTGGGCTATAAATTCCGTTGTTTATTATTTACAATTATCCTATAAATAGAACACTTCTATTAATTAAATAAAAGGAGTTTATCCATTTTTAGTTTTTTCAGTACACACAGAATATTTAACTAAATATAATTTTTTAAAATTGTCTACCATTTTTTTCTACTTCTTCGCCTATTTATGAGTCCTTTTTCCACTTATTAGTCATTTTTTCTATATGAATGTATAAAAATTATGATTATGCTATGTTCCCATAACACATGAACTTTTCCACGATTTATATTCGTAATATTTGGTATATATATGAGTCAGTTCATGATATATATATTTTTTCCAAGAACATATCTCTTTATATGTTAAATTATGTAATTTTTTATTTTTTGTTAATATGAAATAATGCTTTACAATATAAATTGGAAAATTAGGGAAAATGCGAAAATTAGGGCCTTTTGTTTTTTGTTAATAGAAAAAAATGGAAAATAAAAAAATATAAATTTCTTTGAAAAAGGGTAATATAATAAAATATATTTTTAAATTGATACTTAGAAGAAATAAAAAAAAAGAGGAATAATAAATTTTTAGATAATATATCAAGTGCAGTTATAAAAGGAAAATAAAATAAAAATTAATTCAAGAACCATCTTTTAAAAGAATAAAGAATAAAATAAATATAAAAAAGCAATAGAATATATTTAAAAATTTAAGTCTATTATATTAATGGTCACATTTATACAGTGTTATCCGTTCATTTTATATCAAATAAAATAAATCAAAAAATATGTACATATATTTATGAATAACATTGTTAAATAGGGTAATGTTAAACATTATGATTATAAATGACTATTAACTCTTATTTAACTAGTAAATATATAATAAACATTAATTCAATAAATTAAGGGAAATTTTATATCTATATTGTTTAAAATTAAAAAAACGCAGCTCATGTTATATGGTGAAAAAAAGTACACTTTATTCTCAATTATTATATAATATTAAGGATATAAAAAAAGTTACTAGATTGAGGAATTTTATACCTTCTGCTTAAGTTCAACCGAGGATTGAATTGTTAATATTTGCACTAATAAATTTAAATTTAAAGAAAAATATTTAATTATATTAGACATTCTAATTATAGAGGCATTATTATGATAAACTGAAATAAATGTAGTAGTAACTAATAAATATTTTTCTCATAAAAATAAACAATGATATATAATTTTAAATAACATAATATTTTTATAAATTACAAGAATAAAAGAAAAGTAATTTTTTAAAATATAATATTTTTCATATATTAAATAAATTCTATAACAAAAAAAAATATATAAGAACAAATACTATTAAAACAGAAATAATATAAATGCGAATAAATTTAAAAATAAATTGTGTTTTTTTATTTATGCAAGGAAATTTACAGTAACCATTATATAACTATTCTATGTTTTGAGTTAATATTAGTTTTTTAATGTAAACATTGCTCACTTTATTATTTGTTTTCATTGATCCAGTTTCATTTTTTTTCTATTTTTTTTTTTTCAATAAGAATACTTTTCGATTAATAAAAATATAATATATTAATTTCACTTAGTTGTATAAAGAAAAATGTTTAATTTATCTATTCCTATTTTATATGTTTTCTATTATACATATTTATCTGTCTTCTAGTCTTCATTTATACATGATGTAATATATAACTTAGAAATTAAATAGATGAAAATTTTGTAATTTCATTCCGTTCATTTTACTATAATATTTATTATTTTTATTCGCAATCTATTTCATTTTCTTTTCTTTAAACCATTCTTTCCATAGTTTATTTTCTATCCAATTTATATAAAAGGATGTTATCCAATTGTTATAGTCTGCCATAGTTTCTTTATACCTTTGTGTTACCATAATTTTTGCATCATCTATATATTTTTTATTAATTCTCTCAATTAAAAGGTTCCACATTTTATTTTCTTTTTCTCTACTTTTTACCCAATATGGATATGCTGCAACTTTTATGTAATGATCTGGATCTTCGCGCAATCCAGTTTTCTCCCAGCGTTCCCAATAACGATCTGCGTAAAATTTACTGGGTAATAATTCCCATGCATACTTCTTCTTTTTATTCCATTTAATCAATTTGGATTTCATAATTTTATTGTAGACGGATATATTTTCATTGAACCAACTTTCAAATTCTGACATTATATAATCTAATCCATGTGTTTTGAACCATTCTATGCATTGATCGTCACTCCAGTTTGAACATACATCATGAAGATTTGATTGATGATCTTTGAACATACTGGGATTACACTGCATCAATTTATCCTCTAAGTATTTCAAAAAATTATTAAATGCCTCCTTTATGTTTTTAATGCAAGCTTTCCTTTCCTTTTCAAAATCTTCTATCATTTCTTTTTCCTGTCTTCTAAGCCATAATTCCCAAAGAGAATTTTTATATTCTTCAAATATATGAATTTCCTTTAACTTTTGTCTTAAATATTCTTTTTGCATATCTTCAGAACTATTGTAACTTTTACGAAGTGAAGGCTTTGTTTTTCCAGTAAATATCTAAATAAAAATTTAAAAAATAATATATTTTTAATATTAATTTAATTTTTAGATAGAATTAATTAAAATTTAAATACATATACTTCAAATATTTTGTCCTACCCAACTAAAGCAACCATTATCATTTTCAGTGGTAGAAGATAATTTAAATATAACAGCAGAAGCTGATACAAAAAGGAATATTGCTTTCATCTTTAATAATATATAGTGTTATTTTATATTATTTAATTTTCAGTGAAATATATTAAATTACAAAAGCACACACTCTAAAATAACAAGTACAAAAATATAATGGAACAATAGGAAATGGTTAATAGAATATATTTATATTCCATTTGAAAAAAAATAATAAAATAAACATTTTTGAGTAAAAGAAATATAGATCAAAAAAATTACAAATTGTAATCTTTATTAAGAATTAATTTTAAAAAAATGTTATAACAAATATGTAGAGAAATGTCTATATCTACTTACATGTAATTAAATATTTATTTATGTACTAATGTACCCTTATAATAATTTAATTAATAATTTTATTTATTATTTTTAAATATTTAACTTTAAAATATAAACAATAATAATAATATATATTTTTATTTTAAAACATAATATAAATAAATATATATATATGTGCATATATATAGACAAAACTTAAAGCGTTATAATACATTATTACATTCATTGCTTTTTAGCATGTAGGCGTATCATTAATGTCAGCTATATATGTTTTATTAATAAATACAGTATCCTTATCATTAATATTTTTAAGATAATATTTTTTTTTTTTAAGAAAATATTATTCTGTATAATTATATTTTACGCTATATATACTGATATAGAAATGAAGATAAATATTAAATTAGAAAAAGCTATAAAAATAAATAATTAAAATTTTTAAACTCAAACTTACATAAAGCTTAAAAATAAATGACTATTATACAGAGGAAAATAATGAGTTAAAAAAAAAAATCTTAACATTTAAAATGTATTATATTTTCCTTGTATTTTTTTACACCTTTTTTCAACCATCTTTTTTTTACATTATTTTATGAGCTTTTTTAATTTTATTTTTTATTCTTCTAATTATTCTATTATATTTTGTATTTATTTTATATATTATATATATTCCTTTTAGCTATTTTTTTTTTATTTTATTTTTACTTTATCTCTTAATTTTTTTAAATTTTTTATGTTATTTTTTTATTTTCTTATATTATTTTTTCATTATTTTTATATTATTTTTTGCTTAATATTTTATTTTTTATTTCCCATTTTTTTTTTTATTAATAAAAGTTTTCAGTGGAATAAATCTTTGCTTATATAATTTTTTATTATTATATTTTCATAGCAAGAATATTATTTGCTATATTAGTAAAATTCTTTAATAAAAGCGTTTTTTATGAATATATTATTAGAATTGTCACTTAAAAAAAAATTTAATATTTTTGGAATAATGTTAAAAGATAATTTAAAAAGAAATTTTTTGATAATAGGAAGTATATTAATATAAAAAATATGTTTGACGCACTTTTTATGAATGTTGAAATATGAGCAAGGTAAAAAAATGTTTATTTTTAAGAAAAAAAAAATTAATTTATTTAATATGAAGGTGAATCATTACTTAAAAATTACACAATACATTAAACGTTAATTAATAAAATGTTTTAATGAAAACAGAAAATGATAATATGATAAAATATATTTATATAACATAACATAAAATGGCAAATGAATAATGTTTTAAAATGGATTTGATATATCATTGCCATGATTTACTATAAGGTTGTTCTTAGTAATATTTCATAAATCATTAATAATAATTATTTTACATTTTAGAAATTTATAGGTAATAAAATAAATAATTCAATCCTTTAGAAATGTTATTCTATAGCAATTCTTAATTGAGAATTCCTCACACATTTGTAGTATAATATAAAGTATATCGATTTATGGTATCTTTTTGTATTCTTCTAAAAATATAAAAAGTACATTTTTTTTTTATCAATATATATATATGCGAATGTGCTTTTCTTATTAGACCGTATATATTATGTAGAAAATGAAATTCTTTATTAAGAAATGGAATTTTTAAATATGATTTTTTAATTTTGCAAAAATTTAAATAAAAAAAAACAAATATGTCTAACAGATAAGTGTTTAAAAATATACAAAAAATGAATGGCATTAATATGCAAAATCTATTAACTTGTAATCGATTAAAATGTTTTCATTAAGTATATATAATATATATTTTTTTTTAATATGATTTATAATATATATTTTTTGTTGTTACCATTACTTTTTCATAAATAAAAAAAGTTTTTTTCTTTTTTAGTTTTTATAAACAAATTTTTTATATAAATTAAAACATGAAATGATCGAATAATGGGAATGTCTAAAAGATACAAATAATTGTATTTAAAAATCTGAAAATAGCAGTATATTAAGATTTAATGGATTAAAATATAATTATATAAATTTTTGTAATCATATGGTATTAATTCATGAATAGTGTATCAATTTATTTATTTTGTTTTTTTTATTATTCAAAATTATAATTTTTCCCAAGTGAAACATTTTAGGAAAATACGAATATTAATATTTTTTTTTTATACTTGTATTAACACCTTACTACTTTTACTGCAACAAGTATTAATATAGTGTTCTAACGGATAATATTACAGACATAAAAAAACACATATATAATTGGAATATATTTTAAATACCTCAATTTAAAAGTTCATACTTCATGCTTATTTTTTTCTTTTTTATTACTTATTACTTTATATTCTTTTTCATTTACAGTAGACATTACAATATTTAAATAATATTTTTCATTAATAGATCTTTTTCTTAAATAGCATCTAAATATATTTTGGATGGATATCTATGAATTTATAAAATGTGTTTTTCTGCTACTTCATCAGATTTGTCTACTTTCCCGTAATTAACTACATAATTTACCTATATGTCTTCTTCTCTTATCCAATCTTCTATTTCATCCCTTAAATTATCTTCTTTTGTATGAAGATGGAATTCGTTATTTCTTTTATTTTCTAAATTATTGATGTTATATTCAATTATATGTTCTGTAATTTTTTGTTTTTTTCGAATATTCTTCTGTCTTCCATTCATTTATGCAACTATCTAAATATGATTCCTTGTTTTCAAAATTCACCTCCTTTTTATATTCTTCTAACATGGTCATAAGTGCTAGAATACACAGCTTTGTTAATAATTTTTTTTTTATATATTTATATAATTCTTCATAATTTTCTTGGTGCTGCAATTCTTCTATATTTCTTAGTGTTACATAATTTTTTGTATCTTCTTTTACACATTCATCTGACATATTGTTCAAATCCATTTCCAGTTCCTTTATCCAGTGCTGTTCCAAATATTGTTCTATAATAATACCCTTTTTTGATATCCAGTGTTTCCATAGATCTTTTTCTATTTCTAAAAATGGAACTTTTTGAGTTTCATTTGTATGATTCTTTTTTAATTCTACAAATATTTTTATATAAGCTTGTTCTTTTTTCCATTCATTTTTTAAATTAATAAACCAATCGTCTTTTTTAAGTTTTTCAGAAATATTTTTATGTCTTTCTACCCATTTATTCCATAGAATATTTTTTTTTGTATTATCATTGATACACTCAATATTTTCTGTTACTAGATCATAATCTATTAAATTAGTATAGATTTTATAATTCTTTTTTGCGAATTCATCTATACATATTTTCAAGAATTCTTCTTTGTTGTTTTCCCATTCTTCATTTCTAAATTCTTCGAGTACTTCCATATGTACCTCTATTATAGTTTTGGATCTATCTTTTTTTTGCTTTGACGAGTTTAGATTATTAGCAAGTTCATTTATTTTAATTTTTTTTACAATTTCTTCCTTATCATATATTGGGTATTCTAAATTATCATCTATTAAAAGGTTAGTTTTGTTTTTAGAGAATGAAGGTACTAGTATTCTCAGGAATTTCACTTGTCTTCGTTTTATTATTTTTTTTTTTTTAAACATTCCTATTAAAATGTACTATAAAAAGAGAATTTCTTATATAAGCAATTATTACAGTAATAAACTTTTAATATTATATTTAATATTTATTTTTAATTTTACCTTAATAAAAAGGGAAAATACAGTAACGCATAGAATGCTTATTAGAGAAGGAGATATGTATGAAATAACTGTATGTTCTTCTGAATCTGCAATGGTATTTTAAATATATACGTAACATATTGTGGTTATCTTAAAAATAGAATAATAAGTAGAATTAATGGTATCTAGAATTTTAGAGAGTTCATTATAATTAGGAAAACCTGAAGAAGGTACTGATACTTCAGAAGATAGCGATTTAGTTGCAGGAGAATGATATTCTAGTGATACTTTAGCATCTGCATGGTGCAATGTATTAGGGGATGGTGGTAATGCATTTTCAAGTTCAGGTTGTGGTAATGTTTTAGAATCTTCAACTTGGTGCATGGGCATATCTTGAATTTGTGTACTTTTATCTGTTGTTCTTGGAGGTTCATTTGAAGGAAGTGCTCGAGGTTCAATTTGTGATTCTTGTTGAATATCGTGCTGAATTGAAGTACTGGGTTCACTTTGACTTTGCATTTGTTGTGCATTATGAGGGTCTTCTTCCGCTGATACCTTATGACTAGGCGGAATAAAAGCTGTATTTTGACTTTCTACTTCTACAATCTTATTTTCTCCTTTAGGTAAACTTGGTACAGATGTGTATGATGTCTTATCCTTGCACACAGAAAATGTTTTAAATATATCATGTTTTAGTATATTGCATTGTCTTGTTGGAAAATGGGATGGTTGAGTATTGCATTTATTTATAATTGGTCCTTTCTTATTGTTAAAATACATATTTTTACCGTTAATCCATTCATTATATTCTTTAATTTTTCTTGAACATACTTCATCACAATTATCTTCATCAATATCTCCATTTTTAAAGCAAGTTATTCCTTTTATTCTTGCTTCTTTTTCTTCGCAGAAATCTTCTACTTCATATTTTAAATTTAAAAGTGCTAAATCTCTTTCTTCCATAATCACAGGGCATCCTCCATGTTTATTAAGTTTTGCATAGTAAGATTTTGCCCAAGTATATAATACTCTTTCCCAAAGTACTTTATTTTGATATGGAGGTGTAGTCTTATTCTGAATTAGATAATTAGCCAAACCTTTGCATTCTTCCCTAAATTTGTTTTTTTCTTTCTCATCCTTTAATGAACGAGTTTTACTTATTATATGTTGAGTAATCCTTCTAAAATATGGGTCTCCAGAGAATCTGAAAAAGGTGGAACCTAGAGCTTCCCGTGGCTAGATTTAAGGGAATTATGAAGAATTATGTAGGTATTAATTTTTATGTAAGTTTTATTACCACTTTTTCTGTCGTAAATGAATAATGTATGAATAAATTTAATCATACTAAAAAACGAACAATATTACCAGTGATAAACATTCTTCCATGGTAACTTAATATTTATACTCTAATTTGCCTTAAATAACAATATATAAGAAAATTATTAATTTGTAGCTTTTATTAATAGCGAATTTTTAAATTAATGTATATTATTAAAAAAAAATTATATATTTATCAAGCACATAAAAATTTTTGTGTGAACTAAAAAATAATTGAATACGTTACTATTTATATTATATGATTCTTATGTTTTTTTAACTTAAATAAATATATCAGAACTGGAAATATATCCGAACCCTATAATGATACTAAATAGCTCTTAATTATATATCTGTTAATAAAATTACTATACTATTTATAAAGAAAAAGCTAAATAACTAACAATAAAAAGTTACATATATGTTACATCAACAAGTAATGTTAAAGTTAATCTGAAAATATTTCATTAAATTATGTATTGCGTTTTTTCTTTTTTTTTTTATATAAAGACATAAATATTTAATTAAAATGTTTTATATTAATGTAAATTACACTTTTTATTCTTCTATTTTTCCGAAAATAGATAATCCATAAAACATGTCCTTATTATTAAGTATAATATATTTCCTTTTTATTTTGTTACTTTTCTTAATTTTCTTTTTCTGTTAAATAATATAGGCTTATGACCATGTTGCAATAGTTTTTTATACTTAGTACGTTGTACTATAGAGAACAATTAGCAATATATAAAGTATAATAATTTTTTCCTATACTTATGTCATGTACTTTTAATATATATTTATATGAATTTTCTAATAGTTAACTATTTATTTTATAAATTACTGCACGGTTTTATAAATTTTGTAGTAATTTTAAATTTTATTTTTTTAATATATTTTAAACAATAAAGTAAGGAACAGATTATAATATATATAGGATAGAATACTATAAAAAATATATTTTTTTTCATTTATCATTATATTTATTATGTTATTTTTATAATTAATATCTTTTTAGCGGTAATAATATGTTTTTCTAAATTATGTTTTTAACATTAAAATTATTATTAAAGAAACATAGTTAAAATTAGTTGTAAGTATCTTGAAGTGTAGAACAATGTATTTTCTATATATTATAAAATATAGTTTCTATATATTCCATAATGTGGATAAACTCAATATTCATAAATGCATAAAAATATTTCGAAATTTTATATATATATTTTATATTTTAAAGTTTTAATAATAAAATAAAATAATTCTTCTACTACATTGGATAATTAATTTATATATTTGAATATGAATAAATGATTTGAAATAATTTTATTTTAATGAAAGCTAGATTTTTAAAAGTTAAATTAAGATGAATTTTTCTTAGTATATTTTAATGTTATTTTTTTTTTTAGATATTTTAAAAAACTTCATATATATATATTATTATTTTTTACAAAAAAATAAATAAAAAAAAAAAGTTATATGAATGATATTCTTTCTTTTATATTAAAAAAATCTTATATTTTTGTTATTGTTTTCCTTACTGGATATATTGAAATTTTAAAAATTTATATCATGGAGCAAAATATTACGTTGCTCTTATTAAAATTGCTATATATATCTTTTTAACTTGGACATGACATTTCGTGAATGATGTGGTATGATAATATTATATAAGAATATTTTTAATATATATATTTTAAGTGTTTTATTTTTGTTAATATTTTTTTTTAAGAATATATTATTTAATGCATTAAATGACAGTATCTTTTTTGTTTTTCAGAGATCAATTAATATTTCTTTCAAGACGAAATACAATAATGGTAAAAAATTAGTTGCAATAACATATCGGATATTATCAAAATATAAAGTAAATGAGGATTCGAATACTATAGAGATAAAAGAAAAGTTACGAAGTAATGGAGAAGATAAGAAAAATGATATATCTTGTAAAAAAAGGAAGGTCACAAGAAAAATGGAACAGTCAAATAAAAATTCATTAATCAATTCAAGAGGCTATAAACAAACAATGAAAGATAAATCTAGGTTACTTGAAACAAAAAAATATTCCTATTTAGAAAGAAAAATATTCAAAGAACTCAATTATATGAATTTCCTTAAGAACAATAGAATAATTACCGATAAGACATACAAAAATGTAATGAGTAAGAAGTATGGATTACGAATTTCTTTACCTTTATTAATGTTCTTATTGTTATTAACAGTAATCATAGTAGATTTATCACTGGAATTTTCAGGTGAAAGTAGTATACTATTTCGGTTAGGTTTGAAAAAGGAAAAGTTAGCGGAGTGGGTCGGAAATAGTGTATTGTTGTCCGTTTTAACATGGTTAATGAAGTTCAATGAGTTCTGGAACAATGGAAAATATTGGGGTTCCACTGCTAATTGTGGTTTGTGCAATAACACATCATAAATAGTTAAAGAGTGTGCATTAGGACGATTATTTGGTCATCTAATATATTTCGCTCCTTTATTTATATTAGGTGTCACTCTTAAATTGGGATTTATTTATTATCATAAAAAAGTTAAAAAATACGAAAAAATTAAGTTTAAGAAAAAATAAAAAAAAAGTGCGTAATATGTGTGTTTCTGTAAAGAAGTAATAATTATGAAATAATAATTGTAATATTGTTATATATATAATATATATATAATTTTTTATATTTAAAAAATCCACCTAATTATTCATGCCCTTTTTGATACACAACTTTAAAAAATATGTTTTTAGTTATTTTGTTAATTTGAATATTTGAAGATTTTTTAACTTTTATTTTAATGTATATTTTTAACATAATTATATGTTATTGCTTAACAATTCCATTTGAGTATCAAGATAAATTTTAAGAGGAATATGTGTTTGTACGTTAAAATTCATATACTATAAAACTAATCATATACTTTTATAGAATTTATATGTTAATTTTTATATAAACTATAAGAAATGGTATTTTCTATTTTTTCTTTTTCATAGTGTAATATTATTATTTTTTTCTAAATTAAAATTATATATTATTTTTTTAAAATTAAATATAAATGTGTCTTTTTATATTTAATGAAATGAATTAATTGAATTTTGTTTCCGTGCCCTATATATAATATTCCTTAAATTAAACTATAAAAATTAAATTTTTATATATAGAAATCAATATAACAAAACAGAAAAATATTTTAATAAATCAAGAAGTATTATTTTAAATTAATAAAGTAAAATATTGTACTGTTATATATGATTCATTATATAAGACTTTTTATTAGTATAAGATATAAGAAGGTTAAAATATGGAAAGTATAGAAGTATATAAAAATATTCTTAATTAAATATAATATATAAATAAAATAAATTTTTAAAGATTTAAGTACTTTTTCAAAAATGAACTATAAATTATAATGATAAAATAAAAATACGTAATATTTTTTTTTAATAACTGATATATGGGCATGTTGTATTACGTAAATATTTAAAGCATTAATTATTATATGGATTAACTAGGATAATAAGTGCATATAGAGAAACATACATAGTTAAAAGCCGTTATAATATAAAAGATACATGTAAATTATATTATTTTATTAACATGTTATTTTTTTTAAAATATATATTATTATAAGGATATATTAATGTTTAAATACTATGAGTATAGACTAAAAAATGTAATATTTTTATAATAAAAATATAAAGGGATTATGTATGATTGAATAAGTACGAGCTAATTTTCTATTGTAATGATGACCATTTTTTTATTATATATTAAAAAAATATATTGAAGAATAAAATATGAAATACTTTATATGGTTAAGCATTAAATATTTTTTATTAAAAAAAACAATACATTAATATAAATGATATATTTATGATAATGCAGTAACACCAAAATGATCCCTTATTCATTTGATTAAGAGATATATTATACGATTAACATATATATATATATATATATTCTTAATACACACTAATTTATTATGGAGAAAATTTTATATATTAAAAACAATAATTTATTTGTATATAATACTTTATTTTTATAAAGTAATTCAGGAAAAAATATATATAATTAGTAAACAAAAATGGCCAAAAGTGTGTTCAGAATCAAAGAACTTTTATAAGAAAGATAAATTCTTCATATAATTAATTATTTAGTAATATTTTTTTATATATATACTACATTTCTTTAGTAGTAATATATATGTATTATTGTATGTTTTTAAAATGGGATAAAGTGTAATTTATATGGAAATATTTACAGTGAGTAAAGAATTGAAAAGATCAAATTCTCATAAAAATAGTAGGTAACTAAGTAAATGTCTGGGAAATTGTCGGAACTATACTATAAATAGCTTAAAATAATAAAGACATAATTATGTTAATTTTTATAATTTTTTTTTTTGAATTTAAAAATAGAATTATATATTTAATTTTTTTTTCTTTTTTATATTTTGTTAATTATTTCTATAAAAGAGTATTATTTTAGATATAAAATGAAATATTATAATGCTACATAATTGCTATAATATTTCGTACACATAATAAATTTATAATTATTAGTAGCTCTGTTATAGTATTATACGATCAGAATAATCGGATCATATCATATATTTTCTCATAAAATTATTTTTAATAGAATAATATTTATTTAGGTTGAATGTTTAAATTAAAAATGTATATTATGTTCCTCATATTATGTAAATGTAAAAGAATAAATAAAAATTAATATATTCGTTTTAAAACGATCAAGTGAAAGATTTATAAATTATATATTTAAGTAAATTATTTTTTTATTCTTTCTTACTTGTTATGAGTGTATTATAACTTTTATATCTATTTTATTTTAAAAGTTATTTTATATGAAATATTATTAAACTGATGCATTAGCATAATATATATATCAATATTAATTTTATTATAGAGCCCGTTTTTTTTTTTTTTTCTTTTTAATTATAAATACATTTAGAAAAAATGTTAATAAAAAAAATAAAATAAAATAAAACTTATTAGGCCAATTAAAAATTACTTTATTTACAAATAATAGAATAAAATATACGTAATCAAAATTTATATTTTTCAAAATTTAAGATACAACAAAAAATATATTTTTTATTTTCCTATAAAATATAAATTTATTCATAGAATAAAGAGAATATTATAAATTATAATATATAGCAGAATATATTTATTTAATAGTTAATCAAGGAATGTGTTAATATTTATATAATACAACAGATTGTAAAAAAATTTTTCTTTATCATTTATTATTACTCTTATTATATTTTTAAAACAAAAAATATTTTTTACCAATAGTAAATATCTTTTCACAGTTATAACATTATACATTTAAATTATTAAATAGAAAGCAAAAATGAAATTAATTATTGTTCTCCTAATATATAGAACAGATTAATATCTCTATTCTATAGGTTATATATGGTAAATAAAATCATTATATCTAATTATTAAAAAAACACATATTTTTTTCCTTTTTTTTGAATTTGTTTAGTAGATATATTTATTTAATTACTCTTCCAAATTAAATAATTAATTTATTCATTTTGTATATATATGAATATATTAAAATTATATAATTTTTAATAAACTTAATTTTTTAAAAATAATTTTTTTTTTTAATTTTTATAATAGCATTATAAATGTATTTTTTTTTTTTTTTTTTTTTTTGTCTTTGTTATAAAAATCTACCACAATTATATATATTTTATTATGTTTTTATAAAGAAATAACAAAAGAAAAATTAAAAAAAAAAACATAGTAACTTTTATTGTTACAAGCGTACTATATGAATGTTTATTTTTTTGGTTTAGTGTATATCTTACAATATTAAGAAACTATAACATGGAACAAAAAATTAAGTTACTCTTATTTATTAAAATTGTTATGTTTATCTTTTTAACTTGGTTACATCTTTTTGACAACGATATGGTATAATAAAATTTTTTTACTATAATTTTATTATTCTCATTTTCTGTGTTTATTTTTATTAATTACTTCTTTTAGAATGAGATTATTTATTCTTTTAAATAACATATATTTACTTTGTTTTTTTTTGGAATACATTCGACAAGTCTTTGGATGAAGGGAACAATTTTTATAGAAAAATATATACGAGAAATTATCGATCACTATCAAGCTATGAAAAGAAAATATATTCTAATATTGGAGGGTCAAAAAAAGAGATATCTTATCGTATTAAAAACATGAATGAAAAAAGATTTATAATTAATAATGAAAAAAGGAACAACAAAAAAAGTGAATGTTCATATAAAAGTTCTTTAATTAATAAAAGAGAGTATACGGCACTTATGAAATATAATAGGAAGATGTTTAATACAACACATTCCCATATAGAAAAAAACTTTTTGAATGCACTCGATAAAACGTGTTTTTTGAAAAAAATCAGGATGACTAACGATGAGTCGTACAGAAAAATAAAAACCAAAAAATATGGATTACGGCTTGGTTTACTTTTATTAGTTTTCTTGTTGGTATTAATGATACCTATACTAGATTTATCATTCACATATGGGGGAGAAAAAAATGGATTATTGGGTGTATTAGGGCTTTTATCCGTAACTTTTAATGGAAAGGATTCGAATTTTATAGGTGGTGATATTGAAGTAAGTGGGCTTACAGCAAAATGGTTTGATCTAAAGCAGATGCACTTTATTGAAATAGAAACATCGGTGAGTATTCTCTTTTATTGCGTTCCTTTTTTTATATTAGCTATAATACTTATATTAGGGGTTGTTTATTACTATAAAAATTCTATAAAAAAACAAAAAATAACGTTTAAAAAAACATTTTATGAATAATATGAAGTATGTCTCTATCTGTAATGCATCTTTTAATATAAAATAATATATATGATATAATTAGTGATATGCTTAATAAACACATTTATAATTATTTATATATTATAAATGGACTTCAAATACATTACCTACTTTATAGGTAACAATAAATAAATATGTTATTATTTTTTTTATGAATTTCAGTATATAAGGGTTTTTCAATTTTTATTTTAAAATATCGCTTCATTCGAATTAAATATTATGGCTTAATATATATATGTTTTTGTAGTTAAGTAGATTCTTAAAAAATATAAATGTTAAGATTAATTTACAATAGTATAAATCGTATATAATTTAATTGATGTTGTGACTTAACATCTATTTTAACAATGAATAATTGTTCTTATAATATATATAATTTAGTCAAATACTTATATGTTGATTTAATTTAAACAGAATAATATTAGTATTAAATTAAAAATAAATGTATATTTTTTTATATATCTTGAAAGGAAATAACATATATTTTTTTGTACGATGTCCAATTTTTTTTTTTTATTTCTCAATTTTTTCAAAAGAACTATAATATTTTATAAATAGAATAATAACATAAATTTTTATATGTGATAACTAAAATAAACTTTTGTGCATATATTATTATTATAATTATTATTCTATTATTTCTAATACGTAAGGAACAGAAGTACATTAACAAAAAATATTTGCTCTTAAATATGTTTTCAATAAAATGTTATATATTTATATATTTAACCTTTTTTATTATAAAGCACCTCTAAAATATATTTATGATATTATATAATTATAAAAGAATATATATAAAATAAAATATATTATTTCAAAAATTTGGAAACAGAAAAATTACTAAATCATATTTATTTGTAATTTATAATTTATTCTCTCCTATGTGTCATGAAAATTATAAACTATATATTATTTTTACGTGTAAAATCATTTCATTTTAAATATTTTTATATGAGAATAAATGTATGAAATATTTTTATTTATACTAATTTTACTCATAATTTAAGTTTTTTCATATAATTTTTTGTTTCTTTTTTACTTTATTAATATATATTAATTCAAATATTTTTAATTAAAGAAAAGAAGAAAAATGTGAAGTATATATATTTTTAAATATATTGTTTAGAAATAATAACATATGTTATACTTAACTAAAAATTAGAAACTTATTAAATAAGGTATAAAAATGCATAAATTACTTCTTATTTGCATTTAGAATCTATATTTCTCTATAGATTAGACATTATGTTGAAAATTCAATACTTTAGTTATGTTATAACCCAAAATGGAGGGTGTTTATTTAGCTATGATTTAAATTATATTTAATAGCTTATATAAGAAAAAAAGGTTGTTGGTCTACGTCTTTTTTGCCTTTGTTATTTTTGCTATTATAATCCTATAAAAATATATGTATTTTAACAATATTAATTAGTTTTTCCTAAAGAGTATATACATATATTAGAATTATTAAATGGATAAAGCCGTTGAAATTCGTAATTGCTTGCTAAATATATAGAACAGTGTAATATCTCTATTCTATACAATATATATTGTTAATAAAATGAATTTTTCTATGTATAAAAAATCGTAAATTTTATTTTATTTTAAAATGTTTTAATGAAAAACTATTTAATAACTCTACAATAATAGATATTTGGTTAATACATTTTGAATATTTATGAACGAACTACAATTATATCATTTAAATTAAATTTAATCTTTTATATATCACATTAGTATAAATAAATTAGGATTAATTTTAAAATTATTTAATTTTGTCTATAATGTAAAATGACTTATAGTTATATACATTAAACATCTATTACAAGAAAAATTAATAATTAGTAATTACTAAAAAAAATAAACGCAGAATCATTTATCATTGGACGTGTATAATGTTTTAATTAATATTTTTTTTTACTAAATATCTTTGAATATTAAGGTTTTATATCATGGAACGAAAATATAGGTTACTAATTTTTATTAAAATTACATCGTTTATTATTTTAACTTGGACGTACAATTTCAAAAGAGATTTGGTATGATAATATTATTTATATATATTTGTATTATTATTACATATAGAGTTTTATTTTTATGAATACTTTTTTTTGTAATAAATTATTTATTTTATTAAATAACAAATATTTACATTATCTTTTTAGAATACGTTTAACGAAACTTTTTTTGCGATCTACAAACTTACTGGAAAATTAAATATAAGAACATATAGATTACTAAAAAATTATACGCATGATACTAATTTGAATACTGTAGAAATAAAAGAAGGAATATCAAACAGTGCTGTTAATATAAGTAAAGATTTTTCTAATAATGAGAGAGAGTGCATAAGAAAAAAGAAGCCATCAAATAGAGATATATTAAATAATGATGGAAATAATAAAAAATCTATGAAAAATAATTCTCCTATATATGGAACAAAAACATATTCCTATTTTGAAAAAAGAATATTCAATAAACTTGATAATACAGAATTTCTTAAAAAGAACAAGACATTTACCGATAGAACATACAAAAAAATAAAATTTAAAAAACGTAGACAGCGTTTCTCTTTAGGTTTATTTTTGTCCATAGTAGTTTTACTGGTACCTTTAATAGATTTATCTTTTTATTTTATATGTGGAAAAGATTTATTAAGTGCGTTAGATTTTTTAAGCGTTAGTGTGGGCCATGAAGGTTATTTTCCTAAAATAGAAGGTGGGCAGTTGAAGAACTTATTTGACCTAAAGCACTGGATGTTTAGGGAAGCAATAAGAGTTCCGACTATTCTAAAATATTGCATTCCTATATTTATAATATTTGTCGTAATTATAATATGTATTGTTTATTACTATAAAAAAGTTATGAAATATGAAAAAATAAAGTTCAGGGAAAAATTGAAAGAATATTAATGAATATGTTTCTGTCTGTAAAGTATTATTTACTATGAAGTAATAAACATACTATATGCAGTGATATTCTTAATAAACAGACACATAATTGATTATATTTTATAGATGAACAACCTATATATACGTAGGATATTTAATAGATATTAGTTAAATATATGTTCTTAACTTTTTTGTGAATTTTTATGTTTTTTAATTTGTATTTTAAATTTTTGTTACTGAATAAATATACATTATGGCTTAATATATATATATGTATATTTAATTATATTCTTATTAGAAATAAATATAATTGCTTAAAATTAACGTGTGATGTATATTTATTAATATATTACTAGAATTTTATAATTAATGATTAAGAGGATAATTAAATTTTATGTTTTTTATATTAATTTATTCTATAGTAATTATTTATTACTTAATATAAATAAAACCATCATTAGTTTATGAATAAGGATTGATGTTTCCTCTTTTGTATATGAGATGAAATGCAAATATTTTGTTGAATTTATATATGTATATGTTTTACTTTTATGGCAAAAGCAAAATTAATATTTATTATATAAAATATGTTTTATGAGGAATGTGTTATAGAACTTTTATGTAATTTAAAAATATGTTTAGCACACCTTTAGTTTTTTTTTCAGTTATAAGAGTGAAAGTATAAATATATTATATAATAATATATCTATTAACTTTGAGTTATTTGTAATTAATTAGTAATTACTTAATTTTAAATATTTACAATTAAATGAATATTTAATATTTTTCATAATTTTAATATTACACATAATTATGGTGTTAGTTGTATTTTTCTAATGTTATGTGAATATGTATTATGTTAAAAATTTATAAAATATACTATTACATTTTATTTGTTCTATGTCACTGAAATATCAAATTAATGAATTAAAATTAAAGATATATTAACAGATAAAATGAAAAAATTATATTTTTTTCTTTTTCATAATAGTAATTTCTAAAAGCACGTTATACAAATTCCCAAAAAGCTACATAATTTTAAGGATTAATGAAAATAAATATGTTTTTTCTTCATTCTCAGAGTAATATGTATGTATTTATTTATATATTCGCCCTATTTTTTATGGTCATTGGCATATATATATTGAGTAAATATTTCGTATTATTTTGAAGATACGTGTAATTATATATTGTTTATATTCATCATTGTTAATTGTTTAATATTTATAACGCTAATTTTTTTAATAAATATGAAAAAAAAATTTTTTTTTTTGATATATATTTCATAAATACAAGATTAGGTTATACAGTTAGTATGAAAACTATTCCTAAGTAATGTCCATACATGTTAGTGTAATATTAGTTTTATTTGTAATAGTACGATACATATTATTAATTCTGTATATCACTTTACTGTGCCAATAAATAGAGTAAGCTTCCTTATCGGCATTGTTATTGCACCTAAATGGTAGTTTATTTTATTTTATAAAAATTACTGGAATATCCTTAAAAAATACCTTGATAAAAAAAAAGATAAAAAACTTTTATTCTTTATATGATTAAATGGAGACGTTATATAATCAATATTATTCTGATTTTAATACAATTACACAAGAATTACTACATACATTAATTAATAGTATTTTCTATTATATATTTTATGAACGTATATAATTAATTAGAAAATAAAAAAAAATTAAAAACATATGTTTAAAAACTGTTAATTTAGAAGAAATAATATGTATTATACTTAATTACAAATTGCAAGTTTCAAATTATATATTATAAAAATAAGGTGTCATTCTTTATTTAATTATAAAATATATATTTATTCGTAAATTGAGTAGTATTTAGTAAATACGATTTTGTAAGTATATTATATACCGTAGAATATTTCAAGTGCTATATATGTTTTAAAACAGAATGTAATACAAAATATAATTTTCTTTAATTTTTATTACTATTATTATATAATAATAATAATTAACGTCATATTGCTGTAATAATTAGCTTTTTAAAAATAGAAGGTTAATAATATTAGATTTATTAATAGGAAAAAATTGTTCAAATCAGTAATGCTTTTATTAATATATAGTACAATATATTATCTATATTCTATACTATCCATATGGAATATATACTGAATATTTCAAAATATTTAGAAATCATTTATATGCTTTTATATTTTATTATGAAAAGAATAAATAAAAAAAAATATTTATTTATTATACTAAATTAAATAAAAAATTCATATATTTTCATAATTTATCAATGAATTCAATTTATGTTATTTTAATTAAAGTTATTTTTTTAAAATAACATTAAAATAAAACTTTTGTAGTTTATAATTAAATTTATTCTTCATTATGTAGTAAAGAAAAAATAAAGTTATATAATTTTAATATTTTTTTATTAAAAAATAATAAAAAATAGAATTAACGATAACCTTATGCTCTATCATTAAAGGAATATTATATTATTGTTATATTCTTATTATATTACATTTTTAATGATGTGTACCGTAGAACAAAAAATTAAGTTTTTATTATTTATTAAAATTACTACGTTTATCCTTTTATGTTGGATATGTTATTTTTGCGTTTATATGGTATAATAACATTATTTAATAATATTTATATTATTCATATTGTTCGTACTCTATTGTTATTAATGTTTTTTCTCCATTAGATATTTTATTCTATTGTATAAATAATATTTACGTATTTTTATTTTTTAGAGTATTCCTAAGAAACATCTTTATGAAAGCAGTTATCATTGTAGGATCTTAAATAAAAGAACATGTCGTATACTTGAAAAGTATAAACAGGATATGTGTTCAACTACAATATATTTAAAGGAAGAAAATCCAATTAATGTGATTCATAAAAAAAACAATATATATAATAATGAGAAGGATGCTTCAGGAAAAAAGAAACCGTCAAATGAAAATTCATCAGAAAATTCAGGAGGTCATAAACCAGCTGTGAAAAATAAAACCTGTACATTTGAAACAAAAAAATATTCTCCTATAGAAAAAAAAATATTCAAGGAACTTGATTATACGGATTTTCTTAAAAATAATAGGACAATTAATAATAGAGTTTACAAAAAAATAATACGTAAAAAATACGGATTACGAATTGTTTTACCTATAATAATAGTCTTGTTTTTATTAATAATATACATAATAGATATATCACTTGGATATGCACAGAAAGGTAGTTTATTGTATCATTTAGGTTTAACCAAAGAATATATAAAATCTTTATCCAGCAATACAACATGGAATTACATTTTAGAAGGGTTGAAAAAGTTAGAAGGATTTTTGGAGCATGCTACATCTTCAACTTCGAGCGCTATATGTTCATTTTGTGATATAGGAACAAAAGTTAGTGAATACTGCAAATTAGGACAGTTATTTCGTATTGCAATATATTGCCTACCTTTCCTAATATTAAGTATCACCATAATATCAGGAATCATTTATTACCATAAAAAAGTTAAAAAATATGACAAAATTAAATTAAGGAAAAAATAAAATACAAACTATGGAATAATTTTCTTTCCGTAAAGATATCTTGACTATGAACTATTAACTGTAATATATATAGCTACATACTTAAAAAAATACCAATAATTGCTTAAAATTTTATAAGTACTCCCACCTTTATATAAATTTTTTGATACACAACAATAAATGAGTATATCCTTAGTTTTTTTATAAATATTGAAGCTTTAATATTTTTCAATTTTCATTTTAAATTATTTTTTAGCTAATTGAATATTAGGTATTAATACATATAATTTTTTTTTTCAGTATATTCCTATAAAAAATATATTATTTTGAGTTATAATTAATTTATAAGAAAGTACGTATAATTCTAATAATGAAGTTTTCTAATTTATATTTATAAGCAATAAAAAACGAAACTTCATATTTTGTAATTTCTTTGTGTTTTAAAGTGATTATTTGTTCCCGTAAATAGAAAAATGCATGATTACTTTAAATTGTAAATAGATGTTTTTTTTTTTATCAGTTTTATGTATAGAAGCTACCACATTCTTTTACACTGTTATGTATATATATATTACTTTATCAACAAATAAGATTAATATTTATTTTATAAAATTTCTTTTATGAGATAAGCATTATAGGACTATTTTATTGTAAAAGTATTTTTAACAAACTTTTTGTTCTATTTGCATGGTTTAAATTTGAAATTATAAATATATAATAAAATGTACTATTAATTAAATACTGTTTATTTATAATTGTTTAATAACTTAGATTTTCTTAATACTCACAAAGAAATGAATATATAAAAGCACTTAACTTTTCGTTATTGTTTTTGCACAAGGTGTTTATTTAGTTTTTTACAATTACTTAAAAATATGTTATATTGAAAATTTATAAATAAATATAGTATAAGTTTTTTTTACTTTTTACATTGTTAAAGTGTTAAATTAATGAACTATATATAATAATGAATTAGTATGTAATATGTCTAAAATTTCTTCCTTCATTTTGCTTTGTCTTCGCATAATAATAAATCTCTCTATATATGTTATGTATCTATAAAAATCAAAATGTTCCTTAAGGATACCGGAAATAAGTGTATTGTTTTCTGAAAAGATATAATTAAGTATAAATAAATTTTTTATATTTGTAATATTACTTATACTTATTTGTAATTAGAGTAAGAGTTAATTTGATGCGAAGATGAGTGAGAGAATAAATAGTTAATGTTTATAATTACAGGTACACTCTATTTTTGAAATTCATTTTTTAAATAAAATAAAATTAAAAAAAATTATGAGTTATTTTGTACTTAATTAGTAAATATATAACATTTTTTTTTGTTGATAGTTATACCTTTCTAAGGTATATTTGAGAAGTTATCTTTTTTTTAAATGTATAATTAAATAAGAATAATGCATAAGATTCGGCATGTAATTCTTTTGAGTAATTCTTTTCTGATACATTATATTGTTTATAAATTGAATTAAAAAATATATTGTAATTTCAACATATGTTTTAGTTATGACTTTTGCATAAACATTAAAAAATATTATTTAAATAAGGAACCCGTGCAAATTTTTTTTTAAAGAATACTTAAAACCTACAGAACATGAGAATAGAACATGTGTATGTTTGTTCATGGTAATAATAAAAATAATTTTAATAAAAGAATTAGTTATTTTTATTATTTGTTTATTTTTTCTTTTTTTTTAATATTAATATTGCTATAATTTGTTAAAATAATTTAGTCCATGTAAGCATTATTTTTACATATATATAAATGAAATGATTATACTGTAATAGTATATCTTTTTTTTTTTCCTGGTACTATATTAGTATTTTTTCCACGTATATATATTTTCTAAAAACAATTAAAAAAAATTGAGTAGATGAATATAAAATTTTTTTATATAGAAATCATGGTATAAAATGAAATTAATTAAAAACTATTGTACAAAAGTAAGAAAGGAGTTTTTATTTGGATTTAAAACATATATTCCTTCATATATCATGTAGTATGAAGTGTATTAAATTTTCTAAATATATGGTAAACTATGAAAAATTATATATGCTTAGAAATTATCTAAAGGATTTCTTATATTTAGAATAATGAAAAATAATATTTTATTAATATATTATTAATATTACTGAATTGTTATAAAGTTAAATATTTTTAAGAATAAAAATTGCTTCGACAATATAATATTTATACATTTAGAATTAGTAGTAGGATTATATACTTATAATTTGTACTTATTGTATTAATATATAGAATAGTATATTATCTACATTCTCCATGTTCTATATTGTATATAAACTAAATATGTCGAAATTATATGAAATTTTATATTTTTTCTTTCTATTTTATTTTGAAAAGTTATAATAAAAAAATTATTTTAGAGTAGTGTATTAACTAGTTAAATGATATATTTTGAATATTAATTAATAAAATTAAAATTATTTTATTATATGGACAGTTAATTTTATTGTTAATTAATATTATAATAAAAATAATATATTTTATTTTTAATGTTATTTTACATTGTATATGTGGTAATATCATTTATAGCCATATATAATTTACTAAGTATTTGCGAAAAAATAATAAATAAATTTTTTAGGTAAATAGAGTATCCTTTGTTATTGGAAGTATATTATATTATTTTTAATTTATTCCTTATTTAAAATATTAAAATATTAATAATCCCTATAATGGAACAAACAAATTAGTTATTCTTCTTTATTAATATTGCTGTGTTTCTCCTTTTAACTAGGATGTTCCTTTTTAATAGTGAACTAGTATTATTATGCAATTCATTGATATTTAATTTAATTATATATATTGTACCTTTCATTAATACTGTTCTTTAGTATTACATTATTTATTCATTTTAATAATAAATATTCATTTTGTTTTTTTAGAGTACATTTAGTAAAACTCTGGATGAGAATTGTTATATTGGTAGAAGATTAGTTACAAGAAATTTTCAATCACTAGCAAAACATAAACTAGATAATTCAAATAATGTATATTTGAAAAAAGAGTTTCAAAATAATGGAGTTATTGAAAAAAAGGATATATATAATAATGATAATGTGGTAAAAGTAAAAAACAAAAAATTAAATAGAAGTTTATTAAATAAAGAGCAGTATTATACAGAAATTACAGATTATGCTAATGGAATATTTGATGAAAAACATTTCCATATGGAGAAATAATGGATTAAAATAAGAGATTATGATGATTTTCTTGTAAAAAAGAGAACAATTTGTGATATATCTTTGAAAAAAATATAATTTATAAATTACGGATTTGGAGTTGCTCTATTTGTTCTTTTTTTCTTATTGGGAATAGCCATACCCATATTAGCTGCATTAAATCCCTTCAATCTCAAACAAAATTAAGGTATATTCTGAATGCATGGGAAAAATAAAAGGTCTGACAGGTTTAAACGGAGGACACATTTATATAATATCATTTTCCATAGATATCATTATATTAACTGTCATAATTTAATGAAAATTCCTAAAATTTTAAGAAATAATGAAAAATATAAAAAAATTAAGTTGATGACTGAGTAAATGTATAATAAATAATGTATATATTTTTTTTTTAAAATCTTCAGTATAAAGTAAATATGTAGTATCCTTAGAGTTATATTCTTAATAATTATACACACAATTTCAAAGATATTTCAAAGCTCATTATATACCTTCATTCTTTGATATATAACAATAAAAATATATGTTCTTCGTTGATTTTAGAATATTAATGTATTAATATATATAATTTTATTTTAAATTATTATTTTAGCTTAATTAAATATTATGGTATAATATGTATTTATATATTAATACATATCTATGAAGAATACGTAATTGTGCTTTATGTTCAATATATAGTAGCAACATTTACGTAATTATATATAAATGTGATTGTTAATATTTGTAATAAAATTTTTTAGGTTATGTATTATATCCTGTTATAATATAAAATTATTATTTGTTATGTTGTTTATGAAGATGTATTATTTTTAAGTTAACAATAAATATGGCTTAATTGTATTTAATAAAAGGAAGTGAATATATTTCGTTACATTGATATATATATACATATATATTACTTAGAAGAAAACATTATATTTTCTCCATAAGCTATCTTTTAAGTGAAATATATTATAAAACATTTTAGTTGCAAATTTAATTTCAAAAAAGCTTCATTTTATATTTCATCGTATAAATTTTAAATAATAAATAGTTAATGGAATGATATAATTTTAAATTGTGAATTAACTATAATTGATTAATAAATTGATGATAATGGATCAATACAATTCAATGAAAAGTTATAACTATATTTAATACTATTTTGTGCCTAGTTGCAGTAAAAATTGAACATTTTATGAATTAATTGTATATTTATTTTATTTAAAATTTATATTTCAATAATCCATATATTTTATTTATTTTTTATATTATTAAAAGATTATATTAATTAACATTATTTAAGGAAATCTTAATAGTTTCTTTGTTGAAATTTAATTTATTTTCCTTTTTTCTAAATATTATTTATATTTTCATAAAAAAATGACAATCTATATTTTCATTTTACAATAAGTTATGTGATATTATTTTCGTATTTCAATAATTATTAAATTATATATCCTAAATAATTTAATTCATGGGATTAGAAGAATTCATCTAATAAATAATAATAAAAAACTTATTTTTCTAATAATATGCAGTATGCTTTTTGTTTTTTATGTAATATTTTTTAATTCTTTTTTAATTAGTTTTTAGATTGTATTGTTTTATTACCTTTTTATAATAAGATTTATATGCGCATATTATTACATACAAAACGTGTTAATTGTTAATAACAATTATAGGAATTATTTATGTTTTGTTCGTAATTTAAGATGTTTTAGAATGTTCTAATTTTTTATTTATATTTATAAATATATAGAATTATATTTTTCCCAATAGTATGCATACAATAAATTAGCTTATTTATAACAATGTTTAGGGGTTTTCTTTAGATTACTTCTAAATGTTCTTGTGTGATATGCTGCTGAATAATCAATTTTTTATCATAGCATATAAATAATTTTTTTTTAATTTTTATTAATATTTGTATAAATATTTTATAAAATATTTGAGCATATGTCTTTCGTTCTTCATATTCCTAATACACTATTAAAAGGGAAAAAATGTTTTATTATGGATATTAGAGAAACTAAGAAGTTATTAAATTTTATACATTTATTATAATCTTTTTATTTTAAGTCTATAAATATTATGCCCTTACAAATTGTTTTATCCCATCATACTTAATACTTATAATATGTATGTTTTATTATATTTATTAAAATGTCAAAAAACATATCCAAACATTTAATGAGGAACTCGAAATTGCAGAATATCTAGACAAATACAGTAATAATTATATTTTTGTCGATATATCATTTGTGAAAGAAATATATGAATATAATAAATTTATTAAAAGTTGTTATATCCTAAAGTTATAATGTTATTTTATTGGTTCATCTATTCCACTGATCAAAAGAATACGATCATAATTATATGTACACTTTTATTGAATGTCTAATAGAAGTTTAATCATAAATATTATATTTGATTATTCTGAACAGATCAATATATCCTGGAAAGAAGGTTATAATAAACCATAATTTAATTAAAAATTGGAAAGGAACTGATTTATGTGATAAATAAGTTCTTTGAATAAGTTACCCTAATATCATCTATATAATATATAAATGAAGCACTTTTTTAATTTAATGTAATACATTCTTTTTGTTATTTACAATTTATTTAATTTGCTAATAAAAACTTATAATTAATTAAAACGCTTCTACAGAATATGTATTTATATATTTTTATCTGTTAGATGTAAGTCGTAAAGCACTTAGGGTACTATAAAACGTTGTACTCGTAATATATAAAAGTATAATCATAATAACTTAACCATTATGACGTGAAATCTAAATTAAGAAGGTAATATTCTTATAATAAATATTTTACCTACATTTTAAAAATCTGTAAAAATGAAGTACACCGTAAATTTTCGTTGACATATAATTTACGTGTCATTTAAAATATTTCATTGCATTTAAAAAATATAATTATATATATATATTTTATATACTTCTTCAAATTTCTTTTATACAAAAATCGATATCGTACCATAAAATAATATTATATTTTTACATATATAAACATAATTGTTATTTTAACTATTAGCTAAAAATATATTATAGCATTACTATCTCAAGTATATCTCAATGTATATATATATATATATATATAATGAAAACATAAACATAAGATGTAGATTATAAAAATTTTTTTTTTTTTTTTTTTGTTTTAACATATTATTTTCAACAAGAAATATCATCAATAATAATATATCATATTTGACCAAGATATATAGAAATTTTCAAATATATGCTCAATTTGGAGATTTGCCAAAAGTCTTTCCATATTAATATGATATATTATTCATTTGTGTCTTAAATATATGCTATTATTATTATTATACATTAGCGTACTTTTTTAAAAATAAATAAAAAATATTACAATAATCGCTAAAAATAAGTTAATATTGTTACAGTTTTTCTACAGATCTTACTTCTAAATAAAAGGTACAATCAGAACAGTCTAAGGAAAGTTTAACTTAAATAATAACTAATTAATTATATAATTGGAAGAGTATCATTTATTGAATTATAAAATATTTAATGTATTATATAAAAATAAATAAATATTATGAAAATTATTTTATATATATAATAATTATTATATCATTAATATGATTATAAAGCATTAAAAAAATAATTTATTAAATGTAAATTACCAAAAATTGTGTAAGATAAAATAAATGAAATTAAATAATAAAAAAAACGAAAAAAAATATTAATTTATGGAAAATATATAAAAATAAATATAATTAAAATATTTTTTAACATTATATGTTATTCATTATAGTATCATTATTTAATTTTGTATGAATTCACTAATAAAAAAACTAATCCACTTAATTAGCAAAAAAGTTAAGGCCTCCTTTTACATATAATACATAACGTAATAAATATATATTATAAATGAAAATTATTGTATAAAATTCTTTAAAAAGATATGTATTGTTTTTTTTGTATTAATGGTAATATTAAGTAATAAATATATCTATATTTCTTAATAGAATCTTCATTAAAAGAATTTGAATTTATATGTATTTGTATGAAAAAAAACAATTAAACAAAATTTTAACAAAATAATATATTATATATATATAAGAAGAAAAATTTTACATTAATACAATAAAGACCGAAAAACAAACAAAAATAAAATAATAAAATTACATATTTCTTTTGTTTTTTGCTTAATAAAAAATGCAAAGAAAAAATTAATATATATATATACATTAGCCTTAATAATCTTTTCATACGAAATAATTTTAAGAAGTATGTTAATCTACTTATTTATAATTTAATATTTTTATATATCAATATTTTTGAAATATTTTATAGCAAACACCTGTACCCATAGGCATAGGAATATATTTATTGATATTTTCTTAATTTATTGATGCATTAATTTATGTTTTAGTTCATATGTCATTAGAAGTAGAAAAAGCCAAGAAATTATTAAAGAACATCTATAAATTTTATAAAATAATAATGTTACATTTCAACATTATACTAGTGTCCACGAATAAATAAATGGATATTTTAATTATATTATTAAAATTTTATATATATACTTAGATTATGTTAATACTTTTACAGTTAAGGATGAAATATTCTATGTAATAAGCTGGATGAATAAATATATTTTTATCTAATTTTTGCGGAAATTAACATGCGAAAATTTTACTTAAATTAGTTTACAAAAAACAATTCATGTGATTACTTAATTTATATATAAATACTTAGATGTACAACAATATATTCATGGTGAGAACTGTAATATGAAAGTTAAAGTAAAATATTGGTTTATTATTTAAAGAGATATCAATATAAGTGAAAATTTTGTAGTAACTGTGTATAGGGTACCTAAAAAAATAATTATATTACAATTAAAATATATGTACCATAGGAGATATATTTTAAGATTTGACCACGCATTTATGTTTTATGTTTAATATGTACTTTTTGTAAATATTTCTATATCATTTACTTATTTTTTATTTTTGAAATATGAACTTAGTTAATATAGGTAATGTAAACACGCGTTATTACATTTTTTAGTATAAAATTAAAATTATAATTTTAGTGGAATGATTTCAAGTATATTAATGAAATAAATATTCCGAAGTACGTAAATTTGTTAATGAAATTTGGATTCCATACTTAGGCCAATAAAAATATTTAGATGAACAAAATTATATGCAAAAAAAAATACCACTAGAACTTAATTTTTTATTTATGCATACTGAAAATTCTATATTCTATTAAAGAAAATATTATAATAATGATTCTATATATATTTATATATACAATTAAGTTGTAATATATTAGAATACATCTTTAGTACTATTTAATATTATACTTTATCATTGTTAAATGTGATTAGTTTCTAATTAAAAATATTGAAGTAAAAAAATAATACAATTATAATTTTTTCTATAAAACAAATAAATATTTTTGAATTTGATATATATAAATATATGTAAAAAATAATAAAAAAAAAGTACAAAGAACGTACAATAAATAAATACATATATATATTTATTTATATATGTATGTTTAATTTTCATAATTTCATCTAATACATACACTCTAAAATTGAAAGGAAACTATAGAAATGGAAGGAGAAAACGCAGTTTTTGTATATTTTAATATTTCATAGAAATAAAAATTTATGCAACTTTACTGCATTAACATTTTTCATATATATATTGAGAAAATTTATTTTTTATAAAAACTATATCTTATTTATTTAATTAATTTATCTATTCTATTTTCAGGAAGAAATTTTAAAAAAGTTACCTTCATATAAGATATATAATGAATTTAATTCTGGTGATAATATAGCTAAGGATAGCATTTGTAAGGAAGAGGATTATGAAAAATGCCCTGACAAAAAAGCTTGTATTAATCTATGTAAAAAAATTGAAAGAAATTTTAAAAATTTATCTGAAAAGCGTGAATCAGAAGATTATGAAAAGAGTTGTTCGCATCATACATATTGGGTAAATGAAGAAATAATGAATTTGTTTAAAACTAATTCACAAAACAGTGTAGAAGATATTGTCAATAAATTTGTTAAATTAGGCTCTATTCTTACCGAAACTTATAGGATAAATAATTGTAACTATTATTTTGCTCATAAAAATTTAATTGATATTAAAAATAAAAATGAAGAGAAATATTTGTATGATTATTTTACTAATTACGAGAGTATTAGAAGTAAATATACTTGTAATAATGTAACTATTGATAAATATAAAAAATATATTAGTGCTATAAGTAATATATATTCAATTAAAGAGGTAGACTGTTGTAAGTCAGGCATGTTGACTTGTCCACATTATTTTTTGAAATGTGATAAAGATTTTAATCCAACTAATCTACTGAATGAATTACATTCTAATGAAAAAGAGAGCTGTAATGGATTAAAATATATTACAACTGAACCTACTAATGAACAACCTGATACAGCGGCGCTAGATCAAGAATATATGAATTCATTTTATATCACCGCATGTCCTATTCTGAGTAATGAGAAATCTTCAACAAATAATAGGGGTATGGGGTGTAATTTATTCCGAGCAAAGGTTAATATAAGTAGTAGTGTGACTGCAGATGAAAGTAATACTCAACAAGCTATCTCTACTATGTCTTCTGCAGACGTACAAGTGTTAATATCTAGTGTATATTCAGAAAGTTCTCAATCTCAGAAAAGTGAGAATCAGATGCATGAGAATGGTCAAGTAAAAAAAAATAATATGTCACCTGAAGAGACGATAGACGATGATGTTAGATGGAATTTTGTAAAAGGAACACTTAATTGTTTGCCTAACACACAAGAGAAGGATGAATACGGATTGTGTGAATATATGGAAGAGTTGGTTGAAAGTGGATTTTTTATAAAAGAGAAAGACTCTAAAGGTTATAAATTTAAAATAGGAAAAAAATGGGATCCCAGATACTTAATAAGAGCGGGTAAAAATAAAAGGCTATGGAAATCATTGAAATCAGGTCTACGAGGATTTAGAAATTCAGGATATTATCACGTAATAAAGCCTAATAAAGCTATGGATATTGATATTCAGAATACAAATGGACAAATAAATTCTGGAAATTATGAAAAATATAATATATTAAACAATACTCTTTTCCGTATTTCCATTGGAGTTACTTTAGTAACAGGATTAATTTTAGTGTTTTTCCTTTATTATAAAGTAAAAACTAAAAACAATTTATTGCTAATAATGCGCTATAAGTTACAATTTATAATATATTTTTATAAATGTAATATAATATTACTTCATATGTTTTACATTTTTGAGTTGTGTATTAGTTTACTCCCTTTGGATCACGTGTGGGTAAAATAAGAAAAAGGAAAAAAAGATATAGGTCCAATTTTGCTGATTTAAACAGAGAAATACGATCAAGAAAATTCTTAAAACGTACTTATAGGCATTCTGTCAGGAGGCGATTTAGTGTAGTAAATACAGATCAATGAACTTAATTTTATTAGATTTGTATTGAATATCAAATGATTCAGTTTAAAGATATTAGAAAGCATAAAAAATTGAGGTAAATATACACTTCCATTAAATATCCATAATTATAAAAAAAGAAAGAAAAAAAAAAAACATAATTAAAATATATAAATTTTTGTTAACACTTTGTATATATTTGTATGTATTTTTTTTTATATTTTTTAAATATATGATTGTATTTTTTATAGTACTTTTTTTCAATTAAATTTTTTTTTTTTTTAACTACTATAATTTTAACAGACCCTATTATTATTTTTTATATATTAAAAAATATACTTTATTTTAATTTTTACTAATAATTTACGTTTCTAATAACCTATAAATATCAAAGGTATATTGGTAAAATATTTTTATTTATTTTTATTATACTTATGAAAAAGTCTAAGATATTCATTTTATCATTCGTTAAAGCTTCAAATATAAGAAATATATTATAGTTCCATTTAATATAAAAATAAATCTGATATTATATATTTATTGTATTAATATAATATGAATATATTAGTATAGTTATTAAAAAGTCGCTATAGCCTTCAAATATAATCTTGAAATAACTGATAACATAATAATTCATAGATTATTTTATTTTTATAAAAAGACAGTATATAATTATCAAATTATATTTAAAAATAATATTATTATCCATGAGCATATGTTTTAAATTAAAAAAAAAGTTCGTATATTTTTATTTTACATTATTTTTTGCATAAAATAATCTTTAATTTTGAGAACATTGCTTTTATGTATATAAATAAAATTTTATGAATATTTTAATAATTATATCATATAATACATTTATTAAATGCACACATAATGGTATATGCGTATTAAAAGTTTTATTAAAATATTTTATTATTACAATATGATAATTATAAGTTGATACACTATAAATATAAGGAATATTATAAATTAAACAAAATAAATAATCATTTAGTATTTAAACAGAATTATTTATATAAAAAAAAAAAGCAGCAATGTTAAATATGGTACGAAAAAATTAAACAAAATGTCCTTTGAAAATGATATATTATTTTAGTTTTTTGACCTAATTTTAAGTAAAGTTTTAATTCGAATTCCATTAAAAATTATTTTTATAAACATATTTTTATAAGTAAATCTACCAATATTAGAAAAAATATGTTAAAATTATATTATTATAGTAAAAATATATATAGAACATTAAAAAATACTTATAAAGAAATTTAATATAATAATTTAAAAGATATTATAAAGAAATAATTACGTATCAAAGAGTGACATACAACAAAGTTTTATACATTATGGACATATATAAAAATATTTCTAAAATAAATTGATAAAAACATTTATAAGTTTTTTTTAATTTATACGTTACATATTTGCTTTCTGGTACTTTAAAATTGGTAAATATATTATATAAAGTTATTTCATTTTAATAGTTTTTTATATTTTATTTATTTATTTTTTTTTTTTTTAAACTTTCATTTAATAATAATTATATTTTACATAAAATGTTTTCTATAAAAATATCTCATTAATTTTTTCAATGTTACATTATAAGTTCATGAGCATAATTAATCATTTTGATTAAAATTAGTTTACTATAATCAATAACAATATACTTATAGATTATATTTATTAATTAGTTAAAATTTTGCTATTAATAAAAACAATATATTTTATGTTTGAAAAAATATGAATAAATTTTATATGAAATAAACTTGTGAGTAATAAAGGAAAATCAATAATTGAGGAAGCAAACTATTTTATTTAGTTTTACTCATTCAGTTGTTATATAATTTTTCTTTAATAAAATAAATCATTTATTCTAATTAAAATATTATTCTCAATATATATGGCATTTAAATTATGGTAAGGAGGAAAAAAAAATAGCACAGACAAATTATATTTAAGAGTTATAAGTGGATTATAAATATTTTTGGATAGTTATTAAGCATAACCTATATGACGTATATTTATTGGTATTTTACATCTTCATCATTAGCTTTTACTATCAGAAACAAAAATACACTAAAAATTTTACAATTAATATAAACAAGTTCTTTTTTTAAATTTTGATACATAAGTTTATTTTTATAATTGTAATACTACTACCGTAGCACAATTAACATTCATGTATGATTTAAAATCATAGTATATTATGTAAGGGAAATAATTAGTACTTGTAAATTTACAAACAATTGCAATTATAATTATGAATAATATACATCATTAATATATCTAATAAATAGTTAGTGAATGTAAAATATATAAAAAATATATGGACTAATCATTTATATATTACATATAACTGTATATTATTGAATTATTTAAAGATATTTATATTAATTCTATGTTTCCCTAATTTTAATTATAATTATAGTAGTTATTATATTGAATATATTTTAATTATGAGGGATTTAATATATTTTTTTTAAAAAAAAATGTAATCATTAGTCATTTAGAAAACGATTATTTAATTACTTAATTCTAAATAATTATAAGAATTTAAAAGTAAAATGTTATTAGACAGACAAGTATAAAAAAAAGTAGTAGTTCATTTATTCTATAAATTATAACATGTTATTCCCATGTAGCATAATATATACTACATTATAAAACATAAAAAAATACAATTCCAATTTTTATTTTATATAAATGAAAAATTTTAAAACAATAAATCGGTGATTTATTATGTATTTTTTTTAGTTATTATATTAAGTTTTCTTCTATAAATATATAATAAACTGAAAATAAAAAAATTAGATAAATTTAAAAGCATTCATCTATAAATAAATATATATATTATACTTAATCAAAAATTATACCTTTCAAAATTTATATTAGCAAAATAAAAGAATGGTCTTTTTTAGCTTTAAAATGTATATATTTTCTTAGATTATTTAGTGTGCTATGAATTTGAATTTTTCATATATATTATAGACAATAGAAAAGAGAATATTTATAAGTAGAAACTGATGGAATTCTAAAATAAGTATAGCACATAATGTCACATAATATAATATTTTTTTTATATATTAAATCTTATAATTTACTGTTATAATAATTATCATTTTATTAGCTATACATTCTTCTAAAAGGTAATTTATATAACATTAGTATTATTAACAAGGAAACATCATTAAAAAAAAATTTTAAGCACTTAATATATAACTAAGCATTATTTATATACTATACATACTACATAATTGTAATATATATAAATGATAATAAGTCATATTTTTTTTTCTTTTTTGTTCTTAAAAAATAAATAAAACAATTTTATAAATAGTGTATTAAATAATTATTTCATATATTTATTAACATATTAGAATTACATTATATTTATTAAAGTAATTTTTTTATAAAAATGATTAAGGTGAAAGTCATATAATATATTTTTTTAACTTATTTTTGTTTTTTATATATACCTTAAAAGATATTATAGATATATAAATTTTATTACTTTTTTATAAAGAAAAATAAATATTAAAAAAAAAGTTAAAAATATAAATATATTAACTTTTATGAGTAGAGGTTTACTATATTATTGTTAATTGTTTTTTTACTGAATATATTATAATTTTTAAGATTTCTATTATGGAATAAAAATTTAATTCTATCTTTTTCATTAAACTTCCTATTTTTATCCTTTTAAGTTGCACATGCCATTTTTGCAATGACGTGGTAAAATTATATTATTTATGGAAATTTGTATTTTTTATATTTATTGTATTTTATTTTTTTTAATAACATTTTTTAAAATAATATTACCTATTCTTTTAAATAATAAATATTTTCCTTTTTTTTTCTTTCTTTGGAGTACATTCTATAAATTTATGTAATAGTATGAGCTTGATAGAAAATTAGGTGTATGTTACTGTTGATTGCTAGAAGAATGTAGTAATCATAGAAATTCAAGCACCACAGACTTAAAAGAAATGATACATGAAAACGAAAAGAAAATTATAACTAACATTGGCAAATAAGAAAAATCTGCAAATAATAAAATAAGTACAAATTTCTCATATAAGAAGGAATTCAATAAACAATATAAGAAATATAGAAAGTTAAAATATTAAAAAAGAAGCTTAAATCTTTTTGAAAAAATGATATTCAATAAACTTGATTATATATATTTTATTATAAAAACACATTAATTAGTAATAAGTCTTGCAGACAGATATTTTCTAAAGAGTATGGATTAATAATATACATATCTGCTTTATTATTCCCTTGGGGGCTAATATTACTAATAATATATTATTTTCAAATACAAGTTCCAGAATCATCTGGACCTTATGGAATATTCTGTTTTGTTTTATTGTTTATATTATTTGCCATATTCATGTTAGGAATTGTTTACACTTTTGTAAAAATTCGGAAAAACAGAAGAATCATAAAGAAGAAATTGTAAAATGAAAAATAAGTAATAATTTATTTTCTTTAGATTACTATTTAATATAAAGTAATAACTGTAAGATATATTTAGTCGTATATATATTAAGTGTATTTGCTTATTTTCTTAATGGAACTTACATATACATAACATTTTTTAAGCAAGACATAAAAAAGTGTGTATAAAATTTTCTGAGGAATTAGTGTATTTTGGTGTTTTTCAATTTATAATTTAAGGTTTTTTTCCCTATAAATTAAACATTATGATTTAATATTTATATTTGTGTATTTAAATAGATTCTTATAAGAAATAATTGTTTGTGAGCTAAAATTAATATATAATAGTACGGTAAACACATATTTATTGAAAAGTTTATTTAATATTTGAAATAAATAATTGTTTCAATTTTTTATATCGTTCTACTCTAAAATAATTATTTGTTGAATTAATTTATATAAGATTATAATTTTTTTGATACTAAAAATAAATGTGTCTCGTTTTGTTTATGATGAAATGAAATAAAAGTATTTTGTTGAATATATGTGTACATAAATTTATATAAAAGAAACTAAATATATTTCATGCAAAATAAATTTAAAGTAAAGTTTGTTATAATATATATTTATTGTAAAATTATGTTTAGTGGATATTTAGTTTATTTTGCACCCTGCAAAAAGTAACGTATTATTATATAATATGATAATATCCTTATTAGATGTGAGTTATTTTTAACTGTTTAATATTATCGCAATTCTAAGTATTCACCATAATATAAACATTCAAAACCTATTATTATGATATTATTGTTACTAATATTAGTTGTAATTTAATATCACATAAACTAATTGAATATATATTATATAAACAATTTATAAACAAACATTCTATATATATTTTTTATGTTATATGAGAATGAAATGTTAAATTAATGAATTAAATATAATCATATATTAGTAGATATTATGTATAAATTCTATTTTTTTTATTGTAAGAGTAAAAATTTAAATATATCAATATACTTGTAAAATGATTAATTGTCGTTTGGAGATAATAAAACTAAATGTATTTTTTCAACAATCTTTTCTTTATGTATGGATATTTAATTATATATTTATAGAATATTTTATTGTTGTATATAAATATATTTATTAAAAATTTATAATTATTACAGAAATATATAGAAATACGCAAAGATTTTAAATATGATTTTTTAATACTTCATAATTATAGAACTAATTTTTTAAACAAGTAAAACAAAAAGAAAGGAATTCTTTTTTTTATATATAATACATTTACATAAGTTTATTTATTTTTTGGTACTAAATATATGGATAAAGTATAGTCAACATTTATTTTTGAAATTTCATTAAGCATATATGTAAGACATTGTTATATTTAAGTGTCTTGACATTTTTTGAATCAAAAGGTATATAACACGTATATTTTTTAATTTTTGATTTGTCTGCCATAATTTTTCATATTATTACATTCTATAAAAATTACATAAATATGTAATATAAAGTAAATTGATAATAAAAAGTATATGAGTTTATATTATAAATGGAATTATACAGATACACTGTAATGCCAGGGATATACTGATATTATTATATTTTTACTAGAATTACTCTATATGCTTTACTTTTTTTTTTTTTTTCTTAATTTAATCCTTTATAAATATACATATTTTATTTAATAGAACGATAATAAATAGAATCTATGAATATGAATATTTTTCATATTAAAATAATTGTATAAATGATACATAAATAAAAATCTTAATATTCAAAAAATTATATTGTAGAGTTAAAAGAGAAATTATTATACAACTATTAATTATATATTATTACATATATAATGAAGTATATTATAAATTCAATTTAATATATATATTATATAACATAAGAATTGTGTATATTATGACTTTTATGACTAAAAGAAACTTATTATTTCTTTCATAATTAATTGTTAATACTACTGTATTATTACAATAATAAATTTTTTACTAGCAAAAACCAGAATTTTCGGCATATAGCTTTCATAAAATTAGAATTATTGTTATGAAAATTTCAGTGGAAATATTAAATATTCTATTCATATAAAGTATAATATATTATCTATGTTCAAAATATTTTACTCTCTATTCCATATTCTACATAATGTCAATACATAGAATTACTAAGAAATAATGTATATTTTTTTTAATTCTATCTTAAAATAATTTATAAAAATATAATATATTTCATAGAATATATATAAATGTATATTTCTGATACTTTCAAATATATTTAGAATATTGTATTTTAATGTAAGTTATTTGTTTTTAAAAAAAAACACGAAAAAAAATGTATAATACAATTTGATCTTAATTTTCTTTGTCAAAATATAGAAATACGTTATAGTTTTATATATTTTATCATGTTTTTCTTAAAATATAAAAAACAATTTTAAAAATAAATATAGTTTCTCTTGTTATTAGAAGTATAATGTATTATTATTAGTTTTTTATTACTGAATATACTGGAACGTTAAATATTTTATAAATGGAACAAAAAATTAAGTTTTCTCTGTTAGACTTTCTGGATACGCGCTTTTAATTGGGATATATCATTTTTACAGTTATATGGTATGATAATATTGTTGGATTTTATTTCTTTTACTCATATTTTTCTTGTTTTACATATATAATAATATTTTTCTTTACAATTATATTATTAATTCAATTAAAAAAAGGTTTTAATATTTTGTTTTTTAGAGAAAACACAAAAATTATTTGAATAGTAATTTGAAAATTAGTAGAAAAGTGTCAGAAATTATCGATTACTAGCGAAATATAAAAAGAATAAGTATTCATATATTATAGTGTAATATAAAGATATAGGAAAATGTGTAGAGTACAATGAGAGAGATATACATAATAATGAAAAAGCGCTAAGAGAAAAAGAAAAGCATATCTAATAGATACTCATTATGTAAGGCTCAATACTAAACAGAATTTACCAATAATAATAATGGAATTTTTGATGGAAAATATTTTCATTTTGAAAAGAAATGGATCAAGAAAAAGGATTATGATGCATTACTTAAAAAAAGAGGAGAATTTGTGATATAACTTTGAAAAAAATAAAATTTAGAATCTACGGTTTTGGAGTTTTTATATTTATATTTTTTTTATTGTCCGGAATAATTTTACTAATACTAAAAAGAGTAGGATATTTGGATCTTGTAAACAAAAAGCTTAATGAATTAATAAACTTAATAGTAGAAGTCAAAAATGTAGATACAGTACAATGCTATAATAGTCCATTAACATTTGGGATATATATTATAGCAGATGTCATATTTTTGATAACAATTTACAAGATCTTATGTAATAATGAAAAGTATAAAAAAATCAAGCTGATGATTGAGTAGAATTTATATTAAAGAAGAAGTATGTTAGAGTAAGAACGTCTTTAATGTGAAATTACAGCTTTAATGTTTTTAGTGATATAGTTATGAAGCATATATATAATTCTAATATATTATAGATGTACATGTTTTTACCTTGTCCTTTTGATGCATAACAAAAAAAAATTATTTTCATCTTTTCCGAAATTAAATATTTTAATATTTTATAATTTTAATTTTAAATTAATATAGTAGATAAATATAATATTATGGTATAATATGTATATTTGTGAATTTAAATATATATCTATAAATATGTATGTTAGTGTTTCTAAATGAATATATATTAGGACAATTTATATAATATTTATAAACCTGGTATAATATATATTTATATTAATAAGTGCTTCTTTACATTACATATAGATTATTTGTTCAAATAATTAAAAAAATGTAATATTAGTTTTAAAATAAAAATAAATGCGTCGTGCTTTGTGCATAATTAATAGAAGTCAATATGTTGAGATGAGTTTTTATGTATGTATGTACCTATATGCATGACGTAGTAAAAAACATATTTATTCTATAAAATATATTTTGTATAATATATTATATAAAACGTATTATCTGTAAGAATCTTTTTAACAGACATTTTATTTTTTATCTGTAGAATAAATGTACGGTTATAAATGTATAACACAAATATATAATTTTAATTATGTTTTACTTATAATTGCCTACCAACTGGGGGAATCAGTATAATTACAATTATGTGAAGAGTTAAAAACAACTTTTTTATTATTATTCCTAATTGTAGTGTTAATTAAATTATGTGAAAAACAATTAAATATATGTTAATTTGAAATTTAGTAAGCATACGTTGTATACTATGTATTTATTTTTTATGTTGTTCAACGACTTTATTAACGGATTAATTTTAATTATACATTATTGATTAATACATATAATTTTTTTTTTCTTTCTAATAATTTTATAATGCTAAAATTGTTATATATATATCTGTAGAAATCTAAATTATCTTGAAAAGTTATCAAAATAAATATATATTTTGTACAAACGTTTAATCATGAGTAGGTATTTATTTTTGTATTTGTACTATATTCATAGTTATATATAAATATTCAACTATAGATTTAAAATTATTTTAGGAATATAAATGATATATATAGTTTATATTAAACAATAGGATATCATACATATTTATTGTATTTATTTTTAGTATGAAATAAAAAAAAAAAAGGCACGCATTTTTTTTTATACACAATTCATAAATACAAATAAATTCTAGGTCAGTGTCCACACGTTTGTATTAAGGATATTTTTAGTCACTGTTCAACGTTTATTAGTGTAATTTTAGTTTTGATATCAAATGTGGGTATGTAATTATCAATATTTTGTATACCAAATTTTTTCTAATATATAAGTTTATATGCACTGTTAATATTCTATTATTACACTTTTGTAATTTCTGAATTGATAATATTTTATAATCATTACTTTTATTTGTATAATGTAACAAAATGTTAAGAGAAATATATACTTATTTTTATCATTGACTATATAAAAAAATAAATTATTGAAACAATAATATTCTAATAATAATTCGTCTGTACAAATATTACAATAGATGATTTCTTTTATGTTATAATATAATTTTAAAATATCTTATAAGAATATATATATATATATATATATTTAATATACGAAATAAATGATAAATTATGTAAGAAAACTTAATAATAATTCATTTACAAGTAATATGAATTAAAGTTAATTTAAAATAATTTACAAAAATTATTGTACAAAAATAAAAAATTATTATTTAACTTTTAAATATATATTTTTATATAGATTTTGCAGCATCCAGTAAATTACATTTTTTAAATGTATTATATCTCATTATAAAATTAAAGTGCCATAATTAGTATGCTATAAATTGTTGTATGAAATATGCTTCATTTAATATTATTATTGCTATTATTATTATTTATTGTTATGATAATTAATTTTATATAACATTAATTTCTACTTTTCGAGAACAAAATATTCATAAAATTAGAACTATTAACATAAAAACCTTTATAAAAAACCTTGTTAAAATTAGTTATTATCTCAATACAGATTAAATAAATTACCTATATTCCCTACATTCTGTATTTTACATGAACTCGGTGTTCGAATATATAAAACAATCTTATATTTTTGTATTAATTTATTTAAAAAGGATCAATGAAAATTTATTTAATTACTCTACCATATTATATAATTAAATTTTGTTTTTAGAATATTTATAAATGAGTTTGAATTATTTTATTTTAATAAAAATTTGTTTTTTAAAATTAAAATAACAGAAAGTATTCTAATATATATTATTAAAGATATTTTTCTTGGTTTCTATTGTTAAAAATATTATATGTATATTTTTTTTTATGTTTTTAAGGAACAATAAAAAATAATAGAAAAATATATTAAATAAATGATAAATTATATTTTATCATTAAAAGAATATTATACCGTTGTTCATATATACTCTCCTAAGTTATAATAATAAAATTCTATATTATGAAACAAAAAATTTTGTTTCTCTCAATTATTAAAATTTCTGAGTTTATCCTTTTACCTTGGACGTGGCATTTAGACAATGATATGGTATGACGGTATTATTTAAGAATATTTGTATTATTTCCATTTTTCAAGTTTTATTTTTATTGATAAAATTTTTTGAAATAAAATTTTTTATTCTTTAAATAACAAATGTTATCTTTGTTTTTTTAGAGTTTATTTATGAAGTTCATTAAAAAAAACTACAACCTTGGTAAAATATTAGATGTAAAGACAAATAGGATACTAGAAAAATATAAAGAGAATAAGGATTCACGTACTGTATGTTTAAATAAATATATAACAAATTATGAATCAAACGAAAAAAAAGATATATCTAATAATGAAAAAAAGGTCAAAGAAAAAACAAAACAGTCAAATGGAAATTCAGTGAATCCAGAACGCCATAAGCAACACATGAAAAATATAACTTATATGTTTGAAACAAAAAAATATTCTCGTATGGAAAGAAAAATATTCAAAGAACTTGATTACATAGATTTTCTTCAAAACAACAAGGCAGTTGTTTACAAATTGTTCAGAAAAATAGTATTTAAAAAATACAGAGCACGAATTTGTTTACCTTTATTCTTATTCTTGTTTTTATTAGTCTCAATATTATTAGATTTTTCTTGTAATTATGGCATTATAGGTTGGTTGTTAAAAGTACTGCAAGACACACTTGGAGCTAATTGGTCAAAGCCTTTACATTTTTTTTTGCAGAACCTCAAATTAGACTTTTTGTGGAGGACATCTAAGGTTACTATTGATAGTATAGAAAAAGACTGGACATTTATAACGAAACCTTTTCTAGGTTATATAATTTATTTTATACCTTTCTTAATACTAGGTATTACCACTATTTTAGGAATTGCTTATTACCATAAAAAAGTTAAAAAATATCAAACAATTAAGTTCAGGAAAAGGCAAAATATATAATATGTAATATGTTAGTTTGTGTAATCTTCAATATGAACTGATATATGTATCATCCCTATTAATATGCCTAATAAACATTCCCATAATTTCTTATATTTTATATTTTCACCCATATACTAATGGTATTTTTAGGGTACAATAGTTAAAGTATATGTTCTTAGTTTTTTTGTGTATTTAAAATTTTCCTTTTTTCTAAACATGTATATTCTGCAATTGTTACAGAATTATTAAATAAACATCGTGAATTAGTATATATATGTGGATATGTCAGTGGATTTTTATGAAAAATATATGTGTATATATATTAATTTATGTCTAATAGGACATTTTATATAATTGTTTTCAAATGGGATATTAATCCATATTTGAATTATAAAATACTGTACTTTCAAATTTTCAATATTCCAGAGTAAAACTATTATATATTGACTAAATTAAAAATATTTTTTGTTATTTTTTTGGTAAAAATGAACGTGATTTTTTTTATTTTTAATGAAATATACTGAAAGTGTTTTGTTCCAATACATGTGTATATACGCATGTTTTGTTATTTACTTTTAAAAAAAAATAATATCATATTATAATATGAATGATTTATAATAGATTACTATCTTTATAAAATTAACTATTTGCAATTAAAGAGTTAAAAACATATATCGCATTATTATAATGATTAAATGAATTATTAATTAATATTTAAAAACTATTTTTATATATATTATATTGAAAATTTTTATATAAATATATTACGAATTTTACACATATCCTATATCATTGAATCATTAAAATAAAGATTTGAATTTAATCAGATATTATTAATTAGTATGTCGAAATTTAGTTTTATTTTTATGTTTATTTCGTAATAGTAAATTTAGAAAAATACATTATATGAGGTTAAAATAAAAATTTTAATTAAGCATAATGAAAAAAAATATATACAGTTGTAAAAACATGTAATTATTTGTAAATAAAGAATTACATATTCGTGCTCTTTACACACATTCCATAAATATATGATGTAAATTGTTAAAATAATTTAAAAGGTATATAATAATAAAGTTTATATTAATTAATAATTTCTTCAAAAAATAATGACAATTTTTAAACAAAATAAATGCTAAGGAATATTTTGTTTTAATATATAAATAGTGAATGCGTAATATTTTTTATATTTGTCATATATTTTTAAATAGGGTATAATCCAAAATTTAATCTATTTTTTTTTTACCATTTAGTTAAACAATTTAAAGAATATGTTTCTGCTCTCAACCATTTTCGAGTAAATTTAATAAATAAAATTCACATATTAAATTTGATTTTTCGTATTTTCTAATAAAACTCATAATATAACTTTAATATATATTTTAGTTAAAATAATAGAATAAATTTTAAAATATATCGTTTAATCTCTTAAATAACACATAAATATACCATTTTATATAAATGCATACTTATATATTAAAGATCATAATAACATCATATATAGAAAATTCCGTATGAGCGAGAAAATATTTCTAATTATTGATTAAATGAAAAACATATATATTTATATATATATTATTAACATTAAATGTTATTTTATTTGAATAGAATATCTTTTTCTATGAATATAATATAAGCATATAGATGGCATAAATTATTGTGATAATGTATTTTTTTACTTTTACATTTACAACTATATTAAAAAAAAATAAATAATTAAATTAGAATCGATTCTATTTTATATGGTTATTGTTTAATTAAAAGCAATGTAAAAACTGAGAATATCGATACTTATTTACTTAAAAATTTGAGAAGAAATATCGAAATGAAATTTATTACAATTGTTTCATTTTTTTTATGTCATAAAATAACCTATATATTTATTGTTATATTGTTCATAATAATTTGATGTATACATGAATTTAAAATTCTTTTAGATTATATGTTATAATAAAAATGATTTATGAATTTATAAAAACTGTTTAAAATATTTTACGAGTTTTACACAAATATTCTATAAAATAATATTATCAGAATTATAATTATATACTAGACTTCGAAGGTTATTACAGACAACCATGTAAATATAAGATACTGTGGATAAATCAAAGAACAATTTGAATATTTCTATATTTTTATATAATTATTTTAATTGAATATAGGATGAAAATTATAGAAAAGGAACATTACACATAAGAAGTCATATTTGTTGTAATTATTTGTACGTTTCCACCTAATTCATAGAATATATATTTCAAAGAATACTATAATTAAAATATTATTATTTATTGTAATTATAAATGATGTGGTGTAATATATTTTTGATTATGATTTTTATGGTTCCTTTTGTGTCAACTGATATTGATATATAAAAATTATATTTTTATATTATATGAAAACAAAGTTACATATATTTATTATTTCTAGTTGCACTGACTTTTAAACAGGATTACTATAGTAACGCACAATCATTTTATATTCGTCTATGATGTTTTTCAAATTTAGATAATATTATAATTTAAAAAAATGTGACATTTCGAAATAAAGTAATACATTAATTTAAGCAAAGCGTATAAAGTATATTATTTAAAAAACAGCTGTAAACGATATTTAAAAGGAACTTTTTTAATTGTTAATTATGGAGAATTGCAATATACAAAAATTAGTATAGGAGAACAAATATATAAATAAATAAATAAAATATAAATCTGTGAACAAATTACATATGTATTATTAGAGTATTATATAAGAATTCAATTCATATATTATGAATTTTTAAAAATATTCTTTCTTTTTATTTTTACATTTTAATATAGACAGACATATAAGTTACTGAACTGTCATATATAACCATATGAAAAAAACAACATATAATACACTCTTTTAATGAAAGTTTTATATATAAAATAACATTGTATGTCAATATATAGCATTGTTCTAATGTTATAATAAGTTTTTTTTTTTTTTAAATATAACGATAAATTGAAGAATATGCAAATAATACAAGGTATAAACATAAAAAAAATTTCACTTTTTTTCTTTTATGTATTTTACAATAAAAATTTAGTAACGATTGATTTTTTCTTGTTCTTTTAGATTTTTTCTCATATCTATTATATACTTCGATGTGTATATTTTAATTTCTGTTTGATTTTACTATATACATATTGTTTCATTTTGGAGTCTCTTCAATTTATATATACAGTTTTATCTTTTTTTATTTCATTTTTTTTGAACTTTTTTTATGTATATACATGTATGAATGAGGATATAATATAAAATGTACATGTATATATATCCCTAAAATTTTCTTTATTTCAAATTTTCATTTCTCCCATTTATCTCATTTTAACCTAACTTTTTGTCTTCCTTTTTTTTTGAAGTTAGTATGTAAAAAATTAAAATAAAAAAATAATATATTAATAAATTGTAATAATATTTCCTTGTGTATAAATTTTTAAAAATATGATAAATTATAAATTTAGCTTTACAATTGTAAAAAAGTCAATGTATGGTAAGTATAAGATAGAACTGTTATAATAATTGTATTAATGTATGTAATACTAATTGGTATACATATTTTATTTTTTGCACTTGATGTATTCCTTTTCATTTTAGCTTAAATATTAATGAAATTTAAGTGCATAAATTCTAATAAATATAAAATATGAGAATTGAGGGAATTATCGCTGTGTACATGAATAATACGCTTTCTTTTTATAAATTAACTATATCTTTATCAAGATAAATTAATCATCCTGAAAGAAGGTTATGTTAAAAAAGAAGGAATAAAAAAGGAAATAAACATTATCTGATAAGGCCGTGGAAAATTGGCTCCAGTAAAATAAAAAAAAGTAAAATATAATAAAATATGATTAATACCGATACACAATGTATATGTACAGTTGGATATTTTAAGATAATTTTTTTTTCCGTTTTTTTTTAAGTTCAAGCAGGAATTACAAAGATGTTTTTCTAAAAAGGAAAATGGATATACACACAAGTGTTTTATGAAAAAGAGACTGAAATAAAATGGTTGTGTATCTTTTTACAACATTTTCCTAAATTATTTTTTTTTTCCTTAGCATGTATGAAAGGGTGAAAATATAAAAATTAAGCAATTAATTATATAATTTGTTGGGAATTAGAGATATAAAAGTTGATAACTATTGTTTTCAAAAAATTTATATATGTCATCTATTCTGATATGCCATGTATATATACATTGGTGATGAACATACATGTATGTAAATGCGTATGGGCGCGTGCCTATATATAAATATGTAAACCTACATAATGTAATGTATCCATTTATATATTTTAATACATGTATATTTCTACATTTCAAAAGACATATCTTTTTTTTTTAAGCGTGAAAAATATATTGAATTATTTATCTATATTTATAATACGGTTGATAGAGGCATGTTTTCCTCCATATACAGATGGTACACAAAAATAATAATAACTAATAAAACAAATGAAATATATTTTTTACAACTTCATTTATCTACTTTTTCTTATGAAATCATTATGGCAGTTCCTTTTGATGGACGAGCTTCATATATATATATGTAGATTTTTTTTTATGTTGTACCGTACATATGTGAAACGAACGAAGGAACCCATAAGAAGAATATATTTATAAAGACACCAATGCATATTAAAATCATTTAAAATAAAATATATCGAATAGGGTATTTATCGTCATTAAGTAATTTCAAGTATATAAATAAATGAAAAATTATGGGTTACCAATTACTTTCATGTTGTGCACTCTCATCGAATATCATTATTCATAGATGTACGCTTACGTATGCATATAGCATGTATATATATATTTTTCATGTACTAGCTTTTCTTGCGCGTGTTATAGTGTTTATATTGAAAAGTCATAACAGGAAGTACGCAAATAAATAAATGTATATATATATACAAATGTTGTGTCCTGAAAATTTATTTACACGTTGTGTCTCTGAATACCTTCTGATGTTCCCCCGTTTTAGTTATTTGCATGTAATTGTAAGTTTATGTGAATAGGAAAGTATATAACATATGATAAAATTCTTATGAACGAAAAGAAGAATATGCCCAATGCATGAAGTTTATTGAAAGAGATGCTCTCGTAATGGTGATAATAATTAAAACGATTAAGAACAAAAATGTACATTAATACTCCTGTACAGGAGGTTGTTTAAATTAATTTGTGAAAAATAATAATTCAAGTGTATCCCCATTCTATATCGCGTCCAAATTGTAAACTTTTGAACACATTTATAGATGATTTTTTTAGAGGGTTTTTTATATTGTACATTTATTGTGAGAACTGAGAAATAACAAAGAAGAATGTAAAAAATGCAAACATATAAAGACAAATTTAAAAGTTAATTTAGTCTAAATCGAAGTAGCACCCTTTATATATAAATATATGTATAAATATTCTGACGTGGAATTACTCGTAGATACCCATGTTTATAATATTCTACACCAAAAAATAAGCACATTAGGAAATGTATGTATGTATGTATTAATGCATAATGTATATAAAAAACTCTGACATGCTATTATGAATATAAATAATTAATTCTTTTTTAAGATAGAGAAGAATAGAGAAAATTTTACTATTATTTTTGTTAATTTTTTTTTTTTTTTTTTTTTGGTTTCATATTTATTTTTTATATTAATGTATTTTTAACAAGCACTATTTTGAAATAAAAATTATAATGAGAAATACATATTACAAAACTGCATACAAAAATATTTTTATTATATATATATATTTTTTTTCTATATTTTAATTAGGATATATTCATATGTACTAATATAATTTTACTTATTACAATCAAATATTAATAGCTCCTTAAGAATATAATAATTTATAATATATTTGAATTAAAAGAGTGGTTTATATCAAGATTGATATCTTATTATTAATATTATATTATATATGAAGTTAATTATTTTTAATAAATATTACTTATATATATATAATAGACGGGTAATATAAATTTTTGTTATCGACACTATGTAGTTAATATATATTTGAACCAAAGTTAGCCTAATATTGAAATGCATAATACAGAAATTACTTATTTTCTTCTTTCTGAAACTACATGTATATAGTTAAAATGAGTAAAATATATATAATGAAATTAAGTTATTCATAATATAATATTTAAGTAAATTTTAAGGATAAATTTTATTTGTACTTATGAGATCAATATATATAGATGATTATTTATACATTTGTTATTTAATGAATTTTTTCTTTATGCTTTTACTAGAAAATTAATGGAAACTTAGATATATGGAAAAATATAATTAATTTATATTAATGTCTAAGAATTTTTTCAAACACTACACTTCCTTTTAAAAATATAAATGTATTGCAATAGTCATTTGATATATATATATATATATATATATATATATATATAGTTCATACATGTTTAATAGTTATTTTACTAATTTTATAAGCTATTTAATGTTATAATTAAAATATTACTCTCTATTATGTATATAAGGATTACTTATATAAGGATAGGTTATATGATTTTTTGTGAATTTTATTTATGAGCTTTTTACAGTAAATACCTCTAATTTTTTAAAACTGCTCTATTGTAATTTTAAAAATAAAATTAAGATTAATATTACTATTTAATTTGTTAAACTTGAGGTACGTACTATTGAAAATGTATTACATATCCAAGAAAAATATTAAGAATTACATTTATTAGCATAAATACAGCTAAAACTCAGCATCTTGAATTTAATATTTGTAAATAAATACAAAAGAAATATTGGTCTTTTTGTTAATGAAAATTGTAGTAAGAACATTAATTGTTTTTTTCTTTATAAATATATAAAGTTATGATATTTTACGAAATAATATTTTTTATGCATTTGATATATATACATACATAAGGATTTTGTACTAGGATTATGATTAAAGGAAGGATATTATAAAATTGCGTTAGTACAATTTTAAATTTAAGGAGATATGTTAGTAGAATATTATTAATTTGTTTATTACAGAGTTTTACTAATGAAAGAAAGATTAAATACATATATTACATTCTTGTTACAATTGCTTAATTGTACTACGTAGGAATCACTTAACAATTTAGTATAAAATAATTCAATAATCAAAAAATATGTATTTTTATTCTTGATTGAATTAAACTAATACATATTTAGCTTAAGAACATTATGATGCTATTATATTTTATAAAATAATTTATGTATATCGTCACTTTTTTTTTCTGTAATCTAATTTCATCTAAATACACATAAATATATATATATATATGTAAATAAAATAAAAAAAATTATGTTTGTAAAATTAAAAATCTTTAATTTAAAAATTATAGTATAAAATATATATAATTAAAATTTATACTGTAATAATAAAAGATGAATCTTTAATTAGTCTTAAAATATATATTTTATCATATATTATTTATTATATTTATTATTTTAAAATATGTTATAAAACAAACATGAATACATATTTTCGCCTAGTAACCGAGGGCGGTAATATTAATTACACAAAGCAATGTGTCATATATTGTTATTTTCATCTATTATTACTATTATTATAATAATTAATACATTTCATGAAATAATAAAAAAATTTCAAAAACATAACTTATATAAAATAAAAATTATTAATTTGTAACATTTATGAAATAGTAATTATTCTATTACTATAAAAACGAATTAATTATCTATGTTATATATTATCTATATTCTATATAAACTCTCTATATATAAATATTTAGAAATCATTTTTTATTTTAAATATTTTTAATAATAAAATTAATTAATTACTGCACTATATTACATAATTATTTTATTTTTTATTTATGAATATTTTTCAATGAACTAAAATTATTTTATTATTGAATAAATCATTTACATTGAAATAAGATTAGGTAAATAATTTATGATATATTCTAAAAACTTTTTTTGTCCTTGTATAAAATGTATTACACTTAATATATTTTATTAGGTATTTACAAAGGACTAATAAATTTAATTTATAAAAAGTAATAATGCATTTTATCATTAAAAATATATTATATTAATATTGTTATTTTTTACTTACTTTTTATATTAGAATATTAAAGATTTATTATGGAACAAAAATTAAGTTATTCTTATTTATTAAAATATATGCTTTCATAGGTTTAACTTGGATATGTGTCTTAGAAATAACGTAATAAAAAATAATTAATAAGGAAATATTTATTTTAAATATTCTTACTATATTATTTTTATTAATACTGTTCTATAACATGAATTATTTATTATTTAAATTAAAAATACATTGATTTTTTAGGGAAAGTTTAACAAATATTTTATGGAAACTACAATAATGATAGAAAATTAGGTATAAGAAAATATCGATTATTAGCAAAATATAAACTAGATAAGGATTCAAATATTGCGCATTTAAAAGAGGGTTCACAAAATAATGAAAGGAGCAAAAAAAATTATGTATCTAGTAATGAAAAATGGGCCAACGAAAAGAACAAAAAATTAATAGAAATTTATTAAATAAGGCGCAATATTATACAGAAGTTGTGGATTATTGGAATGTTCGATGGAAAACATTTCCATTTTGAAAAAAAATGGATAAAAAAAAAGATTATGATAATTTTTTGAAAAAAAAGAGGAGAATTTGTGATATAGCTTTAAAAAAAATAAAATTTAGAAGTTACAGTTTTGGAGTTGCTCAATTTTTTATTTTTTTCTTATTTGGTGTGGGATTATCAATATTACCAACATTCTGTTTTGAGTAGTATAAGAATGGTATTAAAAGTATCCCATTATTTGGTCAATTGTATGATTATAAAGCGTTGGGGAATTGAACAATTTTATATTATTTAGCATTATTTAGCGTAATTATGATTACGTTATCTGTTATGCTTATTATTGGATTGTACAAGATCTTAAGAAATAATGAAAAATATAACAAAATTAAATTAATGACGGAGTAAATTGTTAATCAGCTATATATTTTTTTGTAATGAATTTAAATATGACGAAATAATTGTAGTATTTTTAATGACATACTTAATAAGCATATATATAATTACTAATGATTTATAGGTGCACATATGTATATTGAACACCTTAATAAACAATAATAATTAAATATCATTTACGTTTATTTTATTATTAGAATGTTTTAAAGTTTTCGAATTTGGATTTTGATTAGTGTTTTTACCTTATCTAGATGTTATGGTATAATATATATATTTGTGTATTTAAATATATTTCTATAAATATATATATTTATGCTTTAAAATAAATATATAACTGAATAGTTCAAATAATTATGTAACTGCTATGATATATATTTGTACTAAACTATTTTTCTTTTTATTTTGTATCTTTTTCTGGTCTAATATTATTGTTTTATCAGGTTTTTAAGAAAATCAGTTATTGATTTTAAATTAAAAATAGATATGCCGTCTTTTGTATTCTACATACGGAAATGAATGTTTTATATTAAATTGATATATATATGTATAAATGTATATATTTTAATTAAAAAAAGACTTAATAATTATTATATAATATACATATTTAATAAATATTCAACAAATTATATTTATTGTAGAAGTAATTTAAACTAGCTTTTAGTTTTTTTTTTTAATTCTATAAATGTGAAAATATAAATATATAATAAAAAAACCTACCTTTTCCATTATGTATTATTTATAAATGATTAATGACTTGGAAATTCTAAATCATTAAAATTAAATAAATATCTAAAACAGATTATCATTTATTATCGTTCTTAATAATACAATTATTTCTATTTTGTATAAATAAATTAAATATATATTTTACTGAAATTACTATATAAATGAACTATATATTATATTTTTATTTTTATATCATTAATATATTAAATTAATGAATTAAACTTATTCAGATATTTGTAGATCATTTTTTTGAGATACTTTTTTTTTTTTTTTAATATTATTTATATTCATATCATATAACATCTCTTTGGTATAATTATTATCATTTTTATTTAAGTAATACAAAATTTAAATTAACTACGTTTCCCATTTATTATTTCATGGAAATAATTTAATAACTAACGAATCAAATATTTTTAACAGTATAAAAATCATAAGTATTTTGTTCTCATATAAAAGGGAGTTTGTATTTTTAACATAAAAGGAATAAGATTAAAATGACATATTCTCAAATGCATAGGTTAAGTAATTGTATAACTACAACTTATTTCTTTTTGGTTATGAGAAAAAATTAGGAATTTCTATAATTCAGTAATGATGTATATTTTAATAATTTAAGTAATTATATTTTTTTTTTTTTTTCATCTTAATTCAATATGCCCTTTTTTACGCATAATTATTGAAAGTCTTTGAAAAAGTTATCATTTTCTTCACTGTAAATTATCATAGTTCTCGGAACTACTTTTTAATAATTATTTTCATTTTATTGAAAGCTCTATATTTATTTAATTTTATATGTGAATGCTTTAATCTTAATAGTTCTTATTATTTCTATTTCATTCTTTTGAACAATTTTTATAAATTCACCAATTAATTCTGAAAACATATAGTTATCATAATTTTGATCATTTTAAATGTACTTATGTGTGAAATATTACATATTATGTAGTTTTTCTTAGAAAAATTATTAATATGACATTATTTATAGATTTTTTGATGCATTTTGTCGAGTATTAATTTTTTTTTTTGTTTGCATATACGAGATTTTACATTTATAAAGTATGCTATATATAAAATGCAAGAGTATAAAACACAATTTGTACATTTCCTTGTAAAATATGTAAATTAAATTTTTATTAAAAATTTATTAATTTATATTAATATATAGTTTCAAAACAAATTTTAATTTACTTTTTTAGTACATAGGTAATTCTTCAAGTTGGTGTTACAAAATAAAAAGGAAATTATATAGTATTTATTCTAGATTAGAATCTTTGTTTTTAATATACAGTAATTAAAAATAGATACGTACTTTTACCTAATATTAAATATAAAATAAAAAGTTTCAAGGTATTCTAATATAACATAATAGCCTTCACATATTGTTCTTTTTCACTCAATGTTTTATATAAAATTCCGCTTATAAAAAAAAACTAATCTCAAATTATTGATACCATTATTTATACTTATAATTTATAAAAAACTAAAAAAAAAGAAATATATCTAATAAACTGTTAATAATAGGTAATTACTATTTTCTGCATAAACGTAAAAGGATCCAAAAGCCTATGTTGTCAATGAGATTGTAAAAAGGGTAGCTGAAATCAAGAAATGGTCATACATGTAAATAGAAATATATTTAAAAAAAAAAAAGCATAAAAAATGTATTATGAATATAAATATAGAAGTATCATATCAATGAATAAATGATAAATGAGTATTTAAAAAGTGATATTATTTAGAAATATATGTAGGATTACTTGGAAAACATGAAAAAAAAACAACTATATATATTGTATAAAATGAGTTTAATTTGAATTTAAAAAATGCGTTATGAAATTTTAATTTATTATACAAATATAAAACGAGTTATGGAATAAAATAGTAGGCAACCATATAAGTTCAATTACATAATTAAAAGATTATATGGAAAGAATGAATAAGAAAACTTATGTATATATAAGAGGATAAGTGAACATTATGAACTGTAAATTTCACTGCTTTATATTTTGTAGAGAAAATGTAGAAATATGAATAAATAAATGACTAATGAAGAAATTATTCATAATAGAATAATATTTTAAATGATGATTTATGAAATTGATTAAGATATATAAAAGAGAAATACATATGTGTGGTATCGGAGTTAAAGAATGTTCGTTAACAATAATTTAGGAAGTTTAAAAGATAAAGAAGATTTCAATGAATTTCATAATTGTAAAATAAAAATTCTAACGACGCAATTATTTGCAATAATATATATAATGAAATTAGAAGAATATATGAATAAAGTATACACACAGTACAAAATGTTTCTATTTATATTTACCAATCAAAAATATGAAAAGTTTAAATTATTTCAATATAAAATAAAATCCTTCAGATACAAAGGAAGATATAAAATAATCATGTTAAACATGATGAAAAAAATGAATTGTAAATATATAAGCTTGAAGAACTTTTTGTCAAGGTAAGAACATTTTTGACGAGGAATTATTATTAAAAAGAATCATTTTGGTTTAAACATGCTAATTTATCTGAATTAAAAAAAAAATTTATGAATACAAATACTATAAGAGTAATAGAGAAAAGCTTACAAAGGCGTAACCACAAGAAAATATGTGACATGAAAGAGAATGAAGAAATAATGAAATAAATTGTCTATACATTGTTCCTGATAAAAGAACAATAAAAAAAATATGCAAATATTCTAATAGATTATGTAAAAGCATATATCAAATAACTGATTCCTTTTGGAAAAAAATATTTTTTATTACGTATTGAAAAAATAATCGTAATAATATATATATTTGAAAATTACTTTATTTTTTCAGCTTGTTTATTTTATTGTTCATCAGAATATATATTAACATTTATTCTCTATATATATGATTAAAAAAAAAAAAATTATATATTAAGTATGCAATTTTAAAATAATACATTTACACATAATATTATAAATTATATATAATTAATAAGAAATTTAAAAAATTGTTATAGAAAAACAAAAAATTATAATTTATTCACCAATAAGATAAGAAAAGTTTTATATATTTGGTTGCATATAATACATTAAATATTTTAAATATATTATAGAACATTAAAGAATGATATTGTTATAATTAATATATCATATGATGTTATGCTAAAATTTTGATTTTTGTATTTGTCATTATTAATATTATTATTAATTAATAACATTAAACAATAATAAGTTTTTCCAATATATAATATTTATACAATTATATTAATAATAAAACATTGTCAAAATTAGTTATAATCATTTCGATGTAGAGAACAGTGTAATATAAATATTCTATATATTCTATATTCTACATATACTATAGTATTTACAGTTAATATTCTGCATCAACTCAATATTTATAAATATGAAAAAATTTTATATTTTTTTATTATTTTATTTTTTAAAGTTTTAATTTAAAACATTATTTAGTTACTCTATTAAATAATTTAATCAAATATTCACAATGTTTAGGGATAAATTCAAGTCATTCTATTTTATTTAAAATTAGTTTTTTAAAAATAAAATTAAAATTAAAATTACATAATATACATTTAATGTTATTTATATTTGTCTCTATTGTCAAAAAAATTATATATATATATTTTATGATGCTTTTAAGAAAAAATAAAATAGAATAAAAAAAAGAAATTAAATCATTAATAAGTTATCCTTCAACATTAAATTAATACTTTACTATTGTTAATTTATTATCTTATGAATATATTAAAATATAAGTAATTAACATCAAGGAACAAACAATGAAGTTACTCTTATTTATTAAAATTGTCGCCTTTGTCCTATTAACTTGGATTTCCCAATTTTATAATTATTCTGTAAGGAAATATTTTTAAATTAAGTTTGTTTCATTCAAAATTTTGTGTGTTTTTTTTATTAATACTTTTTGTTTGAATAAAATTAATTATTATTTTAAATAATGAATATACACTTTGTTTTTTTAGAGCAAGTGGAACACATGTTTTGAAGAGAAATACAATCATGATACAATATTTTGTGGAAAATATTATCGATTACTAGCAAAATGTACAAAGGATAAATATTCAAGTAATGTACGTTTAATACAAGAGATACCAAATAACGGAATACAAGAAAAATATAATATACATGAGAGCGAAATGGGGATCAGAGGAAAAAATAAAATATCACATAGAACTTCATTAAAGAATGAGAAATACCATAAAAATTTTATGAAAAATAAATGCTGTATATTTGAAACCAAAAAATATTCCCATTTAGAAAAAAAAATATTCAAGGAACTTGATTATGAGAATTATCTTAAAAACAATAGGACGATTAGTGATAAACTTTACAAAAAAATAATATGTAAAAAGTACGGATTACGACTTGTATTACCTTTATTAATGTTTGTTCTGTTACCAATATCTTTCATATTAGATTATTCTTGTTATTATGGGTTTATAAGTTGATTATTTTACTTTTTGACAATGTTAATACCAGACTGGTTAAAGAAATTTCATGAAATTCTGAGGACTTCTTATTTAAGTTGGATTTTTAAGAATGGAGAAAGGAGTGTGACAGAGCTAAAGGGTAATAAAATGGTAACGACTGTTACTTCATCTTATGTAAGCAGTTTTTTTGTTTATCTAATTTATGTGTTACCTTTTATTATATTGGGTGTCACACTTATATTATGGATTGTTTATTACCATAAAAAAGTTAAAAAATTTGAAAATATCAAGTTCACGAAAAAATAATTAAATGCTAATGTATATATTTATTTTTATAAAGAAGTTGTTGATGTGAAGTAATATTTATAATATATTTAGTCATCTATTTATTAAATGTAGCAATAATTACTTAAATTTTACAAATAAACCTGCATATATGTGTCATCTTTTATACAAAAGTGTAAAATAAATTCTTAACTTTTTTGTGAATTTTAACCTTTTAATATATTTCAATTCTTAACATAAAATATTATATCAGCTTAAATATATATGTAATAATATATATTTTTTTTCCTATTTAAATTCATTTTTATAAAAGTCTTTTATATATATGAACTAACATCAATATAATATAAAAAAATTCATATAATATTATAGAATTCTTGTGATAATTTATATTGTAACCAATAAGTTCTTTCTATTGTATATACGGTTGAAGTAAAAAATTATTATTTTTTTAGGTTATTACGAAAATGTATTACTGGTTTTAAATTAGAAGTAAAAGTATACTCTTCGGCTTTTAACGATATATTGTAAATGCATCTTGTTTTGTTGGTATTTGTGCATATTTTTTTTGTGTTAAGTAAAAAACATAATATAACATCTATAAAATACGTTTTATAAAAAATATGTTACAAAACATAATTATTAAAAAAATTATTATAGTGCACTTTTATTATCTTATAGATAATATAAAATTGAAGTTATAAATATATAATAAACAAAAATTATTATTGAAAATTGATTATATATATTCATTTACTAGCTTATGGAACTATATATTTGCAATTACAATAACTTGATAGTATTATTTATTTCTAAATTTAATTAAGGTATTATTAAATATTGAACTGTATAATTTTATGTATGTTATATTTAAAATTTATAAAAAAATAAAATGTATATAATTTTTATGTATTACATTATTATAATATTAATTAAATGAATTATATGTAAACATATATTAATGTATAATATATATAAATTCTTTTTTTTTTTATAATAATAAAATATTATATATATATGCACGAAGTTATATTATCATTAATAGTAATGAAAAAATATACATTTTTACTCTAATATCACATAGTTATTATTTTTTGAATATATTTCTTATTTTTCATATATATAAAGATATGGAGTAAGGACATAATATAATTTTAAAAATATATATAAATTTGAATATTATCTTTATTCAAAATTAATAATATATAAATATATATAATGCTCATACATTGAATAGAATGAAATTCCAAAAAATATAGATTATGTATTTTTAGATAATTCTTAGATATATAATTTTTATTTTGGTTACATAAATTTTATATTGTTAAATTAAGAAGTGCCATATTTTTTGCGCAAGTTTTAATTAATTAAGTGTAATGTATATTATTTTATATATGAAAGTTTTTCTAGTAATTTTCATGAATAAATTTTATATATTAAATTTTTTTTAATGGATTCAAATAAAAATTATAAGATAATTTTATTATGCGTTTTAGTTATCACATTTACTTGCAATTAAAAAGTATTTTTTAACTATTAAAATAACACGAGCATGTTTTTTTGTTTGAATAAATATACTAAAAAGATAGAAAATATGAGAATTATCAATGCGAATTAATCTGTATTGTGAAAGTGAAGAGATTTATAATAAAAATTTTAATATAAAATATTTATTTGTAATTTTTTTTTATAATATTAATTATTACGCTATTTTATTAAAATATTTTCTTTTGTTTATGCAATATAATATGTAAAATAATTATATTATAATAATATTTTTTTTTTTGAATTATACAATATTTTCTTTTAGTTTTATTTATAAGAGATAAAAAAGAAATATTCTATAAAAATGAAAAAATTTGACGTTATATTAATTCATACTGTTACATATTTAGGTGTATATGAAAAATAAAATAACTAAATATTAACTTATAACACAATGTAAATTATTACATAAATTATATTATCATAATTTTATTCCCATATATCTATCAGTAGGTGTCTCAAATCTTCAATATTAAAAATGTAAACTTATTTTAATTTTTGTTTTTTTTTTAACAATTAAAGAAATTTATTATATTATATATTTTACATAAATATGTATTCAAAAATTTTTATCTTTTATTTTTTAATCATCTATTAATATTTAATAATATTAATAATTGATAATTAAAAAGGTACGGTTTATATGGAAAAAATTGAGAAATGATATTAAATTAAAGAAAAAACATTCCTACCGGGTGCAAAAGAGAGATGTATTACTAAAAGACTCTTTAATATAATGTATAAAAACTATTTTAATTAGAACTGTATAATTAAATGAAATATTATCATAATAAAAATTTTTCATATCATTTAAAAGACATATTTGTAAATTATTTATTTTTATCCCTTAAGATCATTAGTTTTCCATTTATATATATTTTTATAGGGTTCATGAATTTTTTATGACACAACATTCTCGTTTATTACAGTGCCGAGGAGGGAAACTAGTAAATTATATTGAGTAGATTTAGCATTGAAATAGAAAATTAAGTTAAATTTTCTACGATCAAAAAAAAAAAAGAACAATGTTTTTTTTTAATTGTGCGTGTTACTGTTGTTCTTTTAATTATAACTATATTTATTATTTTTTTTTTAACCTTGTTTGAATTTTTTTTCAAATGTGAACATACGTTTATGATTAAAAGATACAAATTACATATGTATATATTTCTAAAATGTTATTTACTTAATAATTTAACTTCTCATTTTCATCTCACTCTTTTATCTCTCCGTTTTACCTCAAATTTTTTTTTTTTGCATTTAATTTTCTAAAAATTAAAATATAAAATATTATTAAATATAAATAAAATTATCGCATGCGAAAATTTTCTGAAATAAGATAAAGCATAACTTGCATTTCGTAATTGTTACAAAGTTCCTGAATTGTTAGTATTACTTTGGTGTGTTATAACAATTATTATGATATATGTAAATATAATTCTAAATTTTGCTTTATTTTTTGTGTTTGGTGTATTGCTTTTCATTGTAGGTCTAGATATTAATTGAGTTTACATGCATAAATTTTAATAATTTAAAAAGAAAGAAATGCAAAAATTAATAATATGCATATGTAAACCTTATAAATATGGTAATCCTAAGCATTTCTATATATTTTTTTAGGTTATAGGTATATGTATCAAGAAAACCTATTCATCCTGTAAGGTTTTTACGCCTATAAAGTAGAAAATAAAGAAGAAGCAATATCATATCTTACGAGATGCTGCATTAGTGACTCAAAAAAAAAGAAAATAAGAAAAATAAAAAAAAGTAACATAACAAGAAATGTTATTTATAATAATACAAAATATATAACTATAACAGTAAAATTTTGGAGTGATTTTTCTTTTCCCCTCTTCTTTCTATGTTAACAAAGCAATTACAAATTTTTTTTTAAGGAGGAAGATAGATCTACATATACATATTTTATGAAAAAGAGATAAAAAGAAAAAAGGGAAATTTAACTGTTTGCAACGTTTCTTTAATTTATTATTGCTTCCCATATTTGGTATAAAAAGCTTAAAATCCATAAAATAAGAAAGTAATTATGTACTTTCTGACATATTACAGATATTAAAGTAGAAAACATTTGTTTTCAAAGTATTTATTTGTGTTAACAATACTGCTATACTGTGTACATATATGTGTGCATATGAATGTGCATATGTACATGTGCATATGAATATGTATGTATGTAAATGCTTATAGGTGAATGTGTAAATACGTATACTTACATAAGGTAAGGTATCCATTTACATATTTCAATACATATGCTTTGTATATTTCAAAAAATGAATCTTTATTCTTAAACATGAAAAAACACTTTGAATTATATATCTATATTATTAACAGGGTTGTAAGAAAGTTTTCCAGCCTAAAGAGAGAATACATAAAAATAATAACTAATTAAACAAATGAGATGTATTTTTTACTTTTGGATTTATCTATTTCATTTTACGAAATCATTACAGCAGTTCCTTATTATGGCTTAGGTTGATATATATATATGAAATTTTTTTTTTGTGTTGTTGTACTCGTTATGTGTGATACGAATGAAAGAACACATAAGAAAAATACTTTCGTAAAAACAATAATGCTTATTTAATCTATTTAAAGCAAAGTAAATTGAATAAGGAATTTATCATAGAATGACAATTTTATGTTAATAACTTAAACAATTTGAGGAAATAACTAAGTTAATATATATGAACCTTAGTATGAGAGCATTGTTCATGATTAGATGCTTATCTATGCATACAACGCTCACGCATATATATTCTTTTTTTGTTACACTCTTTGTCTTTGTATGTGTTAGTTTATTTATATTAAAAATCATAAAAAGGTAATCATGTGTACATATATATATGTATACAATCTTTTGCACATTGGAAATTTATTTACATGATATTAATGGCATTACCAACTTACGTTAATCCGTTATAGATGTGAACAAATTAGAGTAAGTTCATTTACAAAGGAGAGAATGCAATGGAAGATAAAATTCAGATAAATGAAAAGGGAAAAGAACAACAATGAATAAAGTTCTTTGAAAAAGTTACTTTTCTTACAGATGTAAATAAAGAAAAAGGATAAAAAAATATATACTATGAGTAATTTGAACAATGAGGTTTTTAAATTGTCTATTTGGAAAGGAAATTCATTTAACTGTAGCCCATTCTATGTTTAGTCTGAATTGCTAATGTACTTTTGATAATCTCTTTTAAAGATCTTTATAAAGATATTAGTTAATGCATTCATCGTAAGCACGACGAAGCAAAAAAAAGAATATAAATAATACAGAAGTATAAAGAGTAAAGGTATAAGCGAAAACTTGAAAGTTATTAGTTCGTCGTAGTATGATAGAAAACATTTAGTATAAGTAAATAAGTGTACATATACACAAACTGTACTTATATTCTGATACATATGTTCAAATATTCAGTATAGTTAAAAAAATATGCAAAGAAGTACACACATGTACTACTAAAAATATAAACAAGGATATTACATATGCAAGTTTTCATGTAATGAATGAATTCATATGGAACACAGAAAAAGGAAAAAATTATACATTAATTTTTTTTTCCTGTAAGAATTACGTTAGTTATATGCAAAGAAACCAAGGCACAGTAAGAAAGTGTTAAATATATTTTGAAAAAAATAGATTAATTAAAAAAAATGTTTGTAAAATTCTAGATTAATTTAAAATGCACATGAATAAAACACATAATGGTTCTAATTTATTGATTATTTTAATACACATATGTTTTTATGGACTTGCTTCAAAAGAAATCATATTGTACTAGTATTGTTGATAAGATTCAATAGTTATACTATGTGTGATACTGCAAAAATATTACCTAATATAATTATGTGAAAATAGTAATTTCAATGAAAATATGTATAGAGCGAATAAATTAATTTTTAAATAAAATATTAACATAAAAAAACACATATGACTCATTATAATATTAAGAACACGCTAAATTAGAAGTAACCTAATCCATTATATCATACGTTGTATATATGATAAATGATTATTAGAATTGACATTTTATCTACAATAATTTTAAAAATATTATGGTATTAATATAAATATATATGAATTAATAGATATACATATATAAAATAAATAAATATATTTAATTGTTATACTACTTCATGTCGTACGTGTTCACTCAGGAAATAATATATTTCAAAAAAAATGACAATTTTATATTTAATTTTCTTTCATTTTGTTGAATATGAACAATTATATAATTTAAATTGATGTGAATATTTTTAATAGTTCGAACATGCATAAAATAATTTAGGAAAAAACAAAAGTCATATGAATTTTCAATTATATTAGTTATATGTATATTTAGGAAATAATTATATAAATGAATATTACGATTTTACCTAATTTTTATAATTATATATTCTCTCTAATAGATGATATTTATTATCATGTTGCGCCATTATACATTTTTATATAAACACAAATTTGTACATTTTTACAAATGGACATCCAGATGAGAGAATTATTTAAAGATACTGAAAAACAAATCTTTTTGAATGTAGTTATATCTATGTGTATGTATATATATACTACGTAAATATGAAAATCTGAAATAAAAAAGACTACTATCTCATTTGTGTGTAATATTAAAATTTAATATGTATTATATAGTCTATTATAAATTTAAAGATTTTATATATTGTTTTTTAATTATTTTTTAGAAAGGAAATTTGTTAACTTACATTAGTTTTAATTTATCATTATATCATCAAAATAATATATATATACACTGTGTTTTTATAACTATCTATATTTACTCTATTCAAAAAGTATTATGGAATATAACTGTTTCTGCTTTTATAGATAGATTTTACAAAACATCTAATTTATTTTATGTTAATATATGTAGTTTAATATAAGATTATGGGTAATATTTATTATTAAATAAATAGAAAATAGATAAGTTTTTATCTCCGTAAAAATGTCAAAATTTGAAGAAATGCATTAAATATTTTTCTAAATTTTATTGTATATTTTTTTATATCTTATTTCATTGTATTTCTTAAGGTTATTATTTTTTTTTACAATGATTTTTTGATGGAATTAATTTTTAAGTAACCTATTTAGTAAAAGTTTTATTTTATTACATTTTTTTTTTTTAATTTTTTCATTTCTATAGAACCTATAAATTAATATTTTTTTATTTAAAAAATAACATGATAAGAAAATATAAATTATTTAATTCTTAGATTTAATAAATTTTACTTTGGCGATGATAAATAAAATGCATTATTTTAAATTATATAACAGTTATAATATGTCATTTATAATAAGATGGAACAAACATATAAAAGTGTTAAAATGGAAAATATTTTTTAAAACAGAAAAGTTTGTACGTAAACTAAATCCTTGAGTATAATTTTTATAAAATTACAGTATAAATTCTCTGCATGTCGTAGGTTTATATTACATGCTATGTTAAATATATGCCCTATAAAAAATTTGTCATTTTTTGTTTCCGTTCAGTAGTATTAATACTATTGTATACTATGCAGCAATAAATGTTTTGCAATTATAAGATGATTATTTTAAGGTATAAACTATATAATAAAGTAAGCGTATTCTTAGGATGGTAATGAACAAAATAAATGAATATATTCCTAGTATAAGCTAATGTACGTATTCTCAGCGCATATATTTTTTTTATTTTAATTATGAAATAAAATTCATATGAACTAAAATAGTTATTTTATTTTAATTGTCTTATGGAAATTACTGCTAATAAAAATTTAGAATTGTCCTGTTAGACCATTAATATATATATATATGTATATTTTTTTTTTTTTTTTTGAGCATTTATGAATAATATTAGATTTAAAAAAAATGATTTATATTATGGTTCTTTTTTTATAACGTTTTTGAATATATTTACAAAAATGTATTTAAAATTAAGTTTGCCTTTTTATACTCTATATTTTTACTTTATTTATGTAATTTTGTCCTTTTTTAAAATATAATATAACAATGTAAAAAAATATACGTATTTATCGCTATTTTGTAGATAAACTATTATTATTTTACTTAATTAAATATATTGTAGCATTAAATTATACTAATATGAAAAAAGACAAATAATCCTTACCTCTATTTTTTATTTGGAGTTGTTCGAATTTATATTATGAGATGTAATGATAGTATAGATAAAAATTTGCCTTATATTTTTTGATAACTCACCTAAAATATACTTATAAGTAAATATTCGTTATACGTAAGTAAATTTATCATATCATAAATAATAAAAATATAATTTTTTTCATTGTAGTGTACCTTAGATAAATCTTTAGATAATTAGAGCAGAAAGGATCGAACCTTAGACTGAACAACTGACATATTATTATCAGAAAATTAGTAAGGTACAAATAATATACTATTAAAGATATATTATATCAATTTGGATAAATGATAAAGAGAATGAAGATGATTATGTTAAATGGGCTTATGGTTGAAAAGGTTAGCATAAGGTTAAATATAATTCAAATACTATATAAAATAAATTAGTCAAGAAATGAGAGTTTATTATATGAGTCATTTGCAGTGATAAATATATTTTTGTTTTTGAAAAACAATTATATAGAGGATTTAGTTATATATATTAATGCCGAAAATATATCAATACTACACACAAAAAAAGTATAAAATATTCATCATTTATGAGTATCTCATTATTATTTACTATATGGGAATATTTTCATTTATAATATTTTTGTTAATTTTTTATTTCTTATTCCGTTATTAAATATATTGTTTATTAGATTAAGTGTTACAAAGAAAATTATTTACTCTAATAAGGTATAACTTAAATATAGATAATTACTTTATATTGTTATTTATTGGCTATTTATAAACTGGTAAACATTTTAAAATAAATCATTAGAATATGAGAAAATTAAATTATACCCTATTTACATTTCATATATTGTTTTCAGAAATAATATTTTTCATGAACCTAATGAAATCTTTCTATGTACTTAATGATATTATATTTTTATTGAAAACAACTGTTGTATAATTATAATTCTATTCTTATGCTCCCTGAATATATAGAAATACATATAGATATACAAAGTAAAGGAAAATATATTAAATATTTTTAGTATTTAAAATGTTTCAAAATTATCCTTATTATAAAAATAAATTATATTGACGTAATTTAATACTCTTATGCATTGTATATATATATATTTTTTTCTAAACATATAAATGTAAAATTGATATTTCTCTATATTTACAATATAAATGTGTGCTTTATAAGAAAAAATTATATATATAATATGTATCATGCATATTTTCATTATGATAAATATGTTATGGTTTAATTTAACATATAAAATCATAGTTAATTTGACTTCATTAATCTAGTAAAGTGATTTTTATTTTTAAAAATTATATTTTTTTTATTTTATATGGTTTTAAGTGATAATTTGAATGATCTGTTAAATAAATTTTTGTATATTAGTTTAAATTTCAATATATTATGTTACTCTTCATATAATAAAATCAAAAACATATTTGTTTTTGTGTTTATATGTATTTTTTATTTAAAAGTATATATAAAAAGTCATATTTATAAAAAATTTATTATGCGAAATGTATGTTTCATAACCTATTTGATGTAATCATTTTTGGAATAAAATTTCTGTATTGTTCATGTATGAAAATATGAATAAATAATAATGTAATTTTCCTATAAAGTGTCAATTATAAGTGGAATATTATAGATTTAAGAATTCTTGAATTATTATTTTTAAATGAGGGCTTATGAATTTCTAACATCACTTTTTATCTTATATAATTGTTGGAGCTAACAACTATTCTAAAATATTACTTAAATATAGGTGAAATATATAATGATATCAAAAAACCATATTTATTTTACCACTGAAATAGTTAAAGAACTAAATTATATTACCCATAATATTCTTATGTATTATACTTTGTAAAAAATTACACTATAAATAGTTATTTCTTTATTTTTATATTTCTTATATATATATATATATATAACACTAAAAAAAATACAAAGTAATATAAAAAAAGGTCGACAAATTTATAAATTTTTCTTTTATATAGAATAATATAAATTATATCTAATTGAACACAATAACCTTGGACAATTAAATTAATATGGTAAAGGATTAGTTTTTATATACCTTTTAAATATATACTTGTTAAGTGAGTTAAGCGATTTTCTATAAATTTGTTGTTATAAATATGTCACAGATCATTAAATAAAGTAAATATTTATTAAGAAACCAATTATAATAATACAAAGAAAATAAAACAAAAAGTGCAAAATATTGTTTTCTTCATTTATTATTTTATTGTTATAATAATTAATATTATTCATAGTATAACAAGTTTTTCCATAATATAAACGTTATAAAGTTATAAATGTTAATAAGAAAATGTCAGTTAATTCAGTAGTACTTCAATCAGTGCAGAGAATAATGTATTGTCTATATTCTCTATATTCTATATGTACTCTATAGTTAGAAATATTATAAAATCATATATATGATTTTTTTTTTTATTTTGTAATTTAGTAAAAATAATTATTTTATTAGCTTACTACATTAAATAAATAATTTATATGTTTTGAATATTTATAATTGAATTTATTTTATATTATATTTTGTAAAGTTACTTTATTATAAACAGTATTAACATAACAATTTTAGAATATATTATTGCACTTATATATTTTTTTCTTTCTTATAAAACAAATTACACTTATACAATAATTTTTATAATTTTATAATAAGGCAAAAAAAATTAAATAAGTAATAATATAGTTCTATAGGATTAAAAGTATATTATATTATTCTTAATTTTATCATTTCGGAGTTTATTACCGTATTAAATACTTATATCATGGAACAAAAAATTAAGTCGCTGTTATTTATTAAAATTATTACGTCTAACCTATTAATTTGGATATGTCATTATATTTCTACAGTATAATATCACTATTTAAGGATATGTGTGCTAGTTTTATTTTTCGTATTTTATTTTTATTTGTTTTTGTTTTTGTACGAATTTATACATTTGATGAATAATCTTTTTTTTTATTTTTTTTTTAGAGTGAATTTAACAAATCGTTAGTTGAAAGCTACAATAATCGTAGTAATTTATATACAAGGAATTATCGTGTAATGGTAAAATATAAGCGCAATAAGGTTTCAACTACTGTATGTTTAAAAGAAGAGATACAAAATGGAGTACAAGATAAAAAAGATATAACTAATAATGAAAAATGGGACGAAGATAAAAAGAAGCAATCATGTGAAAGTTCATCTATGAGTACGAGAGGCCATAAGAAAAATAAAAAAAATAAATCATGTATATTTGAAACAATGAAATATTCCAATTTAGAAAAAAAAATATTCAAGGAACTTGATTACGTAGATTTTCTTAGAAACAACAGAACAATTAGTAATAAAATTTACAAAAAAATAATGCGTAAAAAATGTTCATTAAGGATCGTTTTGCCTTTATTATTGTTATTATTTTTATTAATATCGTTTATATTAGATCTATCAAATAGTTTTGGACTCGTAAAAGGGTTGCGTGAAATATTGAATTTATACGCTAGTAAATTTTGGTACAGTTCTTTACATTCGTTTTTGAAGAAATCGCCTTTAAATTGGTTATTTAAGTCAGGGGATAAATTAAAATATAAAGTATCACGCGGGCCTAATAATGTGAGTGTTGTAGAAGATTATACTTATGTTTATCAATTTTTTGACTTTTTATTATATGTCATACCTTTCATTATATTAGGTGTCACAATTATATCAGGGGTTATTTATTACCATAAAAAAGTTAAGAAATATGAAAAAATTAAATTCAGGAAAAGATATAATGAATAGAATGTTATATATTTTTTTATGCAATGAATTTGTTAACATAAACAAACATATATAATATCTTTAGTTATGTATTTATTAATTTTACCTGTTATTACTTAAAATTTACAATTTTATGAGTAGACCTACCTATAAGTGTCATGTTTTGTGCACTGTAATCTAAAAATATTATCTTTTTAGTATTTTTCTTCGTTTGAATTTTTTCATGTTTTTAAATGTATACTTTAAAGTATTTTTTCAGTTTAATTAAATATTATGTTTTAATGTATATATATTTGTACACTTAAATAGGTTTTTATATAAAATATAAATTTATGAGTTATAATTAAAATATAATAGGATAACTCACATAATTTTATTGAAGTCCTTATTTAATTTATATTTGAACTATAAGAAATTATACTTTCTATTTTTTCTCATATTCGAGAATAAAATTATTATTTATAGGAGTATTTATAAAAAGTGTATTATTGTTTTTATATTGTAAATATATGTTTTGTATTGCATTTAATGAAATTAAGTGAATATACATTGTTGTATTGATATATATAAGTAATGTTATTTAAAATAAACTATGCAGTTTATCTTTTTATATATATAAGTTTTATAACAAAAAAATGTATTAATACAAGCGAAATATCATTTTGAATGAATTAAATAAAGTATCATGTTAATATTAATGAATCACTATAAAAATGTTTTTATTAGTACAATATATGATATAATCCAATCATGTAAAAGGTATACATATATGAAACGTTTATAGTTTAAAATTATTATATATATAAAATCAGTGTTCAGGGAAATAAACAGTTCTATAGCAACAAGTATTAATTGTAATCATAAAATTAACAAAAGATCATTTTCTTTTCCTTCAATTACTTGTATATATTCATATAAACTTATATAATATTTGAGCATATAGTATAACAAATGGATTAACTTTATAGATACATGTAATTGTAGAAACATTATAAATCATTATATTATAAAAGACACATAAATAAAATCATGAAATTTTATCAACATAATTTATTATTAAAATGTAAAGCATTTGTTAATGTATAATTCCTAGGAGTATAAGAGGAAAAATGTAACATTTTAAAGGAAATATAATAGAAGAACGCATATTATGCAAAAGTTATGGATTAAATTTCCGCTTTAAATGTAAGTATATTTTTATTATTATTTAGAAAAAAATTATATTTAAAGAAGAAAAATTAAATTCATTATATTAGGTATATTATTGAAATTATTATTTATTAGAACAACAATATATTAAAATAAATGATGTATTTAGTATTATGCAGTAACGAAAACATTATCGATTATACATTGAATGCAAGAAACATTTCAAAATTAACAGGAAGATATATATATATATATACAGCCATAATTCACCTTGTATTTATTTAACTAGGATAAAACTAAACATATTTTAATGCATAAAAACTGTTTACATACTATACTTTAATTCTAGAACAACATAATAATTTAGATATGTATATAAATAATTAATAATAAATAATTTTGAAAAAATTTGTAGAACCAATGACCGTTTTTAATCATGATAAATTCTTAGTACATATAAATATTTAGCACGATTTCATTATATATATGATATCTTTTTAATAAGTTATATATGAATTATTATAAGTTATTAAAATTGGTTAATTTATAATATAGATGGATATATTAACCTAAGTTAAAGAGTTAATAAAATTGTTATAGTTTCAACAAAATTAAAAAAATTAAGAGCATTTATAAATTAACAACTCGGCAAATGATTTTAAGCAATGAAAGTAAAATAATCATGTTCATAAGCTGTTTCTTTAAAATATATATGTAGAATTTTAACATTAATTTTTTTTACTTTTTTATAATATCTTAATTATTTCAATTGAATAGTAATATTTTAGAAAAAAAACAATATAATTTAATAATTGATGATTAGAATAATATTTTTTTCTAGATAACAATTATATACGTATTAGATTCTATTATATAATAATTAAGAAAGGGAAATATATAAACACAAAACATCCTAACTCATAATGAAATTTTTAACGAAGCAATATTTATGTATGTTCATTTTTTAAATTATATCTCTAAACTAAATTACTGACATTATTTATTTGTAAAAGAATAAATAAAAATATGATATGTTAGTTTTAAAACTGTCAACATAAAATTTACTATATCATATATTTCGGTAAATAATTCTATCATCTTTTATTATTTGTTGTATATATATTATAAACTGCAAAATGCTATTTGCAAATATATTTTATTTGAAATATATTAAGATGAACACAATTACATATAATATTTATATATTAAATTCACACCTAATTTCCATTTTTTGTCTTTTATTTTCTATTAAGTTAATATATGTTATAAATACATATATTTAATTAAAAAAATATAAAAAAAAATTAAATCTATATATTTTATACGTTTCATTTAGAAAAAATGGGGGTTAATTTAACTTCACTGAACATAATAATTTAAAATATTATAATGAATAAAAAAATTTTTTGTTCTTATTTACCTTTAAATATATGTATCTTAATGGACTAGATAGAATAATATAAATTGAATTTTTTGAAAAAATTATATATAATAAAGGAACACATGAGCTCAAGTAGTAACTAATGAAAGTGTTATAAAAATTTAATAAAAAATGTTATACAGAATATTGCTATATTTATTTATTAGTACAATTATTGCTATTATTATATTGTTATAATAACTAGTATGATCTAAGAAAAATACAACAAATTATCCCAATATATAATTATCGTAGAGTTATAATTATTAATAAGATATCATCCTTAAAATTATCAATTATTGTTTTAATATGTAAAAAAATATATTATACATATATAAATATTATCTATATTCTCTATTGTATAAGAACTCTATCAACGTAATAATATATAGCATATTTTTTTATTAGTTTACTCTTAAAAGATTTAAGGAAAAATTATTTACGTAGTGCACTACATGAAATAATTGTATATTTTGAATACTTATCTATGAATTAATATTATTTATTTTAATAAATCATAGTTTTTTTTTGAAATATACTAAGATAAAAATATATGATATATTTTTCCAGTTATATTTATTTATTGATGTGGTAAAATGTATTATATTTATATAAATTTAATTATTTACGAATCAATAATAAAATTAAATTAAAAATTTTTTTTTTTCAATATTATCTCTAGAAGTATATTATAATATTCTTAATTTTTTTACTTAGTGAATATATCAGACTATTATATAGTTAAATCATGGAACAGAAAAATGAGTTACTCTTATTTATTGAAGTAGCTTCGTCTATTCTTTTACTTTGGATATGCCTTTTCAACCATGATGCAGTATGATAATTTTATATAAGGATATTTATTCATATATTACGCATGTAATTTTTTTTTATATATTGTTTCTTTGCATTAATTACTTATTCTTTACATAATAAATATTTACGTAATTATTTTTTTTTTTTTTTTTAGAACATTTTTAATAAATTGTTGGATAAGAACTGCTATCCTTGTGAAAAATTAGATACAAGAAATCGTAGATTACTAACAAAATATAGTAGGGACAAAATTTCAGATGTTGCATATTTTAAATCAAATATATTACATAATGGAGAATATGAAAAAAAAGATATGTCTAATAATGAAAAAAAAGTCAAAGGAAAATTCCAGAAATGTAATAGAAATTCGTTAAGCAAAGCTCAATTTTATACAGAAGTTATTGATTCTAATAATGGAATGTTTGATGGAAAACATTTCCATTTTGAAAAAAAATGGATTAAAAAAAAAGATTATGATCATTTTCTTGAAAAAAAAAGGAGAATTTGTGCTATAGCTTTAAAAAAAATAAAATTTAAAAATTATGGATATATAGTTGTTATGTTTATCATTTTTTACTTGTTTGCAATAGGAATACCCTTTTTAGGAAAAATAGATTTTCTCAAAGATGGATGGAAATCGGTTGAAGGTGATAATATATGGAAAACATTGTGTAAATTTGTAGATGACTGGGGAAAAACAGCAAATTCTTATATATTTTTAACATTATTTGGTATACTTATAGTTATATCGATAATTTTGCTTGTGAGAGGAATTTGTAAGATCTTAAGGAATAATGAAAAATATAGCAAAATTAAATTGATTACTGAGTAAAATAAATAATAGAGAACGTATATTTTTGTGTAATTCAGTCTTTGAATTTAAGTAAAACCTGTAATATATTTAGTTATATTCTTAATAAGCATGCTTAAAATTTCTAATATATTAAAAATTTACATGAATATAACACGTCTTTTAAATACACAATAATATAAATATATGTTCTATATTTTTTTGTGAAGTTGAACCTTTAAAATTTTTCCTATCATTGTTTTAACATATAATTTAAGTTTATCTAAAAATAATTATTATAATAATTATACTTGTACATATAAATAGTTTTCTGCGAAAAATATATGTCTGTGCTTCAAAATGAATAAATAGTAGAATTTTTAGTATAATTTTATAGATCTCATATGAATTATATTTTAATTAACAATTAATGTTTTCTATTCTGTAACTTATTTTTTTATAAAATCATTATTTGTTAAGGTAATTAAAGAAAATATATGATTTGATTTAAATTAACAATAAATATGTTTTGTTTAGTTTATAATAAAACTATGTGAGCACGCGATTTTGCATTGAAATATATATAGAGATATATTTTCACACAAAAACATTGTTATTATTTATTTTATATAATATTTTATATGAGCTATATGTAGGAAAATATATTTATCTAAAAAATATTCTTATAAGTCTTTTGGTGTTTTTCTTATTACATAATTATTAAAATATAAATATATAATAAAATAATATCCTTTTTAAATATGAAAAATTTATGACTGTTTTATAATTTTTGCATTATGAAACTTCGTAATTATTGAAAAGTAAAAACTAACTATTATATTATTATAATCCCTGATTGTATTGTTGATTCTATTTTTTATAAATTATTTTAATATATATTATATTGGTATTATATAAATATATTATATATTTATTTTATTTTTTATATCATTGAAAAGTTAAATTTGTGAATTAGTTTTAAACAGATATTAATAGGTAATATTTTCATTTATTTAGAATGTAATAATTAAAAATATACTATAAATAAAGAGAATATAAAATTTTTATATCAGATGGAATAACTGAGATATATAAAATATATATAATTTGTTACTGACAATAAATATAAAAGTAGTTATGTTTTATTGTATGTAGATGTTCTAAAGTTATATAATCATTTTGTTAATTTGCTACAATATTATTGTATGCTTATTGTATTAATATTTTAAAATAATAATACATCTAATTTTGATTAGTAATTAGAAAAAATAGAATGAGAATATATAATTATAGTTATCAAATTAACATTGATATAACAATAATATATAGAAAATTTTTTATAACTATTGACTAGTAAAATAAATTATAATTCATGTTTATATTAAACACACAAAGTGTTAATATGTATAAATCACTTAATCGCCTATATTTTGATTATATATTATATTATTTAATTCTTTACTTTCATGGATGAATATTTATAGAAGAAGATATATATCCAAGCATTTGAAAGGATAGATAAAAAATAGAAATATATAAACTCCTTAGATTATGTATATTTTTCTAGTGATATAAATATTATTAATTTATTTTGGCTTAGGTATTTTGAAAATTAGATTTTATTTCGTGAAAATTTCCTTGCTATAACTTTTATATATCAATATTATATACATTTCATATATTAAATTTTTGAAATATATAATGTAACACAGTTGTTGAATTAATAATAATTAAATACTTATTGTATGGACAATATATCTTATACGTTTTTTTTTATATAATTTAGTTAATTTTTTTTTTTTTTGTAGTTTTGTATAGCTTTATTATAATACCCCTATTATTATAGTGATAATTATATGAATATTTGAATGCCTACTAAATAGCTATTGTATTTAGTTCTAATTATGAAGATTTTATTTATGTGTTATTATAAATCCATTCATTTAAAAATTTTTTAAAATAATACTAACTTGTGTTAATGTATTGAACATTTATGATTAATATTTAATGAAAAATATGACTGATTAACATATTTTCAAGGTTTCGTTTCATTGTATATATTCCGTACGTAATTATAATGTAAAATCTGAAACTTAAGCACAGAATCCTAAGCATAAAATCTAAATAATGAAACCATGAAACGTAACATCTTTAGTAGTAAAATAGAGGAAAATTTTATAAATGTTTTAATATTTATTCTTAGATATAACACTTGTTTGATTTACCTCTATGTTTTTTCTAATTTAAAGCTTCTTATTCATTTAGCTATCAATTCCATTGTTTATTATTTTTCCTTTTCTTAACAAAGGAATACTTCTATTAATTAAATAAAAGAGTTTATCCATATTTACTTCTTTTTGTAGTCTCGAAATATTAAAGTAGATAGAATTTTTGTAAATTATCTACTAATTTTTCCATTGTTTTGCCTTTTTGTGAATAGTTTTCAAGTTATCAGTCAATTTTTCAATACGAATATATAAACGTTATCATTGTAGGCCATTCTCATAGAATACTATCTATCGCACGTATTATATTCTTAATATTTGACATGTATATAAGTGAATTTAAGATATGTATGTTTTGTCTACGAACATATTTCTATATATGTTAAATTATATAATTTTTAATTTTTCGTTAATATGGAATATTGAGTTACAATATATGTTGATAATGCCAAAAAAAAGGGAAAATTAGTACCTTTTATTTTTTGTTATTAAAAATTAAACAAAAAAAAAGGATATATATTTGTATGTAAAGAGGTAATACAATGAAATATATTTTTAAAGGGATACTTTATTAGAATAAATGAAGAAAAAAGGAAATAATAAAATTTTAGATAATATATTAACTCTGCGACTGTAGAAAAAAAAAAAAATATTTAATTAAAAACCATCTTCCAGAAGTATAATAAATAAAAAAAATATAAAAATGTACTAGAAAGTATTTAAATATTTTAATCCTTTATAATAATAGTTAAATATATAGCGTGTAATCCTTTCAATTTATATTATATAAAATAATACAAAAACTATATACATATAATTTTGAATAATATTATTAAATGTCATAATGTGCAACATTATGATTAAAAATGATTATTAAATCTTATTTATCTAATAAAAATATAATAACCTTTAAGTCAATAAATTGAGGGTAATTTATATATATACTTTTACAAATTAAACAAAGCTCATGTTATATAGTGCAAAGTACGCTTTTTTTTTATTCAATTTTTTTTTAATATTAATGAAATAAAAAAATTTATTCAAATGTGGATTTATATACTCATTTTTTTTAATATTAACTGTAGAATGAAATGTTTATATTCTCACTAATAAATTTAAATATAAAGAAAAGTGTTTAATTATATGAGATATACTAATTATAGAAGTATGATTATGATATATGGAAATAAATATAGTAATAACTAAGAATTATCTGTGTAATAAAAACACATAATGGTATATATGATTATAAATATTAAATTATTTTTATGACTTACAAGAAAAAAACAAAAGTACTTTTTTAAAATATTATATTTTACATATACTAAATAAATTCAATAAAAAAAAAAAAATGTAAAAAAGTAAACACTATTTAAACACAAATACAATAAATGCTAATAAATTTAAAAATAAGTAGTGATTTTTTATTTAGGTTTCTAAAATTACATTTACCATTATATAAGTATTCTATGTTTTGAGTTAATGTGATTTTTCAAATGTAAACACTACCCTCTTCAATTTTTGTTTTCAGTGATCCAGCTTTATTTTTATTCTACTTTTTTTTTTTTAGAATAGCCATCTTCTTCCTTTAAGAAAAATATAAGATATTCACTTAACATGACTCTATAATGAAAAATAGTTAACTTATAAATCGCTATTTTATATGTTTTTCATTATGCATATTTTTCTGTCTCCTAGCCTTCATTTTTGCATGGTGAAATATCCACCTTGGAAATTAAATAGAAGAAAATTTTGTAATTACATTCCGTTCATTTTAATATAATATTAATTATTTTTATTCACAAGTCTATTTCATCTTTTTTTCTTTAATCCACCAATTCCATTATTTATTTTCTATCCAATTTATATTAAAGGATGTTAACCAATTATTATAAGCCCCCGTAGTTTTTTTGCACCACTGTGTCAACGCTGAGTTTTTATAGTCTACATATTTTTTTTTAAAACGCTTAATTAAACGGTCCCACTGTTTCTCTTCATTTTTTTTTTCTTTTTACCCAATATAAATAGGCTGAAACTTTTATATTAATATCTGGATCTTCATATAATGCTTTTCCATTCCAATGTATCCAATAAAGCGTTTCGTAATATCTATTTGGATTTGAATTCCATTCATATTTCTTCCTTTTACTCCAGTTAGTCAGTTTGGATGTCATAATTTTATTGTAGGCGGACACATTTATATTTTCGTTGAACCAACTTTCAAAATCTGATATTATATAATCTAATCCACGTGTTCTGAACCACTCTATCCATTCATCGTCACTCCAGTTAGATCATACATCATAAAGATCTGACTGATATTCTTCGTGCATTCTGGGATTATAATGCGACAATTTTTCCTCTAATCTGTTCAAAAAATTATTAAATGCCTCATTTTTGTTTTTTAACCAAGCAGCATGTTCCTTTTCAAAATCTTCTATCATTTCTTTTTCCTGCTTCCTCAACCATAATTCCCAATCAAATGTTTTACGTGATTTTTCTGATAGAATGTTTTTCTCTATAGTTTGTCTTAAATATGCTATTGGCATATCTTCAGAAGTAGTATAAGATTTACAAAGTGCAGGTTTTGTTTTTCCACTACATATCTAAATAAAATATAAAAAGGAATATATGTTTTTTATATTAACATAATTTTTAAATAGAATTAACTAAAATTTAAATATATTTATTTGAAATATTTTATATTACCCCATTACAGCAACCATTAACATTTTCAGAGGTAGAAGATAATTTAAATATAATAGCGGAAGCTGATACAAAAAAGAGTATTGATTTCATCTTAAATATTTTATAGTTTTATTTTATATTATTTATTTTTCAATAAAATATATTAAATTACAAAAGTATGAACTCTAAAATAATAAGTATAAAAATAACGCGGAACATGAGAAAATGGTTTACAAAAAGTATTTAAATTACTATTTAAAAAAAAATAATAAAATAAAAATTTTTCAATGAAAAAAATATGGATCCAAAAAATTAAGAATTATAATTTTATAATAAGGTTAAAACAATTCTATAGAGAAACACCTATATTTACTTAAATGTAATTAAATATTTATTTATGTACTTGTGTCAACTTACAATATTTTAATAATATTTAATTATTTTTATTATTATTTTTTTTTTAAATATTTAATTTTAAAATATAAATAATAATAAAATATAGGATTATTGTAAAACTTAAACTAAACATGTATATGTATATATATATATATATATATATATATATAGATATAGATAGAAAGATAAATTTTCAAGCGTTATAATAAGTAATCCAATTCGTTACTTTTTAACATATAAGTATATCATCAATATTATCCATATATGTTTTATTAATAAATACCTTACCTCTTTATTAACATTCTTGTTATTATAAATTTTTTTTTTTATGAAAATATTATTCTGCGTAATTATGTGAATATAATAAATATAATAATTTAGAAATGAAGATAAAAATTAAATTAGAAAAAAATACAGAAAAATAAAAATTACAATATTGAATTTATACTTAAATTATGTTTAAACATAATTGACAATTATACAGAGAATAATAATAAGGAATTAAAAAAAAAACTTTTTAACATTTAAAATGGATTATATTTTCCTTAGGTTTTTTTACACTTTTTTTCAAAAATTTACTTACATTATTTTAGGAGTTTTTTTAATTTTGTTTTTTATTTTTCTACTCGTTCTATTATTTTCTGAATTTATTTTATGTAGTATATATATTCTTCTTAGTTTTTTATTTTTATTCTCTTTTTACTTTATATCATAATTTTTTAAACTTTGTTAATTATTTTTTATTTTTTCAATGTTAATTATTGTTTCTTTTTTTTATTTTATTTTTTGCTTCATATTTTATATTTTATATTTTTTGTCCAATTTTTATTTATTAATAAACGAAGTTCTCTAAAATACATTCTGATACTTGCCATTATTTTTGACACAATTTGTTTAATTAAAAGAAACATTATTTACATATTTTTATTATTTAATTTTTTTACTGATTGAATATTTCTGATATTAAAATATAAGAATAAATTTAATGAAATATCCTAAGAAAAAATTATTATATATCTCTTTGTTTGGTATGAATTTTATTAATTCTAAAGAAAACGGAATAACAGTTTGCTTGTATAATTTTTTACTATTATACGTTAATAACAGGAATATTATTTGTTATATTAATAAAATTTTATAATAAAAATATTTTTTATTTATTAATACATATTAAGAATTGTAATTTTAAAAAATTTTAATTAATATTTTTAGAATAATTTTAAAAAAAAATTTTTGTAATAGGAAGTAAAATATTATAAAAAATATGGGTACCAAACTTTTTATGGTTGTTGAAATAAGCGCAAAAAGGTAAAAAGGGGTTTATATTTTAAAAGAAAATATTAACTTATTAAATGTGAAAGATAGTATTTAGTCAAAAATTAATTAATATCATGTTTTAGTGAGGACAGAAAATGATAATATAGTAAAGTATATTTATATAACATAGCATAGCATGGCAAATGAATAATAATATTGCAAAATAGATTTGATATATCATTTCCATGATTTACTATAAAGTTGTTATTTTTAATAATATTTTATAAATCATTAATAATAATTATTTTACATTTTAGCAATTTATAAGTAATACAATAAATAATACAATCCTTTAGAAATATTATTATATAACACTTCCTAATTGAGCATGGCTCCCACATTTGTAGTAAAATATAAAGGAAAATGATTTATGCTATCTTTTTCCTATTTTCCTATGAATGGAAAAACATTCTTTTTATCAATATATATATATATATATGTAAATGTGTTTCGTTTATAATACCATATATATTATGGATAAAATGAATTTCGTCATTAAGAAATAAAATTTTTAAATATAATTTTTTAATTTGGAGAAAAAATAAATAATTTAAAAGAACACAAATATATCTAATAGATAAATGTTTAAAGATATACAATAAATGAACGCTATTAATATGCAAACATCAATTAACTCATAACAGATTAAGATGTTTTCATTAAGTACATAGCATATATTTTTCTATAATGTAACTTATAATATAAATTTTCCGTAAATTATCATTATGTTTTCATAAGTAGTTTTTTTCCTTTTTTTTTTTTTTATGAACAAAATCTTTATATAAATTAAAACATAAAATGGTCGAACTATGGGAATGTAAAAAAGATACAAATAAATATATTTATAAATGTGAAAATAACTACATATTATGAAGTAATAGGATAAAATAGAATTACAGAAATTTTTGTAATAATATTGTATTAATTCAAGAATAGTGTTACAATTTATTTATTTTGTTTTGTTTCCTTATTCCAAATTATAATTTTTTCCAAGTTTAACATTTTCGGAAAATATTAATATTAACTGCATTTTTGTATAGGTATATTAATATCTTAGTACTTTTATTGAAACAAGTATTAATATATTGTTTTAATGGATAATATTACAGAAAGAAAAAATGTATATATAATTGTAATATATTTGAAGTGCTTCAATTTTAAACTTCATATTTAATGATTTTTTTTTTCTTTCTATTACTTATTACTTTATATTTATTTTCTTTATTACCTAGAGACATTAAAAAATTTAAATAATATTTTTCATTAATAGCCTTTTTTCTTAAATATCATCTAAATATATTATGGAAGTATACCTATGAATTTATAGAAACGGTTTTTCTGCTATTTCATCCGATTTGTCTACTGTTCTATCACTAACTATAGGATTCGCATATACGTTATCTTCTCTTACCCAGTTTTCTATCTCATTCCTGAAAGTATTATTCCCTATATGAGCATGGATTTCTTTATTTTTTATATATTCTAAATCGTTACTATTATATTTAATTATATTTTCTGTAATTACTGGTTTTTTATATGAATATACTTCTTTCTTTGATTCATTTATGGATTTATCCAAATATGATTCCCTATTTTCAAAGTTCACCTCCTTTTTACATTCTTCTAATATCGTCATAAGAACTAGAATACATAGCCTTGTTATTAAGTTTTTTTTTACATATTTATATAATTTCTCATAATTTTCTTTTTTTTGGAATTCTTCTATATTCATTAATGATATATAGTTTTTAGTATTTTCATTTAGATATTGATCTGATATATTGTGAAAATCCTCTAAGAATTCATTGAAGCATTCCTGTTCCAAATACTGTTCTATAATAATAGCCTTTTTTGATATCCATTGTTTCCATATATCTTTTTCTCTTTGTAAAAATATAACATTGCTATTTTCATTAGCACATTTCATTTTTAATTCTTCCATTTCTTGTATATAATATAGTTCTTTTTTCCATTCATTTTTTAAATTAATAAACCAGTTTGCTTTTTTCAATTTTTCAGAAATATTTCTGTTACTTTCAATCCATTTATTCCGTAGAAAATTTTGTTGTTTAATATCATTACTACTTTTAATATTTTCTGTTATTAGATCATCATCAATTAAATTATGATAGGTTATATTATCCTTTTTTTTGAACTCATCTATGCATATTTCTAAGAATTCGTCTTTGTTGTTTTCCCATTTTTTATTTCTGAATTCTTCGAGTACTTCCATATGTACTTCTACTATGGTTTTGGTTCTGTCTCTTGTTCGCTTTGATAAATTTACATTTTTTGTAAGTTCATTTATTTTTATTTTTTTTATAATCTTTTCATCATCATATATTGGGTGTTCTAAACGATCATCCGTAAAAATTTTACTTTTCTTGTGAGAAAATGAAGGTACAAGAAATCTCAGAAATTTCACATGTCTTCTTCTTTTTTTTTTTTTTTTAAACATTCCAGTTAAAGCAAACTATAGTATAAGAAAAAAATTTTTATAAAATAAGTTATTACAATAAATAAATAATTTTCATATTTTTAACCTTTTATTATTATATTACTTTAATAAAAAGAGAAAGTATAATAATAATTACCAAGCTTATTAAAATAGATGAAGTATATTTATCACTTGGATTTAATGTCGTACCTATAATTGTTTTTTATTAATATATATATATATTATTTAGTATACTTATTTCAAATGTAGAAATATATGTAGAATTAGTGATACCTGTAGTATGGGATATTTGAGGAGGACTACGTGCTAAGGTATACGTCGACGCTTTATCAGTTTGCTGGGTATTCTCAGGATCAGGAGATAATTGTATGTCTTGAACAGTTGGAGAGGGTAATTCAATGGTATCTTTTGATTCTACATGTACATCACCAGAACTATTATCTGCTTCTAATGATGGATTTGTTAAAGATTGTGAATTCTCAGCTTCTTTAGTTGAATGTTGAATTTTTGAAACTTCACTTTTAATATGTTCTGGTGGAGGTTGTGGTAAAATATGTGATTCAATTTCAGTTTGATCTTCGGGTGTAACTTGCACATCTGTTTCCTGTTGGACGTGAGAGTTGGGTATATTTTGAGCTGTATTTTGAATTTGAGTTTCTAAAACTTTTCTTTCTGCGGAATTCTGGGTTATACATTCAGGAAGTTCTTTAAATGTATCCTGATCCAATATGTTGCATACAGGTTCTGGGGATTTGTTTTTTTGATTTTTTTTTTGGACTTTCTTTTGAGTAACAATTTTTAAAGACACTTTTCTTTTCTTCAAATTGCTTCTGCATCTGTTTAATCCATGCATTATATGCTTTGCATTTTTCTAAACATATAGCTTCACATTTACCTGAGTTAGTTTTTTTTAAGCCCTCTATTTCCTTAAAATCTCTAGTTCTTTTTTTACAAAAATCCTCTTCTTTATATTTTAATTCTAAAAGTTCTTTATGTTCTTTTTTTAAAATCATAGGACATCCACCATATTTAGTTAAATCCTTAAAGTATTGATGTAGATGAAACTTTAATAAGGATTCCCACATATGGGTGGCTTGTATCCTGAGGAGGAGACATATTCTTAATTAGATAATCAGCTAATTGTTTGCATTCTTCTCTAAATAAATTTTCGTTATTTGCCGTTTTTAAGAATTTAGTTCTATTTTGTACGTAAGTTCTAATAGTCCTAAATTGTTCTGTGAGGGTTAGCGAAAATCCTGCCGTTCCAGAAAGAGCGAAATGCTGAATTTAAAAGAATTATTAAAAATTACCTAGGTATTAAGTTTTGTGTTAATTGCACTGTAATATATTTTATCATAAATAAATAATTTATGTATGAATTTAATAGTTTAAAAAAAAAATGAATATTACCTTAGGTATACAATTTTCCATAATGACCCTAATTGATGCTCTAGTTCGTTGAAAATAAAAAACTTAAAGAAAATTAATCGTGTACACTTTGTATCAGTAGCGTATTTTAAAAATGAAGATCTATTAAAAGCAATTACATATTTATGAGCTACGTAGTAATTTATATTAGAAATATAAAGTAAATAAATTTATTATTATTTATTCTCTGAGAGTTCTATCTTATTTTACGTTAAATAAATATAAAACAACTTAATATATATCCTATACATGCTTTGAAATTAAATGAGAGTAAGGTATATTTTCGTGTATAAAATTTATATAACCTTCATTAAAGGAATCCCAATAACTTACAAAAAAGAAATTACATATAAATTAAATGAAAAATAAATTAAAATTTATTATATAAAACTATCATTAATCAATTTATTTCTTTTTTTTTGGCTCTTTTTTTTTTTTTTTTAACGCAAAAAAATTATATAAATACTCTTGTATTAAGGTAAACAATTCTTTTTGTTCAAGTTTTTTTGGAAAATAAATAATCTATAAACCAGATAATTATTAACACTTATAGTATGTTTGTTATTATCTTAAATTTATCATTTTTCCCATATTGCGTACTACACTGTAATTATATTGTTAACGGATTTTTATTTTTAATACCTTATATATAGATATGGGAAATAAAAATATATAAATTATACTATATTGTTTCTGTTTTTGAGAATGATAAATAACATTATAATGCACTTAATCCATTTAATAATATATGCAAATAATCTACCAAAAATTTAATAATTTATGCTATATATTATGCTATAAAATAATTTTAAATAGTATACATTATCATACATATACATACATATGTATATTCTGTACTTGTCTATTACCACTTTTGAAAAAAATTGATTTCATTTGGACTAAATGTTAATTAATAAAGAATAAGTTAAGGTATATTATTTATTGAATAAAATGTTGAGTGCTTATGAAATATATGAAAAATTATGAGAATACACTTGTGAGAACGTTATTCGTATTATATGTCTAAAAAAACGTAAAATGAATTATAACTATGTAAAGAAAAATAATAATAAAAAATTTCACGTAAATGCAATAATATATTAAATTAAATAATACAAAATTATTGAAGTTTCGTAACAGTTTTTTTGTACTTATTCATATATATAATCTAATAAATACATCAAAAAGATTTTTCTTTAATTTTATTTCTATTTTTATTTTTTTTTCTGCATTTGTTATGAATATGAAAATATAGTTTTAAGACTATTATTAAGTATTCATTTATGATTTAGAATGAAAAAATTAAGTATTAGCTTATAATATATTTTTAAATATTAATCAAAAAATGAAATCACAGAACTTTTTAAAAATATTATTGCAATATAATTTATTATTTGTTAATGTAAATATATTATTACTTATTTTAAAATTTCTTGTGAAACAAGCATATAAAAGATAATGAATAAGCAAGAAATTAAAATAATATATATATTAATAAATTTTAGTAAATAATTATTTGAATTAGTGGTTGATGTAATATAATTATGTATAACCAATCTGTTATATTAAATGATTATTGGTTTTTACTTATTTGTAATTTTTCAATTTATTTTTACTCAATTTTTTTTGTTTTTTTTTCTGTTTTTTATATTTTAATCCCTTACATTCCATCTCATTTTTTTTTTAAATATTTATATTTATTACATTGTACATGGGAATATATGTGATAGTAATTCATCATTTTTTAAGATATTATATATTTAAAATATCTCATTTGAATGTATAAAATATGTGGAAAATATAGTACATAATATATATGTAATAGTGGTTGATTAGGTAGCAAAATAAAAGAAAATATAATTTTCTGAAATATGTGAAAGTATACTGGAAGAACATTATTATAATAGTTATCAAGTGTATATAAAACAATTTATTTCCTATATTTTCTTTTTTTTTTATTGTTTTATATATATATATGAAAAATCTTACTGTTTCGATGTATCCTTTATTATTATATTTTTAATATATTATAAAATTTATTGCATAACATTACAGTTTATACATAACATATAATTTATGTAAATGAAAAAAATAGTAAATATTATTATGAATTATTTGATATTTGTCTATATTACGATGATTATTTTATTAATTTATTTAAATAGTATATTTTAATGTTAAAATAGATATATTAAATAAGTGGAATTTTCATATAAAATGGACTAACGATATTCCATTATGTATATATATATATATATAAATAATATTTTATTAAGAATACATTTAACGGAAAAAATATGCAAAAATATTTGTATTCATTGTGTGTTAAAAACAAATTTCTAATAAATATAAAAAAATTATATGCCCAATATTAATTATAATAACGTAAATACATTATACTATTGTTCACTTAAAAAAATATTATTATTCCAAATGAATAATTAAAAAATAATAAAAAAAAAAAATTTACAATAATTAACAATAATATATTATTATCTTTTTAATATATATATAATTTTGTTACGATAGCATTTATGGAAGCGCTCATTTGGTTTTTATTAATTTTTAGCACAACTAGGTTCTCTGACTATCTTACATATAGCTGATGTTTAGAATGAAATAAATAATAATGTATTTTTATATATTCACAATAATACAAATGTAACTTACAAAACAGAATAAAAATAAACGTTATATATAATGAAATTCCCTTAAACATTTACAATTAAAGAGGATTTTTCTATTTTAGTAAAAATCCTTGTTCCTAAATATTTTTTTGAGGATGTTTTAATAAAACAAAATATATATATTTGAATAACTTATTTATGTTTTTTCTATATTAAATAATACTATAAAAATTATTTATTATCTTTGTAAAATATTATATTTTCTCCTTATTGAGTATATATTATATAAGGAAAATGCATTCTTATATGTACGTCGGCATAAAGTTCAGAAACCTTTCACATTAAGTCTTTTTTATATTTGCTAAATTATACATACATAAAAAATAAAATATATATAAAATAATATTAACAATTTTTAAAGTATTATTTATATATTTATGCTAGCTATATATTAGAATATATACAAAAAATAAAATGTTCGATTTTTATGGAATACAATGTTTTATATATGAGTTTTCAAACATAACTTGAAGATATCTATTTTTATACTTTTCTAAAAAGAAGATTACTTTAAAATGTTTTTCTTTAATATACATTTTAATATAAATTATATGTATTAATGATTCTAAAAAGTTTACTATGAATCAATTTAATACGTATAATTATGGCATCTATGATGAAAAATATTATTAATTATATAATAGTAATATAAATAGATATGCTGAGCAAAATTGAAATAATTCATATAATCAATTGCAAAAATTTTTAAATGAATATGGAACTCGTAAAAAGTATATATCTAACTTTAAAAGTGTAGAATAGTTAAAATATGTTAATGAACTACATGAAGTTGCTGAATCTCATTCATTTTTAGTTTCAGTAAAATACTTATTATAGAGATTATTGTCATATAAACAACCTTATGATGCTACTAGGTGTTAATTTAATTATTAATTTTCCATAATTAGATTAATATTTAATGCAATATTTTTCATGTATTTCCTTTTGTATTACACTATATATCATTCTAATTAAAAACGTGAACACGTTTCTACAATCCTAATATATAACGATAATTATTTATTACTCCATTAGAATTGTTTCTCTCTGTATGTAATTCTTAGTAATATTTGTTTTTTCCATCTTGGCAATGATGTTGTTTTCAATAAAAAAAAAATTAAAAGATGTCGAAATGTGCAGGTGAACAAAGTGGTAAAATGCTGATAAGTGCTTTTGAAGGTCATGACATATATTAGTGTAACAAGGGATATTAAACAATATATACATAACAAAATTCTAATCTATAAATTTCCAAAAACACATATCTTTGTGAATATAAAAAAAGACCTTAATAAACTTAATGAAATATATTTTAAAAGAATGCAAAAAAAAAAAAAAGTTAAAATAATTTTTTTTTAATAATAATACTACTAATGTAATATATAAGTGTATGATTCTAACAGAATTATAAAACGTTGATAAGTGAAGAGCAGTATAAACTATTGTAACAAGGTTAAAAAAAAAAATATTTAATTAAAAATCAAGTATTTTACTAAAAGACTAAGTTATGAAATACATAGGATGAGAAAATGACAAAGCATTAATTTTTATTGTATAAGCAATATTCATATTATTGTTTAGTATGAACATAGTAAGGATATATAAAATTTCTTCTAAGTAACTTATCTCATAATATATATAAATGGATAGTAAAAAAGAGACTTTTATTAATTGAATAAGTGTAACACGAATAGAAACTATTAAATGTAAACAGAATTAAGATTAAATTAACTAAAATTTCGTAATAGATAGAGTATATAATATATTGTAATGCAGAATTAATATATAAATTATGTTTTTTGTACTATAGTTATATATTTGTCAAAAATATCATAAAGTCTGTAATCCAAAATTTGAAATACAAATGCTATAAAATAGAATTTTATATTAAAAATATTTATAGAGAACAAAAATATGTATTCCAATATTATTAAAAAATTTTAATTATATATTAACAATACTATCTGATATTTTATATTAAGATAATGGGGATATAATTTATTGAATTTTTACTAAAATCAAAGATATAGACAAATTTCATGTATAGTGTTAGTAGACTATATATTTACTTGTATTTCTAAAAAATAAAACGTAAAATTAAAAAATATTTAAGGTAAAATAAATTTTTATGTTATAATTTTCTACTATATTATGCTTTAATACTGCTTGAACTATTGTAATATATTTATAATGACATATTGCAGAAGGAAATAATATGAACTATAAAATTTTAATACTTAATTGTACTTTTTTTTAAAATAATATATATGACAGTAACTTAAATTTTTCATTTATACAAATTAAATATGAGAAAATTATATTGTGTTATATGAAGTAATCGAAAAATATTATATAGGATTGTTTTTTAGTATATTTGTAGCTAGAAATTGTGCTGCTTAATATATAATGTAATACTGTTGATGTGTTTAATGTGAAATGTTTAAATGACAAACAAATCTATTTTAATGTTAAATATTATTTTTTAAATAAATAATATATTCATGATGCTACGAAAAAATAAAATATTCAGTAATATGTTTGAATTTTTATTAATTTTTCATTACTTTTAATAAAATAAGAAGCATAAATTTCGATAGGATAAAATAATTTTGATCATTTATAAAAGCAAAATCATAAAAAATACATTAAGAAAAAAAAAAACATCTCGTTATATAAATTTTTGAAAGCAAATTTCACTTATTTGTTTTCATAATCTAAATTTATTTTGGGAAAAACTTATATTGTTTTATGTTTGTACATGTTCAAATACAATTTTAAGTTTTATTAAGTATGTAAATAATGTATTCAATTACAACCTAAATATATAATATCCTAAAATACAATAACATTATATTTATATATATTCCAATGTATACGGTTATTAAAGAACATATTTCAAAAAAAAAAATTGCATATATAGTAAGAGATTAAAATAAAAAGATTGTGTTTGTGAAGTAACAAAAAATTGTATATAGATAAATTGAAAAGTTAAAAATGCTTTATTTCAATAAATCTTATATAGAATGAATAAACTTAACTATAATAAATTTAATTGTATACTTGAAAGTATTATTAAAAAATTAATTATTAATTAATATATATTTTTTATATAATTTCTTCAATATTTTTAATCTTTTATTTACTTAATTCAATTGAAGTATTAAAATTAGATATAAATTTACATTGTAATGGAATAATATATAATGTATATAATACATTTAAATTTTTCTGTAATTTCTTTTGTAAATACATATCTTAAAAATATAGTAAAATAATATATGAATATTTTTATTTTTTATAGTAAATAATATTTACTGACAGTGTTAAAGAGATATATTCATACAGTTATCAAATGCATTAAAAATTGAAAAAATAAATAACAAATTTTAATCTATTTATTTGAACATTTATATTAATAATTAGAGAAAAATTATTACGAAAGTTCAACATTTTTGTTTAATTTCATATAATATTGCATTTACATGAAATTATAATAATTTTATTTTTTATTGTAATGTTCTAACAAAATCTTTTTTTTTTTAACCATATTGTATGATTATTTTCTTTATAAGTATAATCTAATAATTTTTCATATTTTGAATAAGTTGTTAAACGTATTTTTATTAATAAATATACGTTAATGTCCATTTTACTAATTGAAATTTAGTCCTAATGGAATCATTCGTATACAAATGTGGCAACATATATATCCAGTAGAACACTTATATATAATAAATTATACTAATTTAAAAATATTAAATTTCATAATGTTTACCATGAGTAATGAACTTTATGTAATTCACATATATAGAATGATTAGACAAGTTCGTACATATTAATCCCATGTATTTGCATTAACTATAGCAAAAATTTAGTGTAATTTATATATTATTAATTCTCACCAAGGGATAAAAGGAATTAAATATAAAAAACTATTTATAAAGTTATAACATTATAATGGAATACATCAAAAATAAATAACAAAGAAGAATAAAAAGAAACATACTATAAGTACTTATGACTATTTTTCTTAGAGATTATATGTTATTTTTCACGTAAAAGTTTAAAAAGTGTCATTTACATTAATACAGGTAAAAAATAATTATACATATAAAATTTATAACTAAAAAATAAAGGATATAATACATATTTTATTGATAATTTTATACAATAATTCTTGTATTGCTTATTATTGTTACTTATATGTAATTTTTTATATTTAGCTAATGAGATTTTTTTTATAAGAGGAAATATTAATTTTATAAAAAAATATATACTCATCTTTGTTTTGATATCAAAAAGGAATAGGATGCATCTACTATTGTGATAAATTCTTTTAATGTAAAATGAGATAAGAAGATTATAAAGGAAATAATAATGTATTCAATTAATTTCTAGTTATAATATAAATACTTCTGTATTTTATTAATTTCTTTTTGCTCTTAAATAATAATGATTTTAAAATTACTATATTGATAAATAAAAAGATATAATTTCATATTTTTTCTTCTTCTTTATTATTTACAACGAACTAAAATAGCAACGAATTGTCATTATGAAATGGGTAAAATATATTCTTCCTTAATATACCTAAATTTAGATATAAACTGTTTATTAATAAAAAAAACCGTCATATTTTAAATAATATAAAATTTGATGAAAAAATAATTCCTAATTATTCTTTTAATTTTAGAATTTCAGTGGACAAGGTTATGGGGTTTTCGAATATTTTAGTAATCCACAATTTAAGGAAATTATAGAATATATTAAAAAGGAAACTCCTAAATTAAAGTCTATAAGACGTAAAAATGAATTTAGAGAAAAATGCTTACGTTTTGCTGAATATGTAATTGAAAAAAAGTATAAAAATCCACCTATATTTAAACAAGAAAATTGGGAAGCAGCACTTAAAACATGGGTAAAGCATTATTTCTTCAAGGAGAAAACTAAATATGGCATCTGTCCTGTTATTTTTGAGCAGAACGATAAATATCTTTTAGAATTAACATATAAGGCAGAGGATTTCTTTGAAAAAAAAGAAAAAGAATTAAAAAAAATAAAACACTTAAAAGAAAAAAACGAAATTTCAAATAATTGCATTAATGATAATAAATGTAAACGTTCATGTGAGAAATATAATGAATGGATTATATCTATGAAGAAAGAATTTGAAGGAAAACAAGTCTTTATTTTAAACAATTCTAATAAGGAATTTACAAAATTAAAGGATAAAAAAACATTGAGCGACTTGCTTAAATCTGATACATTTGAAGAAATTCCTAATTGCTCATACAGGGAAGCAGCTGTTAATGCTGAACCTGTATCTGAGGAAAAAGAGGAAGCTCCTGTAGTAAAACCAAAAGGAGCTCCAAAAGAACAAATTATGAGTTCAGCTGGAGAAGATGGGCAATCTATGGAAGCTGGAGTTCCATCTGAAAGAAATGATCAAATGCCACAAGAAACGTGTACTTCTCATTCAGATCAAGTACAACGTGAAAAAGAATCCTTACATGAAGGTCCCCATAAAGATACTGAAACTAATAGTGGAGAAAACGCACAATATGAACCGGAAAGTATGTTACAAATTCCAGGAGATTCTGAAACAACAGTTAAAGGAAATGTAATTTCACCTCAAGAAAAACCCCTAACTGATGTCCATGCAACTACTTTTAAACCTGCTGCACTATCAATTCCTAACTTACCTTCTGTAACATCTGACATCCTTAAAAAGCCTGGTAGCACTAATGCTTGTTATTTTTATATTTTTGAAATAACTACAATATAAAATACATATATATAAGGTTTAATTACAGGTGACAATGAAGTACTCGTATGACGCATATACCGCTCTTTTAATAAGCCTTCTAATTATTATATTATTTTCTTTTATTATTAAAGTAAAATAAATGTAAAACATTAAAAATATTATAAAGATTTCCTTACTAAAATAATTTGTTTTATAAATACATTTTGCTAAAATTGTAGTATTTTTTAACAGGGTTGTTTAAAAAAAAAAAAAAGATAAAAAGAAGAGAAGTTAAATTTCTGAGAATATTAGTACCTTCCTATTATAAAAGAAGTAAATTTTTAAGACAAAGTCATTTGGAGCACCCAATAAATGAAGAAGAAGAAATAATTAAAAAAATAAAAATACAAGAACATAATATGAACAAAAATGAAAATGTATCATACGGAAAAAAGGACAGATCCATAACTATTATAGAAGTACATATGGAAATACTGGAAGAATGCAGAAATAAAGAATGGGAATATAACAAAGGAGAATTTTTAGCAATATGCCAAGAAGTATTAACAAAAAAAGAAAATAGAACCTACACTAACTTAAAAGATGATGAAGTAGTAATGGATAATATTAAAAGTACCAATGAAATTGAAAAACAAAAAAGTCTATGGAGTAAATGGGTGGAAAGACATAAAATATGTTTGGAAAAATTGAGAAAAAAGGATTGGTTTAACAATCTGAAAAATGATTGGAAAGAAGAAAGATCATACATAAAAAATAGTGAAAAATTAAGAAAATATCTTTCAAATGAAAATGAAAAAGATCCATTTTTAGAAAGAAAAAAAGATATATGGAGACATTGGGTGTCAAGGAAGGGTACTATTGTAGAAAAATATTTGGAAGAGGAATTGTTTGAAAAATTGACAGAGGAAATATATAATATGTTAGATACATATGAAAATGAAGGAAGAAAGGATGATATATTATTTATGAATAAAGAAGAATTGGAAAACAAAGAAAATTATGAAGTATTATGTAAATACTTTAAAACAAAATTATTAGAAAAACTGTGTATACTAGTATTTATGATGGTATTAGAGGAATGTAAAAATGAGGAGTACATAGAAAATATGGAATCACATTTCGATAATTCTATAAATGAATGTATAACAGGAAAAAACTTAGATATTAAACCAGAAATTGAGGAAAATTTAACTGATATTAACGGAGATGTTTTAGGGAATATAAAAAATAATAAAAATTATACTTATGAGGGAGAAGACTGTTTCAGAGAAGAATTGAAAGAATGGATAAGAGAAAATGATGCATACATAAATTCCTTAGATAGTGATAATAACATAGACGAATGCTATCAAGTGGTAGAATAATACATACTATATATTAATAAAGACAAATTCAAAATATATTTGAATAATAATCAGGAGAAGTTGTACGATATCTATGAAATAAATTTCTTAAATTTTGTTATAATCTAAGGAAGAAAGAAAAAGTAGAATGCAAAGAAATGTGTTATGTAAAATAGAAAAACAGGCATAGTATATGAAGATTCAAACGTTTTTATTTAAAAGATATTCCAAGATTATATAATTGTTTATATTCTTATTAGAATATTTCTACAAAAGTTATAGTTACACATGATTCAATAAAAATTAGCAATATTTTAATGTGTATATAAAACAAATAGTAATTTTTATATGTTATATAATAGCATATTTATTTAAAAAGTTTTAAGCAATGTTTTTTTTTTTTTGATTCCTTAATAAAAGTTTTTTTTTATTGAAATATTTGGATATATTAAATTTTTTACATATATTATTAAATTGTATTTATTTTATTATCTATATTTTAGATAAGTATATAGTAAAATTGTCGGTGCCCGGTTCCCATGAAATTGATATTAATGCGTATATCAGGATCTTATATAAAAAATTTTTTTTAGTATATATATATTACATTATTTGTTAATTCTTAAATTTTCATAAATTTCACTTTAGAAATAATAAAAAGAATGCATTATTTTATATTATATAAAAACAATAATATGTCAATTAAAATAAGATGGTACAATTATATAAAACTGTTAAATTGGATAATACGTTTTAAAATAAAAACGTTTGTACGTTAATTGAATCCTAGAATATAAATTTTATATTTTTACAGTATAAATTTTTTTCATGTCGTAGGTTCATGTCACATTTTAATAAAACATGTGTCATATAAAAAATTTGTGTTATTTTATTTTTTTTTTCTTTCATTCCTATCAATACTGTTGTATGTAGTACAAAATATTTATATTTTTTAATTATAACGTAATTTTTAGAGGGTATAAACTATATATAGCCGAAAGATCATTTTTTGGATGATAAGCAACAAATTAATAACTATATACATTGTATAAGCTAATGCACCAATTTTCACAGCATATATTATATTTATACTAATTCTGAAATAAAATCCCTATGAACTAAAGAAGTCATTTTATTTTAATTTTATTATGGAAATTATTGATTATAAAAATTTAGAATTGTTCTGTTCGAATATTAATATATATATATATATATATATTCTTTTTTTTTTTGGAACGTTTAGGAATATTATTGGATTTACAAAAAATTATTTTTTTTTTATTGCTTTTTATATAAATTTGTTGAAAATATTTACAAAAATATATTTAAAATTATATATGATTTTTATACTTTATATTTATATTCTATTTATATATCTTTATGCGTTTTTAAGTATAAAAGAACAATGCAAATACATATATATTTATATCGCTATCTTGTAGATAAACAGTTATTATTTTTCTTAATTAAAAATATTGTAAAATTAAACAATACTAATATGAAAGAAAAAATGTAATCTTTTATTATAGTAAAAAATCAGAATTATATTTTTTATTTAGGGATGTTCTAATTTATATTGCATGGCCTAATGATAACATAGCTGAGAATTTAACTTATAATTTTTGATATCTGAAATTAAATGTATTATAAGAAAATTTCCATTATATGTACATTTATAATATTATAAATAATAAAAATATATTTTTTTCATTAATCGTATCCTAGATAAATATTTTGTTAACTAGAACTGTGAAGATGGAACCTTAATTCAACAACCGATATATTATTATCAGAAAATGAGAAAAAACAAATAATATATAATTAAAGATATATTATTTAAAATTGGATAAGATGATTCTGAAAATGAAAGTGATTATATTGAGTCGACTTATTGATGAAAAGGTTAGTGTAATGTCAAACACAATTCAAATTCTACAGAAAATAAATTAATCAAGGAATGAGTGTTATTATATGTTAATCATTTGAAGTGATAAATATATTTTTGTTTTTCAAAAATAATTATATAGAGGATTTAGTTCTATATATTAATGTCGGAAATATACCAGTACTACTCAGAAAAAAAGTATACAATATTTAGCTTGTATGAATATCTTTTATTATTTACCTTGTAGGAATACTTTTGTTTATAATATTTTTGTTACTTTTTTATTTTTAATTTATTAGAAAATTTATTGTTTATTAAGAAATAAATTACGGAAAATAATATTTTACTCTAACAATAGGGTACAACTACAATGAACTTAGTTACTTTATTTTGTAGTTTAATGACCATTTATGTACTTGTAAATTTTTAAAATATATCGTTGGTGTTTGAGAAAATTATTTATAACCTATTTACATTTCATATATTGTTTTTATAAATAATATTCTTCATGAATCTAATGAAGTTTTTCTTTATACTAAATGGAATTATATTCTTAGCAAGAACAATTGTTTCATAATTATAAATTTTTTCTTATGAGCACTGAATATTATATAAATATATATGGATACATAAAAGTAGAAAAAAATATATTAAATAGTTTTAACATTCGCTTGTTCATACATTAGCTTTATTATAATAATGAATTATTTTTGCGATAATTTAATAATCTTCTGAATTGTATATAAATATATATTTTTCTCAACATATATAATTGAAATTTATATTTCTCATTATTCACAATATAAATATGTGCATTATAAGAAAAAATTATACGTACAACATGTATCATGTGTATTTACATTGTGATAAGTATGAGATCGTTTAAATTAATTTATAAAATTAGAGTTAATATAATCTCTCTAACCTAGTGAATTAATTAATATTTTTAAAAATTATATAATTTTTTTTTTTTATTGTTCTAAGTGATCACTTGAATGAACTTTTAAAAACGTATTTTATACATTAGTTTTATTTTCATTATATTACGTTGTTCTTCATATATTAAAATCAAAACCATATCTGTTCTCATGTTTATATGTATTTTCTATTTAAAAGTAAATATAACAAGTCATATTTATAAAAAAACTCTTATGTGAAATATATGTTTCATAACTTATTTGATATAAAGTTTTTTTAAGTAGATATTTTTTTTTGTGCAAGTATGAAATTATGAATACATAAGTATATAATTCTTTTTTATGGTATAAATTATTAAGAGAAAATTATCGATTTAAGAATTCTTGAAACATTATTTTTATATTAGAGTTTTAAAAATTTATACGATTAATTTTTATGTTATGTAATTTTTTGAGCTAAGAACTTTTTTAAAAAATTAATTATATGTGAAACATATATTGATAATAAAAAATTATATTGACTTTGCTATCGAATTAATTAAATAACTAAATTATATTAACTATAATGTTATTATGTTATATACCTTGGACAAAATTTCTCTATAAATATTTAATAATTTTTTATTATATTTCTTATAAATATATATATAACATTAAAAAAGAAAAAGGTAATATAAAAAAAGTCGATGAATTTATAAACATTTCTTATAGATATAATAATATAAATAATATATAATTAAATACTATAACCTTCAATATTTATATTAAGGAAGTAAATGATAAGTTCTTATATATCTTCCAAATATGTACTTTTTCAGTAGTTCATATACTATATATTTGATGTTATAAATACATTACAAATCATAATATAAAGTGAATTTTTATAAAATAATTAAGAAATATACGGCGAAGAGAATAAAAAAAAATGTTGTAATAAATATTGTTTTCTTCATTTATTACTGTATTGTTAAATTTATTAATAATATTATGGGAATAACCAGTTTTTCCTTGATATATAAAATAAGAAGATATACAAATTAATAAGGATACATCAATTAAATGAGTTATACTTTACTTAATATACAGAATAACGTATTATGTATGTTCTCTACATTCTATATTTTCTATATATTCCATACTTGGATATATTATGAAAACATATATATAATTTTTTATTTTATTTTGTAAATTAAAAACATTATTATTTAATTAATTTACTGTATTTAATAAATAACTTATATACTTTGAATATTTATTTATGTATTATATTTATAGTATATTTTGTAATGTTACCTTTTTATAAATAATATTAACATAACAATTTTAGATTATATTTTTGAAGTTATAATTCCCTTTTTCACTGTAATATAAATTGTAATTATACAATATTTTTAATAATTTTATCAAAAAAAAAAAAAAAATTTAATAAATAATAATAGAGTTCTATACCATTAAAATTATATTATATTGTTGCTAATTATATCATTTCTGCGTTTATTAGCGTATTAAATACTTATATTATGGAACAAAAATTTAAGTCATTCTTATATATTAAAATTTCTACCTTTATAATTTTAACATGGATATGTCATTTTTACATTTATATGGTTATGATAATGACTTCTAAGTATATATGTATTATTTATCTTTTGGTGTTTTACTATTGTTAGTGTTTTATTTTACTGAGAATTTATTCATTTGATTAAATAATAATTTTTTTCTATTTTTTAGAGTAGGCAAGGTAAATCTTTGGTTGAATGCTACAACCAACATAGAAGGTTATACGCAAGAAATAACCGTTTACTGGCAAAATATATGCAGGATAAGTATACACGTATTTTGTATTTAAAAGAAGAGATACCAAATAGACAGAACAATGTTAATGATATATTTAATAATGTAAAATATTCCTCGGGAAAAACTAAACAGTTAAATTGGAGTTCACAAGGAAATAAAAGAAGACATAATAAAGATATGAAAAATAAATCTTGTATATTTGAAACGAAAAAATATTCCCATTTAGAATAAAAAATCTTCAAAGAACTTGATTACGTAGATTTTCTCAAAAACAACAAAACAATTAGTGATAAGATTTACAAAAAAATAATGATTAAAAAATGCGGATTACGAGTAGCCTTACCAATATTACTGTTTTTTGTATTAGTGATATCGTTCATATTAGATAATTTTTGTGGATGTGGGCTTACACATGGTTTGCTTAAAGTAATAGTTCTTACTTCACCTGCCGTAGGTATTGCTCAACTTAGAGAATATTCATATCTTAAAGGAATTGGAAATCTTTCAAATATAATTAATGAGGGGAAGGCTTCTCCCGCTCTATTAACTTTGCATATCTGGTTAATGAAATCACCTTTAAAAAGGTTCACACAAACACTGATAGTAAACCCATCTACGAAAAAGTTGAGCAACTATTGTGCGTCAGGATTCTTGGGATTTCTTATATATTTTGTACCTATTTTCATATTAAGTATAATTCTTATATCAGGACTTGTTTATTATCATAAAAAAGTTAAAAAATATGAAAAAATTAAATTCAGGAAAAGGTAAAATGAATAATAAGCAGTTTTTCTTTACTGTAATGAAACCATCCATATGATCTAACACACTTAATATTTTAAATGTTATTCATAATGTATATAACTATAAATGACTAAATTTTATAATTGTATGTTAATATAACTGGTTTAATTCATACGCAACAGTAAAAGAGTATATTCGTATTTTTTGTTTGTAATTTTGAATGTTTTAATATATTTCAATTTATAGTTTAAGGTATCGTCTGAGATTTATTTACTATTTTGTCTTAATGTTTATATATGTATATTTTCATATATTCCTAGGATAAATATGTTTTTGTGTGTTATAATTAATATACATTATGAAAATTTATATAATTTTATTGATACCATGTGTTAATTTTTATTTTAACTATGAACAATATTTATTTATATTATTTTATCATTTTCTAGTTTAAAATGATTATTTGTAGACTTTATTTAAAAAATGTTTGACAAGATTTAATTAAATTATTATATGTCCTATTTTGTTTTCAATGACTTTACGCAAATATATTCTGTTGTATTAATGTAAATATATATATTTCATAAAATAAAACATTATATTTATTACGCAGAATACGTTTTATTAGAAATACGTTATGAAACAATTCCATTGTAAAACACTTTTCAAACGTTATTAATTTTTTTTTTGAATGATAAAAAAAACAAATTACGAATAAATAATAAAATATTATTATTAAATTTAGGACACATATAATAGTTCAATAACTCAATAATTCTATGTATTCAGAATTAAATGGACAGTTATCACGATTTATTATTTTGTTATTCTTGTGAATTAAAGAGTCATTTCTATGTTGTAAAAATTAAATAAATATATACTATATTAATAGTTTACATATAGAGAATACATATTTTATATATTTTACAATATCTAAAGTTTAATATAATGAAATAAATGTAATCAAATATTAATTAATAATATACATAGATATTTTTTTTTTTTAATAATGGTTAGATTTTAAATACATTCATATCTACAAAACAAAAATAAATTATTATTAAGGGAAATAAGAAAGTATATAATATTTATACATTAATATAATAATGTGATAGTGTTTTTTATATATATTTTCTTATTTTTTCTGGCTATCAGTATATTATGTAAATAGTTATTATTATTTAAAGATGAATACAAATATATTTAACTTCAGTTGAGAATTTCTAGTTAATCTATATTAACAATTATTGTTTTTTAAATAAAATAAAATTATAAAAAAGTATTATTTTTTTAGAAAAGTATCATGAGTACATTACTTTTTTTTTTTTAAAACAGTTGTTTTAATTTGATCCATTAAAAAGAATATCTATATTTTTTGGTATATGTTTTAAATAAATAAATATAATAATTTTATACTAAAAATATTAAGTAATTATTTACTGTTCCAAAAAAAAAAAAAAAAAGAAAGAAAATATCCTGTGTAAATGTAAAAATATTTTTAATACATTTTAGATAATAATATTGAAGAAAAAAATGAACTTCTCTATGTACTTATAGTTTTGAATACATTATCAACTAAATATTTAATATTTAGTATAAATAGTGAAATTAAAATATAGAATTGAGAAAAATGTTATAAAACGTATATACAAAGGAATACACAATAAGAAATATAAAAGAATATTCAATTATAATATTATAATGCAGTTGTGGTATAAATTTTTAATAAAGACAAAAATATATATTTTATAAGGATATTAACAAATTTCTATATTAATTGTTAAATAAAAAAAATCATATATAATTTAAAAAAAATATGAATTATTTTTAAATGATAATGCTAAAATAATATTTAGAAATCAGAAATATTACAAAAACAGAAAAAGTATATTTATAATTAATTGTTTAAAGGATTATAATATATAGTGTTTTCATTTCTCGTAATTAATTTTATAATATATATATTAGTTATTATTGGTTTTTAAAATAGGTTGCATTATGATTTATATAGAAATATTATCTCCCACTTAAAATATAAAATGTTCAAATCATTGTAACAATTAAGGGTAGATAAAAAGGAGCCTTCATATATATTAAGATAAATGCATAAATAATTTAAAACTATATGAATGCAATGATTTTAACTTTTGTGATATTTTCACTTTTTTTTAATGTTACCTTGTAGAAATAATATTTCTTAACGAGAACAATAATTTAACTTAATATTTCAGATTATTACAAATATTTTTTATGAGTATAGTATTTTAATAATTATCACTGTTAGAATTACACATAAAAAAATAAATAATGGGGTATAAAATTTATTGTTGTTAATAGTTTATTTAATAAAATATTATTTGTTATTATGTTTATGTTGACTTATTAAGCTTCTACTCTGAAATATATTCATAAAATTACTAATTCATAAAGGAATATCTAAAACATAATATGAAAATCCTAAAAATAACAAAAGCAAAATTAACAAAACATGCATTTTAGTAAATTATATTGTACTTTCTTATGTTTTATGGGAAAATTATACACTATACATATAATACATATTTGTACAATTATTTGATTTGAAATATCCTTTAATTAATATAATTGCTTGTAATATTTCTATAAATATTTTAACTTCAACGGCTTTTATTACTTATACTTTTTTACTACATTTGTATATTATATAAATATATATATATTAAAAAAAAAAATTAAAAAATAATATAGTTGAATACAATGATTTTTCATTTATAATTAACGGAATAAATTAAACTAAATTAATAATTGTAATTTTTAACAATAATGGTACATATATAAAAAATATGTACATATTTGCTTTTATAGGCGATATTTCTTAAATGATTACTTGGTATCGTATATATTCATAATTTAAAAGGATTATACAAAATAAAATATTTTTTTTAAATGAGAAAGTAATGCATGTATTATAATCATCATAATACAATTAATGTTTCAATAAATTATTATTTAAGTTACTATATTATTATAATAATTAATGATTTATAAAATATAACCCGTTTTTCATAAATACAATGTTTACTAATTCAGAATTATTATTGGGATAACATTCCTAAAATTAGTAATTTTTATGTTAATACTTATAGGAATATATTATTCATATGTTCCCTATATTCTCTGTCGTAGACAAACTCAATATTTACATATAATAAGAATTCACATAATTATTTCTATGTTTACTTTAAAAATAATTAATAAAATGTATTACTAATTAGTATACTATCTTAAATTAAATATATATTAAAATATTTTTGAATTAGTTCTAATTAATTTATTTTTATGAAACTTATTTTTATTTTTAAATAATATATTTTTAATATTATTTTACTTTTTATATGTGGTATAATCAATCATATTTTTGTACTTTTTTTTATATATTTATAATAAAAGAGTAAAAAAATTTTTTTTTAATAAATATAGAACTGTTTGTTATTGGAAATACAATATATTATGGTTAGTTTTTTCATTAATATATTATAGTATTAAAGAACTTTATAATGGAAAACAAAATTAAGCTAAACATATTTATTAGAATTGGGATGTTTTCCATTCTATCATGGGTATGTAATTTTAACAATTATGTGGTATAATGTCATCAAATAAGTATATTTATTATTATTTATATTTTTACTGTTTTACATTTATTAAAGTAATATTTTACAATTAGTTTATTTATTCTTATTAAACATATATATTTACTTTGAGTTTTTAGTATATATTTAACAAATCATTGGATGGAATGTGTATCTGTGATAGGGAAGCATATACAAGAAATTATAGATTACTATCAAAATATAAAGAGGATAAGGATTCAAATAATCTATGGCTAAAAGGAAAGCTTTCCAATAATGAAGTCGTTGGACAAAAAATCACATCTAATAATGAAGGAGGAACTAACAGAAAAAATAATCAATCACATAAAAGTTTATTAAATAAAGCACAATATTACACAGAAGTTATAGATTATAATAATGGAATGTTTGACGGAAAACATTTCCATTTTCAAAAGAAATGGGTAAAAAAAAAAGATTATGATACTTTTCTTGAAAAAAAGAAGAGAATTGGTGATATATCTTTAAAAAAAATAAAATTTAGAAGTTATAAATTTGGAATTGCCATATTTTTTGTTTTTTTTCTATTGGGAATAGGATTACCTATATCCAGGGCATTTGGGCTTTCCGATAGTAGTGGCATAGATAATGTTATTTTATCTTTTCTTGAAAGTAATCTAAGTTTAGGTAATAAAGGAAATGCTTATATATTATTATTTGCAGTAACATTCATTATGTTGGCAGTCTTGATTATAATAGCTATTTATAAGATCTTAAGAAATAATGAAAAATATCAAAAAATTAAGTTGATGATGGAGTAAAATAAACAATAAGTAATTTGAATTTCGCATAAATTAATTATTAATAGAATATATTCTATGTATTATCTATACTGTTATATACTTTGTAGTATTATTTATTATATATATAATTTTATAAATACACATGTGTATAAGGTATCATTTTTGCACGAAGATTAATAAATTAAGTTTTTATCTTTTTTGTAGATTTAAATGTTTTAATGATTTTCATTTTGTACTATAAATTATTGTTTCAGAATAGATAAATATCATTGCTTAATATATATATTTGTGTATTAGAAGAAGATTGATATTAACTGTGTATGAATTGAATCATAATTAATATATAATACTAAAATTAATATAATTTTAATTATTCTATATTAGAATTTATATTTTAAATGAAAAATAGCTATGTTCTATTTTTTACCTTGCTCAATTCTAAAATAATTAAAGGTAGACTTGATGAGTAAGTTACTTCGTTGACATTATGTTGAAAATAAAAATGTTTATCTTTATATATAATAAAACGAAGTGAATGTATTATGCTACATTACGTATATTTTACTCAAAAGAAAGGTCATAACTTTTATTATATGAAATAATTTTTATTATAAATATATTATATAATATATTTATTACCTAAGACTTTTCAACAAACTTCTTTTTTTTTTATTGGTAGAATTGGGGAATTATAAATATATAATGAAATAATATGATTTTTTAGAATGGATTACATATAGTTGTTTACTAATTTATATATTCTAAGCAATTAATATTAAATGGAAAGTTATAGTTATTATTTTATTATTGGGACTATTTGTAACAATAATAGACTTTTGACAAATTTACTTAAATATATTTTATATGAAAATATATATATATTAATATATATGCTATATATTTCTATTATTTTTTAAATATTTAAAGAATATATTAATAAATTAAATTTAAATAGATACAAATATATAATATGTTGAAATTAATTATTTTTTTCCTTATTCTATGCCATATAATTAAAATATTATTATATATACAGCATTATATTATATTGGAAGTGATATAATAATTGTTGGCAAAGATTTTTTAAGAATTCATAATAATTGTTAATTCGTGTGCTTATATTTAGTGTAGAATATCTCATAAAATTAATCTCATTAAAACATTTTATTAATATCAAGAAAATTATAAGGTAATATAGTTATGTTTTCTAATATTTAACAAATAAAGTGGAACAGTTACATTATTTTTATTGAAATAAAACGAAATTCGGGTTAATAATGAAACAAAAAAAAACAATAATAATTCTGTTTGTATATGAATAAATTCATTGAATATATATTCATTAATAATTCGTTTTCATATATCAGCACAATAATAATTTATAAGAACAAAATATATAGTAGTAAAAGAAAACAAAAATAATGAAATTAATATTTAATATTATAAATAAATGTATCATTTACATATTCTATACAATTTAACAAAAATTGTCTTATTTTAAATTCTAAAAAAAAAAAAAGAAAAGTTATTTTTTCTTATTAATATATTTACTCAGCGAATTGTTTTCACGAATAATTCAGAAGTTAATATAATTATTAAAAGAAGTACTTTTAAAAAATTATTCTGCTATGGATATTCGATGCTTATTCTATTATTACAGTACTATTATTAATATAAATAATATAATTATTTTCGCATTTTATCAAATTTTTTTATTTATAATATTATTATGTCTTTCTTTAATTTTAAAATATGTTTCTTTAAATAAAATAGACATTTTGAAAAAATATTAAATATAATATGGAATATATTTAGGTATTAATATAATGACATTTACATCACTTTATAGTTGTTTTTATAGGTTTATGTATGATAATATTGTTTTAGAATTATTAGTTTTTAATATATATTTAGTATACTCGCAATAGTTTTATGAGATTATAGGTAAATTAAAAAATGTATTCGAATTTCATTTAAAAAATATAAAAGAAAACGCTAATATATATTGTGCTTGTAATGTATGCTTTATATTAATTAAATATGTATATGCTCTTTATCTTATGTTGTAGAGCATAAGAATATTTATTGAAAAGTTTCTTATATACGTTATGATAATGTACTATAAAAGAACATTCGTTTTTTTAATGGTAATATAATGTGATAATATCTAAATTCAAATGATTCTATTCAATAACCATTAAATTTGGATTATGTTTATATTATTAATTAAAGATAATTATTTTCTAAATAAAATATTATTAATATATAATAATATACCTTTTTTATATATTATAAGGATATAATATTAAGAAGAATGAATATATGCATTTTGACTATGATTTTATTACCCTCTCGTTATAATTATAATAAATAAGTAGAATATATATTTTTTTATTTTATTTATTAATATTATTTCTGAATTAATTATATTATCGAAACAATAAACAAAATGGGATTGTAATATTATTTGCTTAATAGAAAGAATTAAATAGAATTTTATAATATACGTATTTTTATGGTATATGGTAACAAAAAAAAAATTATTACATATCGAAATGTACCTTACACTTTAGCACTATGAGACAAATATTATTTTATTTTATAAATTTAAATATTTAGATACTGTTATAATAGAAAAATAATATGAAAAAAAAAAATATTCAATAATCTTATTAACTAAGATGAAAATATAAATAAATTATTCTGTAATTACAAAAATCAAAAAAAAAAAAAAAAGATGAAAGTCAAAATGTATAAATTATCATTAAAGAGTTAATGAAAAGTAAGTCAATATTTTTTATTAACATAACATAATATTAATGAAGTTTTAGGTTTAACTGAAAGGGAAAATATAAAAGATATATAATGTTTTTTAAAATTTCTACAAAATAATTATATTTTCTTTCATTTCCTTTTTGTTTTAAAAAAATGTTGAAGCTTATGAATTTAGTACTTTTTAATTTACATACATATTCATATTTAGCTTTTATTTTTTTGATTTCATAAAAATATTTAAAAATTATTATTTTTGCTTTTTTTTATTTTTCAAAATATTAATTTTTCCTCAAACGTTTTTGGAAAATATTAGTATTAATTTATATATAGATATATTTATTAGAATTTTGATACATATATTATATTAGGTATTATATAATTTTATAATAGTTATTATTACATAAATTAAAATAAGTATATATAATATGAATATTTTTAAGATACCTCTATTAAAAATTTTACATTTCACATCTAATTTCTCCTTCTATATTACTCATTAATTAATAAACTTTTAATAATGATCCCTTTAGATTTCGCAAAGTGTATGAAATATGTTTTACAAGCATCATCCGATTATATATAAATATCGTTCTATTATTTTTTGGATGTGAATTATGAATTTATAGAATGTATTTTTCCAAATTTAATAAGATTATTCTACTATATTCTCGTTATATATGGAATTCTCCTGTGTGTCTTCTACTCTTACCCATTTTTCTATTTCCTGGCTAATACCTTCCTCCCCTGTATAAATAGGAATTTTTCTATTTTCTATAGTTTCTAAAACATTGCCATTAAATTCAATTATTTCTTTTGTAACATCTGGTTTTCTCCCTAAGTTTACTTCTGTTGTCCAGTCTTTTATGTAACTATCCAAACGTAATCCCTCATTTTCTATAAAATCTTCTTTTTTGCATTCTTCCAATACCATCATGAATACTAGTATACACAATTTTTCTAGTAATTTTTTTTTTATATAATTATATAATTCTTCATAATTTTCTTTTTTATGTAGTTCTTCCATATTGAGTATTGATATATTATAATTAGTGTCTTCATTTACACACTCATCTATCATATTGAGCAATTCTTGTGTCAATACTTCATCCCATTCCTTTTCCAAGAATCGATCTATAATCATACGATTTTTTGATATCCACTCTCTCCATAAATCCTTTTCTTTTTCTGAAAATGAAATTTTTTGAATTTCAATTGAAACATTCATTTTTAATTCTTCAGTTTCTTTTATGGAAGCTTTTTCTTTTTTCCATTCATTTTTCAAATATTTAAACCATACTGTTTTTTTTAATTTTTCAGAAATATTTCTATGTTCTTTTATCCATTTATTGTATAAAATTTTTTGTTTTTCAATGTCATTAATACTTTTAGTATTTTCCATTATCAGTTCTCCATTACTCAAATTAGGATATGTTCTATATTCCTCTTCTGCAAACACTTCTAGGCATAACTCTAAAAATTCTCCTTTTTTGTGTTCCCATTCTTCATTTCTGAATTCTTCGAGTACTTCCATATGTACTTCTATAATGGTTTTAAATCTATCCTTTTTTTGCTTTGACGACTTTATATTTTTTATCATGTCATGTTCGTGTATTTTTAATTTTTTTATGATTTGTTCCTCATCATATATTGTATTTTCTGGATGATCATGCGTTAAAATTTTTTTTTTTCTGTTAGAATGTGAAGGTTTTAGTATTCGAAGTAATTTTACTTGTCTCCTTTTTATGCTTTTTTTTTTTTTTAATAATCCTATTAAAGCGTACTAAGAAAGAGAAAAAAAATGCATATATTTAAAATAACTTACGGCCATATTTCAATGGTTTAAACATTTTTAATACTTATGTTTTATCTAACTTTAATAAAAAAGGAAAATACAATAATAATCATAAAGCTTATGAGAATAGATGATATGCTTGGGCTATGAGCATTTTCTTCTGAACCTATAATATCTTTTTAAATATATGTATTTTTTAGTTTGATTGTTTTAAATATAGTATAATAGGAAGAATTAGTAATACCTAGAGGTTTATAGAGTGAATGGCGTTCAAAAGTAGTTGAGACAGGTTCTGAATCTTCAGGAGACGATGGAATAGTCCCTTGAAAATGGGGTGACTCCGCTATTGCAGTACCTGAAGTAGTTGATAAAGCTTCTGGAGGTATTTCTGGGGGTAAAATTTTTGGTTCTGTTAGAACACTTGATGTTTCAGTTTGTACAGGTTCTGAAACATCATCTTTATTTTTCATGTTTGGAGAACTTGAAAATGATTTCTGAAGTTGTTCTTCATGTTCAGATGCAGGCGGACGCTGGCCTTCATTTTTTTGTTCGTTATTAATTGGAAATATTTGAGAAGATTCATCTTTAGCTTTAGTTAAATCTTGTTCCGTTGCAGATTCTTCTTCTTCATTTTTTACAGTTTGCTTAAGTACAGGTGGATCCGAGGCTTCGCACTGAGGAATTTCTTCGAATGTTTTATCATTAAGAACGTCGCAAGATCGTTTTGGAAATGGTAATAATGAATTTATATTTTTGCATTTTCTATTAATTAGATCTTTGTTATTCTTAAAATACACCTTTCTATTTTTAACCCATGCATTGTAAGCCTGAATTTTACTTAAACATGCACTATCACATTTCTTGTTACTACGTTCATCAGTATTAATGCAATTTGGTTTTTTTCCCTTTTTTTCAGAACAGAAATCTTCTGCTTCATATATAAAATCTAAAACTTTTTTATCATCTTCATTTAAAATCATAGGACATATGCCATATTTATTTAGCCCTTTATAGTATTGTTGTAGCCAGTACTTCAGTGCTAATTCCCACTTATCTTCTCTTTCATAAGGTGGTGATTCTTTCTTTTTCTTAATTAGATAATCAGCCAATTCTAGGCATACACGCCGGAAAACTTGCTTATTTTTTTCATTTTTCAAGGAATTAGTTTTTTCTTGTACATGTGTTATAATCTTTTTAAATTCGGGTTTTGTACGGAGTCTCCACGCATCATACCCGAAAATAGGAACATACTAAAAACAAAAATATTATTAAAAATTATATAAGATATAATTTTTAAATTAGATATGTATAAACACCTTCTTTATTATAAATTACTTATGAATAAAATTAAGCATCATAAAGAGCAATGAATATTACCGAGGAAAAACAAGAATCCATATGGATTCTAAGTTAATATTGCAGTTTGTTCAATATAATAATCTGAAATAAAAATACAAATTGGTATAATTTTATTTATTTCTAGTGCAAATTTAGATTAATATTTTTATATAATAAAAAATTATAAAATAATAATTTTCATAAGTATTTAAGTTTTTCCTACAAAATAATTGAATACATTACTATTTATTTTGTACGTTACTTATCTGCTTTTACTATATGTTAATATATTATAAATTGATATAAATTCTAACGATATTTTTATATGAATGAATAGCAATTTATATACTTCTATGAACAAATAATATCCTCTTTATAAACAAAAAGTCAAGATATTAACAATAAAGAAGAACATACAAGTTATATCAACATGTAATATAAAAAATAATCTGTAAAAATATCATCAATCTATATAGTAAATTTTTTTCTTTAAATACAAACATATAAATATATGTATTATTATCTATATTAATGTAAAAAATTTTTTATATTCTTACTTTTTTCCAGGAATATATGATCTGTAAACCAAATCATTATTAGTACGGATACCATATATATATATATATTTTTTTTCTCTCTTATTTTTTCTTATTTATTTTTGGTAGAGACATTTATAGTGTTATAATTATTTTTTTTAAATTTTTAAACACTTACCACATTGTAAGTACGAATCAGTATTAATAATATATAAAATATACTAAATTGTTGCTATTTCTATGGAAAGTACTTATCATTAAAATGTGACTGTAATACTTAATATTATATTTATATATTTTACCCAAAGTTTCTTTATTTCTGGTATATATTATTCAGTAGAATAATCTTAATAAAGTATATTTTATTAAAGATTTATTTTCTTTTTTATGGGATAATTATCACTTTTATAGAAGAATCATTTTATTTAGACAATATTTTAATTAACGAAAAGTATATTTTGGTGTAATAATTAATAAAAATATGCTTGGCTGCTTATTATAACTATGAAATATAATTAATAAATAATTACAACAAAATAATTTATAATATATTGTTGAAGAAATGTAAAATATATTATAATTTTGTAATAAAAAATATTAAAATAATAACTGAATGTAAATAGAGTAATATATTAAATTACATTAAACAAAAAATAATAAAGCTTTGTAATTATTTTTCATTAATTTATGATAGATATATTCTAATAAGTAGAATAAAAATACATTATATACTTTTTTGATTGTTTATACATTTAACCATCATAAAATAAATTTTTTTTTATAACAAATATTTATTTAGTATACAAAATAAAAAAAGTTGTATATTATTTATAATTCTTTTTATGACGCGCATAATCAAATGAAATTGCAGAAGAGTTTTAACTTATAACCAACAACATAGGTTATTATATTAATATGTACATATATTATTACATATTCTAATGTTTCCTTTGAAATAAGTACATATGAGATAAAGAACGATTGGAAGATTAAACAAAAATATACTAATTATAAATTTCTGTTACTGATTAACATACATATAAAATTGCGTTATTATGGTTATATTTAGTAAATAATTTATAATAATGAGTTATATATTAAATTATTTTTATGCATTAATTTATTTATATAAAATTTATTTGTTCAATGTTCTGTTCTTTTTATTTTAATATCATATATTTTTTTCAATGTTTTTTTAAAATATATTATTTAATAACAGTATATAGTAGAATATACATAAAAATAACTTATTATGTTTTTGAATGTATTTTATAAATATATGTAAATATAATTTATATAATGAGCGTATAATTGTGAAATAATTTGGAAATGTAAAATAGTACATGATTCTCTGAAACACTTGAAATTATTTCAACAAAAAATACGTAAATTTCGTTTTAAAATGTTTATAAGAAAATTTTTTTTTTTTCTTTGTTTATGTATTTTTAATTATATTTTTCATTATATGATCAGAATTTTTTTATAGTACTTCAATTTATATATTATTTTTGATTTATTTATAAATAATACAAAAAAAATAACAATTCATATGAATTAATGAAGTTTACTTCATAATACCATGAATATACTACTTGAATTTTTATTTAAAAGATAATATTTAATATAATAAGAATTATATATTTATGTAAAATATTAACATAATATAAGCTAGTAGAAATGCTAAATGCATAAAAAGAATAATAGATTATAAGTAGAAAAATATGTAAAAGTAGATGCACATGGAAAAATGCACAAATTTAAATAATAATATATAGTTTTTTTTTTATTTAATATATACAAAAATACAATAAAAAGGTTTTAGTATCTATTATTATAAAATGATACTTTTGTATTTAAACATATAGTTCATGTTATTCAATGTAGAGTTAATAATTCTTAACATATTTTTATAGTATAAACAGTCTTAAATAATAATACACCTTAAAAATAAAATAAAAAAGTTTATTTTTATGTTAATCAGGACTTAATTTTACTAATATCTTTTTATTTATGCATATAACTATATAGTCTTATCATATTATATAGGAAACTTATTATAGTAAGTATTTTAACGAATAAGAAATATGATAAATTTATTAAGAATAATGTAATATAAAATATGTGATATTATTTTTATAATTTAATTAGTGTCATATAATCTTATTGATATAAGTAAGATTATTCTATGTATAATTTATTCTTCATAAAATCCTATTGTTCTGGTATGCATCTTTTAAATTTTGAGGTCTCTAATATACAGCATATCTAGTAATTTATCTTAGTGTAAAAATTATTATTTATGTAAAAATAGTAAATTAACAGAAAATATGTTGTTAATATTGAGAATTATTATTTGATTTTAATTATACTTTTTCTTATTTACTACATATACTAAGAATATTACGTTTATTAAATTATTAATTTGTACTTTTTGCTTTATTTCTATTCATATAAAAAATATTATATATACTGAGAATTTTAATGTTAAAGAATAAGTGGATATTGGTTATTCAGTTAAAATTAATTCTCGTTTATATTTCTATGTCTGTATTACCCACAAATTTGAGTAAAATATTTGTCTTTAATTTCAAATATTTTCTTTATTTTACGTTATTAAATCTTTTACATGGACATTAATATAAGAAAAGTTTATAGTTATATTAAAATAATGCACATATTCTATTACATTTGTAGTGCCGTTATTAAAAAAAAAATTGTTGTAATCATTTTTTTTTTAATTTTTTTTTATATATATTTCTATTAAATTATTTGGGGTTTTTATTTTATATGCACCAAGATGTATATACTGAAAACATGCAGACTATAGTTTTGTAGAATAAATGTTATGTATTACTTTCTGTTAACAGAAAATGAACTATTTTTTTCAGGAAAATATATCTATATTTGGGTATTTCTTTCATATACATATTTTTATATTTTCTCATTAAAGCTCAAATCAAAGTACAAATCATGTAATCTAGTATTAACTAATTGCATTTTTGTATGTACAACATCATTTTAACAGGAATTTCTTGTCGTAACATATTAGACGTATGGTATAGAACATTCAGATTTTTGAATAAATTAATTTGTAGTACTAGTAAAAGGGAAACATGAAAAATAATATCTGAATATTAATGTAATTAATGAAAATAAAAATGTAATTTCATACACCATATTTACAGATGTTATTTTTTCTTCTGCTAGTAAACTTACAAATAATAATTTTACTGTAATTGTATAACTTAGAGATCCATTATTTTTATGTAGTTTATTAATATAGTTTAAGAACTCTATTCTTATGCGCTACAACATATGATATTTACGAAGTTGATATTTATTATTAAAATTTTCCAATTGTGTACAAAATTCATTGAATTAAGTATAACATATTTATTTAAATGACTATTACATAGTCAATTATATTTTTTAGAATAAGAGCGACGGCTACAATTATATATGAAATATGGAAAGGTTTTAGAGATAGTGAAACAAATAATTTGTATTAGATAAATAAAAAAGTGAAAATTTTCAACAATTTTATATTAGTAGAAATGTAGAAATAATAATCTCTTTAAGTAAATTATATATTAAAGCATATAAATAATACAGTACATTCGATAAAAATTGGATACTTAAATGAATATATCATTTGGCGGGGATATTGGAGCGTGTAACTAGTATAACTATGGAAATCATATTTTGTTAACTGAAATGTAATATTACTTTTTATTTATCATATTATTTGAATTCTTATTAAATATTATTAATATTATTAAATAAATATAAAAATGATATAACTTGAAAAGTATATAAAATTTATTGATATATATATAAAGATAATCAATGTAAGTATACATGCTCAATAAGGGAAAAATTAAATATTTCAATGTAAATTAATGTATTTGCGTATGACTTCTTAATTTATAGGATATAAATTATTTAGATAAATGCAAAATTTTTTTCTAAAAATATATTAAAAAATGTTTTGGAATAACTTGTGTTATTATCATTGAAGATAATTAAACTAAGTAAATATCAAGAAGAATTTTTTATACAGTGCACTTATTTTTTATAATTTATTTTACAATTTTTATATATAGGATATTATAAAAATTTTAAGTAGATTAAAGAGCATTATAAATGGAAACATTAACCAATATTAAGGGTGTTATATGTTCATATTGTTTAAAATACTACGATAATCTAAATAAGAATATTCATGAATGTTATAACGAAGTTAGTATATGAGAAAAAGAAATAAATATATAATAATATTAATTTCTGTATTTTTTAATTTGTTTTTTCGGTAACTTAAATAAATTATTTTAGAGTTACCTATTTTTTTCATATTTTTAACTATTCCCATTGTATTGTGAAATTTTTGATGGAAAAAATGATATAAATCTAAATTTCGGATGGTTACGTTAATATATGATATACATGATATTCTTATAATTATAATTCGTATGGTTACAATACGTAAATAAAAATATTTTATTGGCATAGTATGTTTACTACTGAAAAAGTATTTTTAATAAAATATTCTTTATATATATATATAGATTTATGATGATGTATCTGTAAAAAATATTACTGGAACTAAGTCTTTAAAAAAAAACAAAAAAAAAGATATATATATTCGTTATAAAATTATAAATAAAACAATTACTAAATCTTATATTATAGTAGACTATATTGTTATTCATCTTTATATGTTATGTACTCATTATGCCCTGCAATTTAATTGTAAATTTTTCTCGTTTGATATGTTCTTAAAATTAATATGCAATATTTCTATATTAATTTTATTTTTAATTTGTTTTCTTATTCTTTTAAAAAATTTCGCATTTATATATATTTAATTAAAAATATATACGATGATTAAAGGAAAAATGTTTCATTAAGGTTTAATAACATAAATTAAATATAATTAATATTATAATTTTTAAAAATGATTATACAAAAATGAAAATTCAGTCTTCTTCTTGTTTGAGATATATATTTTTTCATATATTAGATAGTAGTATATAAATTAGATTATTTGAATACAATATAAGCTGTAAAAGAATTTATAAAATTATGAAGAAACTAAAGTATTTATCATAATTTTTATTACATAAATGTTATTTTTTTTCATTTTTTATTATTATATTATTATAATAATTTACATTTTATTGTAAGTTACTACCTTTTTTAAAGTATAATATTTATTAAATTAGAATTAATAGTGGAGTAATATCTTTATGATTTGTACTTGTATTAACTTATAGAACAATGTATGATCTATATTCTCTACGTTCAATATTCTATATATACTCAATAACTCAAAATAATAGGAAACCTCATATTCTTACTTTGATTATTATGAAACGTATTCAAAAAAATACTACATAATAATTGCACTTAATCAAATAATTAAATAATATATTTAGAATATTTATAAATAAATTCGAATTATTTTATTCAAATGAAAATTAATTTTTTTTTTATAATAATATTAAGATACACATAATATAATATATTTTTAAAGTTATGTTTCTTTTTATATATTGTAAAAACAATAATAACTATATACATTTTATTACGTACTTACAAAGGAATAATAAAAATTTTTTTTTGAATAAATAAAGATTCATTTATTAGTACAAATATGTTATATAATTTAAATTTTTTTCTTTACTAATTATATCAGTATAATAAAAATCTATATAATGGAAAAGCCAAAAAAGTTATTCTTATTTACTGAAATTTTTTTTTTTATAATTTCAACTTGGATTCTAAATTTTGAAAATGATGTAGTATTAGAATATTATTTTAATTTATATGTATTTTTTATATATTTTGTTCTTTTTTTTTAATACGAACTTTTAAAAATAAATTTTTTTTTAATTAAAAAAATCCTTTCTTTTCATTTTTAGATTTTATTTAACAAAATATTGGATGTGAACTATAACCTTGTTCAGAAATTAGACATAAAGATGTACAGATTACTAGCTAAATATAAGGAGACCAAGGATTCAAATAGTGCAAGTTTAAAAGATGATATACCTAATAATAGAGGTTATTCTCAAAGAGATATATTTAATAAAGTAGAAGACACAATGAAACGCAAAAAATCAAATAGAAATTCACTGAATAAGGCGCAATATTATACAGAAGTAATAAATCATAATAAAGGAATGTTTGATGGAAAACATTTCCATTTTAAAAAAAAGTGGATCAAAAAAAAAGATTATGATTATTTTCTTGAAAAAAACAGGAGAATTGGTGATATATGTTTAAAAAAAATAAAATTTAGAAATTATGGATTTGGAGTTTTCATATTTTTTATTTTTTTCGTGTTGGGAATAGGATACCCCATATTACAAGGATTAGGTTACTTGAAAGATGCTGCGGAAAAGATCTTGAAATCAATAAAAAGCGCTTTTGAGTTAGCAGAGGATATCCAAGTACCAACCTATACTTATCCATTATTATTTTCTATACTTCTTTTTATATTAGCTATTATAATAGTAGTAGGAATTACAAAGATCTTAATAAATAATGAAAAATATAAAAAAATTAAGTTGATGACTGAGTAAAATTAATAATATGGAATATATATTATTCTATCAAGAAGTCTTAAATATGAAGTCATATATGTAAGATTCTCAGTGGTATATTATTAATAAGCATACCTGGAATTGTCATAATGTTACGAATGTACGTTTGCATACTTAGTTTATTAATTAACAACAATAAAAAATTATTTTTTTCTTTTCTTTGGGGATTTTAATGTTCTTATGTTTATAAATGTGTATACTAAATTATTATATAAGTTGCATTAATTATATATAACCTAATGCTTATATTTATGTAGTTAAATATATTTCTATGGAAGATATATATTTGTTCTTTAAAGCAAATATAGAATATCATAATTCATATATATTTATAGAATTGTGATAAAAAAATTAGTAATAAATATGGTGCTTTCCATTTTTAACCTTCTATTACAATAAAATTATTATTTGTTCATTATATGAATTAATATGTATCATTATATTAAAATTAACCATAAATATATCTTGTTTAGAATTTAATAAAATGTAGTGAATGGATTTTGTTGAAGTGATATTTATATATACATATATTTTTTTTCTTTAAAATTAAACTGTTATTCTATAAAATAAATTTATGAGAAATGTGAAAGAAGAAACCTTATTTGTAAAGATATTTTTATCAGATATTATTCTGTTTTCATCATATAAATGTGAAATTATAAATATATAATAAAATAATATCCTTTCTATTTATAGAATATATTAAAATATTTTCTAAATTATATATCCTGAATTTTTACAGTTATATGAAAATTTATACGTATTTATCCATGTACAAGTATGCTACATTGTGGTGTTAATTAAATTTTACATAATTATCAATACATATGTATTATAGTGAATATTTATAAATAAATATACTATATATTGTTATCATTCTCTATATTATTATAGGACCAAAATAAGAAAATATATTTAATCATATATTAATACATAGCATATATAAATATTTTTATTTTTTCTTTGACATAATTGTAAATATCAAAAAATGTGATATATAAATAAATTTTAATTTTCATCAATATTTCAAGAAAAAATTTTTTTTTTCCGTTTTTCCTAATTATTTGTGGGTATTTATTTATGTATTTTATTTGTAATTTATAGTTTTGCATAAATATATTAATTAAAATTTAATATTATTTCAAATATATATAAATAGATTATATTGACAGTTACTAATTCATTCATATTTATAACAATAATAGTTTAAATAAATTAAAAAGAAAAACAATTTTGTTTTATGCATATAAACCATAAATACAGGTTTATATTTTTACTTTACGGATAATAAGTTGTCAACATGTATAAGTGTAATTTTAATCTTAATAGTAACAGTATGCAGGGTATTACTAGTTTTGTGTATTTGTTTAGTGTTCAATAAATAGAGAAATAACAATATTTATTATTTCATCACAGTAATTTCGTAGTTGTTCATACACTTTTATTTATAGGTTTATTCTAAATAACTGTGATAATGTACCCTCATGAAAAAAGTGATATTCATATATGTTATTGTCAAAATTAAGATTATGAATTAATGATGTATATTACGGTAATAATATTTTTAATACAAGATTTACAATATTTTTATTTTTTATTATATTATAATATATTAGTACGTGAAAATACATATGTAAGTAGAAATTATATAATAAATAAAGTCTGTAAATTTTAAAACATCTTATATTTATATAATGATATAAATTAAACTTAAATTAGTGATTTTCTAAAATTGTTGTACAATAATAAAAAATTATAATTTATTCATATTTAAAATATATTTTGTTGTATATATATGGTAATATAACATAAATTCAATTTTTTAAAAATATTATTTACTATTAAAGAATAAAAGTGTTATAATTAAAATATCATAAAATATATTACACAATATTTTTAAAAGCATTTATTGTACTATTATAATAATTAATATTATTTGACTATAGTAACTTGTTTTTAAAAAATATAATGTTAATTAGTAACAGGAAAACATCATTAAAAAATGTTACTATAATCTGAATAAACAAAGCAAAAAATTATCTATATTCTCTACATTCTATATATTCCATGATATATATAAACTCAATATAGACAATGATTAAGAAAACTTATATATTTTTTATTTTATTTCTATAAGTATAATAAAAGAATTACTTAGGTAATATAATATATTAAATAATTACTTTTTGTAATTTGAATAATTATAAATAAATGTATATTATTTCATTTTAATGATAATTCGACTATTTAAAATAAAATTAATATAAAACTTATATAAAAAAAAGATATATTTCGTTATATTTGTTGTACGAAGTATTTGATTTATAAAATTTTTATTATTATAGAGAAAATATTAAAAAAAATTTATAAGGATAAGTATAGCTTCCATTTTCCTTAGAATTGTACTATATTATAATTAATATTTTGCTTAGTACGTTACAATATTATAAATATAAATTATGGAAAAAAATATTAAGTTACTCTTATTTATTAATGTTGCTTTTTTTACCTTTTTAATTTGTATATGTAATTTCACCAATGATATGGTATGATAATAAGATTTAAACGTATATATACTATTCGTATTCTACTTATTTTATTTTTATTAATACTTCTTTTTACGTTTATATTATTTATTACTTCAAATGTTGAACATTTTTTTTTTATCTTTTTAGAGTTCAATTAGCAAATCATTAGATGATGAAAACTATATTGAAAGAAAGTTAAATGCAAGAAATTATCGACTACTTGCAAAATGTAAGAACAATAATGATTCAAGTATGATAGGGTTAAAATTTTTTCCATATAATGAAGAGATAGAAATAAAACACAAGACTGTTGAAGAATCCTCCAAAGCAAAAAACAAATATTCAAATGGAAGTTCTTCAAAATATGCAAAAGACCATAAACAAATTGCAACAGATAAATCTAATATATTTGAAACAAAAAAATATTCTAATCTTGAAAAAAAAATATTCAAAGAACTGGATTATTTCGATTTTCTTGAAAAAAACAGGACAATTAGTAATAAGGTTTACCAACAAACTATATTTAAAAAATACAGATTACGAATTTTTGCCCCTGTAGCATTAATATTGTTGTTATCAATATATATCACATTAGATATGTATTCCTTTTATGGACTTGAAGGGATATTGACTCAGATACTTGTTTATTGCTTCGGAAATGATTGGTATAATTCTTTACATAAAATTTTGAAAGATCACAGTTTAAAATGGTTGTTTAAGTCTACGGAAAAAGTAAAAAATTATCTGGGCAAGATGGAACAAGGAAAATGGAAGGCAATAACACAGCATGTTTATGTAGAGAATTTTTTTGGTTATATAGTATATGTTGTACCATTAATAATATTAGGTATTACCCTTATATTAGGGATTTTTTACTACCATAAAAAAGTAAAGAAATATCAAAAATTGAAGTTCAAAAAAAGGTAATATGAATAATAAGATATATATTTTTTATTTATTTAAGTTTTTAATTTGAAGTAATAATATTAATAAATTTAATATTATGCTTAAGAAAAATGAAAAATATTGCTTAAATTTTATAGATGTTTACATATATACCTATCTTATTTGATATACATCTGTTAAAAAGTACGTTCTTAGTTTTTTTGTGAAATTAAAAGTATTAATATTTTAAATTGTATATAATGAAATATTTTCTGTCTTTAATTAAACGTTACAACATATTATATATATTTGTGTATTAAACAGATCTCTATGAAAGCAATATTTTTCTTAATAATAATTTCTATATAATAGAACAATTCAGATAATTTAATTGAAGTTATATGTTAATTTATATATGAACTATTAGAAATGATACTGATTGTTTTTCACCAAGTTTCAGACTAATATTATTATTTGATAACACAATTAAAAAGATGAATCATTATTTTTAAATAAGTAATTAATGTACCTGATTTCGTGTTTATTGGAATGATGTAAACGCGTTTGTTTCATCAATATATATAAATGTATATTCATTCAAAAAAATATTAATATATACATTGTGAAATACGTCGTCTGAGAAGTGTTTTAAAGAATATATTTATTGTAATACTTTATTAAAAGACTTATTTGTTTTTACGTAATATAAAAGGGCAAATATATATATGTAATATAATAATATTTCTATAAATATGCTTTAATCATCATATATTTATATCTTAAGAATTAAATTCATTCATTATTTTATTATTGTTTTTAATTTTGGTGATAATTAAATTTTGAAAACTATAATTACATATAAACAATACTGAAAAAATACATATAGGTATATATATTTTTATTTTTTTCATTATTATAGTATGAATGTAAAGAAAGGAATAAAATTCTATATTAATGTAAGATATATTGAAATACTTTTAGTCTTTGATTATTCTTGTTCTATAATAATAGACTTCTAAAAATGTATTATATATGTATATAAATGTAAAAATATATATTAAGTTTAATAAAATTAAGTGTATTCTTATTTTCAATAATATAATTATTTTTAGAAAAATATTTGTACATTCGTTCTATGTTTTACGATTTTACATAAGTGCATTATATAAAAAGTTAATATTATTTCAAAGGTACATAGAAATATGTACTGTTTATATTAACAGTTAGTAAATTCTTCAAAATAATATGGATAATTTTGTATACAAAGACAAAATGAAAAATAGAATTGTTTTTTATAGATGATATATAAATAGTTAATATTTTTTTTATTTTTTACATAAATATTAATAAGGTATATTTAATGGGTTATTCTATGTTTGTTTTTTTTTTAGACCATTTAATTAATTACGTATATAGTACAGTATTTCCCATTGAATCATTTTTCCAGATAGTTCCATTTTGCAAATTTGATTTTGTACAGATTTAGAGAAAAATTATAATGCGATGTTAATATATTTTTTAATTGTCCCTCTCACATAATCTTTAAAATGTATTGTTTAGTCAATTAAAAAACATATAAAATGTATTTTTTTAAATAATATTCTAAGGAAATATGGAAAATTACATTAAAATAAATGAAAATTTATTAATAGTGAAAGTAAAAATATTTCTAATAGGAATATTAATAAATAATTTTTATATATATTTTCTTTGTAATATTGAATATTGCTCTATTTTCTTAATATATTTCGTCTATGTATATGATATATATAAATATATAAAATAATTATATTACAATAATCTATGTTTCTTTTTTTTAACTTTGTAATATTTTTAAATACGTGAATGTATATATAAATAAACAATATAAATTACATATGTACATATGTTACTAAAACGTTCTTTAATTTACTATTTAAATTCTCCCTTTCATATCACAATTTTACCTATACTTATTAACTCTTTTTTTTTTGTCATGCTTATTTTTAGAAAATAATACTTGAAGAATTAAAATTAAAAAATAAAAATTTATTAATACTTTATGCAATTATCTTCTTATACATCTGAAATGTTTCACAATTCTTGTGTTTACTCCACAGAGCAGTCCTCTTCCAAACAATGCATTATAGTAATACCCTTTGTTATATCCGCTATCTCTATATATATTTTGCTTTTTCTAAAAATGGAAAATTTTGAATGTAATTCGATGATATTTGTTATAATGTTTCCATTTAATTTACGTAAGCTTTTTCTTTTCTTCTTTTGTTTTTCATGTTATTAAACAATTCTAATTTTTTCAACATGTCAGAAGGATTTTTATGTGTCTCTATCCATTTATTCCATAAAATATTTTGTTTCGTAATATTATTTTTACTTTTAATTTTTCTAATTCTTCCTTCTTCATTTGTTATATTAGACTAGATTCTACATTGCTGTTCTGTGAATTAGAATAAGTATATTTACGAAAATTATACTTTTCATAATTCCCGATCATCATTTATTCATTCTTTGAGTACTTATATATGTACTTCTGAAATGGTTTTGGACATTTTATTTTTTCTATTTGACTCTCTTACATTTTTTTTTATTATCAATTCATTTGTTTCAATATTATTTTGGAAGAACTTTATCATAATTTGTTCTGCGCTTTAAGTGATTATGCGTAAAAAACTTACTTTTTCTGGACGAAAATGAGGGCAGTAGAAATATAAGTATCAGTTATTTTATTTTTATATTTATCTTTTTTTTTTTTTTTCTTTGTTTCTATTTTATAAATATATTAGAATATATTTTTATTTTTGTTAGTATATTTTTTATTAATTTGTTTTAATATATGCCTAAGATTATTCTATTATATTAGAGTTTAAATATTACGTCTAATTAAGAGTAATACAAAATAAATAACAATTCATATGAACTACTGAATTTTGCTTCATAACATTATAATTAAATTATTTATTTAAAAAATATTATTTAATATTAAAATAGACATTTTACATAAGTAAATTTTTCCATATCAAATACAATATTAAAATTGATATAAAAACATACGAAAAAGCACAGCATGTATCTGAATATATACATAAAAGTAAATCTATATAAAACACTTTAGTTACTTCAAATAAAATATCCAAAAATTTTTTCATTTAATATATATATATATTTTCATTGTAGTGAATGTAATGTATATTTCTATAACTAGTCACATTGTAAAATTTTTATATAATATTATTTTATAATGTGATTCATAATTATAGGTATATTATTATAGAAATAGCATCCTTAAATAAATTATGTATGAAAAGTGTTATGCAAGACTTTGTATTGATGATAAATTTATTTTAATTTTACATATATATTTTCATCAATATATATAAATATGGAATTACGCGATAATGTGCAAGAAACATGTTTTTATATTAAATTGTATTAATAACGCAGTGAATTATTTTTATTTACATTATGTAAACGTTATTTATGTGATATTATGGTTAATATTTAATTAGTATTATTTATTTTTTTTAGATTTAATATAATCATTCTGTTTACCATTTATTTAATATCAAATTATGTTGAATAACTGATATTTAAATGATGGATTTTCGTAATTTATCAAATTTTTTAAAATTTTATATATTATAGCATAAAAATTATTATTTATCTTTTAATTTTGTATTAATGTATGTCACATGTTTATTATAACGTTTTTTCAGAAATATAATGAAAATGTTTTTTTTCCATTATACCTAGAGGTATTTTCATATTTATTCACTTAATAAATTTTAGTTTTGAATAAATATTCATATATGTATATGTACTATATAGTTGTATTTTTCATTATAACTATTATATGTCTTAACCACCTTAATCTTTTGCATTAATATTTTCTATGTATTTAATATTATCGTATTTTCATATTTTCTCTGTCTATTCTTTATAACGTAGATATCCATAAAATAATTGTACTTTTTTTAAATATTTTTTCTTTTTTTTCAGACTACTAAACTTTTATGGGTGTTCTTTTATATGAAAATTTTTATTGCATTAGAACTTTTCTTTATCCTACTACTCTTGATAATATATTACTAAAAAAATTGTATTCGAATATTTTTTCTTTTTTTATTTATTTTTTCAAAATACATTCGATTTATATTTATCACTACAATTTATATGAGAAATTATATCTTTTATTATATATCCATGATTTAGAATTTTATAAACTATGATATGTTATATGATATCTTCTCAGACTTTAGTATGTTTTTTTTTTTTTAAGAGCTATTTGTTGCTATTTGTTCTTTTTTCTCATATATATATTTAAATATTGTTTCATTTATTCTCATTTAAGATAAAAGCAAAGCCTAAATTAGTTAAACGAATAGTTAAAAACTTACTTATTTGTAGCTACAGTACATATGGAACAATAATTTTCAATCTAAATAGATTGAAGGAATTGTAGAAAAACATTCATACTTTTAATTGAAATAATTTATTGTGGTATAAAAAGGAAAAATGTGAAAAAAACTACAATAAATATAAATATAATTATTGGATAAGAAGAGATAAATTTGCTACTATCATGTGAGATTTTGATTCTTGGGGGATAGTGAACAGGCAAGTGAAGTTTTTATGAGAAATAAATTTTACTGGAATTGAAAAAGTTCCTAGTCTTCATTGACAAGGTTTAATATTTGTATACATTTGTTCTTGGTAATATGATATTTACAAGTATTATGTCCATTTTTTAAATTTTAAACTAGTTTACAAAGTTTATTGCAATTTCTATTGAATAACCATTTACGTGATTATTATATAACCAAATATATTTTTCATTATAGATGAGAAGACTACGTATATATTGAATAATAGAAATAGTTTAACAAATAATTTACGCTAAAAATGTGAAAAATTGCAAAATTTTGTAGAAATATTTCTTTGTATAAATGTATAAAAATAAGTGTATTTAATGAATTCATATTTTAACCAGATATATAATACATATTATAAATAGAATTAGATCATTTATATGAATATTTTATCCTTCGCGATTATAGTAATATATGAGTCGTAAAATTATGAAAATATTATTTTGAAAATTGAAAATTAACATTATTTTATATTTAACATGCTTTAATTGCATAAATTAAATATTTATAATATTATTTATTAAATATAAATAAGGTGTAACTTGAAATGTGTTAAATATTTATGTATATATATATATATATATAAATATAATCATGATATAATTATGATATAAAAATATTATATAAGAAAAAATTAAATAAACTACTTGGAAATAAAAATATTTGTGTATAAATTTCAATGTAGAAAATGTATAAATATTTTGGGAAGATATAGTTTTGTTAAAAAAAAAAAAATGATTAAAAAAATTCCTTAAAAAAAATAAATAGCGCTAAAACTGAAAATATTTATTTATAAGTAATATTTAGAGGGATTTTACTATATAATAAAAATGTATTTTAATACATCATGTTTCGATGATTATAAATGCATAACATACGTTACATTATATATTATATATAGGATTCAAGACTGAGTAATATTGAGATGCATTAAAACACTGAGAAAATATAGAAAAAACTAATAAACTACATAAATATTATTATAATAATCATATATGTATTAAAAAATTAAAAATATAATGACGTTAATTTTTGCAAATTCTTTTTTAGTTAAAAATTAAAACGTAGCGTTTTAAATTTATCTATTTATTTCTCTTTTTAAATATTTTAATTATTTTCATGGAAAATATTAGTTTTTTAGAAAAATAATGAAAGGTAATATTTCACGTTATTACCATAATTGTTTTGTATGTAATATTTTTATAATTATACATCCATTCCCTAAAACGTTTAAGGAATTGAGATAGTTGAACATAGAATATTTTTTGTCTTAACGGATTTTTTAATAAAATATTATTATTTATATATATACGTTCATTTATTATACTGCATTCCTAAATGTGTTCAGAACATTATGCACTTTTATAAGAATAAATAAAAAATAATATAATGTAATAAAATTATTGCTAGAAAAACTAACAAATCATATATTTTTGCAGATTATTTTGTTGATCTTTCTAATTTGTCATATACATATTGTATATTGTATATAAATTTATTTCATTAGATATGTTATTAAATTAATGATGTTGTATGGGATATTTTCATAAAACTCTACCTTTAATCTATCAAATTGTTTTTTTTTCTTTGTTTTTACTACATATGTATTTCTTTTAAATATATGTATTAATTTAAAAGAAACTTAAAATATCATGTAGATGAATATAAAAAATTTTCATAAATAATGGCATAAATTAAATTTTATAAAATATACAATATTCAAATATTATGGCAGGAAAGTAAAAAGGTCAGTCCATATTAGATTTTAGTATATATCTTTTCTTATAGAATAGATATTACAGTGCAAGAGAGAATTTTTAATTATATAACATACTATAAGATATTGTATGATATTGAGTAGTAACTAAGATATATATCAATAATATAATACAAAATTATGTTTGCTTTATTTATTATTACTATTATTATTATTATTATAATTAATATTCTATTAAAAATAACTTGCTTTTCGAGGATACAATGTTTATAATATTAGAACTATTAGTAGTATAGAATCCTTAAAATTATTTACTATTATCTTAAAAATGGAGAAATCTATTATATATATTCTCTACATTCTCTATAAAATATAAATTCAATATATATATATATACTGTAAGAAAGCACATACCTATTTCAAAATTTATTGTGAATATTATTAATAAAAAAATTATATAATTGTTGCACTACATTAAATAATGAAATTATATATTTAAATGTTTTCAAATCAATACAAATTGTTTTATTTTAGCTAGAATGTTTTTTTTTTAAATAAAATTATAGTAGAAATTATATTATATTTTTAAAGTTATTTTAATTGGTATGTGCAGTAAAATTTATTATACTTATATAAATTTTATTATATATGAAGGAATAATATAAAAAAAATTTTATAGTGATATAGAATCCTTTATAAGTGGAACTATACTACATTATTATTAATATTTCCTTATCGAATATATGAGTATATAAAAAATTTGTATCATGGAACAGAACATTAAGTTATCTAAAGCTATTAAAATTGCTTCATTTATCCTTTTACCAAGGATATGTCATTTTTATAATGATGTGGTATAATAATATTATTTAGGGATATATACATTATCCAAATTTTTAGTGTTTTGTTTTTATTTATACGTTTTTTTAACGTTAGTTTATTTATTCAATTAAATAAATAATATTTAAATTTTATTTTTTTTAGGTTATTTTTAACAATTCATTGTGTAATAATTGCAATATTTTTAGAAATCTACGTTCAAGAGATTATCGATTACTAGCAAAAAATAAACAAAATAAAGATTCATATAAATTATGTTTAAAAGACAATATGCCAAATAATGAAGAGGGTAAAAAGGAAAAAAGCAAAAAATCTAAAAAGAATTCATTAAATAAGGTGCAATATTATACAGAAATTATGGATTATGATAATGGAATATTTGATGGAAAACATTTTCATTTCGAAAAAAAATGGATAAAAAAAAAAAATTACGATTATTTTATTGAAAATAACAGGAGAATTCGTGATATCTCCTTAGAGAAAGTAAAATTTAAAAGTTACGGATTTGGAGTTACTTTACTTTTTCTTTTTTTCTTGTTGGGATTAGGCTACCCCATTTTACATCATTATAATTTGTTGGAAAGTGTAGGTGGAAAGCTCGTAAGTTTTCTATCAACTTTTAACGAAAATATTAATACAGCAATTAATGCGTCTGGAATGTGTATTATATTATTTAGCATAATTATGATTATATTATCTGTCATACTAATAATAGCGTTACCTAAAATCTTAAGAAATAATGAAAAATATGAAAAAATCAAGTTGATGAATGAATAAAATTATTAATAATGAATATGAATATTTCTTCGAGGGAACTTTTAATATTAATAATGCCTATAATATATTTAGATATATATATTCTTAATGAACATACATATTATTGCTACAATGTTATAAAACAATGTTTGTATACATGATTTTTAATAAAAACTATAAAAAATTATGTTACTTTTTGTATGAACGTTAAAGTTCTTAAGTTTTTTAATTTGTATATTAATGTATTCTATAAGTTGATGTAAATATGTATATGATCTAACGCTTATATAGTTAAATATAATTTTATATAAAATATAATTTTTTCTTGAAAACGAATATAATGTATGAAAATTAATGTAATTATTTACAATTATTATGTTTTGGACTTGATATAAGAACTGATATATGCCATTTGAACTTAGCTTTTACATAAATTATAATTTGTTTAGGTTAATAAATATATATTATTATATTAAAATTAACAGTAAATTTGTCTTATTTTTTATATAATGAAATGAAGAAAATGCTTGTTATTGCAGAAATAAGCATAAATAAGTGTATATATATTTTTTTTTAAAATGAAATATTTATTCAATAAAAAACTATTTTATAAGAAATATGCAGGAAGATATATATACTATGAAAATGGTTTTATCAGACATTTTTTTTTGTTCATCGCAAACGTATGAAATTATAATTATATAATAAAATAATTCCATTTTTATATTTAGATTATTAATAAAATTTTGGTAACGTGGGAATTCTAAATTTTTACGATTATATGAAAATTTATGTCACCTTATATATCCGTTATTACGATTAATTGTGGTATTAATTTAATTTTACAATATTTCCTAGATATATACATATATTTTATAGAAAATACATAAATAAATATATTATATATTGTTATTATTTTCTTCATAATTATAAGATTAAAGTAAGATATTACATTTAATTAAATATTAATAGATAAAATAAGAAATTTTTTTTTTTTACTCTGATATAATTGTAAATTTCAAAAAATGAGATATATATCTGTAAAAATTTAAATTGTCGTTACAGGTAATTAAAACATGCATATTATTCTACAATAGTTTCTTAATGTGCTATTATTTATTTATGTATTTGATTTATATTTTATTATTATCTATAAATATGTAAAGATATTAGTATTTTTTCAAAGATATATAAATATACATACAGATTATATAGTTAATTACTAATTTATCGATATCTATAATGATAATTTTTAAAGTAAATTAAAAAAAAAAATAATTCTTTTATTATATATAATAAATACAGATTTATTTTTCACGTTCTTGTGAAGTTATATTTTACATATATTAATATAATTTTAGTTATAGCAACAGCTTTATGTAGGATATTATTAAATTTATGTATTATTACGGTCTTTCATTAAATTTAATGATATTCATATTTTAAGTACTGCGTAATTGTTGGTATAATTTTATTTAAAAAAATATATTAAATATCTATGTTATATTATAACAATAATAAAAAAAAATATATATTTTCAATATTGTTAAAACTAAGCAAATGCATTATCGTGATAGCGTTATTCTCAGAATACATTTAATATAAGCTTTAGTGCTTTTTGTTTTGTTAATATAAAATTACTTTTATATATAAATATCTATTTAAAAATATAATATTAAAATAAATCTAAGAATTTTAAGACTTCTCTATTCATGATACAATATGATTTATATTTAAAAATTGTAACTTTTAAATATTATTATACAAATATAAAGAATTGTAATTAACTTACCTTTTAAATATATATTGTTTTATAGATTTGGTAGTATTTTATAAATTAAATTTTCAAAATATATCATGGTCTCTAAACATTATACATACTGTTAGGAAGTAATTAACGCGCGAGATTTAAATAATATAATACAAGTGCCTATACATTATAGATTTTTCTTTATTTATTATTATATTATCATAATAAATAATAATATTTAATAATCATAACGTCTTTACAAAACATAAGTTTCATAGATAATCATTATTAGTAAAAAAATATTTTTTAAATTATTTGTTATTATGTCAACAGGAGAAAACACATTATATCTATATTCCATATACTCTATAGTGTTTATATTCTATACATTCTATACTCTATATAAATAAAATATTTATAAGAACTAAGAATTATTATATTTTCTTTTCCTTTTATTTTAAAAAAAATTATGTAAGTATTATTTTATTATTCTTCCATATTAATTTATCAAATTATATATATTGAATATTTTGAAACTATTAAAATTATATACTTTAATGAAGATTAGCTTTATAATGGTAAAATTAAGATAAAATTTTTATAATATATATTTAAAATTATTTCTGTTTATCACTTTTTTTAAAACCATTATCGTTGTACATATGTTACTGTGTTCTTAGGAAGTGTTAATTAAAAAAAAATTTTTTTAATTAGTATAGCATTGTAGATTATTAGATGCATATACATAGTTACTAATTTTTTTCTGCTCAATATAGTACATTATTGATATTTAAATTATGGAAAAACAAATTAAGATACTTTTCCTTATTAAAGTTACTATCTTTATATATTTAAATTGGTTATGTCATTTTACCAATGATATGGTTTGAAAATATTATTTATGTCTAATTATATTTTTCATTATTAATTTTTGTTTATATTGTTTTTAAGCATTATAATCTTTATTCATATAAATAATAAATACTTACACTTTTTTTAGTGTACGTTTAGCAAATCACGGTGTAAGGAGCACAAAGATGGGGGTACACAATACATAATAACTTATAGATTATTAACAAAATGTAAACAGGATAAGAATTCAAATTATGTGAGATTAAAAGAAGAGACACTAAATAATGAAGAGCACAAAAAGATATATATAACTAAAAACGAAAAAGGGGGCAAATGTATAAATAAACAATCCTATAAAAATTTGTTAAATAATGCAAATTGCCATAAAGAACGTAAGAAAAATAAATCTTTTGTATTTGAAACAAAAAATTATTCACGTGTTGAAAAAAAAATATTCAAAGAACTTGATTTTATAAATTTTCTTAAGAAAAATAGGACAATTAGTAATAGGACTTACGAAAATATTATTTGTAAAAGACATAAAATGCTATTCATATTACCTGCAACATTGTTGTTGCTTTTATCCATATCATTCATGTTAGATAGTTTTTGTGGATGTGGGCTTATAAAGGGGTTATTCCTAGTATTTATTAGTACATTGTCAGCGGGGTGGCAACGTACCTTAAGATCATGGTTTCATAATAATCCTATAGGTTCGTTTTTTAGGTATACTACTCAAGTGACCGTTAGTGGTAAATCTAAAACGGCACATTATTATATAACAGGTTTATTTGGATTTGTAGCGTATTTCTTACCCTTCTTTTTATTAGGTGTCATACTTATATCAGGAATAATTTATTACCATACAAAAGTTAAAAAATACGAAAAACTTAAATTTAGGAAAATATAATATGTACGAGGAATATGATAGATCGTTTAAGGAAATGTTCTATACGAAATAATATATGTAATAAATTTAACTACATATTAATTAAGAATATCCATAATTTTTATAATTTCAAAAATACATCTGCGTTTACGTGTTAATATTGATAGAAAACGGGAAAATGTTTATGTTTTTATTTTTCTGTAAATTTGAATTAATTAATGTTATTCAGTATATGTTTTAAAGTACATTTTTATTTAAAAATATTGGTGTGACCTAATATATACAGTTATTAATTTACATAGATTTTTATGAAAAAATATATATATGTGCATCAGAATTAATATGTAAGAGAAAATATGATATAATTTTATCGAAATCCTTTGTTACTTTATACTTGAACTATATGAAATAATATTTTATATTTTTTCACTTATCCACTGTAAAAATATTACTTGAGCACACATTTATAAAAATGTATTATTAGTTTTATATTAAAAATAAAAGAATGTTATTTTGTATTTAATGAAACGAAGTAAATATGCCTTGTACCACTGATATATATATTTTTATTTTTTGTTCTTACCAAATATAAACTTAATACTAATTCTATAGAATTCGTTTAATGATATATGTATTATAAATATATTTATTATAATTGTCTTTTTAATAAATGATACGATCATTTTTCATAATTTAAAAGGAAAATATAAGCTCACAATTTAAAAATATATTTATTAAATAAGGTTTAGTTATAATTATTGAATAAATTAGGAATATTTAATTCTCACAGTTAAATTATGAGGAAAAAGCATATACTAATTTATTATTATGTTTAGTTGAGGTATTAATGCAAGATTGTAAAAAATTAATTATTATATATTATATTCAAAAATTATATATATATGTATAATATATATTTTTTTTTATTTTTTACATTGCTACAAGATTAAATTAAAGAATTAAATGTAATCATCTATTTATATATAATATGCATATATTCTTTTTATACTTTTTCTCATTGGTAATATCTTAAATCTATAAGAATATAAAAAACTACATTATCATTGAAGATATTTAAAATAAATATATATTTTGAATAAACCTATATTAATGTGCAGATATTTTTTCAGATATATTTAATATGTTTCATATAAATATATATATTAATTAATGAACTAATATTATTTTAGAATAAAATAAGAATTTTTATAGTTTATTCTATGGATTAGATATTATTTTATATCTATATAATACATTTTTTAAATAAAATAAAAGTAAATAATATATATATATATTTTTTTTTGATAGACAATTCATAAATACAAATTATTATTTTTCGTTGTTAGGTAAGGTTTATGTAGAGGTAATTAATAATTTACTATATTCATTTGTTCATGTTCTAACTGAATAGATGTAATATTTATGGTTTTACAAGCAATGATATTAATAATAATTTAATTTTTTATCTTTGTTTTTTTATCTATTCAAATGAAGATGTAACATAAATATATGTTTTAGTTATACATATACCTGGTATATCTCATTGTTTTATAAATTAAATAATGCATGAATGTTTTTTCTTTGTATTAGTATACTCATTCTGTCGAAAAAAGAAGACCAATACATATAGACAAACTTATATGATGAAAGTAAAATATATTGCTATTAAAAATTTTTAATAAAAATTTTTCATATATATTTTGGTTTTTTAATATTATATATTAATTTATATTATAAAAATATTTTTTTTTATGTACGTAAAATAGATGTGCGTATACGTGTATATAGAATAATTATATTACTATATTATATTTATACATTTTTTTTTTTTCTACATTTCTAATTCTAATTAATAAAAATAATATATTGTAAAAGAGCCAATTATATCAAAACTGGTATTTTTTCAATTATAATATATATAAATGCTGAGGATATCTAAATATGTGTTCATCTGACATTCGAAAAGATTTTTAATAATATATAAGCTATTATATTTTGGGGATTTCATATATATTATATTGAAACTCTTGATATTTTAATATTTATGTTGTTCTTATTAAGATAAAATGTACTTTTGTGAAGGAATTTTTTATTATCATTTGAACTGTTTGCTCATATAATAATGTTTGTAGTATATATTTGAAATATTGAAAAAATTTCTCATGAAATATACCCTTATTTCATAAAATGATAGTTTCAGGTGCTAAATTAAACATTAGTTACATAATAAATTTATGTACGTTAATTAGAGGTGGATATGATATTTTAATAAAGATAAATACATAAAGATATTTAAAATATTATGTATTTTTATTATATAATAATTATTATAAAATGCATGATGAAACAAATGTATTAGAGAGGATATATAAAAAGTCATTTTTTTCTAAAACTTTTATATATTTATTTCTGTTTAATTAATATGTAATGTTTTAAATATAGTTAAAATATTATTATGTGCACAATAATTAATCAAGTAATGTAATATTATTTTTGATTTTTACTATAAGACAACCATTAATTTTAAGTTATATGGAAGTTAAAAATATAATTATTTTTGTATGATAAGAATAGGGAAAAAGGTTAATAAATATATATAGCGCACTCTTGTTGGATAAAATATATTAACACGATATATAATTATTATAAATACATTTGTAATGTTTCTCAATTTACGTAATATTATATTTTATATATTAAAAAGTATTATTATATTTAAAAAAGAACAAATGAAATAAACTGAAGAAAATATATTAAATATATTAATTAAAATAAAAAAAATGGAATTAATTAAAATTTTCTTGTTTTTAATTAGTAAAAAAATATAATTTGTAGAAATAAATATATAAATAAAAAAATAACATATGTTTAGTAGATAAAGTGTTATATGGTAATTTAATTCCTCTCATAATTTAATGTATACGTAAATTTTATTTCATATGGTATAATATGGTGACATATATATAAAATATTGTAATATAATATTTAAAATAATTATTAATAAATTAAAATAATAAAAATTTTTGAACTTGATAAAATAATTAACTATTATAAAATATAAGAAAATAAGGAAATCCTTTTTGTAATTGTTACAATGTTAATATCTATAGTTCCTTTTTTTATTTATAATGGTATATTTTAGAGTAGGTAAAGCTATAAGTAGGAAGAAAAAAATATTTATCCTTATTACTTTTATTATTTATAGAGTAATAATTTATTACCAACATTGTATGGGTTCTTGTTTGTCACTAATATCTTCCTAAGTTTGGTTTATTCTTTTTTTTGTTTATTTCAGTATTTGATTAAATTGTTATTATACAAATTTGTTCATGTATATCTACATTCCATATTCATATTTTATTTTCTTTTTCTTCTCTATTTTTCTTAATTTTTTATATGTATTTCCATTTACATATGAGTAACTAAATATATATTACTTATGTATATATATTTTTAAAACGTTCTTCACTTTTTTTTATCTCTCCCTTTTATCTATTTTTTGATTTCCCTGTTTTACTTCACCTTTTTGCATCGTTTTTTTATTGAAATTAATATGAGAAAAAATATAATTAAAAAAAATGAAATTATTGAATGTTTTTTAATGAAATTGTATAGCAATTATTATAAAAATGAAAAATTATAATTCCGATTGTGACATTGAAAAATCGTTGAAGTGTTAAATGAGTGTCGAGATGTTGTAATAATTGTTGTAATATATGTAAATATAATTCTATAATTTAAGTCACTTTCCGTTTTTAGTATACTACGTATCGTGCTATTAATTTGTATATTGCATGAAAACATTTTAGTAAAATAGATAATGAAGAATATGGAGTACTAATAATATGTACATTATAAGAATAGTATTATGCATATAATAAAAAAAGGACTTTTTTTTTTTGGTTACATTATTTTGTATTAGGAGAGCTGAATATTTCTAAAAGAAGGTTTATCTGAAAAAGATAGAATGAGAAGTACTAAAATGGTAGATGAGTATATATACGAAAGTAAGACAAGAATAAATGAAAACGGGAAACATAAAAAAAAAAATTTATATAACATAATATATAATTAAGCATGAAAACAAATATATTAGTGTACTGTATATTTTAATATCTCTTTTTTTTTTTTTTTTCTTTGTTCTCATTGGTGAGTGAACAACTAGAAAGGTATTCTTCCAAAAAAGGGAAACGGATAACAATATAAATGGTTAATGCAAAAGAAAAATGAAAAAAAAACGTATGGAATGGTAACAGTTTAAAACATATTCTTATTTATTCTTTGTCCTCTTAGTTCGTGTGCAAAGATAAAAAACTAAGAAAATAAATTCGTAATTATGTATTCCGTATAAATTTGGGATAATAAGTAATAATATTTATTTATTTAGAAAACTTTTTATGTATCATATGTGTTGCTATATTGTATACATCTATGTACACATAAGTATGTATATGTGAATGCATGAAACCGATAGAATTATGTGTCCATTCATGCATTCTCACATAATGTATCTTACTAAATTTCATAAAATGCATATTTATATTTATACATATTAAAATACTTTGAATAATTTAGTCATATTTTTAAAGGTCTTTATGGAAGCCTCTACATCTGGACAGAGTGCATATGATAAATTTTGAGCAAATAAGAGAAATTAAATTAATTTTATGTCATTCTTTATCTTTCTGTATTTACGATATCATTTCATCAGTTTCTTATTATAATTAAAATTTATGCACATATATGTAAAAGTTTTTTATGTTATTGTCTCCATCATAAGAATACTTTTACAAAGACTCTAATGCGAACATAGACCAATTATAACAAAATAAATCATATATTATATTATCTAGTGGAAAGTAATTTTATATATAAAAATAACTGAAATATTTTGAGTACGTAATTGTATAAATGCCATTTTATATACATATGATATCGCTACTCATTTATAAATTTTTTTATGCATGTAAAATTCATGTGTATGTGTATAATTTTTCTTTTTTTTTCGTGATCTTTCGTTCCTTTTATTTGTTAGAATATTCGCATTAAAAAATACTAAATGCGCGTACATGCTTATGTGTATACAAACATTTACATATAGGCATTTAGTTACAGGAACCTTCTTGTGTTACCATCTTATGCATCAACACTGTAGATGTGCATATGTAAAAGTTTATATATATAAGATGATGAAAATGTTAAAATTCTGATACATATCTAGGAAGACTACGATCAATGTATAATGAGCTCTGAAATAGTTATTTTTCTTAAGATATTAATAAAAAAAAGGAGTATGAACAAAAATATAAGCCACCTAAAGAGGACGAAGATTAAATTAATTATTTGTGAAGTATACTGTTTTAACAGTGTACCATATTATATTACGTCAAAATTGCAATCGTACTTTTTATTAACTTTATCAAGTATTACTTTACTGGGTCTTAACTCATTTATTCATTCTATACATTAAGAAAAATAAAACACTATTTTAATTAAAATGTATAACGTGAAAAAGCACAAAGAGAAAAAATAAAAGATATTAATGCGTTGTTGTGCTATATGACAAAGTTTATGAATACACATATATATACACGTAAGGCATACTTATGAGTACATACACATTTTTCTGTTACTCACCACGCATAAACAGGCATGTAAGGATATATATCCACGTACTAATGAAATTGATGCACAAACAATATGAATATGCATATTTTGCATATAAAGTATTAATTCATTTTTAAATAAAAAAAAAAAATTATACCATATTTTTTGTTATTTTTTTTTTTACTTAAACATAATAATAATTAATATATGTAAACTTATTTGTAATATGAAACTATTATATATGGTTTACAAGAATAAATTAATTAGAATTAATATGTCAGTAAAATTTTAGTCTAAAGTGAAAGACACTTTGATAAAGCTCCTAAATATCCTCAATTTAATAATAATATTAACATATTTATGCTTTTGTTAACATATTTCAATAGCGCTCATAATAGTATTAGTATTATAGAAAAAATTTAATAGTTCTATAATAATGATGGTTGTAAAAATATTACTTAATAAAGCAATAGGTAAATAATAATTTCATTGGAAATATGAATAATACACGTTAATTAATTTTAAAAAAAAAATTAAAATAAAAAAGTAATATATCTTATATTATTATTATCATTATAACAGTAAGGACAAATTAAAAGGGACTTAATCTAATATTGCAAAACACATATTTATGAGAAATGAATATTATGAGCGATTTTGTATCTACAATATTTTAAGAGATATAAAGGGATTACTACAAATATATATGTATGAATTAACAGGTATGAATATATAAAATAAATATATATATCTAGTAATACTATTTGCTGATGTTGCATTCACTAATTTAGGACTTAGTTAAATATTTCAAGAAAAATGAAAATTACTTATAGTTCATTTTTTCATTTTACTGAATATGCATAATTAATTTAAATTTGTATGAATATTTTTAAAAATTATAACATGAATAAATAAATATAGGAAAAAGTTAATTATCTAAAAATTACCAGCTAAATTAATTATGCCGAATTTTAGAAAATAATATATAATTATAATCTAGTATGTTTATATAATTTTTATCATTATGTGTTCTTAATAATATAGGCTATCATTTCCTAAGGTGCGCTCTTACAGTTTTTTATATAAAAATAAATTTAAAATTTATACATAATAATTAAAATGCGAATAAAAAAAACATTTAATGATCTAAGATCCAGAATATTTATAACTATGTTTATATGTATATATATAATATATGTGTATGAAAACTTGGAATAAAAAATTTATTATCTTATACTTAAGCTATTCTATAAGGTAATATTTATTGTATAACATTAATTTTAAAGATTTTTTATATTCCCTTTTAATTATTTTTTAGAAAAGTAATTTGATTATACAAATTAATATCGATAAATTATTATACAATTCAAATAGTACAGTTAATATATTATATTTTTGTAATTGTCTACATTCACTATAATGAAAAAACATTATGGAATATAAATATTTATTCTTTGTAGATAAATTTAAAAAAATATATAGTTTATTTTATTTTGTTAAATTACAAGAAAGTTGTAATTTAGTACATGTTTTCTGATAATATTTATTTATAAATCAACAATAATATGCACACTTTTCCCTTCATTTAAAATATCAAATAGAAAAATAATGCATTAAATATTTTGTCAAAATTTTTTTATGTTTTATTATATATATTGTTCTGTATTTTTTAAAGATATTAGTTTCTTTTTGCTATTTTCTCTTAGTACGTTCCTTTTTACATTTTTTTTTAAATTTATCTTAATATAATTTCTCTAGAACATGCAAATTTATATGTTAAACAAAAAAAAAAAAAAGAAATTAAAATTTACTTAGTTTTTAAATTTAATTAATTTATTTTTAGCCATAATACGAATATTGTATTATTTTAAGTTATATGAAGTAATAGTATTCAACATTTAATAATATTATACGTATATGTAAAAAAGTTAAATTGGATAGTACTTTTTGAAATATAAGTATTTTGTGCGTTAACTAATTTTTAGAATGGAATTTACAAATTATTATAGTATAAAATTTTTACATGTCGTAGGTATATGGCACATGTTAGATTATAATTTATATTATAAATAAATATTTTTCTTTTCTTTATACTATGTGCACTGTTATATTTAACACTATAATTTTTGTTTTTCATTTATAAAATAATAGTATTTTAAGATATAACATATATATATAATTAAGCATATTATTAGTCATCTTACAAAAAAATTAATAACTATATTCCTAATATGTGCTTATGTTAATATTTTCATAGCATATCTATTTTTTTTATTCTAATTATAAAATAAAATCATTCTCCTCAAAAATGATGGTTTTCCATTCTATTATTTTTCTGAAAAGCTTCGATAACTAAAATATAGAATTGTTCTCTTATACCATAATATATATATGTATTAAGGATTTAGTAATATAATTAGTATTACCAAAAATTATTTTGATATTGATTTTCTGATAAATAACTTCATTGGAAATATTTACAAAATTATTTTTAATTTTATCTTTTTATTTTTATACTTTAATTGGTATTTTATTTATACAAATTAATACTTTCTTAAGAAACAAATTTGCAATACAAATAACTGTATACTATTAACACTACTTTGTGAATAAACTGTGCATTTTTTAGTTAATTTTATATATATTATAAATTTCATTAATTTGAATATAAATTAAAAAACATAATTCTCTTTATTTCAGTCAAAACATTCATATTTTTTTTTTTATTTGGATATGTTCTTATTTCGCTAATGAGTTATAATAACCTTGCAGATAATTAGTCTTAAATTTTATTTTGCTTTATGTTATATAATAATATATATGGGTTTATATGGAAATTTCTTTTATGTGTGTTTAATATATTATAAATAATAAAAATTTTTTTTTCATTGTAATATAAGTTTAATAAATCTTTATTTAATTGGAATCTTGTTCATGGTATATTAGACTCAAGAACGTATATATTATTAGCAGAAAATGAGAAGGGATCATAAAATATAGAATGAACCATATGTTATTTCAATATGGACATTATGGTTATGACAATTATGCTTATAATATAGAATCAGAATATGATGAAAATTTTTAGTGTAAATATAAAAATAATTAAAGTACTGCAGTCAAATAATTGGTTAAGAAATGGGAATACCTTTTATGTAGTCCATTTACTAAAGTAGATATATTTGTTTTAAAACAACTCCTATAAATGGGTTTCAGTATTATATATAAAATGAGGAATTCAGCGATTATACTAAGTAAAAGAGTTCAAAGCATTCAGCATATATGAGTAATCGTTCTCATTTTACAAGTATACTTTATAGTATATTTATCACTTTTTTTATTTCATGTTCCACCGTGTTATTTATTATATATATTATATCAGAAATACTAAGGTGGTTATTTTATTCTGATAAGGGAGATACATCAGTATTAGACATAGTTACTTTATTATGTATTTTAATACTAGTTTATATAATGGCAAACTTCTTAAAATTAACAGTTAAACTATGACAAGATGAAGTATAATTTTATTTATCATTAATATTTAGTTTATAGAAATAAACTTTTCATGTATCTAATGGAGTGTTTATTTGTGCTTAATGAAATTATTTCATAAAAAAAAATTAATTGTACACTTATAAATTTTTTCTTACGTACCAAGATAATATGCAAATATATGTTCATACAGAAAAGTAAAAAAATATATATTAAATATTTTTAACAGATAGCATGTTTCTATGTTTGATTTGGTATTATAATTCATTGTTTTAAAGTAGTTTATTATCATTATCTAACTATATATAATATTTTTTTTTTGTTATTATAAATGTAATATTGACATTGCTAAATATTCACTATAAAAATATGTGCTTTATACTCAAATATTATACATGTAAATATTTTTTTTATTTTTGTATTATAACAAATATGTAATGGTTTATTTTAATATATAATGTTAGAATTAATATAGTTTTATTAATCCATTGAAATAATTTATTCTATTATGAATTATATGAATTTTTTAATGATTGTATGTAATAATTTAAGTAATTTTTTTAAAAAAATTAATATGTATTATTTTTAATATTTACGCTGTTCTCCATTTAATGGTAACAGAATCATTTGTTTTTTTTTTTTTTGTTATATTTATTTTTACTTTAAAAGTAATTTTAACAAACTATCTTTATAAAAAAATTATTATTGGCATTATATGTTTAATAATTTTTTTGATGTAAGAATATTTTTAATAGGTTTTAAAATTTTTCTTTATAGTTCATGTGTGAATAAATAATTAATGACAAAATAATACTTTAAAAAATGAATTATTAATGGAATATTATCAATTTTTGAATATTATAAGGTTTATATTTAAATGGGAAACTTAAAGCATATTACATATTTTGTTTTTTATTATAAATAATTGTTAGAATTAACCTTATTTTATAAAAATTACTTATATATAAATGTTAAAATATAGATAATGAAATACAAAGTGCATTTATACGTTTGATATAACTAAACAACAACATTATTCTAATATTATTATGATTAGGTTAATAGATTTTATATAGCAGTTATTCATTACTTTATATATTTATTTATTATTACCATTATGATATTATAATATAAATAAGTATTAACTATAATAGAATGTTTTTCCAAATATACAGTTTTTATAAATTAAAATTAGTAATGGAAAAACATTAATGAAATCAATAATACTTCCTTAATGTATAGAACTATAGAAATGCGTTATCTATAATCTCTACATACTATATTCTACATAAACTAAATAGTTCGAAATACAAAATAGTAATACATATTTTTTTTATTTTACTTTGTAAAGAAATAATAAAATTATTTAAATCATATAATATAATAAATATATAATTTATATATTTTGAATATTTATTAATAAATTCAATTAATATTGTTATAATTAAAAATATTTTTTTATAGATAACATTAAGATATAAATTTTATAGTACAGCTTTAAGTTTAAATTCCTCTGTCTCAATTGTAAAAAAAAAATTATATAATTTTTATTATATTTTTACAAAAAAAAAAAAAGAAATAATAATAAAATTAAATAAATAATAATAGCGTCCTTTATAATTATAAAAATATAACATTATTGTTAATTATATCTTTTCTCAGTATATTACAATATTAAGGATATATATCATGGAAGAAAAAATTAATTCAATGTTATTTGTTAAAATTACTACCTTAATCGTTTTAAGTTGGATATGCTATATTTATATATATACGGTGTGGCAATAGTATTTAATGATATTTATATTTTTTGTATTTTATTTTTATTTGTACTATTTTTTAGTGTGATATTATTCATTAGATTATATGATAATCTTTTTTGTGTTTTTTCAGAGCACGAAAAAAAATTCTTTGGATAAATGTTACAGTTATTGTAAAAAATTATATTCAAGAAATTATCGTTTAGTGGCACAATATAATGAGGATAAGGATTCAGTTTTTGTATGTTTAAACGAAAATGTACCAAATGGGGTAAACTATAAAAGAGATATAGCTAATAATGAAAAATTGGTCGTAGAAAAAGAGAAAAAATTAAATAGACGTTTTTCAAGAAATGTAAGATGCCATAAAAAAAATATGAAAAATAAATCGTGTGTATTTGGGACAAAAAAATATTCCCGTTTGGAAAAAAAAATATTCAAAGAACTGGACTATACAGATTTTCTGAAAAACAGCAGAACAATTAGTGAAAAGACTTACAATAAAATAATGCGTAAAAAATACGGATTGCGACTAGCTTTACCTGTTATCGTAATACTATTACTATCAACATCGCTCATATTGGATTTTGGCGGATTTGGACTTATAGGAGCGTTGATTAAGACATTGAATGCAATTACAACAGGATGGTTGGAAAGTTTACATATAGCATTGAAGGGATCGTTCTTATGTGATTTCCTCAAATCTGTAGGTAAAGGAGTGAAATCAACATCAATGCAAAAAAGTGGCAATCCAGATCACTATTATGTAACAGGTTTCTTTGGTATTTTCATATATTTAATACCTTTCATTGTAATAGGTGTAACAATTATATTATGGGTAATATATTATCATAAAAAAGTAAAAAAATATGAAAAAATTAAATTTATGAAAAGGTAAAATGTATAATAATTAATATCTACCTCTGTATAATGAAGTCCTTAATATAAAGGATTTACTATATATCTATAGTTCTATTCTTAATAGAAGTTTAATAAAATTGCTTAAATTTTATAAATCATTAAATTTATATCTATCATTTTTGATATACAGCTACAAAAAAAAGTTAGTTTTTTTGTGAATTTAAAAGTTTAAAATTATAAAATATGCATTGTAATATAATAATTCCGTTTAAATAAATATTAGGTCTTAGTATTTGTGTATATAAGTAGATTCTTATGAAATATATGTATTTGTTAGTTATGATTAATATATGATACCACAATTCGTATAATATTATTCTGGTTGTATGTTAATTTATATTTGAATTATTAGAAATAGTACCTTCCATTTTTTAACTAATTGTAGTTTAATATTCTTATTATTGGTACTATTAAAAAAATTTATGATTAATTTTAAATTACAAATGAATGTGTCTTGTTTTATATTTAATGAAAATAAATAATAATATTTTGTTTCACCGATATATTTATATATATATATATTTATATATTTTTACTTGAAAACTTAACTTCTATGTTATAACATAATATTTATGATATATAAGTTATATATTTTTTTTAAAAGTTTTTATAAAAAACTTTCCATCGTTTTTCTATATTTTTAAGAGGAAAATATAAATATATAATTAAATAATATGATTATAAAATATGGGTTATTTTTAATAGTTTACTAAAATTGGAAATATCAATATTCAAAATTAACTGAAGGGTCAAAAAGTTTTAATTTATTATTATTGTGCTTCGTTATGGTGATAACTAAATTTTGGAAGGTCTAGTTAAATGTATATTTATTCCAAAACTATATATAAATAGACTATAGTTATATTTTTTTTTTTCATAATTAAAAAGAAAATTTAATTAATTAAATGCAAAAATATATTAGTATAACTTATATTGGAATTATTTGTCTTTTTTTCTTCTTTTTTTCGTAATTGACATCTAAATATGTGTTATATATCAATATAAATCAAAAATATCATTAAAATTAATACAAATAAATATATATACTGTAGAACCACATAATAATGTATCGGTATTTATTTATATATTTGTACTATATTCATGGTCATTTATAAATATATAAGTAAAGATTTAATATTATTTAAAGAGTGCAAAATGATACATATAGTTTATATTCACTGATAAGAACTCACATACATTTAAATTCTCATTTTGTAAATGAAATAAAACAAAACAAAAAACAAAAACTGTTTTCATATATACAATTCATATATACACATATATTTTTGGTTTTGATGCGCGAGTTAGTATTCAAGTTATTTCTAAGAACTGTTCAACACAAATTAGTGTATTTTCGTTTTTACTATAAAATGCATGTATGTTATTATTAATATGGTGTATGACAAAGTTGTAATAATATATAAGTTTATACGTACTTTTAATATTTTATTATTACTATTACGTAGTTCTTTAATTAATTCTATTTTATAGTTATTACTTATATGTGCTTAATGTAATAAAACGTAAAGAATAAAATATATGTGTTTTTATTGTTTATTGCATAAAAAAATATATTATTGAAACAATGATATTCTGATAATTATGCCTATATGTAACTATTAATATATATATTACTTTTATTTTATTATATAATATTAAAATTTCTTCTAAGTATATATATATATATTTATTTATTTATTTAAAAAACGAAATAAATAATAAATTATATAGTAGAATTTAAAAACAATTCATTTAGAAGTAATATGAATTAATCTTAATTTAAAATAGTAACTTACGAAAATTATTATACAAAAATAAAAAATTCTCATTTATTGAATTTTTAAATATATATTAAATTATATATTTTGTAATATCTAGTAAATTATATTTTTCTAAATACATTATAGATCATTAAATAATTAAAGCGCCGCAATTAATATAATACAAACTGTTGTAGTAACTATGCTTTATTTAACCTTATTATTATTAGAATATTATAATAATTTATATTATATAACATTAAATTCCAATTTTTGAAAACAAATGGTTTATAAAATTAGAATTATTAAAATAAAAATATTGCTAAAATTGGTTATAGTCTAAATACAGAGAAAATACATTACCTATATTCTCTACATTCTATATGCTAATACATAAAATATATGTTTGGAAATATTCAGTAAACTTATTTTTATTTTAACATATTTATAAGTGATGAATAAAAAAATATTTAATTATTGTTCCACATCAATTAATTAAACTATATTTTTTAAATATTTATAAATGTATTCAAATTATTTTTTTTTAAAAAAAATTAATTTGTTAAAAGCAAAATAAAGATAAGAATTTTATTATATATTATTAAAGATATTTTTCCTTGTGTCTACTGTTAAAGTTATTATATGTACATTTTTTTTTTATCGCTTCATATATAGATAAAGGAAAAATGATAAAAATACTAAATATGTAATAAATTATTTTTTAGCATTAAAAGAATATTATACTACGGTTTATTTATTCTTTCCTGAATAAGTTATAGTATTAAAATTTTATATCATGGAAAAAAAAATGATGATAATTTTACGTATTAAAATTTATGCGTTTATACTTTTATCCTGGACAAACCATTTTAAAAATGACGTAGTATGAAAATATTATTTGAAAATATTTTGGTTATTACCATTTTTAGTGTTTTATTTTTGTTAATAAGCTTTTTTAGCATAAAATATTTCATTTAATAAATGACAAATGTTTACTTTGTTTTTTTTAGAGTACATTTAAGATGTCTGAAGTTGATAACTACAAGCTTGAAAAAAAAATAAATGCAAGCACATATAGGATACTAGCAAAATATAAACAAGATAAGGATTCATGTGCTGTATATTTACATGAATATATACCAAAATATCAATCAAAAGAAAAAAGGTACGTATCTAATAATGAAGAAAAAAACCCAGAAACAAAAAAGCAGTCAAATGGAAGGGCATTAGTGAATGAAGGAGGTCATAAGCAACATATGAAAAATAAATCATTTATGTTTGAAACAAAAGCATATTCTCGTATAGAAAAAAAAATATTCAAAGAATTAAATTACATAGATTTTCTTCAAAACAACAGAACTATTACTGATAAGTTTTTCAGAAAAATAATATTTAAAAAATACAAAGTACGAATTTGTTTACCTTTATTCTTATTCTTGTTTTTATCAATCTCAATAATATTAGATCTATATTGTGGTTATGGAATTATTCGTGGGTTGTTAAAAATATTAAATACAACACTAGGAAAAAAATGGTCAAAACCCTTACGTGCTTTCTTGAAGAAACTCAATTTAGACATTTTATGGAGGACACCTAAGGTTCCTAATGGTAGTGGAACACAAAACTGGACTTATATAACTAAACCGTTTCTAGGTTATATAATTTATTTTATACCTTTTTTAGTACTGGGTATAACCATTATATTAGGAATTTTTTACTACCATAAAAAAGTAAAAAAATATCAAGAAATTAAGTTCAGGAAAAGGTAAAATCTATAATACGTAATACGTTCGTTTGTGTAATATTAAATATGAACTAATATCTGTATTATCCTTATAGCTATGCTTAATAAACCTTCCCATAATTTCTTATATTTTATAATTGCACCTATATACATGTGGTATTTTTGGGGTACAATAGTTAAAATATATGTTCTTAGTGTTTTTGTGAATTTAAAATTTTTCTTTTTTCTAAACATGTATATACTGCAATTATTATAGAGTTATTAAATATACATTATGAATTAGTAAATATATGTGATTATGTCAATGGATCCATATGAAAAATATATGTGTATATATTATAATTCATATATAATAAGACAATTTATATAATTGTCTTTAAATAGGGTGTTAATCAATGTTTGAATTATAAAATATTGTACATTCTAATTTTCAATATTTCACAGTAACACTATTATATATTGACTAAATTAAAAATATTTTTTGTTATTTTTTGGGTAAAAATGAACGTGATTTTTTTTATTTTTAATGAAATATACTGAAAGTGTTTTGTTCCCATGCATGTGTATATATGCATGTTTTGTTATTTACTTTAAAAAAAAAATAATATCATATTAAAATATGAATGATCTATAATAGTTTACTATATTCATAAAATTAATTATTTGCAATTAAAGAGTTAAATGCATATATCGCATTACTATAATGATTAAATGAATTATTAATTAATATTTAAAAACTATTTTTATATATATTTTATTGAAAATTTTTATATAAATATATTATGAATTTTATATATATTCTATGTCATTGAATCATTAAAATAACGATTTGAATTTAATCAGATATTATTAGTTAATATGTCGAAATTTAGTTTTATTTTTATGTTTATCTCGTAATAGTAAATTTAGAAAAATATATTATATGAGGGTAAAATATAAATTTTAATTAAGCATAATGAAAAAAAATATATACAGTTGTAAAAACATGTAATTATTTGTAAATAAAGAATTACATATTCGTGCTCTTTACACACTTTCCATAAATATATGATGTAAATTGTTAAAATAATTTTAAACGTATATAATAATAAAGTTTATATTAATTAATAATTTCTTTAAAAAATAATGACAATTTTTAAACAAAATAAATGTTAAAGAATATTTTGTTCTAATATATAACTTATGAATGCGTAATATTTTTTATATTTTTTATATATTTTTAAATAAGGCATAATTTAAAATTTAATCTATTTTTTTTTTACTGTTTAGTTAAAAAATTTAAAAAATATGTTTCTTCTCTCAACCGTTTTTGAGTAAATTTAATAAATACAATTCACATATTAAATTTGATTTTTCATATATTCTAATCAAACTCATAATATACATTTAATATATATTTTAGTTACAATAATAGAATAAATTTAAAAATATATCGTGTAATCTCTTAAATAACGCATAAATTTACCATTTTATATAAATGCATACTTATATATTAAAGATCATAATAACATCATATATAGAAAATTCTGTATGAGAGAGAAAATATTTCTAATTATTGTTTAAATGAAAAACATATATATTTATATATATATTATTAACATTAAATGTCATTTTATTTGAATAGAATATCTTTTTCTATGAATATAATATAAGCATATATATGGAATAAAATATTGTGATAATGTATTTTTTCACTTTTACATTTACAACTATATTAAAAAAAAATAAATAATTGAATTAGAATCAATTCTATTTTATATGGTATTTGTTTAATTAAAGGCAATGTAAAAACTGAGAATATCAATATATATTTACTTAAAAATTTTAGAAGAAATATCGAAATGAAATTTATTAGAGTTGTTTCATTTTTTTTATGTCATAAAATAACCTATATATTTATTGTTATATTGTTCATAATAATTTGAAATATACATGAATTTAAAATTTTTTTAGATTATATATTATAATAAAAATGATTTATGAATTTATAATAACTGTTTAAAATATTTTACGAGGTTTATACAAATATTCTATCAAATAATATTATCAGAATTATAATTATATACTAGACTTCGAAAGTTATTACAGAAGCGCATGTAAATGTAAGATACTATGGATAAATCAAAGAACAATTTGAATATTTCTATATTTTTATATAATTATTTTAATTGAATATAGGATGAAAATTATAGAAAAAGAACATTACACATAAGAAGTTATATGTGTTGTAATTATTTGTTCGTTTCCGCGGAATTCATAGAACATATATTTCAAAGAACACTATAATTAAAATATTATTATTTATTGTAATTATAAATGAAGTGGTCCAATATTATTTTTGATTATGATTTTTATGGTTACTTTTGTGTCAGCAGATATTGATATATAAAAATATAATTTTTATATCATATGAAAACAAAGTTACATATATTTATTATTTCTAGTTGCACTGACTTTTAAACAGGATTACTATAGTAACGCACAATCATTTTATATTCGTCTATGATGTTTTTCAAATTTAGATAATATTATAATTTAAAAAAATGTGACATTTCGAAATAAAGTAATACGTTAATTTAAGCAAAGCGTATAAAGTATATTAATTAAAAAACAGCTGTAAACGATATTTAAAAGGAACCTTTTTAATTGTTAATTATAGAGAATTGCAATATACAAAAATTATTATAGGAGAACAAATATATAAATATACAAATAAATAAATAAAATAAAAATATGTGAACAAATTAAATATGTATTATTAGAGTATTATATAAAAATTCAATTCATATATTATGAATTTTTAAAAATATTCTTTATTTTTATTTTTACATTTTAATATAGACAGACATATAAGTTTCTGAATTGTCATATATAACTATATGAAAAAAACAACATATAATACACTCTTTTAATAAAAGTGTTATATATAAAATGACATTATATGTCAATATATAGCATTTTTCTAATGTTATAATAAGCTTTTTTTTTTTTTTAATTATAACGATAAATTGGGGAATATGCATATAATACAAGGTATAAACATAAAAAAATTTTGACTTTTTTTCTTTTATGTATTTTAGAATAAATATTTTGTAACGATTGATATCTTTTTGTTCTTTTTAGCTTCTTTCCCATATCTATTATATACTTCGATGTATATATTTTAATTTATGTTTAATTTTATTATATACATATTGTTTCATTTTGGAGACTCTTCAGTTCATATACACAAATTTATCTCTTTTTTTTTTTTTTTATCTTTTTTGAACTTTTTTCAAGTATACACATGTATGAATGAAGACATAATATAAAATGTACATGTATATATATCCCTAAAATTTTCTTTACTTCAAATTTTAATTTCTCCCGTAAAGCTCACTTTATTCCCACTTTTTGTCTTTCTTTTTTTTTGAAGTTAGTATGTAAAAAATTAAAATAAAAAAATAATATATTAATAAATTTCAATACTATTTCCTTGTGTATAAATTTTTAAAAATAAGATAAATTATAATTTTAGCTTTACAATTGTAAAAAAGTTAATGTATGGTAAGTATAAGATAGAACTGTTATAATAATTGTATTAATGTATGTAATACTAATTAGTATACTTATATTATTTTTTTCACTTGGTGTTTTTCTTTTCATTTTAGGCTTATATATTAATGAAATGTAAATGAACAAATTCTAATAAATATAAAATATGAGAATTGAAGGAATTAACGTTGTTTGCATGAATAATATGCTTTCTTTTTATAGGTTACCTGTATCTTTATCAGGATGACTTATCCAGAAGGAAAGTTATGCTAAAAAAGGAGAGAATATAGAAGAAAAAAAACATTATCTAACAAGATTATGCAAAAATGATTCCAAGAAATAAAAACAAGTAAAATAAGATAAAATATCATTAATATCAATGTAAAATGTATGTGTATAATTAGAAATTTTAAGAAAACATTTTTTCATCCCCATTTTTTTATTCTTCAGAGAGTTATTACAATATTTTTCTGAAAATGATGACGAATATACGTGTAAATATTTTATGCAAAAGAGATAAAAAAAATGGTAGTATATCTTTTTAGACAATTCTTCTAATTTATTTTTTCTTTTCTTAGGATGTATGAAAGAGTGAGCAATAGAAAAATACAACTGTAATTATATATTTTCTTGGGAATTGGGGATATATGCGTTGAAAACAATTGTTTTCAAAGAATTTATATATGTCAATCATACTTCTCATGTGTGTACATATATGTGCTCTTACGTATGTGTCTATGTACATGAGCGTATGAACATATATGTATGTAAATGCTTATAGGAATGTGTGTATATATGTATATTTACATAAGGTAATGTATCCACTTACATATTTCAATACATTTACCTTCCCGTATATCAAAAAATCTATCTTTATTTTTAAACATGAAAAAATACGTTGAATTATTATAATGTAACACTAACAATGATGATGAAAGAGTATTTTATTGCTTAAGTAATATGCACATAAAAATAATAAGAAATAAAACATATATGATATATTTTCTATAGATTGGTTTATCTATTTCATCTTATGAAGTTTTTTGAGTAATTTTATTATTATAACTGAGCTTTATGCACATTTATGTATATATTTTAATTTTGTTGTACGCATTATATGTGAAACAAGCGAACACATAAGAAGTATACTTTTATAAAGAAACTAATACTCATATAAATCATGTAAAACAAAATAAATAGAATAAGGCATTTATGATTGGAATACGGATTTATATCAATATCCAAAACCGTTTGAGGAAACAAACACTCTCATATATGTGTGAATGTTTATATGGTAACATTATTGAATGAATACATATTTATTAATATAATACACTTCTATATATACATATGGTATGTTTCATATTTTAGCTTTAATTACCTGTGTTAGTTCGTTTACCTTGGAAATTCAGAAACGGATTTACATACATATATATAAGTACATACATATACAGACATTTGAATGTTGACAATATATTTATAACTAATTGTTTTCCTAACCTACCTATTTTATTTACCTTGGGAATGTTCCGTTGTATGCGTAAGCTCATACACGTAGAAAAGAATGAGATAAATAAAAAAACTGTAATGTATGACAAGAATATCATTAATGAATTAATAAGTTCATGGAAACTGCTTTTTTTCTTAGGGCTATTAATAAAGGTTAAGGAATAGAATATGTTAAAATCTATCACAACAAGCGATTGCTAATATTAATTAGTTATAAAAAAAAATAATTTAAGATCATTCCAATTTATATTAAGTCAAAATTTCAAATTTATATCTGAATACCTTTGTTAATGTTTCATTAAAATGGTTTTAATTAGTGCTTTCAACATAAGGTTTGAGAAAGTATATATACAATGTTAAAATAAGAAAACGTATAATATGTAAATTTAAAAGGTCTTAATTTTTAATAATTCGAAGAATTACACTTTATGTATGTGCATGTGTTTATATATATTAAGGTAGACATATATATATACATACACATTTTTATAATATTCTCTTGAACATAAACAAGCACGTAAGTAATTATACATGTGTATTGATAAAGAGTACAAGCAAAAAATTCAAGTTTGAAAGTAGGAATATAAATAATTATATCATTTAAAAGGTAAAATGGTAGAAAGGGAATTATACTAGTATATTAATTTTTTTTTTTTTTTTTTTTTTGTTAACATGTACTTATTTAAATAAATGCTTAACAAAAATATTTAAAAAAAATTATTGAGAAATATATACTACAAAACTTATTTTATATACGAACATTTTTAATATATTTATATATATTTTGCATACATTAAATGTGAAATTTCTCTATATGCTAATATTATTTTACTTCGAAGAATGAAATATTACCATCACTTTATTTATATTATAATACATAATGCTTTATTATTAAATGAGGAATACAAATTCCATATGTCATCTTATTTTTTAAGATACATAATTGATGGTATTAATTTTTATGATAAAAATTACTTAATTTTCTATAATGAATAAAAATTTATAATAAAAAGTTATTATATATATTTGTTTTTAAATATGTTAATCCGATATTTATTTGAAGCAGTATTAGTCGGATATTAGCATGTATTGTACAAATATAATCACTTTTTTTATTCTTCATAAACTATGGCTACATATAGAAAAAGAATAAACTACTTATAATGAAATTCAAGTGACCATAATATGATATTTAAATATATATCAAGGTTAAATATATTTTTTCAAATAATACCATTATATATAAATAACCATTCATAAACTTATATTACATTACATTTTTGCTGTGTACATTATTTAAGAAAGCATTAATGAAATCTTTGATATATGGAAAAATATAAAAAGTTTATATTAATAACTAAAAATTTTATAAAATAGTAATCATCCTTTAAAAATTATAAACGTAGGAGAAAATTTAGTTTATACATATAAGTTAGTTAATAAGTGTTTCATGATGCCTTCCTTAATGTCATATTCCCTACTATATTTTAGTTAAAATATTAAATTATTTTTTGTGTAAATAGATTAATTATATAAAAATAAGTTATATGTCGTATCGCAGAAATTTATTTATGAGCTTTTTGATATAAATAGCTCTAATTTTTTTTAAAACTATTCTTCGGTGAATTAAAATTAAACACCTAAGTATAATATATGATTTGTTAATTACATTTTAAGTAAATTTGAATATGTATTTTTTAAATCATTAAAAATGTTAAGTATTTAATTTATTTGCATACATATAGATGGAAATCAACATCTAGAGAATAATATTTTGATATAACTACAGAAAAATTATAGCCATCTTTTTCATAAAAATTTTAATATTCTTTAATTTTTTAATTTTTTATTTATTAGTATTAAAAGTTATAATATTTTATGATATATTATGTTTCCTGTACATGGTATGCGGAAATATTCAGAGATTTGGACTTAGGGTTTAAATTACGAATGTAAATAATAAAATTTTGTTAGCACAATTTTAATTTTTAATATGTACGTATGTAGAATATAATTATTATGTGTATTGTAGTGTTTTACGAATAAAGAAAATGTTAGATATATATACTATATTCTTGTTACACTTATTTTTGTAATTGTATTTAATAAAAATTATTTAAATATATATTATTAAATAAGTAGTTAAAACAAAAGTATATGAGTTCTTATTTTCGATAGAATTATAAAAATACACTGTTGGACAAAAGAAATTCTGCTGTTAGCACATTTTATAGAATTTAAGTACATCGTTATTATCTTTTTTTTTTTTTTTGCATTTTAAAAAAATTTTATCGATATATATATATATAACTAAAAAAAATATATATTGAGTCTTTAAATATACAAAACTTTCGTTTAAATATTATACTACAAATTATATATAATTAATAATTATATTAAAAAAGTAAAAGATAAATTATTAATAATATTTAAAATATGAATTTTTTTGTATGTTAAATAATATTTTATATTTTATTTTAAAATAGTTTATAGATCATAAAATAAAGATTGTATATATGCAGAAACTAATAAAAGTTATATAAGTCATACAAAAAGGCATATAAAATATTGTTAAATTTATTTATTATTATTAAAATATTGTGATAATAAATATTTTTTAAAAATAAAAAATAGTTTTCAAAAGTAAATATTTTATGAAATATAAATTAATAATTTGAATTATTGAAACTAGTAAATATCCTTTTAATATAGGATAAATAAATTATATCTGTTCTATAAATTCTCCATTTTCTATATTTTATACATTTCTTATCCTGAATTAAAATAATGCGTAGAAATATTATTATATTTTTTTATATTTGTATAGATTAATAAAAAAAATTGTATAATTACTTTTCTATATTAAATCATTATTTTATGTATTTTGAATATTAATTAATGAATTTAAATTATTTTATTTTAATGAAAATTAGTTCTTTAAGAAAGGAATAATATAAAAATCTTATAGTATATTTTGAAAACTATTTTTGCTTATATCTGTTGTAAAAAATATTATAGATATAAATATCATATTAATAACTTAAGAAAACATATAAAATAAAAAAAAAAATTAAATAATAATTATAATGTTTTTAAACATCGATGAATTTTTACTATTGTTAATTTTTTCCTTATTGATTATATCACAATATTAAAATTCCATAACATGAGACAACAATTACATTCACTTTTATTCATTAATATTTCTGCATTTTTCCTTTTGTATTGGATATGCTGTTTTAACATAGATTTAGTATGATATTATTACATATGTAAATTTTCATTATTCATTTTTATTGTGTTCGATTATAATTAATACACCACTTTAGAATGAAATTAATTACTTTTTAAATAACAATCGTTTACGTTATTTTTTTAGAATAAAATTAACAAATGTTTTGATGAAAACTTGGACAACTGTACAAAATTAAATACAAGAACTTATAGATTACTATCAAAATGTAAAAAATATAATTATATAAGTATTGTGGGGTTAAAACAAGAGATGCCAAATATTGGTACACTACAAAAAAAAGATATATCAAATAAAAAAGGAGGTGCGATGAGAAAAAAGAAGCAATTAAATGAATATTCAACAAAAAATGTGGAAGGGAATAAAAAGGTTGTTAACAGTAAATCATATATATTTGTGACAAAAAATTATTCCCATTTGGAAAAAAAAATATTCAAAGAACTTGATTTTATGGAGTTCCTTAAAAACAACAGAACAGTTAGTGATAAAACTTACCAAAAAATAATACTTAAAAAAAACGGATTTCGAATTGGTTTACCTTCATTAGTGTTTTTGTTGTTATCATTATCGCTCATATTAGATTTATTTGTTGGTTGCGGAGTTATAAATGCGTTGTTTTTCTTATTAAGTAAAATTTCAAAAGGGTGGTTTCATCCTTTACATGATGCTCTGAAGAAACCTTTAGAATGGTTGTGGAAGACTGTAAGATGGAAGTCAAATAATACCTTAAGCTCCTCCCCTGGTAAATCGGTTTATTTTCAAACAACATACGTTACAGAAGGTTTTTTTGGTATTATTATATATATACTACCCTTCATTATATTAGGTATCACAGCTATATTAGGGATTATTTATTACCATAAAAAAGTTAAAAAATATGAGAAAATTAAATTCAGAAAAAGGTAAAAAATATAGAGAAAACTATTTTTAGTTTTATAATGAGTTCTTTAATATGATTTATTGAAAGTTATATCTTTAGATAAATACTTATTAAACATACACCTAATTTCTTATTTATAGTAAATTCACATACGTAGGCATGTTATTTTTGCTAAACAACTGTAAAAAGTTATATTCCTAGATTTTTAGCATATTTTAATGTTTAAATTTTTTTCAATGTGAATTATAATATATTGATTTTTGACTAAATATTATGGTTTGTTATATATATTTTTTAATTTAAATACATTTTCATAATATATAAATACATATATATGAGAGTTACAATTATTATAAAGTAGCATAATTCGTATTATTTTATTGGAGTACCATAACTTGTATTAAATAAAAAAAATTATTACTTTTTGTTATTTATATTTTTATCGTCTAAAATATTTATTTTTTCAACTTATTAAAAAGGAATAATATTATTTATATATTAAGAATTAATGTATATTCTTTAATAAGTAACAAGAGGCGTAGAATATTATTTTTTTTCATTAATAAATAAATTTAATATATATACTATAAAATATGTTTTATAAAATATATTTCAGCAAAAAATAATTATTATAAAAACCTTCTTAATATATGCGTTTGATGTTTTTGAATTATATGAATATTATGTTTTAAATATATAATAAATAAATATCCTTATTAAATAAGTGTTATTTATAAGTGTTTATTAAGTAATAGGTCCTATATCTTTACAATTAAATAAATAGTTTAATGAAATATACGTTTTGTTATTTCTTTTAATTGAAATGTATTGGAATTTTTCTAAAAATAAATGAATTATATAGTTTGTTGAAATTATATAATTAAAAATACTTTATATATTTATTATTTTATATGTCATTATATTATAATAGTAATAAATTAAATATAATAATATATGAATAGTTAATATGTTGAAATTCTTTTCTTTTTCCATCATTTTTTTTATCATAATTATGAACTTCAGTATAGGTGTTCATATATCTATAAATAAAAAAGTTATGATTACGATAATGAAAATATATATATCTTTTCTTCAATAATATAATTATGTATAGTTTAATATTTATACAGAAGTTCTATTTTATATGATCGTCCATAAATATATAAAGTAAAAATTTGATATTATTTTATAGGTATATATATACATATTTTATATTAGCAATTAGTAAATTTTTCATACTAATAATGAAAATCTTATAAATTAAATAAAAATGAAAAAATAAATTATTTTTTTCTTAGATAATTTACAAATATGTAAAATTTTTTTTATTTAATAGATAATTCTTAATAACTAATATTTAAAAGGTTAATTTATTTTTTTTAAAAAGGCTTAATTAAATAAATACTATGAAAAAGGATCCACATGCAACATTTTCACAAGTAATTTTCATGATTATAATTAATTTACTATGATTATTTAGAGTTTTAAAAGAAAAGAACAATATATTACACATATATATTTTAATTATTCCATTTATAAAAAGTTTGAAAAGTATTGTTTAGTCAATAAATTATCTATTTTATACGTTTGTCTTTGTAAAAGTATACATATGACTTATGGAAAATTAGACTAATATATACGGAAATACTGTATGTTAAAAATGAAAATAGTGACAATAAAAATTTTAATAAAAAGCACAAATATTTATTTTTTAATAATAAATAATACTAATAATTATTAAAAAATTTTAGTCTATTTAAATAGAAAGTTTATTCCCAAAAAAGGCAAATACTTTTATTTTGACAATATAATTATTTTACTTATTTTTTTTTTTAGTATATAAATATATTTTTCATATAACTTTAATTAATAAAAAAAAATATATAAAAAATTAAGAATATGAGTAAAAAGATTTTACATTAATTAATAATAATGCTATATATTAAACATAATTAAAAAATATGGTTGAGCATTAAAATATCAGTTTTTATTTGAATTTAAGATATATATTCTTTCATATATCAGGTAGTAGTATACATATTATAATCTATAAAGAATTATATACGTTTAGGGATTATCTAAATGATCTGCTATAATTAACATAATGCAAAAAATTATTCGTTCAATATATTATTATTATAATTATATTCTTATAAATAATTTTTAAGAGTAATAATAAGTTGTTATAAAATATAATGTATATACATTTAGAATTATTAATAATATAGCATCCTTATGGAATGCACTTATTGTATTCATATATATAATTGTATGTTATCTATATTTTATACGTTCCATATTCTATATAAATTCAATATTTATATATTTTTTTTATTTTATTTTGGAAAAAATTATTAAAAAGTATTACATAATTGTTTATATTTTATAATAAAATTATAGTTTTAAAATATTTAAGTATAAATGAAAATTATTTTATCTTAATGAGAGTTAATTTTTTATAAAAAATAGGATTAAAATTTTATGATATATATTTAAAATTATTTTCTATAGGAATGTTGTAATAGATGTTTTATTTATATGATTTTTATTATTTTTTTACAGAGAAAACAGCAAAAAATTGTTATAAAAGTAATTATTGCATTATTGATCTTTTGAAGCATATTATACTTTTGTTAATTCTTTCTTTAATTTATTAGAATATTAAAGATATGTATAATGGTGCAAATAATTAAGACTATCTTATTTATTAAAACTTCTGTCTTAGTCCTTGTAACATTTATACGTCATTTTAACAATGATATGGTTTGATAATACTATATAAGAATATATTCTTTATACGATTATTACATATTCTACTTTAATTAATAAAATTTCGTAGAATTAATTATTTATCCTTTAAATAAAATAAATATAATTTATTAATTTTTTTTTTAGCGAACATTTAATAAAATCGCGGATGAAAAATACAAACATGGGAGAAATTTAGATACAATAACCTTTCGATTATTAGCAAAATATAAACAGGATAAGGATTCGCATATTTTAGGGTTAAAGCAGAATAAATCAAATAATAATGAGCATGAAAAGTATGATATAACTATTAATGAAAAAGGGAACAAAGGAATAAACAAAAAATCTGATAAAAGTTCATTAAATAAGGCGCAATACTATATGGAAGTAATAGATTATAACAATGGAATGTTTGATGGAAAACATTTTCATTTTAAAAAAAAATGGATTAAAAAAAAAGATTACGATAATTTTATTGAAAGGAACAGGAGAATTTGTGATATATCTTTAAGAAAAATAAGATTTAGAAAGTATGGTACTGGAGTTGCTATGTTTGTTATTTTTTTCTTGTTTGCAGGAGCATTTTATGTATTACCAAGATTAACGTCTTTGAATACTGCATGGAAAAAACTTGAAGAGGGTAGTGATATATTGAAAACATTGCATGAAACTATAAAAAGTTATGGGGATACAGTAATGACATCTATTTATTTAACATTATATAGTGTACTTATGCTTATATTGATTATTGTGCTTGTAATAGGAATTTGTAGAGTCTTAGGAAATAATGAAAAATATAATAAAATTAAATTGATGTCTGAACAAAGTGCATATTAATAGAGTTATATATTTTTGTAATTAATTCTTTAATATGAGTAATGTCTGTAATATATTTAGTGATATTCTTAATACGAATACTTATAATTTCTAAAATATTGTAAATTCTCATGAACAGAATTAGTCTGTTTGGCACACAACAATATATGTTCCTCGTCTTTTTAGGAATTTGAAAGTTAAAAATTTTTTAATTTGTATATTAACATATAATTTAAGCTTAACTAAAAATACTTATTATAAATATATTTGTGTAATAATTAGATTTCAATGGACAATATATGTTGGTGCTTTAAGGGGAGTAAATAGTAGAATTATTAATAAAATATTATAAAACTTACTTAAATTACACTATAGCTAAAAATTATTGTCTCCTATTATGTAACTTCATATATTCTAAAATTATTTTTTGCTAAGGTAATTAAAAGAAATTATATTATTTTTTTTAAATTAATAAATGTGTCTAGTTTAGTATTTAATAAAATTATATGGGAACATTGTGTTTGCACGGTTATATATATAAATATATATTTTTAATTAAAAACGCGATTAATATTTATTTTATATAATATCTTTTATTAGACATATATAAAAAAATATATTTATTGAAAAAATATTATTGAAAGATTTTGATTTCTATCTTATTCAGTAATTGTGAAATATAAATATATAATGAAATAATATATTTTTTGAATATGGAAAATTTATAATTGTTTAATAATTTGTGTATTATGAAACTTCATAATTATTTCAAGAATAAAAACCAATTATTATATTATTATTGTTCATAATGATATTATTGATTCTATTCATTATAAATTAATTTAATGTATATTATATTGAAGGTACATACATATATTTTATATTGTTTTTATTTTTCATATTATTAAAAAATTAAATTTGTGAATTAGTTTTAATCACATATTAATAGGTAATATTTATAATTATTTGGATTGTAAGGCTTATCATTTTAAAGTCTATTAGGAGAATATAAAGTTTTCATATTAACTGGCAGAACTGAAGCATATAAGATATATATGTATATATATATATATGCTTTTACTGAATATATATGTCAAAGTAGTTCTGCTTAATTCTATTCATATTTTCTAAGCTAATATAATCATTTTGTTACTTTGCTACAATATTGTTGTATGATTATTGCATTCATGTTTTAGAATAATAATATATCTTACTTTTATTATTAATTAGAGTAAGTCGAATTGATACGCATAATTAAAATTTTGAAATTAACAACGGAACAACTACATTACTCATAATAATTTTTATAATTATAGACTAGCAAAATATGTGATATTTTATGTTTATTTTAAACGTATTAAGGGTTAATACTCATAAAATATATTATCACTTATATTTTGTTTATATATTATTTTATTTATTACTTCAATAGATGAATAATTATATAGCAAGATATATATCGAAATATTTGAAATGATGGTTATATAATAAATGTGTATAAACTTCATAACTAAAGTATGTTTTTATATTAATATAAATATTATTAATTTATTTTGGATTAAATATTTCAAAAATTATATGTTATTTCTTGATTATTTTTTTGCTATTACACATTTCAGTAATATTTATATTTTATGTACTGTATTTTTAATATATATATGGTAAAACAATTGTTGAATTAAAAATAAAGAAATACCTATTTTATAGATAATAAATATTGCACCTTTTATTTTTTTTTATTATTTAGTTAATTTTTTTTTTCTAATGAATATTTAGATAGGAAATTGTATAAATCTATTATTATAGTGAGAATTATACGCTTATTTTAGTTTTTTCTAAACAACTATGATAATTAATTCTAATTATGCAGATTTTATTAATGTGTTGTTATAAATTCAATTATTTAATAATATTTTTAAAATTATACAAACTAGTTTTAATATATTGAACATTTATAACTAACATTTAATGAAAAATATGACTGATTAACATGTTTTTCAGGGTTTCATTTCGTTGCACTATTCCCTACTTCATTATAATATAAAATCTGAAACTTTAGCGTACAAATGTAAGCATGAAACCTAAATAGTGAAACAATGGAATTTTCTAATTTTAGTACCGAAATGGAAGAAAATTTTATAAATGTTTTAATATTTATTGTTAGATATATCGTGGTTTATTATATTTATATTTGCTTTCCAATTTATAGCCTTTTTTTCATTATTCTTTATATTCCATTGTTTTTATTTTCAATTTTCTTAACAAATGAATGATTCTATTAATTAAATAAAAGGAGTTTATTCATTATTCGTTTTTTCTCTACAATTAATATATTTAAATAAATAAAATTTTTGTAAATTACCTACGAATTTTTTTTACTGCTTCACTTTTTAGTGTATCCTTTCTTCTCTTATGAGCCATTTTTTAAATATTAATGTAAAAATGTTATTATTAAGCGCCATTTCCATAACGCACCACCTTTTTCTCCATTTATAATCGGAATATATAATATGATTCATGTTTTTTTAAACCATTATATACATTAATCTTTGCTCCAACTAGAGAATACATCATAAAGTTCTGATTGATATTCTTATTACATATTGGGATTGTAATGCATCCATTTATCATCTAATTTGTTCAAAAAAATATTAAATTCTTCCTTTTTTTCAGGACAAGAATTCTTTTACTTTTTAAAATCTTATATCATTTTCTTTTTCCATCTACTAAGCCATAGTTCCCAAATAAAATTTTTATATTTTTCTGATAATTTGTATTCCGCTATCTTTTGTTTTAAATATACTTCTGGTATAACTTTAGAGAATTTATAAGATTTACAAAGTGAAGACGTTGCTTTTCCCGAAAATATTTAAATAAAATATTAAAAAAAGTGTATTTTTTAGATTAATTTAATTTTTAAATGGAATTAACTAAAATTCAAATATATTTATTTGAAATATTTTATCTTACCCAACTGCAGTAATCATCATTTGAACTGGTTGAAGATAATTTAAATATGACTGTCGAAACAGACGTAAAAAAGAATATTGTTTCTACTTTAATAATAAATAGTGCTACTTTATATTATTTAATTTTCAATTAAATATATTAAATTACAAAGGCATAAACTTTAATATAAATATGAAAATATAACGAACAATATAAAATGATTTATAAAAAATATTTAAATTACTGTTCAAAAAAAAATAATGAAACAAAAAGTTTTATATAAAAAAAAAAAATTAAAAATTATGATTTTTATTAAGAATTAATTTTATAAAAACGTCATAAAATATCTTTAGAGAAACGCCTATATCTACTTAAATGTAATTAAATATTTATTTATGTACCTTTGTCCACTTATGATTATTTTAATAATATTAAATTATTTTATTTATTATTTTTTTTTATAAGTATGTAATTTTAAAATATAAATAATAATAATATATAAAATTATTGTAAACCTTAATATAAATAAATCTATATATATAAATGTATAGATAAAACTTCAAGTGTTACAATATATTCTCCCATTCATTTCTTTTTATCATATAGATATATCATTAATATAAGCTATATGGCTTTTATTAATAAATACACTATCCGTCATTAATATTATTATGATTGTAATTTTTGTTTTTTATGAACATATTATTGTGTATAATTATAATATGATAATAAATATGCTGATATAGAAAAAAATATAAAAATAAATAACTAAAATATGAAACTCAAACTTATATTAATTTTAAAGATACATAACAATTATATAATGGAAAATAATAAGTTTTTAAAAAAAACTTTTTAACATTTAAAACAGACTATGTTTTCCATATTATATTTTACATTTTTTTCAACTTTCTTTTCATTCTAATTTATAAGATTTTTCAAATCTATTTTTTGTTCTTCTAATTCTTCTATTACTTTTTGTATTTATTTTTATGTATTTTAAACATTCACATTATTTTATTATTTTTATTCTCTTTTTACTTTTTCTCTTAATTTTTTTAATATTTTTTCTTTTTACCCATTTTTTTTCTACAAATAAAAATTCAGAAGAATAAATTCTAATCAATAGCATTATTCGAGCACAACTTGTTATATTAAAAGAAATATTATTTGCATATTTTTATTATTTTCTTTTTTTTCTAATTGAATAATTCTGATATTAAAAAATTAGAATATATATAATGTATTACATTCGGAGAAAATAATTATTTATATCTTTGTTCTGTATGAATTCTAATGATTTTAAAATAAAGTAAACGGCATAAAAATTTGCATGTATAATTTTTTATTATTATAATTACATAACAGAATTAATATTTGCTATATTAGTAAAATGCTCTAATAAAATGATTTTTTTATTTATAAATATATTATAAGAATTGTAATTTTAAAAAAATATAGTTAATATTTTAGGAATAATGTTAAAAGATAATTTAAAAAAAAAGTTTTTGCTAGTAGAAAGTATAATAATATAAAAAATATGGTTACTGTACATTTTATAAATATTGAAATATATGTAACAAAATAAAAAAAAGATATATATTTAAAAAAAACAAATTTATTTATTTAACTTGAAGGTGAATGTTTACTTAAAATTTACGCCATGAGCTAGAAGTTAATTAATAATATGGTTTAATGAACAGAGAAAATTATAATATAATACAATTATTTATACACAATAGCTTAGCATGAAAATTGAAAAATAACTCTATAAATCGGATTAGATATATCATTCCCATGATCTACTATAAGGTTGTTCATTTTATTAATATATCATCAATAATTAATAATAGTTACTTTACATTTTAGCAATATATAGGTAACATAATAAATAATTCAATTATTTAGAAATATTATTTATTCTACAATATGTTCTAATTGAGAATATCTCCCACAATTGTAGTAAAATATATAGCATATTGATTTAAGGTATCTATTTCTTATTCTCCTAAATATTAAAAAAATTACACTTTTTTTATATTAATATATATATATATATGTAAATGTGTTTAGTTTATTATTCATTATATATTATGGAGAAAATGAAATTCTTCATTAAGAAATAGAATTTTTAGATATAATGTTTTAATTTTTTTAAAAAATAAATAATTAAAAAAACGCAAATATAGATAATAGGTAAAATTTTGAAAATATACAATAAATGAATGTTATTAATGTACGATATTCATTAACTCATAACTGATTAAGACGTTTTCATTATGTAGCATATATTTTTTTTTTAATATAATTTGTAATATAGATTTTGTGTAAATTATCATTACGTTTTCATGCATATAAAGAGTTCTTTTCCTTATTATTTTTTTTTTTATGAACAAATTTTTTATATAAATTGAAACATGAAACGGTTGGTCAATGGAAATATAAAAAGATACAAATAAGTATATTTCTAAACGTGAAAATAACTGTAAATTAAGAAGTAATGGAATAAAATAGAATTATTTAAATTTTTGTAATAATAATATATTAATTCAAGAATAGTGTTACAAATTATTTATTTTGTTTTTATTTATTATTCCAAATTATAATTTTTTTAAGGTGTAACATTTTCGGAAAATTTTAATATTAATTTTTTTTTTTTATATGCGTATTAACATCTTACTATTTTTGTTAAATCAAGTATTAGCGGAGTGTCCTAATGTATAATATTACAGATATAAAAAAACGTATATAATTGTAATATATTTTAAATGCTTCAATTACAAACTTCATGTTTCATGATTTTTTTTTTCCTTTTTATTACTTATTACTTTACATTCATTTTCTTTATTTCCTAGAGACATTAAAAAATTTAAATAATATTTTACATTAGTAGCCTTTTTTCTTAAATATCATCTAAATATATTATGGAAGTTACCTATGAATTTATAGAAACTGTTTTCCTGCCATTTCATCCGATTTGTCTACTGTTCTATCAATAACTATAGGATTTGCATATACGCTATCTTATTTTACCCAGTTTTCTATCTCATTCCTGAAAGTATTATTCCCTATATGAGCATGGATTTCTTTATTTTTTATATATTCTAAATCATTACTATTATATTTAATTATATTTTCTGTAATTACTGGTTTTTTATATGAATATACTCCTTTCTTTGATTCATTTATGGAATTATCCAAATATGATTCCCTATTTTCAAAGTTCACCTCCTTTTTACATTCTTCTAATATCGTCATAAGAACTAGAATACATAGCCTTGTTATTAATTTTTTTTTTACATATTTATATAATTCCACATAATTTTCTTTTTTTTGGAATTCTTCTATATTCATTAATGATATATAGTTTTTAGTATTTTCATTTAGATATTGATCAGATATATTGTGAAAATCCTCTGAGAATTCATTGAAGCATTCCTGTTCCAAATACTGTTCTATAATAATAGCCTTTTTTGATATCCATTGTTTCCATATATCTTTTTCTCTTTGTAAAAATAGAACATTGTGCTTTTCAATATTATATTTCATTTTTAATTCTTCCATTTCTTGTATATAATATAGTTCTTTTTTCCATTCATTTTTTAAATTAATAAACCAGTTTGCTTTTTTCAATTTTTCAGAAATATTTCTGTTACTTTCAATCCATTTATTATGTAGAATATTTTGTTGTTTAATATCATTACTACTTTTAATATTTTCTGTTATTAGATCATCATCAATTAAATTAGGATAGGTTATATTATGCTCTTTTTTGAACTCATCTATGCATATTTCTAAGAATTCGTCTTTGTTGTTTTCCCATTCTTTATTTCTAAATTCTTCGAGTACTTCCATATGTACTTCTACTATGGTTTTGGTTCTGTCTCTTGTTCGCTTTGATAAATTTACATTTGTTGTAAGTTCATTTATTTTTATTTTTTTTATAATTTCTTCATCATCATATATTGTGTGTTCTAAAGGATGATCCGTAAAAATTTTACTTTTCTTGTGAGAAAATGAAGGTACAAGCAATCTCAGAAATTTCACATGTCTTCTTCTTATCTTTTTTTTTTTTTTAAACATTCCAGTTAAAGCAAACTATAGTATAAGATAAAAATTTTTATAAAATAAGCTATTACAATAAATAAATGATTTTCATATTTTTAACCTTTTATTATTATATTACTTTAATAAAAAGAGAAAGTATAATAATAATTACCAAGCTTATTAAAATAGATGAAGTATATTTATCACTTGGATTTAATGTCGTACCTGTAATTGTATTTTATACATATATATGTATATATTATTTAGTATAGTTATTTAAAATGTAGAAATATAAGTAAAATTAGTGATACCTGGAGTATGGGGTATTTGAGGAGGACTATGTGCTAAGGTATATGTCGATGATTTATGAATTGGCTTGGTAATTTCACGACCAGGAGATAATTGTATGTCTTGAAAAGGTGGAGAGGGTAATGCAGTAGTATCTTCTGATACTACATGTACATCTTCAGAACTATTAGCTTCTTCTAATGATGCATCTGCTAAAGATTGTGAATCCTTAGTTTCATTAGTTGAATGATGAATTTCTGAAGCTTCACTTTTAATAAGTTTTGGTGGAGGTTGTGGTGGATTTTGTAGTTCAAGTTCAGTTTGAGCTTCGGGTGAAATTGGCACATCTATTTCTTGTTGTACGTGAGATTTGGGTATAATTTGAGCTGTATTTTGAATTTGAGTTTCTAAACCTTTTCTTTCTGTTTCAAGTAAACCTTCAGTACTTTTTTCTGAATTCGGGGTTATACATTCAGAAAGTTCATTAAATGTATTCTGATCCAGTATGTTGCATACAGGTTCCTGGATTTGTTTTTTTAATTTTTTTTTTGGACTTTGTTTTTTGTAACAACTTATAAAGAGGCCTTTCTTTGTTTCAAATTCATCTTTCATTTTTCTTATCCACACATTATATTCTTTGCATTTTTCTAAACATATAGTTTCGCATTTACCAGAGTTAGTTTTTTTTAAGCTCTCTATTTCTTTCAAATCGGTAGTCCTTTTTTTACAGAAATCATCTTCTTTATATTTTAATACTAAAAGTTCTTTATCTTCTTTTTTTAAGATCATAGGACATCCACCATATTTAGTTATATCAATAAAGTACTGATTTAACCAAAACTTTAATAAGGATTCCCACATAATTTGGCTTGTACCCTGAGGAGGAGACATATTCTTAATTAGATAATCAGCTAATAGTTTGCATTCATTTCTAAATAAATTTTTGTCCTTCACCGTTTTTAAGAAATTAGTTTTATTTTGTATGTAAGTTCTAATAGTCCTAAATGGTTCTCTGCGGGTTAGCGAATATCCTGACATTCCAGAAAGAGTGAAATGCTGAATTTAAAAGAATTATTAAAAAATACCTAAGTATTATGTTTTACGTTAATTGCACTGTCACATATTTTATCATAAATAAATAATTTATGTATGAATTTAATAGTTTAAAAAAAAATGAATATTACCTTAGGTATACAATTTTCCATAATGACCCTATATTGATGCTCTAGTTCGTTGAAAATGAAAATCATAAAGAAAATTAATTGTGAACATTTTGTACCATTAGCGTATTTCAAAAATTAAGATGTATTAAAAGGAATTTCATAGTTATGAGCTACGTAGTAATTTATATTAGAAATATAAAGTAAATAAATTTATTATTATTTATTCTATGAGAGTTTTATATTATTTTACCTTAAGTAAATATAAAACAACTGAAGATATATCCTAAATATATTTTGAAATTAAATGGTGATTAAGTATATATTAGTGTATAAAATTTATATAACCTTCATTAAAGGAATCACAATAACTTACAAAAAAAAAATTACATATAAATTAAATGAAAAATAAATTAAAATTTATTATATATAAGTATTATTAATCAATTTATTGCTTTTTTTTTGGCTCTTTTTTTTTTTTTAACGCAAAAAAATTATATAAATACTGTTGTATTAAGGTAAACAATTCTTTTTGTTCAAGTTTTTTTGGAAAATAAATAATCTATAAACCAGATAATTATTAACACTAATAGTATGTTTGTTATTATGTTACATTTATCATTTTTCCCATATTGCGCACTACACTGTAATTATATTGTTAACGGTTTTTTATTTTTAATACCATATATATAGAAATGGAAAATAATAATATATAAATTATAATATATTGTTTCTGTTTTTGAGAATGGTAAATAACATTATAATGCAATTAATCCATTTAATAATATATGCAAATAATCTACCAAAAATTTAATAAGTTATGCTATACATTATGCTACAAAATAATTTTAAATAGTATACATTATCATACATATACATATATATGTATGTTCTGTACTTGTCTATTACCACTTTTGAATAAAATTGATTTCATTTGGACTAAATGTTAATTAATAAAGAATACGTTAAGGTATATTATTTATTGAATAAAATGTTGACTGCTTATGAAATATATGAAAAATTATTAGAATATACTTATGAGAACGTTATTCGTATTATATGTCTAAAAAATCGTAAAATGAATTATAACTATGTAATGAAAAATAATAACACTAAATTTAACGTAAATTCAATAATATATTAAATTAAATAATACAACATTATTGAAGCTTCGTAACAGTTTTTTTGTACTTATTCATATATATAATCTAATAAATACATCAAAAAGATTTTTTTTAATTATATTTCTATTTTTATTTTTTTTTCTGCATTTGTTATGAATATGAAAAAATCGTTTTAAGACTATTATTAAGTATTCATTTATGATCTAGAATGACAAAATTAAGTATTAGCTTATAGTATATTTTTAAATATTAATGAATAAATGAAATCACAGAACTCTTTAAAAATATTACTTGCATTATAATATATTATTTGTTAATGTAAATATATTATTACTTATTTTAAAATTTCTTTTGAAACAAGCATATAAAAGATAATGAATAAGCAAGAAATTAAAATAATATATATATTAGTAAATTTTAGTAAATAATTATTTGAATTAGTGGTTGATGTAATATAATTATGTTTAACCAATCTGTTATATTAAAGAATTATTGGTTTTTACTTATTTGTAATTTTTGAATTTATTTTTACTCAATTTTTTTTTTTTTTTTCTGTTCTTTATATTTTAATCCCTTACATTCCATCTCATTTTTTTTTTAAATATTTTTATTTATTACATTGTACATGGGAATATATGTGAAAATAATTCATCATTTTTTAAGATAATATATGTTTAAAATATCTCATTTGAATGTATAAGATATGCGCAAAATATAGTACATAATATATATGTAATAGTGCTTGATTAGGTAGCAAAATAAAAGAAAATATAATTTTCTGAAATATGTGAAGGTATATTGGAAGAACATTATTATAATTGTTATCAAGTGTATATAAAACAATTTATTTCCTCTATTTTTTTTTTTTTATTGTTTTATATATGTATGAAAAATCTTACTGTTTTGATGTATCCTTTACCATTATATTTTAAATATCTTATAAAATTTATTGAATAACATTACAGTTTATACATAACATATAATTTATGTAAATGAAAAAAATAGTAAATATTATTATGAATTATTTGATATTTGTCTATATTACGATGATTATTTTATTAATTTATTTAAATAGTATATTTTAATGTTAAAATAGATATATTAAATAAGTGGAATTTTCATATAAAATGGACTAACGATATTCCATTATGTATATATATATATATATAAATAATATTTTATTAAGAATACTTTTAACGGAAAAAATATGCAAAAATATTTGTATTCATTATGTATTAAAAACAAATTTCTAATAAATATAAAAAAATTATATGCCCAATATTAATTATAATCACGTAAATACATTATACTATTGTTCACTTAAATATTATTCTTCCAAATGAATAATTAAAAAATAATAAAAAAAAAAAATTTACAATAATTAACAATATTATATTATTATCTTTTTAATATATATATAATTTTTTACGACAGCATTTATGGAAGCGCTCATTTGGTTTTTATTAATTTTTAGAACAACTAGGCTCTCTAACTATCTTACATATAGCTGATGTTTAGAATGAAATAAATAATAATGCATTTTTATATATTCATAATAATACAAATGTAACTTACAAAACAGAATATAAATAAACGTTGTATATAATGAAATTCCCTTAAACATTTACATTTAAAGAGGATTTTTCTATTTTAGTAAAAATCCTTGTTCCTAAATATTTTTTTGGGAATGTTTCAATAAAACAAAATATATATATTTGAATAACTTATTTATGTTTTTTCTATATTAAGGAATACTATAAAAATTATTTATTATCTTCGTAAAATATTATATTTTCTCCTTATTGAGTATATATTATATAAGGAAAATGCATTCTTATTTGTACGTCGGCATAAAGTTCAGAAACCTTTCACATTAAGTCTTTTTTATATTTGCTAAATTATACATACATAAAAAATAAAATATATATAAAATAATGTTAACAATTTTTAAAGTATTATTTATATATTTATGCTAGTTATATATTAGAATATATACAAAAAATAAAATGTTCGATTTTTATGGAATATAATGTTTTATATATGGAGTTTCAAATATAACTTGAAGATATCTATTTTTATACTTTTCTAAAAAGAAGATTACTTTAAAATGTTTTCCTTTAATATATATTTTAATATAAATTATATGTATTACTGATTCTAAAAAGGTTACTATAAATCAATGTAATAGGTACAATTATCGCATCTATGTTTAAAAATATGATTAATTATATAATAGTAATATAAATAGATATGCTGAGAAAAATTGAAATAATTCATATAATCAATTGCAAAAATTTTAAAATGAATATGGAACTCGTAAAAAGTATATATCTAACTTTAAAAGTGTAGAATAGTTAAAATATGTTAATGAACTACATGAAGTTGCTGAAACTCATTCATGTTTAGTTTCAGTAAAATACTGATTAAAGGGATTATTGTCATATAAACCACCTTATGATGCTACTAGGTGTTAATTTATTTATTAATTTTCCATAATTAGATTAATATTTAATGCAATATCATTCATGTGTTTCCTTTTGTATTACACTATATATCATTCTAATTAAAAACGTGAACACGTTTCTACAATCCTAATATATAACGATAATTATTTATTACTCCATTAGAATTGTTTCTCTCTGTATGTAATTCTTAGTAATATTTGTTTTTTCCATCTTGGCAATGATGTTGTTTTCAATAGAAAAAAAATTAAAAGATGTCGAAATGTGCAGGTGAACAACGTGGTAAAATGCTGATAAGTGATTTTGAAGGTCATGACATATATTAGTGTAACAAGGGATATTAAACAATATATACAGAACAAAATTCTAATTTATAAATTTCCAATAACACATATCTTTGTGAATATAAAAAAAGAACTTAATAAACTTAATGAAATTTATTTTAAAAGAATGCAAAAAAAAAAAAAGTTAAAATAATTTTTTTTTATTAATAATACTACTAATGTAATATATAAGTGTATGATTCTAACAGAATTATAAAACGTTGATAAGTGAAGAGCAGTATAAACTATTGTAACAAGGTTAAAAAAGAAAATATTTAATTAAAAATCAAGTATTTTACTAAAAGACTAAGTTATGAAATACATAGGACGAGAAAATAAAAAAGCATTAATTTTTATTGTATAAGCAATATTCATATTATTGTTTAGTATGAACATAGTAAGGATATATAAAATTTCTTCTAAGTAACCCATCTCATAATATATATAAATAGATAGTAAAAAAGAGACTTTTCTTAATTGAATAAGTGTAACACGAATAGAAACTATTAAATGTAATCAGAATTATGATTAAATTAACTAAAATCTCGTAATAGATAGAGTATATAATATATTGTAATGCAGAATTAATATATAAATTATGTTTTTTGTACTATAGTAATATATTTGTCAAAAATATCATAATGTCTGTAATCCAAAATTTGAAATACAAATGCTATAAAATAGAATTTTATATTAAAAAGATTTATAGAGAACAAAAATATGTATTTCAATATCATTAAAAAATTTTAATTGAATATTAACAATACTACTAATATTTTATATTAAGATAATGGGGATATAATTTATTGAATTTTTACAAAAATCAAACATATAGACAAATTTCTTGTATAGTGTTAGCAGACTCTATATTTACTTGTATTTCTAAAAAATAAAACGTAAAATTATAAAATATTTAAGGTAAAATAAATTTTTATGTTATAATTTTTTACTATATTATGCTTTAATACTGCTTGAACTATTGGAATATATTTATAATGACAGATTGCAGAGGGAAATAATATGAACTATAAAATTTTAATACTTAAGTGTATTTTTTTAAAATAATATATATGAAAGTTACTTAAATTTTTCATTTATACAAATTAAATATGAGAAAATTATATTGTGTTATATGAAGTAATCGAAAAATATTATATAGGATTGTTTTCTAGTATATATGTATCTAGAAATTGTGAAGTTTAATGTGTAATGTAATACTGTTGATGTGTTTAATGTGAAATGTTTCAATGTCAAAAAAATCTATTTTAATGTTAAATATTATTTTTTAAATAAATAATATATTCATGATGCTATGAAAAAATAGAATATTCAATAATACGTTTGAATTTTTATTAATTTATCATTACTTTTAATGAAATGCAAAGTATAAATTGCGATACTATAAAATAATTATGAACATTTATAAAAGCAATATAATAAAAAATACCTTTAAAAAGAAAAAATTTGGTTATATAAATTTTTGAAAGCAAATTTTACTTATTTGTTTTCATAATCTAAATTTATTTTGGGAAAAACATATATTGTTTTATGTTTGTACATGTTGAAATACAATTTTAATTTTATTAAGTACGTAAATAATGTATTTAATTACAACATAAATATATAATATCCTAAAATACAATAACATTATACTTATAAATATTCCAATGCATACGGTTATTAAACAACATATTTCAAAAAAAAAATTGCATATATCGTAAGAGATTAAAATAAAAAGATTTTGTTTAAGAAGTAACAAAAAATTGTATATAGCTAAATTGAAAAGTTAAAAATATTTAATTTCATTAATTGTTAAATAGAATGAATAAAAATAACTATAATAAATTTAATTGTTTACGTGAAAGAATTATTAAAAAATTAATTATTGTTTAATAATTTTTTTTTATATAATTTTTTCAATATTTTTAATCCTGTATTTACATAATTCAATCGAAGCGTTAAAATTAGATATAAATTTACTTTATAATGGAATAACATAATGATGTTAATAATACGTTTAAATTGTAATGTGATTTCTTTTGAAAATGCACGTATTAAAAATATTGTAAAATAATATATGAACGTTTTTATTTTTTATGTTAAATAATATTTAATGACAGCGTTAAATAGATATATTCATATAGTTATCAAATGTGGTAAAAACTGAAAAAATAAATAACAAATATTAATCTATTTATTCGAACATATATATTAATAATATAAGAAAAATTATTACGAAACTTCAACACTTTTGTTTAATTTAATATAATATTCCATTTACATGGAATTATAGTATTTTTATTTTTTATTGTAATGTTCTAAAAAAATTGTTTTTTTTTTTAACCATATTGTATAATTATTTTCTTTGTAAGTATAACCCAATAATTTTTCATATTTTGAATAAGTTGTTAAACGCATTTTTATTAATAAATATACGTTAATGTCCATTTTACTAATTAAAATTTAGTCCTAATGGAATCGTTCGTATCCAAATGTGGAAACATATATATCCAGTAGAACACTTATATATAATAAATTATACTAATTTAAAACTACTAAATTTCATAATATTTACCACAAGTAATTAAATTTATGTAATTCTTATATATAAAATGATTAAACCTTTTTGCATATATTATTTCCATATATTTGCCTCAAATATATCAACAGTTTCGTATAATTTATATATTATTAATTCTTATCAAGAGATAAAGTATATATAAAATTTTTTTATAAAGCTATAACATTATAACGACCTATATCAAAAATAAATTACAAAAGACAATAAAGAGGAACATACTATAAGTTCTTATAACGATTTTGCTTATAAATTATATGTTTCTGAACAAGTAATAGATTAAAAGTTATCATTTGCTTTCACGTAAAAATATCTATAAATATAGGCGTTAATACTAAAAAATAAAAAAAAAATGTTATATTACGTATATTATTGTTAATTTTATGTATAAATGATGTATTTCTTATTAATGTTACTTCTGATGTAATTTTTTATTATTAGCTATTGGGTTTTTTCTTTATAAAAGATGTATATATTTTACATAAAAATATATACTTATATTTGTTTAATATCATATTAGGATTAGAATATATTCCTTCTTGTGGCATATGTTTTTAATATAAAAAGGATAAGAAGAATATAAAATAAATAATAATATGTTAAATTTTTTTATAGTTCTCGCATAAATTCCTTTAATGTTCATAATTTTAGAATTTCATTTAATTAATATATTGGAATTTAATATTACTCTAACTATAAATAAAATGTTATATAATTTTATTGTTAGTTCAGATAGTTATTTAGAATTACCTATAGTAATAATGTAGTTTCATCATGGATTGGGTAGAATTTAATGTTTTTTAATATTTCTAAATTTATACACAAATTTTATGTTTGTGATAGCAACAAAAGATAAGTTAATTAAAAATTAAGGCTTAAATAATTCCTAATAATTTTTTTGAATCTAGGGTTTGCATGGATTTGGTTCTTCGTCAGTGCAATATATTTTAAATCCCAAATTTACAAGCATAGGAAAACATATTAAAAAAATAACTTCTTCCTTAAGAGTTGAGAAAAATAAAAGAAAATTTAGAAAAAATTGCTTAGATCTGGCTGATTATATCATTGGGAGAAGCCACGCACCCGCATATTTTGATCAATCTAAATGGGACGTGGCACTAAAGAATTGGTATCAAATTCATTATAAAGATCTAACTACACATGGGGAATGCCCTATGATTATAGAGAAGAATGAGAGAAATCTTTTGGAATTAAGTTATGAAGTAAAAGATTTTCATGAAAAAAAAATTAGAGACCTCAGGCGATTAAAACCATTCCTCATCGAAAATAATACATATAGTTGTAATAATGATCAGAGATGTATGCAAATATTTAACGAATATAATATTTGGATTAATGACAGGAAAAATTATTTTGAGAAAAAAAGACAACTCATTCAAAAAAATTCCTCATCTGTACAAAGGAAATTGAAATTTTCAATACCAATTAGTAACTTGCTGAATCCTGAGATATATAGTGAATTTTCTGAAACTTTACCTTCAGTTTCAGTTCCACTTGAAGAAGAAGATGGAAAAGAGATAAGAGGAGAAGGAAAAGAAGAAGGAAAAGAAGAAGGCATATCCTTAAGAGTAAGAGGAAATGCGTCTGAAAATCAAAGTACACTACAAGAAGAAGCTTCAACTTCAGGGGCATCATCACTTCAAACATCTGATACTATAAGTGCAGGAGAATTACCTGGATCAGCTGTAGATTCCCCAATTCCAGAAGCTGAAAATTCAAAGTTTCCTAAATATTCAGAACAACCTACTTCAATGACTGAAACTGATCCTGTAGAACAACGTCCAATAACTCTTGGATTAGGAGGAAGTACTGGTCATATAACTACTATACCATCTGATGAAGCAGTAAAACCTGATTCAAGTTCTGTTTTTATTACACCCTCTAAAAGACCAGGTATCACTTATTTTACTTATTATTATATTTTTGAAATATTTGTACTAAATAATATATAAATTTTAAAAGATATTGAAGATATAGAAGGAAATCAATATAACGCCCACATATCGTATATTTTAACAAGCTTTCTAGTTATTATAGTATTTTCCTTTTTTATTAAAGTAAAATAAAACTAAAATATTAAAAATAACATAAACTTGTAATTAATGTAATATTTTATTTTATAAATATATTTCTATTAAATTGTAGTATGTTTTAATAGGTATGTTTAAAAAAAAGAAAAAAATAAAAAGAAGAGAAGTTAAATTTCTGAGAATATTAGTACCTTCCTATTATAACAGAAGTAAATTTTTAAGACATAATCATTTGGAACACCCAATAAATGAAGACGAAGAAATCATTAAAAAAATAAAAATACAAGAACATAATATGAACAAAAATGAAAATGTATCATACGGAAAAAAGGACAGATCCATAACTATTATAGAAGTACATATGGAAATACTGGAAGAATGCAGAAATAAAGAATGGGAATATAACAAAGGAGAATTTTTAGCAATATGCCAAGAAGTATTAACAAAAAAAGAAAAAAGAACCTACACTAACTTAAAAGATGATGAAGTAGTAATGGATAATATTAAAAGTACCAATGAAACTGAAAAACAAAGAAGTCTATGGAATAAATGGATGGAAAGGAATAAAATATTTTTGGAAAAATTGAGAAAAAAGGATTGGTTTAATAATCTGAAAAATGATTGGAAAGAAGAAAGATCCTACATAAAAAATAGTGAAAAATTAAGAAAATATCTTTCAAATGAAAATGAAAAAGATCCATTTTTAGAAAGAAAAAAAGATATATGGAGACGTTGGGTATCAAGGAATGGTAGTATTGTAGAAAAATATTTGGAAGAGGACTTGTTTGAAAAATTGAGAGAGCAAATATATAATATGATAAATACATATGAAAATGAAGGAAGAAAGGATGATATATTATTTATGAATAAAGAAGAATTGGAAAAAAAAGAAAATTATGAAGTATTATATAAATACTTTAAAACAAAATTATTAGAAAAACTGTGTATACTAGTATTTATGATGGTACTAGAGGAATGTAAAAATGAGGAGTATATAGAAAATATGGAATCACATTTCGATAATTCTATAAATGAATGTATAACAGGAAAAAACTTAGATATTAAACCAGAAATTGAGGAAAATTTAACTGATATTAGCGGAGATGTTTTAGGGAATATAAAAAATAATAAAAATTATGCTTATGAGGGAGAAGACTATTTCAGAGAAGAATTGAAAGAATGGATAAGAGAAAATGATGCATACATAAATTCCTTAGATAGTGATAATAACATAGACGAATGCTATCAAGTGGTAAAATAATACATACTATATATTAATAAAGACAAATTCAAAATATATTTGAAAAATAATCAGGAGAAGTTGTACGATATCTATGAAACAAATTTCTTAAATTTTGTTATAACCTAAGGAAGAAAGAAAAAGTAGAATGCAAAAAAATGAGTTATGTAAAATAGAAAAACAGGCATAGTATATGAAGATTCAAAGGTTTTTATTTAAAAGATATTCCAAGATTATATAATTGTTTTTATTCTTATTAGAATATTTCTAAAAAAGTTATAGTTACACATGATTTAATAAAAATAGCTATATTTTAATGTGTATATAAAACATATAGTAATTTTTATATGTTATATAATAGCATATTTATTTAAAAAGTTTTAAGCAATGTTTTTTTTTTTTTGATTCCTTAATAAAAGTTTTTTTTTATTGAAATATTTGGATATATTAAATTTTTTACATATATTATTAAATTGTATTTATTTTATTATCTATATTTTAGATAAGTATATAGTAAAACTGTCGATGCCCGGTTCCGATGGAATTGATATTAATGCGTATATCAGGATCTTATATAAAATTTTTTTTTTAGTATATATATATTACATTATTTGTTAATTCTTAAATTTTCATAAATTTCACTTTAGAAATAATAAAAAGAATGCATTATTTTATATTATATAAAAACAATAATATGTCAATTAAAATAAGATGGTACAATTATATAAAACTGTTAAATTGGATAATACGTTTTAAAATAAAATCGTTTGTACGTTAATTTAATCCTAGAATATAAATTTTATATTTTTACTGTATAAATTTTTTTCATGTCGTAGGTTAATGTCACATTTTAATAAAACATCTGTCATATAAAAAATTTGTGTTTTTTTATTTTATTTTTCTTTCATTCCTATCAATACTGTTGTATGTAGTACAAATATTTATATTTTTTAATTATAACGTAATTTTTAGAGGGTATAAACTATATATAGCCGAAAGATCATTTTTTGGATGATAAGCAACAAATTAATAACTATATACATTGTATAAGCTAATGCACCAATTTTCACAGCATATATTATATTTATACTAATTCTGAAATAAAATCCCTATGAACTAAAGAAGTCATTTTATTTTAATTTTATTATGGAAATTATTGATTATAAAAATTTAGAATTGTTCTGTTCGAATGTTAATATATATATATATATATTCTTTTTTTTTTTGGAACGTTTAGGAATATTATTGGATTTACAAAAAATTATTTTTTTTTTTATTGCTTTTTATATAAATTTGTTGAAAATATTTAAAAAAATATATTTAAAATTATATATGATTTTTTATACTTTATATGTATATTCTATTTATATATCTTTATGCGTTTTTAAGTATAAAAGGACAATGCAAATACATATATATTTATATCACTATCTTGTAGATAAACAGTTATTATTTTTCTTAATTAAAAATATTGTAAAATTAAACAATACTAATATGAAAGAAAAAATGTAATCTTTTATTATAGTAAAAAATCAGAATTATATTTTTTATTTAGAGATGTTCTAATTTATATTGCATGGCCTAATGATAACATAGCTGAGAATTTAACTTATAATTTTTGATATCTGCAATTAAATGTATTATAAGAAAATTTCCATTATATGTACATTTATAATATTATAAATAATAAAAATATATTTTTTTCATTAATCGTATCCTAGATAAATATTTTGTTAACTAGAACTGTGAAGATGGAACCTTAAATTCAACAACCAATATATTATTATCAGAAAATGAGAAAGAACAAATAATATATAATTAAAGATATATTATTTAAAATTGGATAAGATGATTCTGAAAATGAAAGTGATTATATTGAATCGACTTATTGATGAAAAGATTATTGTAATGTCAAACATAATTCAAATTTTACGAAAAATAAATTAATCAAGAAATGAGTGTTTATTATATGTTAGTCATTTGAGGTGATAAATATATTTTTTTTTTTTGAAAAATAATTATATAGAGGTTTTAGTTCTATATATTAATGTCGGAAATATACCAGTACTACTCAGAAAAAAAGTATACAATATTTAGCTTGTATGAATATCTTTTTATTACTTACCTTGTAGGAATATTTTTGTTTATAATATTTTTGTTACTTTCTTTATTTTTTAATCCTTTAGCAAATTTATTGTTTGTTAAGAAATAAATTACGAAGAAGTATATTTTACTCTAACTATAGAGGTACAACTACAATGTACTTAGTCACTTTATTTTGTAGTTTTATGACTATTTATGCACTGGTATATTTTTTAAAATATATCTCTAGTGTTTGATAAAATTAGTTAGATCATATTTACATTTCATATATTGTTTTTATAAATAATATTCTTCATGAACCGAATGGAGCTTTTCTTTATACTTAACGAAATTATATTTTTAGCAAGAACAATTGTTTCATAATTATAAATTCTTCTTATGAGCACTGAATATTATATAAATATATATGGATACATAAAAGTAGAAAAAAATATATTAAATAGTTTTAACCTTTTTCATGTTTATACATTAGCTCTATTATAATAATGAATCATTTTTGGGGGTAATTTAATACTCTTATGAATTGTATATAAATATATATTTTTCTAAGAATATAAAAGTAAAATTGATATTTCTCAATATTCATAATATAGATATTTGCTTTATAAGAAAAAATTATACGTACAATATGTATCATGTGTATTTACATTGTGATAAGTATGTGATCGTTTAAATTAATTTATAAAATTAGAGTTAATATAACCTCTCTAACCGAGTGAATTAATTTATATTTTTAAAAATTATATAATTTTTATTTTTTTATTGTTCTAAGTGATCACTTGAATGAACTTTTAAAAACGTATTTTATATATTAGTTTTATTTTCATTATATTACGTTGTTCTTCATATGTTAAAATCAAAACCATATCTGTTCTCATGTTTATATGTATTATTTATTTAAAAGTAAATATAACAAGTCATATTTATAAAAAAACTATTATGTGAAATATATGTTTCATAATTTATTTGATATAAAGTTTTTTTTCATTAGATATTTTTTTTTGTGCAAGTATGAAATTATGAATACATAAATATATAATCCTTTTTTAAAGTATAAATTATTAATAGAAAATTATCGATTTAAGAATTGTTGAAACATTATATTTATATTAGAGTTTTAAAAATTTATACGATTACTTTTTATGTTATGTAATTTTTTGAGATAAGAACTTTTTTAAAAAATTAATTATATGTGAAATATATATTGATAAAAAAAAATATATTGACTTTGCTATCGAATTAATTAAATGACTAAATTATATTACCTATGATGTTCTTATGTAATACACTATGTAAAAAATTTCTTTATAACTATTTAATAATTTTTTATTATATTTCTTATAAATATATATATAATATTAAAAAAGAAAAAGGTAATATAAAAAAAGTCGATGAATTTATAAACATTTCTTTTAGATATAATGTTATAAACAATATCTAATTAAATAATATAATCTACAATATTTATATTAAAGAAGTAAATTATCAGTTTTTATATACCTTCCAAATATGTAGTTTTTCAGTAGTTCATATACTATAAGTTTGATGTTATAAATACATTATAAATCATAGTATAAAGCGTATATTTATAAAATAATTAAGAAATATAAGACAAAGAGAATAAAGGAAGAGGTTGTAATAAATATTGTTTTCTTTATATATTATTGTATTGCTAAAATTATTAGTTATATTTTGGGAATAACCAGTTTTTCCTTGATATATAAAATAAAAAGATATACAAATTAATAAGGATACATCAATTAAATGAGTTATACTTTACTTAATATACAGAATAACGTATTATGTATGTTCTCTACATTCTATATTTTCTATATATTCCATACTTAGACATATTATGAAAACATATATATAATTTTTTATTTTATTTTGTAAATTAAAAAAATAATTATTTAATTAATTTACTGTATTTAATAAATAATTTATATATTTTGAATATTTATTGATGAATTATATTTATTGTATATTTTGTAATGTTACGTTCTTATAAATAATATTATCATAACAATTTTAGATTATATTTTTGAAGTTATATTTCCCTTTTTCATTGTAAAAGAAATTGTAATTATACAATATTTTTTATAATTTTATCAAAAAAAAAAAAAATTAAATAAATAATAATAGAGTTCTATACCATTAAAATTATATTATATTGTTGCTAATTATATCATTTCTGCGTTTATTAGCGTATTAAATACTTATATTATGGAACAAAAATTTAAGTCATTCTTATATATTAAAATTTCTACCTTTATAATTTTAACTTGGATATGTCATTTTTACATTTATATGGTTATGATAATGACTTTTAAGTATATATGTATTATTTATCTTTTGGTGTTTTACTATTGTTAGTGTTTTGTTTTACTGAGAATTTATTCATTTGATTAAATAATAATTTTTTTCTATTTTTTCAGAGTAGGCAAGGTAAACCTTTGGTTGAATGCTACAACCAACATAGAAGGTTATACGCAAAAAATTACCGTTTACTGGCAATATATAAGCAAGATAAGGATTCAAGTATTGTGTATTTAAAAAAAGAGATATCAAATCGAGTAAACAATATAAATGATATATTTAATAATGAAAAATATTCCTCGGGAAAAACTAAACAATTAAATGGGAGATCACAAGGAAATAAAAGAAAACATAAAAAAGATATGAAAAATAAATCTTGTATATTTGAAACGAAAAAATATTCCCATTTAGAAAAAAAAATCTTCAAAGAACTTGATTACGCAGATTTTCTCAAAAACAACAAAACAATTAGCGATAAGATTTACAAAAAAATAATGATTAAAAAATGCGGATTACGAATAGCCTTACCAATATTACTGCTTTTTGTGTTAGCGATATCATTCATATTAGATAATTTTTGTGGATGTGGGCTTACACATGGTTTGCTTAAAGTAATAGTTCTTATTTCACCTGCCGTAGGTGTTGGTGATCTTAAAGGATATTCATATCTTACAAATGTTCGAGATCTTGAAAAGATCTTTAAAAGTGACACTTCTCCGGCTCTAGCAATTTTGTATATGTGGTTGGAGAAATCACCTTTAAAAGAGTTTACACAAGTTTTGTTAGAAAACTCACGTACAAAAGAAGTGAGGAATTACTGTGTTTCAGGATTTTTGGGATTTCTTATATATTTTGTACCTATCTTTATATTAAGTATAATTCTTATATCAGGACTTGTTTATTATCATAAAAAAGTTAAAAAATATGAAAAAATTAAATTCAGGAAAAGGTAAAATGAATAATAAGCAATTTTTCATTACTGTAATGAAACCATCCATATGAACTAACACATTTGATATTTTAAATGGTATTCACAATATATATACCTATAACTTACTAAATTTTATAGATTTATGTTAATATAACTGGTTTAATTCATACGCAGCAGTATAAAAGTATATTCGTATTTTTTGTTTATAATTTTGTATGTTTTAATATCTTTCAATTTATAGTTTAAGGTATCGTATGAGATTTATTCACTATTTTGTCTTAATGTTTATATATGTATATTTTAATATATTTCTAGGATAAATATGTTTTTGTGCGTTATAATTAATATATATTATGGATATTTATATAATTTTATTGATACCATGTGTTAATTTTTATTTTAAATATGAACAATACATATTTATATTTTTTTATCATTTTCTAGTTTAAAATGATTATTTGTAGACTTTATTTAGAAAATGTTTGAGAAGATTTAAATTAAATTATTATATATCCTATTTTGTTTTCAATGACTTTACGCAAATATATTTTGTTGTATTAATGTAAATATATATATTTCATAAAAGAAAACATTATATTTATTACACAGAATAAGTTTTATGAGAAATACGTTATGGAACAATTTCATTGTAAAACACTTTCAAAAGTTTATTTTTTTTTTGAATGATAAAAAAAACAAATTAAAAATAAATAACAAAATATTATTATTAAATTTAGGACACATATAATAGTTCAATAACTCAATAATTCTATGTATTCAGAATTAAATGGACAGTTATCCAATTTATTATTTTGTTATTCTTGTGAATTAAAGTGACATTTTTATGTGATAAACATTAAATAAATATATACTATATTAATACTTTACATATAGAGAATATATATTTTATATTTTTTACAATATCTAAAGTTTAATTTAATGAAATAAATGTAATAATTTTATACTAAAAATATTAAAGAATTATTTACTGTTCCAAAATAAGAAAAAAAAAGTAGTAAAATATACTAGGTAAATGTAAAAATAATTTCAATACATTTTAGATAATAATACTGAAGAAAAAAAAAGAACTTCTCTATGTAATTATAGTTTTCAATACGTTATCTACTAAAAATGCAATAATTAGTATAAATAATTAAATTAAAATAACGAATTGAAAAAAATGTTATTGAAGGTACAGACAATAGAATATACATTAAGAGATTTATGAGAATATACTTTTGTAATATTATAATTCAGTTGTGGTATAAATTTTTAATGAGGACAGAAATAAATATTTTATAAGGATATTAACATATTTGCATATTAATTATTAAATAAACAAAATCATATATAATTTAGAAAAATATGGATTATTTTTAAATGATAAGGCTAAAAAATTATTTAGAAATCAGAAATATTACCAACACAGAAAAGGTATATTTATAATTTATTGTTTAATGGATTATAATATATAGTGAGTTCATTTCTCGTAATTAATTTCATAATATATATATTAGTTATTATTGGTTTTTAAAATAGGTTGCATTATGTTTTATATAGAAATATTATCTTCCACTTAAAATATAAAATGTTCAAATCATTGTAACAATTAAGGGTAGATGAAAAGGAGCCTTCATATATATTAAGATAAATGTATAAATAATTTAAAACTATATGAATGCAATGATTTTAACGTTTGTGATATTTTCACTTTTTTTTAATGTTACCTTGTAGAAATAATATTTTTTAATGAGAACAATAATTTAACTTAATATTTCAGATTATTACAAATATTTTTTATGAGTATAGTATTTTAATAATTATCACTGTTAGAATTACACATAAAAAAATATATAATGGGGTATAAAATTTATTGTTGTTAATAGTTTATTTAATAAAATATTATTTGTTATTCTGTTTATATTGACTTATTAAGGTTCTACTCTGAATTATATTCATAACATTACTAACTCATAAAGGAATATCTAAAACATAACATGAAAATCCTAAAAATAACAAAAGCAAAATTAACAAAACATGCATTTTAGTAAATTATATTGTACTTTCTTATTTTTTATGGGAAATTTATACACTATACATACAATACATATTTGTACATGTATTTAATTTGAAATATTCTTTAATTAATATAATTGCTTGTAATATTTATATAAAAATTTTAACTACAGCGGCTTTTTTTTCTTATACTTTTTTACTGCATTTGTATATTATATAAATATATATATATTAAAAAAAAAAATTATAAAATAATATAGTTGAATATAATGATTTTTCATTTATAATTAACGGAATAAATTAAACTAAATTAATAATTGTAATTTTTAAAAATAATGGTACATATATAAAAAATATATACATATTTGCTTTTATAGGCGATATTTATTAAATGATTAGTTGGTATCGTATATGTTCATAATTTAAAAGGATTATACATAATAAAATATTTTTTTTAATGAGAAAGTAATGCATGTATTATAATCATCATAATACAATTGCTGTTTCAATAAATTATTATTTAAGTTATTATATTATTATAATAATTAATGTTTTATAAAATATAACTAGTTTTTCATGAATACAATGTTTACGAATTCAGAATTATTATTGGGATAACATCCCTAAAATTAGTAATTTTTATGTTAATATATATAGGAATATATTATTCATATGTTCCCTACATTCTCTATTGTAGACAAACTCAATATTTACATAAAATAAGAATTAACATAACTATTTCTATGTTTACTTTAAAAATAATTAATAAAATATATTACTAATAAATACACTATCTTAAATTAAATATATATTAAAATATTTTTGAGTTAGTTCTAATTAATTTATTTTTATGAAACTTACGTTTATTTTTAAATAATATTATGTTATATTTTAGATAATATATTTTTAATATAATTTTATTTTTTATATATGGTATAATCAATTATATTTTTGTACTTTTTTTTATGTATTTATAATAGAAGAGTAAAAATAAAATTTTCAAGTAAGTATAGAACTGTTTGTTATTGGAAGTACATACTATTATGGTTAATTTTTTCATTAATATATTATAGTGTTAAAGAACTTTAGAATGGAAAACAAAATTAAGCTAAACATATCTATTAGAATTGGCATGTTTGCCATTCTCTCATGGATATGTAATTTTAATAATTATGTGGTATAAAGACATCAAATAAGTATATTTATTATTATTTATATTTTTCCTGTTTTACCTTTATTAAAATAATATTTTACAATTAGTTTATTTATTCTTATTAAACATATATATTTACTTTGAGTTTTTAGTATATATTTAACAAATCCTTGGATGGAATGTGTATCTATGATAGGGAAGCATATACAAGAAATTATAGATTACTATCAAAACATAAAGAAGATAAGGATTCAAATAATCTATGGTTAAAAGGAAAGGTTCCCAATAATGAAGTCATTGGACAAAAAATCATATCTAATAATGAAGGAGGAACTAATAAAAAAAATAATCAATCACATAAATGTTTATTAAATAAAGCACAATATTACACAGAAGTTATAGATTATAATAATGGAATGTTTGATGGAAAACATTTCCATTTTCAAAAGAAATGGGTAAAAAAAATAGATTATGATACTTTTCTAGAAAAAAAGAAGAGAATTGGTGATATATCTTTAAAAAAAATAAAATTTAGAAGTTATAAATTTGGAATTTCCATATTTCTTGTTTTTTTTCTATTGGGAATAGGATTACCGGTATCGAGTGCATTTGGGGTTTCCGAGGATAGTGGCATAGGAAAGGATATTTTAACTTTTCTTAAAAATACGCTAGGTTTAAGTAGTGAAAGAGATGCTTATATATTATTATTTTTAGTAACGTTCATTATGTTAGCAGTTTTGATTATAATAGCTATTTTTAAGATCTTAAGTAATAATGAAAAATATCAAAAAATTAAGTTGATGATGGAGTTAAATGAACAATAAGTAATTTGAACTTTAACATAAATTAATTATTAATAGAATGTATTATATGTAATATCTACACTGTTATATGCTTTATAGTATTATTTATTAATTATATAATTTTATAAATACACATGTGTATAAGGTATCATTTTTGTACGAAGATTAATAAATTAAGTTTTTATCTTTTTTGTATATTTAAATGTTTTAATGATTTTCACTTTGTACTATAAATTATTGTTTCAGAATAGATAAATATCATTGCTTAATATATATATTTGTATATTAAAAGCAGATTGATATTAACTGTGTATGAATTGTATCAAAATAAATATATAATATAAAAATTAATGTAATTTAAATTATTCTATATTACAATTGATATTTTAAATGAAAAATACCTATGTTCTATTTTTACCTTGTTAAATTCTAAAATAATTAAAGGTAGACGTGACGACTAAGTTACTTCGTTGATATTATGTTGAAAATAAAAATGTTTATTTTTGTATATAATCAAACGAAGTGAATGTATTATGCTACATTATGTATATTTTACTCAAAAAAAAAATCATAACTTTTATTATATAAAATAAGTTTTATTAGAAATATATTATATAATATATTTATTACTTAATACTTTTTAACAAACTTCTTTTTTTTTTATTGGTAGAAGTGGGGAATTATAAATATATAATGAAATAATATGATTTTTTAGAATGTATTACTTATAGTTGTTTACTAATTTATATATTCTAAGCAATTAATATTAAATGAAAAGTTATAGTTATTATTTTATTATTGGGACTACTTGTAACAATGATAGACTTTTGACAAATTTACTTAAATATATTTTATATAGAAATATACATATATTCATAATTGTACTATATATTTCTATTATTTTTTAAATATTTAAAGAATATATTAATAAATTAAATTTAAATAGATACTAATATATAATATGTTGAAATTAATTCTTTTTTTTCTTTTCCTATGCCATATAATTAAAATATTATTATACATGCAGCATTATATTATGTTGGAAGTGATATGATAATTGTTGGCAAAGATTTATTAAGAATTAATTATAATTGTTAATTCATGTTCTTATATTTAATGTAAAATAGCTCATAAAATTATTCTTATAAATACAATTTATAAATACCAAAAAAATCTTAAGGTAATATAGTTATGTTTTATCATACTTGACAAATAAAGTGTAACAGTTATATTATTTTGATTAAAATGAAATAAAATTCGGTTTAATAATAAAACAAAAAAACATTAAAAATTATCATAACCCACGAATCAATTCTTTGAATATATATTCATTTATAATTCGTTTTCATATATCAGCACAATAATAATTTATAAGAACAAAAAAATATAGTAGTAAAAGAAAACAAAAATAATGAAATTACTTTTTCATATTATAAAAAAATGTATCCTCTCCATATTACATTCAATTTAACAAAAATTGTCTTATTTGAAATTATAAAAAAAGAAAAGAAAAGTTATTTTTTCTTATTAGTATATTTATTTAGTGAATTGTCTTTACGAATAATTCAGAAGTTAATATAATTATTAAAATAAGTACTTTTAAAAAATTATTCTGCTATGGATATTCGATGCTTCATCTTTTATTACATTACTATTATTAATATAAATAATATAATTATTTTCTCATTTTATCAAATGTTTTTATTTATAATATTATTGTGTCTTTCTTTAATTTTAAAATATGTTTCTTTAAATAAAATAGACATTTTGAAAAAATATTAAATATATTTTGGAATATACTTAGGTATTAATATAATGGCATTTACATCAATTTATAATTGTTTTTATAGGTTTGTGCTTGATAATATTCTTTTACAATTATTAGTTTTTAATATACATTTAATATACTCGCAATAGTTTTAAGGGATTATAGGTAAATTAAAAAATGTATTCGAATTTCATTTAAAAAAAAAAAAAGAGAACGATAATATATATTGTGCTTATAATGTATGCTTTATATTAATTAAATATGTATATACTCTTTATCTTATGTGGTAGAGCATAAGAGTATTTATTGAAAAGTTTCTTATATACATTATGATAATGTACTATAAAAGAACATTCGTTTTTTTAATGGTAATATAATGTGATAATATCTAAATTCAAATGATTCTATTCAATAACTATGAAATTTGGATAATGTTTATATTATTAATTAAAGATAATTATTTTCTAAATAAAATATTATTAATATATAATAATATACCTTTTTTATATATTATAAGGATATAATATTAAGAAAAATGAATATATGTATTTTGACTATGATTTTATTACCCTCTCGTGAAAATTATAATAAATAAGAAGAATATATATTTTTTTATTTTATTTATTAAAATTATTCCCGAATTAATTAGTTTATCGAAACAGTAAACAAAATGGTATTGTAATATTATTTTCTTAATAGAAAGAATTAAATAAAAATTTATAATATACGTATTTTTATGGTATATAGTAACAACCAAAAATTTTTACATATCAAAATGTATCTTATACTTCCGCACTATGAGACTAATATTGATTTATATTATAAATTTAAATACATATATATATATATATATATACAGTTTTAATAGGAAAATAATATTAAAAAGAAAAATATACAGTAATATTATTAACTAAAATGAAAAATTAAAAGAATTATTCTGTACAAAAACCCAAAAAAAAAAAAGTTGAAAGTCAAAATATATAAATTATCATTAAAGCGTAAAAGAAAAGTAAGTCAATATTTTTTATTAACATAACATAATATTAATGAAATTTTAGGTTTAACTGAAAGAGAAAATATAAAAGATATACAATATTTTTTAAAATTTCTACAAAATAATTATATGTTCTTTCATTTCCTTTTTGTTTTAAAAAAATGTTGATGATTATGAATTTAGTACCTTTTAATTTACATACATATTCATATATAGCTTGTTTCTTTTTGATTTCATAAAAATATTTAAAAATTATTATTTTTGCTTTTTTTTATTTTTCTAAATATTAATTTTTCCCTCAATATTTTTGGAAAATATTAATATTAATTTATATAGAAATATCTTTATTAGCATTTTAATACATATATTGTGTTAGGTATTAATATAATATTATAATAGTTATTATTACATAAATTAAAATAAGTATATATAATATGAATATTTTTAAGATAACTGTATTAAAAATTTTACATTTCACATCTACTTTCCCCTTCTATGTTACTGATTAATTAATAAACTTTTATTAATGATCCCTTTAGATTTCGCAAAGTGTATGAAATATGTTTTATAAGCACCATCCGATTATACATAAATATTGTTCTATTATTTTTTGGATGTGAATTATAAATTTATATAATGTATTTTTCCAGAATTTAATAAAATTATTCTACTATGTTCTCGTTATATATGAAATTTTCCAGTGTATCATCTTCTCTTACCCAGTCTTCTATTTCTTGTCTAAAGCTTTTCTCCCCTATATGAGAAGGAGTTTGCCTATTTTCTCTATTTTCTAAAGTAATACCATTAACATCAGTTATTTCTCTTGTAACATCTGATTTTATCTCTGAATTTGCTCCTGTTTTCCAGTCATTTATGTAACTATCCAAATGTAATTCCTCATTTTCTATAAAATCTTCTTTTTTGCATTCTTCCAATACCATCATGAATACTAGTATGCACAATTTCGCTAGTAATTTTTTTTTTATATATTTATATAATTCATCATAACTTACCTTCTGCTGTAATTCTTCTGTATTTAGTAGTAAAGTATTATTTATAATTTCTTCATTTACATGCTCATCTATTGTATTGAGCAATTCTTGTGTCATTTCTTCGTACCATTCCTGTTCCATGTATTGTTCTATAATCATGTGTTTTTGTGATATCCATTCTCTCCATAAATCCTTTTCTTTTTCTGAAAATGAAATTTTTTGAATTTCAATTGAAAAATTCATTTTTAATTCTTCAGTTTCTTTTATGGAAGCTTTTTCTTTTTTCCATTCATTTTTCAAATAATTAAACCATACCGTTTTTTTTAATTTTTCAGAAATATTTCTATGTTCTTTTATCCATTTATTGCATAAAATTTTTTGTTTTTCAATGTCATTAATACTTTTAGTATTTTCCATTATCAGTTCTCCATTACTCAAATTAGGATATGTTCTATATTCCTCTTCTGCGAACATTTCTAGGCATAACTCTAAAAATTCTCCTTTTTTGTGTTCCCATTCTTCATTTCTGAATTCTTCTAGTACTTCCATATGTACTTCTATAATGGTTTTAATTATATCCTTTTTTTGCTTTGACGACGTTATATTTTTTATCATATCATGTTCATGTATTTTTAATTTTTTTATGATTTGTTCCTCATCATATATTGTATTTTCTGGATGATCATGCGTTAAAATTTTTTTTTTTCTGTTAGAATGTGAAGGTTTTAGTATTCGAAGTAATTTTACTTGTCTCCTTTTTATACTTTTTTTTTTTTTAATAATCCTATTAAAGCGTACTAAGAAAAAGAAAAAAAATGCATATATTTAAAATAAATTACGGCCATAATTCAATGGTTTAAACATTTTTAATACTTATGTTTTATCTAACTTTAATAAAAAAGGAAAATACAATAATAATCATAAAGCTTATTAGAATAGATGATATGCTTGGGCTATGAGCATTTTCTTCTGAACCTATAATATCTTTTTAAATATATGTATTTTTTAGTTTGATTGTTTTAAATATAGTATAATAGGAAGAATTAGTAATACCTAGAGGTTTATAGAGTGAATGGCGTTCAAAAGTAGTTGAGACAGGTTCTGAATCTTCAGGAGACGATGAAATAGTCCCTTGAAAATGGGGTGGCTCCGCTATTGCAGTACCTGAAGTAGTTGATAAAGCTTCTGCAGGTATTTCTGGGGGTAAAATTTTTGGTTCTGTTAGAACACTTGATGTTTCAGTTTGTACAGGTTCTGAAACATCATCTTTATTTTTCATGTTTGGAGAACTTGAAAATGATTTCTGAAGTTGTTCTTCATGTTCAGATGCAGGCGGACGCTGGTCTTCATTTTTTTGTTCGTTATTAATTGGACATATTTGAGAAGATTCATCTTTAGCTTTAGTTAAATCTTGTTCAGTTGCAGATTCTTCTTCTTCTTTTTTTACAGTTTGCTTAAGTACAGGTGGATCCGAGGCTTCGCACTGAGGAATTTCTTCGAATGTTTTATCATTAAGAACGTCGCAAGATCGTTTTGGAAATGGTAATAATGAATTTATATTTTTGCATTTTCTATTAATTAGATCTTCATTATTCTTAAAATACACCTTTCTATTATTAACCCATGCATTGTAAGCCTGAATTTTACTTAAACATGCACTATCACATTTCTTGTTACTACTTTTATCAGTATTAATGCAATTTGGTTTTTTTCTGTTTTTTTCAGAACAGAAATCTTCTGCTTCATATATTAAATTTAAAATATTTTTATTTTCTTCCTCTAAAATCATAGGACATATGCCATGTCTAGTTCGCACTTTAAAGTAATTTTGTAACCAGTGCTTTAGTGCTAATTCCCACTTATCTTGTTTTTCAAAATGTAGTGGATTTTTCTTTTTGTTAATTAGATATTCAGCCAATTCTAGGCATACACGCCGGAAATTTTGCTTATTCTTTTCATTTTTCAAGGAATTAGTTTTTTCTTGTACATGTGTTATAATCTTTTTAAATTCAGGTTTTGTAAGGAATCTCAACAAATCATATCCGAAAATAGGAACATACTAAAAACAAAGAAATTATTAAAAATTATATAAGCTATAATTTTTAAGTTAGATATGTATAAACACCTACTTTATTATAAATTACTTATAAATAAAATTAAGCATCATAAAAAGCAATGAATATTACCGAGGAAAAACAAGAATCCATATGGATTCTAAGTTAATATTGCAGTTTGTTCAATATAATAATCTGAAATAAAAATACAAATTGGTATCTTTTTATTTATTTCTAGTGCAAATTTAGATTAATATTTTTATATAATAAAAAAATATAAATTAATAATTTTCATAAGAATTTAAGTTTTTCCTACAAAATAATTGAATACATTACTATTTATTTTGTACGCTTCTTATCTGCTTTTACTATATGTTAATATATTATAAATGGATATAAATTCTAACGATATTTTTATATGAATGAATAGCAATTTATATATTTTTATGAACAAATAATATTCTCTTTATAAACAAAAAGTCAAGATATTAACAATAACGAAGTACATACAAGTTATATCAACATGTAATATAAAAGTTAATCTGTAAAAATATCATCAATCTATATAATAAATTTCTTTCTTTAAATACAAACATATAAATATATGTATTATTTTCTATATTAATGTAAACAATTTTTTATATTCTTACTTTTTTCCAGGAATATATGATCTGTAAACCAAATCATTGTTAGTACGGATACCATATATATATATATATATTTTTTTTTTTTTCTCTTATTTTTTTTTATTTATTTTTGGTAGAGACATTTATAGTGTTATAATTATTTTTTAAAAATTTTTAAAAACTTACCACATTGTAAGTACGAATCAGTATTAATAATATATAAAATATACTAAATTGTTGCTATTTCTATGGAAAGTACTTATCATTAAAATGTGACTGTAATACTTAATATTATATTTATATACTCAATCCAAAGTTTCTTTATTTCTGATACATATTATTCAGTAGAATAATCTTAATAAAGTATATGTTATTAAAGATTTAATTTCTTTTTTATGGGATAATTATGACTTTTATAGAAGAATCATTTTATTTAGACAATATTTTAATTAACGAAAAATATATTTTGGTGTAATAATTAATAAAAATATGCTTGGCTACTTATTAGAACTATGAAATATAATTAAGAAATAATTATAACAAAATAATTTATAACATATTGTTGAAAAAATATAAAATATATTATAATTTTATAATAAAAAATATTAACATAATAACTAAATGTAAATAGAATAATATATTAAATTACATGAGACAAAAAAAAGAATGAAGCTTTGTAATTATTTTTCATTAATTTTTGATAGATATATTCTAATAAGTATATTAAAAATACATTATATACTTTTTTGATTGTTTATACATTTAACCATCATAAAATAAATTTTTTTTTATAACAAATATTTATTTAGTATACAAAATAAAAAAAGTTGTATATTATTTATAATTCTTTTTATGACGCGAATAATCAAATTAAATTGCAGAAGAGTTTTAACTTATAACTAACAACATAGTTTATTATATTATTATGTAAATATATTATTACATATTCTAATGTTTCCTTTGAAATAAGTACATATGAGATAAAGAACGATTGGAAGATTAAACAAAAATATACTTATTATAAATTTCTTTTACTGATTAACTTAAATTTAAAATTACGTTATTATGGTTATCTTTAACAAATAATTTATAATAATGAGTTATATATTAAATTAATTTTATGCTCTAATGTATTTATATAAAATTTATTTGTTCAATGTTCTGTCCTTTATATTTTAATATCATATGTTTTTTTCAATTTGTTTTAAAAATATATTACTTAATAACTGTATATAGTAGAATATACATAAAAATAACTTATTATGTTTTAAAATATATTTCATTTATATTTCCGTTTTTGAATATATTTTATAAATATATGTAAATTTAATTTATATAATGAGCATATAATTGTGAAATAATTTGGAAACAAAAAATAGTATATGATTCTATGAAACACTTAAAATTATTTCAATAAAAAATACGTAAATTTCGTTTTAAAATGTTTATAAGAAAATATTTTCTTTTTCTTTGTTTATGTATTTTTAATTATATTTTTCATTATATAATTAGAATTTTTTTATAGTACTTCAATTTATATATTATTTTTAATTTATTTAAAAAAAATACAAAATAAATAACAATTCATATGAATTAATGAAGTTTTCTTCATAATATTGTGAATATAGTACTTGAATTTTTATTTAAAGTTAATATTTAATATAATAACATTTATATCTTCATGTAAAATATTAAAACAATATAAGCTAGTAGAAATGCTAAATGAATAAAATGTATAATAGCTTATAAGTGGAAACATATGTAAAAGTAGATGTACATAGACAAATGGACATATTAAAATAATAATTTATAGTTTTTTTTTATTTAATATATACAAAAATACAATAAAAAAGTTTTAGTATCTATTATTATAAAATGATACTTATGTATTTAAATTTATAGTTCATGTTATTCAATGTAGAGTTAATAATTCTTAACATATTTTTATAGTATAAACTGTTTTAAATAATAATACACCTTAAAAATAAAATAAAAAAGTTTATTTTTATGTTAATTAGGACTTAATTTTACTAATATATTTTTATTTATGCATATAACTATATAGTCTTATCATGTTATATAGGAAACTTATTATATTAAGTATTTTAACGAAAAAGAAATAAGATAAATTTATAAAGAATAATGTAATATAAAATATGTGATATTAGTTTAATAATTTAATTAGCGTCATATCATTTTATTGATCTAAATAGGATTGTTTTATGTATAATTTATTCTTCATAAAATTCTATTGTTCTGGTATGCATCTTTCAAATTTTGAGGTCTCTAATATATAGCATATTTAGTAATTTAATTATCTTAGTGTAAAAATTATTATTTATGTAAAAATAGTAAATTAACAGAAGACATGTTGTTAATATTTAGAATTGTTATTTGATTTTAATTATACTTTTTCTTATTTACTACATCTACTAAGAATATTACGTTTATTATATTATTAATTTGTACTTTTTGCTATATTTCTATTCATATAAGAAATATTATATATACTAAGAATTTTAATGTTAAAGAATTACTGGATATTGGTTATTCAGTTAAAACTAATTCTCGTTTATATTTTTATGTCTGTATTACCCACAATTTTGAGTAAAATATTTGTCTTTAATTTCAAATATTTTCTTTTTTTTACGTTGTTAAATCTTTACATGGACCTTAATATAAGAAAAGTTTATAGTTATATTAAAATAACACTCATATTCTATTACATTTGTAGTGCCATTATTAAAAAAAATTGTTGTAATCATTTTTTATTAAATTTTTTTTAATATATATTTCTATTAAATTGTTTGGGGTTTCTATTTTATATGCACCAAGATGTATATACTGAAAACATGCAGACTATAATTTTGTAGAATAAATGTTATGTATTACTTTCTGTTAACCGAAAATGAATTATTGTTTTCAGAAAAATTTATCTATATTTGGGTATTTCTTTCATATACATATTTTTATATTTTCATATTAAAGCTCAAATCAAAGTACAAGTCATGTAATCTAGTATTAATTAATTGCATTTTTGTATGTACAACATCATTTTAACAGGAATTTCTTGTAGTAACATGTTAGACATATCGTGTAAATCATGCAGATTTTTGAATAAATTAATTTTTAGTACTAGAAAAAGGGAAACATTAAAAATAATACCTGAATATTAATGTAATAAATGAAAATAAAAATGTAATTTCATACACCATAAATTCAGTTGCTGTTTTTTCTTATGCTAGTAAACTTACAAATAATAATTTTACTGGAATTGTATAACTTAGAGATACAATACCTTAATGTATTTCATTAATATAGTTTAAGAGCTGTATTCTTATGTGCTACAACATATGATATTTACGAAGTTGATATTTATTATTAAAGTTTTCCAAATGTGTACAAAATTTATTACATTAAGTATAACATATTTATTTAAATGACTATTACATAGTCAATTATATTTTTTAGCATAAGTGGGACGGCTACAATTATATATCAAATATGGAAAGATTTTAGAGATAGTGAAACAAATAATTTGTATTAGATAAATAAAAAAGCGAAAATTTTCAACAATTTTATATTAGTATTAATGTAGAAATAATAATCTCTTTAAGTAAATTATATATTAAACCATATAAATAATACAGTACATTCGATAAAAATTGGATACTTAAATGAATATACCACTTGGGGGGGATATTGGAACGTGTAACTAGTATAACTATGGAAATCATATTTTGTGAATTGAAATTTAATATTACTTTTTATTTATCATGTTATTTGCGTTCGTATTAATTATTATTAATATTATAAAATAAATATAAAAATGATATAACTTGAAAAGTATATAAAATTTATTGATATATATATAAAGATAATCAATGTAAGTATACATGCTCAATAAAGGAAAAATTAAATATTTCAATGTAAATTAATGTATTTGCTTATGACTTCTTAATTTATAAGATATAAATAATTTAGATAAATATAAATTTTTTTTTTTTAAATATATTAAAAAATGTTATGGAATAACTTGTGTTACTAACATTGAAGAGAATTAAACTTAAGTATCCAGAAGAATTTTTTATACAGTGCACTTATTTTTAATAATTTATTTTACAATTTTTATTTATAGGATATTATAAAAATTTTAAGTAGATTAAAGAGAATTATAAATGGAAACGTTAACCATTATTAAGAATGTTATATGTTCATATTGTTTAAAATACTACGATAACCTAAATAAGAATATTCATGATTGTTATAACGAAGTTAGTATGAGAAAAAGCAATAAATATATAATAATGTTAATTTCTGTATTTTTTAATTTGTTTTTTCGGTAACATATATAAATTATTTTAGGGTTACCTATTTTTTTCATATTTTTAACTATTCGCATTGTATCGTGAAATTTTTGATGGAAAAAATGATATAAATCTAAATTTGGGATGGTTACGATAATATATAATATATATAATATTCTTATAATTATAATTCATATGGTTACAATACGTAATTAAAGAGATTATATTGGCATAGTATGTTCACTAGTGAAAAAGTATTTTTAATAAAATATTCTTTATTTATATATATATGTAGATTTATGATGATGTATCTGTAAAATGTGTTACTGGAACTATGTATTTAAAAAAAATATATATATATATATATATATATATATTCGTTATAAAATTATAAATAGAACAATTACTAAATCTTATATTATAGTAGACTATATTGTTATTCATTCTTTTTTGTTATGTACTCATTATGTCCTGCAATTTAATTGTAAATTTTTCTCATTTGATATGTTCTTAAATTAATATGCAATATTTCTATATTAATTTTATTTTTAATTAGTTTTCTTATTCTTTTAAAAATTTACCCTTTTATATTTATTTAATTAAAAAATATATACGATGATTAAAGGAAAAACGTTTCATTAAGGTTTAATAACATAAATTAAATATAATTAATATTATAATTTTCAAAAATTATTATACAAAAATAAAAATTCAGTCCTCCTTTTGTTTTGAAATATATATTTTTTCATATATTAGATAGTAGCATATAAATTAGATTATTTAAATACAATATGAGCTATAAAAGACTTTATACACTTATGAAGAAACTAAAGTATTTATCATAATTTTTATTACATAAATGTTATTTTTTTTCATTTTTTATTATTATATTATTATAATAATTTACATTTTATTGTATGTTACTACCTTTTTCAAAGTATAATATTTATTAAATTAGAATTAATAGTGGAGTCATATCTTTATGATTTATACTTGTTGTATTAACTTATAGAACAATGAATGATCTATATTCTCTACGTTCAATATTCTATATATACTCAATAACTCAAAATAATAGGAAACCTGATATTCTTACTTTGATTATTATGAAACGTATTCAAAAAAATACTACATAATAATTGCACTTAATCAAATAATTAAATAATTTATTTAGAATATTTATAAATGGATTCGAATTATTTTATTCAACTAAAAATTAATTTTTTTTTTATAATAATATTAAGATACACATAATATAATATATTTTTAAAGTTATGTTTCTTTGTATATATTGTAAAAACAATAATAACTATATACATTTTATTACGTACTTACAAAGGAATAATAAAAAAAATTTTTTTGAATAAATAAAGATTCATTTATTAGTAGAAATATGTTATATAATTTAAATTTTTTTCTTTACTAATTATATCTGTATAATAAAAGTATATATAATGGAAAAGCCAATGAAGTTATTCTTATTTAATGAAATTTTTTTTTTTATAATTTCAATTTGGATTCTAAATTTCGAAAATGATATAGTATTAGAATATTATTTTAATTTATATGTATTTTTTATATATTTTGTTCTTTTTTTTTAATATGAACTTTTAAAAATATATTTTTTTTTAATTAAAAAAATCCTTTCTTTTCTTTTTTAGATTTCATTTAACAAAATATTGGATGTGCACTATAACCTTGGTCAGAAATTAGACATAAAGAATTACAGATTACTAGCAAAATATAAGCAGAGCAAGGATTAAAATAGAGCAAGTTTAAAAGATGATATACCTAATAATAGTGGTTATTCTCAAAGAGATATATTTAATAAAGAAGGAGACACACTGAAACACAAAAAATCAAATAGAAGTTCACTGAATAAGGCGCAATACTATACAGAAGTAATAAATTATAATAAAGGAATGTTTGATGGAAAACATTTCCATTTTGAAAAAAAGTGGATAAAAAAAAAAGATTATGATTATTTTCTTGAAAAAAACAGGAGAATTGGTGATATAGGTTTAAAAAAAATAAAATTTAGAAATTATGGATTTGGAGTTTTCATATTTTTTATTTTTTTCGTGTTGGGAATAGGATACCCCATATTACAAGGATTAGGTTACTTGGAAACTGTCACGAAAATGATCATGGAATCAATAAAAAGCGCTTTTGATTTAACACAGGAAATTCCAGTGCCATCCTATACTCATCCATTATTATTTTCTATACTTCTTTTTATATTAGCTATTATAATAGTAGTAGGAATTACAAAGATCTTAATAAATAATGAAAAATATAAAAAAATTAAGTTGATGACTGAGTAAAATGAATAATATGGAATATATATTATTCTATCAAGAAGTCTTCAATATGAAGTCATATATGTAAGATTCTTAGTGGTATATTATTAATAAACATAAATGGAATTGTCATAATATTACGAATGTACGTTAGCATATCTAGTTTTTCAATTAATAACAATAAAAAATTATTTTTTTCTTTTCTTTGTGGATTTTAATGGTCTTATGTTTATAAATGTGTATACTAAATTATTATAAAAGTTGAATTAAATATATATAACCTAATGCTTATATTTATGTAGTTAAATATATTTCTATGGAAAATATATATTTGTTTTTTAAGGCAAATATAGAATATTATAATTCATATATATTTATAGAACTGTGATAAAAGGATTAGTAATAAAAAGTGACGCTTTCCATTTTTAACCTTCTATTACAATAAAATTATTATTTGTTCATTATATGAATTAATATGTATCATTATATTAAAATTAACCACAAATATATCTTGTTTAGAATTTTATAAAATGTAGTAAATGGATTTTGTTGAAGTGATATTTATATATACATATATTTTTTTTCTTTAAAATTAAACTGTTATTCTATAAAATAAATTTATTTGTAATGTGAAAAAAGAAACCTTATTTGCAAAGATATATTTATAAGATTTAATTCAGTTTTCATAACATAAATGTGAAATTATAAATATATAATAATATAATATCCTTTCTATTTATAGATTATATTAAAATATTTTCTAAATTATATATCCTGAATTTTTACAGTTATATGTAAATTTATACGTATGTATCCATGTACTAGTATTCTACATTGTGGTGTTAATTAAATTTTGCGTAATTATCAATACATATATATTATAGTGAATATTTATAAATAAATATACTATATATTGTTATCATTCTCTATATTATTATAGGGCTAAAATAAGAAAATATATTTAATTATATATTAATACATAGCATATATAAATATTTTTATTTTTTCTTTGACATAATTGTAAATATCAAAAAATGTGATATATAAATAAAATTTTAATTTTCATCAATATTTCAAGAAAAAATATTTTTTTTTTTCGTTTCTTTTAATTATTTGTGGGTATTTATTAATGTATTTTAGTTGTAATTTATAGTTTTCAATAAATATATTAATTAAAATTTAATATTATTTTAAATATACATAAAAATATAGATTATATTGACAGTTACTAATTCATTCATATTTAAAACAATAATAGTTTATATAAATTAAAAAAAAAATCCAATTTTGTTTTATGCATATAAACCATAAATACAGGTTTATTTTTTTACTTTACGGACAATAAGTTGTCAACATGTATAAGTGTAATTTTAATCTTAGTAATTACAGTATGCAGGGTATTACTAGTTTTGTGTATTTGTATAGTGTTCAATAAATAGGGAAATAACAATATTTATTATTTCATTACAATAATTTAGTGGTTTTTTATACACTTTCATTTATAGGTTTATTATAAATAACTGTGATATTGTACATTGATGAAAAAAGTGATATCTACATACGTCAATGTCAAAATTAAGATTATGAATTAATGAAGTATATTACGGTAATAATATTTTTAATACACGATTTACAATATTTTTATTTTTTATTATATTATAATATATTGATACGTGAAAATGCATATGTAAGTAGAAATTATATAATAAATAAATCCGTAAATTTTAAAACATCTTATACTTATATAATAATATAAATTAAACTTAAATTTGTGATTTTCTAAAATTGTTATACAATAATAAAAAATTATAATTTATTCATATTTAAAATATATATTGTTGTATATATATGGTAATATGATATAAATTCCATTTTTTAAAAATATTATATACTATTAATGAATAAAAGTGCTATAATTAAAATATTATAAAATATTTTACACAATATTTTTAACAGCATTTATTATACTATTATAATAATTAATATTATTTGACTATAGTAACTTGTTTTTAAAAAATATAATGTTAATTAGTAACAGAAAAACATCATTAAAAAATGTTACTATAATCTGAATAAACAAAGCAAAAAATTATCTATATTCTCTACATTCTATATATTCCATGATATATATAAACTCAATATAGACAATGATTAAGAAAACTTATATATTTTTTATTTTATTTCTATAAGGATAATAAAAGAATTACCTAGGTAATATAATATATTAAATAATTACTTTTTGTAATTTGAATAATTATAAATAAATGTATATTATTTCATTTTAATGATAATTCGACTATTTAAAATAAAATTAATATAAAACTTATATAAAACAAAGATATATTTCCTTATATTTGTTGTACGAAGCATTTGATTTATATAATTTTTATTATTATTGCAAAAAAAAATATTAAAAATAATTTATAAGGATAAGTATAGCTTCCTTTATCGTTAGAAGCGTATTATTGTATAATTAATATTTTTCTTAGTACATTACAATATTATAAATATAAATTATGGAAAAATATATTAGGTCACTCTTATTTATTAATGTTGCTTCTTCTATGTTTTTAATTTGTATATGGAATTTCACCAATGATATGGTATGATAATAATATTTAAGATTATTTGTATTATACAATTTCTCTGCGTTTTATTTTCATTTACATTTTTTTTTAGCAAGAAATTATATATACCTTAAATAATATATATTTGCGTTGTCTTTTTAGTGTTTTCTTAATAAATGTTTGGACGACTACCGTAATCATGATAATAACTTATGTAGAAAAACATGCCGATTACTAGCAAACTGTAAAGGAGATAATTATTCAGCTATGATAGAATTAAAAGAAGAGATGCCAAATAATACTGTGAAGGAAAAAAAGGATATCTATTTTTATGAGTATGAACCTAAAAGGGAAATGAAACAAACAAATAGAAATTTATTAAGTAAATATGTAGAGAACAAACAAGATATGAAAAATAAATCATACATATTTGAAACAAGAAAATATTCTCGTTTGGAAAAAAAAATATTCAAAGAACTTGATTATGAAGATTTCCTTAAAAATAACAGAACTATTAGTGATAATTTGTACAAAAAAATAATAAGGAAAAAATGCGGAAAGCGATTTTCTTTACCTTTATTATTGTTATCGTTATTATTAATATCGCTCATTTTAGATTTATCTTGTGGTTTTGGTCTTGTAAGAGGATTGTATGAGGTAATACTTCATTTTTCGCCTCCAGTTTCAACAGCATTTAGTAGTGTAAGTATAAAAATTTCTCCGACTACAAAATATTTATATGAACATTTGACTAATTCTCCTTTTAAATGGTTGTTCAATAATGTGGTATATATAGATAAGAAAAGTAGGCATGTGAACTACTGTGTATCAAATTTTTTTTCGTTCATAATATATTTCATACCATTTATTATATTAGGTGTCACACTTATATTAGCGCTAGTTTATTATCATAAAAAAGTTAAAAAATTTGAAAAAATTAAGTTCAGAAAAAGATAAAATGTATATTGAGGAACATGTTTCCTTTCATAATAAAAATAATCACTACGAATTGATATTCGCAATATGTATAGTGATATGCCTATTAAATCGCCCATAATCTTTTAATATTTATGTGTGAGATTACATATATTTGACATTTTTTGATAAACGTCTTTAAAAAAAATACGTTTACAATTTTTTTTTTTATTTGCATTCTATAAGGTTTTTAATTATTTAGTTTAAGCTATCATTTCAGTTTAATTGCATATTATGAACTAGTATATATTTTTGTGTTTTGGATAGATATTTTTGAAATATATGTGCTGGAGAGATATAATAAATATTTATTAAAACAATTAATATATTATTGCACATTCTTTGTATTAATTCATATCAGTATTAAAAATAATACTACATTTTATTTTCTTATCTTATTATAACTTAAAATGATTATTTGTTTATTTATTTCGAAATTTTTTTAATTATTTTTAAATTAAAAAGCAATATGTCCTGTTTTATGATTAATGTCTCAAAGAGATAGTACTTTTTTAGAATGTTATATATATATATTTATATATATATATACATATTATATAAAAAACAACTTAGTATATATTATTCTGTAGTAAATGTTTTATGAGGAATATATTTCAAAGCAATTTCAATGTAAAATTATTTTTAACACATATTAAGATATTTATGAATATTATAAAAGTTTAGATATAAATATATAATAAAATGATATCTTTATTAAATATGGAATATTTATAACAATTCGATAACGTTTCATTTCTAGGTCTTTACAGATAAATGTTAAGTTAAATTAATTTATCATTTTATAATTGCAGTTAGTTGCGCTGTTGATTCAATATTGTAAGGATCAAATAAATATATATTATATTGAAATTATATAAATATATATAATATATACATATTTTAGTTTTTACATTATTAAAATATTGAATTATTGAATTAAGAATAATCACATATTAATGGACAATATACATAAATCTTTTATTCTTTTTCATAATAGTAAAATTTTATGTATTTATATATAGATATAAATATCTAAATTATCGTGAACTGTAATAAAAAATATATACATTTCTGAAATAATACAATTATATTTATATATATATATATATATGTATATATATGTTCTATGTTTTGCAGTTGCCCATGTATATTAAGAAAAAACATACAAGTATTTTATAGATGTATATATATGTATATATATATATTATATTAAAAATTAATAAATTTATTAAATTAATAAATATTTATTAAACAAAATAAAAATGATCTGAATAATTTTCGTATAAACATTTTATAGATATGTAAAATTGTTTTCATATGTTTATTTTAATAATATGTATTAAAAGTTTATTCTACTTTTTTTAATATGCCAAACTAGGTAAGTGTAATATATTAGGTTTTTCATGAAATATTTTTGCAAGATATATTCATTCTTAAAAATAATTTTTTAATTAATTCAAATGAAAATATTATTGCAATATTAATATGCATCCTTATTTGGAAATATAAATGAACTTCATAATTTATTATTTAATCAATTAAATAAAGAATTTATATGCATTTTAATCTGATAAATATGCTTATAACTACAAGAAAATGAGAAAAACATACATAGACATAAACCCATTGAAGAGTTAAAAATATTGCTAATTTTAAGAAAGAAATATATATTTTTTTTCATTGTTATGATTAAATATTAATATAGTTTGTTAACACATTTTATTTCATGTAAATAACACGTATATGAGTAGATATAAGGAAAAATTATATTGTGAAAATATGTTTTTTTTTTTTTTTTTTTTTTTTAAATATATTAATATTTTTTCTTTATGAATAAAAATAATTAAGTAAAAATAAAAAAATTAAAAAGATGAATATAAATACATTTCATCTAGAAATATTACTATGAATAAAATTTTATTAAATATTGCAATTTTCAAAAATTATGATATAAAAATATAAAAGAATACCTTATTTACTTTTAGAATACATACCCCTTAATAGATTATGTAGTACCATATAAATTTGACTTTCTAAGAGCATTATACTCACTAACAAATTGCATTCTCTTAATTGGGAACTAAAGCGTGCGTTACAGTTAACATAGAATAATATGTTTCTTTTTTCGTTTGTTATTATTATTATAAAATTATAATAATTTATATTATATTAATAATATTACGTTAGTCCAAAATACTTATTTATAAAATTATAATTATTTAAAGGAAAGTGTTCTTAAAATTATTAATGATTATCTTAATAAAGAGAGGAATATATTACATATATATTTTCTACATTCTATATAGTACATAAATTGAATATTTACATATTATAAGAAATCACATCTTTATATCCTAATTTTTTCTGTATATAAAAAATAAAAGAATTATTTAACTAGTGCGTTGTGTTAAAAAAAAAATTGCATATTTGAAATATTAATGAATCAAAGAAAATTATATCTTTTAATAGTAGTGATTTTTTTTTTTAATAATATTATAATGAAAATTATATAACATATTTTTAATCTTATTTTACTTTGTATTTGTGGTAAAATTAATTATTGCTAATATATTTTCCTAAATATTTATTAATAAATAATAAAAATAATACTTTAAATATATATTTCATTGTTCATCATTAGAAATATATTATATCATTATTAATTTTTTCCTTTGTACATTAGAATATTAAAGATTTACATAATGGAACAAAAAATTAAATCAATCATACGTATTAAAATTGCTTTGTTTATCCTCTTAACGTGGATATGTTATTTTAACATTGTCATGGTATGCTGATATTATACAAGTGTATTCGATTTATTAGAATATTTTTTATTTTAGTTTTATGAACACTACTTTTTAGGTTTACTTTATTTGCCCTTTTAAATAAAATATATTTATATTAAAAATTTTTTTTTCACAGAGCACTTTTAATACATTCTCAGACAATAAGTGCATACATAATACAAAATTAATTATAATTAATTATCGAATACTAGGAAAATATAAAAATGATAATGATTCGCAAATTGTGGGGTTAAAAGAAAATACATCAATCAATGCAGAATACGGAAAAAAAAATATGTTTAAGAAGAAAAATGGGAGCAAACGAAAAAACGAAAAATATAATAGAAAATTATTAAATAAGGCTCATTATTATACAGAAGTTATAGATTATAATAATGGAATGTTTGATGGAAAAAATTTCCATTTTGAAAAAAAATGGTTAAGGAAAAAAGATTATGATGATTATCTAGAAAAACAAAGAAGAATTTCTCATATATCTTTAAAAAAAATAAAATTTAGAAGTTACGGATTTGCAGTTGTTATATTTTTTCTATTTTTCTTGTTTGGAATAGGAATGCCAATATTACATGGGTTAGGGCCCTTGAAAGATATGTTGAAATCTGTAGAAGAATTAATAGTTGATGAAAAACATTACTTTTATCTAATGTTATTTGCTTTAATTATTATTGTGTTAGGGTTAACACTTATAATGACGATTCCTAAAATCTTAAGAAATAATGAAAAATATAGAAGAATTAAGTTAATGAATGAGTAAAATGTATATTAAGTTATACGCATTTTTCTGAAAGGAATTTGTCAATATGAAGTAATATATGAAATATATATAGTAATATATTTTTATAAAGCATACTTATAATTGCTATAATTATATAAATATACGATTATAAAATTGATTGTTTCTACATACAAAAGGATTGTAAATATATACTTATACTTTCCGTGAATTTGAATGTTTTAATATTTTTAAATGTATGTTATAAATTATCGTTTCTTCTTACCTATATATTATTAATTTTTATATACAATTTTTTTATATAAATACACTTTAATGAAAAATGTATATATGTTTTTTGAAATGAATATGTATAGCATAATTTCTATAATCATATTTATGTCGTGTTCCTATTTATATTGTAACTATAAATAGTACTTTTATATATATTTTTTGATTTTTCTTTTTGTAGACAAACTGATCATTTGTTGTTATAATTAGAAAAGTATTTAACTAACCTTATATTAAAAATAGATTTCTCTTACTTAGTACATGATTAAACGAACTGAATAATGTTTCATTGTATCGACATATATGTATATATATTTCTTAAACATAAAAGGAAATTTTATGTTTATTCTACAAAATAAATTTTATGATGAATAAATTGTGACATATGTATTTTTAAAATCCATTTTAACATGAATTTAATTTTTTTTTCAGGATTTACATATAATATTATAAATATGATATAAAATAATATTATTTTTAAATTATGTTCTTAGTTTAGGGATTACGGTTAATATTATAACATTACTTTTGTTTCTATTATATTGTATTAACTAGTGTACATTATTAAGTATAAAATTAATGCCTTTTTAAAAGTACCATATAAACTTCAAAAATATAAAAAATTGAACTGTTCTTTTATCTACCTATGTAAAAAAACGTATTACAAAAATAATTTGAATGTTAAAAATGTTTTTTATTTTGTACAAGGACTTTTCTTATTTAAATCTTATATTTTTATTATATAATTTAAAGAGCTTATTTTATTAATTAAATTATTTTTTTATAAAAAATAAATTAATAAAAAGCTCAATTCATAGTTGAATTAAGTAAATGTTTTTCATATATCAATTATGTTAATAATATTGCAAGTTGTTATTACATAAATATGTTAGTAGTGAAAAGATATTTTATAATTGTTATAATATATTTTTATATGTATTATATATTGAAGTTAGTAATGTAAATATATATATATATATATATATATATATATAGTTTACCAAATTATTACAATAAAATTAAAAACACTGATTAGAAAAATGCAACAAAATATATAGTTTCTTTTTATGTATTAGAAGTATAAATGATGTGATTTGCACTTCATTCCCTAATAAATTTATGATTACTATAAACAAATGATAATGTTAAATAATGTTTAATATCTACATATTATAAAAAATTTTGAATTTATAATTTTTATATGAAAATGTTAATATTTCTGTATGCCGATATAATTTCAATATTACCAATTTTTTATTTAATTATTTTATTTTTCATATCAAGTACAATATGAAAAACCTTATATCTAATTAACAATTAATATTAATGTATATAGTAATATTCATGGATATACATAATTACCTGTGAAAATTAAATATAGTAAGTAATCTGAAATTTCTAATTTACAAATTGTTGCATCAACTGAAATTTTTATGTGATCATTAATGGAAATTCCTTATTTTAAAATAGCACATGCTTAGCAATGTAAAGTTAAGGTGCTCTATGGAGACAATAAAAATGAAATTCTATGAGAATCCTCAAGAAAAGAAGAATTATCTTTAATATTTCCTATTCCTCACATATTAATATGTTTCTTGTTATTATAATTATGGTAATATTTGTCGTACTTTTCCTTTTATATAAAGTAAATAAAAATGAAATATAAAAACATATATACACTATGTTACTATTATAGTTTACTACATGGTAAAATTTTTAATTATACAATAATTTTATATATGCTTTTTGTTTATTACATATATCCATTTGTTTAATCCCCTGTGATTTTACATATATAAAATTGTGTTAAAGGTGAACAAAAAAACTAAGAATAATTCTTGAGTAGAACATATTTATGAATTGACAATTAATGGGAAACTCTCTTCCTACTCAAATTTTAGTAACAGAAAGATCCATGTTCCTTTGCTTCATGTATAAATGTCTTGTCTTTAATGTAAAATATAATATATCAGTTGAAGGCTAGAACGTCAAAATCGTTGAATACTAGTATAAATTTTTAATTGTATCTAATTGCAATAGATTAACTAATAATAATAATTATAAATAAAATATATATATTTTTTTTATTTTTTGAATAATATTGATTTGTATATATACATTTGTAGATAGTATAAAAAATTATCCTTATTAAATAAAGATTATTTATAACTGTTTACCAAATTATATATTATGTATCTAAGCAATTAAAAGGAAGATTTGGAATTATTTATTATTAATCTTAATTTTGGCGTTAATTACCTTATGATATGACTAATTTAGTACATATTATATTTGAAACTTATCAATAAATGAAATATATATTCTTTATTATTTTTGATATTATTATAATATTAAATGGCTCATTTAGATTCAAACATTTTCTAACAGGTAATATGTGTTATTTTTTTTTTCCCCTCTTGCATAATAATAAAATTATAAATATTTATATATATCTGTAAAAAGATGAATTGACATTATTGGTAATGAATAAATATATTTTATATCAACAAATATAAAATAATATGTAAGTATTTTTATATATGTATTTCCTATTTTTAATATATTTAGATATATAAAAGAGCTAATATGGCGTTAAAAATATAAATAAGTATATATAATTTATGATAAAAATTAATAATGCATTTATATATATAAGGATCATTTTTTAAATAAAATAAAATTAAAAAAAATATATTATTTATTTTTGTATGATTCATAGTTAGATAACGTTTTATTTTTTAACTACATAAGTTTTAATTAACTTAATACAAATATTACCATATTTTTTATATAAGATTTAGCTCAATATATATATAACGTATATGATAACGTATACGAATATTTTGGTAGTTATAACAATGGATAAATTTATTTTATTAAATCCATAATCTTCTGGATTAAAATGAAAATTAGAATACCTATTTAATATGCATGTTATTTATCACATTTATTTGCAATTATAAAGTGCTTTTTAGGCAGTGTAATATCACATGTATATTTATTTGTTTTCAAAAATATACTAAAGAGATGGAGAACATTAGTATAATATATACGAAAAATTATGGGTATAGAAAGTGAACAGATTGCCAATAGAAATTTTAATAAAAATATGTTTATGTGTATGCTTGTTTTCTAGAATTAAGGATTACATTAGTTTATTAAAATATTTTCTTGTGTGTATTTAATATATATGTTTATGTAAAATAATTATATAATGATAATATATTTGTTTTAGTTCAATTTGTAAGATATAAAAAAAGGAATGGGATAAAAAATAGAAAAATAGTAAGTTAAGCTATTTGATAATGCTACATATTTAGGTGTATAAAGAAAATAAGATAAGTAAATATTATGTTAAAATATAATGTATAACATTATGTAAGTTATATCATTAGTTATATATTCAAACATAAGTATCCATGGTAATATGTAATAAAAATATAAATATATTTTAATTTTTTTTTTTTTTTTTTCCATTTCAAGTCAATTATGTCTTAATTTTCATTAAGCCACAAATATTTATTAATACGTTTAATAAGAAATACGCTCTTTATATGGAAACAATTGAAAAATACAGTTAAAGGGAAAATAACTCTGGAAGCTAGAAAATAGAGAAATATTACAAGAGTGTTGTTTAATATACATTATAAGTTAAATATGTATCTTAACAATTATATAATGAATAGGAAAATTATGGTAATAAAAAATTTTTATAGAATTAATAATATTTATTTTTCATGTAATTAATATCATTTTTCAGTGCTGTTAATTTTTCATTTATTGTATATGTATAATATACATGAAGATAAAAGTGTGACATAAATTTCTTATTTACTGAAAGAATCCATGTATAAAAATAATAAAACCTTATGAGTATATATAAGTTTAAAAAAGCAATTCATGTTGAATAATTCACTATAAAAAAAAAAAAAAAAATTTTATGAATCCGCACTTTGTTAAGTTTTTAATTTTTCCATGTTATTATTTAACGTATATATATGTACTTTTATTTCTATTTTAACTTTTTTTGTATTTCTTGAATTACATACTTATATATTCAAAACATTCTTTATCTAAATCTATTGTTCTCTCTGTACATGACTGGACTTTCTGTTTTTTCTTGTTTTTTATATTAATACCTTAAAAAATAAAATTAGGAAATAAAAAAGTATTATATGTCAATGGACTTGTTTCGTGTATGAATTTTTAAAAATATAAAAAAGTAGAATTTACGTTTTTCCATTGAGACAATGTCGCTGAATTGAGAACATAACATTGATTTTCAATAAAATTGGTTTTGATATATATAGTTGTAAAAATTATTATATGTTTTTTGCTAAATGCATTATTCTTAATTATAGAATTATGAATTAACTGAATATGATTGAAGAAATTTTAAAAAAAAAAAAATTTTAATTGTTATAATTATAATTACACATATGTAAGCATTGGCAATGATAATATCAAGAATATCATGCTTGCTATTATTTAGGTTACATATATCTTAATCAATAAGACATAATCATCGTGAAAAAATGTCAAGATGAAAAATAATTGAACGGAGAATACAAAAATGATGTATTACAAGGCCATAAAAATGTAACATTAAAATAATTGAAAATTAGAAAAATAAGATGAATAAAAACAACATAAAGTTTGATTAGAAATGAAACCAAATATATAAGTAAAAGAAAATTATAAAACAATTTTTCTCTCTTTTTTTCTAGTTCGTGTAGAAATAATAAAGGTACAAAAAAAGTAGATGGACATACATATAAATGTTTAATGTAAAAGTGTTAAAAAAATAAAAAAAAAGGAAATGTCACTGTTTACAAACGTTTTTTAATATATTATTTTTTCCTTTACATTATATAAATAAGATAAAAGGAAATTTAATGTATCTGTCATAATGTATTTTCTTAGAAATTGGAGATAAAAGAAATGAAAAAAATTATTTTCAAGGAATTTAAATGTATATCACATGATACTATGTACCTATATGGGCGAACATGTGCATATGTACATGAGTATATATGGATAAATATGCGTATATTCCATACGTTAATATGCCCATTTACATATATGCTCATTAAAAAAACATTTATGCACCCATTTGTTCGCCCATATAGGTACATAGTATCATGTGATATACATTTAAATTCCTTGAAAATAATTTTTTTCATTTCTTTTATCTCCAATTTCTAAGAAAATACATTATGACAGATACATTAAATTTCCTTTTATCTTATTTATATAATGTAAAGGAAAAAATAATATATTAAAAAACGTTTGTAAACAGTGACATTTCCTTTTTTTTTATTTTTTTAACACTTTTACATTAAACATTTATATGTATGTCCATCTACTTTTTTTGTACCTTTATTATTTCTACACGAACTAGAAAAAAAGAGAGAAAAATTGTTTTATAATTTTCTTTTACTTATATATTTGGTTTCATTTCTAATCAAACTTTATGTTGTTTTTATTCATCTTATTTTTCTAATTTTCAATTATTTTAATGTTACATTTTTATGGCCTTGTAATACATCATTTTTGTATTCTCCGTTCAATTATTTTTCATCTTGACATTTTTTCACGATGATTATGTCTTATTGATTAAGATATATGTAACCTAAATAATAGCAAGCATGATATTCTTGATATTATCATTGCCAATGCTTACATATGTGTAATTATAATTATAACAATTAAAATTTTTTTTTTTTTTAAAATTTCTTCAATCATATTCAGTTAATTCATAATTCTATAATTAAGAATAATGCATTTAGCAAAAAACATATAATAATTTTTACAACTATATATATCAAAACCAATTTTATTGAAAATCAATGTTATGTTCTCAATTCAGCGACATTGTCTCAATGGAAAAACGTAAATTCTACTTTTTTATATTTTTAAAAATTCATACACGAAACAAGTCCATTGACATATAATACTTTTTTATTTCCTAATTTTATTTTTTAAGGTATTAATATAAAAAACAAGAAAAAACAGAAAGTCCAGTCATGTACAGAGAGAACAATAGATTTAGATAAAGAATGTTTTGAATATATAAGTATGTAATTCAAGAAATACAAAAAAAGTTAAAATAGAAATAAAAGTACATATATATACGTTAAATAATAACATGGAAAAATTAAAAACTTAACAAAGTGCGGATTCATAAAATTTTTTTTTTTTTTTTTTATAGTGAATTATTCAACATGAATTGCTTTTTTAAACTTATATATACTCATAAGGTTTTATTATTTTTATACATGGATTCTTTCAGTAAATAAGAAATTTATGTCACACTTTTATCTTCATGTATATTATACATATACAATAAATGAAAAATTAACAGCACTGAAAAATGATATTAATTACATGAAAAATAAATATTATTAATTCTATAAAAATTTTTTATTACCATAATTTTCCTATTCATTATATAATTGTTAAGATACATATTTAACTTATAATGTATATTAAACAACACTCTTGTAATATTTCTCTATTTTCTAGCTTCCAGAGTTATTTTCCCTTTAACTGTATTTTTCAATTGTTTCCATATAAAGAGCGTATTTCTTATTAAACGTATTAATAAATATTTGTGGCTTAATGAAAATTAAGACATAATTGACTTGAAATGGAAAAAAAAAAAAAAAAAAATTAAAATATATTTATATTTTTATTACATATTACCATGGATACTTATGTTTGAATATATAACTAATGATATAACTTACATAATGTTATACATTATATTTTAACATAATATTTACTTATCTTATTTTCTTTATACACCTAAATATGTAGCATTATCAAATAGCTTAACTTACTATTTTTCTATTTTTTATCCCATTCCTTTTTTTATATCTTACAAATTGAACTAAAACAAATATATTATCATTATATAATTATTTTACATAAACATATATATTAAATACACACAAGAAAATATTTTAATAAACTAATGTAATCCTTAATTCTAGAAAACAAGCATACACATAAACATATTTTTATTAAAATTTCTATTGGCAATCTGTTCACTTTCTATACCCATAATTTTTCGTATATATTATACTAATGTTCTCCATCTCTTTAGTATATTTTTGAAAACAAATAAATATACATGTGATATTACACTGCCTAAAAAGCACTTTATAATTGCAAATAAATGTGATAAATAACATGCATATTAAATAGGTATTCTAATTTTCATTTTAATCCAGAAGATTATGGATTTAATAAAATAAATTTATCCATTGTTATAACTACCAAAATATTCGTATACGTTATCATATACGTTATATATATATTGAGCTAAATCTTATATAAAAAATATGGTAATATTTGTATTAAGTTAATTAAAACTTATGTAGTTAAAAAATAAAACGTTATCTAACTATGAATCATACAAAAATAAATAATATATTTTTTTTAATTTTATTTTATTTAAAAAATGATCCTTATATATATAAATGCATTATTAATTTTTATCATAAATTAT